>NW_024467863.1:812057-2288531 GCF_001890705.1 Aspergillus sydowii CBS 593.65 | reverse complement strand
ACCCGATTGGTCTTTAGACCATCGTGGGCGTCTTGTCGTAAAAACTCCGAAGGGAGTCCACCAGGAGGGTGGTTATGCCCTCCACCTCCGCGGTGAGGAGCTGTCCGAGGATCAAGCCTGTAGTCATTGTCAGATCGGGGGAGTGTTCCGATCCTGTGTTGTTGGTCCAGAATATCGGGGTAGTGCTGTCTGGTTCGGGGCGTGTTCGAATTGTGTTTGGGCTGGTAGTGGCAGCAAATGTTCCGTTCGTGCCTCTCGAGGACTCAATGATTGGACCCCTATGTGCACCGAGTAAGTCGTTGTCTATTCTTGTCTAGCTCTTGTCTCTTCTAGCTTTGCTGATAGTAGCCCCGACAGGGAAATCCGGCAGTCTGGTGGTCTGGAGGAGGCTAGAAGGCGTTTGGAGGCATATGAGGCCTCACTCGCATCGATTCGCCCTAAGCCTACCCCGCGTCCTGGAGAGACGCCCTTGCCTATCATCGAATTGCCTGTAGGGCAAATTTCGGATTTGTTGAGATCTCCTCGGAACCCGTTGGATGGAAAGGTTCTCGCATGGGGAATCTCGCCGTCCTTGTGGCACGATCCCAATCTTCTCTTCGAGGCCGTTCGAGACCTCCAAACTTTTCAGGCCATCATCACCTCCCGTCTTCGTACACTTGGTGTTATCGATTCTATTGGCCAGCATGAGTTTTGGACAAGGGAAGCCCGTCATCTCCTAATCAATGTATGCTCCTGTCCTTGCCCTCCATTCCTTCTTTATTAATTCTATACAGGCTGTAAATATTCCGGACAGCGAGTTGTTCGTCGAGGGTTCTCCTTCGCCCTCCCGTCCGGTTTCGGTCCCTGAACGCGTCGCCCAGAAGCCTCCGCCCAGTCCTGCTGTAGGTGGTGGTGAGTCCAAGGAGGAGCCCTCGAAGAAACGGCGGCGTCATTCTCCTGGGTCAGCCAGGAAAAGAACCAAGACGGCCCCGGCTACGCCGAAGACTCCTGTGCCGGTTGCTATCGAAGATGACGATGACAGTGCTGGCTTTGCTCCGGAGGCTCTGATGACCGGTGCCTTGCGTGTAGGGTCTGTCGAGCTAGTCGATGATGCTTCTGTTCCCCATTTGGACAAGACGGCCACCAGCGAAGACGACAAGGAGGCTGATAATGGTGAAGGCAACGATGACAGCGATGATGGAGTGGATGATTTTACTGATATCGAGGAGACTTAGATGTTTTGTTGAGATTTCTTTTCCTGTTTTTCCTGGGCCGGTACCTGAACCTGTAGGTTTTGTCGGTCAGCCAGCCGTTAGTCTTGTCATAGAGTAGTTTCCTTTAGTTTTTAGCCATGAATAATGTTGCCAAGGTCTATCTCCATGCTCGTGCAGCTTTCCTTCAGTAAGTCTATCCCGATCACTCCTGACGACGTGGAATAACTACAGCAAATGGCCCATCGAAATCCGCCTCTCCGGCGTCCCTTCGAGGACGGAGATTCCTCCGGGGGCTTTCGCTTCTTCCAACTGCACTGTCGCCATCCGAGATAGGTGAGTCTTCTTCGGGTATCCAATCTTCTTCCCCGCCTGACTCCTGTGCACGCCGCCCAGAGTTGCGCACCTCTGTCGATCGTGCCGCTGTTTTATCTTGAGACTGAGTTTTGCGAGTACGCGGCTTCCTAGCCTTCCGTGCGTCCCTCTGATTCAGTTTCCTAACAGCATCTTCCTCCCCTACTTTGCCCGAGCGTACCCCTGTACGCTCCTGCCGTTCCCACTCCCGTTTAGTCCATGTGGACAGGTCGGAGTATGAGGGGAGATCTGGTTCGACAGCATCGATGATCTGCCGAACTTCAACTGGGTGGTGGAGCGTAAGTCCTACCTGCTTCAGTTTAGAGGCTAGTCGTGTCGACGACCAGAGCCTCTCGGGCTTATCGACGTTAGCCCGGATCAAGCGTTGGCCATTAACCAGGTTGCGGACAACTCGGCCATCGGGCTCTTCGATGGCGTAGGTTCCTAATGGGTGCCGCTTCAAAACCCGATATGGGCCAAACCACTTCGGCTGGAACTTCTGTGGTGTTTCATTACGCACAAGGACCCAGTTGCCCTTCTCGAAAGGATGCTCCTTGACGAGGTCGTCTCGGATAATTTGTCGTTTAATCGCGTGAGTCAGCAGTCGCTCATTCGCCAAGGCGCGGGCGTGCTGAATTCGGGTTAGTCGATCCTCCTGCATGGCCCTCTCCTTCTTTGTGTCGTCGTCGGGCAGTCTGGGCTTGACACCATAGACAAGTTCGAATGGGCTGGTGTCAGCGACGCTATGTACTCGAATTCGGGTGGCAAGGAGCGCCTGGGATAGGTACTCGTCCCAGAGACGCGTCGGTTTGCCTACAAGCATCTTCGTGAGCATCGAACCCAAGACTCCGTTCAACCTTTCTACTCGTCCATTTGTCCGCGGGTGGTGAGGCGTCGTGACCCGATGTTTTATCCTCAGGATCTGGACATAGTGGGCCACCACCTTCGACAAGATGTTTGGTCCGTTGTCTGACACCAACTCGCTCATCGCTCCGTATTGGACGAAGATATCCTCATGAAGGAAACGGGCAACGGCTTCGTCCGTTGCGTTTGGGACTGCTTTAGCTACCGGCCAGCCTGTAGCATAGTCGATCGCTGTTATAATCCATCGGTTCCCATTCGGAGTTGCTGGTAAGGGCCCGATAAGATCGATCCCCCATCGTTCGAAAGGTTCGACATCTCCCCGAAACATATGCGTCTGCTGCTCTCTTTCCAGACCTGTCTGGGATCGCTGCGACACTTGGCACGCTGGACACTCGTGTAACGCGGTCTGAATATCTCGGCGCATCGACGGCCACCATGCCCTCGTGCCTATGGCACCGAGTAGTCCTGGGTATCCCAGATGGCCATACGATTCGTGCATCCTTTTTACAAACGAGTTCCGAAGTCCTTCCTGTAGGTATGGAGCTTCAGTCCCATCTTTATCGACATGGAACAGGACATCCTCTGCGTCCGGATCTGTCATGTCCCTGCATCTGCCATAGGCAAAGTGCCTCCCGTCGGCCTCAATGCTCCTCGCCATCGAAGCATCCGACGGTAAAAATCCTTCGGTAAAATACCGTATCATACTGTCCTCCCATGTTTCAGCACCCTTCGACTGTATCGATACGAGCTGTCCTGCCGTTTTGTTCAACCATTGTGCTACAAATGCTTCGTCTGTGCTGTCGCCCACGGTAGCCGGGCCTTCTTCAACAAAGTCAGGCCGTCTACTGATGGCATCGGGCACCACTGCTTCTTTTCCCGGGCGATATCGGATAGCCAGGTCATAGGCTTGGAATTCTTCAACCCATCGTACCAAGCGTTTGGAGTAGGTCCGGGTCGTTGCAAGGTACTTCAGGCTCTCATGGTCCGTCAGGACCTCTGTCCTGGTCCCGTTCTCTAGGTGGTGTTCCCAGCACCTCAAGGCTTCCTTGATAGCCAACAATTCCTTCTCCTGCGTTGGGTAGTTCCGTTCCGCGCTATTCAACTTTCTCCCATCGAAGGCCACTGGATGCCATTTACCATCCTCCGCTGGCTGGCTGAGGACCATCCCGATCGCCCATTCCGACGCGTCCGTTTCGATCCGGAAACGTTCCGTCGGGTTGACGATGGAGAGGACGGGTGCCGTGACCAGTGCCTTTTTCAATTGTCGGAACGCCCTTTCGCAACTGGCGTTCCAAACCACCGATCGATACTTCCGCTTCCGTTCTCCCGCATCCTTTTCCTTTAGGAGTTCGTGTAACGGGGCCGCAATTCTGGCGAAGTCACGGACGAATCGCCGATAATACGTTGCCAACCCCAGGAACTGTCGAAGTTCGTGCACATTTCTCGGTTGTGGCCACTCATCGATGACTTCGAGCTTAGCTGGGACGGGTTGGACGGTTCCTCTGCCAATGATATGTCCGCAGAATTCCAGTTCCTCTACCCCGAGGATGCACTTTGAGCCTTTCACAAACATTTCGTTCCGCTGTAGCGTATCTAGAACTGTCCTCAGATGGTGCTCATGTTCTTCCCATGTATCTGAGAAGATAAGGATATCGTCGAGGTAGACGAAACAGAATGTCCCCAGATATGGAGCCAAGACCCGATTCATGAGTGTCTGAAACGTCGCCGGTGCGTTCGATAGCCCAAATGGCATGGCTAGGAATTCGTACTTTCCAAAGATAGTGTTAAACGCTGTCTTTTGGATTGATGCTTCTTCCATTCGGACTTGCCAGTACCCCGAAAGGAGGTCAATCTTTGAGAGATATGTTGCTCCTCCGACCTGGTCGATAAGATCCTGGATGCGTGGGAGTGGATATCCGTTCTTGCGTGTCTTTTGGTTCAGCAATCGGTAGTCAATACACATCCTCCATCTTCCGTCAGGTTTTGGAGCGAAGACGACAGGGAAACCCCATGGGCTAGATGACACCTTAATAATCCCCTTATCGAGGAGCTCTGTGAGCTGCCTCTTCAACTCGTCTAGCTTTTGCGGTGACAGAGGATAAAAAGGTTGATTCACTGGCGGCTCATCGCCAGTATCGATATGGTGTTCGAGTCCTCGGTCAGGAGGAAGCGTTGGTGGTAGTTCCTCCCGAAAGACAGCCGCGAACTCCTTCGTGATTGCTTCAACCTTCTCTTCTATCGTGGCGTTGCTATTCTGGAGTGGTCGAATGACCGCCAGAACGGCGTCCTTCTTCCGCTTCTTTAAGATCCTAATAGCTTGCTTTGCACTCATCAGTTCCAGTGTCGATTCGACACTAGAAACGTGGTTTCTGATGTCGATGGGCCGGACAACATGTACATGCCGCCCGTCTTTCCCCTGGAGACGCATTTCGGACGTACTCCAATCAATCTGTGGGTTGGTTGCCTTCAACCAATCCCGCCCCAATATCATGTCATGATAGGGCAACTTCAACGCATACACTCCTACACTTGCTTTCCAATCTCCAAAGGCCATCGGTAATTGGAGATGTCCTCTCGTGGTCAAGGACTCCCCATTTGCTACCCCTACTTCCAGTTGTTCTGCGCTTCGGGAGGTCCGATAATCCCGAAGGTGGTCAGCCAACTGGGTCGACAGGAACGAGTGGCTAGCTCCAGAGTCAATAAGGACCTTCACGACCTTGGCAAGTCCTCCAAACCCAATGGTGCAAACATATGAGGCGATGTCTGATCCTACGGCGTGCAACGTAGCCGTCTTCTGCCGGGGTGCCTTCAAGGTCGGGGGCTCGCGCGTGGCCGGGGGTTCCAACGTATCCGGAACTCCCAATTCCCAAGCTTCCGTCCTGGAGGCTTTTGCCATTCGCGCCACTAGTCCCTCCTCATCCAGCGGCCTTATTCTTTTCCCGAGCCTTTCGACTCGGTTCCTTTACCATGGGCCCGTTGGCGACAGGTGGATTTCGAGTGCCCTTTTCCACCACACTGGAAACATGCTTTATTTGCTGAGCACCACGCCCGCCATTCCGGACTCCCTTTCTTCGGTCGATTAGGTTGTGTGGTGAGTGCGCTCAGATCCATGGCGTCGGTTTGGTCGATGCCGGTCGACGCGTTATTCATGTAGTATCCCGCAATGGCGTTGCCTTGTTCGTACTGGCTGAACCTCTGTACTAACTCCTCAAACCTTGTGGGGTGATCAAGGTCCCTTGCGAGTCGGGCTTGAAGAGCGGGCTTAGCTCCCATCTTGAAGTATCGGATTACAAGATGTTCAGGTAGAGGGGGCTTGATCTGGGCAGCCATGTTCGAGAACCGACTACTATAGTTTGCCACGCTACTGTTTCCTTGCGTGCAGCTAATAAAGCGCTCCCACTTCTTATCCTCACTGAGGAGTTCTTTGAAGTTATCCAGAATCCATTGTCGGAACCCTTCCCAAGTATCGATGGGTTCGATCCCGCTATCCCGCACTCTTTCACTTCGGGCTCGCCACATGGTTTTTGCTGTTCCATCAAGGAAGTCTTTGATGTAGTAAATCTTCTGGACATCCGAAGGGTTCTTTTCCGCCAGGGTGCGTTCGGCTTCGAAGTACTCCTCCACTGATTGAAGCCATCTCCTTGCGGCATCGTTGGCAACCTGCCCGCCATACTTTGGGGGTTTCTTTATGTCCGATGACTTCAGGTACGGTTTCGTGGTTCTGGTTTGGATGGTCCCTTCCTGGCTCAGGGTTGTCGTCTCTGTCGATGTTCCTTGCGGTGTCTCCTGTGGCGTGGCTATGGTACTATTCTGCTGTTCCCTTAGGGCTGTAAGGGTTTCCTCTTGCCGTTGCCATCGGTTCTCCGCCTCCCTTAGCCTGTTTCTGTTCTCCTGCTGGGATCGGTTCCACTGATCCAAGGCTTGGGCCAAGGCCGGAGTGTGGACGTTCTCTGCGACTGCAAGGTTCCACATTGTCGTGATGTTCTGGTCCCAGTGAGGCAAGGGGGCGTTAGGGTCACGGTTGTCGGAGTTGTTGTTGAAGTTTTGTTGGGGGTTCGCCATTATCAGAATTATCGTAATCGGTGTTCTTGATCCGTTAAGGTTACCGTCCCCAAGACGCTATCCTCACGCCTCCTGAAATATTCGTCCGTTGGTTTCCTCTCGTGGTTTGGAGGCATGGAAGTTTTTTTTTTTTTTTTTTCACGGGTGGACCTGTTATTATCGTGATCGTCGATAGGTTCCTACTCGTTTCGGTTTTCGGAGAGTTCGGTCTACCGACTTCCTTCCTCTAAGGTCACCGGTGAAATCGAAGACATGCTACCAGATGTGATAACATCCTGAGGTTCGGTAAATATCGAGGTCGTCGAAATGCCGGAGTGCAGCCCGAAGGCTCACTCCCCGGCGTTCTTATTATTCTAACTACGTCTACCTAAGCTTCCTATATATAGTCGAGCTGAGCTATCGGCAATAGAACTATCCGATAGTGGACCTTCTCTGATATTCCATTATCAAACCATCCGAAGACAGGACTTCGCGAGTATCGACGTCTCCGATATACATCGGGGGCATCGATACCACCGAGTACTGACTCGGGGAATCACAATAGTCTAATCCTACTCAGGCATGCTTTTCAGGCTTGGATAATCCAGCTCTGCTACTGGAAATATCTGCTCTTCCCTACTTATATTTAAGGATAAATACTTTGGTGAGTTCGCCCACGTGGTCAGTAGTTTCTGGCATGTAGGAATAGGTCATTACTATTAAGTCTATAATAACCGCGTTGATCTGGTCCCCTACAGACTAATTACCAGTAAGGTTCTCTATATCTTCTATATTAATAAACTAGACAGTGTTCGATCCCGAAGCGGGAGGTGTCAGTGGTATAGAGTTAGTAGATCGCGGGTGCGTACCCAGGGGTAGGGTGTTTAGGTTACCGGTAATCCGAGACTGGTAGAATTAATAGATAGAAGGGGTTTAGAGAGACTGCTGTTAGAGTTTATCTTGCTCTTCCTGAGGAAGTGGAGTATTAGAGCAAGATAGGGTAATATAGCTAGGTTATCTATAATACTAGTATATGTGGCTAGTACTAGTAGAAGGGGTTGCAGGTCCCTGGCTGGGGATATTAAACTAGTGTCTGTATTAGCTATTACCATTCTTATTAAAGCTTATCTTTATCTTCTTAATATAGCCTGCTAAGTTAGCTAGTAGCTTGTTCTATATAGTTGTGTTATTATTTATAAGTTCTTCTACTGTCTTTACTGGTTTAACTATAGCTACAGTAGAGTTCCCTAGTTCTATCTTATTATAGCTTAACGCGGCATGAAAAACATCTTCTACTGAGGTGGCTTGGGACAACCGCTTTATATTATCCACGTGAAGGGTAAGTACTATCTGTTATATAGGTAAGTCTATCCCGTGGATAAACCAGCTGATAATAGATTTGTCAGTATTCTTTAGAGCTAAGTACGCCAGCCTGTAGAACTTAGTAATATAGTTTTTAAGGGGCTGACCTAATTAATAAAGGTCTGCTATCTTGCCTAAAATATCCCTAGTAATAACTTTAGAAGTAAGCCGGGGGAACCTTTTCTAAAGTACTTAGGCTAGTTCCTTCTAATTATCCTGGATTTAAGTAGGAAGATTATTAATAAATTCTTCAGCAGCGTCCTTCAGGCCTCCTAATATAGTTATAAGGATTGCCTTGTCTTTATTATCAACCTTAATACCAGCCTAATAGAACTTGTATTACTTTATATAAAGGTCTACCTTCTTACCAGGCTCCCTGTAAAAGACTGGGGTGTTAGAAGGTAGTATCCTAGTGATTTTTACTTTTAGTTAGTCTTTTATTAGATTTGCTAGCTCTTCTTCTTTGTTGTCTCTGGTATAAGGATTATTAGTAATATTAAAAAGGGACTTGCTGCTGATGTCTGAGTTAACTAGGTATTTGGTAGTAGAATCTAGCAGGGGATTTAGTTCACGGGTCTTGTCTATTACCCGCAGTTGCTGAAATCTTCAGGAGAGTACTTTAAATTAGTCTAATACTATCCTCTTCCCCTGAGTTATACATTAGTTCTTTTCCTCAGGACAGAGGGAGGGAAAGAATGTGTTATGGTTATAGTCAGGCTAAGCTAAGTGGGTTTATAGTATTCTATATTCTAGAAGGTATTAATATTACTGCTGAGTCTCTAAATCTTCTACTGCACTCTATAGAGCTAAAGAGAAGTTAAATAGAATAATTATTCTGATAGGGTAAATAAGAAAACAGCTTTATAATCTACTAAAAAACTGAGGGTATTCTTGTAGAGGGATCCAGGGAATCACTCGGTAGAAGGGGAGGGAAACCCCTACTAATCTTAGTGACTGTTAGGGAAGGTGCGCCCTTAAGGCTTCTCCTGCCTTGATTAGGAAGGAACCTCCCTCTACTCCTCTATTACCCCAGATTATAACCTGGATAAGCAGGGTGATGTTGTATACTGAAAATTATCAGGAATTATAATTCCTGATATACTAAATATAAGCTAGCCTGGATCTAGCCCCACCTGTAGTTAGGATCTAGGCGTTGCTGTTGGTCACGGCCTGCACGGGGACTCCTCGGAGTAAGCAGGCAATATCTTTACTTTCCTGTATTAGTCACTAAATAATAATCCTTCTCACTAAAGAACTTCTGTATCATGTTTCTCTTTAATTTTGGAAGAATTTAAACAGTAGAGAAGAGTTGCAATTGAATTCTGAATGTAATTCTTATATTGCTAAAAGCTAGGATCCTTATAAAATCCATCACTGGTGGGAGTCGCTGAACATGACGAAAATCAAGTAACAACGGAAAAACTATCGCACCGTCTTCCGAGGTGCTACAATACGGAGTTAAGAGGTCTCGGCACCGTTGGCACGCTTGTACTCGTGAACAAAGGCCGCCTTCGCCTGGGTAACTCGAGAGATATATTTGGTATTTATAAAATTCAATAGACTCGGGATTTACGCATTCAGCGAACAAATAACTTACCCTCTGACCAGGCCTTAAAATGCCGCTCAACTGGCAGGCCGTTGTATCTTACCCGCCTGCGCACAATGGACCCTGGAATGCTAAGCTCGAGGAGGTTTCTATTCGAGATATTAAACCAGACGAATGCCTGGTGGAGATTGTGGCTAGTGGAATCTGCCATACAGATCTCGGAATCGCATCGCGACCAGAATCTATTTTCCCTAGAGTCCTGGGCCATTAAGGTAGGTAGATTTCTATCCATACAAAAAAGGAAAACTTAACCTGACTGACCTACCTCCAAAAGGTGCCGGGTACTTGAGAAAAATCGGCTCAGACGTGCCCAGATCACCAATGAACCTGAACGAAGGAGACCCTGTTCTGCTATCCATCGCGTTTTGCGGTGCGTGTCCAAGTTGTCAGGCTGGGCACCCATCCTACTGCTACGACGCTTACGGTTTAAACTTTGCCCACCCAGGCTGTGACAGTTACCAAGTGATCGCAGCACCCGGGCAGGATACTGCATCCCCTGTAGTGGGTGGGTTCTTGCGGCCAGTCAAGCCTCGGAAGCCTAGCGGTCGTAAGTGCAAGCTGCATTGTCAGCCTGGCCGGGATCGCAAAATCCCGGGAGGAACTACAACTGTTCGCTCCGCTTGGCTGCGGATTCCAGACCGGGGCCGGCACTCTTTCGAACCTGGGGAAAGCACAGCCTGATGACTCGGTTACTATCCTCGGCCTTGGCGGAGTTGGACTTTCGGCGGTCATGGTGAGTGAGCACTTATCATACTATTACAAGAATAATATGGAAATCAGAGAAAGATTATCGGTTGTCGACGTATCATTGCAGTCGATTGTATCCCGGATGGACTGTCGCTTGCGACAGAGCTGGATGCCACGCATGTGATTCATACTGGAGAGCTTACTACAAGTCTCACGGACGCTGTCCAGTTGGCAACGGAAGGATTGGGCTCCTCTCTCACTCTTGACACGACGGAAGTACTTTCAATCATCCGTGAGTCGCTGGAAATGACTAGTGTGCTAGGCCGAATGGTTCTACTAGGATGGCGAAGGACCCCCTCAAGATAGATATGACCAAATTTAAACTGGTACGTCAATATTCTTCATGTATGATCTGAGAGTCATGGGTTAATTTCTGCTATGTATGAAGGCCGGAAAGACTCTTCTTGGCAGTGTGCAAGGGGATGTGATTCCGTCAAAGGTGGGCCTGCTAACTCACCTGCCTGCGTATTTCCTGTGCTGACTGGGGCTATTGGAAGTATATTCTACAACTTCTTGGATGGTACCGGGCGGGCAAGCTCCCAATCGAAAAACTCGTGCGCTTCTACAAGGTAATCAAGTTATGGTACACTGCGAACAACTGCAATAGCCTGAGGACCATGCCACTGCTGTACAAGATATGACAGCAGGACATACAGTGAAGCCCATTGTAGAATTAATTATGAAGGACGATTTTTCAGCCTGTTAAATTCAACCGGCAGTCAACACTTTAATGATGTCACATTCAAAGACCAAGATCATAAATAAGTAGGTGCATTTGTAAGGCATTAAGTCTGTGGCTCTATAAAATGACTTTAAGCAACTATTTAAATTATATATATATATATATATATATTAATAAAATAAATAAATAAATAAATAAATAAAACTCTGCTACATATTGTTGAACACCGAATATACTTCCTCTCCCTTCTCCCTCTTCTCCCCAATCCATGGCTTGATGTGGATCCAATTGGTGATCCTTAGCTTGATCGGATTTAGTCATGGCAATAAAGACATGAAAGCTACTACGGGCTGATTCCGTCCATGGTAGTGACGGGGAGTTAAGAATTACTGTACTGCCGCCGGACTTAAAAAAAATCACGTCCCCGCCAGACAGCCTACTAAATGCAAACACTTATGTATATTTTTGCTACGGACCACGTTGAGAGATTGAATAATAGTTATCGATATTTACCAGCCAATTCCGCAATATTCGGTATCAGGTGTAAGATTGGCACTTGATAAGATCCTCTTTCCTTCATTCCCTCTCTTGTGAATGCGACCGCAGCTATGGCCTCTGAAATGCCCGCCCTTATGGAGAGACGCCTCTTTATTAATGGCGAGGCTAGTGGGCCACTTAAACTTGGTCGTTGAACACAAACAGCATTCCTTGATGGCCAATCTCACTATCCTGACGCTTTAGTTTCGGCCTGCCTCAAATGCAGCAACCTTTTCATTAACTTCGCCTACAACATTGGAAAGGGTTTCTCTAATATATTAAGATAGAGAAATAAGATAGTAAATTAGTCCTTGAAGAGGAGGAGGTCTTAAGTATACTAAGAGCTATTTTATCCTGCCTGTAATCTTTATAAATATATTGGAAAATGCGCAGATTATAAAAGAGAAGATATTTAGATCTATACTAAAAATTAATATATTTAAGATAAAGGGTGATATTATCTAAAATGTAAATACTACAGGGTTCAGACTCTACATTACTATTTATACTTATAATATAAGCTGGGCGATGTGCTTAGCTAAGGTTATAGAGGCCAGGACTGTAAGTATTAATTATACAAGCCTGACTGGAAGATTTAATCTTCCCTTTAGAGGGTACAAGTCCAGTGGGATTGGAAGGGAAGCGATTCATCACAGCCTAAACAATTACCTTAAAACGAAGACCGTGCTTTTGAAACTTGAGAAGTGTAAGTTAGATCATATATATAGATAAATATTGCAATTTTAAATAGACTGCCAGGCTTTCAAGATACACGGAATAAATCGTTTTTTAATACGTTTATATTTATACGTGAAATATCAGAGGGGCGAGGACAGTCCAGATGTGACCCAAATACACAACTATTAGCTACAATGATGTACACTGTATTGGGCGTTGCGTGGAGATTCCACCAGCCAAGACTATTAACTTTACAATAGCTTCTTACAGGCATGGGCTTAATTAGAACAGCCTGGGGCTAAAATGAACTTGCGTAACTTACTCAAGCACATTCCACCATCGCGACCTACCTTTGAGCACACGGCCAGTGGACTGCTGTGGATTCGCAACGAGCCGCGGTGGAGACATACGAAGTGAACGAGGAGACAGAGCCAGACTACGATAATGATCTGGCTTTGGAGTACGGAGTCTCTTGGGATTTAATGCGCAGAATTGTGTACAGACCCGCTTTTCAGAAGAGATCGTACCCATCGCGGAGAGTTGTAGTTCCATGGATCAACATAACATTTCTCTGGGTATATTGAACAATATAACCAAGTTCCTGCGACTTAACAAGGTGTGATGTTTAATAAATAGCAGGGGTTTCGTATTTTTGTATTAATTAATTCACCCTCCGCTGGTATAGGTCAAAGACAAGATCATGTACTTTACTCCCCGAGTTGTCATAAGTTGTTATAACTTCCAGATTCGCCGTTCCCACAGCCTCAACGGGACATACAAGACCCCAGACACAACTGCCGCCAGGATCCAACTGATATCAGTCCCATTTTTACCGCCAATCCATGAAGCAATAGGGCCAGTCCACCAAGTCTGGCTCATTGAAATAATAGCAACAACAGTGCCCAAAACCCAGGCAGTAGCAGCCGCAAACCCATACGGAAGCTGGGAGGGAACATTTCACACAGGGAGGTCATACCTATATCCCCGCCTCCAAATAAAGTGCTCGAGGAAGAAAACAGTACAGAACGGTACAAGCCAGTAAGCGCAGATGAGCAAAAAGTTCGTCAATACATCCTCTAGATAATCCCGAGCAGCCAAAGAAAGAGCCAGGAATACAATACTTCCAGCGAATGACCAAGCCAGACGCGATACACGGAGAAATGTGGTGGAAGTCATCTGTACACTCAAGCCCAGGGAATAGAGATTAGCTGTTGTGACGGCGGCCGTAGACAGTCCAAGGAGGAATTCAACGAGGTATCCAAACTCGCGGATACCCGGTGCCTGGTCTTCGAACACAGAGCCAACAAGTCCACCCATTCCTCGTTCGTCATATAAAGTCTGAAGTCTAGGGTCTGGGCTCGAAATGAGGGTTCCAATTGCCGCGCCCAGCAGCTCAATCAGCACCTGGCTTGACAACAAACCACCATACGCATAGGAAAATGTCGTCCGGTCATCGATCTCGGACCGTATGTAAACACCGTAGTCAGCAGCCATTGGAGCCCACGCAGCCTCAAACCCAATTATCGATGTACTGAAGGAGAGTATATTCGAAGCCTCAGTGGCCCCATGGCCCATGGGGACGTTGATAAATTTCTGTGCCCCGAATCCCGCCGTTATACAGAAACAGATCAGCATGACGATCCAGGAATACCTAGTGTATGTATGAAGGACCCTGTATCCGCAAAGCCCTAAGGTAATAGCGACCAGGCCAACAATCAGAACCGAGATGGCCATGGGTAGCTTCCCCGAGCCCACATCGTGGAGAACCGAAGCCCCAGAGAGAGCATTGACGATCGACCATCCGAGCATATTGATCAGGTAGAGCAAGGCGAGTACCTTCGAGGGCCACCATCCGAAAGAATAACGTGGGACAACCATTGTACGCAATCCGAGCTTTGGGCCGAATCGCGCAGCCAGGGCTGGAAAGACCGCGCCGAGGATATTGAACAGGACAATGGCGAGAAACGAATCCCACCAGCCTAGGCCAAACGTCGTTGGGCCGAGGAAGCCTGTGGCCAGAGTAGCAGTATTGCAGTTCGCCGCGAAGAAGACTGTGAATAGATCTCGCGGGTGTTGGTCGGTGCGTAACTCCTCTGGAACGGGCTCGATTCCATAGTCCTCGATATTCAGCTTGCGATACCACCACCGCATATTCGGCCAAAGTGTAGAGTGTGAGGCGGTCGTCCTATACTGAAGCTCTTCTGTCATCTCTGTTGGGAATTCAGGACCGGGGCTGATGTTCTCCATTTCAGCGCGGCAGATAAGATGACCTCGAACCCCCGCCTCCTTACTGCCAGGTTGCACAGAAATGCTCGATTGGTCCAATAAGGTAGGGCAAGAGAGCGGTCTGACATTAGCTTTGTCTCAACTGGTGAGGTGAAGAAAGATCTCCCGTGCACTCCGAGTATATGTGGCTTTTTCCTTCGCCAGTACCTGGTATCCAGACGGCCCTAGGGCGATTCAACAGAGCCCACCCAGATCAGAATAAAGATAACGAACCGTCCATTCTCTAGGTTCCAGTTAGTGGTGGTAGAGTCCTAAATGCATCCCCCCGCATTTGCGTGTGGGTGACATGTTTCCTTTTGAGTTCTCGGTTGTTTCTAGAAATTCTTTCTCTCTGCCGTTGCACGGGAAGATGTCGTAATATGAATGATTGATTGACAGAATATTATATACAGTCGCTCCTATTTCCCGTTACCTGCAGGAAGCTCAACAGCCTCGCCGGAGTACAATTCCTGCGGAGGCACCCTAGCCTCTGTCTCCAGAGCATTTTGACCGTCGAGTTCATGGCGAATGCGCTCTTCAGCCGATAACTCGGGTTTTTCATGAAGCTTATCTGGCCCACTGCCCTGTTCTGCAGCATCTTGGGCTTCTTCACGTCGATTCAGTCTCCTAATTATCAGGAAAGGTGCCCCGATAATAAGAAAAACCCCGGCGACTGATCCAACAACTGGACCGGCGATCCACGCGCTAGACTCTGAAGTTGACGAGTCTTCGGTAGACGCAGCGGAATCCGAGGAGCCTGCGTCTGTGGTTGTTCCTGCATCACTACTCCCAGTCATTGTCGGGACACTGGTAGAGGTGGGCGACTTCGTCGGCGATATGAATCCGTAGACACTCCCCGTCTCCAAGATGACAGACATCGCGGACACCATTTCGGAATGATCGGTGGTATACAGAGACTGGCACAGGTTCACGATCTTTAGAATCTCTTGCGCATCTCCAACGTCAAAATAGTCGTTTATCCTGCCCTTTTCTCGAATACAGTCGGCGCAGTCCTTCATGTTGCCCAGAAACAGCTCACCGAGCCCCCGTTCTTTGTCGCACAACTCTTCCGTGCTCGCAGGGTCGTAGTCCTGCTTGGCAAACGCTGGCGGGCTTGTTAGTTTTGTCCGGTATATATCCAGAGAATGGTTGCGTACTGCAAGACTGGTAGCATCCCGGGTATGCTGACAATGATGTTGATGTTGATGATGATGATGATGTTGTTGTTGTTTTTGTTGTTGTTTCTGTTGTTGTCTGTGCAGCGGAAATACCGGCAAGTATAGCAACAGTAAGGACCAGCATGCGAAGCTCCATTGTTACAGACTCCTGCCAGCGTGGCTGGAGTTGGGACTTTGGGGGAAAAAAAAAAAAAAAAAAAAAAAGAAGGCGGACTGAGCCGCAACGACTCCGAGTAAGAACATTAAATAATAAAAAAGGGTCGCAGCCATGTGGAACGCAGCCCTGGGGCGATGCACTAAAGGCCCCTTGGCGCCCCCAGGCTGGTTAGACTCGCGAGCTCTCGTCCGCCCCTGGGCTGAATACGGCACGGAGAAGAGATAAGCCAACAGGTGCCTCCACTAAAACAGCTGCTGCGGTCTTCTCATTCCACGGGGCCGTGGCTATGCTGCCTGCCAATCTGTCTGATCACTGCGCTAAATGGGGGCTACTCCAGAACGCCCCCACATTGATCAGCACGACGCTGAGCCCGACAGCTCTGCCGCTCGTCTGAGAGATTATAACACTGGCATGGCTGGTGACAACCTTCAACCGCAGAGCCATATAACGGTGGGAGATCTGTTCAGAACGGACCTACTCTCGTTTGACACCGGGACAAGACTGCGCTAAGTATGACACGCGGCTGGCGCTGGGAGTAACGAATGGACAATGGCCGGCACTGGGGTAAAACCATTTTGATCGTTTGCGAAGGGATCTGGACCATCCTGGTTCTTTTCTATATCACCAGGGTTTCTCTTGTCCTTGGATCATTGATGCCGCCAATCAGTCTTCCTCATTGTATGGAAGGCCAAACTGAAATCTGCCTAGTCGTCACCTCAAGACCCTGCAGAAGTAAATTGCCTTGCATATGCACTTCCAGGCAATCGTCTTGTGCTAGAATTTAACTGTGAAGCTTCAAACTGTTGTAGGAAACCGATGCCGGACAGGATTGCCGTCTGCGCCTGACACAATCCAAGTACCGTCTCTCAAGGGCTGAAAGTCCTCATCTTCGCGCGAATACGCGTCGAGAGGGCCCAAATGTGCCCCAGTGTGTACGTCCACGGTATTATAATGTAGCCACTCCTCACCATCAGTCTCACCCTTGACAGTGACGACGGCGATTCGCAACTCAAGGAAACCGCCGATATAATGTACACAAGCCTCATCACCCTCATCGCCCTCATACCCAAAATCCCCCACAGACAGGCGCAGCAAAACGTCCGCGCCAGGAAACGCATGGAAGGCAGCGTCGCGCCCACCATACTCAACCGTCATAAACGTCCGGCCGTCAGTCGCCATGTCAATCAGACAGCGATCATCCGATCCATAAGCGTGCAAGTCAATCTCCCTGTCCTCGCGAGCCAGCACTGCTCGATACATCTTCACCCCATCCTGGCCCTCGCCGACACTAAACAAAATATTTCGGCCGTCGGGATGCAAGGCGAAGGTCGCGCCCTGGCCAACACTGTCTAGTTCCACCCAGGCGTCCTCGTCACCCAAGTCCGCGTCCAGCGCGACTAACAGGTCAGGTCCGCGGTCGTTCATTGCATCAGGGAAATACACCCACAGGCACGAGCCGTCCCGAGAAAAGACGCACTAACCACTAGCCACACTGGTAGAGGTGGAGCCGGGCTCGAGGTCGTAATGCCAGAGCAGGACCCTTTTGATTGATGCACACTAGGCTGTGGCGGTTGAAGAAGGCTGCGCGATCCAGGCTCGGTGTTACAGCATGGCTTAGCCATCTGCGGTTGTCGGTGGACCTGGGATCAATTGGAAATGTGGCTGCTGGTTTCAGCGTGTCCGTGCTGCCTGAGAACGGTGGGATGTGGTAGGCACGGATCTCCCCGTTTAGATAGCGAGTGGTGGGCTGCATTACTGTGAATAAGGCTTTGAGGGGAGAATGATTGTTCCAGGGGGAAGAGAGGGTTGAGAGGGGATGGAATCCGTGCTCTCGTATTCAGTGGGCGATCAGTTGAGCATCTGCCTGAGACAGACCCGGATAGGATGAAGCAAGCGATGTCTATCTACGATACGAAAGCACTTGGAAGGTACCGGGCCTTTTATTTCGTATGTTATGCCAGAAAAATGCAGCCATATTGTTATTCAGTTCAATGCATGTAGTCCGTTTTTGTACTCCCAATCGGTGCATGTAGCTTGATAGGAACAAAGTCACCCTGCCTAGACATCCAACGAATATGCCATGGGCATCGGAAAATTGCCTAGCACTATTAATTCATCTGAGAGGAAGACAAAATGTTAGCAATCCGACTTGCAACAACCCTCGCANTTACACATTATATTCCAATCATGTCGAAGCAGGACCACAAACGCGATGCCCACTATTCCACCAGATTAACGAACAAAGAAGGGCCCGGGTTCAAACGCACATGGGAGTAGGAGTAGGCATCGTAGTAATCGACGCCGAAGTCGGTCCAAAGCTACCACCCAAAGGCCCAATCCCAAGCGGCAAGCCACACGGCGACTGCGGTGCCCTCAAACAGCCATGGAGAAACTGCCCGAGGTTTCCAGGCTGATTACCCGACCTCAGCACATGCTGTGGCGAATATGCTGGAATCAGGGACGTGCTGTTAGCCGGGAACTCAGTGGCCATCTGCTGTGCCGCAAGATAGGAAGCAACGGCAGCACGCTCAGCGCCCAGTCTTGACATTAGGAATGAGACGTCCGGTGTTTTGGTGTACGCTGCCAGTCCGACGAAGGCGCCAGCGGCAGTCCTTTCGACCTTTAGAGCGTTTTGAACAAATGTTTGACCGTCCGGGGATGCTGGGAAGGTGAAGTTGCAGCCTGGGGGTGTGACATTCGGGATCCGGGAGGCGAGTATTTGGGCAGCGCGCACTGAAAGGAGGTTGATTCGCTGAATTCCTTGGAAGTTGAATACATATTCGGCCTTTGCGCTATTGGGGGCGCTGTTTAAGAAAGAGTTGTTTAATGGTTTCTGGGAATAGAATTGATCCAGATAGGAGCTCAGCGACCAGCCAAATGCAACAACGGCAGCATCGTTGGAAGTCGGAGTGCAGTTGCTAGGACTCTGTGCTGTTGCGGCGGAGAGGAGGAGGAGACTGCTAAAAGTTTTAAGGAAACGCATTGCGAATGCTAGTGTCTGAATGGAGATATATAATATTGGTGATGATTCAAATAGCGGCTATCACAAAACTCAAGTAGACACTCGTGGAAAGCACGAAGGAATGGGTAGAACCTATTGACGCGGTCGCTATTGTTCTCTTAAAACAGCCATTTCCCCTCGTTTCAATATCACCACCGATGAAGTTGGACAGTGGATGATGCAACCACTTCGGAGATTCCATACTCTCATTGCAGCGCCACACCCAGTGATCAAAGTGGGAAATTGTCGGGCTTTCGCTTTTAGAGGTATAGATGTGCAGATATAACTCATAATTAACACATTTGACTTTGCCTGCCCGTGGACCGAACATCAGATTTTTTGTTGGATTGTTGGGGAGTCGGATGCATGCGGATGTACCCCAGATCGCGGTAGCCATTAAATATAGAACATCCCGTGGCGAGTTCTGTCCATCAGACTTAAATCGGCGGCTGCATCTTCCACCTATCGCTTACAGCTGTGGGCCTGATACTACTATGGCTCTCGTCATCGACAATGTGATGGTGTGCAGACGGGCGGTTCCTAGAATTGCCGTGTGCCTTGGAGTCGCAGTCGAAGTCGCAGTGCGTGTCTAAGTGATGATGCAGTCAACGACTGTCGCACCCTGCGGGAATTATACCCGTACGTATTTTTTATCTTGGTATAATAGAAGACTTGGCGATGCAACAATCGTCAGCCCAGCATGCCCTTGGTGGAGTCCGGGGATACAGTCCTGTTTTCAGCACCAGATTACACTGCCACTGTAGGTTTCAAAGCAGCATCTCTCCATTGGTGATTTAGGATTGCATAACTGGTCAAAAAAACCAACGCGATAGTCCGAGACGACAGTGAAGTTTATTCGTCCCATACTCCAGCTGCCGTTATACCATTCCGCCACCACCATTTGTAACATCGAGGCTATCATGCCAAATGCATCGCCAATCCAGCACGCATTTGAGCCGGTTCTTGCCGAAAAATGCGGGGAGTCCGAATTACTCAAACTGGAATATGCCCTGCATCAAACTCAAATTGCGAAATGGTTGGCCCAGCAGCAAAGCACACGCCACCCAGGGTTGAGAGAAGGACAAGCTAATTGAACCTAGGTAGGCCAGCAGGGTACACCCTATCGTAGTATTGGATTTTCATTCCGCTCTCTATTATCTTCAATGAACCCCGCAGCCGACCATCTCCCCTCAATATGACCTCCACTGCTAAGCCGGGGTCGATGAGGCCTCGGAAGGCTACTGGGATCTGTGATTCCCAAATATTAGTAATCTAAAGCCCGATGCTGGGATATTGACTCCGAAATGGACAACTTTGGGCTCGTGATGGTTGGCCTCGGGTAAGAGTCGAGTGCAGCGTAGTTAAATTGTACATCCCAGCATATTTGAAATAATTAATATACTATGAAACAAACCGAAGGTAATCATGACCGGCACTATGCAGGTGAAAAAAGTCCAGGCCTTCCTGGAACGAATTGGGGGTGACTTAGCAGAGTCTTTATATCGCGGTCCCACGTTGCGCAATACAATGATGTCTGGCTAAGATTGGTGATAAATTAATACGTGACCCAGCTAATACCTGCCTGCATATACGAAGGTCCGATACGTTCCACAAAGCCACTTTGGATTTTTTTTCAGCAGTCAATTTTAAGGGATAGTTGTAGGGTTTATATCTGCTGGTAACTGGCGCCAACTATGAGTATCACGTACGATACGCAGCCTAATGGTGTTGTTATATCACCGACTCAATTCATCAAGATGGCGAAACAGGTCGAGCTGAAGGTGAATGGGGTCTGGAACAGTCGGAGCATGCTTAAAACCTTTGCAAGGCGCCCCGGTGCGACATGGAAAGCCAAATGCGAGGACCACATCTGAGCTATCAATATTGACTTCAGCCCCGTCAGGCCAAGGAATTTATTTCCGGTGGTCAATTGGCAGGTATCTTTCTCAGGGTCAGTCAAAGTCGTACAATCTGGAAAATTATCCTGCAGCTTACCTACTCTACAACGCGGGCAAGGGCTACGCGGTGTGAGCGTCAACGCCTGAAGAGTTGCTAATCAATGTAAGACCTTGGCTGCATGGATCCACACAAACCGGAAAATGAATCCAAGCCTATAGGTTCCTAACCTGGGCTGGGCGCTTCGCTTACTGCTCGCCGAGGCCAAACTAGCACAGCAAAGGGGCTCCTTGCATTGCAACCAATAATCTAAAAATACCGATCATGCCTTTCAGAGTTTGAACGATGTCTATGTGTTCCATAATCCCTCATACTTAGGCCATGGCCGTCTCAGTAGTGGGCCAAGATATGAACCAGAGTCTACGCATATAAGCATACCCTAAGTGAAGGAAACCACGAGTCCGTGCGGAGCTGGTCAGTTTTAAACAGCATTAACACATGTCTACCACTTAAGCGAATTCGACCATGAGAAAGATCCTGAGATACAATCCAAACTGCAGGTCTCTTCCAGTCATGAAGCAGTGCATGATGTCCTTTATCACCGTGGGCTAGGGGTGACCTGGTCCGTCTTTGTATATCCCGCAATACAGTTCATATTAAGCCACAAGACAGCCATTGGATGTTAAAAATGGATCACCAAAGCCCCCTGTTCAAGGCCCAAACTTAAGGTTGCCATGGATGGACCCAACAACGTCCACGTTTCTGCCCAAAATACCAGTCAGCCGTACAGACTTGGTGGAGGACGCCCCTCGGCTGTTCTTACCATATTCTCTGGACATAGCGGTTGGACGTTGGGGCTGTGGTAAGACCCTTTTGTGTCGGTGCCAACGGGGCCCTTAAGGGTAGCGTGGTTGGTCGACGTGAACGCTTATGCAACTTGTACCACCTCCGGCCGATTACACAGTTGCTTACCACGTGTAAGCAATTCAGCCTTGGGGAGTTGCTGTATATATGAGCCGGTAGTGAGAAAGCTCGGTGTTTATTTATGTTTTCTCAAGGAAAAGTCATTTCCAACGTTTTCTCTTTCCCACAACCGCTATTTTCACAATATGAACGATTGTCCTAGTGCACGCTGCTGGTGGACTCCAGAAGAAGACCGCATCCTCCAGCAGGAGGTTCAGACTCAACGTATGTATTCATACCGACAACATTTCATCTAGGTGGTCCTCCACTCACGCAGTGTCCAGTTGATATTGGAGGAGGGCAAGGCGCCAAGAATTGGAGTGCTATTGCAGAAAGGCTCCCAGGGAGATCCAATAAAGACTCCCGCAAGCGTTGGACGAAGATCAGCTCAAGCAGCCGCAAAGGCACCTGGAGCAGCGCGGAAGACCACCTCTTACGCAAAGGAGTGGCTATATTTGGCTTTCAGTGCGTAAAGCAGGGTTCCTCAACACTCCTGGGCTATTCAACTGATACTTCGTGATCATCAGGTGGACAAAAGTTGCAGATATCGTTGTCAGTCGTCATCCTGACCGTACGTATTCCTTCCTTAATCCAATATATAGCTATGGTCTAACAAGCTGTGGTATAGAATGTGCAAAGCGATGGCATCACTCCATTGATCCAAACGTAAAGCGAACGCCATGGACGCGAGAAGAGGATTCCACTCTGCTATTCGCCGTTCCAATAATTGGTCGTGACTGGAAAGAGATCGGACGACAATATTTCCCCAGTCGGTCCACCACTGATATAAAGAACCGGTGAGTATTGTGTGTACCCCTGCAGTAGGTCGACAGGCTAAGTGATATAAGATATGTGATACTGA
This sequence comes from Aspergillus sydowii CBS 593.65, assembly GCF_001890705.1. Taxonomy (NCBI): domain Eukaryota; kingdom Fungi; phylum Ascomycota; class Eurotiomycetes; order Eurotiales; family Aspergillaceae; genus Aspergillus; species Aspergillus sydowii. The sequence goes on along the minus strand of NW_024467863.1, from coordinate 2,266,148 downwards.
GCCGCCGCCATGCAATCCCAACATCCGGCCAGCATGCTGATGGCCTTCTGTCGCAAGGGCATATAAAACAGGTAGATATTCCAGGGATTGATCTGTCCTTTGCTACTAGTTCCTATGGCTCAGGCATTTATAATTTGGCCGCCGATTATCCCAATGAGACCGAACTTCCCCGGTACATTTCCAATAACCCGTGTACGCTTTCTCTCCGCGATATCCCTGATTCGAATATTGTATTAAGCAATCAGGACTGGACCGCATTCAAGGGACAACTCAGCGACCTAAACAACATGTCCCCCGGGGTATCCGCTCTGTCTGACGAAAGCTATCGCACAAGCCCCCTTACCAATGGCAGTCTTCCACAAACACCGGGTACATCTAGTGAACCCCGACTTCCGGCATCCAGCACGCTCGTCCTCGAAGAGCTCCAGCCTGAGGCAGTCGGTCTGGTGATTGACGCATTACTGAAAACAAAATCAAAGTTCAAAATGCGATTGTACAGCACTGGATCGTGATCATTAGATGGGGAGTTAACACTGTACAAACGGCAGCATAACTATTGATTAAACTTACATTTATCGATTTACTATAATTCGATTCATCTTGTAGCGCCATGGTGGCTCCTTGAACAGCGCCTTTGATAAACAGCGCCGCACTGTGTAACCAGCCTGTTCCTTCCAGGATAAAGATCCCTGATAGGGTCAGTCGCACTTTCCCTATATTGTACTCCGTAGTATCTGGACCAGGCAGGTACAGGTGGATTTCCCAGAGATGCCGGTGTTGATCGCGCCTTCCGGGGTACCTAGGTGGTCATGGCTTCTACATCGGGCAGCCTGTTATATCCTGCTCATCTTCGGAAAGAGCGACCGAGTAGTTGCTCTTTCCTTCTTAAGTATTGCTCTACCGTACCAGCATTATTTCTTGAGTACGGCCTGTGGCGTGGTCATTATTGGACTGATGCCCGTTGTTTAATTTAGTACTTCGGCTAATCTGATATGTCGATATGTACCTGCATTAACGCGATAAGGCTATCACGTCATGCAAATCAATTATGGTACACAAGACCATGTCCCCAGTCCCCACTAACTATCCGACACATCATGTATTCTCAGTTCTATTGAATCCATTGGCAATATATAGGTACTTCCTTGGAGACGTGGACATCCACTTGTGTAATCTAGTCACTGCCAGGCACAGAGCACCGGATACCATTCGCACCGTCCGGCATTTCCACCTCCGGATTCTCGGTCGAAATTGTCCCAATAACCGGGCCAGTACATCCCGAATCACTAATATCCATTAGCAGACATGTCGTATGATTGATTGAAGAAGTTAGGACATACACCCAGAAGCGACAGTTGGTTCCTGTGACTCCGCCGTTAAGACGAGCGCCGTAAGTGCTGAGTTTGTTAATACCCACCCGACATTAACCTGGAGACATGGAGACATACCCCTGGAACAGGTCGATGCAGGTTCCGTCAGTCTGGATCTCAAGGTCGTTGGTTCCTCCGCCCTTCATGATCTGGGTGACGCTGACAGCGAGGGAGCTGGACGCGAAGAGACCAAGGGAGAGGGCAGCAGTGAGCTTCATTTTCGATATTCAATAATGCTTCGTAGATTAAAATGTGGCTGTAGTCGATAATTGAGAATTGATCGAGGTGAGAAAGAACAAGCCCATTTATATCCTCAGACCACGAATACGAGGTATGACCGCATAACTGCTGACTCCGTGGCGGAGCTCTTGGCTGGGAGCCTGGCAGTGTGTGAAGCCCCAGTGCCTGGAGATTGAAGGCCAAACAGCCCTCGTCCTTTTCATGCCCTGTTGGGAATGTTGGCGCGCCGGGCGACTTGGCGGTTGATCATGACGCCGCTCCGCTCTTTCGCTGCGAGGGGCCTGGGGCTGTACGGCCGATCTCCTGCAGGACGTAAGATTCAAGTCCTGCCAAGGGCTTTACAGTGTCCAAGATTGTTGCTCTTCCAGGGTTGCTGCTATAATACTGAGTAGCTTAGTTACACACCAGCACGAGCATATGGTAACGCCACGAGTTCGGTGTATTCAAAGGTGTCGGAATGCCGAGGTGCAGACTCTGGCATCGTTGGTCCTTACCGGGTGGCTATTTAAGTTTATTTATACAGCCGCGCAGGGCTGTCTAATATGCGCCTAACTGCTGGTGGAGATATTGACTGACTATAAGCAGATCGCTCATGTATCGTACTCTGGCGAATGTCTTCATGTGCTCGGTTTTATATTCTGGCACAAAAAGCACCGACGTGTCAGCCATCTTGCAGACCACCATTTGCACATCAAATGGGGACTATCCACATCTCCCTCTATTCCTTCGCCCAGCCATCGTATCGTATCCTTATCCAAAGGCCAACAGCGCAAGATATCACTTTAACTGGTTAACTACAGAGTATAGTGACCTCGTCGAGCATTAGTCAGCCCGGCAGTCGGCACTCTTATCGCCGATACCCCCGGCCCCCCTCGCTTCAGGTTGAGAGTCGCGGTGGTCATTTCGAGTTTCCTCTTCCTCTTCCTTCTTTCTCTCGAGTGAGTGGGATGGAGCTTGACCATGGGCGTTTCCTCTGAATCCCGGGTCGCAGCGGGCAATGGTGATGGCGAGAAGCAACACCGCACGACTACAGATGCGTCTGCATCCAGCGATGTAGACAACGCAGATCCGCGGCAGAAGACGAAAGGGCATCGTCGCTTCACCCTCAATCCTCTGCGATGGCAGAAAATCCCGCCCGTTCCCGAGGAGCGCAGTGTCTCCCGCGAATATGGCGCTTCCTTCCTCAGCAAGCTCTTTTTCGAATGGATGTCACCGTTGATGAAGGTGAGTATATTGACTCTCCGCGCACTGTTCAACTGGTCTCCGCCAAGCTAACAGTCTCAGGTCGGCTATCTCCGAACCCTCGAGCTGCAAGACATCTGGACCGTGAACCCTGATCGCCGCGCCGAGCTGCTTTCCAAGCGCTTGGAAAATGCCCTGGACCAGAGGACAACCGCCGGGTCGAAGCGCCCACTGCTCTGGGCCCTGTACGACACCTTCCGCTTCGAATTCCTCCTCGGCGGCGTCTGCCGTCTGCTCGCCTCGCTGTTGATGGTCTTCACGCCCTATCTAACTCGATATCTGATTGCATTCGCGACCGACGCGTATGTCGCACAGCATTCCGGACAACCCGCCCCGCATATCGGCCGCGGCATAGGCTTCGTGCTTGGTATCACCACCATGCAAGCCCTGCAGAATATGACTAACAGCCATTTTATGTATCGCGGTCAGATGGTCGGCGGCCAGATCCGCACCGTTCTCATTCCACTGATTTTCAGTAAGGCTATGAAAATCTCGGGTCGGGCCAAGGCCGGCAGTGCTCAGTCGCCGGAGGAATTAGAGAAGGTCAAGCAGTTGACCGCTGCCAAAGATCAAGCGCTGAAGCAGCCTGGCGCACTTCCAACAGATGGAACGGGATGGAGTAACGGCCGCATCGTCTCCCTGATGAGTATCGATGTCGATCGCACTAATCTGGCTTGCGGAATGTTCCACATGGTTTGGGCGGCCCCGGTCTCGATCATCGTCACCCTTGTCCTGCTCCTCGTTAATCTTGGCTACAGCGCTCTAGCAGGATATGCACTGATAGTCGTCGGAATCCCATTCCTCACCTATGCCGCACGCTTCCTGTTTAAGATGCGGGGGGGCATCAACAAGATGACCGACCAGCGCGTCTCTCTAACACAGGAAATTCTGCAGGGTGTGCGGTTTGTCAAGTTCTTTGGCTGGGAGAGCAGCTTCCTGGATCGCCTAAAGCAGATTCGTCGACGGGAGATCCGGTCTGTCCAAACCCTGCTCGCCGTGCGAAACGGTATGTTGTGTATCTCCATGGTAATCCCTGTCTTTGCCTCCATGCTGTCATTCATCACCTATGCCTTGTCGAACCATTCCCTAGACCCCGCCCCGATCTTTTCATCTTTGGCCCTTTTCAACTCGCTCCGATTACCACTCAATCTGCTCCCAATGGTTATTAGCCAGATCACCGATGCCTGGACAGCCCTGAACCGCATCCAGGAATTCATCGCGGCGGAAGAGCAAAAGGATGACATTCAGCGGGATGAGGACATGTTTGAAGCTGTCAAAATGGATGGTGCCTCTTTCACTTGGGAACGCATGGCCGCAGACAAGGAAGCCGAGCAGGTGGAAAAGAAGGCCGATCTAGAGAAACGTAACCAAGAACTCGCTGAGAACCGCACAGCCGAGTCGGGGGAGCCATTTCAACTGCGCGACATGACTTTGGACATCCAACGAGACGAGCTTATCGCGGTAATTGGTACCGTTGGCTCTGGAAAGAGCTCTCTACTGTCTGCCCTGGCTGGCGACATGCGTCTAACTGATGGCGATGTCCGTCTAAGCACGTCGCGTGCCTTCTGTCCTCAGTACACCTGGGTCCAGAATGCATCCCTTCGAAGTAATATCCTGTTCGGCCGAGACTATGAAAAGGAGTGGTACGACCAGGTTATCGAGGCCTGCGCCTTGGATCTCGACCTCGAAATTCTCCCCAACGGTGACATGACCGAGATTGGAGAGCGCGGAATCACGATATCTGGAGGGCAAAAGCAGCGGCTGAATATCGCCCGCGCCATCTACTTCAATGCTGGGCTGGTCCTCCTCGACGATCCACTGTCCGCCGTCGACGCCCATGTTGGTCGCCATATCATGGACAAGGCTATCTGCGGCTTGCTCAAAGGGCGCTGCCGGATTCTAGCCACGCATCAACTCCATGTTCTCAGCCGCTGCGACCGCATCGTTGTCATGGACGAAGGACGCATACATTCCGTCGGGACATTCGACGAGCTTTCTCGCGACAACGAGGTTTTCAAAACGCTCATGTCGACGGCGTCGCAAGACACCAAAGCGGATGCGGAAGAAGCCGCAGCTGAAGTAGAAGAAGACACAGAGAAGCAGGTCGCGCAGAAACCCGCCAAACCTGCGCCTGCGCTGATGCAACAAGAAGAGAAGGCCACTGACTCGGTAGGGTGGGCTGTGTGGAAAGCATACATTCGAGCCTCCGGCCGCTTCGGGTACCTCAATGCGGTTGCCATCCTGTTCCTGCTAGCTCTATCCAACGTCATCAGCGTGTGGACGAACCTGTGGCTCTCCTACTGGACGTCCGACCACTATCCGAATCTCTCGACAGGGCAGTACGTCGGAATATACGCCGCTCTAGGCGCCGCAACCGCCATATCGATGTTTGCCTTTTCCACCTACATGACTACCGCCGGCACGAATTCGAGCAGGACGATGCTCCAGCTCGCCATGACCCGGGTGCTGCGTGCGCCCATGTCCTTCTTCGATACTACACCCCTCGGCCGTATCACGAACCGCTTCTCCAGAGACATCCAAGTCATGGACAGCGAGCTTTGCGACGCAATGCGCATGTACTCCATCACAATCACAATGATCATCTCCGTTATGATCCTGATCATCGTCTTCTACTACTACTTCGCCATCGCCCTAGCGGTGCTGTTCGTCCTGTTCCTCGTATCCAGTAACTACTACCGGGCCTCCGCGCGCGAGCTCAAGCGCCACGAATCCATCCTTCGGTCGACCGTCTACGCCCGCTTCAGCGAGGCCATCACCGGCGCAGCTTCGATCCGCGCATACGGCGTCCAAGACGAATTTCGAGACAGTCTCCGCTCTTCCATCGATCTCATGAACGGCGCCTACTTCCTCACCTTCTCGAACCAGCGCTGGCTAAGCACGCGCCTCGACGCGCTCGCCATGCTGCTCGTCTTTGTCACAGGCATTCTCGTCGTAACATCCCGCTTCGACGTCTCCCCCAGCATCTCCGGTCTCGTGCTCAGCTACATCCTCGCCATCGCTCAAATGATCCAATTTACCGTGCGCCAGCTCGCAGAGGTCGAAAACAACATGAACGCCACCGAACGCCTACACTACTACGGCACACAACTCGAAGAGGAAGCGCCGCTGCACACATCTACCCAAGTCCCACCGACCTGGCCACAAACGGGACAAATCACCTTCTCCAACGTCGCAATGCGCTACCGCGCAAACCTCCCCCTCGTCCTCAAGAATCTCAGCATGAACATAACCGGCGGCGAACGCATCGGGATAGTCGGCCGCACCGGCGCCGGAAAGTCAAGCATCATGTCCGCTCTATTCCGCCTAACAGAGCTTTCCGCAGGGACGATCACAATCGACGACATGGACATCGCGAAGATCGGGCTGCAGAATCTCCGCTCGAGACTCGCGATTATTCCACAGGACCCAACGCTGTTCCGGGGCAGTATCCGCTCGAACCTGGACCCGTTCAATGAACATACTGATCTCGAACTATGGGATGCGCTACGGCAGGCGCACCTCGTCGACATGCCCACAACCCCAGCTTCAAATTCGAATTCGAATCCAAATCCAAATCTAGGTCCGGAAATCGAAAACGCCGGGGCCGGTGCCGGTGCCGGTGCCAGCACCGGCACGAAATTAACCCTGGACACCGCCGTTGACGACGAAGGGTTAACGTTTTCGCTTGGTCAGCGGCAACTGATGGCCCTTGCACGCGCACTGGTGCGCAACGCGAGGATCATCATCTGCGACGAGGCGACGTCGTCTGTTGACTTTGCGACGGACCAGCGGATCCAGGAGACCATGGCGCGGGGATTCCAGGGGAAGACAGTGCTGTGTATTGCGCACCGGCTGCGGACGATTATTCACTACGATCGGATCTGTGTTATGGATCAGGGGTCGATTGCGGAGATGGATTCGCCATTGAGGTTGTGGGACAAGGAGGACGGGATATTTAGGGCTATGTGTGAGAGGAGTGGGATTTCGAGAGAGGATATTTTGGGGGAAGAGTTGGAATAAAAGTAATTTAATCACACTGACATGCTTTTGGGTTGTCAGATAATATAACTAATTTGCATACTTCATCGCCACGTGTTACAAGGCATCATACATAGTGACTTGAAAACTGAATTGAAATGCAGTACTATACACTCCGGGCCGGCAGCCTGCTAGTAAAATATACGTCGAATGGAACTCCGTGAAGCACCAGGGAAAATGCATCAACACGCTCTATTGAAACATGGTAAATGCAGCATAATCATAACTTAGTTGGGTTTAGCACAGCTGAAGACGCCCCGGACTGAGCCCGTATGATACTTGTCGATCTAAAAAGAAAACAAATTAGCGATGTCTCATTCAGCGAAGGTGGAGACAATTTCCGAAACTTACAATGTCGGTGACACTCGAATAGGTACCAGCCACGAGAGTCACGAAGCCGATGACCAAGCAGAGCACGTTCAACGCGCCGAGAGCCAGGTTCTTGGGCGAGTTCCATGGTCCCTCTCGAATGAGCACGAACCACATGAGAGCAGGAAAGTAAAAGGTGAAACCGGAGATGAAGAGTGACGAGGAAATAGACAGCAAGTCGTTGAAGAAGGGAATGACTTCAGCGATAACGAAGGCGATGGCAGTACCAACGGCAATAATGGCCAACCATGTAATCCAGCCCATCGGTGTGTTGATGAACCGGATGGGAGAGTCCTGGAAGATGCGGCCGTGGACAACGCGTCCCGCGACAACAGTGTTGATAGATCCACTGATAAAAATGACGGGCAGAGCAATACCGAACGCAATGCGGCTCATCAGACTTCCAGCGGACAGCAGCGCAGGGCTTTCGACCTCTTGACCAACAAAGGCATAGACAACGGCTCCAGTCACGGTGTAGATGACGATTTCGGTCAAACCAAGGGTCCAGATAGACTTGACGTAGTCCTTGGGGGTGTGCATTTCATCCATGAAGGAAAACTGGCACATGGCAAAACTGTAGGCGAAGATGATGTTGGTCAGGGCGATGAATGCTTGCGCAAAGGTCGTGCCCTCCTTGGGCCAGGCAGACCATTCCACTGCAGCGAGGCCACCGGGGGCATTGGTGCTCTCAACACCGGTGGAGATGATGGTGATACCAATGGCGAGGATGATGGATGCAAAGTCAATGTAGCCGAGAATCGCCATCTCAGTGAAGCTGGGGGGAACGGCCAGCAGGAAAAGAATGATGGCGGAAACAACAGCGAAAATAACAGAGCAAATGTTGCTCTGGGTGATGTCGATCCACGCAATGGCACCGGTCAGGGTATGCGAGCCGGTCAGGAAGAGCAGCTGCAGGATAAGCATGAAATTAATCAGCTCATAGCCAATGCGGCCCATCACGGGCCCAAGGCGACCAAAGAGCACCTTCCCGGCGTCGGGGTAGTGGTGGATGAGAGGGAACTTCAGCTTGACCTGGCCGACGACGTATGATGTGTAGATAGCGAGCAGACCGAGGCCGACAGTGCAGATGACGCCAGCGACCATGCCCAGGGTGGCAAAAGTGGAGGGAAGCGATAGACTTCCGAGGGCAATGGCCTCGACAATGAGGACGATCGTGAGTCGCTTCCAGCCCAGGCGGTTGAACTTCTCAACACCGTGCTCGTAGACAGTTCTCTCTCGCTCGCTCATCTCCGCCACGAGGTCGCCATCATACTGCGGCAGGGTGGAGTCTGCGGGCTTCTCGCCGGCAGGAAAGGCGACCTTCTTGCCCTCCATCTCGGAGATATCTGTCGAGGACGCCATGTTGGGGCGATTGAGGCGAGTGCGAGGACGGGGAGGCAGGAGAGGTAGGAGGAATTGGGGGAGAGAGTGAGGGAGAGAGAGAAGGGAAGGCGAGCAGGCGACCGATGAGGATATTAAGAGAGAATCTGGCGTGCGGGCAAAAGTGTAACGTTGAGTGGAAGTGTGGAAAGTGTGGAAACCGCTGCCGGAATTTGCAGTCCGAAAAGGGAAAGACTGGCCACCGAGGATCACCGGCGCTGTGATTGGCCGTAGTTTGAGTTTCTGTGACTAACAAGCGTTGTGGCGCGCACTTGGCTGGCCGCTTACGAGGGGCTTATCGGGTGCGCCGGCCAATGATACTACAGTGCGCCCTGCACTAGCCGGACTTGGCTAGGGGCTGGTGGCTCGGCCTTTCTGGAAGCACGAGGAAAGCAGCGATGGGCCCAGCGAGCAGACGCCCACCCAGATAAGGTGCAGATAGCAAATAATTCTGTTACTGTTACTTGAACTTTTCTCCAGCCCGTTCCACTTTCTCCATATTCCCCGGCTTCACGCCAAATTACTCACGATGTGGTAACCTGGGGAATATCCAGGTTTTGCCCTCACTCGTATTGCGCGCATATGACATCGCCTGCAAGCCTCATCACCTCCCCAACCGTCACGTTCGGCAGGATGCCGCCCATCCACAGGACGTGCGCCAGGGTGGTCTGGTTGCCGGGGTCGCCGCTGTAATCCACCAGCGTTGCACTCGGCGGCGGCAAGCCCACCGTGTCCAGCACCTCCTGCGGCGGCACGTTGGCGCCCCCAATGTCAGAATTCCTGCCCGGCTGGTCCGCCAGCTGCCACTGCCACCAGAGCCGGTCCAGGTATGCGTGATGCAGGTAGAAGATCGGGTCGCCATTGCTCTCGGTCGGGTCGAACATCTAAAGTCATACCAAGACCCGGGTTAGCCCGTGCTCTCACATCATCCCCAGAAAAAAAAAATCCCGCATTTAAGTAACAGAATCTCGGCAATCCATCAATGAGGGTTGTTCTCACCACGCCCCCGACCGCTGCATGCCCCGCCGAGTGCGGATACGTGTTGTAGCATGCCCAGGCGTCCTCGTACTCGGCCTCTGCAAAGCACTCCTCGATGTTGCTCCGGCGTGCCCAGGCGAAGTTGTCCTGGCTAAAGTTGCGACTCAGGCAGTAGTCGGTGTTGGCCGAGTGAGCCCGGATGTGCAGGGTGGTATCGCGGAAAGGGCCGTCTCGAACACAAGCATCATCTTCTCACCACGACACAACGCGTCAGCACTCGGCCACCAAGTCAAAATGCACGTCAGGCCAGCAAGGGGTCCAAGGACAACTCTCGCGAGCTTAAACTCTGTGCTTCTGCTTCTGCTTACCACCAACCCCGTTCCCCCCAAAGCCAAACACCGGGTCAAAGATCGCCGCCTCATGCAGTGGAGCTGACTCATAATCTGCAAGCTCGTCCCAGTACGGTTGCGCCCCGTTGTACCCGCACAGCGTCTGCAGCAGCACCTCGTGGGTGCGCACGAGGTAGCGATGCCACGGCAGGAAATGCCCAACGAAGTGGATGTAGTTGCCCTGCCAGATGTGCATGTGGTGCAGCTCGTCCCAGAGATTCTGCGCATCATCGACCGTCCCAAGCAGCGGTGGGTGGTGCATCAGGCATCGCTCGGCCCGCAGATACTCTTCCCTCGTCAGTCAATTCTTCGCCGTCTAACTTGCCCGATTGGGTAGCCAGATTTGTCTCGGGCACTTACCCAGCTTCTCCAGATTTGTCAACGTGTTCCTGCTCCGGTTAACACGCTTCCACTCCACAATTACCCCAGAGGGAACCTACCACGACTTCCTTGTATTCAACTCCGTGCACGCAGGAAGCGACTGAACCGCGTCTCGGTGACTTGCAGTCGGAGAAATATTCCTCGCCAATGATTCAGAAACAGCCAAGGCTGCTAGGGCAGCAATCTGAAACCAGAGGACTGTCATTGGTGTCGTCTACCTAGGCAAAACGGGGGGGACGAGGAAGCAGCGCAGCACAGAAACCGTTGTCGGAAGATTACCACCAGCTCGTCATCTCGCGCTTCCATCTTGTCGCTTTATACGAGTGCGCAATGTCCTACGGCCACCCCTGGTTTCCATGCAGTTGCTGTGCACTCCGCGCGACGTGTCCAGCACGATACCTGGATTCTCGCGCGCTGAGAGGTTCGTGCCTCGCTAAGAATATACCAAAGCTGCTGTTTCCGTGCACGGTGCGCCGAATTGCAAATCCGCCGGGGGAGGCATTGGGAGAGCTATCACCTGCGGTGTGATCTGTCACTCCAGGGCTCCGGTTCTACTGGTAAATTGGGTTCCGGGCTGCAGGAACAACCCAATAGTCAGTGAGGTGGCTAGCTCTGTTACAGTTTGGCCAGCGTTCCAGGCTCTGTTCCTGGTTGTCAAGAGCAAGCTTCGTGCAAAGCATATTCCCTTTCCGGCCCTCGGGTACATGGAAAGCGAAGGCACGCTGGTATATTTGGACCGGCCTACTCTACTGGGTTTGAGACTGCGGTATTAAACCTCTTGCGCAAGCCAACTTATTCACGCAACGCCATAACCTCAAGAGGCAAACAGCAATCCACCTCGGAACCCCGATTGTCTCTCGAGTGGCCAGTCAAGCCGCACGCAGCCTGGAGGATATCTCCACCTACCAGCCAACACCGGATGAAATGTCTCAATTTCTCCATTACATTCTGCCCGAATAGAACCACATTCAAGCGCAACTAAGCAATATGGCATGCTTGATGCGGTAACACTACGCTTTTCGTACGCCGCAACCGCTGACACCGCCGAGATATCCCCAAACTACTACTAACTCGGCCCGCAGTTCGCGTCGCCCAGGGACACAACTTCGTGCAGGGTCAAATCGTGTGCGAAAGCGGCTTCTCTCTGCCGGACAAGCACAGTTGACGGGCTTCGCGTTCGGGACCCGTTCGACTAGTCTAATGATAGTCTCGCGGTCTAACTTCGCGTAGAAAAGGCACGCGTTCTGTCAATATTTGTAGACCGTAGTCCAATATTAGAAACCGCAGCTTCGCGTCCAACGGCGATATATCGCCCGGCACCCATTGTGACCAAACAAAACTTCCGCCAGATCGCATAAAAGCTGGTTAAGACGCGCTCATCCGAGCCAGTGTAGTATCGCTGGTAGGTGAGAAGGATCGATGGATACGCAGTCTATGGAAGAGGAGCCGGTCACTATTGAGAAAGCTGTCAGCAGCTATACTGGTGCACTCTAGTGAGCTCGCGATGCACAAGCCCGTAATATGCGCTGGTTGCCACCTGAAGGAACCACCTCAATCCAGAGACGCGACAAACATCCCACGTCCAACCCCGCAATCCCACAACTCGATGAGTTACACGCAAGGAGTTATCCCCGCGGTTATCCGAGCACTGCACAATGCCACAATATGACGAAGCACAAAGGCTGTTCCAGTTGCCACCTCGCCGTTCCTGGATCCTGATCCGCCAATCCCTGGACCCGATCTTTCAGGAAAGCAATCTCGGCCATCTTGGCGTCCCGGGACATCCCGGTGCCTACTGCTTACCTGACAGACCGATCCAGGCTCTTCAATACTGACTTCCACCACGAACTTTATCCGCCGTCAACACTCGTCTTCCAGTCTTTCACTGTGTTCTCGTCCATGGCTGCCTCGACGGCGACATCGCCTCCACCGCAGAACCAAGCGTCATCGTGGGGAATGGCTGAAGACTCCACGGCTCCAGTGGCGTGGAGTTGGCGGCGTCGCGCGACTCGCGTGTCCCACGGATCGACACAGACGCCGACCGGTTCCTGGCGGTGGCGAGTGGCAGAATCTGCACTCGGAGAATCGCCGCCCGGACCGGTCATGTGACATTTTCAGCATACCGGGCAAAGCGGTTGAGAATCCGAAGAAGTGGAATGTAAAAATACAGAGTGGACGGTAGATTAAATATGTATTTGTGATGGATCGAAGGTATACAGTCACGTTGAGCGGACAGCATGGGTGGAAGCAGCCACACGATAGGTGTTGTTAAGAGATATATAATTAAACATATACCACCCTGCCATGACCAAGAACTCTCCATAAAGTTTCTCACTAGTTAGCATAGTTTTATTGAAGATATTGTATACGTCTGTCCAAAACATGTTAGAACTCAAATGATTTTGCAGTAAAGCGTGCAGTTGCTACCGACAAATCCTAAATCCAAATCTTTTAGGGCTTGCTGCCTATTACACTATGGGATGGGCTTCGGAGAATGCCACATAGAAAAGACTAACGGTATTACGCAGATAGTTGTTAGATGCTATCATTTATTCCTTGAACGCAATGTCCCATCAGCAAAATTATCACATTATACTGAATATCCCCAAAAGAAACTATCTTTCACCCTCACTCGCCAAAGATGCATAGTTACTTGTTATCAAACTCAATGGCAGTGTAACTAACCCCAGTCCCAAAGTTTTGATTGCTTACTGCACCGATGAAGACATAAAGGAGTATTTCTGAAGGGACTACCATTTAGCGAAACATAGTATTGTGGTGAATTCTTCGCACGACGCAATCCGGTTTGCTCATGACTGGGCGAGGTCGACGCAGGCGCGTCTACGGGTCAACATCACTTAATTATAGTCATCGTTGTTTAAGTAGAATGTGTAGGAATAAACGCGGGAAGGAGATGGGGAGATGGGTGAAGAAAGAAGAAAGAAGAAAAATAGAGCAGAGAAGTCTCATTAGAACTAGAGGCATCCATTTACAGCTTTCTCCAGCATATCGAAGGATAGGGTTGTTGACAGAATTGAAGTGTGAAAAGGGAAATAAATACTGTAGTTAAATATCGGAGAAAATGGATTATTAATCGGGCTGAACACCGTTGACAATGCTGACGCGAGCCTCCAACCTGCCTTTACGAGGTCAACCTGCTGTTCAAAACACGGTCATCACATTATAGACAATGGAATGCTCGGATTATACGTTTCTAAATACGACCGGGGCGTCGGGCCTGTCTGGCCCGGCTGCGAAGCAGATGAGAGCGCATATTACCAGGACCAACTTTGCGAAAAGACGGCAGCGACTGACGGGCAGAGAGGCCGAAGACGAGCCAAAAAGGGAAACGAAACAAAGAAGAAGGATTGTATCTGGTGATAGAGTTTCTGATAGCGCTTTGACGCTTATACCGTCCCATTTATCTCCGTCTGAGGACGCCCGTAAGCTCCGCATATGCTCAGGGTAAGATTCGTGCTAAATTTCTACAGTCGATAGGCTGCAGGAACTGTTGTTCATCGAAGGAAGACGCAACCCATACAACCCTCGTGAGGCACTCTGGTTTAAACTCTTTACGTCGGAGCCGGTGTTGGTCGAGGCGACCATGGCTGTTGCACTACGGCACAGGTCGCCAGAAGACTCCTGGCAATCACAAGCGGATCATCACTCTTATATAGCTGTGAACCTACTCAAAGAGCGCATTGCATCAATAACCACTCGCCCAGATGCTGTCATCGGCGCGGTTATCACAATGGTGTTTGGCGCAGCTTTAGCGTGCGACGATATTGCCTGGCATATCCACATAGATGGGCTTATACAGATCATCAATGATCGGGAGTCGAGAGACCCACTCGGTCTGCCGTCATGGTTTATAGACCTTATTGTACAGTCTGTACATTACTCCTGATCGAACGGGCGCCACTGACTAGTGAGCAGGGACTCGATAAACCACATCTTTGGCTTCCCGCGTGCCTGGCATCCGAAGCTCATCCACGCACTGCGAGAATACCATGACCGCAAAATCACCAAACTATCCTCAATCTGTGACAATGTGGTCCAGCTATGGCGGGCAATCAACTTTCATCACCAAAATCCATTAGACCCAATATCCATCGCTAAAAACATCGAAGAGCCGCTGGCCGAGGTACACTATCAAGCCCGCGCCCTCCGAAGCCCAGACAACGTCCACATCGACGCCGCCGCACGGGCAATCGAGCTAGTTCTACACCTTCTCTGGCCAACCCAGTCACCCGCGCATTTGACACTTCTCGCCAGCGAGTTGAGAGGTAGGAGGTCCCACTTTCCCGTCAGACATTGCCCGTATATGGATTTGACCTCGTTCCAACTTATGATCGGGGCAGTTGCTGCCGAGAGGAGATCAGATACTCGAGCCTGGTTTGTTGATAGGGTTGCAAGATCAGTAAGGTGGATGCAGAATCGTGGATGGCATGAGCCGTTGAGTCTCGTAGAGGAGAGGGCGGGCCTTGATGGTGATACAGGTCTGAAGGGACAGTTCAAGGCGCTCTGGAAGGAATTGTATGACGTGGCAGCCACTATTAATGTGCAGTCTGCTGACCAGGGGCTCGAGTGATATGGAATTTGTCAGATGGACTCTCAGATTACGAATGCAAAAATATGAATTTTAATCTAAACATCGCAACTAATATCCTGAGGAATAAGGCATCAGCTGCAATCCGCTAAACCTTATTTATATGGTCACTGAACGGTCAGCCAACCAGATCTTGGATTACGCCCCACGATACGGGCCGCAGATCTGATTTTCCTAATCGGGAAAATGAGATGAGCAGCTTGAGTGGGACTGTCATGTTGTCCTGCATAGCCTGCTTGCTGAATTGAATGCGCCATCCATGTTCAGAATAAAAGCAGCAGACTGATTTGCCTCATTAGGAAAATCAGATTAGACCGAAGACCAGCTTCCTTCTCAACGAGCATATATAAAGGTGGCTTGAATCCGGCGTTTTGTCCAGGTATCAACATCTTCACATTTCCTACACATACTACATCACCGAAACCGATACTTTAATTATGGCCAGGCAGTGGATTCTGACCGGACAAGAAGGCTTCGAGACCTCACTCGAATACCAACAAGGTCTCATCATCCCATCACCCCAAGACCTCGGCCCTAAAGACGTGCTTGTCAAGCTCCACGCCGCCAGCCTCAACTACCGAGAACTGGTAATTGCCGGCCCGATGGTACGTATCAGCCCTGCAACACACCATCTGCCGAGTATCCATTGTCCACCCTCTAACTGACGTCCAGGGCATAAACGGCCCTATTACCCCGCCGCTAGTTCCAGGCTGCGACGGCGCTGGCACAGTCGAAGCCGTGGGCAGCGCGGTAAATGAGTTTCACAAAGGCGACCACGTGGTGACGTACGCAGCGGCCCCATTCGCTGTGACGCACGGCGACGACGCACTCCCCGGGATTGAGGCTGCGGTTGAATGTCTGGGCCAGGGATCGGACGGGACACTGCGCTCCTGGGCCGTGTTCCCTGAAACGGGCCTTGTGCATGCGCCGAAGTCTCTGGGGTGGATACCTGCGGCCACGTTGCCGTGTACGTGGATCACGGCATGGAATGCGCTCTTTGGACTCAAGGGGAGACAAGTGGGCCCGGGCTCTTGGGTGCTTGTTCAGGGGACCGGTGGCGTGAGTATTGCCGCGTTGCAGATTGCTGTTGCTGCTGGGGCGAGAGTTGTTGCGACGACGTCGAGTGAGGTGAAGGCGGCCCGGCTTAGAGCGCTGGGTGCGGCGCATGTCGTCAACTACCGGACCAATGCGGAGGGATGGGGGAAGGAGGCGAGAGGGCTGACTCCAGATGGAAGAGGGTTTGATTTTGTCGTGGACGTCGCCGGAAATGAGACGTTTCCGCACTCGTTGGCTGCTATCAGAGTGGACGGGATTGTCCTTGTAGTAGGGCATGTTGGAGATGGTGCTGCCGAGTCTGTGCCTCTGTTTGCTGCCTTTATGCACACCTGCATCGTGCGTGCTATACTGGCTGGTACTCGGAACCAGGCCAAGGAGATGGTGCGCTGGATTGATGAGAATGGGATTGTGCCGGTGGTGGACGACGTGGTTTTTGAGCTGTCAGAGGCAAAGGATGCGTATAGACGGCTGAAGGAGAAGAAACATTTTGCCAAGGTTGTTCTCCGGATTGACCATTAGTATATCAATTATTCAGTCTCGTTCAATCTGATACATAACTATTATATAGACCTCCATGTTCCAGACACGAAGCAATCATATAGACAACATCTACTCAACAATCTCAAAGTTCACCGACGCATCAGCCTCAAAGGTATCTCTCCAGTTCGCCCAAATCGCCCTCAACTCATCAACATACCGCCCCTGCAGCTCGTCGACATACTCATCCTGAATATCGAACCGCTGCTGCTTCACCTCAATCGGCCTCCCCACAACCACATTCAACGGCCTCCTAAACGGACAAAACACATTAAACCTCCCCAGGGAAAACGCAACCTTATGCCCAACAGCCTTCTCCCAAGCCCACGCAATCAAGCCCTTAACAGAGAAGGACTTGATATCGATCGGGGCAAACAGGTCGTTCTCCCCAAAGACAAGCACGGGGACCAGATCCGCCCCCGTCTCAACCGCAAGCCGAATAAACCCCTTCCGGATTTTAATCACGATGCCCATTGTGCCGGGTCTCGCAATGCGGTATTCACGGCTCCCGCCAACGCTGATGGTGATTGCCTTGCCCATCCCGCGGAGATCGTACCCGCCGCGCGTGAGGTGCTGGATACACGAGTCGCGGCTAACTCCGCTCTGGCCGCGGTAGAACAGGTACTCTCTCAGCAACGGGGTGGTGAACATGGCGTCCTTGACGAGCATGGTATTCCTGATACCGGGAAAGAGTTCCTCGAAGCCTGCAGGGTCAGCGGAGAAAGCCCCGACGAGGCCGTGGCAGGCGATGCCGTGGGGGTGCCCCCCGAAGACGTACTTCCTGCGCGGGGAGAGGGGCGTAGATCGGTAAAGCTTGATAGGGAAGTACGAGGCGTGCAGCTGCCAGAGGGCAGAGGAGCGGAACCATTTGCTGCGTGAGCGCGAGGTGGTTTTGTGTGCGTTGGAGAAGAACTTGATGTGGATGATGTAGAGGAGGGCGAGGATTCTGATATGGGGCACGAGCAGCAGCGAGTAGCCTGCGATGGGGAAAATGAGCCAGCTGTTCGAGATGAAAGTGACTGCCAGTATTTCAGCGAGTCGGCGGAAAATGGACCTGAATTCGTTAATATGGACGGCTTATATTAGGGATGGCTTCCGGCTTACTTGGTGGTCTTGGTAGCTGCATTCTTCGAAGTGATAGTCTCCAGAGTCGCCCCGGAGCCATTATCAATCCTGACAATCCTCGGATCATCCTCCCTGGGCTCAGGAACAGCAATCATGCTTTTGTCCGGCCGTGCTGCGAGGTCTGCAATTCTCTCAGCGGCCTGGATACGGCCCTCCTTCTTCTGGCACAGCTTCTGCAACTCGGCTGCCTTCTTCAGGTAGGATTCCCTGTTACCAAGAACCTTGATAAGGGCCTTGCTCATCTCCTTTCCGCTGATATCAGGCGCCCTGGTCTTGTTGCCGTAGACACCAATGCCTAGCCACTCGGCGCGAGCAGCGTTCTCGTAGCAATCCTGCCATGCGGGGAGCACAACATGGGGCACTCCATTTCTGCGATCATCAGCACCAAGAACCTGTATCAGCTTGGGGATACCTACTGTATAGCCTCATACCACGAGTTTGCGCCTCCGTGATGAACAGAGCACACGATCTGGCCGGTCTCAAGCATCGCCAGCGGCTCGACCTCGAACCACGACAGAATCCGTACCTGATCACTGTCTAGCTCCGCCTGCAGCGGCGTAGTCGACTGGCTATAGATCTCATCCTGGTCATGAGGATGCTTCGGCAGCTTCCAGAGCACCTGGATGCCCCGACCGGAGGGCGAGTCAAGGAAGGTCTTGACACCAGCAGCCATCTCCAACACAACAGCCGGGTTCGGAGCATAAAGCGTCCCCAGGTTAATCAAGACAGTCGGCGCTTTATGCAGCCATGTGAACATCTCCGGGTCTTGAGCCTTGACCGGAGCACAAGGGAGGAGAATTGGGCCGCACGCGACAACATTGTCCGGGACATCGAACGGCCAGTCCAGCTCTTTCAGCGCAGGCGAGAGATGCAGGCGATTGGGCATCCAGGAGTCGGCGAACGGAAAGCGCCCGTGGATTTTATGCTTGATGCGCCAGTCTCTGATCTCGCGACGTCTGCCGCTGCCGTGGTACATTTTGGCGGTCTTCATGACGGCCATCGTGTTGAGGGGGATGAGATGCAGTGGAAGGGGGTAAGGGAATCCAGTCCCGGGCCTGAACAGTTAGCCAGTGACCTTATCAAGACAGAGGAGGAAAAGGGGCGATTCTTACATTGGATACTTCCACGCCCATGCGCCGTTCTTCTGCAGGCCCAGGACGATATGGCTGAGCGACGTTGTATTCAACAAGACCGTCGTCTGCCCCGTGTTATACGCCGCATCGCGACCCTGCAGGAAGAAGAAATCAATCGCGCAAAGCGAGGGCTTGATCTCGTTGATGACCTCGACACAGCTCTCGTAGATATCCACATACTCATCCTCGGTCCACCCCCAGATGTCTTCGCACAGCGACTTGAAGCCGAGGACAGAGCCCGTATAGCCGGGAGGATGGTGCGCGCCGCGCTTGCCAGTGCGAATGAAGATCTCAGTATTTGACGGGCCACGCACGGGGTGGAAGTGCACGCGCTGTTTGTATTTCGCGTCGTAGCTCTGCTCGTTATCCCTGAGCAGTTTGTTCAGACGCTTCTCGAGGACGGGGAACGAGGCAAGATGGACGTCTACATCGCCGCGTAAGAGAAGCTCGTGGATGATTGCGAGGACAATATTGGTTTGGCCATGCTCGCTGTTAGCGAGGAAGAGCACGCTGGTTGCCATGGTTGTTTGGTGGTGGTGGTGGTGCTGCAGGAGCAGGGTCTGGCGATAAGATATACCCATTACCCGCCCACTGAGATGGCAGCGTTTCAGGGCGTGGCATGGCAATGCCGAGGCGACCCTGAATAGACAAGCTAATTGAATCTAATTACGAGAGATATTCAGAGCAAGAGGGGTCTGAGGGGCCTCCTGGCAAAGCGGGCGCATTTCCACATTTCGCAACCCCGCGAGAAACAGATTCAAAGTGTAGAAAATAAAGTGCAATTTGGCCCCAGTCTCTGACCCAAATAAAGTTCGCCCCACGGCTGCACGGCGTGATACAAGGGCAGAACGGTGGCCGTTTCAGCAGCGCAGGGCCGGCGCCGTTACTGGGGCCCTTCCTCGGCAGCAGCCCATATGAAAATTCGCAGTGCGATCGGCCAATTTTCGAGGGCGCCCTGCAGATCCAAATTGCGGTCCCGCCTGAAACAATGACCTGTAATCGGCATTCATCTGTCGTTCTGGTCGGCTTAGTCTCGGCAGTGGACTGACTGTCACAGGTGGGCATGGGCCGATCGAATGTGAGCTGTGGACGCAGTCTGCAGTACGGAGTCCATAGATCAGTATCTGTTATATAACCTCCCAAGACGTTTCATTTTCAATTGCTTGTGAATTCCAAGTCATACAGACATCCTTGCCAAAATGACGCTCGTCATGGCTGTGCCGCATGCGCTCTCAATGAGCAACTTCAATGACGTCCAGACACTGCTGGTCTCAGCCCTGAGCTTTATTCTGGTATGCTTACGCTTTCTGAGGTTGTTGTCCTGGCCACTGACTTGTGTAGATTCCGGGTGCTTTCATATTCTGCCTGCAATTGCTGCAGCCGGGACCTGTTATTCGAGGCGTCAAGGGACCACTTATTGGAAGATATCTATTCGGAGTGAGTATCTCGACCAGATATCCTTTGCATAGCTAACCCCTGCAGCTCGACACAAAGCTAGGCTTCTTGACCGGAAGGAGTGCGTTCAAGTTCAAGTCCCTGCACGACAACTATGGTAAAACCCAGCAAGCCACCGAATCAATGCATTTGGCTGACTAGAATTGCTTTATAGGAACGGTTGTCCGGTTCGCCCCGGGCCAATTGTCGACCAACAGCATCAAGTCATTGAGAAACATCTACGGCGCCGGTCTTGGAAAGAGCAATACTTTCCTCAAGACGGGGTTCTACAAGGCCATCTCGCGACGGAACATCTTCACTGCCTCCGATCCATACTACCATGCCACCGTTCGCAAGCTCTTCAGTCCGTCGCTCAGTCCGGGATGCATGGCTGCCCATGAGGGCGTGATCAAGGGCTGCATTACGCGCTTCAATGCGCTGGTCAAGCAGAGGATAGAAGGCCGGAAGGCGATCAGCCTGAATGACCTCTACTACTGCCTGTCTGTGGATATGGTGTCCGAGGTGCTTGTAGGAAAGTCACTTGGCTGTATTGAAAGGGGTGCGTCTGTCGATTTCTTTTCCTTCGTGAAAGATCTAACTTGCATAGGCCGGCCCTTTTTCTGGACAGAACAACTCCCCCGTATCTTCTACTGGGCCACTATCCGCGACCAATTCCAGGGCTCTGGTGTTCCCACACTTATCAAGTGGATGCTGCGCCAGATTCTGCGCAAGGGAATCCGGCAGAGAAGCGAGGAGGCGAGAATGCGCCTCATTCGAGAGTATGTCTACCATATTTCCCAGCTCGTTCTATACTAATAAATATAGACAACTAAAAGCAAAGCACACCCGGCGCGACATCATGGTCGAGGTCCTGGAGAGACAAGAGACAGCCCAGCTGCCCGAGGAAGAAGTCGCAGAGAACTTCTCTGCCATTATGCTTGCTGGCTTCCACACGACATCCCACGCAATCTGCGCTGCGATCTGGCTCGTCCTTTCGCACCCGGATGTGCACGCCAGTCTCACCGAGGAACTGCGGACGCAATTCAAGTCCACGGACGATATCTCCCTGGAAGTATTAGGCAAACTGCCGTGGCTCAATGCCGTGATTACAGAGGCCCTCAGGATCTACCCCCCTGTTCCTCTCGGGGGACCCCGGGTTTCACCGGGGGCCTATGTCGATGGCGTCTATGTGCCTGCGGGTGTAAGTGCATTTCCACACTTTTCCAATCCTTGGTCTAAATTTTGAATCGTGCAGGTTGAAATCGGCATCTCGCTATACGCCCTGCACCACAACCCGGAGTACTTCAACAACCCGGCCAGATTCAACCCCAAGCGATGGATCAGGACTGACTCGACCGACAAGAAAGAGGCTGTCCAGCCTTTCCTACTTGGGAGCCGGTCTTGCATTGCCAAATAGTAAGTCTACTCTACTGCTTTACCTGTAGCACTTCTGTCTAACCAAACAGCTTCGCGCAACAAATGCTGCTTCTCACGCTATCTTCGTTTTTCGTCGAATTCGACGGTCAGTATGTAGGCAGAGTCCAGGACTGGACGACACAGTCTCGCTGCTACGCCTTTTGGGAACTGCCAGACCTCAAGGTGGCCCTGCAGGAGCACACAGCCTGAGCAGGATCCTCGGTTGGTGGTCGCTTCCATGTACATAGTTAGCAAATTGCGTAGATGATGTCTTAGCTGAGGGCAGGGACCCACAGTCCTGATTAATGAATGCCGTTTCCACTAGACCAGTCCACATCGTGCGTTAGTTGTTACAGACCGCGGACCGTGCTGCATCAGGGAAATCAGCCGGGACTATTGAACTCCCACTCTGCTAATACTAAATGACCCATCCCGTTCAATGTCCCGGGAATTCGATAAAGTCGATCGGAGGTAATTTCAGTAGGGCTGGCCTCGGCTTGAATTTGGTCCCAGGCCCACCGGCGAATTAGTATAACACTTATGGTAGACTATAGTAGGGCATCCCCACCAACGTGTATACCCCATAGGCATCGCAATTATGGGCGATGCGAGTGCACGTTTCGAGAATCCACGGACCAGGTTCATCACGACACATGGCCCTGTCTAATGAAATGCCGATGGCTGTCGCATCACAGAGCCGACGACAGAGCCGGCTGTTACACGCCCACAGGTCCTGTTTCAAGGGGTTATATGCCTTCATCAGTTCGCATGTAGATAAGAGGTCTTGAAGTACCGAAGGACAATTGAACATTGCAACTATCCCTTTTCCTCACAGCTTCATCCGACATGGCGATTACACTCGACCGTCCCTTTGGCGTCCATCTCTGGCCACACTTCAGCAAGGGCTTCACGGCTCTTACCGGGAAATCGACGTCCGATTTCGAGCTCGTCCCTGGAGTGACCCCTATGACTACACTGCAGGGAACTATAGCGTCGCTTCTAAGCTACTACGTCGTCGTCCTTGGAGGGCGACAGCTCATGAAGAACCGGGCTGCCTTCAAACTGCAGACCCCATTCATCATCCACAACTTCATCCTGACTGCAATCAGCGGCGTGCTCCTTGCGCTCTTCGTCGAGCAGATCCTCCCAACGCTCTTCCAGGATGGAGTCCTCGTCGCGATATGCGATGCACGAGGTGGCTGGACCGATGAACTCGTCCTACTCTACTATGTAGGCCTTTGACCAAGAACCATATGGACCATCACTAACAGATACAGCTAAACTACCTAACGAAGTACCTGGAACTTGCAGACACAGTCTTCCTCGTCCTGAAAAAGAAACCGCTTACATTCCTGCACACATACCACCACGGCGCAACGGCACTGCTGTGCTACGTCGAGCTGGTCGGCCGCACGTCCGTCAGTTGGGTGCCCATCACGCTCAACCTGACCGTCCACGTCGTGATGTACTGGTACTACTTCCAGAGCGCGCGCGGGATCCGCATCTGGTGGAAGCGCTACATAACCATTCTCCAGATCGCGCAGTTCGTGATCGACATCGGTGAGTCCAGTCCAGTCCCCTCCCCCGCAAAGAGATCAGAATCACAGTACATACATCCTCGGCACAAGCAAAGCTAACCAGTATTATTCTGACATGAGTAGGATTCATCTACTTCGCCTCATACACGTACTTCGCATCAACGTACTTCCCCTGGGCGCCGAACGCCGGAAACTGCATGGGCGAGGAGTACGCGGCTGGATTCGGGGTGTTCATTATCAGCTCGTACCTGCTGCTGTTTATCTCGTTCTACCTGACGACGTATAAGACGCAGGCGCCGAGGCTGTATAGCCAGGCCTCGAGGGCACTGGGGCCGAAGAAGGAGAAGGGTCTGTGATTGCTCGCTGAGATCTTCTCTACCTGAACTAAGATAGTGATGGGGATGGGGAGAGATGAGGATCGTCTACATGACAAGGATGTATCCTTGAAGAACTGGGGAAGCAGGGGATAACGCGGGGGTACTAGTACAGTGCAGTTGATCTTGTTAATTCATGATTGCGATGTCTTCTATACCATTCTATCTACGTACATGAGATCTTGACTAGACGGCGTCGAACACCTGTTTGCTCGTGAGGGACTTTGCATGATACTGAGTCATGAAAATGACTTTACATCTCGTAGTATTCCAATGCAGCACGCGCGACCGAGATCAACAGGCACTCTTGCACTTTTGCCACTCTTGCCACCGAGGAACAAGTAAATAACAAACAGTAAAACCAATAGTAAGATAGCGACATCCGGGGTACAGCGAATGCATCCATAGTGCTGTCGATCTCATCTCCCCCGCCAACAAAGTTATCCAGACTGACGTTGACCTGCAACCTCGTACATTCAAGGTTCTGACTGACTTGGGCGACCGAGGTACCTGTTGGACTCGCTACCACAGCCTGCGTTCCCTGGTTCGCTCTCCCAGATCGTTAATGCGTCCGGGGTGATCGGCAAACAGGCTGCAATCAATGCGTCCGTAAATAGAGGGTCTAAAAGGGGATGTCTACCTGGTTCCACGGTAAAAGCAAGTCACTTGCTGGAGAGTTTGAGTCGGATTGGGTTTGGTTAATCGCGCACATCCCCCAGTTCAGTTTTGAGTGACAGTGCGCTCAGATACCGAGCAGTTAGTGGGACAAATCACCCATGTGGGAGTGGAATCCGAATCCAAATTTGAGATTCGGGATTTGAGATTTGAGATTTGAGATTCCGACTCGGTACTATTTCTAAATACTGACATGATTCCAGTAAATTCGCCGAAACAGAATCCAGTGTATACGACATTCTTCTTTTCTGCGGCGTTGGGCATGAAACAGGGCTGAAACTGTCCTGGCCTTCACATGGGCAGCAAGTAGACTACTCCGGAGTAAGTACATCCTGACTGTCGATCACGGAAGCCAGGTCGAGGCGACCAGTTCTCGATCTTGAATCGCACAGCTTGCCCGATCCGATGTAGAGACAGCGTAGTGCGTCTCAAACTTCAGCCTCGTGGGGTGGATGTATCACGTATCAAATGGAGAGCTAAGACACTGGACTTGTCGATCGGAACTGCTCAACACGAGATGAAGATAAATTACGGAGCAGATAACGTTAGGAACCTCGAGATTGAAACAGGCCCACCTGCTGAACACGCCCCGCCTGGCCTAGGTTGACTGTTGGCTCAACTGCCGTGATCGCCGCCATGTCCAACCCTGGTGGACATGGCTTGTTTCGCCGTTTCACTGGCGTTAGAAGAAGCAAAACGCTTGTAAAATAATCCTAGCAATCCCCCTGATCCAGTCTCCAGAGACCCTTACAGTAAACTACACTAAATCCACAGTCGGCACAGCTCAATAATTAGGCGGGCGCAGAAATCCTGGGTCTGGTGTCATACTACAGAGTGCCGACTGATCAGTGTAGGGCCACTGGCATTCCAACCGTTTCACGTCGAAGCCTAGCGCGCTCGCAATCGGCTCTTGCCCGTCAGTCACAGGCTTCGGCACAATTCGTCGGGACAGGAGAAGCAGCCTGGATCTGATCCTGGCCGGGGTGGAGCGGAGCTGGAAGAGGAATGCAGTCCGTTCTGGGAAGCGTGTCAGAGACTCGGTCTTTCAGAGTGTCAGTGTCTCCTCGCGGGGTGCTTTCCTGTGACCTCGCTCTCCAGTTGCCTTTGTAGTCTGTGTTTGATTCCGAAGCTTAGCCTGGAACATTGGAGCTCCTGTGCTGTTCTCGTTGCTGCAGCTCCGGGTGCGGTTCTTAGGTTTGGGCTTGTATACAAACTCAGCGAAGAACGACGGGCTTGACAGTCGACAGTGGGCGACGCCGAATCGCAGTATTGCTACGCCAGCTGGCTCTGATCTAACCTTCGCATGCAGCATGCCACGACAGTGATAGGACCGCAAGCACGTTTAACTTCGATAGTCGCCGATCGACTCGGCTGTCACTCACACTTATAATCGCAATCATCGTGGTGAATAATGAATATGGAGTACAATCGCGGCTGGAATCGCAGCGGCAACCTGCGTCCCGACAGCAGGCACATGAAGAGAAGCAGGGCGAGCAATGTCCGAGACAGCATGGCCTTTTTCACGGCCGACTGGGAGGAGGTGCCAATGGACACCATGCGGATGACGCGCCGGTCGCTGATGTTTCCTTTGGACATGGAAGAAAAGGCCAAAGACGACGGCAATGGAGATGGAACTGGAAATGGAAATGGCAGTGATAACGACGTCCTGGCACAGCAGATCCAGATGCCCACGCCCAAGGTAGGGTACTTCCAGATCTATCGCTATGCGTCGCGCTGGGACTGGGCGCTGCTCGTACTGGGAGGTCTATGTGCGATTGGGGGAGGGGCTGCATTGCCACTATTCACGGTATGTCAAAGTGATGGTATAAAATTATATAGAATTGTATAGCTGACGGTATATAGGTCTTCTTCGGCAACATCACATCCACATTCCGCGAGGTGGCCAGCTACGCCATGAGCTACGACCACTTCTACGACATCCTGACCAAGAACGTCAAGTACTTCATCTACCTAGGCGTCGGCGAGTTCCTGACCATCGGCACGGCGACCTTTGCCTTCGTGCACACCGGCAACTCCGTCACGCAGAAGATCCGCGTGCGGTATCTGCAGGCCATCCTGCAGCAGAACATCGCCTTCTTCGACTCCCTGGGCGCCGGCGAGATCACGACGCGCATCTCCGGCGACATGCACCTGATCCAGGATGGGATCTCCGAGAAGGCGAGTCTAGTCTTAGCCGGTGTCTCCAGCTTCTTCACGGCATTTATAATCGCCTTCGTCAAGTACTGGAAGCTAGCACTCATTTCGACATCTACTCTCGGCGCGCTGCTGATCATCATGGGCGTGGGCTCGACCGTCTCGGTGATATACAGCAAGCGCTCGATCGAGTGCTACGGCAAGGGAGGGAGTATAGCAGACAACGTACTCAACTCGATCCGCACAGTCGTAGCATTCGGGGCACAGGAAGCCCTCGCAAAGAAATACGAAAGCCACCTCCGCGAAGCAGAGCGATTCGGCCGGATCGTGCAGATGACATTCGCCCTCGTCATCGCGGGCATCCTCGGCGTGATGTATTTGAACTATGGGCTGGGCCTGTGGATGGGCTCCAGGTTTCTAGTCAGCGACTCGGCGAATGTCCAGCCGGGGGATATCCTGACCATCATGATGTCTATCATCCTGGGTTCATATGCGCTGGGGAATGTCGCGCCGAATATCCAGGCCTTCTCCGATGCAGCCGCTGCAGCGACCAAGATCTTTGGCACGATAGACAGGGAGTCACCGCTGAACCCGCTCTCCACGGACGGCCAGCGCCTGTCGACAGTAACAGGGGAGCTGGAGTTCAAGAACATCCGACACGCATACCCCTCGCGTCCTGAAGTCACAGTCATGGAAAAGTTCAACCTGCGTATCCCAGCCGGCAAAACAACGGCCTTTGTCGGGCCCTCGGGGTCAGGGAAGAGCACCATCATCGGACTGCTCGAGCGGTTCTATAACCCCGTGGCCGGCGATGTGCTTCTAGACGGGCACGACATTGAGTCACTGAACCTGCAATGGCTGCGGCAGCAAATCTCGCTCGTCTCGCAGGAGCCGCAGCTCTTCACGGCAACGATATACGAGAATATCAAGTACGGGCTGATTGGGTCGGAGTTTGAGAACGAGCCGGACGACCAGATCAGAACGCGGATTATCAAGGCTGCTCAGATTGCCGACGCGCATGACTTTGTCTCTGCCTTGCCAGAGAAATACGAGACGAATATAGGAACGCTGGCTCTATCAGGAGGGCAGAAGCAGCGGATTGCCATTGCGCGTGCCATAGTCAAAGAGCCGAAGATCCTTCTACTGGATGAAGCGACGTCCGCGCTGGACACAAAGTCAGAAGGACTGGTCCAGGCAGCTCTAGACCGGGCAGCGAAAGGACGCACAACGATAGTCATAGCGCATCGACTATCCACCATCAAGACGGCGCATAACATCGTGGTGATGATGGGCGGGAAGATCGCGGAGCAGGGGACGCACGCTCAGTTACTGGAGACTGGAGGCGTGTATGCCAGTCTTGTCCAGGCGCAGAGCATCAAAGATAGTGCGCCCCAAGGCGAAGGAGACAAGGAACTGGCGACGCTCTGGTTCGAAGACGACGATGCAGAGTCGGACTACTTCACGGCGGACTCGATAGACTCGCCGCTGACGCCGTATAAGCGGCAGAGCGTGTTGACTCTTGGCGGAGGACAGATCAAGGAAAAGAGGTTTACAGTTCCGACGCTGATCAAGTTCATTGCCAGCTTCAACAAGCCGGAGAAGTACATCATGGGCGTTGGGCTGGTGCTGTCGCTGTTTGCTGGTGGTGTGCAGCCGGCGCAGTCGGTGTTGCTGGCAAAAGCCGTCAACGCCATCTCTATCCCAGTATCCGAGCCAGACAGGTTAAAGCATGAGACCAGCTTCTGGGCGTCCATGTTCCTGATGACGGGATTGATTACCATGTTCCTCTTCGGCTCGCAGGGGGCGTTGTTCGCCTTCAGCGCAGAGAAGCTCATCCAGCGGGCTCGCAGCAGCACATTCAGGGTCCTCCTAAGGCAGGATATCTCGTTCTTCGATGAAGAAGACAACACCCCGGGCACACTGACGTCTATCCTGGCGACGGACGTCAAAAACCTGGCTGGAATCAGTGGCGCGACCCTAGGGACGCTTCTGATCGTCAGTGTCAACCTGTTCGGATCTCTAACGGTCGCACTGGCGCTGGGCTGGAAGCTCGCCCTCGTCTGCTCGTCCGCTGTACCCTTACTCCTTCTCAGCGGATTTCTACGCACCTGGATCCTGACTCGCTTCCAGGCGCGCGGACGCTCAGTATATCAAAAGTCCGCGAGCGAGGTCAGCGAGGCCGTGACGGCAATCCGCACCGTCGTCTCGCTGACAATGGAGCAGGTCATTCTAAACTCCTATCGCTCGCAATTAAAGCAGCAGGTCCGGTCAGACATCCCCTCGATTCTGCGCTCGTCGTTCCTCTACGCCAGCTCCGAGGCGCTGCAGTTCTTCTGCATGGCGCTCGGGTTCTGGTACGGCGGCATGCTGCTCGGCCACCACGAGTACACCATCTTCAAATTCTACGTCTGCTTCAGCGAGGTGATCTTCGGGGCCCAAGCGGCCGGCAGCGTCTTCTCATACGCCCCCGGGATGTCCAAGGCCACCCACGCAGCGGGGGAACTGAAGAAGCTCTACACCCGCAAGCCGCGCATCCACGGTCGCACGGGGGGCCAAGTCCTCACGCCCTCGTCCTTGGAAGGGAGAATCGAGTTCCGCAACGTGTACTTTCGGTATCCGACGCGCATCGAGACGCCCGTGCTGCAGGGGCTGAACTTCAGCGTGCAGCCGGGGCAGTTCGTCGCGTTTGTGGGCGCCAGCGGGTGCGGCAAGAGCACGACCATCGCGCTGCTGGAGCGCTTCTATAACCCACTGGCTGGGGCGATCTGCGTGGATGGCAGGGACATCAGCGGGCTGGAGCTCCAGTCGTACCGGCGGCAGCTGGCATTTGTTGGCCAGGAGCCCGCGCTGTTCCAGGGGACTATCAAGGAGAATATCCTTCTGGGGATGGATGCGGAGGAGGTCAGCGACCGAGCCCTGATTGCTGCTTGCAGGGACGCAAATATCTACGATTTTGTCATTTCGCTGCCGTACGTCCTTTCCTTTCCTATTATAAATAGATAACTTGGATAGACTGGAGCTGACTTTCACAGACAAGGCTTCCACACCGAAGTCGGCAGCAAAGGGGGCATGCTCTCAGGAGGGCAGAAGCAGCGCATCGCAATCGCACGAGCCCTCTTGCGCAACCCCCGGATTCTGCTACTGGACGAAGCGACATCGGCGCTGGACTCGGAGTCTGAGAGCATCGTGCAGGCCGCGCTGGATACGGCAGCCCGGGGCCGAACAACGCTGGCGGTGGCCCACCGGCTCAGTACGATCCAGCGGGCGGACGTGATCTACGTGCTGGCCAACGGCAGGATTGCGGAATCCGGGACGCATGGCGAGCTACTGCGACGGCGGGGGCATTACTACGACCTGGTTAATTTGCAGAGTCTGGCTTGAAGGACTTGGGTCTGGGATGGCCCTGGGGTTCACGGATTTCATACGGGTTCGAGTTAGAGCAGGAGTCAGGTTCAGGTTCAGTTCATTCACGAGTTCGAGATAGCGTCCCTTTAATGTAATTGTATAACTTTAGTAAATGAGTTTCAGCCTCCAGGGGACTATCACGGAGAGGCTACTGCAGGAGTTCTGGAGGAGTATACCGGATACGGCAGTCATCAGCATCGGAATTTATCACCATCGATACCATCGGAGATCAAAGCGAGCACATAGCCGGGTGCCGAAACAATTAAACATCAAAATTAATCAACATTAATCAATATTAACGCTTGCTGCGGCCACAAGGTCCTCGCTCCTCATCCTCGTGGCTCCTGGCTAGCGGGTTATGGCGACCAAACACACTAGCGACAGACACCAGACATGGAGACGCTAAACGCCTCTCACAAGGGCAAAAAGCAATAAAGTTGGCGTGATGGGCACTGGCCGCACCATATCAGGCAGGTCAGTTCCGACAGACTCCCTGAACAGGTCATACGCAGCAGCGCCAGAGACAAGCTATGGACCCCGGGCGGGGATCCCTTCGGTCTCTATACCCAGCTTGCTCTAGGGCCACCCATGATCATCTGGGTCGAACCGGCGTGTCTGGAGCCACTGGAGCCCACTGGAGCCCACTGGAGCCAGCGCTCGATGCTTATGCCTAATCGGGGGCAACGCAGCAAGGATCCCTGCTGGATCGCCCATGGAACGCACGCCCGTCGCCATCCCTCGCCACTCACAGCGTGCGCTGGGCCCTCACCACGTGCTGGGGCTGGACCAGGCAGCGGCCGTTGTTTCGGTAGATGCGCACTGCCGATGCTGAGGAAATCGTGAGACGACCGTTGTGGTGTCGCCCAACCTGCGCGATTTGCGTGGATAAGGCTGGCTGGGGGATGAGCTCCGTGGTTTGGTCCTGGTCCCAACTCCTGGTTCATCTCTGGCGCTGGTTCACCGTTCACGTTGTCTCCAGGAGTGGATGGCGACTTGATCGACGATGATTCTAGCTTAGCTCAGATCCTGTTGTGGCCTTAAAAAGTTATATTAAAGGTATGGGGAAGCTTCAATAGTTCATTCATCTTCCCCTGTCTACCTCTCACTATACATTCCCACTTTACATCCACCATCTACTATACTTTTCTACCATACTACACTGTACTATACTATACTTCTACTGTACATTACTCACTACTACACCATGAAGAGCGCCATCTCGCCAGACATCTGGGAGACGAAACGCATGCTGATCACGAAGCTGTACAAGGACGAGGAGTGGCCCTTGAAGCAAGTGATCAAGCTCGTCCAGACCACAGACTTCCACCCTAGGTATGTTCATACCACACCGTCTGAAGTACTATTCTAACCCTTCCAGTGAATCCCAACTGCGCAGCCGGTTAAAGAAATGGCACATCACCAAGCCCTCGCGCAAGAAGTACGACGGCAGCAGGCGTCTCTCTGGCGCAAAGAAGAACTCGATGCAGAAGCGCCCGTCAGACTTCGACCACCCTCCAACTCTCCCTTCATCCTCGACATACAACACCCTGCAATCACATCCCCGGCCACTCCCCTCGCACAGGACCGACGAGAGCGACTCGTTCTCTGAGGGCCGCAGCGAGGTATCGCGACCCTCCGTCTCCATCCCCGAGATGTCGACATCCACATCTCCAGCAAACCACTATATTCTCCCTTCCAGCCCCGAGGACGCCCAGCTCACGAGTCCCATCTACGGGCCCAATCCGATCATGGGCCCCTCCACGCCAATAACGCCGGCAGTTTACGGCGTGGACGACTCAAGACGCGGCACCAACGATACAAGCCATACGATATACTACTTCCCACAAGAGTCCAGTCCGCCGGTCTTCCCAGCCAGCACCAGCAACAGCATGCCCGTCTCATACCCGCCAAGCGCGCCCTTCGGCTCGTTCACAGAGCCGCTGGCGATGCTGGATCAGCCGGGCGACTACATGGGATATCCGAATGTACACTACATCCCTTCGTCACAGTCACATCCATTCCCGCACCCGCACAAGGACCCGAACCCCATGGAGGCGTCCTTTTCGATGTCCGAGCTGCCCCCACCGCTGGTCGATGGGGCGTGGGTCAGCCACTATGGGCAGCCTCCATCGCGCCAACACGCACCGTCATATTTCCAGGAGGACTGCATGCAGCCTCCGATATACCAGGCCTGTAACTTCGCTTAGTGCAGCTAGATAAAGTTTAAATTTAATTTCCGTGCCAACTTTGCGCACTTGTTTCACCCTGAACGGTTTCCAGTCAACACACCGCCCGTGAATGACGTAGAGACGAGAGCGACTTGGACTTAGGGCTTTTCGGGGCAAAGGAGCTCCAGACTCAGTCTGTAGCCAGTCAGTAGCCAGTCAGTCACCAGTGGCTGCGACTCCACTGTCTTCTGCAGTGCAGAATCTGCCCACTGCTCGGAACCTGTCCGCTGCCTCTCAGTCTCCCCGCATCAAGTGGCCACTCTCGCAGTTGTCTCTCCATCTCCAACTCCCATCAGTCATCATTCTCCTCACGAGCTTTCCTTGGTTCCGGCTAGCCCTGGTTTCCTAATCCTAGCCACCGTTCCCTGGTCAGTGGTTGATGGTCATTGTGCTTTCACCGTTAACCCGGTATCCGATCCAGCCCAGGATCTCCATTTAGTGGTCGGACGTACTTCCTGTCGCAGTCTAGCGCAAGCAGCAGATCATCCATCTACCGAGGCCCCCATAATACAAAGTTACCTAGAGGGCCACTAGGCCCACTAACTCGTATAGCGCGTTCCAGCACCACGAGGACTCACGGAGATCTTGTCTCTGCAGGTACGCCGGCGGGCCCTCTGACTGGCTGCAGCAGACGAGCTGAGTGCTGACTGGCAGACTGCTGACAGATGCCTCTGTTAATTGTTGGTGGTCAGTCCGACTGACGGACGATCATGGACTCCTGGACTCGTGGGCTGCTGGCTGCTGGCTGCTGCTTTTGGGCTCTGACGTGTCTGCTTGACTCGATTTGCCTGTCGGCGATCAGGCCCAATCAAGACTGTCGCTTCCGACCGAATTACCCTGCTTGTTATGTCTGCAGTTCTGTTCTTCTCCCGTCGCCTGATTCCCATGGATGCTTCTGCCCTCTCCCACGGTCAGTTACCCTCTCTGCGACCGTTATCCATCCGCCGAATACGCGGAATACGCGGGTGGTCAGGCACTCCCTTCGCCATCCATGGTGCTGGGACTCGATGTCCGATACACTCCAGCCACCGAGGTAATGCGTCTTTTCTTAGAATATTCGCTCAGAATAGGGGCGAGAAGATGTCGCCACTGTAGCAATTTTTTTCATTGGCTGTTTAAACCACGCGCGTGACTGCCGATAGTCCAGACTATGAGCGACCTAGTGTATCAGCCTCATGGCGATAGTCCGTGAATCGCCTGCTACAGTAGGGATGTGCTGGATTTCCAGCTAATCCGATTTGCGTGTAGGAGTATCAACAGCGGCCTTATATCTCCGTTGTTACTGTTAGACTGTTTCTTTCGTATATCGCAACAAAATACCATCCCTCATTCTCCGTTCTATCCCCATTCCCCATTGTATCTCCATCCCATCCACCATCCAGGGTGTGGACGCAGATCAACCGCAGCGGAGCACCTTCTTCATCAATCGATATTAGTATTAATATTGCCTCACGCCCCCGGCTGCAGACTTGGCATCGAGTCGCCGGCCCAAATCCGCGGTTCAGTCTGCTGCTGGTTCGGAGCTTTCCTGATCAAGCAGGCGCATAACTGTCGGTCCCTGTCCACGGTTCAGGTTCCAGTCCTGTTCCAGCCCAAAACAATTGCAAACACGCCCACTGACTGGCTGGCTGCAGCCCAAACGTCCCTCCGGTGTCAGATCTCACTGGCAGGAGCTCTATCTGTCTTGGCTGCAGTGCGACCGACCGACCGACCGACTCGACCGACTCGACCAACTCGACTGGAACAGCTCGACGCGGCCACATTGCGTGATTTCACTCATCTGACCTGCCCTGCTATCGGTTTACTCGCTGGAACGCCTCCTAGACCAAGCTTCGGTTGAGCTTCGAGTGAGCTTGAATTTGGGACTTCATCGGCAACAGCATCAACGGCAAGCTTGTGACCGCGAACAGTACGTAGTATCTCGTCCCAGCAACCCGGTTAGCGAGATACACTAGCCGTGCCATGCTGGCTGGATGATACATCTGAGTGACGTGACTGGTCTGGCTGACCTGATTGGACCTGGCCACCCCGTTAACGAGTAGTGACTACTGAGTAACGGCTAGCGACATCCTGATATACCCGATCAGTGGAGCTGCCATCGCAGGGTACACGACTAGTGCAGTAGTGCTACATGTCACCGCGCTGGATCTACCTGATTCGGAGGCTGATTCCGGAACTCGCCATGCTCGCCTGTATAGTCTTTCCTCCGAGCGTGAGCAGTGAGCAGTGTAGCACGTTTTCAATCCCTGCGTCTATATCGCTCGTCCAACAGGTCCTCACCTCACCTCACCTCACCTCCCCTTACCTCGCGTAGGGCAACCGAGGTCGTGCTAAGACAACCTCAAGGACATGGAACCCAGCCACATTACAAATTTACAAACCTACTTTATCGACCAGACCAGGCCGGACCAGGCCAGACCAGAGACCAGCCAACTGCCGGCTCCCAGTTGCCGGCGCCGAGTGATCGCCGCGCATCCTCTGGACGACGACGCTTAAGTTAGAAATAATCCACCGTAGAAGATTCGAAGACAGCAAGCCTGTCTCCAATGCGTCTCCAAGACTCCAACCGTTATGCCACACCCATGGACTGAGTGCGGGGGTTCCGCGCGTTGAAGGCCGGGAGGCTCCTAGGAGCACTGACTAGAACCACAACCAGTCAACCACCGAGGGATGGAACGGACGCGAGTCGGGACAGCACGTACGTAGATGGGCAGATGGTACCGGGTACCATATGGTACCATAAGTGGCACTTTGATGTGGCGCATTGGATGGATGGGGCCGAGTACGTACCTACGACGTATATCTAGACCACGAGAACGGGGGATATTCCCTGTCAGCCAGTAGTCAAATAGCTAATACGTAGACAGACAGACAGCAGGCGAGGAAGAGAATGCCGCGAGTCCACTCGGCAAGGTGACAAGATGCCGGATCCGATGTCTGTCAGTATGGACCAACCACGTTCTGTCCTTTTCTGGTTGGCCAGTGTACATTGACGAATCCGGTTCAGCGGAGATTAAACCTGCCGATGATCCATGCCCGACATCGGAGTCTTTTCCGCTCTCTTCCGCTCTACAGTAGCTCTACTCTGTACGGAGTACGGAGTTCGCTTTTACTCTGTGCTCTGCGAAATAAAGGAGGGAGGTAAAGTTATCACCATTCAACTTCTCTCGTATATGCACAGTTAGACTCTGCAGTCGGAGTTAATTCTCGAGGCATTTAATTGGCCATAATTAGGCTTTTCAATCTATCGGGGAAAAATCCCGCAGGATTCCACCGTCTGCAGCTAACCAGCCACGCCTTGGCCTTTTTTACCTTTATGCGCGCAGCAACCTTAATGCCCTCGTTCTTGTTAATCGTTATCGACAAAAGAGGTCATCGGGGTCGTCTGCACGGATGCTGTGTCTCCTGAAGACCTGCTTGACCCCGCATCTGCAATGCATATCCTGGGTTGATTGAGGCATTGCCTTGAATGGGAATATGCAGGTTGAACTTTGTTCTAAATAGTGACGTCGGTATAGATTGTGAATTAAGTTGCAGGAAGGTTTGATTTCCGTCGTTGAGTGCGTTTACGGGATGGAGGAAGAGAAAGGCATTCTTTATATGTTGTTTAGTGTAGTTGCTGAGTTGTCATTCTTAATGGGGGAAGTGTTGAAGTGGGTGTAATAATAGTGGACGATTATATATATTTGCGCTGGAAAATTCTTCCTGATAGAGTATAATGTCAGGAACACACTAATTAACTATATTACTCTGGAGAAAATGTATTATACTTCGATTACATTTAATTCATAAGCGGATATTCTATCCACATGGTAGGAATTAAGTCTCGTTACTAGTGGTTGTATGTCACTGTTGTATCACATGCGAATCAGGGTATACTTTATAATCCCGCGAGCAACAGTGTTTATCCTTACAAACCAGCGAACTTATACACCAAGCGAGCCAATTCATACCCATCCTCTCTCACCGCGGCAATCCGACGCGTCAAGTAGCGCTGCGAATCGATAACCTCAATACTCCAGACCTATAGATCGCATCAGTCAGCACAATTCAACCAGTCACGAATAGAGAATACATCATGCATACCTGCTCCGCCGTCCACCCGCCATTCTCATTCCGTCCGAAATCATGAATGTAAAGATCCGGAATCTCTGCCTCCCCCTCGTGCCCAGGCGCAAGATACGGCTGTCCAGCCTGCAAGAAGTTCTTAATCTCTTGCTTGATACTCTCATTATCGCTAGTGGACTGCAGCTCCAAATCCGGACGAACAGCACCATCACTCTTGACGCCCTTGACGAGCTGGCTGCGCGACATCACATTGCCATAGATATGGTTTGCGCGCTCGCGCTCCGCCCAGTCCATGATGCGCTCTTCCGTTGACCCGCCGATTCCGCCCGTGAGGGTCTGCCGCATGGTTATGGTTGTTGTCTGGGTGTCGGATACGGTGGAATCGAAGGTTAGGGTGAGTGTTGCGGCGCCGATGCCTTTGCGTGTTAGCCAGCCGACGCCTTGCTGCGTGGGGTTAGCTGTTTTTCTTGTGCGGACAAAGAGCGAGGGAGTAAGGGAGAGGGCGTACGAGCTTGAGGATGGGGTCCATGTCATCGGAGATGGATTTGTCCTGGGTCGCGTTAGCGTTGTACCTGTCTGTTGGTTGGCTGAACGGTACATACCAGTGTCCAGGACCCCTTGAGGGTCTTGAGGGTGATGTCTGCGGGAATCTCCATGGTGGTCGGTGATGAATGGCAGCGACTGTTCTCTGAGTACTTCTGAGTGCTTGAAGACTTGGTTACAGTTCCTGAAGCCGCCCCTGATTCTCTTATACTACACGGAGTAGAGAGTAGAAGTTCCCGAATAGGAAAGACCCTGCATTCACATGAAAGAAAACCACGTGGTCGGCTTTTCATGTGATACCAGCCAGATCTCTGTCTCACGCAAAGTATACATGGAAATCACCATAATAAAGCTAATAATTTCAATCATAGAGTAAATACTTGCTCATAATGATCACTGCACTCCATTGCGCATAATATCTGCCATGTTCTGTAGCAGGCGTACAGAAAACCCGTCGGCGAGACACCAGTTCACCAAAGACGTCATAAGCCGAGCTATCGGAGCTACTGACAGGAACAGAAATCAGAAATCATCAATCGGGCAAGCCCCAGACTATTATCTCAGACTATCAGCCGGAGAACGCCCCGAATGCGGACCGGAATCAAGTCGCATCGCGGGCCGAGCTGGTCTTGGCTCACGGGCGACGTCGCGCATGGCCTGCTGTCTCCAGATGTCTCCAGCTGTTGATGATGAACTGCGGAGCTGGTCTGGGGATTAATTTAATTACGGAGTCGTCGACGTCGGACGGATGGAAGTTGGACGGGGAACGAGATTGCATTGCGTTGTTGTGATGGTGATTACGCGGGAGCTTCGTGTGGAGGCGGTCTTATACCATGCAAGCCATCTAATTTTGGCAGAAGGATTCAACGGCCTGCATGTAGTCTTGACATGTGTGCAATACAATGTAACGGCAGCAGTCAGCCAAGAAGAGAAAGGATATTGCCGTCGTAAACAGACGGGAACAGACTCAAAAGGTCGAGGTTGAGCGGCGAGTCCTGCAACTTGTCAGCCCGGTTTCTCATCGTCTACGTTCACTACACTTACACCTAGATCCATGCTAAGACCAGACAATGTCGGATCGTAAATGTCATAGCCTGGTATGTTATCCCTGTCAGCCCCGTCGACCGGTCTACCCAACTGAGCAGTGCTCATCTGCAGCGCCGAAAGACAATCCTTGAAGCTCTGCGTTGCAGCTTCATAAACAGCACTCTTCACGTCCTGCCCCGTTTGCATCGCGCGGATCTGACCAAGAACAGCCGATAAAAGGCCAAACCGTTTCATGCTTGGGGTGCCGCTGGCGATTGTATGGAAGAGGTGGTTCTTGATCTGCTCAAGGGTCTGAATCAGACGATCGCGATTCCCATCGACAAGAATGTCCAATGAGTCTCCATCTGGTCCTGGCAGCTCTGAGGGGAGTTCCTCTTCTAGCTGGGTAACGATTTCTAGACATAGCACTGATATGACATCCAAACTGAGCGGTCCTTTGAACGAACCCTTCCCGCTGAGGCAGAGGCGTAAGAAATCATCCACAGGCGTTTGCAGCGGAAGTTGCGACGTATCAGCATATGATACTATCACACTCGCAGACTCTAGACAAGCTTTTCGCGCGTAATAATACTGCGGGTCTTTCCTCGCCTGGACAAAAAAGGGCATATACAGGGCCAAGATATACCAGTGTAACTGGGACGCAACAAACTTCGCATGGAACTCTCCCAGTTCCAGGGAAAAACCGCGCCGGCGTCGGGTATTGGCAGAGCGCAGGAATGCTGCAGCATTCCGGCAGACAGCCCTCATTTTCCCGCCAAGGTCAAGGGCCTGTTGGTAGGACTGGCCCTTACTGTCATGTATCACGTTGAGTATTTCCACGCGCAATCTCACCGACCCTTGTAGCAGAACTTGAACTGACGAGTCCGTCACTTGATCGGCGATTGCAGCTGTGGATACCGAAGCAGTTTCCGGACCTAGATCAGTATCGTCGACATTCGAGGGAACAGTGGTGTCGAAATGAGCCGGGATGAGAATAGGCGTGCCTGACTCTAGTGAATCCTGGAGCACCAATTCCACCACAGTCGCCCAGAGTCGTGGTCGCAGTTCGGCCGCCAGCTTGGACAAGGATGAAAAGTTTGTCGGGCTACGGTGTAACCCCATTGCCATGGCCGCGCGCATGAGGGAGCCCGTGGAGAGCCAGGGAGATGAGCCTAGACCACACGCCTTGCGCGCAATCAGGAGCAAGCAAATTGCCTGGAGGCCATCGAGATTGGCAGTGGATTTGTCGGTCGGTCCAGCCAGCCACCACTGCGCGGCATATATCCATTTCTGGACCTGCTGGGCGTACACATCATTCCTATCACTGGGCCGAAATACCGTCCCGATGGCGAGGATAAGCACGAGCTTCACAAGAAAGGGAGATGTCTCGGAATCAGTCTCAGACCGCGTCCAGAACTCCTCGTATTCAGACCAGAATGACGGGACATGGATAACACGGTAGACCCCCTCGAACGTGCGCAAATAGCATCGCACAAGCTCGTCACACTCCTCTCTCGGCGGGATGGTATTACGCAAGTCCGCCACGGGCTCATTCAAGCGCACCGAACGCTGGGCCTTGATAGACCGTCGTAGCTCGCGACACTCCTTGATTGTATCAACGGCATCCTTTTTCCGGTCCCTTAGTCCCGGCTCAGTATCACTCTTATTCAGAACCTTGGCAATAGAAAGCTGCAGAGCCGTTATTCAGGTATCCCATTACGGAAGGATAAAAGAAAAGAGACGGTCGGGCTAGACTTACCTGGTCCATCTTGTTACACCAGTGCGTCGGACCCATGAACTTGACCTTCTGCGCCGACGATCGCAGGCGTGGAGCGATCAGCCCGATCGAGTTCTGCTCTTTCACAGAGGCAGTAGAATCCACACTGTTTGATCTGCGGATCAGTTGACCTTCAACCGTTTCGACCCTGGCTGTCAGCGCACGCAACTCGCGTTCTAGGCTGGGCCGTCGCGTGGCCGTCTCCTCTGACCCCGAACTCGGACTCGAAACATGCTGCTCCAGAGAGTGCAGACGGTCCTGGATATTTCGAATGGCAGAAACCAAGTCATCCGTGGCAGCGATAGCGCCGTGCTCAGTCGCGGACGACGTGGTCGGAGTCAACAAACTCGGGTTCCCACCTGAAGCAATTCTCCGAGGCCGAGACACCTTCGACAACGGTTCTCGCTGGACTCGCGACTGGGTATCGAATCGGGCTTCACCTGCAGTCCGGGAATCTGATGCGACGGCCGCATCGCGATAGGAGCAGTTCAGCTCGGATTTGGCGCGCGTGCAGGGTCCGCATGGCACGCTCAGGTCGCAGCGGACTTTGCGCTGGCGGCACTGCTCGCATGCCTTTGCGGGGCGTCTGCGTTTTCGTGGGGGTTCATTAGGCATAATGGATTGATGGAATAAATCCAGGTAGATAAACAGTAAACACCGAGTATAGTGAAGAGAGGGATGAAGAGCGGACTGGATCTTTGTTAACCCCGAGGACCGAGGCCGAGGCCGGGGCCGGGCTTAAGAAAATGCCGCACATCAGATATTAATTATGGAGTATAGGCGTATATACCTAAAAGCTAAGGCTAATACAAGTATTAATTAGCCATCCACTGGTGTCTCTTGCTCCACTGATGTGTATCCTCCGTGTCCGACCGTTTCTTCTCCTCGTACAGCCTCTGCGCCAGCTGTCTATACAAGAAAACATTCCCTCCGTTATAGTTAATGCTATGGTCTGAGTCGGTAAACCACTGCACCTGCATTTGCTCTGGCGTGACACCGTCGCCGATCAGAGTATCGACCAGAGCTGCAGCATTCTGGAAATGAACATTGTCGTCGCCTGTGCCGTGCTGGATCAGGAATCCGCCTTCTACATTCTTGAAGCCCTCGGTGCGTCGGATGGCGGTGGTATTATACCCGTCCTCGTTCGTTGAAAGCGTCTTCATGTACCGCTCGGTATACATTGAGTCGTAGAACCGCCAGTCAGAGACAGGCGCGGT
The DNA here is from genome assembly GCF_001890705.1 of Aspergillus sydowii CBS 593.65. Lineage (NCBI taxonomy): Eukaryota > Fungi > Ascomycota > Eurotiomycetes > Eurotiales > Aspergillaceae > Aspergillus > Aspergillus sydowii. Next base: position 2,225,446 of record NW_024467863.1, on the reverse strand, counting down.
CAATAGACCGAGCGAGAACGCGCCGCTGTCAGTTTCAAGGACCTTGCCCGTGAGGTAACCCCCATAACTCCAGCCCCAGATTGCAATGTGGTCGGAATCAATCCATTCTCGCTGTGCGGCCTGCTTTGCAGCATACACCTGGTCCTCTGCCTCAAGGTTTCCAAGATGTTTGGCTACCAAGGAGCGGAACTCGCGTCCCTTATAGCCAGTACCGCGGTTGTCCACAGTCCAGGTAATAAATTCAAGCTCAGGGTCAGACGCAACGTATGCTTTAAAGTCGAGTCGGTTCCACGCTTTGCTAACCTCTTGTGCTCCTGGGCCGCCGTATGGAGTGAACAGTAGAGGATATTTTTTCTCCTTGGAGAAGTTCGGCGGCAGCCTCTGCATTACGTTCAACTTCTCTCCGCTGGGAATCGTCAGCTCGAAGTAGCTGGTTTCCGGTAATGCGTAGCCCTTGAGCTTCTCAATCAGTGCTGCATTGCTGGTGAGGGTGCGAAGAGGAGCCGTCTGGTTGACGGAGTAGAGCTCCTGGTATGGGACATCTGGACCGGCGTAGGTGAGGATGTAATATCCAGCCTTTGCAGAAAAGGAAGCACTCCAGTATGCTTCGACGGTGTCATCCACCAGGGGCTTGATCTTGAAGGTTTTATATGACACTGAGTATAGGTGTCTCTCGGTGCTGTGGTGCTGCGTCGAGAGATAGTATACGAGCTGACGCTGTTGATCAATGCTCACCACCCCCGTAACCTCCCATTCTCCCTCCGTCAGTGCGATGGGGTCGCCGCCTGAGGCTGAGAAGAGATACAGGTGTGTCCAACCGGTGTGGTCGGAAAGATCCACAAAATATGTAGAGGATGCATTTCTACCACCGAGTGGTCCAACGTACGCCATCGACAGCCAATTATCTAACCAGCCATCAGTTCCATCGCGCTCATGTGCAACTGTAGCATCACCAGATGTCGTATCCACGATGACAATCTTCTGCTCATCCTGCACACGGTTGAAGGCCTTGACAGCTACAGCCCCATGGGCGTCTGTCACCCAGGCTACTTCACCAATAACCAACTCGCTGGGGTCAAACGCATCGATCGGAATAGTGGTAACCTTGTTATCGCTAAGCTGGAGAACACTCAGCTTAACTGTTGGGTTTGTCTCGGAGACCTTGGGGTATCTGATCTCGAGCTCGCGCGGATATGGAGGCGCCACCTCCTGGCTGTCCATGTAGTATGGGACAGTGTATGTAGGAACGCCAGTCTCATTGAAGCTCAGGAATGCGAGCAGCTCCGCGTCAGGCGAGAACCAGATCGCGAACCGGTCGCCCAGAATTTCCTCTTCGTAGATCCAGTCAGGCACGCCATGGAACAGGTCTGGTCCGCCGTCTTCGGTGATCGCAGTCACCGAGCCATCAACCCAAGTAAACAGATTATTTCCGCGTACAAACGCGATGGATTTGCCGTCGGGGCTCCACTGGGCGTACTGGATATCGCCGACCTGGCCTTCCACCAGCGGCGTCGACTCGAATGTCTCGACATCCTGGATGTAGTAATCAGCGAAGAAGGAATGGCGGTACTGCTTCGTGTAGTTAGTTGCCCAGAGCACAGACGATAGATCCGGACTTATCCAGTAGTCGTACGCGTCGTCTGGCACCTGGTCGGCTGGAACAATGGTCTGCGATCGGTTGGTGACGATGCTCTCGATCTTGATGCTCCCGTCCTGCTCTTGGAAGACGTACTCCCCGTCATTGTCGGTCTCAATCCATTGGACCGAGATCGAGGAGGGAGACAGCTCAGAGGTGACCACCGTTTCATTGAATGTCAGTCGTTTTGATCCGGTCGCTCTGGGCTCGCGTGGTCTCCAGTGCACAGCAATAGAGACGCCTACAAGGAGCGATAAGGTGGAAAGCTGCGCATGTTAGCATAAGATTATTGTTGACTGACAGACATAGCTCAGTATATAACCTTCATTTTGCACGACCAGGCTCCAGCATTTACTCTGCCTTCTTGCTATGGAGTTTCCCAAATTGCCACCCCGAGGAATGGGCGACAACCCCAATTTAAAGCAGGCCAACCCCCGCAGCACAATAACAGCCCCAGCTTATCAGACAGCAGCAGGACGAGTCTGTGCATCCAGGAACATGCGCCAAGGCGTGACTGCGTCCGGCCGGCGATAACCGCCGAGTGTTTGTGCACCCAGAAGGCGCGATCGGCAGCATCGCGTGCTTAGTGCTGCAACCCAAGACTGGCTCTCAGATTAACCAAGACGTTTGGAAGGTGATGGGTACTCCAAGGTAGCATGCCAAGAATGGAGTCTTCAGATTGCGGAGGCGGCATTGGTGTTTATATATGGCTGTCGTCGACGCCTGGTTCGGTTGATGCAGACATTTTAGATGAACTGGACTGCGAGAGGTAGCTGAAAGGCTCAAGACAGGTAACAACTCCCATCATAATAGAAATTCTTTCAATCCTGACGGCGAGTTTAATCACTATTGACTTTTGTTCTTATCTTCCATCTTCTCTTCCTTGCACCCGAAGGGTTTTGACAACAGCCCTTAGCCGTTATCACGGTCAAAACTCTAAGAAGTATGGTGGTGTATGAATTTGTTTACTCTTCTACCTAGTACAATACATCCGTAGGTGGAAGATCGTGACCTAGATTAAGCGGCCATGAATGAATTCCCTTGATTCCCGAACACACCGGTGCCGATGGGGATTATACTAGCCCTGCGAAACAATGGACTCCTATACGATACCAAGGTTGCCATTCCGCTGGCAGTCTGTGGCTTTTGCCCAATGCTAATAGTGAGAGCAGAATCAATGGGCACTGGCTGGCTGAGCATCAGGCATGCAAACGCCCTTATTTGATTGCATTCCTGGGTGGCTTGGGGTATTTGCTTCACTCATGGGGCATTTATCGCCTAAACAGCCAAAACCCGATGGAGTCCACGTGTTAACAAGTATAACAGATCGATCGAGCAGTCCATAGTGTGATACTCTTGCATGAACGAGATCGTTCCCATGCACCATATCTTGATGGACATCCCCGCCGCAGATCTCGATCCCAAGATCTCGATCCCAAGATCCCGGTCGACAATCCTGGACTCCACTGTGGACCGTAGGGTTAAGAATGCCGTCAAGTCCCTGGACCGCAAGCATAAACATTGGATCTTTGGTCGATCAGGGAATCGTGTAGGTGCAGTTGCGGTAGTTGACAGTGGTGGACAATGTCAGGCTCGGCTGAAAGTGAACCTCAAGCTTTACAAAATCTCACAGAGCCGGTGGCCATGAACATCCCGTACCAACAGGCTATACTCATTGAGAAATTTGCTTCGCCTGTTGAAGCACGTTTCTAAAAAGCTACATATCAGCAGGTCCGGTACGAGCTGCCTGGAGGGACGGAAAACATGAGCGGACAGTTTAAACGTCCACGTTGTCTTCCAAGTGCGCAATAGCAGTGCCCCAGTCCTCTGGCAATGAATTACCGGGGACATCGCCCAGTGTCTGATGGATTTCATCAGTCGTGACGGCAATGAAATAGATATTAAGAGGTTAACAAACAGCTCGAGTAACGACGGCGAGGAACACAGCTGGTGCCCGACGATAACCTCAACTTCGACCATATTATTACGTTTTCGTGTAGGGATAAGAGACCACAGGTTAAAACCACACGCAAAGCTATAAAGTCCAATTATATAGAGCCGACACCGGCTTAAATACCCGCTAAATCCTTAGTAAGAGACAGCATTTTCCCGGCGTATGGTTTTTCTGACGAGGGCCTTAGTCTAATAGTGCCTGCATGATTCAGTAGGTGTCACCGATCTATGAAGACTATAATGCGATTCATGCATTGTAACAAGGTCTTCACATCCAGGCGGCCCGACCCGCTGACGTCCCAAGAAACGTCTTGAGGGCTGATACGCTTCCATTAAAATTAAGCTGCTTTAAATTTAACGAACACAGACAGACCAGGGACAGGAGAATCAGAATATCAGCTGAGATTGACGGTCTCATTGCGTCAACTGTGGAAACGCCCGTTTAATCAACCCATTGCGACCCCGCCGACAATAAACACCCTCCAGGCTCAATGAAGCCCTAGAACTGCGTACTACATACAAGGGCGGTCAATGTCTTATACTAGTCTCCATGTCCCAGCTTAAGCCCGTAGAAAAAGCCGTTTCAGGACGGGTTTGGAGCTTGCACCTGTGCATATATCTATATGGGACCCCACCAGAGCACGACATTTCCCCCCATGATTGTGAATCAAACTGCCAGCACTAACGAAGTTGACGCAAGACCCCAGCAATATGGCATTACCGTACGATAAATGCTTATGCCGGAGAATTTCTATCATTCTCAGAAGCATATTGTCACCAGCTGCTGATGCTGGGGACCCTTTCAATAGAAGCACAAAGTCCGATATCAAAGAACGTTCTTAGACCAATAACATCCTTGTAAAAAATGCTATGATTCTTGGAAGACCGACAAGGCGACGCCAAGACCTAGAATGATATCGCAATAGATATCCAGTGTTTCGTCACGAAGCTAAGGCGAGCCCACCGCGTTAGTTCTTCTATAAGTAGCAGTTTATCGTAGGGACGGACAAAAAAAATTTCAACAGACAGCTGGGACATACAAGCAATATGCCCGACAAGAAACCATCTGTGTCCAGCTACCCCGATGACTCTACGGTGCCCTCCGACCATGACAGCGTGAAGAGCAAGCGCGCAACGGACTCCGCACCGCCTTTGGCGCCACCGCTGGCAACCCATGAAGGGCAACGGGCGGAATCGGTCCTGGGTGATGCCATCTTGCGGTTTTTGCGAATTCGCAGGGGTCCTAAGAAAGAGGTGTACGACCTTGATGCGGTGAGTATTGTATAAAGCCAAGCGACAACTGAAAGCTGCTCATTTGATAAAGGTTGCGACCCAGCCCAGCATCTGGGACTCTGCAAATATTGACGAGTATAAAGAGCTGTATATCCATCCTAAATGGGAGAACTGGCGAGCATTCGATCCGAGCTTCAGATGGACGTGGCGCGAAGAAAGGGCGGTGCGCCGCAAGATTGACTTGAAGATTATGGTAAAAATTACGATATATTCAAGGCAGTCAAAGCTAATATAGTATTCAGATCTGGGTTTGTATCATGTTTGCTGCACTCAATATCGATCGAGGGAATATCTCCAACGCCGTCTCAGACAACATGCTTGATGATCTTGGTCTCACGCAGGGCGACTATGTAGGTGCCAGCAGCTGTTTCTCTCCTGATTTTTATACTTACGACTATTAGAACACCGGAAAGACGATTGAGCGCGTAGGCTTCCTCGTCGCAGAGCTGCCATCACAGATTATCTCCAAGCGGTCAGTCACCTCTGGCAAATTCCTATGAACACGGCTGACTTTGATAGAATCGGGCCCGATATGTGGATTCCTATCCAGATATGCCTGTTTAGTACCATCTCAGCTCTGCAGTTCTTCCTCGACGGACGAGCATCTTTTCTCGCTACTCGCTACCTGATGTAAGGAGACTTTTTCACATTATAACGTTCTCTGCTGACCTCCCAGTGCGACATTCCAGGGTGGCTTCATCCCGTAAGTTATTTCTACTATGCATGCTTCAAAGGGTCTAACGTGATAGTGACACTATCCTCTACCTGAGCTATTTCTATACTGGCCCATCCGTAAGCTACTTCTGCAGCTGCTATCACTAAATCTTTACTGAACATTGCAGCTCCCCGTGCGACTGGCCTGGTACTGGATCTCTGCGCAACTAGGTAAGCTTTTTAGTATCGACGTTCCGAATCCTTACTGATCACCCCAGTCCAAATTGTTACCGGCTTTGCTGCGGTCGGCCTTTTATCCATGCGTGGTGTCCTGGGCTACGCTGGCTGGCGGTGGATGTTTCTCATTGAGTAAGTTTAGCTGCCCCTGGAATATGTGAACGCCGTTAACAACGTGACTAGGGGCATCTTTACATGTACTCAACTCAGAAAACACTACCTCGACAGTCGGCAGTGCTAACCTGTGTATAGTTCTGGTCGGCGTTGCCTCGTTCTTCCTCATGCCCCAATGCCCAGCAAAGACCAAGAGCTGGTGGAACCCGAAGGGCTATTTCAATGAGAAGGAAGAAAAGATCATTGTTAATGGGGGTGAGCTATCTGGACCTCCACCCGCAACCGATTCAGAACAGCAGCTAACTGTGTCCTAGTGATCCGCGATGACCCCCAGAAGGGAGGAATGTACAACAGACAGGGTCTCTCAGTCCGACAGATTTGGGAATGCACAAAGGATTACGACATGTGGCCACTGTACGCATTAGGTCTGCTATTCGGGCTACCAAAGTACCCCGTTGACCAGTACCTCACTCTGTCTCTGCGCCAACTCGGCTTCAACGTCGTCCAGACCAATCTGCTTTCCATCCCGTATATTGTCGGCGGCAGTGTCACCATGTTGCTTATCACGGCCTTTAGTGAACTGGTGAACAATCGGAGTTTCGTGGCGATGGCCGAAGATGCTTGGTTATTGCCCTGTTTTATAGCCCTGCTTGCCCTTGCCGACCCGATTAGTCCATGGGCTTATTTTGCTATTGCCACGGTCTTGCTGTCGTTTCCTTAGTACGTGAACACCAATCAACTAGTGGGCTACCAGCTGATATATACAGCACTCACCCGATCCAAGTTGCCTGGACCAGTCGAAACGCTGGGTCCGTACAGAACAGGACTGTTTCCGCGTCGTGAGTAGCTCATTCCAATGACTTGAGTACTATCTAACACTTCAAATACAGGTTGTACAATATGTGGGTTCAAGTCAGTGGAATGATAGGCGCAAACAGTACGTCCCATTACCTTCGCTTCACAAAAGTAACCAGTTTTATACTAACAATCACTCAGTCTACCAATCAAGCGACTCGCCCCGATACTTCAAAGCGAACAGAGGCCTGCTTGTCATTTGCATATGGATGTGTGTAAGTCAAAGTCAAAGTCCATACATTGTCATGCATTTGATCCATGAGAACTCACACCAGGCCAGGTAATCCAATACCCGGGCACATACTTTTACTACCGGTGGCGCAACAAGTCAAAGGCCAGAAAATGGAATTCCATGAGTCCGGAAGAGCAGCACCATTACAGACAGACTACTACTGACGAGGGCAATAAGCGGTAAGGTCCAAGCCCTGGCCTCTTGCTTCCGAATCTATTGACGTGGCTAATCCTGCATGATAGACTCGATTTCCGATTTGCAACTTAGTTTGTTTATGAAGGTGGCAGATTAGAGGCTCATAGCATTCTTTTTGGGGACCTGGATGGATTGTACTTTGACGCTTCATAGCCCTTCAGAATGGAGCTTGACCCAAAGAGAAATTTCACATCTCTGGCTTGTCCTGTGCTATGTATAAATGGAATCAGCAGGGCGCAATCCCTACCAGCCACTCTGTCTACGATTCTACGTAAATTTTGGCCCCTATTACCTACCAAAAGGAGACGGGGATAGCCATCCAAGACGCGGTACAGCTACAGTTGTTTGCAAAATACTACTGGCACGATCCTAGGAGGAAAAAACATTACCGACTCAGAATACATCACTTGAAAGCCCTTGTTAAATATGCTAAGCAAGGAGGCATCATAGATTCCCATAATAATATTTCTAATCACGTGCGTAAATAACTATATGATAAAGAGGATCAGCGACTGTTAAGATAAAATAAACCCCCAAGCACTACAACTGGCCACGAATTATTTGTGGCTGTGTATATACTGTACGGCAATGATTCTTTTAAATTTTTTTTTTTTTTTTTTTTTCCTTTTCACCATTGTCGTGTTGAAAGAATTAGCGAGGATGAGGAAATTATTGTACCACGACTTCAATCCCTCTGCTCGCGTTCTTTCTGGCTTTGATTGTGGGGCAGAAGTAGGTGGGTGAAGCCCCCGCGTTTTCTCCAAGCATATAATTGGCTGACACGGGTCATTGTAACTCCGGATTGCGTCGGCTGGCACACTTGGGCCCTGAGGCCGCTCAGAACCGTGGAACCTGACTGACTCCACGGACCGTGATCTATAGAACATTTCGGACAGAAAACTCGTAACTCATCGACATTCCTCTCTCCAGTCTGTAAGCTACAATACGGTCAGTGGCGCCCTGATAGTTGAGCTCTTTCTTGCACCTTTATGTACCAGCGTTGCGGTACTTCCCAACCAGAGTCGCCGCTAGCCGTTCAATGCATTCATGATTATTCGATCCGATACTCATCGTCACATTCAGAAGCACGCTTTATATTTCTACAAAATACGCAAACCTAGCGAAATGGCTGAAACAGCGGGTCTTGCCATCGGAGCAATCAGTCTTCTCTCTCTAGCGGCCACCTGTGCTGATGCCTATCGCCTTCGCACCGCCTTACGGGACTACCAGAGTGACGGGTCAGCTCTACTTATGAAAATTGATATTGAGAGAGCTAGATTCTACGTTTGCTTAAAGGGACTGGGGATTGTTGAGGCGAAGTTGGACGAACAATTACTTCTCGAACCTGGAATCATACAGCTGGTCATGAAGGTTTTGTATCAAATTCAAGGTTGTACCACCTACCTACTCATCTCAGTCTCCCTGAGGCTAACGTCCGGTTCCTTAGTGCTGATCGTGCGTATTCCGTTTATTAGGAACACTAAGGGAAACCGCTAAAATTACCGGGAAATACCATTTACCTTACCCCAAGAATCCGACACATCCAGCAAACCATGAGGGACACATTAAGGAAAGACCGGAAGCTCGCGCAATGCCTTCCATCACTTCCCTGCCTCGTGAATTCTGGGAGCATCACGGCTTGACAATAGAGGAGAACGGGTGGCAGAAGCAGCCTGAATCGCAACTGGATGAGGGAAACATGTCTTACAGGAGGAAGCTAAAATGGGCCATCATTGATAAAGCTCGCTTAACAAATCTTGTTGAGAACCTCAGGATATATAATGATAGCCTGGCTAGCCTGGTGCCTCACTTGCAAACGGTCACAACGAAAAGGCTTCCATCCCTAATTCTGCCACGTATCAGCGATGAAGAAACTATGGCAAGCATTCAGGATGCCTCCGCCGACAGCTATCATACCTTGTCGCAAGCAGCAAATTTTAGGGAAGTGATGCGGAAGTCACTAGTACGCATCCAGTCGGAAAGTGTCGCTGATTACAAGTGGAGAATCAAAAATGGGCCAATCTTTGCACTCTCAGAATTGTTCTCTGGGTATTTTACTGGCGAGTATCTTGGTACCAGTGTGGTGGTTGAAAAGAAGGCCGTCGTCACACAACGCAATAATTTTTGTTTAACACAAAGAGTGGATGCACTCGCCCAGCTTCTTATGGAGGAAACTAAACCCACAGATTTCAGAATCTTACATTGTCTTGGCTATGAGACGATGTCTGGCTCTTACTGGTTCATCTTTAGATTCCCGAATGGAAGCAACACAAGTGTTCCGCCAAGCAATCTTGCGCGCATCATATCCAGATCGAACAAACCTTCAGCGAAGGGTAATCCTTATCCCACCGCAAGCGAACGCCTTAAATTAGGGTACCAAGCAGCTCTATCCCTGCTCCAAATACACTCGGTTAACTGGCTTCACAAAGACATAAGGCCGGACAACCTTTTGCTTTTTGCAAAGGAAGGCAGTCAAGACTATGACCTGACACAGCCATGGCTCGCCGGCTTTTCGTACTCTCGCCCGTTCAGTGCGTATATCTCTACGGATTTACAGAGGCGAGACGCGACAGACTTATACCTTGCACCAGCCTACAAACAGGTTGCGGGAAGTCTAACACGATACCAGAAGAGGTATGATATCTACAATCTCGGGCTCATACTTTTTGAAATTGGTATCTGGGATACGCTGGAAAATTGTGTCTCAATAACCTGTGATTATTGCCTCATGGGAGAGAAATACACCAGCTTCCATCCTCAAATAATGGAACCAGGGGCAGGTTGCAAATTTGATGTGGCGTACCATTTTGCTAAAGATAACCTATATCTACTAGACGATTTTGCACCGGAATATAGAATTGTGGTAGAAAAGTGCCTTGCGGGGCTTCTTCGTTCTACCTCAAGTAGCGATAAATTTGACCCTATAGGTGGCTGGAGAGAATGGGACGACAATGCTGATGAAGCTGGTGAGCTTGACCAGAAATTTACCATGGAAGTTGTTCAAGAGCTGGAGAAATTATTGCCAGACGTTGGCAGCCAGTCCAGATCTTAGGTAATATGAATGCACAATGGCCTTGTGAAAAGAAGACGTGAATAGTATTCAGGGCCGTCCTCTTTTATTAGAAGGCACTTTCACACTCCCAAATTAGCGCAAGTTAGAGCGCAGCCGTCTGATTGTACACTCATTACAGTTGGCAGCCTTTGCCATTGATGGGACAGTGAGTTCACTACTAATAATCATATCCTGAATTAATTCCAATGTTAACGCAGCCAGATTGGGTGCCACCACTATTGCTGCACTAAAATAATCGACGGGACCGGGCACCATTTTTGCAATCACCTGTATTCTAGACAACGACGGAAAACAACTTAACCCAGCCAATGCTAAATATTCAACTCCAACCCCAGCATTGGGGTGCATGAAAAGTCCATCCACCCCGGATAAAGGCATTGCCTCCATCTGCCCCGATTCTGATGGAGGCCAGGAAACAGGTTCTCTTAGAGATCGAGGTCGCAGGTACTGGCTATAAAACGGGTTGGTGTTGAGCACGCTGGGGCTGAAAGAGGATACGGGCAACGTGGAACAGATATAGAGACTCAAATACACCAGCCAGGCGTGATCTGCTCGATTCACCATATATACTATTCAAAAAAATACATTGCCCACTGCCGCATTCAAATCTCATAACCTCACCCTCACAGAGCAATGAACGATCTTCTTATCATCGAAGCACCCCCCTCATCTCCAACCACAACAACAACATCACAAACAGTCATTAAATCTTCTAAGCCTGAGGCGCAAATCCCAGCTTCGGCCCCCGCGAATCAAAAATAACATATTGACTCTTCAAGAACACATCACCAAGGATAGAAAACTGCAGCCCCTGGTTACTCTGGATCCCACCGAAGCAAGTCTCGCTGCCCTCCGTGATGGGCGCCCAGTTGATATGCTTGCCGGGCACGACAGCGACATAGTTACCGATGGTGAGCGTGAAGGCGGGCAGGTCACTGCTGCAAGGGAAGACGAAGCCGCCGGCCTGATGGTCGTTTTGGGCGGAGGGTACTTTGTCGTAGTAGGCTTGGACGACTTCGTCGTCGAGCATCATTAGGGTTGTGCCGGTATCTAGATGTTTTCTATCAGCTGCGCTGTAGGGTATATTCAGGTTTCTTGTATGCGACGGGAGGAACAAGGACGTACCAGCAATGCCGGTGAGAGAGGTGGAGGAGTTGCTGTCTCCACTGCCCACGCCGTAGCTGTCGGCAGTGAACTTCCAGAATCCGTCGCTGTTATCGACATCGGCGTACGCGATAGATCCCTTGTACTTCTTCTTGTCGATGAAGCCGAAGTCGTAGGCCCCTGGGGCGTGGTGCTTCAGCGCGACGGCGAAAAGGGGAGCGTCCAGCTGGGACTTGACGGTATCAAAGAAGGTTGTCTGAGGCTTGGGTTGAACTGTAACTTCAATAAGGGGGTTGTCTTAGAGGGGAATGGCAAATTGAGAATACCAGTGTTTATAGAGCTAAAAGCAAGGCCTAGGAGACCGTCATTGTTGCGATTCTGTACAAACTGCTCGCTGATCTGCTTAGCAGATTCAACGGCCTGGCCGCGCGCAGTGATGCTGCCCACAGCGACAGTGTCCTTGTAAACATCACCGCTAGCGCCACTGCCGTCTCCGTACTGGATCTTCCAGGTGTAGCCGTCCAGCTTGGTGGAGTTCCCGGCGGGCTTGTACACGCTGTGGCCGGATTGCTCGGAGGCAGGGAGCTCAGTCGAGAAGACCCAACTAGATACAATCAGCGCAGGAACAACGTCAAAGCGTATTGTACAACATACAGATCCGCAGAGCCGGTATCAAAGTCCAAGTTCAGGACCTTCCCGCCTACAGTAACGGGGGTCAAATACTGGGAGTCTTCCTCCTCAGGGTTGGCAATGACACTGCCGCTGCCGGCGGCATCCTTGACATTCTGCGGCACAGTGGCACCATACTTGTTCAAGGCACTGGCGTAGACTCCAGGGATATTGATGGGCTTAGGTGCGGACTTTGGGGCCACAACCTGGTTGACGGTGAAGCCTTTGCGAGGTTTTACTCCGGGCAGAGCGGACGCAACGGCGGAAAGACCAAGGGCGATGGTCGTCACTTTGCTGAAGACAACCATTTTGGAAATCTTAAAGAGTGAATAGAAAGCGAATGATGGATGAATCAGTGAAAAGAGTGGCAGAGCAGGAGACGGGAGATACTTCGAAGACGAGAGTGATGATTCTACAGTACCTCACCAGGTCCTGAGGCCATCTTTATACCTGAGCCAAGGTGGGTTGCAACGCGGTCAGGAGACTCGCCTTGCTCTTCAAACATATCATGAGAATTTGTCCACGTCGACCGCACCGGAGTCCTTCTCATCGCGGTATAGGGATGAGAAGATCCCAAGAAATCACCGCAACTAAGCTTTCAGAAGCCTTGCAAGCCCCCGGTATTAAGCGACGACAAGCACTCGAGGTTGCAACAAGACTGGTGCCAAGACAGCCACAGACCGGGGGCAGTCATGGAGCAGGTCTAAGATGATAAGGGATGGGGGGAGGGAGCAATCAGAGCGCGCAGTGGCATTGCGTAGACCCTGACGGGGCGCCATCGTGAATGCTACTGTGGAGTCACGGAGATGCTTGTTTAGGGCAAGATTCGACGGTCTGCAGCTGGTGGTCTTGTCCAGCACGGGCTGATGCACGGGGATGGCCGGGCGGCGCGTCATCTGGATTGCGGCGACGCTGATGCAGAAGAATATTCATTCGACAGATTGTGGCGATCGCCATTCGGACAGAGTTGTATCACGGTGGGGAGAGCAGGGGCTGATACACCCGTCGGGAGGTAGACGGCAGGGTTCACCAGGCACCAGGAGGTGGCTATGGTGATTGGAGGCATCAAGAGAACTGACACAAAAGACACGAGGTGCAAGAGGATAAGAGGGTCACAGCACGATCCAACTAACGGCTGATCGCCGTTCAGCTGCAGATGAGATACAATGTCTGTTCCCCTGTCCCCCTATCCCCTATAGAACTGTCGCTTGTGGAAATCGCACCATCAGTTGTGATTTTACTATCAGTCGTCTAGACAATTGTCAATCTTCAAAACTCTCTCAGCATTTTCCCGATGTGACGGTGATAGTTTGGCCATCGAGCATTGCGTTTCAAAATAATATAAAGCGGATGCCCGCACGGACAAATCACCGTCGTGCAGGCCTCGTCCGACAGCAAGCTAAAGGCGCGACACTGTCGATCTCGGACAGGGCCACTCGAAAGCCATTGACAGGGTCCTGATGGAGCAGATCACTGGCCAGTCTCGCGATACCCCGTTGGCCTATCATCGTTTGTCTGTCCTCACTGGTCGCAGCATTACTTAACAAGGTTGTACCTGTTCTAGATGTTTGACCATCTTCATTCATTTTCATGTGATGCCCAGGAGTTCTGATACTCTCAACAGGGCAGTCGCGCTTATCATCCTCGTGACAGAATTTCTATACTTCATATATACAGCTTCGATAACTGAACTCGCGTACGGATTCGATATGCTTTCCTGAGTCTAATTTCATTGTGAAATTCCCACTGTAAACCCTTCCTTCACACGTAAACAGCACAAGAGCTAGCCCCTACGACTTCCGTCAACAAATACCCCGGTCGGCAATAAATGTAACTCAAATGATTGTTTTGACACTCTCCTAAACTAGTAGCAAACCGCGATTGTTTCAGAAGGCGGCTGGGATAGTGTTTATCCCCCGCAATCTGCCCAGAATATCCGATTCGTGACGTCGCTGTCTAATGCTCGTAGATCAGGTCCATGGAAGAGGCGTCAATTGTTAATAGATAATGGCCATAGCAGAAATTCATGAATGGGGAAGGTGGCTACACTTGCTACCCTATAACCATGGACTGAATGATGGTAGTGTTGTTTATAAAATTGGAACCATCTCTTAGTCTACACGATTTTGTTCGCCTAGTACAGCGCTCTGCACATACACCATTCACAGTTTGACTAATAGTATTGATTGATATTATATCTGTTAATGAATAAGCCCTTGATGGTCTGCCTCCCCCATTGTCGCAGTTTCCATAGATCAACAGCCCACCATCGACAATAGTATCCCGCAAAAGGGGGGCTTCCTCTCCATAGGTGTGGATATTGATAATACTTCATCCTCGACCCCTTTCCAACCAAACTCACTAAAGCAGCGACCTTAGGATCGACGGATGGGCTGCACATCACTGAGATGCATCTCGTAGATGGACTGGGACGGGATTAGGGGCGCGGATCGGGTTCTGAGGCCCCATTTGCTGGCTGTAGGATGCTAAAGTATCTTGTTAGACTGGTTGATAAAGGGTTGAGGTTTGGAGGTATACATACAGTAAAGGCCACGGGGGCAAGGAGCGCGACCACGAGGCTGAAGAGGATAGAAGAACGCATATTGGATATTTTAGAGTTGAATGGTATTGTAGTGGTGTGTAAAGGATGGATTAGAAGAGATGGATTGATTTAACAGATCAGAAATTCAGGAGTGGAATAGAAGGGGTATTTATAACTTGATAGGCCTGGATTTGTGAGCAGCCCAGCTGGCTAGACTTGGTTTTAGGCGTTGCTCACTACAGGCGATGGGAATCACAGGCTTTGGGAGATTGGGCAAGAATATGGAAGTATTTGGTGATGTTTCCGGCAGAAGGTAAAAGCCAAAGGTCTCGAGTCGTGAGCCACTTCACAAATCTCAATTACACAGGTCTTTCGTCCAGCCCTTGAGGAGCGAGGGTAGCCTGTCACAGTCAAGTAGTGCATCACGTACTCACATCTACAGGCTGATTATCTTGCAAAGATGGTAGGATTCACGGCCTTAGTGACGCTGACAGAACTCGACCGGTCTACACGATAGTAGACGCAATTAACTGCTGAGGTGATAAAGACGTACAGGATTAAACATGAACCAGGCCCAAAGGACCATGTCCTTGTTACACTAATAAGTGTGCGAGATAGCTGGTTATCGAGCAGCCATGCAACCACTCTAAGCCTCTAACCACCCCCAACTGCGCTAATACGTAGTATATTTACATGGCCTTTGGTGTAGCGGTCCAGCGTCTCAAAACAATATCTATCCCCCCTGGCGCTATCAGGTCTATCAATTCTCCTGCTCCTCCCACGTTCGCGCGGCGATAAATTCCAACATTTCATGACTGACTTCAATATCCCGCTCTCGCGGAACTGTCGGCGACCTCAGGAAGAGCTCCTCGAACCCGATCACTAATGGTGCCCCGGTGATGCTGACCCTGCCATTGCCGTTTCGCGAAACAACAACGTTCTGCTGCTCGTATTGGTGGCCTTCTGCATTCGTAGCCCATTTCCCAATGACTATCCTGCGTGCATTGCTGCCGATCGAAAGAGTTATAACACTTTTCACGTCTCCCTCTGAGGCCCGAAGCCAGTATCTGACATCGGAGCGTAGCTTGGCCTGTGTTTCCGACAGTGCGACCTCAAGAACAACCACAGGCCAGGCTCGAGACCTGCCTGGGGGCAGTCGTATTGGCCGCCACGCCTGGTCCGGCTCCTTGCCGCCCATGTCTCCAAAATGGCAGCCACTCCCAATACATGCCAATGCAAGGTCCATCCCAAGCGGCTCTAAAGCCTTCAGCAGTATCCGGTTGAAGGTACTGGAAGCGGTTGAATGAGTTGTAGATTCGGGCATTTTGACTAGCAGGAGCTCGAGGGCTGCGTCATACGAGCACCACTTTGAGAAAGGGCCTGTTTCGGGGTCGCGGAAATTGCTATCGAAAATGCCTTTACTAACTCCAGTCACAACAAACCACTGGTCGGCGCAGTTTGGCGGGTTGTTGTACTGTTGACTGAAGGCATTGTAGTCGCAGAGGAACTGCTCCCTGCCTCTGTACGCATAATGTGGGATTACGGAAGGTGCGAGACTTCCTAGGAAGCCACGACCGGGGTCATTCATGGAGTCTTCGGCGTCTCCATTGATAATCGACCCATTAATTGCCATGCTGAAGACGAGTTGGGCCGGTAGGATGTGAAGAGTGTGAACCTGAGGATTGTACTGTAGGTAACAGTGAGCTGGGCTGTGGTTTTGTTCAGGGTTTCCCAATGACATCAGTTCCTGGATCGGCCGCTTGACTCTACCAAATAAATAGCACACTCTGGCTGGCTAATTGTGTGCATCCTCGGTGCTGTGGTGGTCTGACCTGCAGGGCCCTTACACGTCTCCGAAGCTTACCCTTTCGACAACTGTGGCGCGGCCTGGGCCACATTTTCTCTCCGTCTGGCGCCTTCTCCTGATCTGTTGAAGGGATCGGAAATGACGACCTTGAACGAATGAGGGTGTGTTCACTGCTTGATGTTATTTGTCGGCGGTTGCATACTAACTCCGCCGGGAGGTTCTCAAGGAGAGCGGCTCCCAGTGTGGCGTCATTCACCTCGTCTTTGTACACAATTTTTCCGACTTCGCTGGGTCCTGCGCTACAGACCGTGCTGCTATCGAGGCCATGGGCGCCGTTCCGGCTGAGGCGGGTGGTGAGCGTGCCCTGACTATTACCTCGGGAACTATGATCCTGGCGCAAGGAGATTAAGTAGAGAGCGTGATGCATTTCATCCTGAAGTATGTATATACCACGATTGATTAAATATAAAAGGAGTGCCCGGAAGGCCCGGCAAGAAACTCATTAAGAGCCATGCATTAGCCCCAGTCTAGACCCGTCGCACCTCTAGCCTACACCTGGGCGCGCAGCCTTGCAGGGCTTATCACCCAATTAAATCCTCAGTTGCGTCCATATCACAGCCTCGCCGTCTGTTCTCGATGGCCAAGTCTATTGATGACGCGGCCGTCAGCCTCAGCCTCAGCCTTGCCAGATGAAAGGGAGGGGGGAGGGATTCCTCAACTATGAAGGAAAGTCGTTTGCGCTGTTAACTCAGGATGAAGTTGAATTTTTACCATTACAGCTGGAAAGCCTCACTTCACTTTCTGTAGGCCTTTCGTCATATCTTTGTCTAGCTCTTTCCAAGTTCTTTGCGTCTGCACCATGGTCTGCTACCTTATTGTAAACCCTGATCCGCGGACACCGGGAAACTTTACAAATGTAAGATAGGATAGTGTACCATAAACCTGGTTCTATTTCTTGCTAATCTGAAAAGCTCGACGGCCGTCGTGGCTTCCTGGTCAAACTCGGCGATGGTGAACTGGGAGACAGATACCAAGTTCACAACCCCACTGCCTAGTGTGCCTCCAGTTTATATATCGCAGTCTATCCATGAGGCTGAGTTCTCTATAGTGGAGTACAGAACCGCAATCACAGACGCGACGACAAGTTCCGTCATAGCGTCACCGGAGTACGTACACTGTCACCTATATAATACCGGTGACCCTGGCCTTTGACTTATACTAAAAGTGAAATAGAACGGCATACGTGCCAATAAGCAATACGCTCTCGCCAAGGCGCTGGAGTATCAGTATTTCAAATGGGATGATCTCGACCCGGCAAGTATGTATACCTCAGAATACAATAGTAAATGGACCGGCAAAGCAACGGACAAACTGATTGTATAATTATCCTACCAGGGACTGAATGGCATAAGGTTGCGGAGGTTGGCTATGGCATGACACTGGAAGACATCCGACAAAAGCTTGTCCGGGCGCTGGAGCTGTTCCCGTCTGTTATATATGGAAGCAATCTGGATTCTTGTTCTCCTCAGGAGTTTGATGATCTCATGGAGGAAATCGGCTCTAGTGAGGTTAGCCGATAGTGACCATATATTTGTCTTGACATTGCGTTGAGACTCTGACAGGGGTGGTATGAAGCTACAGGACTTAAACCAGGGGCGTGGTCGATCTTGAGATTCTGGGGCTAGCCCAGATGTACGAAGCGAAATAAACAATCTCTTTGCCACATAGCAGGTAATTGGAGAATACTAATACAGAGCTGCCTCATACGTTCATTTAAGCTAGGTACTACGTCAACAATGCTAAGGTTAGATTAAGTCATGGAAGTACATTGGTATTCAGACCTATGGTACCATAGCTGCGTTGAGATGTGTTTCAACCAAGTCGAACCATGTACCCCTGGATCCAGACCTCCTGAATGTCCTAACCTGCTTCACAAATCCTTGCAGTTTTGCGGCGCAAACACTTTGCACTGTGAATGATGATAAGATCCCCAGTATCTCCTCGCCTGGGCCCTCGACTTCAAACATGGCCACTATTAAAGGAAACACCACTGGCAAGGCCGTTGAGTCATTGCCGGTTGACCTGGCGAAAGAAAACATTTCAGAAAAGATGCTATTAGCAAGCCCTGCTGCGGCTTCATCTTTGACTCCAAAAGGAAACCGCAAGCGGTGTATTACCAAAAGCGCTGCGAGACGATAGACCTTCGCCTGGGTCATCATTATCAGGATCTCGTGTTTCCCGTGCTCGGTGAAGAAGCCAACAGGCGCTACTGGTTTCCAGTCTTTGATCTTTTGCTCTACGTCACCCAGCCAGTTGCAGTACCCTGGCTGGGCTTCGGACGTGCCGGTATCATGAACGGCGTTTTTGGCGGCATTACTGCGCACACAGAGGTCATACAGAAGAGGTAAGAGAGTTGAACAAAGACCTGCATAGCGATCCACAAGGATACGGTCCGGCAGTGTCAATCGGATGACGGGGACTTCGCGACGCGCTAGACATTCAGTCGTGTCTACCAGGATCGGGCATATAATCACCGTGTCCATTGCAGGAAAGTTGACCAGCCGCGGATACCACTGCTGGGCCGATATCATGGCGCTGCGCACGATGGAGTGGGCTGTGGAGGAATTGGCTGTGGTGAGTATGTCAAATACGTACATGGCCTGGCCAAGGAAGAGAGCACACGCGGCATCATAGTCATGCATTACTGTCACACTTCGGAGACGCTGAAGACCCTTTGCTGCCTTATGAAGATCGGGACTTTGCCTGTGCAAGACAAGCGAACTTTGATACCGCGTCATTAATCCGAGGAACGCCAAGTATTCTTCGGTCAGAGTCGGTGCTGACAAGCGTAGAATCCAGTGGACCGCCCTTTGGCAGTCAAGAGCGAAGGTAGTGCCTAGCATGAACGGCATGTGTATTACGGCGAATTGTTGCTCATCCTCGACTGTGCGCAGTGCATCCGAGATAGTCCGGAGATCGGTGGGGGCAGCAAGCAACCGCTCTGGCGCCGCGATGACGGGGGTAATCCCTCCCTCTGTCATCTCAGTCGGCATATGCAATCTGGACTCTGCAATGGAGGCGCGGGTCGAGACACCGCGGTCTCGTGCCTTGGGTTTGCTGCGTTGCTGTTGCTCAATACTCCAGACCTGCATTTGGCCATGTGGAAAAGATCTCACGGCAGGCCGCCGGCCTAGACGTCTGTTTCTTCGAGATAAAGTGCACATGATATTCAAATGGCGGCATCTAGAGCAGGCCTGATGGTTGCCTGCAAAGGAGCATTTCTCCTTGTTCCCGTGGCAGTGGTCGCAAGCGCTTACAACCATTGTGCAGACGGGTTAGGGTTCTAAGAAAGAGACTGCTACGACTGCGGTTGAAAGGGATGCACTTGTATCATGCTGGTCTGAGCAACTGGAATACCACCGTGGTTTTAAGGATTGTGGAGGCTGCTTCTTCCCCGGATTATAACCGTGAGTCCAACCCAAGCCAGCCAAACCAGGCAAAGCAGTTCCTCAGAAGTCCAAATTGAGTGTCCGTGCTGCGACCGGAGTCATATGGCGTCATCTGAAGTGGTTCACGCGTTCAAGTGCTGGTGAACGGTCAACCAGATGCAGAACCCAGGCGCGGGACATAGAACACCCCACCTGGCATATGGCTCTCCAGTCTCATAAAGCCTTTATGCCAATGCCATTGCCTCGATTAGGCAGTGTCCAGTTGACCGGGTCTGCGGGGTATTGTGGGGGTTTGCTGCCGATCGTGATGTCCACAGAGGTCGCCGAAAATGGCAAAAATGGTCCGGTCCCACCGATGGCTGTACATGGTGCGGTAAAGTGTGTTAGATAAGAGCCTTGGTTAGGTAGGTTATAGATTTGGAATTTTGGAACTATTGTTTCCGGCCGTCCAGAGTCAATGCGTCTTTGCGGAGGTCGTTCCATATGAGCACTCCCCAGCTGTCTCAATGCCTCCATTGCGTCACAAAACGCAATCAACTGCTGCAGCCTCGAGTGTAGGAACCTTAATCTGAAGATACATGCGTCGGTGATCCCCCGCACTGTAGATCAGCTCATCTGTTCGGTACTTTATTGCATTATGGATCCAGGTAACCTCGGCCCTCGTTGAGGTTCTCGCCCGGTGATATTGTCCCTGTTGCGCAGACTAAAGGCAGGGGTCTCAGGAAGTTCCAGTGCTGGCGACCAGATGTATGGACGGGTTAAAGGATCTATTTCACGAGAGCTGCATTATTCTAATAGAGGATAGACTGACTTAAACTACGTATCCCTGAACAATAACTGATTAGACCGCCACTTCCACGAATTGCGCGTCGTTAGTATCCAAGATACCCTTCTCCCCCTGGCCGTTTGTAGCCTTGGGTCCTGCCTCTGGGTAGAAGTCGACTTCACCCTGTCCCTTGATGACGCCCGTTCGATCGAGGATAGACCGCGCACGCACATAGGGGTCAAGCGTCCAGTAATTGTCGCGGAGCTTCTTGATCAATTCATCTCTACTGCTATTCACGGAATCATCATCACCGTCCGGTTTTGAGATCCACTCAGCAGTGAGGTTAAAGAACTCATCAGCCAGCTTCTTCCTATCTGCAAGGATGGCATCTCGTGTTTCTGTGTCTTGTAGTTTATCATCTTCATCCGGCTTCGGTTCGATACATTCGTATTCCCAGTCCTCTGCGCCGCCGAGCTCCTTGACGATGCGGTTCTGGGGAATCAGTTTCTCAAGGGCTTGCGCGCCATTGAGGAAGTGGACTTTTGCGGCGACAACCGGGTCGAGGATTGGTTGGATGAGTTTCCACATTCCTATGTGAATCAGTATTTATACCAGACAGATTAGCAAAGGGTCGGACAAACCGCTAAAGATCCAGGGTGCATTGTAGAAGATCAGCGCGCCCAGTGACTCGGGGTAATTCTCTTGGAAACTCTCAATGATGAACTTGACTGGAGGGAAGTCCTGCAATTATATGTCAGTCTTTTGAAGCCCAACGAAAAGAAAATTAAGGGCCGCTTACCCAGTTCGACATCGAGAAGGAGGTCAAGTCAAACACGACTGTCTGTACTCTGAATTAGCTCCTGCGTTAGCTAAAATATCCAGAGGAAAGCAAGCATACTATCGTTTCCACAGGAGGAACCATCGTAACCCTCAGCGTCTCAATAGAATGAACAATATAATTATTCAAGGACCTCGCCGTCTGGTCGCTCGGGTTATGCACACGCGCACGTATAAGAACGATCGGACGCCCCGCGGCATCAACACCATGGATATGACCCTTGCCCGTCCTCAACTGAACCAGGAAGCCCGCGCCAAAGCTCCTTTCTTCACCGGATCCATTGCGCTCTTTATCCAGGGCATACCCCTCGCCCTTGCAGAGGACGTCCTCGTCGACTCGGAACTCGTTGACGCGCCAGTTCAGGGCCCGGACGAGCTTGAGCCACGCCTTGGGGACGTCCCATTTCTCGGCGCGCAGGAAGCGCAGGAGGAGAGAGTCCGGGTGGTCTTGTTTGAGCATGCTGACGTAGGCTGCGCGGAGCTGGTCGCCGTGGATCTGGGTGAGGACGGACTGGACCGCTTTGAGCTCGGATGAGGCTGTGTTTAAGCTCTTGAGAGAGGCAAGCATCTTCGGTGGGATTGCGGATAGTTCGTCGTCAGTTGTTTGCGGCTGCGAGCGGCTGAAGGAGAAGAACCGGCGATGGGTCTTGGGTGTGTCCGGAGACGCAGTGGGAGACTTGGCTGCGCCATCGGGCTTGGTGTCATTGGTATCCCACGACTGGAGCAAAAGATTCCAGAGGTCGCGCAGCTTCGCTTCCTGCGATGGATTGAGGTTGCCAAGAGAGCCGGGGGGAGGGCTTGTCGGGGCAGTCATGGTGGAAGTTGGGTTGGGGATCAATGGAATGGGAAAGGAAGCTGCAGAGGCAGAGGCGAATTTAATTTAATATCCATTAATGCCATGGCGTCCAATCCATGTGATAGCTTCCTGCAGGAAGAGGGGCCGAGGGGCCTGAAAGTGGAGGAGGGGCTGGCTGCGAGATCTGCAGCGCTTCTGGTGATGCTATTGGGATGCGATGCTGGACTAACTGGAACCTGCAGTAATCGCCCGGCCACAAGGAACCTAATTGTCCGTGCGAGGCCGGATTGCGAACGCGGTCCTCCTGATTAACCTTGACTGAATCAGAATGCTTGGTTGGAAGGGTAATCTGGGGAAGTGCACATGGGGTTGTGGTGGATACGCCACGATCTAGCACAATTCGTTCCACTGTGCCTCCACTCGATGATCAAACAAGATTCTTACAGGCGATATTATACGGTCGCAGACAAATTTGAATTACAGCTCCAGTAGCAGATACTTTGCTTTCCATCTCAGTTCACAAAGCCCGTTTCAGCGGACGGCGTTATTAAATACTATTTAAGGAGTATGCAGGGACATAGGGTCTGAAGAACAAATGGACCGTAAAACTCACTGTGATAAACGACATAGATATACATCACTCCAACTACCAAGCCGTCATCCCACCATCAACCTTGATATCTGCAGCGGTGATATATGAAGCCTCGCTCGATGCAAGAAAACAGGCCACTGCCACAACTTCCTCGGGCTTCCCATACCTCCCCAGCATAACCTTCGTCATGTAGTCACCCCTAAAGGGATCCTGCAGAGCCTGCGCTGTCTCGGCCATGTCGATCTTGCCAGGCGAGATATAATTCACCCTGATCCCCGACTCACGGCCCTCCATAGCCAGGTGCCGATTCAAGTCAAGGACATCTCCTTTGGTCTTCCCCTGTGGCAGAGGACTGACAAACCCATCGATCGAACCAATATTCACCACGACGCCGCTCGCCCTTTTCAAATGTGGCCACGCCACCCGGGTCATCAGATGAATGAGATTGAACTCCTGGCTGAAGTTGTTATTGAGCCGTTCCTGGTAGAAACCGTCCTTCCATCCCAGGTAGGCCATCGAGGCATTATTGCATAGAACGTCGATTCGGCTGTACCTCTCCATCGTGAAGTTGACGAGTCTCCCGCATCCTTCTGGCTTGGTTAGATCGCAGGGCGCTAGCGACATCATGGTCCCTCCGATGGCCTTGACCGCTGCCTCTGTTTCTGAGGCTCGGATTGCATTCACGTCGCAGCCGACAATGGTGGCGCCTTCTTGGGCGAACGTTAGGGCTGCTGCTCGGCCCATGCTGTTGCCGGTGCCGGTTATGATGCATACTTTGCTATGGAGGCGGGGTTGCATCTTGATGGTGTATAAGTGACTTTGTGAGCTGTAAAGCGGTAGAATCTCCCGATTTTTAGAGGTGAGGTGGTCTTCTCCCAGGAACAAGTTGAATAATACCCCGGATATCAAGCCTTCAGTACACACCTGATAGGGTATTTATACATAACATCTACATCTTTCTCATGGTGCGCTTCACAACCTCGAGGGTGGATAGTGAACTTTCTACAAGGACGCTATCATGAGTACTGAGAGCAAAAGAGCGGATTCCCCTTTGGGCATTGTCTAGAGCGAAATGATTCACAAGCTGTGGCCTTCCCTTAAGGCCGGCCGCGAGGGTACGGTAGAACCACATAGTGCTGTTCAGAATGGTCATTGTGTACTTGAAAGTCCTGTACTATGTGAAACTGCATGGAAATACCGTGAATGATGCTCGTGACATGAATACATAAGATACACAGACCGCGGAGTGAATAGACCCAAGGCAGCTGCACCAGGACTCTGTTTAGACTTGAGCTGTCTGGACATCATTGGCTTGATAGTATCCTGTTAACATTCTTGAGTCCGGAACCGTTTTCGCTTGCTCCGCATCGTAAGATTAAACCGTCCACCGGCAGATGGGTTGGTGATCAGAAATATGGAAGTCGCTGTATATCCACGACATTGATGTCAATGTCAAAAGCATACTTGGGGATCACCGAATTTAATCTCCATTCAGGGAGTGGAGGTTGTATCTATAGCCCCGCTCGGTTCCCCAGTTTTCCCGATGATGTCATTCATCACGACGTATAATGTCTTCATTTCCGTCCTCTTCTCGAGTTTCCCTGCCTCTGCAACATTAAATTTGGTACAAATCGCGTGATATTAGGCTGCGTGCCATGGCGACAACTGAGGTTGGTAAGATAAGGAGTCACACCAGGTATGGCTAACCAAGCTAATACCCTGCAGGGACTTCTACACGCGTCTACACAAGGGTGCTAAAACCCCTTTACTCTCTTTACCAGGCTGCAGGATGTCAGGCTTTGCCCAGCTGTTCCTGTCTAGCGGTGTCACTCGGCCACACCATCAGCTGTCACGATCCCACGCAGACGACATCGACCCTCTTGACCCGCAACAGCGAAAGGGGCTTATTGCCGTCTCTTGCATCGCAGCAGTTTCCCTCCTAGCAACATTTTCCCTTCTCTGTTTTCTTACCTATAGATTCATCTTCTGGAAGAAATACTACCAGCGCCCACTCAGACTCAACCACTACGTCGTACTCGTCTACAATCTAGCCCTGGCCGACGCCCAGCAATGCCTAGGCTTCATCATCAGCCTCCGATGGCTCGATAAAGACGCAGTGCGTGCGTCTGACCCATTCTGCTTTCTCCAAGGCGTCTGGCTCCAGATTGGAGATCCCATGAGCGGTCTGTTCGTGCTTGTTATCGCAGTGTATACCGCACTGCGCGTCATGCGCGATTACCATATTAGCCAGCGCCTGTTCGTGACGGTCGTCGTGAGCCTCTGGGTATTCGGAATTCTCCTCTTCATCATTCCAATCGCTGTTCTTGGCCGGTGGGCGTGGCTTCCTGCGGTCGCATGGGTATATATTCCACCACCTGAACTCTTGTGGCATGTAACCACTGACTAGGATATAGTGCTGGATCGCCCCCGGCCACCTGGCATTATGGGTATGGACACATTATTTCTGGATATTCCTCACCCAAATTGTCACTCTCCTGCTATACACCGCACTATTCATCCAAGTCCGACGGCGGATCGCCGAATGCGCCAATCTCGGAGGCCGACGAGCGAGTCTGCGCAATATGCAGCGCGTCGCCAGCTACATGGTGATATACCCTATCATATACACCATCCTGACTGTTCCTCTCGCTGCGGGCCGCATGGCCAGCCTAGCTGGGAATACGCCTAGTATTACATACTTTTGCGTTGCTGGGTGCCTCATGACACTATCCGGGTTATGTGATACTATCCTTTATACGCTAGCACGGAAGCAGTCGGTGCTTGATTCAGAACCGAGGAGGACGAGCAGTACTGCGTCGGATTTGCTGGGTAGTAGAAATGGCGTCTTCCAGACTGGCGAGGACAATGCTATATATGCAGGGACAACATCCCATGTTAGTGAGCCCATGGTCCAGTCGGACCTAGGCGAGAACATTCTACAAATTCATTATTAGAATATTAGATGAGGAAACCCTACTCTACACTAGGATCTAGACCGAACACGATAAACCATTCCTTCCTACCTGTCCTCTACACATACTTGGACGCTCCCTCGGAGTGGTTACCATATCCGTACCACTGACCGATAATGACGCCAACTAAGCTTCTGCATCTGGCGCAACAAAGCGAGCCCCTAGAGCTGGCCCATGGACCCCCCTCCACCGGCGCTCAGCATTGTATGGAACGTCGGCGAGTCCAGAGACGGCGGATAGACCCGGAATGACGTCGGAGTGACAACTTTGCCATGGACAAGGGCTATCCCCGCGCCCGGTGACATCTACACCCATGGCTCTGCCAACTCGTGGTCTGGGGAACTGGCGATTTAACTTTGATCGGTGGCGAGTCCGCTCTGTTGGCACCTGGAGGGCCCTGCACAGCCCGTCATTAATGCCCGTCATTGATTCCACGCTGCGTTCGTCTCTGGGAGAGAGTATTAATTAGACGTCTGTCCCCTGGCCTGGCCTTCAGGAACTCATTTCTGGAAACGTCTCAAGCAAAATGGGGCTAATGAACAAACTGCGCCCGGACGTGGGCTCCCATTTCCAGGACCCGCATGCATTAAGACATAACAGCGAAGATCTAGTCGACACGCCTATAAAGGTGGTAACATGGCGGTCCTTCGTGATGGGCCTTTTCGTCTCGATGGGAGGATTCACCTTTGGCTACGATACCGGTCAGATCTCTGGGTTCCTAGAAATGGAGGACTTTCTGCGGCGGTTTGGGGAGCTGCGTAGTGACGGGTCTTATCATTTCTCTAATGTTCGCGCTGGATTGATTGTTGGTTTGGTGAGATTTAATTCCTTTTTTTTCCTTCTTCAGCGTGTTAATCGTGTTGAATTCCTAGCTTTCTATTGGAACCCTGATGGGAGCACTCGTCGCAGCCCCGATTGCAGACCGTATCGGTCGCAAATGGTCCATCAGTGTATGGTGCGTCATGGTGTGCGTTGGGATCACTGTCCAGATCTCATCGCCAGTGGGGAAATGGTATCAAGTTGCCTTGGGTCGCTGGGTCGCAGGGCTGGGAGTAGGAGGGCTGTCCCTGTTCGTCAACTAACCCTAACTTCCTTGCTTTCATTCCACTAACATCTGCAGTATCGTACCAATGTATCAGGCAGAAACTGGCCCGAGGCATATCAGAGGAGCCCTCGTCAGGTATGCATCATCTCCCATCGAATTATACATGCTAACAACAGCAGCACCTACCAACTCTTCATCACACTGGGCATCCTCATCGCCAACATCATCAACTTCGGCACCGAACGAATGACCGGCACAGCGTCCTGGCGCATCCCAATGGGAATCACCTACCTCTGGGCCATCGTGCTAGGAGTAGGAATCACCTTCTTCCCCGAAAGTCCTCGCTTCGACTACCGCCACAACAAACCCGACAGGGCCATGACCACTCTGTCCAAGATGTACGGGATCCCACGCAACCACCGCGCCCTGCGCATCGAGTTCGACGAAATCGAGGAAAAGTACCAGCTCGAGGTCGAACGCGGCCAGGCAACCTGGGTCCAGCTCTTCCGGGGCCCGAGGATGGCGTACCGCGTGGGTGTCGGTGTAGCCCTACAAGCGCTGCAGCAGCTTACCGGCGCCAATTACTTCTTCTACTACGGCACGACGGTCTTCCAGGGCGCCGGGATTGATAACTCGTACGTCACGCAGATGATCCTCGGCGCGGTGAACTTCGGGACGACCTTCCTGGGTCTGTACCTGATTGAGAACTATGGACGGCGACGGTCTCTCATCACCGGTGCACTGTGGATGTTTGTCATGTTCATGGTCTTTGCCTCTGTAGGCCATTTCCAGCTTGATAAGCAAGATCCGTCGCGGACGAAAACTGCGGGTGTTGTGATGGTCGTCTTTGCGTGTCTTTTCATCCTGGGTGAGCCACCTACCACCTCTACCTCTGTACCTCTCCAGCTTCAATAGCAACAGCTGACAATAACAGGATTCGCCTCAACCTGGGGCCCTATGGTGTGGACGATTATAGCAGAACTTTACCCATCCGAATACCGTGCAAAGGGTATGTCACTCGCAACAGCCTCCAACTGGCTGTGGAACTTCCTCCTGGCCTTCTTCACGCCCTTCATCACGGGGGCGATCGATTTCCGATACGGGTACGTCTTTGCCGGGTGTCTATTCCTAGCTGCGGGCCTGGTCTATTTTGCTGTCATTGAGGGGAAGGGGAGAACCCTAGAGGAGATTGATACCATGTATGTGATGAAGGTGAAGCCGTGGAAGAGCTCCAAGTTTGTCTTCCCCGACGAGGACGAGGCCGCTGGGCGTTCGACTTCGCCGGAGGAGAAGAAGAGTAGCGCGTCTCATGATGGGCCGCAGAGAGAATGGCAGCATGCTGAGGGCGTTGCTGAGCAGGTTTGAGGTTGAAGATTGGGTTGATAGATTGCGTATACTGTATGCTTTTGTGTCATTAAATTCATAAAAAATCTGCAATATTAAGGAAACTTCTCATCATATAGTGGCACGAATATACCAGGTGTTCGCCTCATACCATAACAATATGTGCAGTTGTATTCCTCCTGATGAAGCCCGTTTCCCACGCCCTGTGGTCGTATCTAGTATCTACAGATGAAAAGGGCATTGGGGCGACAATCATTGGAGCAAACAACAGAGGTCTGGTAGACCATAGGAAGAGACCGAACTTGTGATATTCAGGATGTCATGCTCGGGCTGAATGCACCCATATATAGTTAATCGAGCATGGGGTGAGGGTGGTCGTTTACGTTTCTTGGGCTGCTTATGATTGTTACCATGCCGTCGGTGGTTCTTTTATATGTACGCTGTCTGGGCTGGCGTAAGGAGCAAGATGCTAGGTGTATACAGTCTGGTAATTTGTAGATTAGCTATATTTCCAAAAGGTGATTCTTGCCCGTCCCTCATTGCAGTATATAGAAATATAGAAGACTACAAGGAACCACCTAAAAAAGTGGCAACAATATAGCCATGCGTCAACGCAGGTCCTAAAGTCGACCCGGCGCCCAAATAGGTCCGGCCCATGATACTTGCAGCTGTGCTCCCAATAGCAAAGAGCCCCGGTATAGGCCGTGAGCCTTTATCCAGCACACGTTGAAACTCGTCCGTCAAGAGCCCGCCTTTCGTTCCCAGGTCCCCAGGCCAAATGGGCACCGCGTAGTATGGGGGTCGGTTCACCGTGCCCATGTTTGGATTTGGTCTTTTTGCGGTAGGGTCTCCGAAGAATCTGTCATATACATTGCTTCCCTTGCTATAGTCGGTGTCTATTCCCGTTGTACAGAGCTCGTTATACCGGCTGGTAGTGGATGCGAGGGCTGTCGGGTCTACACCAATTTGCTGCGCCAGTTCCTCGATTGATTCCGCCTTGAACATTACTTTCCGGGCCAGAGCTTCCTTCGACGGCTTCATCCTCGGTAGCATACTCCCAAGCATGTATTTATTGCGGTGGTTCGTGTCCATTACCAGCCAGCCCGGGATCGCGCTGACCTTCTCATTCCTGGCATACTGAGCGTGTCCTGCATCAGTATAACTCTGAGCCTCATTCATGAAGCGACAGCCACTAGAATCAACAATGAAACAGTGCGGTCTTGCACGCTCACTAAGCGCGAAATGGTTTTTAAAAGTCACCGGGTCGACGATGGTTGGTCCCCACCAGGCATCGTCCATCAGGGCCGTGGCTGCGCCAACGCGGATACCTTCAGTGATGGCATCGCCTGTATCTCCCTTTGGCGAGCTAGTCCATTCCGTGCTGGCAGGACTGGGCATGAACTGCTTGCGCATTTTCCTGCTCTGTGCAAAGCCCCCTGCTGCGAGGATGACGCCTTTTGTTGCCTGTATAGTTTTGGTGGAGTCTCCTTGCAGTGTTCGCACCTCAGCGCCATGAATATCGCCATTTTCCCCCTGTACGAGTTGCGAAATCTTCGTGTTCACGCGGATGTCCGTACTTCCGTGCTTCAAGTTAAGGTATAGCAGCTGGGCCACCAGCCCCATTCCCAGACTGACCGGTTCCTGGCCAACAAGTGTTCTGGCCATCAGCGGCATCAATATCCGCAGTGTATAGAGGAATGCACCTGGAGATGACATGAGACGAGCGATCACCGACGCATCATTTCCATATATCGCGACTGGGGATAACGGGGGCGGCAACTTAGCCCGCCACTCTCTATCCAGCTTCTTCACGTTGAATACTTTTGACTCTATCGTGCGGCCTCCGCCTGCACCCATTGCACCCTCTAGGTCTGGATAGTAATCCGGATATCCCTTGCTGAAATGGAACTGGAATCCCAGCTGCTGCAGAAACTGAACCACCTTCGGTCCGTTGTCGAGGTATGCATTCCTTCTTGTGAGTGAGGATGCCGGACCCGCATTGCCCACGGCTTGGTCGAAATATTTCTGGGCTGCCTGTTTAGAATCCTTGATACCGGCGGCTGCGGAGACTGGATTGCAGGGGATCCATAGCCCTCCTCCAGACACTGCTGAGGCGCCGCCGATCGTGGATTCTTTCTCGATAATGACAGTGCGCAGTCCGAGTCTGGTTGCTGTCAGGCTGGCTGTTAAAGCGCCAGCTCCGGAACCGATAATTAACACATCGGTCTCTTCGTCGAATTTGGTGACTGGATGTCCTCGTCGTGTACTAGTGGAATAAGGCCGGATACGCCTGCCATCCGTGACAGCACGCCAGGACCAGTGTCTGAGTCTCTGCATGGAAAAAAAACTAGCCTGGATAGAAGAATAGTGCAAGTGACAATGTGTTAAGCAAAAGATCAGCTTGAGGGGCTTCATGAGGAGGACGCATGCCAAGGCACTATTCACTGCAGCTTGACTGACTCCCAGCCACCCCCGCTGTCACCGACTAGTCTCAGCTGCCATATTGACTGTTTAACTTGTGTTCTGTCAATCCTCCACATTCCTAAACAGTCCAAGTCTCAACCATGCTGTGTGTCAAACCAAGATCATTCCCCCAGCGAGCGCTGCAGCAAGCCATCCAAACGAGCTTCTCTGGAACCAACCGACGCCTTTACGCGACTCAACCCAACCACCCAGACCCCGATGTCATCGTCGTCGGCGCAGGCGTAGCCGGAGTAACAGCAAGCATCGCCGCAGCCGAGAAAGGAGCCTCAGTAGTCCTCCTCGACGACGCGCACGGCGGCGGCGCATCAGCTCTATCCGGCGGCGTCGTCTACGCCGGCGGAGGCACATCGCACCAAAGGGCAGTCGGATATGGCGACGACACACCGGAGAACATGTTCCGGTACCTGAAAGCCGAAACGCGCG
Organism: Aspergillus sydowii CBS 593.65; assembly: GCF_001890705.1. Lineage (NCBI taxonomy): Eukaryota > Fungi > Ascomycota > Eurotiomycetes > Eurotiales > Aspergillaceae > Aspergillus > Aspergillus sydowii. Next base: position 2,194,374 of record NW_024467863.1, on the reverse strand, counting down.
ACGCCGTGGACGAAGAAACACTACGCCGGTTCTGCGAGGGGAGCGTAACCCGGATCGAATGGCTAGAGTCCCGCGGAGTGAAGTTCGAGGCGTCGCTGTGTCCCCATAAAACGAGCTTTCCGACCGATCAACACTATCTCATCTTCTCGGGAAGTGAGAAGGTGTATCCGTTTAATCAACTGGCTAAGCCCGCGCCGAGGGGGCATCGTGTTGTTGGTCGTGGGTTATCGGGGGATCAACTGTGGAAGCCGCTGTTTCGCAGTGCCATCAATGCAGGCGTGAAGTTTCTACCGGCGTCCAAGGTCGATCGTGTACTCGTCGATGAAGATGGGTCTGCAAGGGGTGTTCAGTTCAAATCTCTCGACGAGTCAGCTCCGACCTTTTCTCGGCATCGAACGCTGACTTCAGTCGGGAAGGCATTCCAGCTTGCAGTTCCAGGCATCGCAGACTGGTTTTTGAGTCGCGTGGATCGTATATGGAACAGAGACGCTATACCAATGTCTCTAAAGGCCCCTGCCGTGATTTTGGCCGCCGGTGGTTTTGCCTTCAACGAGGATATGCGAAATCAATACCTCCCGCAATACTCACAGGTTGCACCCTTGGGGACACGAGGCGATGACGGATCTGGGATACGCCTGGGACAGTCCGTCGGAGGCTCAGTAGACAAAATGGACAACATGTCCGCGTGGCGGTTCCTGTATCCCCCGGCAGCGCTTCTCGAGGGCGTGATTGTCTCGCAGACCGGACGGCGCTTCATATGCGAGGACATCTACGGTGCGTTTCTAACGGACAGGATTGTCAGAGACCACAACGGCAAAGCATATCTCATTCTGGACTCCTCGCAGCGGGAAAAGGCATTGAAGCAGCTGCGTGAACAGACCCGGCCGGAATTCTGTATTCCACGACTCCATTCGTTGAAATGGGACCATGTCAAGGCTTCAACTCTTCAAGAGCTTGCTACAAAGCTGGCCCTTCCTGCTGCTGCTGCTGCCGAACTTCACAATACTGTCGCTTCATATAATGATGCAATTGCAGAGGGTAAAGCAGATCCAATGAACAAGAATCCCGAATTCTGCTCGCCCATTGCGAAACCCCCGTTCTATGCACTTGATATCTCTCCTCGACGGACAGGGCTCCATGTCGTTCATGGGCTTACACTGGGGGGCCTGCGAGTGGACGGTAAAACTGGATTAGTTCTACGAGGGGATAATACGAGTATTGGCGGTTTGTACGCTGCTGGGAGAACTGCTGTCGGTATCTGTTCGAATGGCTATGTGAGTGGGCTGTCCCTTGCTGATTCGGTGTTTGCTGGTATCAGGGCTGGTGAACATGCTGCCAAATCATCCAAGACTTAGTTCTTGAAGCTGTTTGTAAGGGAATAAGTTCTTATTGCCAATAGAACTGACAATATGTACACTACATCTTATACCTAATGAGAAATGACAGCACCGATCGATCCTCCTCGTAACAAGAATAGTCACTACACAAACTCCAGTGTCAGCCACATGCAAAGAACCATGGAGATGAGATGGTCCCTAACCACACCTTTTGCAATTTCGCCTCCTCCTCGCGTGGAAGCTTCGTCGGCCAGCCACCTGTCATGATCGTATGCCAGAGGGCATCCCGCCAGGCAAGGTCAACACTCGTCGTGTTCCCGTTTTGCGCGTTCACGGGTGTGATCATTATAATCTGCGCCAGGACGCCGTCGTCAGGGATGAGCTTGTTGCTAAGATGGACTCCGTCTAGGAAGGCATTGACGAGGCTAGACACGTTGCTGTTGGATTTGAAGAGAGATTCCCGGATGATTCTGCTGGCGACAAATGATATGACGTCTTATTTATACCAGCGACCGCAGCAATTATTGCAGCTAAGCCCGGCTATCCATAAACTGGACACAGCTGAAGATGAGAGACAGAACGTGATTGGTCCGATTACCTGCTTTCCTTATTCGGTCTAGCCGCGTAGCTTCGATGGGTAAGGATCTACACACTCAAAGGCGAAGCTCAGCCGGGGGGGCAAATCAGAATGTCGGCCCTATGCAGAGCACGACGCCGCAATGCTTATCACCATTCGAGTTGGCAGCACTGCCGCCTCTAGCTCTGGGTGTCATCAAGCGATGTCATGTATGTTATGATCGGATTATTCTGTGGTTGCAGTACATAAAGATAGTGTGCATGGCTCTCCTGCTGATGCCCGTTTGGGGGACTGTCGCTGATATAGATAGTTCTTCAAGCGTCGGGCTTTTGCTTAACGACCACCAATCCGTCGTAAACTGGCGGATATTGCACAATACTTCGTCCCAGGCTTGCTATTCGTGAATATTACAGTAAAAAAAGGTAATCGAACTGTACAGGTAAGGTAAGGGTAAATAATTATTAATACAAGTAGCAGTAAAGTAACCTTAATGGTTGCTTTAGTAAGGCACGACCTCCTTCCACTCAGGTGACTAACTAACCTTAACCAACACCAACAACTCTATATCTATCTGAGAGTGAATTACCTCACCGGAATATAAAAATATGATCGGAATGAAAACGAAAAATAGGTTTCCGATGCGGGGAATCGAACCCCGAGCTGCCGTGTGAGAGACGGCGATGTTAACCATTACACCACATCGGATGTGGTTCCGAAATTTCCCGATTGCATTTAAAAGGCAATGCAGATTGGTAAACACGCCAAATATACTACGGTGGCTGTTCAATGTGCGCATCACAGAAGAATCTTCGGGGAGAAATTAAGAATTATATATGTCTATGCATAACAGCCATTATCTACTTCTCTACTCGACCCGGCAAAGCTTGCCATTCTCCGCAGGGAGTCCATTCTCAGTGATAACCCGCCAGAACTCGCTGCCAACAGCCGTGACCGCATAAAACACATTCTTCGGATCAAGTTTCTTCTTCAGCGCCAGGAGACGGTCATACTTCGACCCATAAAACGCGTGCTGAAAGTCCGGCTCCATCCGATCCGACTCGGACAGGTACGCACCGGAGCCCGGGCTTGCGTCTCTCCAGCGCTGCATGTGCTTGTATGTGAGATCATGGCGCGCGGCCTTGATCTCGTCTACAGTGGCGTTCTCAGCCCAGCGGGTGCTGGAAATAGCATGCATGACGGCGTTTCGCCACGCCGGGTTGACTGCGTTGTCTGGGTTTCCGCCGCGCTCGAGAGTCGGGGCCATGTTGAAGGCGATGAGGATGAGGCCTGCGTCGGAGGATGCCTTGATTGCGTCGAAGGTCTGGTTTAGACGGGCCTCGTCTTGCCAGTTTTCTCGTGGGAAGAGTCGCGAGGATGTTCCGGCGGTTGTCTTCTCGACGACTTCGAGGGGGAAAGAGTCTAGCCATGCGTCGTAGTAGTTGTCGTAGTATGTTGTCTTGGGCGTAAATTCGATACCTAATTCCTTCAACTGTTTGAACCAGGGATCGAGAAGGGCGTTGGTCTCTGCGAGGGTCTTGTTGGGAGCAAAGAACGGCTGCATGAGGAAATTGAATCCGCCATCTGTCGTGGGTGTAATGAAGAAGTACGAGTAGATGCCCGCATCGGAGTAGGGGATGAAATAGTCAAGGAAGGCCCTGAAGCCCGCCCAGAAGTTGTCGTACGAGATATCGTCGCCGGTAGCGAAGCTGAAGGTCGATGTTGTCGCGGGAATTGTAGGGTGTGCCTTGATAGTAACGGATGTGACAACCCCAAACGTGGCGCCACCACCACCACGCAACGCCCAGAAGAGCTCTTGGTTCTCGACAAACGATGCCGTCAGGAACTTTCCGTCTGGGGTGACAATCTCCATTGAGAGAACGTGGTCTGCAGCCATGCCGAGGATAGAGCTCAGTGGGGAGTGGCCTCCGCCAAGAACATAGCCACCTATATCTCATTAGCTGTGTAGGAAGAGATGGACAGTTGATTCTTACCCATTACACCGACAGTCTTATCAAAAAAAAATGTTAGTGAGTGTGACCAACCTCAACAGACTGCAAGACGTACCTGGCCTTCACCCCCCACAACCATCAAACCATGCTCCGACGCGGTCTTATAGATCTCATACGCCTGCACGCCGGCTCCTACCTTGAACGCAGCACCAGTCCAGTCCGTTCCCTCCGCCACGTAGCTTTCAATGTACTTGACGTCCTTGAGGTTATGCGTCCAGATACTTAGAGAGCCGCCGCCACCGGACTTGCCCGAGAAGTCGTGACCCGTGTTCTTGACGACCAAGCGAATACCCGTCTCGCGTGCGAAGTTGATACCTAGCTGGACCTGGGCAACATTGGTGGCATTGATAACGTACAGAGGGTAACCACCCATCGTACACTTTGCGTCAGTGTCATTGGTGGGCTGGCACGTGAGGCCCTGGTATACAGGAGACAACATCTCGATGGGGTCAGGGAGGCTGTAGATGTTAGGACATAATACCAATGACGCAATTGGCAGACATACTGGAAATACGAATTGGTCCATTGCGAGGTCAGGTATTCGCAGTCGGCAGCATCATACTCCCAGCCACTGTAGCATGTGGAAGCGCGGGGAACCCCTCTGATCAGAGCGCCTCCAGTTGTCTTGTTCAGCGAGGCCCATTTGGCGTCGTCGGGCCAAGCGTCGTCCCCTGGATAAACCTTGCAGGAGGCCTGCGACCGGGGGATATTGGCATTGTGGCCATCCAACGAATCGAAGCCGAACAGGGCTGCCTCGGAATCATCCAGATGCTGCAGATCGGTAGGCTGGAGCTGGACTTTCTCGAAGTTAAAGTACTCCTTGTCAGTGGGGGACACCGTGCTGCCCAGGGCACTGGAGGGGCTGCCAGTAGCTGCGGTGACGGTGGCCAGAAAAAGGCATAGGGCTTGCGGCGTGAACACCCCCATCTTGACGGGGAAGGATACGACGGAGTGTGAAACGTCCTCCAGGCGAGCGAGAGTTTTCCTGTCGATTTTAAGTTCTGGTATTTGATTAAAAAGGGGAGTGATCACAGCCAGCGCACTTGCACCCGCGACTCATGCTGCATCTCGGCCCCTTTCTTCCATCCTCCGTACAAATGGCCCCAATCAGGGCTAGACGAACACGTTTCGGTGATTGCCGGGTTTCAGATAGAGTGTGGGGACATGAAGCAGCCAATCTCGAGCCCACCAGGAAGCCCTCATCCGATCGGTTCAACTTAGATCTCCAGAAATACATGAAGAGCTGGTTCCGCCCCCAACGCCAAAGTCAATTTACCCGACAACCAGGGAATCGTACTGTAACAGATCCTGGCGTCTTGTAAATGACAGCCAATCCGCCTATCACAGGCACCATAACCGGTAACACCACGAACTATACGAGGCCGAAGTATGGGGGCCACGGTGGAATCGCATCCTGCCGGAGATTTGTCAGTCGCCCTCCGAATGTGAGGATGTGGCTTTTCAAGAGCATGCCGAGTCTGCGTCCCAATGCCGGTGGCGTACTTATGCTCTAGTCGCATGTTGGACCGATCCCTGCGATCAGCCCCAGTTTAGCTGATATCCCCAGCACCCACCCACTGGACAAGACTCAATACTGACCTTCACTGGCTTCACTGAGTAACGGCGCCGACATGGGTTGAGGCCTTGTAATAATCCAATTGAGGTTTGTTCTGGCGGATCGGATGCAGGCATTGCTACTTTGACCTCGTTAACCGTCCTGCAGACCATGGCGGACAACATCCAAAAACCCAGTTTAGTCGTTCTCGCTCTCTTCCCGGCGCTCAGCACACTGGTGGTTATACTGAGATTCTACTCGCGATATCTCATCCGACAATTTGGCTGGGGTGAGTCCGCTGATGGCCAAAGCCGTTTCTGATATCATGCTAATTTGCTAGATGACGCCTTAATTATAATTGCATGGGTATGCACCTGGCCCTGTGATCTGGCCTTGTTTCTAACCCCGACATAGCTACTAGCTGTTGGACAGGCAGCCGCAGACTGGATGTGTAAGTAGCAGTCGCCAGGATCCCCCCTATTGCTAATAGTCTGTTGTTATCATATAGTCACGAAAACAACATGGCAAGGCTACCACGTATGGGACATCCCAGAACAAAGCATCGAGGAAAAGACCATTGGCTTGAAATACAACATTGCGAACCAACTACTCTACAACCCGATCCTAGCCATCGTCAAGGCCTCCGTCATCATCTTCCTGTTCCGCCTCGAGGACCGTCGACCCGTCGTCCTCTGGAACCTCCGAATCTTATTCTGCGTCAACATTGCGCTCATGATCGCTATATTCCTGGCCGATCTATTCCAATGCACCCCGATGCACTACTTCTACGACGGGCCTGCAATGGATTTGGCCGCGCAAAAGGCCGCCGGCGCCGACGAGAACGGAATGAAGGATGGCAAACTGGTGAAGGGCGGAACATGCATCTCACAGATCCACTTCTTCCTGATATCGGCTGCCTTTACAATCATAACTGATATATGGCTGCTATGCATTCCCAGCATCATCGTCTGGCGGCTGCAGATGAACCGGACCAGAAAGATTGCTATCATTGCGGTTTTGAGCATGGGTGTAATGTACGTTTCCCAATTCATCCAGTGCACTAACCACTGCTCTCATCTAACCACGATTTGCCTCTAGAGTCACCCTCGTCGGAATCGCCCGGTTAGCAGTATACGCGCACAGATTTCGCCCGAACAACCCAGACCCCACCTATGATATTGGCCATATCACCTCCAGCATAGAAGTGAATGTTGCGATCATGACTGCATCTGCCACCGCGTTCCCGGCCCTGATCAGCCGCATTGCGCCTCGGATCTGGTCCAGCATTGACCGCACCACGGAGCGGCGTCGACGGACAGTGCCGGGGACTTCCTGGGCAATAACGGGGGGGTCTGGGAGTGGCACCGGCAATGGCACACGCCGGGGTCGAGATCGCGCTTCTTATGTGATGATGGGAAATATTAAAACGAATGACGGGACTGAGACGAGTCAGGAGCGAATAATAACGGAAACGCACTCTGCTGTATCGCCAAAGGACGGGGTATGAGGTGAAAAGTTTGTGTATAATAAAAGTTACTGATAGACTACAAATTCATGATTTGACGCCACCTGCAGCCAAATAGGCCAAAATAGTTTTGATTCGGTGATCGATTAGGCTTAGCGACCGCATCGAAATCGACGGCTTTATTCTTGTGGTGTGAAGTGATGAGCTATCCTGTCTATACCAGATGTTCTTACCAACTGATGTCACTGGCAGTGGCTTGTGCTGACACCTCGTATTTAAATATTCCCCCCTCTCTGTCAACCCCTGAGTGCACGTGTCACCATCCCAACGCCGTTACTGAATATCACGAACAGCTACTCAGCCAAGATGACAGCCCTACCTGAGCCCGAGATTGTTCTCTACGACCTCGCCTGTACCAAGAACATCTGCTTCTCCCCCGTGGTCTGGCGCATCCGCCTCATGCTCAACTACAAGCGCATCCCTTACAGAACCATCTTCCTCGAATTCCCAGACATCGAGCCAACACTGCAAGAGCTGTAGGCGCGTTCTAAATCCGTCGCCTGTCATATAATTAAACTAACCAATCCCCACCCCACCCACGCAGCGGCATCCCCGCAGCCGCCACAGAGTCCACAATAAAATACACCGTGCCCACAATCCACCACATCCCCACCAACAAATACATCACAGAATCAGCCCAGATAGCAGAATTCCTCGAATCGACCTACCCCACCCCACCAGTCCCGCTGACCTCCGCACTCGGCCGCGAGATCGAGTCCAAGTCGCGCGCCGTCATCGGCACCGTCTTCGGGAAATCCGTCATGGCGCGCGAGGTGAACATCCTCTCACCCCGAGCGGGAGAATACTTCCGCAAGACGCGCGAGACCAAAATCGGACGTAGTCGACTTGAGGACTTGCTCCTAGACGAGGACGAAACATGGCACGCGGCGGATGGAAATGTACGTGCTGTCGACAACCTGATGCAGAGGGATAAGGCCGACAGGCCTTTTTTGCTCGGGGACCGGCCGAGTTACACGGATTTCTTTATTGCTGGGGCTCTTCAGAGTGCGAGGGTTGTTGATGAGGGGGTCTTCCAGCGGATTTCCAAGTATGATGGGTTTAGGCAGATTTATGAGGCGTGTTTGCCTTATATGGAGAAGAAGGATTGAATTGCGGGCGGGTCTCAATGTGTATGTATTTTTCGGATACTCTATGCAGAAATGATACTTTATATTGCTAAATAACGTCTTCTGTTCTGTCTCCCTTACGTGGCTGACAGCTTTGGGCCGCATACTGGGAAAAGCAGTGGCATGGGATTCTTTATGGTGAGTTGAATGGGAGCCAGGCCGCTTCCAGGAAGGGACACTCCTTGCTGATAGATACATTGTTCAAAGGAAGAAGGTGCAATGAAGAGACATGCTTATGATAGGAAGGGACGACCGTCCCCATCGCTCCTGCCTATTGCTGCAATATACCAAACTAGGAAACTATAAATGAATAGAGCTATTAGGAAGGCGCTATCGGTTCCGTACGCCACCATTTAACACACCTAACAAAGTAACGAGTCTGATTTTTGTAATGGTGGTTTATTACAGATCAATTAGCTTGCAACTGCAGATCCATACCATATCATTATAAAATTCCCTTGACTCTTTTTTCTAGCACTTGAAATTGGAAACATCGGGTCATATCCAACTTTAACTAATCACGGACTAAAAGACTGGGTGCAAATCAGAACTGGCGCTGTATTCCGGGGGTGACTCTGCGCTTTCAGCTGCATGAGGGGCTCTTGAAGACCACAGTGTAACGCCAGGGTATATTGGTAGTAAATTTCTGCAATTAAAACATGCTACACCCCCCAAAGCTCAATTGGCTCAGACTTGCCTGACGTAGTTAAAGGTTTCCCCCCGTTCCAGCTGTAAAACAAGGCTGCCACAACTCCTACTCGGAATATGGTGGAAGGTTAAGCTACGGACTACTTCATGACACAGAAATATAGTAAAACAAAATAACATTCTAGGCGTCTTGCAAGTACCCCATCAAAAGAGTGACAGTCCAACCATTGCTAGCAACCCCTTTCCGACAGAACCATGGCTCTATATCTAGATCTCCAACCCCCATGAATCCTTATGCGTTGGCAAGAGTTCAAGCAATCTATGCCTTCTTGACGGTGATCCAGATGTTCTCGTTACCACCGATGGTGGAGCGTCCTGAGTTATAATCAGCCGACAAAATCCCACAGAAAAGCAAAATCAGCAATAGACGGCTTACCTCCAGCGGTGTTACCCTTGGTGCACTGTCCGAGAATGGCCTCGGCGGCGGCGGCAATGTTTTGGCTAGAAAGAGAAATATGTCAGATACAACAATCATACGATAAATTTCCGCCGCAGAAAGGGGTTGACATACCAGTTGGTCTGCTTGGTACCGTGGCCGAGAATCACAGCATCCCCATCCTGGCAGAAACCGCCGTTGCTGCCGCCGACCTTGCACTGAGCGGTTCCCTTGTCCTTGAGGAAGTTGATGCAGTTCTTGATGTTGCTGACGGGGGCGTACGGCTCGCCACCACACTGGACGCCGGCAGCAGCGGCGCCGGTGGTGATGGCAAGGGCAGAGAGGACGGTAGCGGCCTTCATTTTGATTGTTTGTTTGAAAGTTGGTTGGGAAGATATGGAATCTGAATTGGTTTGTAACTGAGAGTCGATTGAGCTGATGATGAGAAGAATTGAGGATATTGACGGGATAGGTGCCCCTTTATATAGTTTTTCGAGGCCTCAGAACTGGTAGTTGAAGCTGGGTTTGATGGTAAATTCTCTCACCGATGTCGCTGCTCGCCTTAACGTGGCTATGTATCCTCGATGTCACGGACTGAGTGGTTTGTTTTCTTGCTATACAAGGATCGGGAGCTTACTCTGGGCGACCGCGCTCCATTCAAGATGACGGTGGCTTGCAGTGGTCGCCGTATCCCCCAGCGCTGTATGCATCATAATTGAAGAAGAAAGCCTAGTTGCATACACCAGGAAAGGAAATAGGAGCCCTTGGTGGACTGTTGAGTGGTCAACACTACATCCAATTTTCATGATACCTAGGTGAAGAATGTAGGGCACAGGATGCACGACCCAGAGTACGACGTACAGAAACACCACCGCAGCCAGGCGGCCAAGCGTCAAGGCGACCATTGAAGCAATCTTGATCAGGTACTGATCCTCGCCCTGCATAAGTGTTGCGCCTTCCGTAGTCAAGGCCCGCTGGCTCAAAACGAATAGGAGACCACGTCGTCGCAGCCAGGCGAACCACGCCCTGTGCCTCATATTCTCTTTTAAATTCTCAGTGCTCTGTATCCGCTCTTAATACTGGAGGAGCGCTTGAACGATTCTGCGTTGGAAAGCGCAGGAATAGAGGCAGCCCAGGGCGCAGTACGCCTGTCCGGGTCCATTGGCGTTGTCATTCAATATCGCGAAGAATGCGGTTATTTAACGTAGGAGAAGGAAATTCATCTCTACACCAGAGCTAAAATTCTAGGCCCCCCGATGGAGTAACCTCGGCAGTTCGGTGGTCTTATTTCCCCCCAAGATCCTATCTAGGGCATATCGTGTGCCAAGTTCGCCGTATGGTGGAGTAGCTCGCATGATCCCTGTCATCGGGAGCGAAGGAAAGACAAGAGAACTACTCTTCAATCCACAGTCTTAGAAGACGAACCAAGCATCAACTAGCACTTGCCTAACAGCGGGTGGCTGTTGATGGCTCTCGCAAGCACAGGGACTCTGGGCTGAGCTTGACAGTGTAGGATCCCTGTTAAGGCCGTCCATGATCGACATCAGCTTACCTGTGGTGGAACCGACACCTAACGCCAGCCTGAAGAAAATTGACGTGTCCGTCCTTCAATCAGGCTGGGCAGAGTCATTGGTACCTTGGCCTTGCAGTGGCTGCTTATCCTCAGTCCTCACTGCCTTTTACAGTTCGCTATTCTCGATAGCTGTTGGCTATGTCTTCGCTCGCAACCCACTTGCTGCCCTATCTTCTGCTGCCCATGCCTTTTCTAACTTAGGACTGTCAGCTATATGAAGTCGATACATTGATTGATCAAGCTAAAGCACTGTATTGGAGTGAAAGGGGTTATCACTGGCGATCTCGGATCAAGGCCAGGCCAGGCGGCGCGACATTCGTGAACCACGCTTCGCTTAGACAGCTACTTCTTGGATACTCTGGCATCAGTTCAGCTCTACCTCACTAACTCCGGTGAGCTGATGAGGCATTGCGCATGCCTGCTGCCCTCTGGAGGTGATTACTGGTGACGTTCCATCCAACGTTCTTGAGAAGGCGTTTGGGGCGCGCACTACTTCAATGCACGAGCAAAACAGCGATATTGATCCGCTACTGGAATACGCCGGATGGGTATATCCCGGTACAGCATGGATTATTGCTGGACTGGTGACTATCTATGGAGCCTGGTGGAAATCCTCTGACGAGGCTCATCGTCTTCCCCCAGCAGAGAATGACGAAGTTGAGGATGACGAAAGCCATGTCAGCACCAAGAGGCAGGTCGATGTATTCCATAGAGGGATCTTGTCTCGTATGAAGGTACTGTATGTAAAGACACCGCTCATAAGCGAATACAACGAAGCCGCATAGCCTTATGAAGCCGAGGGTACTGGCAAAGGGAGTATGTGGGCTGGAGGCTCAGCTCGCAATCTATGGGAGCTGAGAGAACTGTGCCCCCCAAAACCTCGTCCTGTCGTTGACGAAAAAGTACAGTATATTGACAGAAGCTCTGCCATTTTATTGTGAGATGCTGCGATTCGGCTACTACAAACAACCACGTAGTGCAGCGTATAGATGCCATGGCGAAAACAATCAATAAATCTAAGTGGAACGACTTACGAGTGATATCTTTCGGCAGGAAAAAGACATTACCGGACAGGAATATTGAGGTATCGCTTATGATATTAGCGGGAAATTTCTCTCAGCTCCCCTAAGTTGGTAGCCGCAATGCACTGCCCAGTCTGACACCCTATCTGTGCGTCCTCTAGAACAAATGATGCAAACTAGCAATTTCGATAAACTATTCGAATAGATCTCTATTAAAATGACAATCGGAAATCAAGTTTCGAACAATCTTTATGGACAGTGGGAGTGGCGATTCGCAGATGCATTTGTCAACAACGTATATATACAGTCCTCAACGCCTTCAGATGAACAATCAATGGCAAGCCTGCCCAAACTTCCTCAACCGCCAATAATTATACGGTAACGGCGCAAGAAACCCAGCGCCAACCGACACCACAGCAGCCATCCAGAAGCGCGGGTCATCGAGGGCCACCACGCCCCCAGTAAGATGGTAATCGACCAAGTTCTCCGCGGTCTCCATAGCCAACATCGATACGAGGCTCATCCCCATTGCTGTCCGAGCGGCCATTGACCACGAAAGCCTATCAGGGCCGCGATGGAGGAGGACCGTCTCCAGTATGATGGACGTTGTGATGCCTGAGGCCACTGTTCGGCGTTAGTGCTATTGCCACATGAGACAATACAGTTCATTCCAAGTAGGTGAGAAGGGATAATGCAAAATGTATGTACATACTAGATACAGCCATGATAGTCCCCATCCCCAGATCAGGGGAATACGTCTGCAGCATCCACAGGGCCGAGAAGTCACCAATGGAGCATCCGATCAGGCATTGCAGCGTGTTGATTCCCGCCCGTCGCCACGTGGAGCGAGAGGTCCAGAACTCGCGCTGAATGGGTGACAATTTGTGTGCTGGTAGATTCTCATCCTGAGCAGTTTGGGCCTGTTTCTTGCATGTCGAGGACGAGTGCTTTTTGCTAATGTGAACCGGTCGAGTAGCGGCGAGGCTCGGAAGGAAGCGCGTACTGCCACGCAGGCCTTCTAAAAGTGGCCGCTGTCGACACAGGAATGTCATCTGTGAGGGATGTAACATGACGCGAGTTGATATTCTGGCATTATTTACAAAATCATAAAATGTTTGCGATGCGTAAAGGCGAGATTTCATATTTAATCCCTGGGCAGAAAACGCGAAAAAGGCGCATCCGGTCACGTGCGATGCTGTTGCGGAGACCACGAACGGGGTATTTACTGCAATATGAACAAAATAATTGTGTTGTTAATGACACTGTACATAGCAAATATAGTCGGCTGGGGACACACTGCGGATAAACAGTGCTTGTCGGGAAACAACAAGAAGTACTGAGAGGAAGTACCGGTACCGCAACCGGCAATTATATATATACAATATCCAAAGAGGTGAAACCGCACTACAAGAGGACAACAGTGGCAAGTCCACCTTTATCGAAATACCATTCGGCCATAAAAGATCACTAGCAGTATTAGGCCGTCTTTCTATTATATTATATACTGATACACCCCTTAGAAAGTCGGCTTAATAGCCATTTATAAAGATAGATTCTATAATACTGGATTCTATAATCCATAGATTAACTAATCCTAGTATTAGTAGGTGGATGTTATTGTATGGCTGTAATTCAACAGTCTAGGCGGGGTTCAAGCACATGATCTATTAGTATAGGGATTTAAATATATTAATACATCCTACCTACTCATGGTTTATTGGATAATAAACCTCGGCTCATAACCTATTGAAATACCATTTAACTATGGAAACCCACTAGCAGTATTAGGCCGTCTTTCTATTGCATTAGTTATATGCCGACAACCTTTAGTAATCCTTGAATAGTGCTGAATTACTGGCAGTTGAAAGTACTGCATTCCGGCTTTACTGGTGCTGGCTCACTTGCGCTGCATCCTGTACACCCCCCTCGAATAACTCCAACCCGGTGCCAATAACCAATCCGAACTTGTGACTAGAGACAGTGATATTAATACGAGCGAGATGTCAGAGGCCTCAAATGTATTGGATGAAGCCCCTCGTCTGTCTCAGCCACGCGCGTACCTTGGTGGTGCTCGTCCCAACATATATACCACCTGTTAGCAGCGAGATCGTTATCAATTATCAGGTTACATCGGACAAGCAAAGCAGAACGTCCAAATAGGAAAAAACCCTTCCCAACTACACACCAGGTCTCAGAAAGATGCCTTCAACACCAACCCCAGCACCCGGCACCGCAGCAGCAGCATTCGACAAGTCAAGCGATGCATACGAGCGAATGACAGGCGGATCCACCAGAGAGGTCGCGCAGTTTCTCCTCACTCTGGACCCCAAGATAGAATCATCATCCATAATCCTCGACAACGCCTGCGGAACGGGGATAATGACATCAGAGATCATGGGTCTGTTCCCCGGCGCAAAGCCCAAGCCCAAGATATTCGCAGCAGACCTTGCCCCGTCTATGGTTGCCAATTTCAGCGACGTGGCTCGTGCCAAGGGATGGGTAAAAGATCAAGACAACGACGGATTGACGATCTCTGTTATGGATGCGGAGGATTTGACGTACCCCGATAACATATTTACACACTCGTACACGAACTTGGGGTTCCCGTTCTTTCCACAAGCCGAGAAGGCTGCGGCCCATGTGTATCGCACATTGAAGGCCGGAGGGACTGCTTTTATCTCAACCTGGTCAAAGCTCGGGTATCTCAGGCCGCTTCACGAAGCTCAGCTGAGGGCTTTCCCGGATTCGAAGCCATGGGAAATACCCATGCCAAAGGAGTGGCTCACGAAGGAAAAGCTTGTTGAGGTGCTGGAGAAGGGAGGGTTTGACAGTGAGAAGATCCAGATACAGGAAAGGACGGTCGGATATAGAGGAAGGGATGTGGATGATTTGTTAGCTATCATGAGAGCGTGGTTACTAGGGTATGTTACAAATGGGTGGACTGAGGACGAGAAGGAGAAATGGGCCAATGAGCTTCGTGATAGTCTGAGTGAAGAGGAGAGGACCATGGCAAGAATCGAGATGGTTGCATGGGTGGCTGTTGCACAGAAATAGGTTGGCCTGCCTGTTCTCCACCAGAACAAGGCTACATGCTTGTCACGATGAAGAAAGTGTCCGGATATCTAAGAATGCGAGTGATAGGTGATTTGCTCATTCCTTCATGTGTTGCTGCAAGGTTACAGATGCGCGGCTACCTACAGGGTGTTGTTAATATACTGCCATGTTGTGATAGGAATACAGGAAGGCCCGTGTAATTGTGATACATTCCTCTCTATAACAGAAATCGGCCATTGTACATTTATGCTTAAATCAATGTACCGCCTAAGTAGGCAGCAAGACCGTCTAAGCATCGGGGAGAGAATTAAATTCGATGAGCCTGACTCTCTCTGCCGTCTGCTCCGAGTCGACAAAGCATACCACTCTCCTCAAATGCAGGACGCTGCTGAAGAGTATGAGGCTTCTCTTCAGGGGTTGCCGAGGGGCAGTTCACCTATAATACCACTCTTCTCGACCGTCACTGGAACACGTATTACAGACCAATCTCAGCTCGATGGTAAATATTGGCGACAGAATCTAGAGTCCCCTGTGCTCTTCATGACAGCAACTAATGCGATACTGGACTCCGAGAAAGAACCCAATCAGGTCTTCCTAGAGATTGGACCCCATTCAGCCCTTTCTGGGCCACTACGACAGATTTTGTCAGAGCACCGCCATCGCGAGTCCTGCTCGTATGTTCCGTCCTTGGTACAAGGGGAAGACCCTAAAACATCTGTGCTATACACTGCCGGAAGTCTCTACACTGCCGGTGCCTCTCTCAAATTTCATACAATCAACAGCGAGGGAAACCTCCTTGTTGATTTACCTCCATACCCGTGGCAGCATGACACCAGATATTGGAGCTAGACACCTGCCGTCGAGGCCTGGAGACTCCAGAAGTACCCTCACCATGAACTACTAGGATCTCACGTATTAGGATCTACAGATCTGGAGCTGTCATGGTGAAACATACTCTCCCTTAACAATACTCCGTGGCTATACGGGCATAGGGTCCTAGGGAAGACACTCTTTCCCGGTGCTGGATATATTGCAATGGCAGGGGAGGCAATTCAGCAAATAGCAAACTCAGCGAATATCAAGTACTAGATTAGCTACCTTATCTTTAAAAGCGCACTCTTTATTGACAGCAGCGAGTCAGTAGAGCTGATCACCAATCTCAGACCAGCCCGCATTTCTGATATTCAGGACTCAGACTGGTACAAATTCTCAATTATCTCCGTCCAGGCCAGTGAACCAATACGGGTCTGCGCCGGTCAGGTGTGAGTTGCCCCGTCCTCTTCAGTTCCGGCCAATATGCCGTTGGCAGAGGGAGCAAGTCTAAAGCGTCGTGTCAATACTGCGACCTGGTACAAGGGTCTACGGGAGATTGGAATGGATTATAACCAGGAATTTCGTGGCCTGGACGAAATCCATGCAGACCCCACAGGCCATTCAGCAACAGGCACAGTCCGGACAGCGAAAGTGTCCCCGAGCCGATATGTCATGCATCCAACGACTATAGACCGCTGCCTCCAACTGCTCTCGGTGGCGATATTTCAGGGCTTGACCCACAATATCAATATCAGGAGTCTCCATGTTCTATTTGAGAACATCCTCACTAGTCCAGAAACTAACCAGCTGCATGTCCAAGCCCAAACAGATGCAGGAAAGGAGAACTTTATTCTTGGAGAAGTGGGTGCCATGTCTCAAGATTAAAAGGAGACCGTCCTCTTAATTACAGGCGCACGGCTTCACATTCTATGTGATGACACTACAGTTCACAAGGAAGACTATCTGGCTTCAAGACCTGTATGGATACCTCATATCGATTTTATACCCGCTGCAGCGATGGCAAAGCCACTACCACCACTGACCCTTGACACCGAGGTACGCGACAGGGTGGTCGACCTTTTTATAGCAGAAACTGCTTCTCAAGTGAAGGATATTAAGCCCATGGAGGATCACCTTCTCAAGTACAAACAGTAGCTATCGCTCGGTCAGTCCAGGATACAGAAGCAGGGGACCTGGAGGCTATCTAACTTTAGATACACACCGGACTGCCCGTTTGACTCCTCTGCTCTATTAGACATTATAGCCTGGTTAACCGAGAAAGCTGATGAGTACCCTCAGTTTATTCCTCTGGTCGCCTGCATGCGCCGGGTCTTGGATAACATCATGGGCGTTTTCAAGGGAACTGTCAATGCGCTGCATCTACTAATGGAAGATAATAGCTTAAAGGACGTCTACAATGTGCTTCTATCTTTCGACTCATGTAGCGAGTTCTTCACAACCCTGGGGCACTTGAATCCAGAATTGAATATTCTTGAAGTAGGAGCTGGAACGGGGAGCGCAACCGCTCGTTTCCTGGAATATCTCCACGCACCAGATGGGACTTGCTTATACTCAAAGTACACCTTTAGTGACGTCTCGGCGGGGTTCCTGGCAGCCGCGAGGGAGAGGTTCTCAAGGTATGATGGCATGGAGTACGCCGTTTTGAATATCAGTGAGGATCCTGCGGCGCAGGGTATCGAGTTGGGCAAGTATGATCTGGTTATCGCCTCTAATGTACGACCGCCTCTACCTCTTTTGACTATACCCAAGGCTCACTACGTTTGAACAGGTTATCCATGCTACACCCAGTCTCAGTAGGTCGCTGTGTAACATAAAATCGCTCCTTGCTCCGGGTGGTCGGTTGTTCCTGCAGGAACTTGCTGAAGGTATGCTTCACATTCCTTTTCCTTTCGAACGAGCTAACAGCGTCTTAATAGAATGTCGAGGAGCCGAGTATATATTCGTACGTTTCCTGTTGACATTGTAATATAGGTACCACTCCTAATCACGTACAGGGCCTACTCCCAGGCTGGTGGGTAGGTGAAAACGACCAGCGTATCGACAAACCCCATGTCTCAGTAGACAGATGGAGACAGGAGTTGAAGACGGCTGGATTCAACGGAATCGACTTTGCAATCCATGAGCAGACCAATCTACTCGTCAACCTAGTATCACGCTGCCCGGTGCCACCAGTAGGACCGGAGATAGTTAACATACTGGTGCCAGACAAGCACTCAAAATGGGCTATGGACGTCGTAAAGCAGTTCACACTGAAAGGGCATCAAGTGACAATATGTACTCTTGACCAACAAGCGCCGCCAAACGAAGGCGATGCCATCTCGCTACTCGACGCGACAGGGCCGTTCCTACTCAATATTTCGGAAGAGACCTTCCAGCAGCTAAAGACATTCCTACTGAGCCCATCGGTAAAGCGCGTGCTATGGGTGACCAAAACGTCACACGCTACCTGTGCCGATCCACGCTACGGACTGATTCATGGCTTTTTGCGCGCGCTTCATGGGGAATCTCACACAGATGGCACGAGCTTGTCAGCTCTTGATGTCGACTAGTTTAACCAAAATACCATCTCGCATCTGCTACAAGTGCACGACCACCTGCGCCGAATACAAGGGCCAGATGAAACGCCGCGAGAGGAATATGTACTCCGCAACGGGGTAATTCACGTTGGACGGTTCCAGGCTGCAGATATGGGAATTGAGCTTGACAGTCCAGTGCGAGGCTGTACCCCTAGGAGGCTAGGTATTGAATCTACAGGGCTTCTGGACACGATGTTTTGGAGAGAAGATGCTCTTTCCAATCCGACGGAGGGGGAGGTTCTCATCAGGGTCGCATATATTGGACTGAACCTCAAGGTAATTCATGCTGCCTGCGGCAAATCGTGATGCTAACATAATTCAAGGACATCATTACAGCCCTTGGGCTCATTGCAACGCCAGACCAACTGGGCTTGGAAGGGAGTGAGGTGGTTCAGGCAGTAGGTGCTGGCGTCTCTACTGTCAAGCCCGAAGATAGAGTGATATTCCTAGGGCCAGGGTGTTTCGCGACACATGTTATACTCTCTTCCAGGAAAGTGATACCACTTCCCAGGGAGTGGTCGCTGGAGGAGGGCGCGACGTCGCCAATCGTCTCTCTAACTGCAGCGCAGTGTCTACTGCGAATGGGGAATCTGCAACGTGGCCAGGTATGGTGCCACCGCATTTGTTGAATATAACAGTTCTAATGACCGTTTCGCAGTCTGTATTGATTCATGCAGCAGCTGGGGGCGTTGGGATAGCGGCTATCAGGATATGCAAAGGCATAGGCGCCAAGGTAACTCTAGGGTTCTCCCGCCATTAATTCCACTTCTAACAACGGTAGATATATGCAACCGTCGGGAGTGAGACGAAAGTACAGTATCTGATGGACAGTAACTCTAGGGTTCTCCCGCCATTAATTCCACTTCTAACAACGGTAGATATATGCAACCGTCGGGAGTGAGACGAAAGTACAGTATCTGATGGACACATTCGGTATTCCACGATCTGATATCTTCCACTCGCGCGACTCATCGTTCTATACCGACCTCATGCGCGAGACGGGCGGTCATGGAGTGGATATTGTGTTGAGCTCCCTAAGTGGCGAGCTGCTCCGGACATCATGGAAATGTGTAGCACCAGGAGGGACAATGTTTGATATCAGCAGAAGGGATGTACTGGCCGACGCGATGCTGCCGATGAAGCACTTTGTGGGCAGAAGATCCTTCATCACGGTGGATCTAGGAGAATATATGGAAGAGGCGACGGATCAATCTGCTGATTTGTATTCTATACCATTGATTCATATGTCTTCCATGCTAATGCCCTGCAGCTTCATTCCAGTGAATCAAGGTCTCGTAGGGCCCATTTTGCCTGTGACCTGCTTCGACGCATCCGATGTACCAGCTGCATTCCGCCATATGCAGAGCGGGCAGCATATCGGCAAGATTTTGGTTCGAATGCCAGAGGATCTCAACACACTACCCACAAGGGATACCCGGGCGGGCATTGCATTTTCGCCGGACTCAGCGTACCTTCTCAGCGGCGGTCTAGGTGGATTAGGACGGGCCCTGTCCAACTGGATGGTAGAAAAAGGAGCTCGGTGTTTAGTATACCTCTCACCAAGTGCAGGTACAACAGAGGAGCATCGAAATTTTGAACAAGAGCTCAAATGTCAAGGCTGCGAGGTGGTGTTCGTCCGCGGTACAGCGGCCGATATGTCTGATGTGCAAAAGGCTATATCGCATAGCCCGAAACCGGTCAAAGGGCTCTTCCAACTCGCGTTGGCGTTGAAGGTATGTTATTTTCATCTTTAGGGACTAGCTTTTAATCATGTTTCCTAGGACATAACGTTTGAACGGATGGCGTTCGAAGACTGGAGTATCCCACTGACCGCCGAGGTCAACGGTACCTGGAACCTGCATCAGGCGTTCCAGAACGCAGCCCTAGATTTCTTCGTCATGTTTGGATCCATAACAGACATTGCCGGAATGGCTGGCCAGTGCAACTACTCGGCCGCGAATACCTTCATCCACGCCTTAGCCAGACACAGACATGCTCTCGGCCAGCCAGCCTCCGTCCTGGATCTCGGCCCGGTAGCCGATATAGGCTATGTGAGTCGCTGCCCAGAGCTCGTCAAAACATTCAGCGGCCGATTCGAATTCCAATTCATCCGAAAACGGGAAATGCTAGATGCAGTAGAGGCCCTGGTATACCATTCATCCTCTGCGCTGGGCTCGTCAGCGAATCAATATGACCTAAACCACATCATCCTAGGCTTTACACCAACACCATGGATCCGTCAGCGCGGCGACACCCGGCTCGCAATCCTCAGAAATCGAGCCCAGAGGCAGCAGCAAGACCCTGACACTGTGGACGACATCGTCGACTTTGTCGCCCAAGTTGAGTCCGAGCCGGAACTCCTCAACCGCCCTTCTACAGAGGAATTCCTGATAGTAAAAGTAGGACACATGATCAAGTCACCGAGCCCCAGGGGTCCTGTCGTAAAGCCTGACTTGAAGGCGTTGGCTGGTATCCCTATTGACTCTCTCATTGCGATTGAAGCCAGGGCGTGGGCGAGAAAACGTCTGGGTGTACAAATCAGTCTGTCGGACATTACAGCCGCAGGAAATGTAAAGGGGCTAGTCAGTTTGGCGATTGATGGAATGAAGAAAAGGTATTCTACTTATTGTCCTGGATGTAGGTTGAACGTGATTTTATATAATTGTATTTCAGAGCCTGTACTCGGTAGTCCCGGGCATGAGTATTGATAGTGACGAAATTGCAGCTGCACTTGGTCCCCAGCTTCAAGCAGTTTGAGAAAGTGTAATGGTTTATCTATTTTCCTCAGTTTCATTTATTTTCACTCCGTACTGTACCTTAGTATATAATTGACTCGGAAAGAAGCCCATTGGCTACCCTGGCTACCCTTGGTGGGGCTCTGTTTTGTTCGCTTAGGTAATGTCTCAATGGGTCACTCTTGCAGCCTCAGGCCTCCAGCTTTGTTGTCGTGTTTTCGACGTCGGAAGGAGCCCAGGACCGAGTCGTCAGTCGCTGAAGCTCAGCCATGGCGAATCTAGTCTTCGTCACCGGGAATCAGCACAAGGTTTCAGAGGTGAAAGCTATACTCGGGCACAGTGCTGTTATTAAGACGGTGGCTCTTGATCTACCTGAGATCCAGGGCACCCTGGAAGAGATCACACGGGAGAAATGCCGTCTTGCTGCGCAAAAGGTACGCCGTGTCCCGAGGCAATGGAATTACTAGACCTTTCCGTTGAAGCTGTTAACCCGTGGTCTACAAGGTCCATGGCCCCGTCCTGGTGGAGGACTCGGCGCTGGAGATGCATGCGCTGAAAGGATTGCCCGGCCCATACGTGTTAGTACCGCCAGAGCGCTTGTATTTTGTATAGGCATTAATAGTGCCTCTGACTCCTCCCACTAACATGATACGCTTATGCAACAGGAAACCTTTTGTCGAGGCACTCGGCAATGTTGGTTTATGTAGGCTGTTGGAACCGTATGAGGATAAAACTGCTGAAGCTGTGTGCACACTTGGGTATTCTCTGGGACCAGAATCTGAGCCAATGATTTTCCAAGGGAAGCTCTTAGTATGTATCGCCCTCAGCATCCACAACGTTTAAAATTGTCAGCATGGCGTGCGCTGACTTCAAGGCAGGGACGGATAGTCTTGCCAAGGGGCGTCTCATCTTTTGGTAAGCCGAGAGTCAACAGCGCGAGTACAGTAATAACCGTAAACAGGCTGGGAACCAATATTTGAGGTTGATGGGGAGACATTGGCCGAAATGAGTCCCAAAAAGAAGGTCGGTAACTACCTATCCCTTGTTTCTCACTCTAAGATCGTCTAATATCCTTCGTAGAATGGGTTATCGCATCGGTGGAAGGCTTTATCGAAGTTTACTGACTGGTTTCGAAATACGGAGTTCCCTCAATAAAACCTTGGCCTGCCGGCCCGTAGCAATAGGGACAGTGACTGATTCTATATATTCAAGCTCCCAATCATTCATGTCTCTGTTATCCAACCATCAATTCCGCTACTACGTCTCTTCTGTCAAGATTTAGACCTGTATAAGTTGTAATTAGCCGGTGGGTCTGCCCAGAATATTAATAGTTGTCATTGATTTGCCATCCCACAGTAACCGTCGGGTTTTGATACTCATCATATCGAGACCGTCGCTCATACTGCTGTCCAGCCTTCCGGTGAAGGATTGAGAACCCGACGAGTTGGAAAAAGGTGAGCAAAAAACATACAACAGCTGGGATTCGCATGTGGTCACCCACCATACTACTAACCAGCCAGCGTGTGGCTTAAGTACGGCTGAGCGGACGGGAAGCCCTGTTTTCCACACCCTGTGGTCGTATGTACTAGAATTTAATAAAGCATGGATGAGATACCTAGTCAACGGTCTGAATCCGTCAAAAACAACAAACTGCTGCAAAGGTACTGAACGATGCAGTGGCCGCAATGTGGATATCTCGATAATGGAAAGGTAGAACGAATGGAAACCAAATATATCAATTGGTTATAATGATCACTAGAAACTAAACTTCTGAAGAACGATGGTAAAGAGTTGAAGGAAGAGGAACTAGCTACAGTAAAGATAGGAGGGATAGAACAGGATCATATAACCCGTTGGCCGCTCCTTCCTACAGTACTAGAAAAAAAAACAAAACAAATCACGCCCCAGAGTCGAGCTCTGAATCAGATACATCAGTACTTGAAGTATCCTCCTCCTCATCTTGGGTCTGCCATGGCATGCTTTTTAGTGCTGGCCTTCGGTGTATCTGTTTTGCCGCTGCTTCTACAAGCAGCTTTGAATCCCCTCTACTACCGGTTGCCCCCTCCAGAATGTCCCTATAGTCGTGACCCAGTTCCTCGACCAGTGCGAGAAGCATGTTCTTAGGCATATATCTGCCTGGCGTTCCCCAGAAGGGGCGCCCTATTTCATCTCTAAGCACCGGGAGTGAACCCCCCTGCATGTTGTGGCCCCAAGCCCGCCGCAGCACTTGGATGCAGTAATGGAAGTACAGGTATCTGGCAGCTGGCCGGAACTTGGTCCGGAATTGCAGTTTCTTCCCATCCAGCTCCCTCCATGTGATACCATAGTGGATTGAAACTGCATGATCAAGTTTCTCCCATTTGGGGTCGATGACTCTTACGCGGTAGCCTCGACATTCGGCCTGGACCCATGAGATCAACTCTGCGAGTGGTGGCCGGTCGGGGAGGTCGGGCACTATCACGAATTTGCCGGAGTCGAAATATTTCTCGATCGCTCGAGAAACAAGCAAGCCATTTCTCGGTGAGAAAAGCTCTGGTGGCCTCTTCTTGCCAAATATGGTATCCATGACTTCCTGTCCATGCATATGGGGAAAGAGGTGGGCGGCTTGCATAAAGTCTTCATCGAACCAGTTCCCCATAACGGGACACCAGAGCGCATCATCATTTTTGGGATGTTTGGCGTCCCCGGTCTTGATCAGCTCCTGTCGGAAGGTAGATTGCATGCGGGAGTCTCTGGCGCCTTGGCCAGTATTCGTGATGTTCATGCCCATTTTGCTTGTGCAAAAGAGCTTCATAAATCCATCACGCAGGGTGCGCTTCGCCTGGCCCTTTTTTGTAGGCTCCAGTTCATCCGCTCGGGTTTGGTACAGCTGGATGGTCGTCTCTTGAGCTTTTATTTGCTGGAATATGGATTGTGCTTTATCTGTTTGTTCCCATTCAGAGGCTGTGCCCTCGAAATCTCGTAGCGATATCTTCCTATCTGTTTCGGCTCTCTGTAGCAGGAGGGTTTCGAGTTCACAAGAGTTTGCCCAGAACTGGGCATTGAAGGAGCCGTGTCCTTTAACTCGTTTTTTCGCTACCCGTATGCCGTCGTTTATCTGTCTTTGTTGCTCTTCGAGGCTCCCAGGAGGCTCAGGGCTTTGTGCGGCTCGTTTGAGGGTTGACATCGTAGAGGTCGACGGAGGCGGCAATGACAATGATGATGATGGTGATAGTCCTAGGAGTAATGGATAGGGTGGAGGCACTGAAATTACAGTATCCCAAGTTGAGACAATATCGAGAACACTGGTATCAAAATCAAGATGATATTATAGTGGAGTGCTTGTTTTGCGGGAGGATAGGAGTCAGGTATGGGAGATGCGCTGTGGAAAAGATTCAAACACCAGGAGACGACGGGGGTGACTCATAAATACAGGGTTCCTAGGATATCTGGGGCAGGCACTCCTCGACCCAGAGATAGAAGCTTGGTATTGGGCAAATATACTTTGAGATGGCGGTGGGATGAGACACCGAACCTCCTAGCTCTGGTAGGAGCTTATGTAGTTATCAATTAGAAGCTTACTTGATCCTGTCCAATAGCTACCTTCACCTACAGTGGTATGACAAAAGTTTGAACACGCTCGTACCAAGCTGCTTCCTAATTAGGCCTACATGTAGCTATTCTGCCGGTTAAAGTAACACGTAGATATCCTAGCTGGTATTGAACCTTACTATACTGCGCTTTACTACGAAAGGAATTGACGCCATATATCCCGGTCAGGATCTAGATGTGTTATACAGTATCTTACTGTGTACAGGCGATCCTACAAGCGGACGGCTGGTATATAAACTATCAGGAAGGAATAGCTTCGATCTAGTCTAATTAGGAAGGCAGAATCTCTATCGGGAAGAGTGCATTCTTCAGTTTTCTTTAGGGATGCAAACCTTCGTCATGTGGTATAGACTCGCTGCGGTTTCCAAGGCCGAGCTCGAGGGAGACCGTAGAACTGAGATATATAGGTAAGCTCTATATCTTGTAAAGTTGAGTGACACCACAACAAGCTTGTTCGATTCGATGGCTGCTCCCTCCGTTGCAGTTCAATAAATAATGTCCGTTGGCAATGATATTCGGTACCAATGGTAGATACAATCTCGAAGCACAGAAAGACAATCGCACACATGAGAAAAGATGTATTCATAAATCCATTACACCAGCCTACTCCTCACGCCAACTCACCCTCCCACTGCGGAACTGGCTAATAAGTCCAATAGGCAACAAGCCGGGGTCAACAACATTAAACCCACCAAAACGGTCCACAATCTCCGGTCCATAAAGCTGCGCCACCCACTTCCAATAAGGCGACATGGCGCTCCAATCGCTCTTGATCCCGCTCAGGCCATTCTGGTTCTTGAGCTGCGCCAATCCTACAGAGATGGGTCCTGTGGAATCGTACCCGATGTCCTGCTGCGACGGGTGACGGAGGAGTTGGTCGTAGACGTTAACTAGCTGGGGCCCCAGCCCGTAGTTTAGGAGTTCGCGGTGGCGGGTGTACTCCTCGAAGGACATGAAGGTGTCAATATCGTCAGGACGGAACCTGTTTGTCGCAACGAGGCGCTCTTTGGGCTTCATGGCGTAGCGGCGCTTCAGAGTGTTGTACTTGTCGACTTCTGTGGTGAAGAAGTCGTCGAGGAGGGAGTCCGGGCTTGCGATTATGGAGTCGCGCAGGCCAACGAGGTTGATGAATGGGCTGGATAATTCAAGCCCGCCGAGGTCGATTGGGAGGAAGAAGTACCCGTCTGGGATGGAGGTGTTCCCGAAGCGGGACTGGATTGTCTTGCGGAGGAAGGTGATGACGCTGCGATCGCCGCTGCCCTGCTCGGTTGAGAATATCTCGCGCTGGATGCGTTCGTGGGTTTGCAGCATCATGTCGACGTGCTGCTGACCGAAGCAGTTTGCGGGTGTCCCGAAATTGTAGGTGAAGAAGGTCGAAGCGAAAGCATTCCAGGCCTGAATCCAGCCGAAGATGCTGCTTTCTTTATCCTGCAACTGCCGTTTCAACTCGTCGATGTGGCCGTCTACCATCTCTTGATCGATCTCGAAACGGCCGGACTCTGGATTCAGATACAGCATCCCCCATTTGATTCTGCCGTTCGGCAATGACGGCTGCATGCTGGTCTTGGACCCATTTTCAGCCGTAATATGGGCGCCACCAGACTTCTCACCGATGGGGAGACCCATGGTCTCGCTGAATTTTTGAATAGCCTTCCATGCTGTAACGCAAGTGTTCTGGCTCCGCGACCAGAACCAGAGGTCGTCATTTACTCGCCATAGCGACTCCCCGTTGGTTTCCTTGTTGATCAAGAAGTCGAGACAGAACAGAGTGGCCTCGCCAAATACTTCACTCAAAACGTGAGACCCAGGAGTACCACGACGACGGAGCCGGGGCTCAACATCTGGTTCGTCAACAAACTTCAGAGGAGCAGCAAGGAACTTTTCAAAAAAGCCAGTCCACTGCTCGGACACACCAAGAAACCTGAGAACAGCCAGGATAGTGGCATGGGGCAGACTCGGATATAGCGAATCATACTGCGCGCGGAAACATGTAATCTCGCCGTACAGTCGCTTGTTAATGGTGATATCCGCGCTCAGCAGCAGTAGAAGGTTCTGCTTTGCCTGCATTGGGCTTGAGGGCTTCATAACGTTCGGCGCAAAACCGTGCGAATCATAAGACTCTTCATACTCAACCGTACTGCTGTCGCGATCGTTCCAGCCGAATTCCATATTCTGGCCCAACACCTCATTCTGGGGAAGGATCTGCGAGAATTGCGGAGCGCTCACGGATCCCATTGCCATTCGCGACGCCGGCGCTTGCTGTACCATCGGCGCTTGTTGTGCCATCTGCGCTTGTTGCAGTTGTTTCAACTGCGCTTGTTGCATGGCGCGTCTTCTTGCGTATGTCTGCTCAGCCTCTACCTCGCCCTCTCCTACTCCCCTCTGCTCGTCTTCGGCATCCAAAAGCTGAGATACGAAGTACGCATTGCGATGGATAGACTCTCTGACGATCTGCAGGCTGGGCTTGTCGGTGCACGGTGCGTCAAGGAAAAAACGCCGTCGCTGCTTGTCTATAGCAGGGACCCTAGACCTTGGGGTTTTCCAAACTCCCTTGAGGTTTCGAAAGTCGACTAATGACTTTTTGAAAAACACCGACCATTTGACACCCAGATACTGCAGGAAGATGGCTTGTATGAGGTCTTCATGCATGTAAATGTGGTAGTTTCCGTTAAGTTGGCGTCGCTGTTCAATGGCCACCTCGGGGCCCCAAGACCAAGTGCGCAGCGCTGCAAGTCGCATGTTGAGGACATCGGCCAGCTCGGTTAATACTGTGTTGTCTTTTATAAACTCCCTAAGAACGGATCTCTGCTTCTCGGTGGGTAGGTCGGAACTCAGAAGACTGGATATAACCCATTTCAGTGTTGTAGGGTTGAACTGCGTTGATGAGGTCAATTCAGTCTCGAATGCTGCGACCTTCTCGCGCAGTCTCTCGAGCGCCTTGATGACGTCCTTGTGGGTATCAGTAATTTCGTCCTCGACAGGTCCAGATGGGCCCGTGAACAAGTCACCGAGGAACGCCGTGACGGTATCGGAGTCAATTTCAGCGGGTGTGAACACATTCTCCTCCCATTTCCTTTTCGCTTCCGTCTTGCGGGCGCTGGCCAGCTCTTCAAAGTCATCGGAGCTCGCCTCGGCCTCTCGGGACTTTGGATTCTTTTTCACAGAGAGCCACTCCATTGTGAGCTGGGCAAAGAGGGTAGCATACTCATACTTCAGAGTCTGGACGTCGAGTAGCGACAGCAACGAGCGACGCCATCGTTCAAGGGTATCCTCCGAGATCGAGGGATCATACTCGGCTTGCTTCAGGAAGCGACCGAGGTTAGAAAGCTCAGTGATGAGTTCGCGCTTGGTGTCTGCGTGGTCCGAGATACGGCCGTCGTTGTCGACACGGATGTCAAAGCAGGTCTTGACGCCGTTCGACAGAACACGGACTTTTTCGACGGGAGACTCCAGAGAGTCAGCCTCCTCCAAGGCAGCAGCTTTGCGCTTCTGGAAGAGCTGCCTCTTGTTGGATAGCTCCTCGAGTTTGGCGTCAGTGATGTGCTGCAGAGTGTGGGAATACTCGGTGTCAGCCGAAGCCATTTCGTGGAATGTACAGGGTATCAATTGACTACGAGTACTTGGTAAGAGTATTAGTTATGAGAAATTTAGAACGTCGAGGAGGCCAGGATGGCGAGCGGCGGGGGTTAAAATAAGCGGTCGAGGATCCAGGCTGCAGTGGCGGAGTTGGACTGTTGGGGCCTGGAGAGAATGACCATAATAGTGAATCAACACTGTCCCACAAAACATAACACCATATTATTCGTGTGAAACCCGGTGTCACCACTTTACATCATGAATGGCCGACTCTCGTCGTTCAACACCCAGCTCAGCGGCTCAACATCCCCGAAATTAAAGAAGTTGTCGGTATCCGACATCTAATAGGCTGTCAGCTTAGTGGTGGGAGGAGAGTACCCAGTGTGGAGTCACCTACGATGCACTCCCAGTCGCCCATGAATGGGGCCGAATTCTCGGAGATCTCATTTACGGCATCGATATTCATCCCATTGTAGCCCCGCGCCGCCTTGTCCTCCATGAACGCGATACAACGTTGCTCCGCCTGCTCGGCCGCCCGCAGAAGATGGTCTGGGAATTCACCCGGCCCCAGCCCCTGCATGAGCCCTTCGACCTGGGCCGATACCAGCGTCGCCAGGAGGAACCCCTTGATGTTTGTCTCTCCACATTCAATCATATCCCAGAACCGCGCCTTTGCATCCGTGAGTAGAGCGAACAGGTCCAGGCGGTAGGGACTGGGGCCAAGGCTGTCTTCGTCTTGCAGCTGGGCCTTGAGCTCTAGAGATACAAACATGGCCGCGAGCATACTCCCTGTGCGGTAGAACCCAAATCCACAAGTCACAAAGCGCGTCATGTCATCTCTATCTGATAGTTGCTCGTCGCGAGGAGTCGCCGCCATGATATTGGACGACGGGTAGATGGCGCACCAGACCTTCATAGCGCTCTCGATGACCACTTTTCTGGAAAACGCGTATGTCGGGTCGCGGAGCGACTGTTCGAAGAACGGCATATGAAGACAGCAGAAGTAGTAGTGGATGATGAAATCTAGCACCCTTGTTTCAAACTGCGAGGGTGCCCGTCCATGGCCGGACTTGAACCCTCGCAGTGTTCTACAAATGGCTCGGTATGAAGCCCTAAGTTCTGTGTCAAATTGGAGTGTGCGCTCGTAGGTCGCATAGGTCTCTAGATCATTCAAGAACCGTGCAATTGCGAGGCGCTGCGGATAGGTCTTGCGGAGCTCTCTGGCAATTGAGGTCTGGGTATATTCATCGTCAGTCTTAGGCACGGGGTCGTCGGTAAGAAGCTGTTCGTCGTCAAAATTTGCAGGTGGTTCACAATCAAAGTCGTCAACTGAGAGTAGGGGCGCCCCGCCGGACATGATGCTAGATTGTAGGGATAGCTCTAAGATTGTGTTCCAGAGTCTTCTTCGCATTTCAGCTGCGACTGTCGTCCGATTCGGCAGACAAGAGGGATCTCTGTTCAATCCCATATGCATTGCTGTGCGGAGTAGAGCGCCCGTAGAAATCCAGCTAGAGTCACCGCCCACATTTATCGTCTCTCGCGCGATCAGCAGTAGAATCCTACTCTGCAAACACTGAATGTTCAATCGAGGCTTGAAGTCCGGGTCCGAAAGCCAAGTGTGAGCTTCGTATACCCAGCGGATGGCCGACGCCCTGAGAGAGAAGCGTTCATCATACGTTATGGCCCCAATGGCGAGGACAAGCTTGAGCTGCACGGTAAATGCAATGCTGGGTCCGGCATCCGACACCCAAAGCGCATCGTACTCGGTTTTGAATGTGGGTATATGCAGCACTCGGAAGGTGGTTTCAACAGTCCGAAGATAACAGTCAACAAGCTCGTCAGCAATCCCTTTAGGTGGGAGTTCTGTAGTCGGCGGAGTTGGCCATCGCGGCGTCCGTTGGGCTTTGATGATCCTCGCTAGATCCTTGCATCTCTTCATCCCGGAGATTGTCTTGGGACCCTTGGCGCGTATATGCGGCTCGATCACCTCAAAGACATCGCGAAACTGTGCAGAGTTAGTACGCATCCGGGGCAAACGTGAACGGGGCAAACGTGAACACCTACCATTGAAGCACCCTGCGCCCAGTGACTGGCACCGAATAGGCGGCTTTTATGGATCACCAGGTTCCGGCTGACGGCCTGCGAATTGGCATCAACACGGCTGCCGTGGTTGATATGAAAAGTCCCTGCCAATTGCGAAGTAGTTGTTTCAATATTATTAGAACTCGGAGTCGGACGAGGCTGCGGGCTGGCTGTCTGCGTAACTTTGACCAGCTGCTCTTCAAGACGTTTAATCGTGCTCTTCATAGACTCCACCTCAGAGGCGGATGCAAGACTCGTTCGGGATAACGAGCCCTTGGAACTAGATGCCAGCGACCTAGACGCGTAACTTGGTACCTGCGACGCAGCACCATCAGGCGGCCCCATTGAATGGCGTTCTGGCGACACTTTGGCAAGATCCAGGTCCCCCGTGCCCCGGAATCGCAGCGGCGTCGCATCACCGTCATAGACGCACGATGCATTCTTGGATTTGACGCAGTTGCTGCAGGGACTTTCGCGGTTGCATTTTATCTTGCGTCTCCGGCACAGAGTGCATGATCTGGAAAGTCAGTTGTTGTTCACCGTGAAGGGGATCTGCGTACACTGCTGGCCGTCTGCGCCGTCGCTCCGGTCCAACACCGGTCATCATCGCGACCACAATCGATCAAGTCGGAAAATGGGCCCGTGGAATGCTCGACAATTCGACCGATCTAGAATGACAACAACGAAAAAATGCTAAAGTGACAAGAAAGAGTGAGAGAAAATGCATGTTTGGCCCGTCTCGTCCGCCATTTCCCGCTCCGGTGTCGGCTAAACCCGAGTCCGATCGGATCCCCGATGTATCTCCGATATATCGGACGGCGCAACAGGAGCATATAAGGAGCTGTCGCCGATCGACTGCTCTGTGCTTGTCAGTACACGCCAATTACTTGTTGAATGTGTGCATTTTATTTTAACAACGGACGAAATGGCAGACACACAAGCAGACCTCCAGCCCTCCGATCCTGAGGCATCCCATGTACACACTCAACCAAACAGCGTCAACGAGAAAACCGAGGACAAGTCGCCATCAGAAAATTTCGGCCCAGCCCCAGACGGCGGTCTTAAGGCCTGGTCAGTTGCTGTTGGCGCTGCCTGCACGACCTTCTCGACCCTCGGATTCGCAAACTCCTTCGGTGTCCTACAAGAGTACTATGCGGCACACCAACTTTCATCAGAGTCCGCGGACCGCATTGCATGGATTGGATCTCTATCTGCCTTTCTCCAATTTGCAGCCGGGGCTATTGCCGGTCCTCTATTTGACCGATACGGTGCTTGGGTATGAATCTTTATCCCCTATCAAATATCTCATGCCCTAACAGCCCCAGGTCATCCGCCCCCCAGCGATCGCCTACGTCTTCGCCCTGATGATGACCAGTCTCTGCAAAGAATACTGGCAGTTCATGCTCGCCCAAGGCGTCCTCGTCGGCATCTCAACAGGCCTCCTCCAATTCCCCGCCATGGCCGCCGTAACCCAATACTTCGACAAGAAGCGCGCCGCCGCCCTGGGGCTCGCCATCGCCGGCTCCTCCATCGGCGGCGTCATCTTCCCCATCGCCTTATCAAAGATGCTCAACAGCTCCACGTTGAGCTTTGGCTGGTCCATCCGTGTCGTCGGATTCATCATGGTCGCGACAATGGGCGTCTCCTGTCTCACCGTCACCGCGCGTCTCCCACCCAGGACAACAGCCTTCTTCATACCCAGTGCATTCAAGCAATCTCTCTTCGTCCTCCTCACCTTCGCACTCTTCCTCCAGGTCCTCGGTCTCTTCACTCCTCTCTTCTTCATCCCCACTTACGCCGTCTACCGCGGCATGAACCCAACCCTGGCCTCGTACCTCATCGCAATAACAAACGGCGCGTCTACATTCGGCCGCATCATCCCCGGCATCCTAGCCGATCGCTTCGGCCGCATAAACGCCCTAGGTATCGGGGGCATCATAACGGGCGTGATAATCTGCTGCATGAACGAAGCCAAAACCAACGCAGCACTGATCGTGTTCTCCGCCATCTTCGGGTTCTGGTCCGGGACGGTGATTTCCGGCGGCAGTGCGGCGCTCACCTCCGTTCCTAAGAATCCGCAGGAGTTTGGCACGTATCTGGGCATGGGATTGGGACTTTGTGGGTGTGCGGCGCTTATTGGGCCGCCTGTTAGTGGTGCCTTGGTTGATCGGTATGGGGGGTTCTTGCAGCTGTCGCTTTTCAGTGGCATTGTTTGTATTGGTGGGGGGGTTGTGGCGCTGTTGGCTAAGGGGGTTACGGATAAGGGGTTCTTTGGGAGGGTTTAGAGTATACTTCCTCTTGTTGTATTTTATAATCTCGCCGTCGTGGCTATAGACTACTTAATATCTACACTCCACTTTTGACAGTACCTTGGACCTCGTATACTCGTCTGGCTTCTTTCCGATCTGGGTGAATATAGGGCACTTCTTCACGTTTTCTTGGCGAATATTGGTTGCTGCTCAAAAACATGGGAGAGTTGCAGCCCAGCGGCTGAGCTTATGATTGTTACAGCGATTTGCAACGAGTTCCACGAGGTAGCGTCGTTGAAGCGTGGTACGATGTAGGGCAAGCAGTCGGGATATATATCTGTAGGCATCGACCAATGTGAAGGAGTGGATCCACCATCACTTTCACTGGCAAAGGTTAAAGACCTGAATTCCCTGTAGATAAAGCAAAACTGATACGAATATAAAGTTGTATAATAAAGCCACCTGATCCGATTGTTTTGAAAGGAATGCTTTTTAATTTTATCGAGTATAAGACTTTACTCTCGAGTTGCCCAGACAGCATGTTGATATCTGAACTCGTAATCCGCATCACAGTGCCCTGAAGGAGCTGACTAGTGTTTCAGACACTACGAGCTTCAATGAAACTCCAAATAGATTAAAGAGTAGATGAGGGAGAAGACAGTGAACCCTCACCCGCCGAGCCTCCTTGTGGCCGCAGATCGTTGATGTGCCCGGGGCAGTGCTGTCTCGATGCACCAATTAAGCAGCCATTTTTCTTTTCTTTTCTTTTTCTCTCTCTCTCTCTCTTTCTCTCTCTCTTTTCTTTTCTTTTTTTTTTTTTTTTTTTTTTTTTTTTTTTTTTTTTTTTTTTTTTTTTTTTTTACCCCTGAACGACTTCGCTGGACTCTATGGCGATCGCCAGGACTGGAGCTCAACTGTATTCGC
This sequence comes from Aspergillus sydowii CBS 593.65, assembly GCF_001890705.1. Taxonomy (NCBI): domain Eukaryota; kingdom Fungi; phylum Ascomycota; class Eurotiomycetes; order Eurotiales; family Aspergillaceae; genus Aspergillus; species Aspergillus sydowii. Next base: position 2,160,944 of record NW_024467863.1, on the reverse strand, counting down.
AAGGGAAGGATCCTGAGTCAGACAGGTATACTGCCAGCGGAATAGTCGGGATAAAAGAGGAGGGGCAACTGATTAGGGTTCCTGGGCAGACGGAGATGACCAGCAGGAAGGTGAATGTTTTGCGCATCGGGGAGACTGGGGTGGTTACAAAGGCGCCTTTGGAGAAGGTGTTTGGTTGGTGAAAGACTCGAGCTTACGTCACATATGTCCTACACGAAGAAATGTAATAAATCTTGAACTACAAGTCAACCATGTCCTGGCTGGCGAGAGACGCCACCCTTATTGCCTCGACTAATCTTCAGTTGATGAAACAGCGCGAGCCAAGTACATTGCACATCGCCTGCCAAGATCCCCAGGGGCTTCAACCAAAACACCAGGAGGTCTGGGCTTCAAGAAGTATACTATATCTATGGCTCTGGCCAAGCTTCAGGGGCCAACTGCGTGGTACCGAGGACGGTGCGGTACCTTTCTTCGAGCTGTTTGCGGGACGATCTCCGTGCCGAATTGGGTTTAGGTAGTTTGGCTTCTCCGGCCGGATGTGCAAGCACTGGATCCCATGCCAATAATGCAGACCACCGCGCATTATAGCATGCGATGGAAGACAGCCGATTAGAAGAACCAGCTTCAATGAGATTGATATATTTCGATGCATAATGCAGTTGGGCCGTCTGCGAGAGCAGGACCGATATCCCAGCGTGCTAACTCTGGACGTACGGCTTTTTTTTTTGGCTTCATTTCCAAGACAGCGACTGCGGGGAAACCTTTATACAAGAAAGCCAAGGCGGTGGTATCTCCGGCGTAGTCAGTTAATTTCCAGTTCTTGCATTCAGGCCGGTCGGGGTGTTGAAAAAGGATGGATACGTATCATGTATTTAATCTACCGAGTATGCCCTCCCGGATCATTAGGGCAACGTCTATTCGCAAACGCCACCATGCTCTTCTCCAAACCACTATCCCTGGCGCTCCTGGCTGGGTCTGCAGCAGCGCGAAAAGGTTTCGTAACAACAAAAGGGGACAAATTCCAACTCGACGGGGAGGACTTTTACTTTGCGGGTAGTAACGCGTATTACTTTCCGTTCAACAATGTATAATCCCTTTACCCAGTGGCTGTGTCCGGGATGATACGTACTATACTAATACAATAATAGAACCAAACAGACGTGGAACTCGGCCTCACAGCCGCCAAAAACGCTGGCCTAAACGTCTTCCGCACCTGGGGCTTCAACGACAAGAACACAACATACGTCCCCGGGGGTCTACCCGACTATGGCGGCGAGGGCGCCGGAACAACGGAGATTGTGTTCCAGTGGTGGAATAAAAATGGCACGTCGACAATTGACCTCGAGCCGTTTGATAAGGTGGTCAATGCGGCCGAGAAGACGGGGATTAAGCTGATTGTTGCGCTGACGAATAACTGGGCGGATTATGGCGGGATGGATGTTTATACTGTCAATCTGGGAGGGAGGTATCATGACGATGTACGTCTCTGGCATTCACTGGGACGGGGGTTGGTGATGCTAACAGAATGGATGGATAGTTCTACCGACTCCCCCAAATCAAGACAGCCTACAAGCGGTACGTCAAGGAGATGGTCACCCGGTACCGAGACTCCCCGGTGATTATGGCCTGGGAGCTAGCCAACGAGCCTCGCTGCGGCGCAGACGGAGTGCGCAACCTCCCGCAGAGCCCAGACGGATGCAGTCCCGAACTTCTCACTTCGTGGATCTCTGAGATGAGCACGTTCATCAAGACGCTGGACCCGGAGCACCTGGTGACATGGGGCGGGGAGGGAGGATTCAACTACGAGTCAGACGACTGGGCATACAACGGGTCTGATGGGGGCGATTTCGAGGCTGAACTGGAGCTGGAGACTATTGACTTTGGGGTCTTCCATTCGTATCCGGACTGGTGGACGAAGACTGTTGCGTGGACGGATCAGTGGATTGTTGACCATGCGGACGCGGCGAGGAGTGTTGGGAAGCCAGTTGTGCATGAGGAATACGGTATGTCTCTTTATATAGCTTTAGCTTTATTGAGCTTTGCTGATTGATACAGGCTGGTTGACCCCCCAGGGACGGCTGGATAATCTCGGGACGGTCTCGAATATTACACGCCTGGAGGCTGTTGGGGGATGGCAGAATATCAGTCTGCACGAGAAGATGCCGGACATGTTCTGGCAGTATGGCTTCTCTGGCTATTCGTATGGCCGGAACCATGATGATGGGTTTACCATCTTCCTGGATGAGTATGTCTCCTCCCTAGTATATGACCCTGCTGACGATTGCAGTGCCGAAGCAAAGGAACTGGTATACAAGCACGCAAGAGACGTCAACCGACTCAATCACAGACATTAGATAGTCTAGATACTGCCTGCACCCAGACCCATATCCCTAACCCACCGTACCTCTTCTACAATGACATCCGGCCGCACAAGATGCACATTATGTCCACAATCCTGCAGCCTCACAAACCTTGTCGTAGACGAAAGACCCAGCTGTTCCTCCTGCAACTCACAATCAATACCTTCCCACCGATCCAACAACGCTCGAAACGCAGCTCTCTGCTCCCCTGTCCCATTCCCAGCCTGCACCCCCTTCTCATAGATCCGCTCATAATCCCTGGGACTGTTCGCCCGGATCACACTAAGCGGTTTATCCCCCAGCGCCCGATTCCTCAACTGCTGCTTCTCCCTAAGTTTCTCGCAAACCTCTACAAACGACGCCGCTTCAGCCTGCGCACCCTTCGATCCCGCAAAGATATCCCTCGCTCTAGCCCTCCACTCGTCATCACTGAGCACCGTATCCCCCCTTAACCCCGTAACACGGGCGTAGTTCAGATCGCCAAATACAGAAGAGATATTGGAATCGGGCACTGTGAAGAAGTCGCTCATGCGCTCGGTCGCCGCGTCGCAGAGGACCATCCCGGCTACAGCATCGGGGTATAGATGCAGGAATTCGCGCGCGACGATCGCGCCGTATGAATGTGCGACGAGGATTAAGGGGTTACGATTGAGGCCTAGTTTCTGTAAGAGGAGGTGTAGTTCCCTTGCGGCTTTCACGCTGCGAGCTGGTGCGGTTGTATATTTGGGATGGGAATTAGATTCAGGATTTGAACCAGGCTGTGTCGGTGGGACAGGATCAGGGTTCACCAGGTCAGGGTCCTTCTCGCTGCGACCGAGGCCAGAGCGATCGTACAACAGCGTGCGCGTCCACGGGCGCAGCAGTCGCTCGACCGCGACATAGGACGAGGCTACATCGCCAGCACCGGGGATGATCACGACTAGCGGAATAGCAGCAGCAGCAGCAGTCGGGTCCGGAATGGAAGAGGGAACTGGGCTGGAGACAACAGCAGTGGCAGCACTCGGATCCGAAGTCGACGGGTCCGAGATGGAAGAGAGAACTGGGCCGGAGATTGAGGCACTGAGGCTGTGGGTGCCGATCGCGATCATCGTGGGTGCTGGTTCTGCAACTCCTGCTGGCTGATTCGGGGGCGGGACTGCGGCTGCACGGGGTTGCTCCATTGTGCGGTGCAATACATAGAGTGGGCTGGGTTTGCTTGGGGAGGCTGTTTCGTGTCTATGATGGGTTGATAGCTTGGTGAGGATGAGATGGTCGGCTGTCGACAGACGGTGTGCGACACGTGTGTTTGGGATATGGTGATACCATGGACATTGGACAATGACTCAAGGATGCAGGGCGAACAAGCGGCTCTGCAGTCTGCAGTCTGCAGCCCGCACTCTTGTCGAATGTCGACTGTCGAGAGAATGTAGAATGACCCTGAGTGTTCACAGCCCCAGTCTGGTGGAGACTGGAGAGGGCCGGAGCGTTGGCAGTTGGCACCAGGGAAACAGTTGTCTGACGATCTCTTGTAAATGCTGTCAATCACAATGACCAGAGAATACTCCAACAAAGAAGCCGCAAAGAATAGATACGAGCTGCGGCAACAATGCAGCAGTCTGTGTGACAACGTCGCTCGAACTCAAGCACGACGACCGATGAACACGAGAGGTGACAGATTACGAGTCTCAGGATGCTGACCGCAGGACTCCTCAGTTCTTCGAGCTTGTAAGTTGTCGGGAAAGGCGCTTGCCGGAGGAGGGGCTGCGATACTGACCAACAACAAGGCACAACGAGCCCCTGTTAAAAATAGAGCAGCTAAAAACGTTACACGGGCTGAAGCTCTCAACAGCCAGTAACCATACAACTCACAAGGCACAAGGCAGAAGATCTGCGGCGGGTCGTGGCTGTCCCGCCGTAAGCCAGTATACTCCGTATAGCCCTGTGGAGCAAGCCCTGATCCGCAGCATCGCAACAATGAAGCCGCAAAACAATGCATATAAAGAGGGCCTTTTGCTCGCTGATGGCTCAATCATTCTCATCATCATCATCACAATTATCACAACAATCATCAACACTCCAGTCTCGCAATGCGTTTCCTCCCCATCCTCCTCAGCTTCGGCGCCCTCGCAGCCGCCCGCTGCGGTACAGGCCGGGCCTCTCCAGAGCAACGGTCTTACCACCAGTATCTGCACGACAAGGAGGCTCGCGAGGCCCATCAGCCTGCGACCCGCGATGTCTTCGATGTCCAGATTGACACCTATATCCACATCATCAACGGCAACACCACCGTAAACCACACCATGATCCCCCAGCGCATCAACGAGCAGATGGCCGTGCTGAACAAGCACTACGATCCCACCGGCTTCTCCTTCAGGCTCATCGATGTCGACTACACCTATAACGCAAGTTGGGTGAATATCACCGAGGGCAGCCCTGAAGAGCTCGCAATGAAGAGCTCTCTCCGCCGCGGCGACTTCATGTCCGCCAACCTGTACTTTGCTCACCTCGGCGACGACATGCTCGGTGTCGCGTAAGTCACCTATTCATTAGAGGACCCCATATATACATACTAAAGGGAAAAAAATAGGACATTCCCGGACGTTAAAGACCCCAACAAGTTCAAACTTGACGGTGCAATGGTTCACCTCTCAACCCTCCCCGGCGGCAAAAAGCCCTTCGACCTAGGCATCACCGCCGTCCACGAACTCGGCCACTGGCTGAACCTGCTACACACCTTCGAGCCCGCCGAAGACGCCGACGTCGACGACCCAACCGCCGGCTGCCGCGGCCCCGGCGACCTCATCTTCGACACGCCCGCCGAGGGGAGCTCGGCCGAGGGATGCCCTCGCTTCCGTGATACCTGCAGCGGCCGAAACGAAACCATGAACACCGCCTCTATGCCTGGACCGGACCCGGTCCATAACTTCATGGATTACACGGACGACCGCTGTCTGACCGAGTTTACCAGGGGCCAGATCGTGCGCATGCAGAACTCGTGGGAGCTGCGCCAGAATTATACCCCTGGCATTGCTGGGCGTCGCGCGAGTCCTCGGTCTGGGTGGAACCACTAAGCTACCCGGCTGGTCTTGTTTCTTAAGGATTCAGTGGTTCGGTTCTCTTTTGATTATGTCTAAAAAAGCGAGGAGTTGAGTTGCATATTAATGTATAGAATTGGGCGGCAGTGTTTGCGGTGTTGAAGTGATAACGAGGTGTACAGTGGTTGCATTTGTGAATAGAGTATATATACCCACGATCTGTTTATAGAGTTATGTGTATTATTGAAGCCAATGAATATTTATTACTTTTATTTCTTCGCTTTCTTGGTATTTTGGGCTGGGCAACGATTCGTATATAAAAACTATCTTCAGAATGCAACGATTCCTTCAAAGCTGTTTGGGAGTGAAATATTCCCGTTAATCGCTCATATATACCGACCGTTTATACTCCTGGCAGGTCGTTGCGGAAGGGATCGCAGTGTTTCATACAGGATCCACCCGCCTGGCTACTGGTGTCGTGCAGACAAAATAACATCCCGTTCGAGGTTCCAAACATCAGGATAAAAACACTTAACGCGAACTACAGACTGACTGATGTGCTAATCTAGTCCTCCCTGAAGGTCTTTCAAAGCGAGCTCTGCTCCGGCTCCCTTTCTTTCCAGGGTCAGCAAAGCACACAGCGACTCGACCATCTGCAGCTACTATATACACCACACTACACAGAAGATGTCCATGGCCTGGAAATCTCTTTCTCGAGGCTCTCGCCAAGATAAGATCGTGACAAGGCTGTACTCCGTAGAACCACTTGACATGGCCCAGCTGTCGTCAGCCAATACCGGCTGGCACCAGACGAAGATCACGATGCACAGCCACGCCCCGTCCTCGTCAGCCAAGAAGGCGATGAAATAAATAGTAGGAAACAAATATATCATTCTCCTCCCCAGACAGCCGCGCACAATCTTATCTTCTAGATAAACCGAAAGCGGCATCCAAAAAAATACAGAACCATGGACCTCCCCCCTCCGTCGTACGAAGAGGCAGTTCGCCAAGGGCCTGGAAATGACCACAGCTACAGCCACAGCCAGAGCCATGGTCAAGGACGACTTTCTCTAGAACTCCAAGGCGAATCTATACGCGATCTATCCACCGGGCGCGTCTTATACAAACTAAGCCGGCCGGTGACAACTCTCCCGAAACCGGGGCCAAGCAGTTCATCTTCATCGGTGATCTTTGAGCGAGTCGAGCACGGCAATGGCAATACCACGCCGGGAGCTGAAAGCGTTGATAATCCGAAAAAAGAGAAAAAAGAGAAAAAAGAGGCACATGCACATGCACATGCACGATCGGAGAAAGAGCTAGAGCTAGAGTCACAGAAAGAGGATCAGAGTCAGAATCAGAATAAACACCTCTTCTACCTCGTCCACCCAGCCGGCGCCCAATACCGCACCGACATCCCAGCATACTACATAACATGCCTGAACGCCGACCCTACCAAGATGCAAGGAAACATGCAGTTCGAGACCCGCGGGACGACCATGCACGGGACGGAATTCAGCGCCATGCTCAGTCGTGGTCGGACGTGGGAGCATAAACCGCTGTTCGCTGTTCGAGGGAACGCCTTGCTGTTCACTGCGCGACGGGAGGGGCTGATGGGTGGTCGGTATACTTGGAGAGAGCATTTTGGGAGGGAGGCGGGCCGCGAGGGTGCTGAGATTGGGGAGAGACGTAGACTTGTGATCACGAGTCCGATGGCGCAGGAGAAGATGGATGCGTTGGTGGCGTTGTGGGCGTTGAGGGTTTGGTATGAGGTTGCTGAGAGTCCAAAGGCGAAGCGAGAGGGTGAGTCTCTACCTTGACTCTTAATTATATGATAAACTGCTGACTTCATTTAGCTTTGCAGCGAATGACGCCCCCGGAGGCTGTTTTAACCCGAGCTGTATATCCAAGGAAGGTTGGGGCTCTTGGTGCTTATGGGATTCTTGGAGCTGGTGGAGCTGGTGGTGGTGGTGGTTGTTGAATAGTCAACCTTTTAACATTTGTTATTGTTGGACTGTTTTGTGCATTATAAAGCGAATCATCTATTATACAGTCTATGAACATAGGATATGCTTTAATAACCGAGTCTCGCTGTTGGAACGTATGCGGATTCATTCAAGCTGGCGTAACGTCGTTCGGACATGGATGGCTTTTTCTGGAGGCCAGTTGAATAACCTTTGACAAGAGGCCTTGTCCAGTGTCTAACTGCAGGTGGGCAAGCAGCCAGGGCATGGTGTCGAGTGGGTAATCGATCACCATAGCTAAATCCTGATGTCGCCGTGCCAGAGCTCATCATGGCGGGGTGTAGGAGACCGGAGTCAGGAGATGAGTCCAGTGAAGAGAGTATCTTCTGATCTCAGCCCACTGATTCAACCCTCTGTATCGGCTCACCTTCAACCACAGCCGGTCCAGCCTTCCCCTGCATAGCCAACACAGACCTCTTCTCCGGCTCAATCCCCAACCGTGCCTGCGCCGTATCACACAACTCCACATTCCCACACTCACAATCACCCTCCCTCGCCCATCGATACGTAATACTCCATCTCTCTCCTCGGACCCTCACCGTCCCATCCGCCAACGTATCCGTCTTCCTCTTCGCAATCCCATGCGTCCAATGCAGTCTCGAATCCCTCGTAAAGCGCATCATACTCCTCGGCCCCAAGTCCACATCGACCTTCTCGTCGCCGTACTTCCCATGTCTCATGCGCATGAACACCGGCGCGCCCAGCGAAAGCGCATACAGCTGGTCCCAGCCGCGATGCGAGTCGACGTGCGGCGGGATCCCCGAGCCGGGCGGGTAATACTGGAGACAGACCTGGTCGGGCGGTCGGGACTCCGTCGGTGGGATGAGGGGTTCCAGCCAGGCTGGGAACGGTTTGTATGGGATTAACGGATCGATGCCGAAGGTCTTGTAGTCGAAGGTGTAGCCATAGTGCAGGGAGATGCGGCCGGGGCGGTCGGGCCAGGTGAGTTCGTTGTGGAAGAGGGTGAGGAGGGATTCTTCGTGGCTGGCGGAGATGAAGTCGGCTTGGTAGTCGAGGCCGGGGACGGTAGGATGTTCGGAGAAGGAGGATTGGGGGTGGGATTGGATGCCCATCGTGCGATCGCACTTGCGACAAAAGTTGAGTCGGACGTAATTCCAGTGGTGGGGATTACGTGCATAAGGATGTACAAGGTTATGCATGGCCTTACTCAGCATGCCTAAGTTATGCGACCGTTAACTTATTTGTTGACTGTTGACATTGTTGACATGTCTGCTATGTGGCTGTCCCAGAAAGAATCTGGACAATGCTATTATTGACTATGGAATTCCTCCACACAATTAAACACAATTTGTACATTCCTGCGCGGCATTCCGAGATGTTGTTTACTCGCGTGGCCTTAGCGCAGAGCATTATTTAGAATAGTATTGATCAGCACATTCCCATGTCCGATCTATTTATGCGGTGTTTGATACTGCCTATGAGCAGCCAATTGGTTTCTTTTTCGATTTTCACAACCTCTCACAATGTCGAGGTATCTGCTTGCACTGCCGTGGTTAGCCCTACTCGCCTGGGCTGAAGATGTCTATCTCGAGTGGGATATCACCTGGGTCTGGGCTGCCCCCGACGGGTTTGCCAGGCCTATGATAGGCATCAATGGCGAATGGCCCTGTCCGCAGGTAGACGTGAATTTAGGGGATCGGGTGATTGTGGATGTATACAATGACCTTGGGAATCAGACCACTGGCATCCACTGGCACGGCTTCCACCAGTACATGACAGGCATGATGGACGGCAGCAGTGAGGTGACGCAGTGTCCGATACCACCTGGTGAGGCGATGCGATATGAATTCATGGTAAGCAGACTGACAGACGTATTGAGGACGCCACTGACGCTGGCAGGCAAATCAATCCGGGACATACTGGTACCACTCGCACAACATGGGCCAATATCCAGATGGCCTGCGAGGAGCGTTTATCGTGCACGACCCATCCCCACCATTCGAATACGACGAGGAGATCACCATCACCTTGTCCGACCTTTACCACGAACAGATGCCCATCTTACTCAACCAGTACGAGTCTCTGGAAAACCAGGCCAATGGCGGGCATGAGCCTCTGCCGGACAGTGCCCTGATCAACGATTCGACAAACAGCACCATCCAAGTCGAGCCCAACAAGACGTACCTAGTCCACATAATCTGCGTCGGTAACTGGCCCGGGCACACCTGGCTCTTCGATGAGCACGAGATGACTGTCGTCGAGGTTGATGGCATCTTCACAGACCCATACCCTGCGGAAGACAAGAAACTCCGAATCGCAACCGGTCAGCGCATGAGCGTCCTGATGAAGACAAAGAACGACACCAGCCACAACTATGCCATGTGGAACACGATGGACATCAACATGATGTTCATCTACGAGGATAGACCAATCCCCGAGGGCTTCAACCCAAACGTCACCGCCTGGCTCGTGTACAATGAAAGCGCCCCTCTACCTCCTCCTCCGGACGTGCACTCATTGGATGCGAATAAAGATTTCGTGGATGATGTTCTCTTTGTGCCTGCGGACCACGAGCAGATCCTTGAACCGGTGGATCGCCAAATCATTATAAACACCACTTCGGCGGCTATCAATGGCGTTGCGCGGTGGACTGTGAATGACGAGACATACATCCCACCGACTGTCCCCTCGCTATATACGGCATTATCCATCGACGAAGAATACATATCCGATCCCACGGTATACGGACAGGTCAACCCATTCATTATCGAGTACGGCGAGGTCGTTGAAATTGTGATAAACAACGACCACAACAACCTGCATCCATGGCATCTCCACGGCCACCAGTTCCAAGTCATCCAGCGCTCAGCAGTAGATGGAGGTCTATTCGCCGGCTATTTCCAGAACGTCTCGTCGACCCCCGTTAAGCGGGACACGATCATGGTGCAGAACAATGGACATGCCGTGATACGCTTCCGAGCAGACAATCCAGATAAGTTCCCAAAGTCCTTATAAGTTACGTGGAATCTGACTGACGGATCATACGCGTCTGGCTCCTCCATTGCCATGTAGAATGGCACGTTGAAGCCGGTCTCACAGCGACCATTATTGAAGCGCCGAAAGAGCTGCGCGAGATGTCGTTGCCTGTGGATCATCTTAAGATCTGCGGTAGCTACGGTAGCCCAGAGTGTGGGAATGCTGCTGGGAACGAGGGACTGGATATGACGGGTCTCGATACGGAGGTAACCCCAGGCAGTTCAGGGTAAGTCATGGCCTACTCAATATGCCGGCAAGACTCTAACATAATAGTGCCATGTACGATGAGGACGACAACGAAGAAGAGAGTGGTGGATACTGGGCTGCTACTCTATACCAAGAATAGGTTTGGTGTACACCGATATACTGGTATAAAGCCAAGGGATTGACCAAGGATGGACTGTTACTCTACCTCGGATACAAGGTTGTTCCTCACTATAAAGCAGTATAATAAACCATAACACCAAAAAGTACATACTAGTTGCGGGTCTCTTTCATCTGTGCAGAGCTGCCATTGTACCCAGTAGCACTCTTTCCCAGAAGGTCGTCCAGCCAGTTGTAAGCCACCATCAAGCTGTCGGGATATCCCATATGCGGCAGGCCGGGGAAGAACCTGCATACCAAGAGTAAGTCCACAGCCATTTAAATACCAACGGAAACCAAGGTTGAAAACATACCTTCCCTCCTTTGGACTTCCGTAGTTGAACAGTTCCAAACAGTCCTCAATCGGAGTGACACCGTCCGCGACGCCCTAGACAAAGGTCAGTTCCAGCCACCCGTTTCCAGCACTGGCCCAGACATACATTCAGGAGCAACAGTCTACAGCTAGGCTTGTGCACAATCCCGGTCTCCACAAGGGAGAACTTCTTCTGTGCGTGTTCCTTGAATTCCTCCACGTCTTTGTACCCGTGCTTCGTCGCCCATGCGGTGGTCAACCTTATTCCTCATTAGCACCGACCGTACTCGTAGTCTCGCACTCGAAAAGATAAAACGAACGTAAAAGGGTACTCATGATCATCCACACGGCTCAACCACTCCTTATCCAAGAAGAAGTGACTCCCAGGCCCATGCGCAACAGCACCAAGCAGACGATCTGCATGCGTATGCGCCGCCCGGATAGCATAGAACCCCCCTGCGCTCAGCCCCCATACCACAACCCTATTAGCGTCCAGTCTGGAATGCGCCGCGATATACTGCAGAATGCTGTCACACAGCCGATCCGGCGATGCAGGGTCCCCAGGATCCGCCGGGCAATCCGCCGTACCTGGGATCTCGGCGATTACAGTCGCCCAGCCGCGACCGGTGATTTCGTGGCTGCGCTGGCTGTTGTCCGGGCGATAGCCGTCGAGACCCGTCAGGATTAGTATCACGGGGACGGGGCCTGCATTTTCTGCGGACGAAGCCTCAGGCAGGCGGACGTAGATGGGCAGGTCTCGCCCGTCGTTCCCGGAGCGGTGGGTGTGGGTGAGTACTGTCTCCTGCATGGGTACGTTCCAGAGGGAGATTGCCTTCCCGTAGACGGCCTTCTGCAGCTCGAAGGCTTTGCGTTTTAGGGAGTTTGGCTGAGTGACATCTACGTATGGGAAACGTGAGATACGGTAGACAGTGCCTGCGCGGCAGAGGAGCTCAGAGGCTTTGTCTCGCTCTCCGGCATCGAGGGCTTGGGTTGCTTGCTGTTCAAGTGAGGAGGCAGTTGGTAAAAAGGAGGTAGTATATTCCTCTGACTCTGCGTCGTTGATATTTTCCTGTTCCAGATGAACGTAAAACGGTTAGACAAAGAAAAGAAAGAGAGGGACTGGTGGAGGCTGGGCTCCTACCGAGATAAGTTTCTGGAAGATGGGCTCAAAGTCCTCGTAGCGCCCGTCATGGAAGGGATATACGGATTTCTGGCACTGTACGAGTTTGATATTAATTCAATGTCAATACTCAATGTAGTCAGAGGTATGTACAGCAAACTTCCAGCGCGACTCCCACAGGGTCTTGATAGACCCTTTGTGGGGGTAGACAGTGTCGAATTTCGGTCCGAGGATCCAGTTTGGCATGGTGAATATGGTAGAGTATCAGATATGTCGATCTGGGAAAATAGGTGGCTCAGGAATGAACAGAAACTTTCGTGCCTGTTATAAGAATACGATCCAGGGGGGCCATGGCAGCCCAACCATGTGCTATCAAGGCTCTATATTTCGTAATGAACGAGTCGTGTCATCAGCGGCGGAGTGACCCTAGGTCTGGAGAAGTCACCATGCGAGGTGGTGATTGCGACCTCAGCTCGCGGTGGAACTGCCTGGAGCATTACATCGATGGACGCAAACAGGAAGGATAGTCAGGTTACAGAGAAAACTACGGCCTAGAACGGAGGCATAAGTCAATCAATTATTGTAGAAGATTATCATATTACACTGTTATACTGAGGGGACTGCTGCCTAGGATAGAGGTATAAGTCAATCATTTATTAAAGAAGATTATTATATTATACTATTATACGAGATGACTACGGCCTAGAACGGAGGTAAAGTCAATCAACCAATAAAGAAGAATATCATATTACACTATTATACTCTCATGGAGACCTGCGGAATATTATGGTGCTATATAAGATGTAATAAATGACCCGGCTATATATTTGCACCCCCATTCACGGCGATGATTTGACCTATGGCCCATTAGCGACCGCTTCGTAGAGTAGTACAGTAGACTCACCATTGACCCATTCGCTATCCGGTCCAGCAAGGAAAGCGACTATTCGTCCAATATCCGCTGGCACTCCGCATCTCTTCAACGGACTCCCCGCCGCCAGGGCTGCTTCAATATCCTCCAGAGAGGAGTTCTTGTCACACCCCGGCGCATATCGCCAGGAGTTCGCTAGCCACATATCGCTCTTGACTCCAGCCGGGGCAATTGCATTGACAGTGCATTTCACCTTTCCAAAATCCGCGGCAAGACAGCGCGTAAATCCCTCCACGGCGGACTTGCTGCCCGCGTACAGCGCATGGCCGGGGACACCTACACCCGCAGCGATCGAGGACATGAGGACGACACGACCGCCCGGCTGGATATGGTCCAAGGCATAGCGAGCAACAAAAAACTGCGCGCGGGTGTTCAGGCCGAAAACCTGCTCGAAGTCGTCGACGGTGGTTTCGTCCAGAGCGCGGAATTTCTCAACGCCGGAGTTGGATACCACGATGTCCACCTGGCCGAAGTGCTTGACGACCTGGTGAAAGAGACCCTCTATTTTAGACACGTCGGTTAAGTCTGCTTGGAATGCGGCTGCTTCGATGTCGAGGTCCTGGATGGCTTTGACTAGGTCCTCTGCGGGCTGGCGGCTCCCGCAGTAGTTGATGGCGATGGAGGCGCCTCGTTTGGCCAGTTCGAGCGCGATTCCGGCTCCGATACCTCGTGCTCCACCGGTAATCAGGGCAACCTTGCCATTCAGGGTCTGGGGTACTGAGTTTGTGAGAACCATAGCTGCGTCCGGTGTGAAAGATCCTTCTGTAGTGCTGGTAGCTGTTAGATTACTCAGTAACGATTTATATAGTTCCGCGTAGTATTGGCAATATTGCCCCCGTGACAAATACTAGAAAGAGGCGTATATGCTAAGAAGTCTTAATGTAACATATGCCTTCTCGTTCTGCAGAGACTTTGTGGAACTCGCAAACGATGGGGTGTTGGGAGTGGTGCCCCATCAGGAGGCTGTCCCTTGGAAGCTACCCTGGGAGACCATTTCTTCGATGCCCATGAAAAGATGGCACCGCATCGGGAAATCACATCGGGATTGCCCTAGTTATTGTCTTATCCCACGTCATGAACACTCTCTCTGATCATACTGCGGACGCCTGTAGGAGGCCTTAGCGCACAGTACAACGCTGAGGTGCTGTAGCTTGAGACACCAAGGAACATCGCAGAGTTGAGACGTTGGGAAGCGAAGATCCGATGGGAATGTTACATCTAGTTGAGTGGCATACTTCGTCATGGATCGTTGGATCGTAGTCTTTCTTATAGTAATCCTTGCTAGAATGTTATATATTCTCCTTCCCCACTATGCAGCCAAGTCGCCAGCCCCCATCCAAGTATACGCCCTACCTCGATTCCCGTTTGCATCATGCTTTTGAAAAATCCAAAGTTGGAGCTTAGCTTCCTAGGTTAGTTTCTGCGATCATTGCTACAGCGCTGGCTAATATGCTACAGATTTCCTAGCCCTCCAAAAGGTCGTATTCGACTGGGCTGACAGCTATGATGCAAAGGTATGGCCCACCGGATGATACACGACCGCGCTATTAATGATGAACCTTTGTTATAGGACTGGGACCGCCTGAGGAGCATCGTGGCGCCTACTCTGACGGTTCGCTAACCCTATCCCTGTACTTTGCCTGCATAGGCCTCTGACCACTGGAACAGGTCGATTACACCCAGATCGGCCTACGCAGATGGGACCCCATGCCCGCCGAAGACTACATGCAAATGGTAACTGACGATGGGTTCCTGGGAGATCCGACCATCAAAACCCAGCACCTCATCGGGGCAACATGGTGGGAGGTCGTCTCGGAGACAGAGGTCATTGGGCACCACCAACTGCGTGCTGCCCACCAAGTCTATACCACCCCGGACTTGATCGATGTCAAGCTCAAGGGCCACTCTCATGCGACTAATGAGCATTACTATCGCAAGATCGATGGGGAGTGGAAGTTCGCTGGTCTCAAGCCAACAGTGCGTTGGAATGAGGAGCGATTCGAGGAGGTATTCGCGGCTACCCAGTAGGGGATAAATTAAATCCATATTGGTCTATCTTAATTTTTGCAGTCTCATGGGCTCACACGTACCTGATGAAGATAGAAATGTGGGAATTCCTTGGTACATTCATTTCTCAAGGACGGTTCTCACCTCGCCAACGCTGCTATGTAAGAAAGTATAATCTGCCGTTTTCGGACATTCCAAGCTTAATCCCCATGCTACGACCAGCTACACATTCTTGGCCAATCGACCACACCTGCTCCATTCTGAACTGAATTTCTTCACATACCGATCTCGCCTGTCAATTGTTGTGGAATGCGAAGACATTCCACTCCTCTCCAGAAGGATGAGCAGGCAAAGAAACGTGAGCCTCTGTCCCGTTATATCTAACATGTAACCCCCCATCCGGTTCTACTACTCTGAATCTTGGTTGGCTAATTAACCTCCCAATCTGAAGTCCATAATTTTCTGTCATTCCCCACTTATCCACGATGAAAGTTCCCACACTACTCAGTGCGGTCTCCGCTCTATCGGCCCTGATTGCAGCGCCGGTTGCAGCAATACCATCCCCAGATCCACCGAGCCTCAAGTTCCTCTACGCCATGAATGCTACCGTTGGAGAGCCCATCGAGGTCGGCAACGGGCCCTGGGGAGAACGCGTAGCCATCCCCCTCACTGGTGGGACCTTCAAAGGGCCCAGACTGTCAGGTAGACAGACACCCAACCCTTTTCCTATGATTCAACGATCCCAGTTAACTAACACCGTCCTAGGAGAGGTTCTCGACGTAGGTGCCGAATGGGGCGTGACTGATTCCCACGGAACATTCAGAGCCGATGCACGGTATCAGCTCAGGACCGACGACGGGGCGAACATCTACGTCCAGGTTAATGGGCCTAGCCAGGGCGAGGGCCATGCGCAGTCCAGAATCATATTGGAAACTGGCAATGAGGACTACTACTGGCTCAACGATATTGTTGTCGTTGGCGTCACCACTCTGGGACATGGATGGGTGGCGGTTGATGCGTGGGAGTTGGTTAGTCCGGAATAGGTGTGATGCGTGAGGGACTGTGTTGAATAGTAATCATTCATGGAATATAAAGAATGAGAAGGTCTCCTAAAGCCGGATTATAATTTGTCACGGTCGAACAGTAGTTTCGATAATTATAATGTCGCCTTCTGACTGGGACGTGGAAGTGTACTCGATACACGGCAAATACAATCGATCTATAGATACTAGGTCCTAGGCTCCCAGCACAGGAGGGAATGATTGCCTCCAGCTAGTGGAATTAGTGCCAGACCTTTTTGTAAGAGCAACTTATTGGTCTGGCGCCGACCTGCCATTCTCATTACTACAAATCTGGAGGAGGGAGGTTGGTAGAGGCACGGTAAGTCTGCCATACCCGTATGCTCAAAACAACATCTCAACAGCGTCTGTCTCCCCGGCAATAGTAAGGGCGATGGGATTTCTATCTATAGAAGTTGGGATGACGCCTCCGCGGACTGTGTGTTTTTGAATATTGCAATGACCCCCTTCCCAGCATACCTGTTATCTTGATTCTTAATTATAAGTGCCTGGGATGGAATGTGAACGGTCATTGAGCCCGGTTGACATATGGATACCCGCATTCTAGGCACCAGGTGGCGTCGGGTCCCCTGTCCAACCCAAAATATAGACTTTGTGGAATTTGTACTCGGAATGTTTACATCTGTTCGCATTACGGTCTTTTTTTCGCGTGCAGTAAATATGTCCAAAGCCGATGACCACAAATGCCCGATGGCAGGCGCCGATTGTACGGATTGCAAAACCTCAATCCATGCCATTTTCACTCCGACTGCAGTTTTCTGTTTCAGTTTGAACCGTTGTAACCATGGCCTTTGTTGGCCGTCTGTTGTGCATGGCAGCGCTTGCACGCGCTGCCGATGTCTACTTTAAGCTTGATCTGACGTGGGGACCTGGATCACCAAACGGCCTTGGGCGAGACATGATATTCGTCAATGGCCAATTTCCCGGGCCACCAATGATCCTGGATGAGGGCGACGATGTGACTGTATGGCCCTGACCCTGATCAGTTCGAGATGATGATATTCTGACTGGAGCAGGTCCATGTGCGCAACCACATGCCGTTCAACACATCAGTTCATTTCCACGGAATTGAGTATGCACGCAAGGTTTCTCCATGAAAGCTATATCTGACGGAAATAGGCAGCTTCATACTCCATGGGCCGATGGTGTGCCTGGTCTGACCCAGTGGGCCATCCAGCCAGGCGAGTCGTATACCTACAGGTGGCACGCGAATGATTATGGGACATATTGGTACGAATACAAGCTGTACTGGCCGAGAAATACGAACTGATTCCAAACTAAAACAGGTATCACGCCCATGACCGAGCAACACTGCAGGATGGCTTGTATGGCGCTATACAGATCAGGTACGTGCGATTGATTTCCACGAGTATTCATCTGAACTGACGGATTATAGGCCCTCGGCAGACCGCGAGAATCCATTTTCCTTGATCTCGGACGATACGGAAGATATCGAGGCGATGCAACACGCGGAAAGACACACTATCCCAGTTGTCATGTCAGATTGGGATCATTTGACATCGGTGGAGTACATGGAAGCTATGGAAGCGACAGGATATGATATCTTGTAGGTGCCACCCTATCCACTGCAGCTCAACTGTTATACCAACCAAAGTAGCTGCACCGATAGTATCCTCGTCGGCGGTATGGGGTCTATCTACTGCAAAGATCCAGAGGAATTGACCGCGCTCCAGCCAGCGGGAGTTCAGCAAGTCGTTAATGCCACCTTAACAGATAGGGGGTGAGTACAATATATCTCAACCCAGGTTCCGCCACGTCATGTTTTTCTAACATCACCAGATGCGTCCCGTTTGTGACGAAATTGCAAGGAGATTGGGAGCACCACCCGGAGAATCTACCACCTGGATTGAACGACGGTTGCGTCCCGAGCGAAGGCTATGAGGCCGAATACCCTGTCGACGCATCCCAGAAATGGGCTAGTTTCAGCTTCATCAGCGCAGCCAGCCTCAAAGCCCTTGTAGCTTCCATTGACGAGCACCCCATGTACGTTTACGAAGTTGACGGCCGGTACATCGAGCCCCGGTTGGCTGAGAGCATCGAAATATACAACGGCGAGCGGTACTCCGCAATGGTGAAGCTGGATAAGGAGCCTGCTCGGTACACAATGCGTATTGCCAACACTGGCGCCAACCAGGTTATTTCGGGGTACGCCACGGTGAGCTATTTGGGGGGCGAAGATAATGAACGGCAGTCGACACCGTACATCGACTATGGCGGACAGAACGTAACAGAGTCCGTGGTGAAACTGAACACGAGCGATCTTCCTCCATTCCCGGCTGTATACCCAGCAGACACAGCAGATGACTTCCACCTGCTCACCCTAGGCCGCATTAATTCATCCTGGGAGTGGACGCTGGACGGGACGAAGTTCTTCCCAAGCGACATGGACACTATGCAGCCTGCCCTATGTAACCCGGACAGTCCAGACCTTGAATCCGCGCTGAAAATCACCACCCGCAACGGGACGTGGATTGATCTGGTGTACCAGCTGCGCATTGATCCCCCGACGGTCGTGCAGCCCCCTCATCCAATGCACAAACACTCGAACAAAGCATTCCTGATTGGCCGGGGCAAAGGGCAGTTCCAGTGGCGGAGTGTTGATGAGGCCCGGAAGCAGGCTCCTGGCAATTTCTTCGTGGATAAACCGTTGTACAGAGATACGTTTGTCACTGCGCCGTCTGGTGAAGCGTGGATGGCAGTGCGATACGAGGTCGTTAATCCCGGTCCGTTCTTTCTGCACTGTCATATGGAGACGCATTTGCATGGGGGCATGGGGATGTTATTGTTGGATGGGATTGATGCGTGGCCGGAGGTGCCAGAGGGATATTGTTAAGCTACTGCGTTCGAATACAGGCCGGTGTCGGTTGATATGTCAATGTGAAGTCGTCTTAATTATCATCTATAAAATGGTCCCAATATTTACATAACAGGCGCCATAAAAGGGGCCAAGTAGTCCATCTTCCCCAAAGGCACGCCCTTGGCCCGCAGGATATCGTACGCAGTCACCAGGTGGAAATAGAAGTTGGGAGCTGCAAACGCCACCGCGTACGACTCGCTGGTAAACTCAAACTCCTGGGGTCCCAGGGGCGCCTTGAACTTCTTGCCCTCGTTCGCGGCAATCGCAGCGACGTCGGCCTTCTCGAGCGCGGCCAGGGCCTCGTCAATGCGCTTGTAGAGGTCGGCAAATGTCTTGTCGGTCTGCTCCATGGCTGGGGGCTCGACAAGAGTTGCGCGGCAGAGGGTCTTGACCGCTGCGCTGGTGCAGATGAAGACCTGGAAGGGGAGCCCCTTCATGTCGTGGCCGAGCGAGGCGTTGAAGAGGTCATCGATGGGGATGTTGTTGGCCTTGGCGTGCTCTTCGGTTTTCTGGAGGATGGCTTTAAGAGCCTGGAGACCCTTGATGAAGGGGTCGATGGTGTAGGTGTACACTGCGGAGGACATTGTGGACTGAATTAGGGTTGGATGAAGCTTGTGTGATTGCGCAATTGTATACAGAAATGGCCCAACCAGGAACAGGCCAGCTATTTGAATACAACCAACCCCACTGGCCATTATTAATCGCCTTCCACGGGCTTCGATTCTGCAGTTCGTGTCGCACAGTGTTGATTTGTCAGAAGCTTCATCGTGGTGGGCCAATATAGCGGTGAGTCCCACTCGCTACTGACAGGGAATCGCTGAACCAATACGAGGCACGGATCATCTGGATGGTGCAGACTTCAAGGGTCCTTATGCTGTTTGGGAGCAATGTCTAAGAATAACTTACAAATGGGATGGCTAAGCCCCTCCCATAAACCAGAAATACGAGGCACGGGGCGGGGTTGATGGTATACCATGCACGGTGGGTGGGTCAAAGCCAAATGAATCTTGTTCCTTGGGTTCAACAACATTTGCCCATCGACCATGGAATACTAGCGGTTCGTACCGACAAGGTGGCCGCCTAGATTATGGGGTTTCTATGGCCGGAGCCAGGGAAAGAGCCGGGAAAAGTACCCGACGAGTGAAACACTATGCCCATATGAATTGAATGAGTGCCGTATTCAGACTCACGGCTTGTGAGTTTCAGCTTACAGGCATAGAATCTGGGGGATCGTATGGAAAGCGGACATCGAGGGTTAGGGCAAGGTAGGTAGATGAAGGAGTCTCAAACATCGACAATCACCTCTGTAATCCCTGCTGCTGGTCAACAACACCCTTGACCTGCTCCTCCATGGCCCGGAACGTAATGCCCAACTTGCGTTCGGCTCTTGTAGTGCCAACACCATAGTTCGTGCTGTCAACAGGGCCAACGCCCATGACCGTCTTTTCGCAGCGAGTAAATACGATGGCACTCCTTTGGTGTCCCCTTCGTCACCATCTTCTAGGCTAACGGCCAATGCCCTAACATGTGCCTCTGCTGCATCATCAACATGCACTCCCAGGACCTGTCCCACAGCAGGTTTTTCTAAGGTGAGCGATTGCCACAGCATACATGGTGTTCTGGAGAGATCCTCGGCCGTTGTTTGTACAAGGTTGCGCCTGAATATAAATACTGGTTGTAGACAGATTGTAACGCGGATGTTTCTCCTGAATGAAGTCGAGGGTGGCTTTGTGAGCCGCCAACTTGCCCTGCTGGCCTTGTGTTGGCTCATCGACGGAAGAGTAGCAATGATAACGGGGTCAATTGTTCGGTCGAATAGGTCGGTCTCTGAATATCAAACATGTCAGTGTGTGAGAGGTAGCGGACCGGGTGGAATGGTACTTACCCTTGACAACCATACCATCTCGCTGCCCACCCAGGGCAGTCATCGCTGCAACCGACGAGCTAATGACCATTCTCCTGATAGAATAGGACGATAAGGCCACTTCCAATATTGCCTTAGTGCCCGGGGCCGGTAATGGCGAAGCCAAATGGAGGACATATTACACGCCATCCATGGCACGATTGTAACATCCCCTGACAGTGATGCCTGGCTCGATGGCGAATTCGATATCATGAGGGTATAGGGTCATATATATGCTGCAGTTTTGAGGCTTGGTCTGCGCGTCGGAATACCAAGCGGACTCTATATCCTGCTTCGAGGACATGCTGAGGGACAGCCGAGCCGATGAAGCCTGTTGATCCGGTTATCAGCACGAGTGGTGCCATTTGGCGCTCGCTGATAGTCGGTCTGTTCTGAAAAATTCACGGTTTATATCGGTCGTCGATTACTTTGAAGATGTGCGATACAGGGCTGTCGCAGCGAGCTGGCCTTCTGTCTCCGCCCCCTTATAGTCAAGCGAACCCCATTTGGCGTCTATTATATTAGAAATTCAAATTAAACTTCTATGTGCGATGTATGAACTCATTGGTGGCCGTGGTTAATAGTTCAGTTGTTTTTAACCGAGGCGTCGGAACGATCACTCATCTTTCCTTGCACAGCCCCTAACCCAAGAGCTCGCCACGATCAGTAATCTCTACGTTTGACAGGTGAGAACATGTTTCTCGAGCCTAGGTGATACCATCACCGTATCCGAGGTGTGATATCGGTTACTATGTCGGTTGTCAAATCACATTACACGTTATATATCAATGGCATCTCCATGGTAACTTATCCCAATACTTTCAAAATAGTTGAAGTAATCACAACGACACACCCCGACCATGCCTACTGAGCCTAAGACTATTCCTATACCCAAGACTTATGTCAACCCCCCAGATAGCCATGTCCAAATCTCCAACCATCCCGACTCTGCACCGGGCGTCACGCCAATTCAAATCGTCAGGCTCAACCGTCCCGAGAAGCTCAACGCCATCACGGGAGTTATGATAGCCTCGCTCATCGAATTCTTCGTAACCGTGTCTGTAGATGACCGCGTCAAAGTCGTCGTGTTCACCGGAACAGGAAAGGCATTCAGCGCCGGCATCGACCTCAACGGCGACGTGAGCCAGGAGAAGAACAGAATCCCACCGACCGAGATGCGCGATCCCGGTGGCACACTGGCACTGGCTATGTTTAATTGCACCAAACCGATTATCGTGGCTTACAACGGCCTTGCTGTTGGGATTGGAATGACCTCGACTCTAGCGGCTGCTATTCGGTGCCTTCCCATTCATTGTCTTAGCTTTGCGATGTTTATTAGAATATAAGAATGTCTAACGGTCGGACAGGATTGCTCCACGAAACTCCGAATTCGGCTTCCCCTTCTCCAGAATCGGCCTAACGATGGAATCAGCCAGTTCATTCTTCCTCCCTCGGATGGTCGGGTACAGCAACGCAACGTATCTGCTGGCCACGGGGAAGCGATACACAGCACACTCCTCCGTACTGCACGGAGTGTTCGCAGAGCTCCTACCCGAACCGAAAGACGTTTTCCCTCGGGCGCTCGAGCTCGCACAGGATATCCTGTCGAACGTGAGCACGATGGCCGTGCATTTGAACAGGCAGCTTATCTGGCGGAATGCGGGCTCTGCGGAGGGTGCGCATTTGGTGGACAGTCCGTTGTTGTATGATATGTTTGGGAGCAAGTAGGTGTCACACCAAGAGCTTGATGCGAGGGTGGCATACTGATTGCGAATAAATAGTGACCACCTTGAATTCAAGAAGTCGTTCTTCGAGAAGCGGCAGGTGCGCTTTACGGATGTCCTGTCGAAGGATGCGCCACGGACATACCCCTGGTGGAGTGAGCTGTCGGTGGAACCGAAGCCGAAGCCGCAGAGAGCTGGAGGGAAACTGTGATCAGGCCTCATCGGAGGATCATGCCCAATATACCGACATGTTCCAAATTGGGTGTATCGCGACTTATTTCCAATCACCCCAATGGGTATGTTCCTGAGACCGCTTGACCATTGTGGATGACCGTGCCGGCTAGGTAAGATAGTATGCAGTGTCGAGACTTATTCAATATATTATGCACCCAGTCTGGTTGAAGCTTCTTTATTCCTCTGAGATCTGATGTATCTGGATATTGCACTAAAACCTCTATTCCCCATCCAGCCTGTACACTAGAGGTTTACAGCTAGGGAGATAGGTCAGACGACATCAATTATACTTTCCTTCCGTCACTGTCTCCTCGACCAAGTTCTCTTTCAAAGAGAGGCCCCCGGCGATTTACTGTAACATATGACCTGGGATCCGCAGTCACCGATCCAGTTTGAGGGAGTCGGTGCCATCTTGCCCCGTCTATTGGTATATGGTCTGAGTCTTCAGCAATATGGGGTCTCATTTGCTCTGTCGAGCTGAACAATATAGATGGCAGCCATATACTACTGAAGACCACAATTCCAAAGCCTTAACGATAGAATACTTCAAACCCAGCAGCCCTATTCCTCCAACACCCGTTCAATGCTCTTCTCCGTGGACATCCTCGATTCGAGCCGCTCTTGCGTAATTAGATATGCCTCAGGTAGAGCATCCTGCGGTGGGTATCCCATGATCATCTGAGCAAGACTCTCCCCAGCCAGCCACGCACTGGGCATACCGTACCCACAGTATGCAGCACAAATCCACTCACCCTGTCCTTCCCTGTGCGTGATTGACGATGGCAACCGGCCAACCACGGGCATCCCATCTGAGGAAAAGCACATTATCCCCGACCATGTACTGACGACAGACGAGTCTGCTTTATTTCTCTCAGTGCTATGGCCGAATAGTGACCGTACTGACTCTTGCAGGTACGCGACGGACGAAGAAGATACCGCGGTATCATCCGCAGTCAACATGTCCACCATAGAAGACTTTTCTCCACCGAAGAACAGGGTCCCGGTCTTCACATTCTGCATGCCGTAGATTAGGCCATCTGCGAACGTGCCATCTTTTTCGTCGTTGTACGGTTCGTAGTGAATCGCCCATGACGTTGAGTCGCCTTTGTTCTTATATCCGGGCACCATGTCCTGGACTGTCATTGTGCCCTTCAGTGGATATAACGCGCCCAACATGGATGGGAGAAGATGTCCAGTATATCCGTTCGTGCAGTACGCGACTTGAGCGGCGCGGACTTCTCCTCTCGGCGTACGTAGGGAATAAGGGTACCTTTCGTCTGTGGCAGGATCGAAGCTCACCGCAGCAACAGGAGTTCCCGTTTCAATGACCAGACGGGAGGGAAACCTGTTTGCCAATACCTCGAACAGTCTGGTAACCAGCCTGTATGGCCATATGGTACCTGCTGGGTGTAAGACGCCGCCGACGACGCCGAACACACCATGTTCCTACGACAGACGCATTAGAGCTTGATATCCCATACAGGGGCCGCGGCTGAACTTACTCTTTCGCATGTCTCTGGGGTAAGTATCTCATATATACCCTTGAGATCTGGATGGTCTGCCTCCAACTCCGCAATACCCCGTTTAACATGGTCAAACGAGTGCTCATCCGCATAGCAGCGCAGCTTCACCACATCCGTCAACTCCACGTACTCCACCGCATCAAGTTCAGCTGCGACCTCACGCAGTCGACAAAGTGTCTCGATATTAAACCGCACAATCTTCCCCGCCATCTCAGCACCAACGGTCTCCTTCAGCTTCACGTATATCTGTGCGGCGTTGATCGCTAGTTGTCCACCATTACGCCCTGTCGCGCCCGAGCAGAGTGTGCGGGCTTCGAGGACGGTCACTTTGCAGGACCCATGCTGCTCGAGGAGCGTCTTGGTGACGCTGGCTCCGGTTATCCCTGAGCCGACTACGGCGATATCGGTGGTTTCTGGGAGAGGGGCGCTCTGCACATTTGCTAGTGGGTGGGGGTCCTTTTGCCAGTAGGATGCAGTGGGATTTTCCCTGGGAAGTCCGGGGTCTGATGAGATGATTTCTGGTGGTGTTAATGTGGGCTTTCAGGTGGTACGTCGATTGGGTGGACTTACTTGCTATATCTGTTCGTTGCATGTTTATTGTACCATTGCGGTCTGTCAGTTACCAGTGTTGGAGGTGATGAATACACATTTTAATAGCAGCTACCCCGCTTTCTGGTCGGGATGATAAGCCGATTGAATTGATTACTCACATTCAAATACCGACAGGAAGCTGAAAGCATACTACTAAACAGTCAACATGCCACGCATGATGTCATTCCCCAAACCAAGTCAGCAAACCCAATATCTATGAGCACCAGCTACAGCTCTAGAGTGACTTCAGAGGCGGAAGGTGATGGGGCACCTCAAATTTGGAGAATCAGAGCAACTTGTAATTCAAGGATAGGCTTAACAGTCGTTACCAGCCAATCAAGCTTCTAAAGAGACAAATCGAACTACTGCGCTGTAAAGAAACTCGGCCAGGCCTCTGCAACTGCCTGGGCCACGGCATCCTGGATCTCCAACCCGGGATGATAATCATTAAACCAAAGGCAAGTCACGCCATCCTCATTATAGCAGTTCGCAGCGTCACCACCCGCATCAAGCAGGTCATTAAACGCCGGCTGTGTGTCGACGACCTTGACAACCGCATCGGAGTGCTTGGTAGCAAATGCGTCCGCCTTTTGGGTAAGCTTCGTATTCCAGCTTGCAATGGCTGCTTTCAGGTGCGTGACGGTGTAGTTTGCGTTCTCGCCCTGCGTGATATATGGTGATCGGTCGGTTGCTGCTGGTATTAGCCAAACTAAATCCTTTGATAGAGGTTGTGGGGCGGACATACGCGGAACGGTTAGGATGGCGAAGTTGCGAGCTCCACCGGTATAGACCAGCTCGATTTGCTGGAACAGCTGGTTGAGGATTTCGGTTGCGAGGGCGTCTGGGTTTTCCTGATACCATGCGCCACCGACGTCGTTGACGCCCCTAATATCATTAGCTATAGGACCGGGATGAGATAATGAGTAATGAGTCTTAGGACGTGGACGTACTCCCACACCGCGACGAGCGTGTTATTGGCAGTCCACGGCGCAGATGGCGGCGCTGGAGAAAGATACTGCTTGAACTCGGCCACCTGGTCGATGAGCGAGAGTACCTCGGGCGAGTACGGCGGCACCAGGGAAGCGTTGACGGTAGCGCCGCCGTATGCGAGGTTATAGTTCAGAAGGACAGAATTGTTATAGGTGCCAACAAGATTTCCGATCCAGTTCGCCCCGCCTGCCGACGTCCATCCTGGGAATGGCGGATTGCCGATAGGGTTGGATGATGAGGGCTGTTGTCCGGTGATGTTGAATTCGGTGGCTGTGTAGGAGTCGCCGAAGCTGATGAGGTACTTTGCTCCTGGGGCTCGGGCATGGGGTACTGCAAGGGCCGTCGAGGCCAGCAGGGCAAGAGAGATGGCCTTCATTGTGTTGTTGATGGGGAGCGTTCTGAGCGGCGTCGCAGTTGGCGGCAGGAGGGCAATATATTTGTACGAAGAGAATGGTTGACGCCTTATTATAAGCTATGTGTTGAGTTAATTGACCATGGTGTCACAGAAAGAACACTCCGTGTCTAGTCAGGGATCACACTTTCTCCTCAATCAAGCAATTGTCCGCAGATAGATAGAGGTGGGTAGTCATTGCTGGAAATAATCCGCTGTGAGGACGAGTCATGCAAGAGACATTGTTTATCTGAGACAGCCCCTGTTTGATAGCCAGGGACTAGCAACCAAAACAGGACGGCGGAGATTTGGCCGAGAACTGGTAACACCGGAAACAGGCCTGCAGAACGCACAGACTAGCCTTAATTTGTTACGGAATCGGGCCTTTCTAGGATGCTCGTAATGCTGGTCGCTCTGGATGTCTTCAGGTGCCTTGATACCTCTCATATAGGGCTACTCGCTGCCAACCGTAATATGAACCCGCAAGTAATTGAGCAATAAACAGCGATTAGTACATATTTTTAGCTCGTAACCAGATCACTACGAACTCTAGCCATCAACCCGATCTTAATCATATTTGCTCAACGGGTTCCCCAGAATCTTCTCCTGGAACCCATCAATGACAGTCGTATGCGCCCAGGGCTTCAAAGTTGTCTCGTCTTTGACAACAGACGCAAAGCACGAGCTCCAGCCCGTGCGCGGATAATGCTTGATCGAATCCTGCACAGTATCATCATGGACCAAATGCGAGTGCGCCCCAGTATTATCTACACCCGTTAGTTTTCGAACACGGAAGCAAAGCAAGAGAGGAATTACACACCAAATATTGTTGCAAGCTGTAATATCTGACCCATGGCCGTAAGACTCCCTGTCTGACACAAATCCTGGTGTCGAATAATCGCCTCTGCTACGCTCTCCGCTTGGGGCTTTGATGCCACCGCATTCCCGCCCGCAGAGTCGTTTTGCAAGAGATCGAGAGTGAGATATCCGGCAAAGAACTCGTGGCTTAAGAATGTTGCGCGTAGATTCTCGGGTGTACCGCCGACATCATGCAGTAGACATGCCAGGAAATATGTCTCGTCGCTGAACTCCCAGTCTGGCGCGACGTAGCGTTTCATGGCGAGACCGAGGTGGTATACCCGCAGGCTATGCAGGTATACGTGTTTCGGTAGACTCTTGCGACAGTACTCGTCCACTCTACGGGCCAAAGGAGTGGCAGGCGTTGGGGTTTCAGACACTGCGATTGCGACTGGGCTGCCTTTGGCTTTGAGGTCTGCGTCCTGGAAGACGGTCTCTGGGTTTGCCGGGACGGCGCTGAAGCCGTGTTGTTTGACGGGATCCGACATGGTAGTTTTCGATGCGTACGGGATGAAGTGGCAAATATGAGAGGCATTTGCTGTCTGCTTCATCGCGGAGATGACGCTTTTATACGCAAAGTTCGGATGGCCGGAGTCTGATGTCATTGGGTTATGCAGTGGCTGTCAGCTTTCCACATTCTTATAAATTCTTACCAGTGGCTAATAACAGACCGCTCTAGACTTTGCGGGGGGGTCTTTCTTGGTAATATATTTTGATATGGGGAATAATGTCTAACTATACCGTAAGCAAACTCCGGGCCACGAATAAGTATACACTTAATCACCATGATTACAATTAATACTACACGGTGGGCCATATCACCTTCGTATTTCTCGAGCTCGTATTTGTTATGGTATTTCTATAATCATCGTTATATCGTGGGAACGTGGGAATAGACATCTCGATGGACATTGTAACCCGAATGTTAAATCTGTTGATGACGACCAGCACCAGCAATCTACCATATGATTTACCGCAGTTCTGTATACCATAGCAGTCGATACCATATCTGTTTCCAAAGATACTTGTCGACGTCGATCGCTCCTTCCTATTTCTCAGAATACCATGGCCGGAATGGATCTTTCCATCTCTATACTCTTAGGGCGATACGGCAAGACCATGGAATTTGTCCAGCACTATCGTTTATTCTAGCTATTCTAAACCAATCTTCCTAGTTTATATCATTAAAATGAACCATGGAACGCCTATTTACTCGATCCTACACATCCCAGAATGCACGGAGCCCATCCTCAGCTTCCTCTACCGCAAGGAGCTCAAGTCCCTTCGTCTAACCTGCAGAATCCTCAGCCTTCTTGTCCCCTGGCAGTCGGACCTCTTCTCAAGGGCGTACATCTCCTGCGCAGGTCGGGACATCCGTGTCATTC
Organism: Aspergillus sydowii CBS 593.65; assembly: GCF_001890705.1. Classification (NCBI taxonomy): domain Eukaryota; kingdom Fungi; phylum Ascomycota; class Eurotiomycetes; order Eurotiales; family Aspergillaceae; genus Aspergillus; species Aspergillus sydowii. The sequence continues at coordinate 2,132,262 of NW_024467863.1, read as the reverse complement.
ACCGACTCTCCGCCAGTCATCTCCGGGAGTGCGTCAAAGAGCTAGTTTGGGATATCACTCCTGGACCACCTATCAATGAGCGTCGATTCTTACCGGATCCCCTCAATCGATACACTCTGGAGAGGATCATGGGTTCCTGGTCAGACGACGCCCGAAAGGGCATTGACTTCGCAATATTGCTGAAGCTCTTTGACGTGTTCCCCAAGCTAAACACTGTTGTCTTCACCGAGTTGATGGGATGCTTGGTTCGCCCCTTACCACACAATGAACGGCTGTATGAGTCTCCTGCAATGAGGAGCTGGATGGAATTAGGAGCTGGCCCCCTTCCTCCTATCACAGCCCCCATGGAGACGCCTCCCAACTTTGGCATGGTTATCAGGACAATGAACTGGGCAATGGTCTATATGAGGCGCGAAGTTGAAGACCAAGATTGGATTCCCCAATTGGAAATCGGTCGTTACATGTCTGCACTATATCGATCACCGATACTGTTCTTGGTGGCGATGGGCGTTCTCAAGCATAGTCCGAAGCGCTTCCTGGTCGAGGCAACCTCCGAGATGCTGACATTTCATGGGATCAACCACAGCTCGTGGATGCGCAAGGTTAACATTGTTCCTTCTCCGGGCGCTACTGCATTGGCAGGACAGCCATACCATCCTCTAGAGTCGCTCCAGCACCTCAGCCTCAGCTTGGATAATCGGAAGGATGGCTGGGAGGATCATACCAATCAGCTACTTGAAGCTGTCAGCTCCCTGGGCTTGCGGGAGTTGGAGCTGTCGCTACTAAAGAAGGAGGTCGCTGTCAATCTGTTACTTCCCGAATATACCCAGATGCAGAAGCTCGTATTAAAGAACTTCGCCGTGAAGATCGAGACATTCAAGGAACTGATGCTCGGGTGGTGCTATTACGTCGGGCTGGAGAATTTGCACTTGATTGCTTGTGAGATCGTTCCCAGTACAGAGAGGCGACATGACGTTGTGCAATGGTTTATAGAGCAGCATATCCATCCCTGCAAAGCTCCGACGTTTAGCCCGTCACCAGAGACAGAACCGCTTGATATAGGGTCCCAAGAATTCATTTTCTATAATACACGCGATCTCGTGGCCGGTGGACCAGCACGTCAGCTTAACATCTCTTTCGATAGGTTTATTGTTTGGAAACGTCCTGGTTCGGTCTCATAGCCATAGCTATTTTAGTAATAATAGAAGTAGATAGCATATCACCTCAAGAAGGTCCACAAACCTTTCTAAGTGCCTTCAATGCATGCAGCGGGTACTACAACAATAGATGTTAGCGAGTGAGGTATAGTTGCTTGCACTAGTTCATAACTCACTATTTAGTGTAGAATTACTCAGCTGCATAACCAAAGCGTTACTCAAGTTATGCCGACCGCTGGCTGAGGTACGTCATTCTTACTTGATTATTAGAAAGGATTTGATTTACAGGAGGGAGGAGATTAGCTCAGAATTATGCCGACTTAACCAATCAGATCTCGTCTATTTGGAAGGTTCTTCACAGCCCCAGCCCGTACTGGTCCATCACTCATGCTTATCCGATGCTTATAAAAAGCAGCAGGACCCACTCATCTAAAATGTATATAAGCCCGCCAGACACAGTCGATCAAGGCACAATCTATTCAAAAAGACACATTCAAACAAGGATATCCAAAAGCTAAACGCAAAAAAAAAAAAAAGGAAAAATGTCAAAACCCCTCTCCCACGCCAAAATCATCGCCCGCCGCTCCGCCGACCGCGGCTACGCCGAACACGGCGGCTGGCTCAAATCCTTCCACACATTCAGCTTCGCCAGCTACTACGACCACCGCTTCACGAACTTCGGCAGCCTGCGCGTACTGAACGAAGACCGCGTCGCAGCCCGGAACGGCTTCCCGGCACACCCGCACCGCGATGCCGAGATCTTCAGCTACGTCCTGAGCGGCGAGCTGACGCACCGGGATAGCATGGTGCGGAAGGGCGCAGAGGGCGAGCAGGGCAAGTCCTTCTACCGCATGAAGCGGGGAGACGTCCAGTTCACCACAGGGGGAACAGGGATTGCGCACTCCGAGCAGAATGAGTCGAGTAGCAAGCCCGTTCATTTCCTGCAGATCTGGGCCTTGCCGTGGAGGTATGGGCTGAAGCCGAATTACCACACGCGGACATTCGACGAGGCTGCGAAGCGGGAAAGGTTTGTGCCGATTTTGTCGCCGCTTAGGGCGGGGCCTGAGGCGACGGCTAAGGAGGAGATGGAGGCTGTTCCGGCCATTGCGGAGACGATTCCTATTCATGCGGACTTTGTTATGGGTGCTGGGATTATTGCACCGCAGGGGCGGTTTGAGTGGAGCGTTGGTGCTGGGTCTGATGTTGTGTCTAAGAAGAAGAAGCGCAATGTTTATGTGCATTTGCCTATGACCAAGGGTGGGAAGGCGAAGATCCGTCTGGATCGGAGAGAGGATTCAGTGTTAGAGGAAGGAGATGGTGCGTTCATCACTGGGGTCAATGCAGGCGATGTACTTGGTGTGGAGAGCGTTGGGGAAGCAGAGGCGGAGGTTATTGTATTGGACAGTGATTAGTGGTTTCCACATTGTTAGAATAATACATTTAAAACAGTTTAGTACATGTTATCTAGAGAATACATTGTAGTATTCCTAGTATGAGATTCACTCTACGGTCTTCTACAGGGCCCAAGTTGAGGAACGGGTCTTACAGTTCATATTTCTGGAGAATGCCTCGTCCTACCGATTCTACCTTCATTGGATCATGGTTACCGAGTAGAAACAATTGTAATAGTATTATATCAGGTAGCTTTTGCACGCGTGTAGAGGAATGAGAGGGATGTCTGGCCTCAACCCCATCACCGGGGTGTGCAGCATTACAAGCAGGCATGTTTAAAGGTGAAGTTTAATGCGCTGATCATACTGCGTAGACATATCGGCATTTCAAAGGTCCTTATTGTATGTAACAAGATACGTATATAGAAGTATACACCTGGTTGACGCTAAGTCAACGCTCCCTGCAACGTCCCCAAGTATCCCACAGAGCCCAGGGGATCACCACCGCGAATAATCTGATCAAACCGGTCACTCAACCGGGAAAAGTTCCTCCCATAACATCCCAGCTCCCGCAAGCGGATGGAGACCCAATCCTGGTAAATACGATCGGGTGTTGCAATGCCCGCAAGGAAAAGCTGCCAGGGGATCCGCACCATCAGACGTGGTCTACTGCGGTGGAGCCTTAGCGATAGTTCCAAGACATGCGAGACGGCTGCTTCGAGGGATATTAGTCGAGAGGTCGGGGAAATCGGTGTGTTTCTTAAGCAGAGATAGAAGTAGACGATTGTGCCGTAGAAGGCGATGGATGCCCAGTACATTGTTTCCATGACGCGGCGGCCGTCGCTGCCGACGTCGCAGGATTGGGCGGTTTTGGTGGAGGAGAGGACGACGTCGTATTCCTGTGCGTGCCAATTCAGTAGCCGAGATGGTGGTTTGGCCTGGAAGGATGTACCTCTGATATACTGATGATCTGGTCGACGATGCCAGCATAGCTTTGCTCTTCCAAACCTGATGGGCTGTTTTTGAATAATTCACCAATCCTGAACTGGAGTACATGGCTGTGATGGTATAATCTCAGCCCCGGCAGATTTTCCAGGTCGTCCAGCTTTGCTGCTGTGGGATATGTATCTCCCCAAAACCTAGATGGTGACTGCCGACTGATCCTATACAGATCCTCCAAGGTCAAACCATCAATCCCCGTCTCCCCGTGGAGGAACAAATGACACAGGCTATTGTCTATCGTCGCGCCGCCAGGGCCCCTGAATATCGCTGGCGTGTAAAAGTAGAGTGTCCATAATAAGAATAGAGGCACAGCCGTCTGGCGAAGGTCGCCACGAATCGAGTCTCTCTTACCGATTGGAGCTCGGACAGTTAGAAACTGGTCAACTCCCTTCGAGCAGGGATCGGACGGTAGAGTGGCGTCCGTCTCGGACTCAAAATCTATTGCTTTGGGGCGATCCCCATTCTTCAACGATGGGACGACATGGTCGACGAGGAGGCTATGAATTCCGCGGATATGGATATTGATAGCATCTGCCCCATTTCCAAAGCGGTTCTCGTAGTCTATTAGTAGCCATAGAGTGATGAAGATGGCCTCAACCTTTTCGGCCGATCTTTCATTACTTTTCAAGGCCTCGCGAAGGCCAGACAGGGCGCGACCATAATGCACTCTACCGTCAATTTCGGAAGAATCCGTGGCCGGAGGGAGGCTGAGACGTTCTTGGTCATGCAATCGAGACTGGTGGATTTCGCTTGCTGTACTGGCCAGAATCGCACTCATCAGCATAGGCTGTTTCACGGCAATCCTTTGATACGCATAGGATATCGTAGACCAGGGCCAATGCTTTCCAAGAGCGATAACAAGCGCTGAGTCCTGGAGGTAATCTAAACAAAGACGATCAAAGGGCGATAAAGTCAGGGAATTGGCCGCCTGCAGGGAATTTCCCGAGCTGCATATCGGATGCAGCGATATTGAAACCGGGGCTGACGGGGCTGACGGGGATGTCTGATCCCTTGAAACCGGGACAAGAGGACCCTGAGACTGCGTGCTTTGACCACCTCCACTACCGGTACGCCGTGCCTTTATCTTTACTGGTTTCTTCCGGGGAACGGGTCCCTGCCATTCGCAGCGGATGCGAGCTGCCGAGCAACGTCGGCAGTGTGGCTCTGACTGGCCTCCAATGCGGAGCTTCTCTTCGTCGCACTTGACCTTGCGAATACGACACGTGCGGCAGCCTGCATGAAGTCAGTTGCGAGCTCGATGTCTACCGGAGAGACTCTTACCAGTTTTTGAGCGGGTCTTGCCAGGCTTCCTGTTCGCCTCGTATGCTGCGACTTGCTGTGTATTCATCGTTCGATACAAAGCTAGAAGAAATTAAGTGATTACAGGAAGTCTCGTCCGGGTGAAGAGATCAGGAGCGGGGATGTCGAAGTGATCGAAGTCTCCAACTCGGACTGGACTGAACCAAATCTGGGGAGCCGAGGGCCGCGCTCTGATTGGCTGCGTCGGCTGTATAAGCCTTTCCCATCTCGCGTAACAAGGCATGGCATCCATCATGCATCTCGTCGACTCTGGCGAGATTGCCGATATGGAGTACGGAAATGCGGAAAGCGCCCGATTCTTCTATTTAAGCCACTTCTTTGACGCTGCTTCAGTAGCACATGCCCAGCCATATTCACAATGACTCAGACCGTCCAAGTACCAGAACAGCGCTTTATCGAAGCAGTCCAAGACTGTCTGAAACGATATGATGCGAAATTGCAAGCGATAAACCAGAAGGTAAGTAGTTCACTGTTTTATATTGACATTGCTAACTCCCCAGATCTGGTCGAATCCGGAACTGGCATACGAAGAACACGAGGCTCACAAGAACATCTGCGACTTCTTCGAAGCCCTCGGCGATGACAACTACAGTATTCGCCGACAGGCTTATGATCTGCAAACGGCGTTCGAGATTGAATATAGACACGGCAACGGTGGAGGCCGCGTCGTGGCATTCAACGCAGAATACGATGCACTGCCAGGAATCGGCCATGCCTGTGGGCACAACCTCATCACAACGAGTTCAATTGCTGCATTCATCGCAACTTGTGAGGCAATGAAAGCTGTATCCGGTGGTAAAGGGTTTACTGCTCGCTTGATTGGTACACCAGCTGAGGAATCTGGCGGTGGTAAGGTCCGACTTATCGACAACGGCGCGTATAAGGACGTCGACGCCTGTCTTATGGTTCACCCTATGCCCGTGGCGCCGGAGTACCCTGATCTCCTGAGTGTCGCGACGACTACCACTGGAGGATATCTTGCCAACGACAAGGTCACGGTGACTTTTACTGGCAAGCCCGCTCATGCTGCCGCTGCGCCGTGGGAGGGTATAAATGCGCTGGATGCGGTGGTAGCAGCGTATGTCAATATCTCGCTGCTCAGACAACAACTGCTGCCATCGCAGAAGGTCCATGGTGTTATAGTCAACGGCGGAGACCGCCCAAATGTCATTCCCATGTCTGCCTCTGTGAATTACTATATTCGGTCCCCGACCGTCAAGACATTGAAGCCTCTCACGGAGAAGATCATCAAGTGCTTCGAAAGCGCCGCAATGGCAACTGGATGTAAAGTTGAGTTCGAGTGGTACGTTACATTGCAAATATGATTGCTTCAGCACTAAATCCAGTTCAGGGGCCCTTCGTACGCAGACTTGATGACAAACACGCCCATTTGCGACAGCTACGTGTCCGCCTTGCGCGCAATGGGCCAGGAGGCCGCGTTCACCACTCCACCGCGCGAGGGCTTTGGCGGCGGTTCCACAGATATGGGTGCGCCCTGACCATTCTTAAAATGATCGTCAAGATCGGTATCGCTAATAATTTTGTAGGAAATGTGTCGTATGTCGTTCCAGGATTCCACGGCATTTTCGCCATCCCGGCCGATGGCGTCAACCACACTCCGCAGTTTACAGCAGGGGCAGGATCGTTGGAGTCGTATAAACGAGCAATGAGTTGCGCGGCGGGGATGGCCATTGTTGGGTGCCGGATTCTGGACGATGCGAAGTTTGCCGAGCAGGTCAAGGCAGATTTCCTGAAGGAGCAGTAAAATTCTAGTAGTCATGATAGTTAAATGGTACTCTTTCCACAAGCCTCGGATGCCTCCACTAAAATTGGTGACGCGGCAGCTGCACAACTTGTAGATGATTGAATGGTAAATAGCTCTACTTCTATACTCCAGAGTCCACTGGTTAAACCTGGGGAAATGGAACCCTATTTAGCGTTGCCGACACAGCCAATGATTGAAGGTGCAGAGGATGTTAGTGCTTCGCTTATTATAGTTAAGCGATATCTGGCGCGGAGAAGAAAGTCATCTTATACGGGAGAGGACTTGTATAAATACGATGTCACTGTAGGAGAGTGGCAGTTCGTTCTTCCTAATGCTATCACATTAACTGCTATTCTTCCCAAGTTCACGATGACAGATACAGATGAAAAGAAGTCGGCTGAATTTGATCAGCCAGGCTTCGAACTAGGAGAGCTCCAGTCGGAGCCTGTCTTCTCTCCAGATGCAGAGAAACAACTCGTACGCAAAGTCGACCTAATGTATGTCCATTCCCACTAATGATATATTGCCGTGCCTGCTAACCAGATAGGCTACTCCCTCTAATGCTGTTCGCCTACATGATGGCATTCCTCGACAAACAGGCTCTGAACTACACCTCACTCATGGGGATCAGAGAGGATCTGCATCTGGTGGGATCGCAGTACAGCTGGTCGTCCAGTATCTTCTATCTAGGATACCTCTTTTTCAGCCCGATTGCCTCGATGCTCCTTGTCAAGTTTTCACTTGGGAAATATCTCGCTACGAATTTGTAATTTTCTACCCCGGCTCTACCGACGTCAACTAATATCAGATAGTATAATCTGGTCCGTGATCCTCGCTTGCCACGCCGCAACAACGAATTTCACCGGAATTATGATCGTTCGCTTCTTTCTGGGTTGTACAGAAGCTAGTATCTCTCCTGGCTTCAGTCTTATAACATCCCTTTGGTACCGCGCTTCAGAGCAGCCCCTGCGCCACGGGGTCTGGTTCTGTGGCAACTCGATCTCCCTGATTTTTGGCAACCTGATTGCTGTTGGAATATGGCAAATAGATGGAGCTCTTACGCCATGGAAGGTACATTTCCCCTGCTGCCAGCTTTACCTTGAGCATGGCTCACATTGTATAGTGGCTCTTCATAATCTTTGGCCTGGTGACTTTCCTCTGGGGTATCCTTATGCTCTTCCGACTTCCAGACTCCCCGACCAACGCCTCCTTCCTGACCGATGAAGAACGTGAAATTGCGCTTTCTCGACTTCGATCCAATAAGGCGGGCTATAAGACAAACAAGATTAACAGGGAGCAAATCGTGGAAGCGTTCATCGACCCAAAGACGTACATGCTGGCTTTATATATTTTGGCAGCAAATATCCCAAATGGAGGATTCACCACCGTAGCACTACCCATAGTCTCTTCTCTCAGGAACCATTTACTAATGCAATCTGCAGTTCTCGGGTCTCATTCTGAAAGGCTTTGGGTATAATACATTCCACACTCTCCTCCTCGGTATCCCGCCGGGCGTGGTTCTCTTCATACTTGTCCTGGGATCGTACGTCACCTTCCCCAACGTCCTCCATACACAACTAATAGCCACCAGATCAATCGTAGCTTCCAAAGTCCGCAACAGTCGTCTCATAGCCTGCATATCCACTACCATCCTCAGGTACACTCCCCTCCCTCCCCGCCCCCTCAAGCATTTTCTGAATTCTCTAACCAACGTTAATTAACAGTATAATCGGCACCGCCCTCGTCTACGGGACATCCGCAATCGCCTCGCGCTACGTCGGAATCATCCTGATGGGCACATACTCCGCCGCAATGCCCGTGACAATGGCAATGATAACGTCCAACATTGGCGGGTTCACGAAACGCTCGACCGTCAACGCGATCTACTTCGTCATGTACTGCGCCGGGAATGTCATTGGCCCGCAGCTTTTCTTTGAGAGTGAGGCGCCGCGGTATCAGGTTTGTACTCTACCCAGTACACCAGTATTCTACTTTAATTGGTGTGCTACAGGGGATGGGAGGCTAATTGCTTGGTGTTTATAGAGTGGCCTGCAGTCGATCCTGGTTTGTCTTGCGGTTGTGGTGGCTGATTGTATCGGGTTGCTTATTTATTTACGCGTGGAGAATATGAAAAGGGATAGAGCTGCTGGAGCTGGATCTGGAGGACAAAGCCATATCCAGGGTACAGCAAGGAACGGGGGGCTGGCGGATGTCACGGATCTGAAAAATCCTGCTTTCCGATATGTTTTCTAACAACTTGTTTTCATTACTTGTTTTGCTGGTGTGGTTGGATTATGAGGAGCCGGTTCACTACGTAGAAGTAGCATAGAAGTCACAGAAGATTAAATTCAGCATAATATTTCCAAGCCGAGCACTAGGCCAGTGTATCTTGAAGTTAATGGAAATACATAGGAAGCAATGGCCCAAGTAGGATAATGTACTCAGAAGTTGGCAAATACAGAACTACTTTCTCGATATAATGCTTTACAGCGCAGAACCTGATCAACGAGCAAGAAGCCGTTTGGCTCTCGAAGCTTAACGGAGATACTACTATAAAGGAACAATGCATTGCAGAGGGCCCCAGTGGCGATATACCGGTAGAGAACATGTGAAGAGGCTCTGAAAGCCTGTTTGAGCATAGCGTTCAAGGCAGGTCTTTAACCATGAAGAAAATCAGGATATGGCAGCCAAACATATTACAATATTACAAAGCAGCAGAGAAATCATCCTGCATTCGCATACATTCCTGTCCGGGGAAAAGGGCAGCCCCTGGCCTGAGCAAACTCCAGATCCCAGTTCCCTGGTTCGGTGGAGGGCATGCGGATACGCAAAGACAATTACATTCCCCCGTCAAAGGAAACTGCAAATCGAGATACATAGAGCCGACAGCCGATACTACATATGATATGATGGAAAATAATGATCCCCATTGGCCGATCTGTACCTGTGCAGCACAGGACCAGTCAATCGGTACCCTTGCAGTGCTCCGTGCTCTATTGGGTATATGGAGGGATTTAACTAAGTTCGTTGAAACCTAGATACTCATCCAGTCAATGATCCAGAACGTCGACTCTCTGAGCTTGCTAGACTCGGTACTTCTAGCGTGCGAGCTGCTGCGTAGGCTGTGCTTAAACTTGGCGTCGATCATTGGCGAGTGTTTACCTGCATTGGGAAACGGGGACAATCCAGCTGGACTGAGGGTAGCATTGAACATGTTCTTCGTCCTCGGCTCGGTATATCGCAGACGTTAACAGAGCACGGTATTTCGTCGACATGGCGGTGCGCGTGCAGGACTTCACCGCTGGAGGGGAATTCGCCTGGGACATCTAGATATCCGAGCGTCTGGTGGGCTGCGTGTTCCCTTAGATTGCGCTGGACTGCGCGGCTGCTGGCACAATTCCGCGGGCTTGGGGACCCATTGGCGACCGGGATTCCACAGGTCCGCGCTGGGTTCCGTCTATGGGGTTCCCAGTGTGCAGGTTTGTATTTCTGGTGGTAGAGGCTCGTATGCAGGCTGAACGTGGATTGCTCACAGTTGCTTTGTTTGGAAGTCTGAGCGAAGGTTGTCGTCATTGGGAAATCACCGTATGCATAAGAAGGCGTGACAGTAACTCGATCAGGGCAAAGAAGATCGGAAAATAATGGAGCAATGGAAGTGCTCTAGAAAATTAGCTGCGAGTGGACTCTGCACGGGGCATCTGATGGCCATGTCAGATTAACTTTTCGCGATGTTTCACGTCTGGGCCAGTGATAGACCACCACGCCCAACAGCTGGGGATTCCGCATGATATTGCGACTTTTACTGGCTCATCCAGCCGCCCTCGCATAGCAGTCCACGGGTGAATGTCGGTCTGCGCCAGATGTGTGGAAGACCGTGCCTCTAGTTCACTCTCTAGTTCCCTGATCGATGGACGGGATCGACCCGGACCGGACCATCGAACGCCAGTTGTCTGGTGGATCTGACGGTGGTTTCTTCCTGTTACGCCGTCTTGCAGTATTAGAGTGCTTTTGCTTTTTCTACACCTGGGGCCGGCTCCATTTCCAGCTGGACGCGCTCACTCAGCCCCGATGCCCGAATATGGAAATCGCTGATCCCTGCACAGCTGCACGGCGTATTGCTGCGCTTACCTCCCAGGGCTATACGCCTCGCAAGCCAATCGAGAGCACTCGAACAGTTGGGCAACGGCAGTGATGAATGTTCAGAGCCATGCTTACTTTAATATCGCGACGACCACCTCTTCCACCACGGTCAAGCAGTACGTTGCACAATCATGTCGACTCCCGATCGTGGCTGGGTGATACTGGCCGTCTCATGGCCGCTCTTTGGTTTCTCTGCGATCCTGGTCGTCCTCCGCGCCTGGGTACGTATCCGGATAATCAAGTCCTGGGGCTGGGATGACCCGTTCATCATTCTTGCCTTGCTTTGTGCGACCATCAACACAGCCCTCGCTACTATAGCTTCCTACTACGGTACCGGTCGCCATGCAATCGACTTGTCGGCGTACCAGCAGATCCAGTCAACCAAGTACAACTGGCTGTCGCAGGGTTTTCATGTGATGTCCACGAACTGGGGAAAGGTGTCCGTTGCGTTGTTTATGCTTCGGATTAGCCAGCGGGCTAAACATCACCGTCCGGCGATGTGGACTGGTATTACAGTCCTGACTATTATAAATGTGGTCTGCGTGTACACGATCTATGGGCAGTGCACGCCGACTGCCAGACTGTGGGATTCGGACGTCGAAGGGTCGTGTTGGGATCCGAATGTTCAGAAGGACTATGCTTTTTTCCAGGGCTGTATGTTGCGCTCCTATTATCTGTTATCTGTTATCTAGCTGACAGCTGCAGCGGCATCGGCGCTTTCCGACTTGCTACTTGCCATCTATCCTCTGTTCACCATAGGCCCGCTGCAAATCGCAATCAAGGTCAAAATCGGGCTGGGTTTTGTGCTGTCACTAGGAGTGATGTAAGTGCCAAAACACAGATTACCCTTCCCAACTAACAAGATAGCGCCATGGTCGCTGCCATAGTAAAAACCGTGAACCTCGCTGCCCTGTCTGGCCGAACCGACTACCCCTGGGACACCGTCGACCTCACAATCTGGATCGCAGTCGAGCAATACCTCATAATACTAGCCGCGTGTATTCCGACCTTAACACCGCTATTCAACATCGTCGTCCGGCGACGAACCACCAGGCGAAGCAGCTCGAATAACAAGCCCTGCCAGACTCAGACTCGGACTCACAGCGGACAGTCGGGCAAACCTCGTATTCCCGGCCCATTTGCCAGCGGCGGAAAGGGCCCGCGCGAGGCGTATGTTTGGACGAACAATGGGGATAGCGATGAGGAACCGATTATTCTACCGGAGGAAACACGGGAGGGGATTCTATTGACTACTGATATCCATGTCCAGAACGGAGTTGAACTGGATCCTGAGCGGACGGGGGAGGAATCGGTGTGAGCAGTAGATTAGTGTGATGAATGTAACGGTTTATGAATATTTTGCGCTAAAGATACCTGAAATATACGCACTCTACATATAATTCACGGAGATTTGTCCATTTGAGACGGCGATCCGAGCCCTGAGTCACTGGTTAGTGAGCAGCATCAGTCTCCCTTCAGCGCTAGCTTAGTCTCGAGATCGTCGCCGCGCTGAATTTCCGTTCACGTATTCTGTGGCTTGTTATTGGAGCAACCCTGCATAGTAATAATTACGCGGTGCTGACAATGCAGCTCTTCCACGAGTCCTCTGGATTTCCGACCCCAGAATGTCCACAACGGCCCGTGGGAAAGACCTGCAATGACCCCCATAGGAATGTGGGAACTCCGATCAGGGAGACCACCAACTAGACACTGAACTCTGCGCCCTGTCTAGCCGCGTTTCTCGTACTGTCTAGGGCTGTCAGTGTACTCAAAGTACTTCTTGTCTCCAACTCGACTCGCCTCCTCCCCGCACAGACCGGCAACTGCGTCGTAAAATCTACCGACGAGCCCGGAAATCCCCAATCCCTGAAGTCTAAATATTTATCTTATTCCCGGGGTCAGCCTCTGTCAATGTTTCATGTCGCATCCTGTTCCATTTTCAACCTGCATTGTGCAACGTCCTCTTTCCAACATGGACATCGAAAAAGGACCCCTGAGCCCGGATCACCACACGTCTATGTCATTTTCCGATGCAGGCAAGGACAATAAACCAATTGATCTGGAACAGCTCGGCGAGCGCGAAGGATATGTCCTGGATACATCTCTCGCACAGCAAGAAGGTCTGAAAACGACGCCCGACGGCAAGACAGTCCTCATCCCACAGCCGAGTGAATCGCCCAACGATCCTTTAAACTGGTCTTCATTTAGAAAACACTTGATCCTCATTATCATCTCTGCGGCGGCATTTTTACCGGACTATGGAAGCGCCACTGGTGCTGTCACGCTGATTCCCCAGGCAGCGTATGTTCCAACCTTGATCCCCGACTTTCCCCTTTATATTGTGACTAACTCTGCTCAGGGAGTGGAATATGACTGAAGACCACGTCAACCACTCGCAAGTCGGAAACGTGTTTATGCTCGGAGCTGGTGGCCCGTTTGTCGTTGCGCTCTCGGCGTACTTTGGCCGGTTTCCAGTACTCTTCTGGTTTTTTGTGCTTGCGCTGGCGACGGCGATCTGGTGTGCTGCTGCGCAGTCGTTCGAGTCGTTTATGGTATTTACCTCTATCCCGCCTGAGTTCCTTATATATCTGACAGGTGTATAGGCCGCGCGCATTCTTAACGGGTTCTTCTCGACCGTCGCACAGGGCGTACGTACCTCCTAATACTTCCAAATACGCAGACGCAGACAAGCTAATAAAAGCAATAGGGCGGCCTCATGTTCATCAAAGACATGTTCTTCTTCCACGAGCAAGCCCGCAAAATCAACATCTGGTCCGCCTTCATCGTCCTCTCGCCATACATGGGCCCGATGCTCGCCGCGTTCATAACAAGTACCCAGATCTGGCAGTGGGCGTTTGGTGTATACGCGATCGAGACGGGACTGTGTTTAATCGCGATCGCGCTTTTCGTGGAGGAAACCTACTACGATCGCAAGAATACACAGTTTGAACTGGTTCCCAATGCGCCGCGGTGGAAGCGCATGCTGGGGATTCAGCAGCGGCAGACGGGGTATATTATTAACACGCCGCTTGATGCGGTGATGAGGCCGTTGCAGGTCTTGGTTAAGCCGGTCATGTTTCTGTCTATGATCTACTACATGCTTACCTTTGCGTGGGTCGTCGGGGTTAACACGACGTTGTCGATATTCGTTGGGCCGTTGTATGGCTTTGGGCCGAAGCAGATCGGTGCGTGACAACCCTACCTACCACAAGTTATATATATATGTATATATGTATATACTGACGACAACAGGCTTCTTCTACTTCACCCCCGTCGTCGCAGCCATCCTCGGCGAGGTAGCAGGCCACTGGATCCACGACCTCGTCGCAACACTATACGCAAAGCGAAACAACGGGCGTCTCGAACCCGAAGCCCGGTTGCTGGCTATCTACATCGCATTCCCGTTTATGGTCCCGGGATTAGTTCTGCTCGGCTTCGCGCTGGAAGAAGGATACCATTACATGCTCACCGCACTGGGGTGGGGTCTGTACGTGTTCGGGATCATGATTGTGACAGTTGCAGTGAACGCATACGTTCTTGACAGCTATCCCGAAGCGAGCGGGGAGGTGGCGGCGTGGATTAACTTTGGGCGGACGTGCGGGGGGTTCATTGTTAGTTATTTTATGGTGGAGTGGGCTGAGAAGCAGGGTGCGAAGAGGCAGTTTGGGACTATGACGGGGATTGTAGGGTTTGCGTTTTTGATGGTTGTGTTTCTGGGGGTGTTTGGCAAAGGGTTGAGGAGGTGGGCTGGGCCGGTGCACTTTAAGACGGCGTGATTGTTGGACAGTTACGGAGTATAGTTAAGGAGGTATATATAATATTAGGAAAGATCTATTACATATTGTTAAGCAAGGAATTGCAGCTTCGGGGTCGGTATCTTAACATCTTATCATCAATTTGCTTTTTTTAAGGAGACCATATTGCCCATATATTACAGCCGATATATAAAACCCACAGCTTGGTCGGGAAGACATACCGGAGAGAGGCTGGAACACAATACTTTGCGTTGCACAGCCCTGTAATAGCTGCTCCTGATAGGTTAGCTGGCACATCGCTGCGCAAAGTCGCCCAGCAGGAAAAAGCAATGCGACGCATGCGCCACAGCTGGGAGCTGACGGGCGGCAATTGTTAAATTGAGAACTTCCCTACCGGCTTAGATGTGACCCAATAAACTTTAAACAATCGTTAATAGCAATTGCTGGGGGACAATCAACTTTGGGGTCTGCTCACTATGCCGAAACGAAAGAGAACGCGCAGCGCAGACTCCGGAGGGGACAAGCGAGGGGAAATTGTCAGCGAGGCTACACCGCAGGCAGAAGAGCCTTATCCGCGCCTTGATCGAAGCTGCGAGCGATCAACTTCGATATATCCCAACGAAACATATACAGTAGGGTGGGTGTGCGCTCTGAGCGTCGAGTTAGCAGCAGCAAAAGGTATGCTGGACGAAACACACGGCGAACCTCGGACACAGCCGAATGGCGACCATAATGCGTACACCCTCGGTCGCATCCACGAGTTCAACGTTGTGATCGCATGCCTCCCAGCGAGTGTATATGGAACGTCCTCTGCGGCTAATCTCGTAGGGGCAATGTGGACCACCTTTCCTAGCTTAAAGATTGGTTTCTTCGTTGGGATCGGTGCCGGTATACCTTTTTTTGCTGGGGATTTCATTCGAGATATCCGACTCGGCGACGTTGTAGTTGGCACAAGTGTTGTTGACTACGAGATGAGGAAGAAGTACGACGGAGACAGAGTGCTGAGTACAGGACATCAGGATAAGCCATCGAGGATACTTCTGGCTGCCATCCAACGACTCAGAGCGGATAATGAGGACAGGTCGTCAAGGATTAACCAGTATATCGATGACATGATACAGAACCACCCGGACAAGGGGCATTTCGCCTACCGAGCAAGCATGACTGATCAACTATGTGAGCCATGTTTACTTGGTAGCAACTGCACTGGTAACAAAAATGTTACTGTGGCACGATCTCGCCCTGACCGTCCCCACGGCGATGCGATGATACATTATGGGACGATTGCATCAGGAAACACCTTGTGCAGAGACCGGGCCTTCAGGGAGGAGATACGGGAGAAGTTCGACGCCATATGCTTCGACATGGAAGCAGCTGGTGTTATGAACAACTTCAGCGGTCTTGTTGTTCGAGGAATTTCCGACTATGCAGACTGCCACAAGAACGATGACTGGCAGTCGTATGCTGCGGCATCCGCAGCTGGCTACGTTAAGCTACTGATGTCTTATGTTCCCTTGAATGTGAAGCATACAGGAACTCTCGGTTAGTTTATTATCCGCATCGTCGGAGCAGGATACTGACAGTTATTTACTATTCTCGTAGGGCATGGAACAGTCAGGCCCCCCGAGCACGGCGTGGAAGAGATCAAAGTGCTTGACTGGATAAGTAAGGAAACCTTGGAGTCTCGACATGTCGACTATCTCAACCGCCTCCAACCGGACACAGGGGACTGGTTCCTGAGCTCGAGCGAGTTCAAGGACTTTGTCAACGGGGACGAACCGCTTCTATTTTGTCCCGGTATGCCCGGAGCAGGCAAGACCATGATCAGCACGCTCGCCATCGACTTTCTACGAAGAGAGTGTCAGCAAGACCCGGCGGTTGCAGTTTGCTTTTTATACTTCGACTACCGGATCAAATATAATAACGTCACCGAGCTTGTTGCCATTATCCTGCGACAGCTCGCTGCGCACAGGTTGCCACTGGCAAAACCAGTCCGGTCGCTGTATGAATTGTACGGCCTCCGAAACAGCAAGCCGCCATTAAGAGACTATATTTCCACCTTACAGTCCGCTTTGAGTGAGTGGAAGAAAGTGTTCCTGGTGGTGGATGCTATCGATGAATGTCCGTCCTCCAACAGTACGCGGCAGACATTCCTAGGTGACCTCAACACTATTCAGGCCAATTCGAAGCTCAGAATCATGATCACCGGCCGCCCGAACCCGGATGTAGTTGATGTAATGAGATCTCGCAAAGCAAAGTTGCTGGAAATCAGAGCCAGGGATGAAGACGTTGAAACATATATCGCCGATAGGATACGAAAGTCAGACGGCCTTGCACGGCAGCCGGAGGTGCTTCAGCAGCTGATCAAGGCAAAGATCACCCAGGCAGTGGATGGAATGTTGGTCCAGGCTACCTTGTACATGACAGAAAGTTGAAAGGTGCTAACAGTGTGGCAGGTTTCTACTGGCCCAGCTCTACCTTGACCGTGCGAGCCACCTCAGGATACATCGGGACATCGAAGATGCCATTGCAACGCTCCGGCAGGGGTCTGACGCATATGAAGAAGCATTCTCCGCAGCAATGGACCGCATTGACCGTCAGCAGGAAAGTAACAAAGAAATCGCGAAGAAGGCATTGGCATGGATTACCTATGCCACCAGACCGCTGGAGACGAAGGAGCTGCAGCACGCACTGGCACTCAGACCCACAGATACTGTCATTTATGAGACTGGCATGCCAGACGTTGACCACATTCTGAGCGTGTGCGTTGGGCTTGTCACATGGGATGAAATGAGTCGCACTTTTAAGCTGGTCCATTATACTGCGCAACAATACCTTGAAGGCTCCTTGGGAAGATGGTTCCCGGACGCGAAGCTTTACATTGCGAAAACGTGTTTACAATATCTGTCATTGAACGTGTTTGATGGGGAAGAGTGGACAGAATATTTTCACAGGGCTCTAACATATTACCTTTACACCTATGCTGTACACAACCTGGCGTACCATCTTCGGCACACTTCGTCACAGTTAGATAGTGAGATCATGCACTTTCTGATACACCGCGGGAGGATTAATGCCTTCGCCAACGAGCTTTTGTCACCAGCGGACAAGGGATTGGACATCTCGCCGTTTCATGTTGCTGCAGCTCTCGATCTCGATGAAATTATCGCAGAGCTGCTGAATGACGGATGGGATGTAAATGCCGAAGATGGCATATCTGGCAGTTCCCTGGTATGGGCAGCCAGAGCTGGTAGTGCAAAAACTGTCCGTCGCTTGCTCAAGGAGAAGAATGTTAAAGTTAATGCGCTGGCTCCTGTGGCGCCGTCGCCCAAGATTCGATCGAGCAGTATGTATTCCAGCTCTTGCCCGTGACGGGGTTGAAACTTATTTTGGTATCCCAGTGCAACTACCCGACACACCGCTAATGTCGCCGTTGATGATGGCTTGTAAATATGGCCACGAGGATGCTGTTGCCACACTCTTGGCCGACACTCGCGTGGACCTGAACGCGGTTGACTCCATGAGACGCACTGCATTACATTATGCATGTATAGCCTATAGAATAAGCACTAACTCCTGGGGACGCAGCGAAGTCCATCATGTCTGTTCCGACAACAGAACAAGCATTATCGCTCTACTCGTTCAGACCAGTCCTGTTGCGCACGACAATCTCGTGCTCGATCCTGTTGACATTACAGGGCATACCCCACTCTATGTTGCAACTTCCCATGGCAATGTTGACGCAATGAAAATCCTGCTCGATACGGGAAGAGTGGCTGTGGACAAAAAAGTGAAATATGGCGAAACGCCGCTGTTATGTGCATCTCAACGAGGAGACACAGAAGCCGTGTTCCTTCTACTACAGCACGGCGCCGACCCACGCCAGGGAGATGACTATGGGGGAACACCACTACAGTATGCTGCACGAGGTAACCACGAGGATGTCGTCCGAATGTTATTACAGCCGCCAAAAGCAGACAGCCTTGCCTTGGACAAATTCGGCCGATCGGCGCTATATGAAGCTGCTGGGTGCGGAGCGGTTTCCATTGTCCGGATGCTCTTGACCCATCAGCAAAGGGACCAGGAATATTATGGTACTGATGAAGAGCAGCTTCTAGAAAAAGTATCAAGCGACGAATTGGAAAAAATCACACAGTTGATCCGGGCGGGAAGGATTCATCCTGACGCGAAGGGCCAGTATGAATATATCATATACTGGGCTGTCCAAGAAGGACACCTGGGAGTCACGAAAGCCCTGCTGGATGTTGGCGCTCGTTTCAAAGCCAAACGGTTCGCGCATAGAGCATCATTGCTCTCGACTGCGGCCTTTAATGGGCACATCGAGCTAGTACGGCTGTTACTTTCGAGGGGCCATGATCCAACATTCTCTACTATGGATGGGGAAGCTCCCATCCATTATGCTGTATCAAAGGGGCACTATGAGATAGCGAGGCTGCTGCTGCAGGAGACCACCGCCGCCGACGTTCCAAAAAAGATCACGCTCCTGGCCGACGCGGCAGGAAAAGAGGATGGCCGTTTTCTCGAACTTCTCATCGAACATGGATGTGATCCAAACGATGTAGACTCTTACGGGCAGACTGCATTCCGTCACGCAGTGAAATCCAGATCTGCCACAGCCATGAAGCGCCTACTGGAGAAAGGTGCGTCCTGCGACCTAGCTGACGAGGACACATTGGAGCTCGTAAAACAGTCCTGGTTGCCAGAGATTTTACAGCTGTTGCAGGCGGAATAATGAGTCTCAATCGCCTGGGCCAGTCTTGAGGAACGGCACAAGAAGCGGTATATAGCCCTAATCGTAAATCTTCAACCAGGATACAGCTCCTTTTTGTAGTCCCAGGCTGCGTACATATATTAATAAATAGCATAAGACCAACCGCAATACTCAATGAGGAGGCTCATGATGTATTTTACGTACTGTAATTGACATCTGCACGATGACCGCGACTTCCCAGCGTCGTCTGTCGGGGCTCCTGCCCATCTACCATCAAACAACAGGATACTAAGAATCTCCCACATTTTTACATTCTGACAGTTCATAAGTCCGTTAGCTATCACACATTCTTTTATTACGCGGAATCAGATATATATTGCTACTTATTGATATACGTTATATTACCACTCTTCCGTCCAGACAATGTCTTCGCCCACATACCGAAGCGTCAGAGAATGGACCCAGGAGAAGCGAACGCAGTTTGCCAAACTGGCTTCGAAAGACCAGTGTTCCCTGCACCGGAGCGCAACGGGCCACGGATAGACGCGTCGTCCATTCCGAAGGTCAAGTACGCGATCATCGGAGCAGGACTCACAGGATGCAGCGTCGCCCACACCATGCTCAACCACGACTCCTTCAAAAATGACTCCGTCATGGTCCTCGAAGCCGGAGATGTTGCCAGCGGTGCTACTGCAATCACACATGGCCAGGTTGCACCTGCAACGGCGATGGACTGGGGTGAACTGGTGCAAAAAGTTGGGGTGCGGAATGCCAATGAGGCCGTTGCCCTTTCACACAGAAACCTACAACGATTGAGCGAGCTTGCTGCGAGACTTACTCCAGAGGATCAGGAAAAAGTCCAGTTTCGTCGCGTCAAAATGATAACCAATTTGATGACTCCGGACGCCCGGAATCTATTTCGACGCTGGGACCCTGCGTTTCGAAAGATGTTTGCACAGTTGGGCAATCAGTTTACGGAGAGAAATGCCGGAGAGGCTGGAACGGTTTGTCATCCTCCAACGTACAATCAAGCGCTGCACTAATGGCACTTCTAGGAATATCGATTCCGTATCACTGGAACCCGGGGAGCTGTCGAGGGCCCTGGGGCGACGCTCAATCCCGCAGCACTCGTCGTTGCTCTGTTCAACAAAATGTCGATTGAGCACCAGCAGGGGTTCTCCCTCCAGACCCATACGGCCGTTCACAGGATCGAGTACAGATCCGGTCCCCATGAGTTCCCGTACGTGTTGTACACCAACCGCGGCTATGTGTGGGCATCTTCGGTGATACACTGCTCCAATGGCTGGGCGGCACATCATAACTTTGGACTACGAGGGAAGCTCTTCCCTGTAAATCATCCCATGTCAGTAGAGGGGCTCAGTCCACTCCCGCCGGATGACTCTAGTGCGTACGCCTGGAGGTTAGTCCAAAGGCCGACTGTCGACTACAACGCCGGCACTTTCACACCAGGTCAGTACTCGGTAGTTCAGGATCAGGCCTCTCTGGGGTACCACGTTGCAGGAGGACCGCAGACTGTGGGTGGCCTTTTACCCGTAGGTGGAGTGGAGGCCCTGCAATTATCAAAGAATGATCACCGTGAGCGAATGCACCGACTTTTCAGGGAGCCTGTTGAGAGACTGGAGGACTGGGTTGACCTTGCTACATCATCAGCCGACGAACCCTCCGATGGAACATATAGGCCAGACACTGTCTCGCTGTGGTCTCAATGCGTTGGCTACACAGCCGACCTCCTGCCTCTTGTTGGGGTCATCCCAGTGCCGAATACATACACACGCAACAACCGACAGTGGATTGCTGCGGGCTGCAACGGCCGGGGCCTGGACAAATGCTGGCTTATGGGCGAGGGCCTCGTTGCTATGATTGCGGGCGAATTCGTCGAAAACCGCCTTCCTGCTTGCTATTACATCACTCATCCACGATTGAACACAATGCATGCCCCGGACTTTTTGAATCGGCTGCTGCAGGTCTATACCTATGAGGACCAGACACTGGTTGATGAGTATCTCACTGCTAATTAGATATAGACCTTAGTAAATGGGTAGTGAAATTAACCCACCATAGTTGTCTTTACGAGTTACGCAAATACTGCGCTCACTGAGTCATTGTAAATATATCCACTATATGTACAGAACGCTACGAAGAATCCCCGTCTCGAAACCACGTAAAATGCGCCGAATTCGCCCTGGACGTGCTGGGCTTTAGCGAAAACAAACTCCCCTCTCTACTTTGCGGTACAAGCGGCGGCGGCCATAGCCGGGTCAGACCTGGACTAGAGGGGTATTGCGAGTGCCATCCCTGCTCTGGGGGTGCAAGATTCCTAGGGCTCCCTCGATGTCCAAACGAATCTTTTCTTGGAACCGGCGGGCCTTCGCGCAACGGCCACGCACCATCGCCATCTCGATCACCATCACGATCGAACTCACCAGCTTCAACCTCTTCCAGCCGAATAAACTGTCCCCCACCAGATTCAAGATTCCAATTATCCGACTTGGACGAGAACTGACGCGCCGAGCCAGAGCGTTGCTCACGGGAACTCGACCCACCACCGCTCGGTTTCCGTCGCGAGCCGTAGCCTGACCCAGATCCAGAACCGTATGTATACCCCGTAGGTTTCCGGAAGAACATCGTGTAGAGACGTTTAATCAAAGCGCGGATTCCGGGCATACATGAGCATAAAATTCCGATGTCGATTTCGAGCAGGGACCAGATTCCTACGGGAACGAAGTCTTCTATTAGGCCGTTAGTATGGGGTATCATAGCTAGGCGATGGAATGAAAAAAAAAAAAAAAAAAAAAAAAAAAAAAGGGAAAGAAGGGTTGAGAGGAGGTACTTGTTGGGTTCGTTGTGCTATTGAAGCCGACTGCTTCGACGAGGCGGAAGACGCTTATTACTGTTACCCTGGATGGATTATGGATATTAGCGCTGGATGCGGCAGGCAGATGGTGATAGTGAAATGGGGAGACATACACAATACCGACGGCAAACATGAGACACATCCCAGTGCGTTTCTCCCATGACATCTGCAATTTCCATAAAACAGGCATTGGCAGGGCAATAACCACAACGTCAAGAACAATATTGATAATAGCATGAGCCAGCAGGAGCGCGTTATGATTGCTGCATTTCCCTGCATGTTCCCCGTCCCATTGATTCCAGTAAAAGCTCATGGGTGAACAGGAGAAGACCTGTGCGAAGAAACTTCCGATTCCCCAGAGTGTTGTGACTCCCAGGGCTGTATAGATTGCTAAACGCACAGGTTTGTTGGGGAAGAGGCGCAGGTAGAGGAGGAGCATGGAGCATTTGATTGTTGCGATGCAGACGACGTAGAGGATTTCTTCGACGAAGAAGAGCTGACTTGTCAGTATTGTCTGTTGGATATAAGTTAGGGTTAGCTTACCTTCATGGTTTCACTGATATGGTGGAAGGGGACGGTCCAGATGTTCTTCCCTAGACCATATGTGCGGACTGGATTGTTAACAGTTAAGGTATCAGGTATGGTGGATGAAATACTTACGTGGAAACCCAACACCTGAAATGGCAACCGCTACGAACTGCAATTGTCAGCTTTCTGTCAACTTGAATATGGAGAGACATACCAAAGCTGTGATGATGGTATAATCATCCCACCCCGTCTGCCACGCAAGAACCCGATTCGTTATCCGCAGGGCGACTGAAATAATCGCAACGACGATTCCCGCTATATTTACTTTCGGAAACGTCGTTGTATCCTCGATAGCAGGATAGTCGCATGTTGAATATGAGAAATTCTGCGCGACTGGATATTGTCAGTATGCCGTGAAGAATGATAAGGTAGGATGCGCACTTAGGGCTTCTTTGACGGTGCAGGTTGAAGCAATACACGGCTCAAGCGCTGCATTTAACTGTGCATCAGCGCAGATACAAGCGAAGTTTGTCAAGGAACATGTTGAGTTGCTTATGGCCCCGACGAGGCATGTTAGCTGAGAGGTTAGTATTCTGGCTAGTGAGTCACGTAGGGGACATACAGCGCACTCTGGAAGGCTATCCATTGCCGGATGAACTCTACTTCAGAGATCAAAAAGCCAGAGGGAGACGGACCCAGGCAGTTAAATGACTCGCGTCAGCCTGGCATAGATCGTGGGGAAGCGGGGATCAGGATCATAGTGTGGAACCAGTTCCTCTGCGTCTCGGCAATGAGGGCTGAGGTTGATTCACTGTTGTAGTTGCAAGTCTCCCTCGACTGCAGACATGGCGATGTTCCCTGGAACAGTAAGGACTCCGCAGGAGAGCAACAGGAATGGCGCAGTCCCCGCATTGACTCGAATTGCCTGACAGGGCTGTTTTCCGCGGCTGCTGGTTGGTGCATCTGATGCGTCTCGGGCCGGCAGGATCTGGACTATCTCCCTCCTGCTCTGGTCCTGCTTTGGTTACTGACACCTCTGGGCATCGTTCACTAGATTTAGGTTCATTGTCTGCCCCTGGTTGCCTTCGCCAGAAATGCCTGGAAGTTAAAATTGCTGCTTTCGACTCAGAATATGCAGGCCAGGGCGAACTAGCTGATCCCGCAGGAGCACTATCGCCCCTGCATGCAAACAATTGGCTTGTGCACCAGCTCCGCAATGGCGATAGCGTCCTTATTCCCTGTATCCGTATATTAATTTACTGGGATATTGTTCGAGTCGCCCCGTGCGTCCAGCCCTCCAAGCTTTCACATTTCCCACTCCACTCATTCCTACTGGCCTGGCAATTCTGCTCGGAGCTGCATATAACCAACGGGTTCAACATGCATGGCCGTTGGGGATTGAAACAGCCTACTCTCCTCCGTACGCTCTCTTTTACTCTAATCCTCATACCTTGTGCGCCAATCTCTTAGCTCGGGTCCGTGGCAATGCCCGAAAAATAGCCCAGCCCATTCCCGCAGGATGAGCCTGGACTCCCTCCTCAGTCGCGGCGAAACGCGGGGTTTTCATCCTGATTCCTTCCATGATGAAAAATCGGCTTGGAATACTGGGTGGCAAAGAGAGTTCACGTACCAAGTCCATTTCTCCCACGGTCAGCTTGGTTAAGGATTGACACCCGACCTCGCCAGTTACTATGTGGTCGTAAAGCAATCCCCTGCGCTTTTACATAACATCTACGCGGATCGCTATCCCACGTGCGAGTTCGTTCTACGGAGAAGGTTTTGGTGCCTTTATTGGACATGTTTCTTGGTTGATGGCGAGTTCCCACATGCCCAGGGTCGACGCAGGTCCAGGCCAAAATAGTGAAACACTAACTAGACTAAGTATCCAAGCCAGCTGAACTACCATTACTATCTGGAGGTTCCAGGTTCAGGGATTAGCATGCTACCGAGTGATTCAGCCCCCGGAAATCACGGCATCAACTGAACTAGCTATCCTCGCACAATCTCACAGCGATGTCCAGACGGCGCAATCAAAAAGTAATTCTCAGGCTTCATAGTCTCCCACGTTATATCCCCGGCCAGTTTCACCCCGCGACACTCCCTAAAAAACTCCGCTGCAGCCAGCCTCAGTTCCATATACGCCAGGTGTATACCCAGACACGTCCTGGCCCCTGCGCCAAACGGCGAGAACGCCATCTGCGACACGGACTGACTATTTGTATCCTCGCACTTCAACCACCGGGAGGCATCAAAAACGTCAGGGTTCGGAAAGATATTCTCGTCCCGGTGGATGGTCCAGCTCTGGGTGCTCACTGTTACGCCTTCTGGAATGAAATGTCCAGCCAGTGTCGCGCCACCCTCTGGTACAGAGCGAGGGAGTGAGCCTGGGGCGGCACCATACAGACGGAGTGTTTCCTTGATCACCGCGTTTAGCAATGGGAGGCTTTCCAGCGTTGCATCATCATAGTCCGCCTTGAGATCTTGTACCTCCCTTTCTAACTCCGGCTGCAGCTGCGGTTGACTCAAAACAGCCCAGACGAGGTACGTCAGTGTGATTCCTGTCGTGTCGGAGCCGGCGACAATCAAGTTCCCTGCTTCAGTGACGACATCTTCGTCTGTTAGACTCTCACTGCCCTTTTCCGACTCGTGAATCATCCCCGAGAAGATGTTCCTGCTTGACTCGCTGCTTGTCCGGGCATTCGTGATCGCGCGCCGGCCGTAGTTGGTCATATAGTCAGACGCCCTGAACATCGATTTGATCGAGGGAATGGGGAGATGTCGTCCGATGAACCCGACAAGGGGTAGCTCAGAGTTGATCCCAGAGCCCATCATCGTCGACTCCAGAACATGAATATACTCGTTTTTCTACACAACTGTCAGCTTCCCCCTCGAAAATCAATGAAGGATGTAAACATACCACGCCTAGTTGCAGCATCCCGAAATCCTCCCCAAACATCAAATGGCCAGCAACATCCGTCGCCAGGAACGTCCACCACTTCAACACATCACACCTCCTTTCACCATTCGCACTGACACCACCTCCAGCATCCAATTCATTCTTTATCTGTCCAACAGCCATCCTAACCTTCTGTCTAACGACACCCTCCCACACTCTCCGCAATTCACTCTTCGAGAAAGCCCTCGCAAACAATTTCCTCCTATCCGCGTGCTCCCGCCCACCAGGCATATCAAACATGCCGGGCGGGCGCTCCGTGACGAATTTCTTATACCATGGGCTTTTCAGGAACGGGGATCCGACGCGGTGAATTTCCTTGAAGTCGGGGAGTGAAGAGATGGAAACTTCATCGGGACTTATGCGCACGATCGGGCCGTATTTCTGGTGCAGTGCGTGGATGTAGTAGATTCTGTTACCGCCTAGAATAGACTGTTTCAACGGGATACGGGTGAATTTTGTGCTTATGGGGCCTGGAATTTGCCGGAGGGGGGAAGTGTAGATTTTGTATATTTTCTATCCAGCAGTTAGTTAGCGATTGGCTTATAGTTATGGTGATGGATACCGGGGATACCTACCTGGGCAAGCCAGAGGACTATCCCGAGCAGGGCGTACAGCCAGAGTCGGTCCATGTTGGCGACGGTATTCCCTCGCTGATTCAGGACGGGCTGGATGTATATTTTATATCCAAGATCTGAATCGCGGTGTCGGTGACTCACGGGTGGATCAACCCGAGATGTCCACATTTCCGCCCCACGAAATACCCAGCGTCCCCCTGTTTTTTTACGCTTTTTATCGGAGGCTGCGCACTCCGCAATCTGGACTTCCGCTTAGTCACAAGGCAGGGCAGTTGTGCTCGCCAATGGGCTTTCAGGCATTGCTCATGCTGATACTATGAAGTTCACAAGGTACATCTGATGGCCATACTACAGGCTGCTCACGCTGGTTTCTCAATATAATTTATATGGTTGATATAATTAGTACCTGAGTTATATAGAAATAGTATACATTAAATAAGATATGTGGTCCTATAGATAGAGCTAATATGGTGGGTGACCGGTATAAGCGGTAACCGATTCTTGGCGGTCATCGTTCGACACCAACTCAACTACCCAGCGCTTGTTTCACCTCCAGCAACAACCACAACCCCTTCTTCATTCATCATGGATATCCAGGCCAGATTTGAGGAAATCCGACGAATGCCAGTTGATCACCAAAAGCTTGGGCTGTCAGACTGGTCTAATATTGAACCTCTTTTTGATAAAGCTATTAATACCCCTACTGAGATTACCCCTCATGAAAAACACCAGATCGCCCAATGGCCACTGCGTGAAGAGATGGAGGCACAGTGCCAGAAGCAATTTAATCGCTCCATTTCTGACCTGCTTCAGGCTGCTGTGATAGATCGTGATTCTCTTACCTGCTCTGAGGCTACTCTAATTCGTCAGGGCTTCCATGATATAGACCGACTGGCCTATACAGAGCGTCAGGCTGTGGCCAGGAGACGCCGGCGGTTTGAGCAGCTACTATGGGATAAATATCAGCAGGCATTAGGCTCTGTTCTATTACCAGTGGAAATAAAAGCCTGGAATGCTGTTACCGATGATGAGTGGTTCAATGAGAAGCTTAGGACAAGCCTGCAGCACACACGTAATCCATTCGTCGACAGTGGCCCCGCGCCGTGGGTTCAAAAAATCATTGACCAGGGAGATAGCAAGCCATGGGGGTATATTATATATTGCTTTAGACTCAATACGAGATGGCAGAATTTTCAAAGCAAGTTTAATGACAGGGTCTTCCTCGCCCCCTCTGTGGGTGTAGGGTCAGATCAAATCCGGAGGACCAAATTGACGGAGTTCCTTAATTTTGACGGACCAGAAGACGATCTAGTTCTTTTACGACAGTAAGCTTGATAAGTCTCCTCGAATATCCTTGCCTCTAATAATAGTTAATAGAAATTTCCGAGGCCTTCGAGATAAAGGTCACCTGAAGCGTGGCCTTCTTCCTCATGTCTTTCTCTATGCTACATCAGAGTCGCGCGACTCATGGAAGCTGGAGGGCCGCTATTACCCTTGGATATGGGCAGTTGATCCAGATTGGCCACTTGATGGAGCGGACGAAGATGGTTATGATGGGCGCGTTCCGGTCGCCTGGGGGATTACGTATGACAGGTTTTATAACTTTATATCAACAAGACGCTTTTCACTCAAAGATATATGGCGGGACTTGAATCAGATGCGCGAGCTGATGGCCGACGAGCCACAGCCTGGCTGGGGGTTCACCAAACTGCGATAGCTGGACTCGGACGAGCCCAGTGCAAGGGGAATTGCACTTCCTAATATCGAGGCTTACACGCGCTTAACTAAATATTCACCCGGGCGTGAAAGTCTTTTGGCAAATCTCCGTCGCGAGCACCTTTCAGGTTCGTCGCGTCCCAATACTATGGCGGCGATTCGATAAACTATCCTCTCTTCAGTACCAACTAGACCTTTCATCAACCGAGGGCAATGCACTGAGACCTATCAGATGGCTTATTATTTATCATGGGATTGTTGCGAATTCTACGAAGACCAGAAATACGCGGCTATGCCTGGAAAACGCAATATGTTTAACTGGCTCGGCTTCGTAGAGTCAGGCACTAACCTGCCGCGAATATATCCTTCAAACAGGGCCATCCATGGGCAGCAGTTTACTAGAATTGACAAGCCGGCAATTAACGGCCGCTGCGTATACTGCGTTCCTCGTCTCGCATGTTCGGCCGCCCTTGGAAGCAGAGTCGGGATCTTCCTAAATCATGATACTCCTTGCTACCTACAATATGGTCGGTAATACTTAAGTTATATTGGATGGGCGGCACGCCCGCACGCCTCTGGATACACGATTTACATACCTGGAAGTAAAAGTCAGGTATTATGCTATCCTGCACCTGTCGTAGAGCTAGTAAATCCAAACTACGGGATAATGTATATGTTTTCGAATCTTAGAAGCCAAGTTATCACGACGTCGGTGTCGGAATACCACACCGAGACATAAACTCAAAACGACGCCTATTACTGGGAGGCCAAGATTTATGTTGCGTCTGTTATAATCAAGGAGAGATCAAACTAAGCTCTATCAATACCTGAGTCAAGTAGGTTACTGTTATGAGAAGCCTTCCACCGCAATGGCAGGTTCCCCGTGGTTAAGCTTGACCTACGTACACCTATAGGGTCGGTAAAGTGGGATCTTCGTACGACCATTAAGGTAATTATTTTAGTCTACATGAAGCTACAGGGCTAGGTGCTTATCCTAACTGTAATAGTCAGCTCCCTACATGTACTTTCTGTAATCGATAAAATTGGTACCTGAGTTGCATACAAGGAATATAGATTAAATGAGTTGTGTGCTCCTATAGATAGAGCTAATGTCAACTACTTGCGTATTTCCCTCTCCTGGACGCTCCAGGCTGCCCGGTGCGTCTTGGTAGATGGTGGCACAGGAACGATCTCCAGCAATCCTTCCAATCAGATCCGCCATTGACAGCTCGATGTTGAGTTTGACCATATACGCAAGAGGATGAAACTGCATGTACCTTATCGTGGTGTCAGCAGTATTTTCACTCAGTTGTCAACTATACTTACACGAATGTGTTTTGCAAGCTCATCATTGATATGATCAGGACGTCCATGCCAAGGGATATCCCGATAATACTCATATTGAAATATATCAGCGTCTTGTACTTTATCAGACCGGCCGATACTAGATTCGATCGAACGATGTGAATGAAATAGAAGTTGAGCGACCCGTCGACAAGAAGGTAGATGACCTTCTCGCAACGGTCCCATCGCTCGTTGATCCAGATGTATTCCTCTGAGAGCTGTAGGCGAGCGGGAATCCAGATAGTATAGACCGAAATGTTGACGGCGGTGATTAAGGTGGCGACGGCAGCCTTTAGACATGTAGCCTTCTTTTGATCGAGGAGGAGTAATGCACAACGATTAATGATGATTTGCAGGAGGAATTGGACCTGGTCAAGTTCGTACGGTTAATGCGTTTCCGGAGTATGCAGAGCCATTTACCTGCAGGGCCCATAGTGTAACTTGCACAAAGTCAGCTTCCTGATATGATATCTCGGGGTCCAGGTGTGGATATTATACCGATGCCGAAATAGAAAGCAAAGCTCAGATGCCGTCAGCACTGGCTTCCTCGCCGTTTTCTGGGATTAATTCAGCCTCACCTTGTTGGAATCACACCCCTCACATATAACCAGCAGATTATGCTAAAAATAAGGCAAACTATGATCTCCAGCCATATCATCCATACATAGGCATTACTAAAAATGCGGCGGCCATTCCTCTTGTAGATATTCACAGTCTGCTTCACCGCTGTCCAACTAGTGAGCCACCCAAAGCCAATGGTGAAACCCCATGCAATTGAAGCAACTGCCATGTCAGCCTCCGTGACTTCTGGGAGAACAAAGTCCGGGGAAAGAAGCGCCATTATCGCCGATGAAGCATTGTTCGGTATAATAATGAATGTACCATGTTGGCGAACCCGGTGCAAATGCGGAAAGAAAGGAAAGTTGCAAGTCGGTTTCGAATACGAAAAGACCCGGAGATACCCAGAATTAAAGGCACGCGACAGCAGCCAGCTTGACGACACATGTGGAGACTTTCCCTTGCATTTTTAGTGGGCAAAGCTGTGTTCAAACTTCAAAGTGCAGTTAAAGTTTCTAGTAGCGGGTGCACACTTCCTCCCACCCGAGAGATTGGGACTCCGCGGGCCCGACATCCAATACCGCCCGGTTCTTCGCGAGGGATAAAGTTGTTGGCATAGTGGTCGAGCCAGCCACGGAGGGGGTGGCGAATGGTCCGACTCGAGTAGTCGACTTCAAGGCTGACTCCATCTCTTAACTGCGTGTGATACATGATTGACTCGTGTGTGGCTGTACACCAGTTGCGTATGCTATCTTCATCCGAGTAGCCCTGGCCATTAAAGTCCGTATATTGTTTGAATATAGTATAAGAAACACTTAAACATTAAGAAAGTATCTACCGATCAACATCCCCCGCAACCATGACCTCTCCAATGGCCTTCTCAGCCCCCTCCCACTCCCTCTTTATAACATCAACAACCCAGTCGCCTCTCGGCTTCAACCTGAATCTCCTCTCCTTTGGCATAGTCATGAAACCAACAACAACCATCTCCCACGGATCCACCACATCGCCATCCAGCGCCTCAACCTCAAAAGCCCACAGCAGCGACGCAACCTGCATAAACGTACCATCCGTCGCAACTCTCTTCCCCTGACAAATCCTCCTCCCCTGCCCAAACACAGGCAAGGGAAGATCCGAACGGAGTTTCGATTCACCCGTCGCGGGATCCTCACGAAGCCACCGCTCCGGTATAAACTCCTGCGTATCTCCCAGCTCCGGATCAAAGACTGCCTCGTCGCGACCGATCGCCCACGCATTCGCGATAACAGTCCACCCCTTGCTGATCTTCGTTCCCTGGAAGGAATCCGTGTGGTCCGCGCGTCGCGGAATCGAGCCTGGCGAGATGGGCCTCCACCGGAAGAGCTCATGGGTGATCGCATCGACGAAGGACAGGTTTGCGCGGTCCGCGAATGTCGGCAGTCGATCGCGGCCCACGACACGGTCGAGCGTCTCGTGTGCCTTGGCCATAAAAGAGGATGAGTTACTCATAGCCGCGATGAACAGCCACAGGAGCTGACGCGGGGACGTCTCCATCCCGCCCTGGATGGAAGTGGCCAGTGTAAACGCGAGATCGAGATCCGAGACGGGGGAGTCGGCGGGTGCGTGTTTCTTTGCGGTTGCGAGGGCCTGTTTTGTGGCGTTCCATCCGGGGCCGTCGCGGCCGTGCGTGAAGAGGCGCATGTAGAGGTCTACCTGGTCGGCGAAGAGGGCGTCTGCGGAGCGCTGCCAGGGGGAGAGCGCGGCGGGGAGGTGGCGCAGGGCGGGGATGATATCTGGGAGTTGGGGGTTTGCGGCGAGATGGGTGACTTGCTTTTGGATGTCGATGACCTCGTGGAGGATGGGTTCTTCGTAGCGCGGGATGCGCAGGCCGTAGTGGAGGGCGAGGATGACGCTGGACTGGGTGCGTTCGAGTAACGGATAGACTTCTGCGGTGCTGAGAGTGTTGTCGGGGGAGTTGGTTAAGCTGGTGAGGAGGTCGAAGAGGAGCTGTTTCGCCTCGAGTTCCATCAATGGCTGGTACTTTGGAGCGGCTGGGGCACCGAGACTGGGTGAGAGAATGCGGTGGTGCAGCTTGAGATGGTCGTCGTAGTCGTGCATGAGGGTAAAGCGCGAGCGCCCTGGCTGTGCGCCGGTGATCATCTCCATGCTCACGGACGCCGGGCGATTGCTGTACCACTGGCTGCGACGGCTGAAGAGCTCGGTTACGGCCTCGTACGAGTTGAGCACGACGATCGGAATGAGCCCGAACAGCTTGGGGACGGCAATTGGGCCATTCTGCCTCGCCCACTCGTCCCAGTTGACGAGCGGCTTCTCGATGGGAGAGCTGTGCAGGTCGCCGATGAGGGGGAGCTTGAGCAGCGTCTTGTCGGTGGATTTGCCCTTTTTGGTGCTGAGATACAGCAGGGAGAGGGCGCCCACGATAATGAGAACGACAGAGGCAGCCATCGCAAAGGGGAGTTAAACTGCAAAGAGCTGCAAGAAACTGCAGGAAAAGACGGCAGTTCGTGACAGCACATGGTTTATATTGGGCCCACGCACACAGCCAATCCCACCGAACCAGGGGCCGACCGTTTGCCCTCCTTATTCAGAGTTGTGGGCTATGCATCAGTTTCTCGAGTCAGGCCAGCGCCCGCCAATCCCAAGGCACATAATTACTCCAAGAACAAGTCTTGTGGGCAGGCCCAGCCGGGGAGCGTTGTTAGTTCCCAGGGCGGCGCTAGCAGCGACGGCGGCCTGAGAGTGCAACAGCCGAGCCTTAAGTGCCAATAGAACAGCCCAATGTCAACACCCAACGGCCGCGGTGGAGCTCCCAAGGCTGATTTGAGTTCGCCGAACTGCTCTCTGATATTCTGACAGAACTTTGTTCGCAGAATACGAGCGCCAGCAGCCGACTGCTCAGAAGCTTAAGCTGCCTCTGGCAGGTGTCACATTTCTGCAGGATACAGCGCAGGGTCGTCGGACGAGTCTTCTATACGGGCCTATAGTTCTGATCGGGCAATCGCATCGCGATCCATCGGGGCTTAACCCAGCGCCTCACAGGGCAGCACGGCAGGACGGCCCCGTAAATGGGTCCAGTCGGATCCTGCGTTCGATAGCCCGCGGCAGCATCAGTCCAGGGCCAAGTCCAGCCGCTCGGATCCTGGGACGACGATTCTGCACTTCGGCAGTGCGGAGTCCAGGAGCATTTAAATTGGATTGGGGTCCAGTTTCAGTTTCCCTTTATCGTTCCTGCAGCAGAGCCATTGTTCACCGACGAGTCAGTCGCCGTCGCTGTCAGGATGACCGTCACCTTCCCCGTCCAAACGCACGACCAGCGGGCTGTTCTCGGCGTTGCTATTGTATTCTCTGTTCTCTCGGTCACGGCCGTCTGTCTTCGTCTCCTGGCTCACAAGCTCGCCCATAAGAAATGGACCATCAGTGACTGGTTCCTCATCGCAGCATGTGTACGTCCACATTGCCCCTATCCCCTGTCGGTATTATACTGAGAACAGACAGATCTTCGGCGTCGGCCTGCAATCCATCAGTATCACCGGCGTCATTCAAGCCGGCATCGGCTACGGACACGTCAAGGACATCGCCATGGACCCCAACTACGGCCTGGAGCCCATCACAAAGCTATCCAAACTGATCATCCCCCTGCAATTCCTCTGGGTGCTCAGTCTCAGCTGCACCAAGATCTCCATCCTCTTCTTATACCTCCGCATCTTCCCCGTCCGGTGGCTGATCATCTCCTCCTACACAACAATGTCCATCATCGTCGCCTGGACCATAGCGACCATCCTAGCTGGCTGTCTGATCTGTCGCCCCTTTGCTTACAACTGGGATAAAACCATCGTCGGCGGATACTGCGGGAACCAGGTCTCCTCTTTCACGGCGACGGGCATCATCAATCTCATCACCGACGTTGCCGTGATTGTCCTTCCAATGAGCAGTCTATACAAGCTCCAGATGGCGCTGTATAAGAAAATCACCCTGATTGCCGTTTTCGGCTTGGGTATTGTGTACGTCTTCTCTCCCTTTCCCTTCTTTCCATCACCGTCCACCACCACCACCACCACTGCTTGTATCTGGCAGTATACTAATCTTACAGAACATGCGTAATCTCGGCCCTACGCATCCGCGTCCTCTCCACAATGAACTTCAACGACATAACCGCCACAATCCCCCTCGCCAACATCTTCAGCGGCATCGAGCCCTGTCTCGCCGTGATCCTCGCCTCCGTGCCCCTGATGCGCCCCTTGCTAGGCCGCACAGCCACCACGCCCGTCGGCACCGGCGCTACACCGGTGAAATCATCACGCTCAAAGGGCGGCAGTGGCGCGGGACATCTGGGGAAGGGCTCGCGGGGCACAAATGATGATGGGTTCCAGCCGCTGGATGATGATACGCGGCAGTTGTGGTTGAGGCCGCTGGGGCCGAAGCACTATGCGGGGATTTCGGTGCAGGAGAGGGGGGATGGGATGGAAGAGGATGAGAGGGGGCTTGTTGGTGGTGGTGGTGGTGGTGGTGGTGCGAGGGGAGGGGATGGCAGAGGCTTTGGGAGGGGGATTCGTGTTAAGCAGGAGTGGGGGGTTGATGAGAGTCGGTGATTGTACGTACTTGTCTATATTTGTACATTATATGGGAAGGGTGGGTACGGTGGGCGGGTTATTGTTCTTTCAAAGCGAAGTGCAAAAGTTATACCAATTAATGGCGCTGGTTATCTGGAATCAGTTATTTATACTTCCATTCATCAAGACATTGAATTCTCTCAACCCGGATTGCTTCAATTCCAGGCCGTGGCTACATTATATTTGAACCTAATATATATATTGGGTTTCACTTGGCAACCGCTGAAACAACAGTCGCTCTTACAGATTACAACCTGTCACCACCAACATTAATACTATTCTATAAGAAACTTTTACTAGGAAGAGATATTCTCCTCCCCATCCTCAAGCTGTCTCTCCTCACTTCCGTCCTTACCCGGCCCCGCAGTAAGATACGCCCACGACGACACCGTAACAAGCAGCGACGCGACCGCTAGTCACCCGTTAGCCAAACATCAAACCGATAGGATAAGAAAAAAATTCAAGGGGCACTCACCCAGTATGCAATTCATATAATAATACCCAATAAGCTCGGAGAAACTCCCAGAAAGCAACGGGCCAAGTACCATGCCCACATTAAACGGGACTTCGGTGAGGCTTGACAATCGCGAGTTCCCACCGTACGGACCGAATATAGCTGGGTTTTTGGACTCCAGGTCGTGAACGACGGCTGGGTTAATCACGTTAATATCCCGGATTCTACTTAAAAGGGAAAAGGAAAAGAAACACACCCATCATCTGAAACGACCCAGCACCCCTCGTCAACGCAAACGCAAACCCGAGCCCAACAATAGCGGCAATATAAACCGCCTCACCCCCCTTCTCTAATTTCCCCCAGGGCAAATCCGCCCCAGGGACAGCCATCAACCAAAGCAAAGGCGTTGTCAGCGCCCACCCGATCGTCGTTGGCCAGCGGAGGCCAAAATGGTCGCGCATCCACCCGATCGGGAGCCCCAGGACGATAGCCGGCAGGTTGAGACCGAAGAATAAAAGACCGACGGGTAGAGAGCCCCAGCCGAAGACTGCGCGGACGTGCAGGGGTAATGTGGTGTCGAAGCTGGCGAGGACGGAGGACATGATGAGGGTGTTGAATATCGAGGCGAGGATTTGCGGGTTGCGGAGCATTATGCTGTAGAAGCCGCGAGGCGCGTCGGGGTTAGTAGTAGTATCTGTTTTCTGACCATCGGTAGAGGTTTGGTGGTCCCTTTGCTGGTCAGCAAGGAGGGCAGTGCGTTCCTCAGCGCGTTCCTCGGGTTCAGTCGCGTTCGAGGCCGCATCCCAGTTCGGAGAAGTTGACAAGGCCGATCGATTGTCTATCATGACGAGACGGGCGAAGAAGTCTACGGCGAGCAGGAGCAGAGCAGCCGACCATGCGGGCCAGTATCCGAACAGCTGCAAAAGGATTCCTGAGACCATAGGCCCTGCGAAGATTCCGGTCCCGACGATAGACATCGCGGTGCCGGTCACTTTCCCCTTGTTCTCGCCGTCGACATTATCGACCAGGGTGGCGAACGCGACGATCCAGACGGCGGAGCTGGCGAGGGACTGGAGGACTTGACCGGCCATGAGAACCCAGACTGGAGCTGTTAGTGGGCGGCTGGTTTTAAAGAGATGGTGAGCTTACCGGCCCGCGAGCAAGCGACGAGGATCGTGCCCGAAGAGCATGCTGCGAGGCAGAGCAGCAACGGGATCTTTCTGCTGGGAGTTTTGTCGGCAAAATGAGCGATGAATGGAGCAGCGACAAGAGAGATGACGCCGTAGAGGGTCAAGAGGGTGGTCGTGAAGCTCTGGGTGCGTGACGGATCGAGATGCAAGCGGGTCTCGAGCATATACGGGAGAATTGGCACGACAAACCCGAAAAAGAAGCATTCTGATGGCGTCAGTGTCTGTCAGTCAAATTGGATGGTCGACGTACCAGAGAACAAGCTGATGGTGGCCGTGGCGATGATAAACGACTGCGACGAGCGCCACGAGTAACCCCAGGGCAGTCTCTGCGTGTCAATTGCCATCGCGAAAAAGTTTGAAAAGTGCATCAGCCATGGAGGTAAGCTCTGATATTAGAAGAAAATCGGGCCAATCGAGGCCAGCAGAAGGGAACCATAAGAGGCGCGTTCTTGCATCAAGTGAGCCAATGTCAGTCGATCTGACGTGCTGCGGGGATTTCATTCGCTTTGTGTCGGAGAACTTTGTGACTCACTCGACTGCGTCTGTGAGGAGGCAGCATCTACTCTGAATCACTCTGAAGCACTCTGGATGCCCGAAAGACAAGCTCCGACAATGGCAATCAGTGGAGATCCAACAACCAGTCCATGAGGCTTGAACAGTTAATCCGCGACTCCACTTCAACCGTCAACCAAGTTTTCGAGGTTGCGACTCCGCAACGTCGCGACTTCGCGACCGCCACTCAGCAACGCCTCAAGCCCACCTTCATCATCTCCTTGCATTGCATCGCCCCGCCAAGGTAATAACTGTTTCTCCCGCTAATACGCGCCCAACGAAAGCAAAATCAATCTCACAATGTCCTCCCTCCTCCGCCGCCTCCTCCCCAAGCCCGTCGCAAACACCGGCTCCCAGCTCCGCGACCACCAAGCCAACGAGCGCACATTTCTCTCATGGACGCGCATGGGTCTTGCCTTTGCGGCAATGGGACTAGCCGTTGGAAGACTCGGTTTGATAGAGCATTTTTTCAACCCGGTCGCTGAAGCCACTGCTGCTCCTCCTTCACAATCGCCGTCCGCGCAGACGCGCAAAAACACGAGCGGTGACACCGATCCAACCACAGATACGAAGACGAGGTTGAGAGATAGCCCAGATATCCTCGTTAGCCGTCTCTGTCAGGTTATCAGCGTTTGGTCGTTTGGGTACGGTCTGTTTCGGTATATAACTGTGAGTCGGAATCTGGGGAGGGGGCAGTTTGTTCCTAGTATCTGGGGACCGGTCGTCATGACTGCCGGGACGATGGGGGTTATTGGAACGCTGATTGAGATGGACTGGAAGAGGCCGGGGCTGGGAGACGGCAATGGTAATGCTCGCGGACTTGATATTCGCGGGATGCTACAGAGGTGGAAATCTGGATCGGACAAATAGGTCTGGAGCTTGCTGTATGATAGATATTTGATTTAGCGTCGGATTAAGATAGATCTTGATAGAGTGTAAGTTATATAGACAAAAGTGATGCACACGGACAACCATTCACATCTAATACCTAAGTCAAGAAAAATCACCCTCATGAACCATTCCCAGACTGCCTGGCATCGCATCCACAAACCCATTCTTCGCGTACAACTTCCGCCCCGGCTTATCCGCCAGGAGACTGATATACGGGTTCCCCTCGGGCGCATTGTCCTTGATATGCGCCAGCAATTTCTTCAGGATTGCCTCCCCAAGACCCTTGCGCTGATGGTCCGGGAGCACCGCCATATCCACGATGTGGAAGTACCACCCGCCGTCGCTAATGATGCGGCCCATTGCGACTGGCTTTGCGGAGTTTGTTGAAGGGTCGGTGTAAATGATGTAGCAGCCGTACCAGGCGCCATTGACTGAGGCGGTTCCTTGCGCGACGGTTTTGGGGGAGAGGCCGGAGGCGAGGCGGAGGTGGAGGTAGTCCTCGACTGAGGGGGGAGAATCAGTGAAGACGTAGTTTGGGGGGAGTTGGGTGGCTGTCATTGTGGTTCTGGAAGTTGATGTGATGGTAGTTGGGTCATCGCCGTGACATTGAAGGTATTCAGAGTCATCTAGATAAATAGACAGCCGAACAGGTAGCAATCGAGTAAGCTGTTGCTACCTAGTCGTATGTGGGGGGCGGCTACATTCGGGGTGGGCTGTTGTATACCGAGGAGGCCTGTGAGCCTGCAACGCCACAACTCAGGGGAACTCGATCCAAACCCTGGTTGCCATATTCAACACCAGAGCTCTCACTGAGGATAAGATCCATGGGTCCATGATATAACTTCCCGGGGCAGGCTTTATACTGCTATCCTTGTCCATGCGGACAAATACCGGCGATACCTGTTCTGTCAAGTGGTATTTTTCCACAAATGATTGGCCAAGAGCGAGAGCTGTGGTAAGCTTGGCAGTGAAATACGGGCGATCCGTGACGAAACAGGCACATGTAAATTGTAAAGACTTCTCAAAAAAACCGACTCAGCAGCAGTGTTAGTCACCTTCCAACCGTTTCACTGCTTAAGATTAGATTAGATGCACCACCGGTCTCGATCGTCCCCCACGTCTCTCGCAGGCAACGATGCTGCTGCCACCAGTGTGTTGAGTCTCATAACACCACTGCTTCAGCATGGAGCATTCTCGCGCGCCCTCCAGCGCGCCTTCAAGCGACATCTCAATAGCTCCAAGCGCGACGACCAGATCCTCCTCGCTATTCGACGAAGCTATCTGGTTCCTGCAGCCGGACCACCACGATGAAATGCAATTCGAGCTAGACAATGGCGTCCCAGTGGTAAGGGGAGGAACCACGAGCGCGCTGGTCGAATACCTCACTCGACACGATAAACTTGACACGGCGTTCAACCAGACCTTCCTGCTCACGTATCGCTCTTTCATGACGAGCACGCAATTATTCGCCATGCTGATGGAGCGATTCTACATCCAACACCCGGACGGGCTCACCCAGGCTGAATACCAGATCTGGCTGTCGCACAAAAAGAAACCGACGCAGGTACGGGTGATCAATATCCTCAAGCGCTGGCTGGAACAGACCTGGGTCGAGCCCGACGATGAAGAAACCCGCGACCTGCTTAAAAGGATTTACGAGTTCGCGCTCGACTCAATTCCGGCGCTCAAGACACCGGGGTCGAATGGGCTGATCAATGTCATTGAGCGGCGCTTACAGGGGGACCGAAACGTGCGAGGCCACCAGCGCCTGTCCATGCAAAGCGTCACCTCCCCGCCACCGGTGCTGCCCAAGAAGATGAAGAAGATCAAATTCTTGGACCTCAATCCGACTGAGCTTGCGCGGCAATTGACGCTGCTGGAGTCGCGACTGTACGGTAAAATACGTCTAGAAGAGTGCCTGAACAAAGCGTGGCAGAAAAGGGCAGGGGACTTGGAGCCGGCACCGAATATCAGAGCGATGATCCGCCATTCGAACCAGTTGGCGAATTGGGTCGGGAATCTAATTCTCGAGCAGTCGGATTTGAAGAAGCGAGTGCGGCTAATTAAACACTTTATCGAGATTTTGGAGGTACGTCCCTTCGATCGTTGACTACTTGAACACCTCTGACTCCACAGGCCTGCTACGAGATGAGAAACTACTCGACATCAATCGCCGTCGTATCCGGACTTGGGACAGCACCGATCCACCGGCTGGCTCGGACGTGGTCGCAAGTTAGCGAACGCTCCATGGCGACCCTGGAACGGATACAGCGGCTCGTCAATAGCACGAAGAATTTCAACGAGTACCGAGAGACAATGCGGGCAGCGAATCCTCCATGCATTCCATTCCTTGGTGCGGTTTCATCTTATACCCATGTAACAACCCTGCAGCTCAATTAACCTGGAGTCTAGGCGTCTTCCTCATGGACCTAACCTTCATCGAAGACGGCAACCCCGACCATACCCCTGCTGGCCTAATAAACATGGACAAGCGCGCAAAAGCGGCCACCGTAATCCAGGAGCTTCAACACTACCAGTCCTCCGAATATGTATTCCAACCTGTCCCCGAGCTACAGGAGTACCTAATCAGCAGTACTCAAGCTGCCGAAGACATGGCGAACAAACACGACCACAGCC
Source organism: Aspergillus sydowii CBS 593.65 (assembly GCF_001890705.1). Taxonomy (NCBI): domain Eukaryota; kingdom Fungi; phylum Ascomycota; class Eurotiomycetes; order Eurotiales; family Aspergillaceae; genus Aspergillus; species Aspergillus sydowii. Next base: position 2,092,114 of record NW_024467863.1, on the reverse strand, counting down.
TGGAGCTCGAGCCGCGAACGCGCGTGGAAATGGGTGCCGGCGGCGCCCCCTATGTTTCGACGGGAACCCATATGACCGGAATCCTCGTTGCCAGCATGGCGATGGGGGACTGAACCAGCCCAGTCTCAACGATTAATGAGCGACGCGTTGTACGATTACATTCGCCAGGGATCCCATCACGAAGTTTCGCCCTTCCCCTCCCAACGAAACGGACGGAAACGACACTGAACAGGGACCCTGGTACCTCTCCCGTGGACATGTTTTAGATACCCTGTCGTTTTGTAATATTAGTATGTTAGAAATAATTTTGCCGTTTGCCCTGTTGGAGCCATCTGTGATGCTAACTCCTCACTGGCCAGGCGTGCTGGGGTGAGAAACCGCCGCTGTCTGGGCCCACCACTCCGATGTCGCATTTAACTTGCAGCTCGCAAGGCCATCCCGTTTTCGTCACCTGATGGGCGGAACACGCCTCCCCGAGCAAAGGTCAATCGTTCAGTGTTCAGCGGATTTGACATGTCAAGCGAGACCGCACGTTCTGCGACGCTGAATTCAGCGGGCCATTCTATTCTCTTCCACTGCAAGGCTGATTCTAACCCCTGCAGTCCGCGAGAAAAGAGCCGTCGATTTAGACTTGTTTCTACTGCATCTATTCCCCAGTATATAATTTCCAGACCATTCCATGAGCCCATGATCTCCCAACAATCTTGCTTCTGCTGCATGTAATTCCGAGTTGTATACAAATACGTAATTCGGTCCACGACCATGGCCACGGTGCGGCTGGCGGCCCCATCCGGGCGCCAACCATCCTACAGCAAAGCTAATATCGAATAAAGCACGTAAAAGAGTGGATATAGTTGATGTCATATCAGTCATAATCTATGTAGTAGATCAATCGAATTTGGGTATCGTTTTCTTTTCGAACCACCCGCCTAGTCGTCTAGTCACCCACGTCCTTGCCCAGCAGGCCAGCAGCCCACTGTCCACTGCCCAACACAGCCCCGAAAAAGAAAAAAAGAAAAATCACAAGACAACCCCCTTATTCTGCTTCCTGTCCAGACGGTAGTTCCGCCAAACACCTATAGCCGGAAAGCCCAGCACTAGGACACACGTAGACAAAATACAGGCATATCTCATATACTCGCTCCAAGCAGTATTAATCGCAGTGCGAATCTCCGAACCAACGGGGTACGTAATCTGCTCGACATACCCCTTGATATAGATCTCCGATGCAAGGTCCTTCGAACTCTCCGGAAGGGCCTCGGTCAAGAACTTCAAGAACGTATTATTGAACACCGACGCCGAAGCCGCAAAGCCCACTGCCGTACCGATGCTAGAGGATAGACTGAGAATCGAGAGCATCATGGGTACACTCTCGCGATCGGCGGCTGCCATGACAGCCATATCCTGGCCGATTGCAAGGGTAGAACCGCCGAAGGCAATGAAGATCTGACACATGACCACATACCCGATGGTGCTATCCTCGCTCTGTCCTCGGAAATGGATCATGAGACCAGACCCCAGGAAGATAAGGGGCATGCCGAAGCACAGAGTCTGGTATTTGAACTGGCGCGTGATCCGGATAACGATGCCCACGAGGACAGACCAGAATGTGCTTCCGACGTTGAAGATCTGGTTCACGTACCCGGCCATCGCGATGGAGAGGTTGAAGACCACGACGCAGAAGTTCAGCAGGTATAAGTCCCAGCAATAGAAACTGAAGAAGGTAAGGGCGGACAGGAAGCATGCGCCGAGGACGGTGCGGTCTTTGAGCAGTTCCCAGCGGATGAAGTGGGTTCTGGCGCCGAAGTATTCCCAGGCGCCGAAGACTGGGAAGAGGAGGAAACCGATGATTACCATTGCGATGAAGGTTGCGCTGCTGTATTGCGCCGCGCCGTAGCTGGTTAGACTGAAGGGGAGGAGGACCAAAGTGAAGGCCGCCATTAGGAGGAATGCGCCGATGACTGTACATACTGTTAGCTATTACATTTGAGATCTAGGGGGGAAACTGGCTTACTGTCAAATTCGTGGATGTAGTGGATGATGGACTCGACAGTAGTCCGACCACTTGGGCGTCGACGGAATATACCTTCGTTCTCGGCTTTCTTCTCGTAGATCTTGAATACTACTGCCAGTGGAATGAAGACCGCTGGCGCGACGATAGCGAATACGCCATAGCTCCAGCGCCAGCCGGACGTGTTCAGGAAGGATTGGGCGGCCAGCGGCCCAGTAAATGCAGTGCAGATGAATGGGGTGCTGGCAAAGGCGAAGGCGAAAGCTCGATTGCGAAGACCAGTTGTATCGGCAATAAAGATATCCAAGATCAGATAGAGAGCGTCATATCCAACCCAGTATAGGACATAACCAGCGGCGTATGAGTCCGGGCTGTTGCAGCCTGCGAGGATGATAATACCCAGGACATAGACAGCGACGAAGACCAGCAGACCCTCGGTTCGTCCCCACAGAGTAAGCACCCTTGCGACGGGCAGCTTCAAGACGCCGGCAACGACATTAGAAAGAATGTTCGCCGTGCTGACTTGAGGGGCGGCACTGAAGTTGGCAAAGACGTTCTGGATAATGGCGCTGCTGATGGACGACTGCAGAGCGAGGATGAAGAATCCCAGCCAGACACTGTTCCATTAGCATCCACTTCAAGACAGAGCCAGTGCAGCATCACTTACAGAGCATAAGTGCCAAAAGCCGCCTTTTTACTCCAGACCAGTGCGACAGCTTCCGCCTTCTGCACACCGGGTTGCGCCCCCTCTGTTACGCCCTCGCCAGAATTGTGTCGCAGTCCGGCATTGCTGCGAGTCTCGGTCGAAGGGCCCCAAGCATGCACCTCAAAGTCATTCGTCTGGTAGTGCTTCTCATCCCTAAAGTGATAATCGTCTGTACCGACCACCNTCTGCGCGGCTTGTGCGTCACGGTTCCGAATAAGATCCAATGCGCCCATGATGACGATTCTGATCTGTGTACCTCACGTCGACAACGTCGATTAGCACCAGGTGGTGATTTTCTGAAGTAAAATACAGACAGACGGAATAAATAGCCAAGCCAGGGACCACAGGGCACGACGGGGCCAGCCCTTTTCATCACACCCGAGGCGGGCCAGAGTTCCCAGCAAGTACTAGTCCTATACTAGCAAGGACCAGGGTGCAAAGCCAATGGCGGACTAATGTTACCGCATGAAACGCGATTCCCACGTTGGTCACGCATCAAGGTGGGATGGCTCCGGAACCTGGGAGGGCGAGGGCTATAATATCCACCGCATATCGCGCTAAGCGATGAAAAGACAGAACCAAGCACCTGCTGTGCCGCATGGTGCTCCAACCTGCGGTGGAGCGAACTCTGCGAACTGCGATGTCGGATCTGATAAAATACGGATCTGATAAGACGGGCGGATCTGATAACGCCGTGCAATTTGCATTATTTGCATTTACAGTCAAAAATACGAGTGACAGGCCCACAGACTATTGAATCCTCGTGGCATGGCAGCATCCCATGAAGCCCGATTAATGCATGATTGGATTTGAGGCCTTTGGTTTCTTGCTCCGTGCTTTGGGCATATTACGTTAATTAAATGCAGACAGCTCGAGTGCTAGACGACCTGTCGACAAGGGCCTCGTCCAATCAGAGGGCGAGGCCCGCCTACTCGTGTGCCACCTTGCCGTCCAGGGTTATGCTTGGCTGAACGAAGCGTTTTGGCTTAAGGCTGGCCTACGAGTAAGAAGCTACACTCGCAGGTGGCGGGATCGCTCCGGAGTCCGTAATGCTTTGGGAACTGGCCACCTCGCCTTAATCAGCCCACCTCGCCTCTTAAGCAGCCACACTAGCCGCGTACGCATAGCCTCGACGATCAAGATCTGACCCGGGTTAATTAAAAGCAAATTCAACAGATCACATCAAATTAGCCCAGAGTCCAATCACCCTTCAGAACAATAGTATCACAATCGCAAGTCCAAAGTCCACATTGTGTCGAGGTTTCCTCTTCAGTCCTGCAATACGCCCGTCACCCGTGCATAGACACGCGGCTCAGCGCGCTTCGTGTACCCAATGACGAACTCCCTGCATATCTTCACATCCTCAGGCCCAGTGTTGTGCAGTTCAAGCTCCACCCTGCGAGCGAGGTGTGCAAGGGCCATGTACAGTTCCGCATAGGCCAAGCTGTGGAGACAGAGTTAGACATAGCAGCGCCGAGACAAATAGGGACAGGATGCACGTACTTTATTCCTAGACACGCTCTGCTGCCCTTCGTGAAGGCAGTCAGATAGCGATCAAGTCGCTCTCCTGTTGCGGTCTTGCCGTTTGTGCGAGTCCACCGGTCGGGGTCGAATTTCTCGGGGTTTGGGAAGATTGTGGCGTTGCGGTGGATGAAGAAGGGGGAGCAACCCATTGGTGTCTGTGACTGTTCAGCATGATTATTTAGCATGTCGTTTAGACTTGAACGCACGCCTGGTGGAATTGGATATTCCTTGTATACCAAAGTCTCATCAGGAGCAACACGAGGAAATCGGTTCATGGCAGGTGTGGCAATCCGGAGCGATTCATTGACTACCGCGGTCTACAAATGTCAGCCTTGACTTTCTTAATACCATGCGGGAGATATAAAGTACCAAGTAAGGAAGTCGTTCCAAGTCCAGCAACGTGCAGGTACTCGTAGTCGTCGGCAGAACCGCCTTAACCTCCTCCCTCAGCCGCTCCAAGACGTCCCTATTCTGCGCCAGATGGTAGGAAGCAATCGTCAATGTGCGCCCAGTCGTCTCAGTCCCCGCCGCCAGAAAGACAAGACTTTCCTCCTCTATGCGCTTCTTAGTACGCTCCTCAGGCGGCAGTTCAGGGTCAATGAGTTTATGAACGAGCGTCGTCGCTTTTCCCGGCTTTGTCTCCTGAGACGCCGGGTCCATCACGGTGTCTAGAATAGACTGCTGGAAATCCAACATCGCCGTCTTGCCTGGCGCGAGGAGATGTACCATCCAGTCCGGCGTCGAGCGGATAAGAGGGTCCAGGAATGGGAAGAACCGGTTGAGGTGGCAGATGCCAGACACTTCCGTCGTGGCAGTGCGGATGTCACTCCGGAAGTCTTTATCCTCGAGGAATTCCCAGAGCTTGCCGTAGCCGTAGTACGTGATGATATCGGCGGTTAGGGCTGCAAATGCATCGTCCAGCTGCACGACTGTCTTGGAGTGGTGGAATTCTTCGAACCGCTGTATCAACTTGTTGATACGTTCCTATATCATGGGGGTTAGGTCCATGACGGAGCGCTTTGAGAAGAAGTTGCTCAGCAGGTTCCGTCGGAAGCGGTGGTGTTCGTGTCCGATGGTCGTTATCATGGATTTACTGATTGAGAATATGGGCACCCAGAAGGGATCCTTCTCGCGGCGACGGCTGGATGAGGTGTAGATCTCGTCGTAGAAGTCGGGGTCGTTGACGTGAACCTCGCGGGGTGATATTCTGACGATAGGACCTATATCCTGATTAGAAACTGGCTAACATAAATGGCATAGAAGAGTGTACCATACTTGCGATGCAGCTTCTCGATTTGAAAGAGGAACCTTCCACCACCAGGAGTGCAAACATCGTAGTAGAACTCATACAGATGGGTCACCGCTGCCAGTTTAGGGCCAGGGATATGGCTCAGCGGATGGAAGTACAACCGGTAGATGCTCCTGATTATCAGAAGTATGGCTGCACCAGGCAGGAGAAGCCATGCGTGAGTAGTATCCAGCATTGTGGTGCTTTTTTGGTATATTGGTGTGGAACGAGTAAACCAATTGAGGGATATCTGGGTGCAGTCCTGCCCTCCTTTATACTGATGATAGGAGCTTTCCAAGTCGAATTAAAACCTATAGCTAAAGAGCGATTGGCGGCCCCTCTTTTGCCATGGTATTGGCACGAGTGGACTTCATGCTTTGGACTTCATGCCGAGTTCGATCAAGGCTTGCAAGGCATATTATGATTCGGAAATGATAAGCTGTCCCCTCAGGCAATCCCTGTATAGTCCTGTCGTTCACTGTTGACAGCCGGAGACCTAATGCAGCCATCTGCAGAATGTTGGAGTGTTGGTGTGCTGTGCTCAATAACGAATATGCGTCCGGCTCCATTGGGTGCATCTTTCTGTTGGAGTGGCCAGGTTTGCTCATTGCTGAATATATCACCCTCCCTGGCGCAGGCCCACATTGTCGTAGTCAACCACTAACCTCATTGACGTTTACATATAGTCCAAGTGCCAAGTTGAGCGCACGGTCGTACTATATTAGCCAAGAGGCGGGACATGCTTCATAGTCGGCTGTGGCATGGACGCAGGATTCTAAGTTTATTCAGTCAGCACTGTATTCCCTCTAACAAAGCTTACAAGTATGTCCTATGACTCGTAAATTCTGCTTCGACTTTGAGCTATTTCTGGCTCGTGAATGAGTTCTCTACCTTCCTGCATCGCCGTTGGGTGTATGATTCAGAGCGCTGTCTCAGACAAAGCATCATGCAGTGCCCCACCTTGCCTAGTATGCAGTATTAGCAAGCTTCAATGACTCGGTGACAATTATTGTGTCTCTCATTGGCCACAAAACAGGCCGTCTTGGCCCTGTATATGGCGCCGAACTAGCAGGCACTAAGTCGGGAATATGCATATCTGAAACACAAGACTCCAAGGCAGGCTTGAAGGAGAGAGCAATGGAAGCTGGGAGACCTCTCTGCACACCTTGGCCTGTTGTCCTGTTCTCTTACTTATACTAATGAGGGGTAGAAGAATTTGCTAATCTTTCGTCTGTTGGCTTCGACCGGGTATTGCTCACTATGGTCTATATATACATACAGGATGGTCTTACCCGGCAGGGTTGGGATTTCTATTTCCAGATTCGGCCTGATATGGCGCCGCTTTTTGCTCAGGGACTGGCGCCGGGATGTGGGGTGAGTATCCAGGCGCGTGCACGGAATGCTCGGGGAATACTCCTGGTTGAGTCCGGGAGTAACCGGGACGAAGCTGTGTGATCCTAGATTCCTCCCTGATCATTCCCTGACGAAATACAACATGACTTAGCAGCCCTTCAGCGCCTTGCACACCGCCTGAATAAAAATATAATGCCAAGCTAACCCTTTTGCTTCTTGAGGCTATTAACGTCACCCTCTAATTCCAGTTTAACCTCCAAAGTAACCGGACTTTATTATACTATGTTATTGATTGTCAACTTCCACACTACGCAGTATCTAATAGCGTATCGTTGTTTGCAAACATGAGGCTACGACCTCAATTTTCTAATATAAGGTACCCTCTGTAGCCCAAGGATGATTTCTGCTATAATACTTACAATAATATTTCACCAGATTGACTAATGTCAAAGAGATGAACAATATAGTCAAGGCCAGGAGCTGGGTCCTTTCACCAACTATCAATAATATCTATGGATGTAGCCCACAAGGTCGATAATACGTCGGGCAATCATAGGGCGGATACTGGAGATCACTAGCCGAAGCTACGAATGAGGGTCGATGACTCCATAGCCAGGCTGATGATATGAATTCGTTTCGTTCTGGGAGGTTCCCGATCATCAAATCACTACGTCACATCGTTGAAGGGTTATCGAGAGGGAGGGACAGCCTTTCGCGCGGCTATTGCCAAGTGAAGAAACATCAAGTAAAGTGACATGATGTCCAGCTGAAGTCTCCCAGGATAAACCCTAGTATCAGTTGGTGGCATGCTAGGGCGTGCAACGAGACTCTTTAGTTAAATCTAATACTTAGCGAACCAACACTGAACGCAACCTTCCACTGGGACCAATCCAATCCAGTCCTGTTGTGGACCCGAGGCGCGCCGTTCATCGACGTCAATCGACAGCCCCGATGCATAGCAGGTGCAACCAAGACAAGACCAGCCTAACAGCGAACGCCGAACACCACGCCGCATGGAGGATACACCTCGGGAACGGGGCTCGGACGGTCTCGCGGCGCCGCTGTGAATCTGATCTCGCGTGGAGATAAGTGGAAAGCCTGCAAAGGTAGTGCTTATTATGTTGCTTACCAATCCGTTGTTCTGTTCTGTTGGGGGAGAATCTTCTTCGTTGGTTTGTATAGGATAGATTGGGGGAGGTTCACTTTATTCATCCTTGTTATCATCCGACAGAGTTATGCTGTACTGGTCAATGTGGAGGTCCATATATATATCCTGCACGCAGGGGCTCTCAAAAGCAAGCTTCATAGTCAAAGAAAGATGAGTATAATGGGTAGCTGAAACCCCGGAGCTATATCGGCTGCGGAGCTAGTAGAGTAAAAGGATGGAAGAAGAGGGTCAAGAGCATATCACATAGTCGAACGTCTTAACAAATATACACCAATATAGAGATTCCTGATATTGATATGAAGATCCGATTTCTTCCTACAAAGCTTGTCTATATCGGTGGAGCATCTCATATTGCTCTTAGTGAGTGACTAGAATGTAGCATACCATTGTAATTGATATATATATATATATATATATATATACTATTGACATCCCTCAGTACATTCCATTGCCGCTGTTTCCTGTATTCGACTCCTGACCACTGCCACTGACGAGCTGAAACATACACGTGGGGCCACGAACTAGAGTTAATTTAGCCACTTGGATTACAGTAAAAGGCGTAAAGTTGACCAAGAGAGATATAGAACTAGGACAGTACTTGTGTATTACCTTTCCAACGTAGGCCAGAAACCTGCAGCTGGTCCTACATAAGTCTTGGTCTGAGCGATGGATTTTGCAAACCCTAGGATAGAATATCCGGCGAGAAGCCCTGTAGCCATCCATGGATCCATGTGCGAACTGTGGACCCCCCTCACCAAGATGAAAAAGATGCTAGCTCCAATTGAGGTTCGTGGGGACTGGCCAATTATTTTGTTCTCACGGCGTCACCCGCTCGAAGGGCAAGCCTTGACTTCAGCCCTGGAGCCCTAAAGACTACCCTACCCCAACCTCTCCACTGTTGCAAAACCTAGTCAAGTCTTAACCCCTTTTATGTACTGTATTGGCAATACATAGCCACCCAACTGCTTAACAGCCACATTTCACAAGATTAAAAACAGGATGCCACCCCTGCCGCCACTGGAAGAAGAAATGCGAGTGAGGTCCATCTAATCTGCTCCGGATGCGCCAGGAACCACCTCGTATGCCAATGGCCCGTCGCAGACACTTCAGCTAGTGCACCGCAGCGACGACAACACACCAAGCGGCCTCAAAAGCCGTCGAAAGACACCAACCCCCAATCCATCCCCGGCCTCCTAGGCATGATCACCGTCTTCGCAGTCCCAACCATGCAAATACTACGGCGCCTATTTACCCACTTCGCAGAGTTCGGCCCGATCTGGATTTCCGTGGGGGCCGGCCGACGGAGAGAAGTATTCCTCGCGCACCTTGGCTCCGTCGCGCTGCGGAGTCCGCTCGTGCTGAATTGCATTTTCGCTGCGGCGGCGGCTGACCTTGCCAAGTATCATAATGGTGGCGGGGAAGAGGGCTTAGGGCGCACCACCTTTACTGTACGTAGCCTGTGATTCGCTTGCACAAATGTTACAATTATGGCTGTGGAGAATATGTTTGTTATGTAGACCAACCCGTCAGTTACCCTTTCACTGCTACTACGAAAAACGTTGCATCATTAATGCATAGAAGTCAACCTGATACAGGACTACATAAAGCACCAAGGTCGATTTGAATAACTTGACATTTGCTAAATGCACTAGTTTTCCTTGTTGTGTACTGTAGAATAAATCACAAGAGACGCAACTCATTCGGGGTCTATAGCGCCCGCTACGCAAAGAGCAATACTTCCAACGGCCTCGCGGGCTGATTCATGCTGTGTAAACTCGTTCGGATACCTCATGTTGGCTTGATTGTGACCAAAGGTCGAGTCAAGACAGAAGAGGTTTCGATCTCGCTTGGTCGGGCCGATAGATCAACAAACAGTTGATACCAAGTGAGCCTCTTTTCCCCGCAACCAGAGGCAGCAACCAACCACTTAAACATACGTCTCAGACTCAAGATAACTGGGTTAATCCAGAGTATGCCTGACAGTTTTTGAGCCTCACGCGTCGCAATTAATCCAGTCCCACTTGAGTGCATTGTTGACTCGCTTGCAGCCTATGATGTGTCGCGGCTGAAATAACCGAGCCTCAAGGCGCGAGTCCAAACTCTTGATAGCGCCTCCTAGCGCGGATCAAGCCTTTATATCTCGACACACCCCAAGCCACTCTCTCCCCCACTTCCCATGTTAGATTTCCTGGTTTTCATTCGAACCTCATATTTGATACACAATTAACAACAATCAGCCCTGAGCAAACCTAGACAGAGGGCAGGATCATGACAGGCCAAACACTCATCCTCGACATCTGGCGTCTCGTCTTCGAGCACGTCGAGAGAGAAAATCTCTACGACGTATGCCAAACCTGCAAATCCTTCAACGCCATCGCAACCCCCATTCTCTACCGCACTATTTCGCTCATCGCGCCCGAGCCGGATCGCATGGGACACCTACCATGGCACAAGAGAGTGGAGGAACCCGTCTTTACGCTCAAGAACTCCCCGCTCAAACGATACTGGCACCTTCTCTCGCGGCTGGAGGACGAGCTCAACGACGCGCTGAGAGACTACGTGCAGGAACTAGATCTCTCGACTTCACTAGGTCCTGGTCAGTTTGATCAGCGATTCCTGAAACATCTTCTTGAAGATGGTCGGCTGCCGAGGTTGATTGGGCGACTGCCGAATCTCCGTAGGGTCACGATCGGTGTTGAGGAGCTCCAGACTGAGGAGGTGATTCGCGCTATAGCAGACCATACCAGGAAACCCGAGCTCAGTTTGCAAACCTACATTGGCCGCGGAAACACCTTTTACCATGAAGAGCATGTCCAACCACTTCTACTCCCCTGCATAGCGCGTCTCCGACTCTCCCTGAACCCGTTCGACCAGCACAACGACGAAAACCGCTGCGTCACCGCCGCGCAAAAGCTCATATTCAACAGCCCAAACCTGCGCTCCCTCTCACTCACTCTCTGGTGGCGCTACGGCGGGTGCGTTGTCTCCCGCCTCCAGTACCCAGTCACGACTTCATTCCAGTTCACGGGTAATGAAGTCTTCCCACCCATCGAGTCACTGTCGCTAGATGGCTACGGGAACCGAATGCGCGACGACGAGTGGACGCACTGGCGCGATCGCTTCGACTGGTCGAAGCTGCGCAGTCTGACGCTGGGGCCACAGGATGCCTCGGGGATTCTGGATCGTTTTGCGGGGTATGCCACGGCGCTTACTTCACTTGAGGTTAGGGCGTACGTAGGTGAGAGGGGTGAGAATCGTGCGGGGCTTGAGGCTCTTTTGTATGCTTTTGGGTCGTTGAGGACGCTGAAACTTGAGGGGTATATTTGTTCTGTGGAGGCGGTTGCTCAGCATAAGGGGTTGGAAGAGCTTTGGTTGCATGAGGATGAGTCGGCTAGTGCTGCAATGGAGCGGAGGGTTCTCACGGCGGATGATCTCGAGTACCTCGATAGGGCGTGTCAGAAATTGAAGATTTTGAAAGTCGATATCAAGCGGCGCGATGATAAACTGGTAAGCTCACGCCACAATTCACCCGTTTCGACCTTATTAACAAGGACCAGCCCACAGACGTCCTCTCAAAACTCGCAACCCGTTTCAAAAATCTCCAATCTCTCTCACTCCATTTCGAGCTCGGCCTCCGACATACAAAGCACCCAATAACCCCAACCATAAACTACACCTCCGCCCGAACCATCAGCCAATCCTTCTTCAACGAGCGCAAACAATCCAGCCTAAACACCGCTCCATTCACTCTAACCCTCTGGACAGGAAGCTCCCACCGGCGCTGGCCACAGTGGGAACCGCCCTACGTATCCTTCGAGAAGCTATACACCGCAACCTACGAGATCTGTTACCCGACGGATGCGGAGAAAGACAGCGACGAGGTGTATGTGCGGCATTTGGAGAAAGAGGAGCTGGAATGCCTGAGTTCAAGACCGGGTACGAATCGCAGTACGTTTGGTGGACCCTTGTATGAAAGTATGCAACTTCGGAAGCGCGTCGAGGCGGCCGTGGAGGGGCCGCCGACAGAGGTGCACGGCCCTGCTCAGTCGGGGTTTGGAGCAGCAGCAGGGGCAGGGTTTAGGTACGTCACCGTGAAACTGATTCCGAACTAATGCCCTGTTTGGCTGAATGCTGACTGAGTATACAGTGTTTTTGCGGGCGTTAATGGGAGGGTTAGCCCGGCTTTCGGAAGGCCAGCCGGAAAGTAGTGATCTAGTAGGCGCATGCCGGAGTTTTGAGATTGGATGGGAAAGGAGCGGGCCATCCTAGATATATATCCATGGCTTACGTAGGTACTGTACAAATTATGCACACTGTACATATATAATATTATATAGCTATATAAGAAGTTAGATATATATAATTATAGAAGATCTCTGTAGAAGATTATAGATTTATTTTTCACAGAGTAAGGAAACTCCTGTTCATGGTCCCTCCATCAATGCCATGTGTCATTAGCTTCCCTTTCCGTCATCCACGTATCTGTGCCTTGCAGGCCATACGGCGGTTCATAGACGCACAGTCCGTTCCATACTGTTCAATGAGACAGAAGAGAATATCTGCGCGGCCAAATCCTTCGTTTGCCGCCCGCACCTGTCACACAGGGCTCAAGAGTACATTTGCTGTTCACTATCTGTCCATTGGCTTCATACGCACCGGCGAGTGCATGCTGAGGAGCAAGTTGATCAGGGTGCTCTTCAGCTATTGTCCTTTCCCAGACTGCAACCACTTGCTCCAGCAGCTCCACTCCTTGCTTGATCTGTCCATTATTTTGATATGCACCCGCGAGCGCATGCTGAGAAGCGAGTCGAGAGGGGATCGATTGAGGGCAGGATTTGGATGGGAAGGCTATTTTTGACGAGTTGGTAAACTTTTTACGGGCTGAATCGACTGTGCCTTTGGAAATAGCCGAGCTGGGTACGAGCTCCGGAGCGGGGTCAGTGGGATTTTGGCGCTTCCTGTACGCCGCACGTTGCTAAGCCTTGCACGTCAGCCTCATGCCTCGGCTTTACCGGTTCTCTCCGTTACAAAGTATATAACCTGCCAAGGCTGGGTTTTAGTGGGTTGAGTTGACGCAGACCGTGAATCTCAACTCCGTGTCCCATGCTGGTTGGCACCCTAGCACAGGCAGGGGGATTTATCTCACGGAATGGAAACCGTTCCTCGAGACGCCGTCGGATCTTGCTTCAACTTGTCCGGTGGGAGCTTTTAGCCCTCTGACATGCCCGTGACTAATGTAGGAATCTGCTACTGGGTTGGTGTACAAGAGGTAAGCCCGACGTCGGACCGACCGGATTCCAGATCCGAAGCTGTCATTTCTACTCCGCATGACGTTGCATGGTTTAGGCGATGTCCACAAATAATAACGATGACAAGCATAACCTTTTTGGAATCTTGTGCGCCTTATAGGGCACGCCTTCCTACCTAGCTTCCCCAATCTCCCCTCTTATTTTTCTCCATTTAGTGTGGATAAACCGGAGCAGCGGCCGAAGTCAAATGGCCCCCGCTCACAGGCGTCACACTCGGATATGAAGTTACAATGAAAGGCCCCGCAGCTCCTAGGCGACTTGTCCATTGAGAGAATCGTTACTCCAGGAGGCGGCTAAAATCCGCTAGTTCACGCTAGCAGGACCAGCAACTCAGCCTTGGTCGGCCAAAAAAAAAGCTGTTTAACAGCCAGCGGAGATGCCACAGCAGAGCCTGCTCATCAACCTTCCCTCTGCACTGTCACGGCCACCATGCGACACCCACAAACAACCCGACGCCGCATTCGAACCTTTACACGACGTTCGCGCACCGGATGCGACACCTGCAAGATCCGCCGGGTGAAATGCGACGAGACGCCAGGGTCCTGCCGCAACTGCACCTCGACCGGCCGCCAATGCGATGGATATGAGTTGGCCCAGTTACCGCGACAGCGGGCCTCCATTTCACCCACGATATCCTCAGCGCTGGCCGCTAACAATGCACTCCCGGGGCGAAGCGCAGACGAGCGGTGCTGTTTCCACGTCTTTCAGACCCGCACGATCCCCATGTTTGTTAGCCTGTTCGAGTCAGATCTATGGAGGGTTGTGCTTCAGATGTCGCAGAGCGACCCTTCGGTCTGTCATGCTGTCGTAGCTTTTAGCGCGCTGCATCAGGAGACCCTCATTTGTCACTTGCCAGCTATGAGAACGTCACGCTGGTATTTTGCATTGCAGCAATATGGACGGGCGCTGAGGTTATTGGTGCGCCGGCTTGGCTCCAATGATCCGCAGTTGAAATGCGTAATCCTTGTCTGCTGCATTATCTTTGTGCTCTTTGAGCTTCTGAATGGCAATCATGAGGGTGTTCTCGTCCACCTGCAGAATGGAGTCAACGTGCTGGCCAACACATTAGACGCCAGGATAGAGACAGCGCGTGCGTCTCTCATCTGCGGCGAAATCCATCCATCAGGACCCAACAACGCACAACTAGAGGTAGTGATACGGCGAACAATCGCTCATCTGGACGTGCAGTCTGGCTACTTTGATCGTGAATCGCGGTTTCTGAACATCTACCCTTGCTATGGAGACCCCGTTAATCTTGACTACTGCACCGTCTGGTTCGACAGCCTATACGGCGCCAAGGAAACGCTTGATCCGCTCTTAAACAACGTTCTCTGTATCTGGCGAGTGGGCCAGCCGATCCTACGTAACATGGATGGCAGCGAAACCGCCACTGCCGCGTACGAGTACCTTCTAGCAGAACGCCACAGGATGTGGACCTATCTCGCCCGTCACATCGCGGCCTTCAACGACTTCCTCCTCCGCCACCCACCAGCGACAGAACGAGACCGCCGAAGCCGTGATGTCATCCTCCTTCATCATCTTGTCTTCCACATGAACATTAAATCCTGCGTAAGTCTCTTTGAGATGATCTTCGACGAGATGCACGCTGAGTGGACGCAACTGGTTAATCTTATCCACGGCATCGTTAATAGCGCCATTACCGAATTTGGATACCCACTACCTAATATTGTCTTCGATGTTGGTATCACCCTCCCCTTGAACTGGGCTGTCCTTAAATGCCGCGACCCTGTCCTCCGGCAGCGAGCGCTCGATCTCCAGCGGTTATGGCTGCATTTGGAGGGCCTGCATAGCACCGTCTCGTTTATGAATGTGGGGCAGCAGGTTGCGCATATTGAGAGCGCGGGAATGGATCCTGTTACCGGGGTTATTCCTGAGGAGGCGCGCATACGTACCGTTAATATTGAGATAGACAAGGATCGGAAGAGGGGCAAGTTGGTTTATAGTCTGTCAGATCCAACGGCAGAAGAGTTGGCCGTTTGTGAGCGGTGGTTTGATTACGATGATGGCGTCGCTGGGTATCAGCAGCAGCATGGTTCCAGGTCGTCGAGTCTCCGCCCAAAACAAAAGCCACCGTCCGAGACGTCTACCTCGTTGTCCACGCCTAACCATAGGTTGCCCTGACGTACGCTGTGCGTTAAACAGCCTGGCTAATCAGGGGGCCATCCTGGTCGGGAACACGAACAGGAGTTTCCTGGCTCTGTGAAAAATGAATCTATAGTCTTCCATGGAGATCTTCTATAGTTATACATGCCTGACTTCTTATATAGCTATATAATATTATATATATATATAACTAGTAGGTCTTATTCTTCCTCTTAAATCTTAATAAATAAGAGATAAAAGACAGTATATAAAGATTAATAAGATAGATAGATAAATTTATAAATTAAGATATTAGGAAATAATTACTTATAGTTTTAAGCAGGTAGTCTATTATAATATATAACCCTAAGTCACTGGAGGACTTATTAGGAAACCGGAATCCAGAGCCAATGCTCGAGATCACTGGCAATAAAACGTTAGCAGATTGTCAGTTTAGATTCCGGCTTGCCGAGCGAGATCTAGCGGTTGATGGAACTCATGGGTTGTAGCTCGTTTCTACTAGATGATGTAGCGAGATTTTCACTTCCGACCTTGGCCAGTTCGATGTCCGAAAATTCGCCAATCCACTCCGGAGGTAGGATCTTGACTGGCCCTTCCGACGCTAGGAGATGGCGCTCTCTTACTTGAACGACGACATTGTCTGTTAATCTCTTAAGGGCAGCCTTATAGTAGGCTTTCAGAATGTCGTAGATGTCATGGACGGCTTGATCCTCGTTGCTTAGATGAAGGCGACTCATCACTTGGTTCAAAAGTAATGTTCGTTATCTTGAAGACCCATGCCGCGAAGCCTTGCACTGACCCGCCTTCTTAGATGGAAAAAGCAGTTTCTGGAAAGTAATTATTGACAGTCTGTAGTATCTCTTGTTTCTCATCCCTAAGGATTTGCGTTAGAGAGTCCATGGCACGTCGAAGAGCTGATCTTTCAAGCCCTGGGAGACGGGCTCTTAGATTCTGCTTCAAGTCGTTATCAGGGATTTTGACCTCTAAAATCGCGATAGAGCGCACGTATCCAGTCATAGATGTTTTCCGCCTCGCCACTGCTTGAAGGGCGGAGGAACTCCACATCAAAAACTCATCTTGTACTGTACGAAAAGCTCTTGCGTGTCCATCGCGGTTCATGTCTTCTGCAAATTTCTCATTCAGCTCGCGAATCCGTAGTCGGAGCTTTAGAGTGCGATTGGCGGATAATATTCGCCATAGTTGCCGCTCAGCGCTCTAGTGACACCGGTCTGGTATGTCGGTGCGATATGTATGCCCTCGGCGTCGGCGTTGTTGACTTTCGGCCTTCGATTTATCAGAAGCACGGCGGCGGATTATCTCGGGTTTTGACATAACGGGTGTTTGTACACTTCTCTTGTAAGAACAGGGGTCATGTTCTGTTCAAAATCTAGGAGACCTTAGCTTCATTTATACTGTGCACTCACCCTGAGAGGTTGAGGTGGCTCACCGTGTGAGCGGGTTGAACTGTTGGCACGGCTGATCGGTGTTTCACCCAGCCCTCTAAAATCCATGATAGTACAGGAAATAAGAATATCAGTTTTTGTTTTATTGAGAGCTTTGGAAGGGCTACAGTACTATAGATTCGCTACGAGTGGTTGCAAGGCAATTAGAAATAGCTGGGGCTATCATCTCCATCCCTTCTCAGAAAAATATTATGAGACATTCTTGCACTGTATATCAATGGGGAAATTGGAGTATGAGAATTCAACTTGGCGCGATGGCGTCTTTCATATCTAATCATAGTGTTATCTTCAACATTCGCCTGTAGCCCTTCAATCATTTCCAAGACCATAAGCTTCGGATCTTGTTCTCTAATCGGTAGGTCATTTGCCAGCTGTCGGAAATTTCAGACAACCCTGATACCGCAGCTCCAGTCATCGTCCTTTGCTTGTCGTGGAGTGAGCTTCACTTGGGTTACTCGTTGCGCCAAATTGAATAGAGAAAAGTACTTACCACTTCCCTGTAGAGTGTGCTCGGCTTCTGGCCGTAGCAAGCTTCCCATCCGCAAGCCTGATCTAGACCCAGTCGCAGGGGAAAATGGCATGTGAGAGGCTTATTACGCGCAGATATACGCGCTTTGGGGCTGGCACGCCGTTCAAAAACCTAGACTGCTTAGTACTTCCCACAGCTCCAACAGATCGCAGATCCGGAGGCTCCACGGGGCAGTGGTTGCTGAGTGTCCACGACAGTCGGCTTATGGGTCTCATGAGGCACATTAGAGAGTCTAAAGCGTGAAATGGAACATGTCTGCTGGAGTATTCCTTGCTTCGCCTGTCCCCGCTTGCATAGATGCTACGTCCTGTACAGAAGGGAAGAGAAGGTGTCATGACCACAAAGGTTTCCTACACTTTGACGGAATCAGAGTAAAAGTTCCAAAGTAGTGACGCCCCATGACCATGTTTGACATTACGTGTTTGCTGTAGAGTCCCGGAGGCATGACCGGAAAGCTACGTGGGATCTCAACAGCCCTAATCCAGGCACCTACAACATAAGGTTTTCGGACCTGACATGATCAGAATTAACGTTCTGCACACAGGTTGCGTGGTCCGCAGGGACTATGGTATGAAAGTCAAATGTGACTCTTACAGAAATGAGGGCTCACGCATCTCCCTCCCTCGCATCCACCTCTTTCTTCCTCTCCATACAATCCACACCATCTATTCTCATTTTACCGTCACATATCTATCAGATACCCTGCTATCAAACATCCTCCTCAGAGGCATCATTACTTCTCGGGAGACTATCTAAGGAAATTAATATCAAACTACCAACCTACTACAACAACCTACCACAAAGCAACAAACCAAACCAAAATGACCCTCCGCCACACCATCCGCGACAGTCTCCGCCCCCTCTGCACGCTGATTGAAAAGACCTTTCGCAGAACTATCAAAGCGCAAAAATTCCGACGCCTCCAACACCGCCTCTTCGGGCTAACCATCACCGAATGGCGCATGCTAAGCGTATACCTCTCCTGCCGAGAAACCATGGGCATCGGCGTGCAGAGGCAAGGGTGGATAAGGGAGGAGATTTCTCATCTTGAAGACGAGCTAGCGCGTATTGAGTTTAGCGAGTCAGATCCGGCCATGGTGGATCTTGCCATCGAGTGGTGGGAGATGTGCGAGGAGGCGGTTGAGAATATGGGCTTTTGTGATCGGACGCTGGGTTTGTTGCGGGAGGCGCAGAGGGGGCTTGCGCATACGCCTATCTATCGTGGGATGTACGATACGAGGAAGAAGAAGAAGGGGATGTGGCACTTGTCGCCGTGGTTGAGGGCGAGATGTGCGAAGGCTGGTGGGTGCTGTGGACGGGCTTGTCAGTGATGTTCGAGGGAGAGAGACCATTTGTTTAAGATGTGGAGGGGGCATTGTACGGCTGCTTGTCGGTGCTGTATCGAGCATAGTGGTGTGGATATGACGGTTGATATCTTGGATTGTGCCCAGGGTTGGGGATTTGATATCGGGCCTGAGAGAGAGCATAAGCATGGGAGGGCGGTGGTTGAAGGGCTTGTCTGGGGTCCTGTTGATTGATCGTGACCTGTCGATGTAAACATTCAAAGACGTTGGACATGTGTTTCTTTTTCTTCTCGTTGATGCTACCGTCTGAATGTACTATATTGAAAATGTTTGTTATTGGTAGCATCACACTTTATATGAACTTGTCCCCGCGAGTGTCGGGAATGCGAATACTACAACCTTGCCTACCTTGATATCAAGCATCTATAGAAACAATTGTGTCTGTTGCTTATGCAAACCATTCTCCTGGAACTCACGCTGGTTGAACGGTAACTATTCATTCTGTGACAATGTGTTTATATGGCCCACATAATTAAGAGGAATATGTGGTAGACCATTAAATATATACCCAACGTCATTCAAGCGCGATAAATCACAAGCAGGCTAATAAACGCTTCGTCAATAACCAGAAAAGTAGCCACCATGACTACACAATCAAACCCTATATCAAGCCTTTCCCTTCGCCGTTCCACTCGTCTGGCCATAATCCAACCTCTCCCACTTCATAAGCAGCGAACAAACCAAACAAATCGCACCCCCAGCAACAACAAGGTAGAACTCCCTCCCAATAACCTCCGACACAGCCTCCACACCCCGTTTAATCACCTCAGGGTCTCGAGACTGCCACACAACCGACGAAACACCAGCAAGCGCTTCTCGCAGATCATGCTCCGAGTACCCCCGACCCTCCAAGGCCTCATTCAGCAGGTTATATCCAACATTATGGAAAATACAACCCGCGACAGCAAGAACGATCGCGATAGCGCCCATCTGAGCCATATTGAACAAGATGGCCGAGTCGACGCGGTCCCGCGGGGATTTCTGGTTCATGACGTTTGAGATCCCCACGCCGTGCTGGAAGGAGCAGCCGACGCCGATTCCTATGAGTGCTTCCAGCCCCATGATTGTTGATTCGATGGTTGATGGCTTGGGCATCAGAGTTGCCATGGCCGCTGCGGCGGAGATAGTGGCCAACCCCGCGAGGAGGTATACGGGTGCGTAGCGGCCGATCTTCGGGAGGGAGCCGCCGACGAAGATGACGACTGCGATGAAGACGAGGATGAAAGGGAGGATGCGGACGGTTTGTTGGAGGGCGTCGTGGCCGCGGGCGAAGGCGAAGTAGAGGGGTGTGTAGTAGAGGGTTACAGCGTAAGAAGCGCCCGCGCAGCCCGAGGCGAACCAGAGCGGGAGGAGGTCGATGCGTTGCAGGAGGTGCAGGGGGATAGAGCGTTCTTCGCGCGTGGTGAAGATGCAGAGGGATTGTTGGAGGAACCAGGCTATTGTGATGACGCCGAAAAGGACCCAGACGGCGATGGTCGCGGCGTCGGACCAGCGCCAGACGGAGCCGGATAATTCGAGGGCTACCGCGAAGAGGACGGGGGAGGCCATGTTGAGGAGGAGGCCGATGGGGTCCATTTTGATGATTCGTTGGAGGATGGGGATGTCGGGGCCTAGGTGCTTGCTTGGGATGCAGAGGAGACTGAGGACCAGGGCGAGGCCGACCCAGGGCAGGTTCATATAGAAGGCCCAGCGCCAGGTGGTGTGGTGGTTGGCAGCTAGGGCTGAGCCAATGGGGCCTCCTATCACCAGGCCGATGGCCCAGGTTGCACTGAGCAGACCGAATAGACGGGGGGTCTCGGTGGGAGATGCGAAGACGGCGACAAATGTCAGGTTACTATCTGGTCAGTGGGTGTCAAGGTGTCAAGTAGAGAGAAGGATGTACCTTTGATAGACAATCGCACCGGACACGCCCATGATGATGCGGCCGACAATGACAGCAGAGATATTCGGCGCAGCCCCAGCAACAGCAGCACCAGCCATGAAGATCACGACATTCACAATGTAGATCCAGCGCATATTGAAGCAATACAGGATCTTGCGTGACAGTCCAAGGACAGCAAAGCTGGCCAAGCTGTAGGACAGACCGATCCATGGGAGGAGCTCTATGTTGCCAAACGCCTCGTACAGACGGGCCTGGATGTTGGCGACATTACTGACATCGTATCCTGTTGTCATTAGGGATGAGTTACACTGATCGAGTAGGGCAAGTACCGCTGATTACAGTCGTCAGTAGCAGCACAACAATGCTGCCCTTCCATTTCCAAGCAGGCATATCCCCGCGGGCGCTAACAGGAGCAGGCTGGACAGGCTCGCTGGCGTCGGCCTTTTGGTCGGTCCCTGTGGACTCGGTACTGGGTGTACTACTTTCGGCCATTATTGTTGACGACTCTGTGGTCCGATTTGGCAAAGGATCCCACAAACCTCAGTCACGCAGGGAAGAGCTGAAGAGAATAGTTGTCCTTATAGCCTGAATCAGCCCCCAACCGCTGCGCCCACGTGTGGTGTGCTTTGTACATTGATGCTAGTGGCAGTGCTTAATGCGCGCCGAATGCTGCCCGATCCGGCATAAGATGACCCTCGCCCCAGCGATCACTCCGATTAAGTGCGTGAAGTGCGGCGCTATATATCCATCGGGAAGTCCACCTCCGATGCACAATGATCTGCTATCCCGCAAATAGCAACTGTGGTTTAGGGCTGACTGTGTCTTTGTTGTCTTTGTTGGCAATGCAGGCTGTGCCACCGGCTTATAAGCGTATCAGACGCCAGACAGTTGTTGGTGGCTTTTCTGCTGCATAGTTCAGCGCCAATCTAGTGCGACCGCTGACCTGTCACCCCATCCAGCCGCATTGTCATGTTCGGGGCTTCCTGCACTGATTAAAATCTGTAGCAGTACCCAATCTGGGGAGATGGTGCACGAGTCTTGCATCACAACCCATAGGGCCAGAAGAGCACAGGATCCCAAAGTGTGGTCCAGACCTTGGTTATTATAAACTATCTTATATACTATGATATTACTTCCCATTCCATAACGCCGTGGGCATTTCAGAATAACCAAAATATGGCCGACGGTGGATCAGTTACACCCCCCCCCCCCCCCCCCCCCCCCCCCCTCCCTTTGTTCGGTACGTTAAATGTGTACAGATACGGAATCGCCCGTGAAAGCCCAGCTGTTAAGTATCATGCACCACCATGGCTCTGGGCCAGCAACAAGAGCGAGGATTAATCTGAGTAGCTGTCAAGACACAGAGCCCGCATTACATTTTATGTTGTGCCTAGACGCAGTTTTGCCGAGTAGCATAGTGACTGGTTGGTACATCAAGGTATGGACAGTCTGCTAGTGAGTATCAAAAACATTTGGCAGTGTGATTTAGTGAAACGAGTTGACTATGCCATTCCAAAAACCAACTCGAAAACCTCGAATGGACGAAATCTCAGCAGAGGTAGCGACGGAGGTAGCTCGTCTGTACCTCAAGACTCTGCTCACGGTAACTGCCTACGTAGGCGTCGAAATGACCCCCTGGGAGAATGTGGAGACTCTTGGGCTCCATCGCCTCTCCGTATGCTTTCAAGGCCAGATCAGTCGGGGCGACTCGGTCGTTTTCAGGAACAACCATGAGGAGGGGCGTCGGGGAGATATGCTTCATATATGTAGCAGGAATGTACCCCCTCAAAGCCTCCAATCTGCGAGACGATCAGTGGCGACGTGGATATCTAAAAGGAGAACAGGACTTACGACTTGACTGTGATGGAATTCTCCCATTTCGTCCCCTGGCCATGTTTGGTGAAGAACTGATAACTGTCTGCCGATGGGAGCGCCGATTGCGCCAGTGGGTTTTCATGCACCACTGGCAGGCGTTGTGGTGCCTCTCCAGCTGCTACTCCCAGTCGATCTGTAAGACAGGCCAGGCCGTCAGTAAATGTTCCATATGTTTATGATACCTTGTTTCGCGTCTGTTTCTGACCTTTCTGAATCAGATCATCCACCAGCGGGACAAAATCCGGCCGAATCAAGCGGTGGAAATTCTCCCATCCATCAACCATAGGCACCTGGCTAACGACAACCTTGACTCTGCGATCTATGGCTCCCACGCACAGGACATGCCCGCCACTATACGAGGTTCCCCACACCCCAATCCTGTCTGGGTTAATGTCGGACAGGGTCTGGAGATATGTAATCGCATCCGAATAGTCGCTGATCTGCTGCGCGGGGATTATCTCCTGTCGAGGTTGAGTTGGTTGGTTATCGCTGTCACCGAACCCGCGGTGGTCGTAGACTAAGCAGGCTATGGGGAGATGGTGGGAAAAGTGATCTGCAAAGCTAGGGAGGAGCATCTCTTTGACAGCGGAGAACCCGTGGGCCATAACCAGACATGGAAGAGCACCGGAAACGGGGCTGGATGGCTTGTATAACCATCCTCGCAGGGTGGTCTGGTCCGCAGTCTTGAAGCAGACGTCTTCTCTTGGCATGATGACGGCAGGCTATTGGGATACAGAGAGTTCAGTAGGGGAAGATAGCTTTGGCAGTCTATGAGTGATCGTCAAGAGACTCGTAGGTGACTCTGTCGCTCGGACGATATAACTCTACAATCCATTTGGTATATTCGGTCCGATATCTGATGACGTCGCAGTATTATTAAACAATGACGCTTGCACTCCGGTATCATTCGTGACTACCTGAGGCCAGAACCCGAGAGAATCTCGTCGGAATTAAATAATCGATCTAGGAATAAATCTTTGCCCTGTAGGCTCTACTGCCCAGATAATGCCATCAGTCCCCAGATCACACTGGGCAACTAAGTCCTCTCCGGCGAGATCACCCCGCGGGTTCGACGTATACTCATATTATCAGCCTTGCTTTTCGCAGGCATTCTTTTAGTCTCAGATCATCCAGTCGTTGTTTTGCAAAATACACTCCGATGCAGTGCGACCGTCTAGGGCATACAGCTTGTCACTGCTGTCTACCACACCATCAAAAGGCACAAGTGTCCGCGTCGATGCTTGCAATGATACCATAATTGCCCAGGCAATGAATATTTCAACTACGTAGTGAAGGCTTCAGGAAGACAGAAGCCTCATGGTCTCCAACGTGTGTTTTTCAACTACGGACGGAATCCCCAGGGCCCGCAGTTGTCCCATAATCCCATGGTTCGTCACGTCCTTCCCGTCATAATTCAAGAGATAGACTCCATCGCCGACCTGACCAGTTGATGATCGTGCAATTTGGACCTCCTCCATACCCGGGCCGCTCTTCTTGTTCCACCCCCTGGGCGGGAAGCTGGGAGATGTGGACAGGAAAACACTCCATTCCCCGCTCTCTGAGGCACTCATCGCCAGAGGCTTCATAAGAAGGCCAAACATGGTACCGGCTATACTTCCCCAGCTGTGCTTAAGCAGCGGCGTAGCCACAAACCCGGGAAACTCGTGAATGAAGCTGATACTCGGGTGTTTTGAAGCCAGCACCTCGAATAGGACCGATGTCATCGTTGCAGGGTACGAAGTGCTGGCTGCGAGAGAGAAATGCCGTTTCAGATCCAAGTTGTCTTCCTTGATTAGATCTTCTTTGCCTGCAGCAAGAACGCTCAAGACACGCGCGTCCTCGGACTTTTCCAGTGACGGCATCAGGTTGTAAACGAATCGCATCCGGCTGTAGTATCGGAGGATATGGTTGCGATCAATTCCCGATGGAGTTTCTGGTTCTGTTAGGAGGGCTCTGTCCCTTCTGGCGTACCCGTTACGGCTTACCCTGTTTTCTGAGAGCAAGAGCTCCTGGAGTAAGAAACAGGAGGTCGATGGCAGCTTGGTCCCCGGCAATGTCGCTACAGACCCAGTCTACAGCGTGAAGATCACAGACGTCGCAGGACTTGAATATATAGGACCCATTTGGATTGCTCGTCTTCAGCTCCTCGACTACTCTGTGACCGGCTGCGTCGTTACGGCCGATGATGTAGATGGTTGGTGACTCGAGGGCCGACGCAAGGTGTTTAGCAGCGTGCTCTCCTATCCCGCTGGTGCCTCCGACGAAGACAGCCACCATCTTGGGCAGCTTCTCCTTGAGCGATGCATTCCACTTGCGAGCGTCATATAGGCTAAATGTCATTGTCCGGAAGAAATGGAAAGAGATAAAATCTGCATAAATTCAGACCCAGTCCCTCTAGCTATGGGCTTTATCTGATCAGTGAAGATAACTGCCGGTTATAAACGCTGCAGCAGGACCGCGTTATGCTATTGTCCACATGGTTCGGTGGAGGAGCATCATTCCACCATTCGGCCCGAACCTTGGACCAATGGACAACTTGGATATCAGGCCAAAGCGTCATAGATTTATCCATCCAGGCAAGGTTGGCAAGCGGGGCCACCAATTTCTGGTCGAATTTCCACTGTCCAATCAATGGTCCATGGGGCATCGCTGTGGATTGACCTTACACTAACTGTTATGATGAATTATGAACATGAACTAGTTTCTAGTTGTTGAAGCTGGACCTGCAGGCCACTTACGACACTTCATAACAACGTATCAAATATGATATTACTGGGACCGTACTTAGACGACAAAGCCTCATTACTCGCTATTTACGACCCGTTGAACTCCCCAAACCCAAAGCGCAGGAATCTCGCAGAATCCCGCGCTCCAGGGATCCACGAAAGTAAATACATGAGTGCACGATGCCCAAGCGCAAACTTCTCAACGCCCGGTGCCTCTACCAGTCGGACTGATTCCACCAATTTCAACCCGAGATGGAGGGCTTCTAGCGATTTCGGTTCGTCCACGGCCCAGTGGAACTCAGCCCCTGTGTCATTAATGGACTCTATTGGTTTCCGCCTGTTGAGACCTTCTAGCGTCGTTGTATTTATACATTCGAAGAGTAGTTCGCCCCGGGGGAAGGCTTGGCAAAGCCGTTGTATAAGTCGTTTCACATCCCTTTCCGGCAGATAGCATAGTAGTCCCTCCATAACGACGAGGACGGGTCCATTGGTCTCGATATTCTTCATCCAGTCCTCGTCGAGAACGTCAAGTCCCAGAAGAGAGTAATCTCGGCCAGGCAAGCATTCAGGTTGAACCTTTCGTCGAAGCTCGATGGCCTCGGGAAGGTCAATGTCAATCCAGCGAGTGTTCTTACCCCATTTCACCCGCTGCATCCGGCTATCAAAGCCACATGCTAGATGCAGGACTGTGCTCTTGGGATTGCGCTGAAGAAATTCCAAAGTCCATCTGTCAAAATGGCTTGTTCGAAGGGCGATACTGGCGCACTGGTTAGGTGTGGGAACAATCTCGGCAGTGTCCACGTCAAGCCGGTCCAGGATATCTTGAGCGTAGGGATCACCGAGAACGGGTGCAGGGGCACGAACGTCAGCGGCTCTGGCTGCCAGGGTAACCAGGAGGGTTTTGGCGACGCCGTTGAGACTGGCTTCTTCCTTGTTTATCACGTCGGCGTTATTTGAATGGCCATCTTTGTTGGTGGCCATGGTCGTCTGACTTGTTTAGATCAGTGATATCCTGGCAATATCCAGCACTTGTACTTGTACTCCGAACAGTCAACGAAAAGACGCCTGAGTCAGCGGCGCTACATTGAGCCAAATCTGGAACGGCGCGGGCCCAATGCGGTCTAGGCCCGTTCGACTTCCCCTCCAGAACGAACACTGATCCTTCCAGACCAATCCACCTCGGTGCAATTCAATTCTTCTGCTTACACCTGTCATACTATCATAACCCCTCCAAGTCAAACCGAATGGCCATTGAATCGTGCATTAAGGCGATTGCTCGTCTCGCGGTCGGCTGGTGACACTACTTCTTGAACTCAGTTCGGCCATGGCCGAACGAAAGCAATACCTCAATGAAGAGGACTTCAAAGCAGGTGCGTTTTAATTCACCCTATTATACTAAACTGTACATGCTCACCATACTTCTAGGTCTTGTCGCTCTCGACAAGGAAATGGGCCAAAACCCCTGGCTGGTGGCATTCGCGCCTCTCAGAATCGTCACTGCCGGCGGTTTCCTTGCGGTCTCCTATCTCAGGAATCGCGAGGCCACGGGCGATATCGACTACTTGATCGACCCTGAATTCGTCGGAGATGGCGATATCAACAAAGCCCTCCATGCGGCGATCGAATCCGTCGGCGACCGACTGAAATTCAACGACGAATGGTTCAATGACGATATTTCTGTCTTTGTCACCAAGCGCGCCAGGGAAAATGTCTTCGAGCGAGCTAATAAGCAGGGCATTACGCTTTTCAAAGGCGAAAACCTCGAAGTGCTTGCTGCTCCAATCGAATGGGCCCTCGAACGAAAACTAAGGCGGATCTATGCCGGTGATCGGGATCGCAAAGCCGAAACAGATATGGCTGACGCAGTCGCCCTTTTAAAAAAGTTGAAGGAACGAACCAACGAGCCTCTGGATTTGGAATCGATTCGAACGATGAACACAAACGGGTTCGACGTTTGCCCAGATCATGACACAATGCATCGGGTTGCCAATGTATATCGTGATGAATACAAGGAGGAACCCTTCAAATAGATGCAAATAGATGTTGCGGGTGGAGCGGCGAGTCTGCGAGGAGCCCATTCGACCCGCGTGACCTTTCCTTTTGTACGATCCCTCTATATAGTGTAGAACCAGCCCGTATTTGTGATTATGTTGCGCCGTGCAAAATTCTGTCCCTTTCCATTTTTCTCCAGGACCAAATTTCCCTCCGTGTCTAGAGCTTCTGGTGGTACCGATATCTTCAGAAGATCCCTATCAATAGGGGCAACCTTGGTCGTCCAACCTGGAAGCTCCTCAGGCGTGAAAGGAGGCAACGTATCATTTGCATCCTCGCGGTAAATATGTTGATGATTCCTCCGAAGACCCAAGCTCAATCTCCAATTGACAGCCTCGTGTAATTCCTCCACGATAGACGCAAGAATCGCATAGCGGAGGGGGTCCGGGTCCTTCGGGTCGGGAATATCTCGCAGACGCCAATCGGGGCGGTAGAAAAAATACTCCGTCTCCCATCCCATCATCTCATAGTGATCAGCAAGATGTAGTTCGTAAAGTCGATAAACGGAGCGTAGCGGGGTGTCGCGCATGCGCCAAATCGGAATCGCGCGGAGGTTGTGGATTTCTCCAAACTGAGACGCAATGATTCCGGTCTCCTTCTTGGTGTCTTCGATGAGAGCCCGCGGGGTAAATGGGCCCGGGACTGGGAAGAACCATGACGGGAATGGGACGAACATGCGCAGGAGCGTAAGAAGGGGGCGTTTGTGGTTGCTAAGTCGAGAAAGACTGCCGCGGATCTTAAGCGGCGAGTGCCAGTACCGAAGCCATGTGCGAAAGCGAGCCCATAGAGATATCTTCGGTCTTGGACGGCGAGGAGGAGCGGCCATTAATAAAACGTGTTGCTGTCTGGGGAGAGCGAAGAGGAACAGCGAGAGGCGTAAAGGTGGAGGCTTGGCAAGAGATGATCACCTGATCTGCTTACCAAATGAAGCAGTGGATTCATGAGCATAAATATTAATGCCAACGAGGATTCCATGGCTGATGCATCCTTTTGATCCTGGTCGAGAAATATGTCCCTGTTGGGCTGGAATTTTCATAGAAGAGTTCTTGTGGTTTTATTTGTTCGCAAGCGATACTCCACTTCGGCATTGTCCTCTGTTGCTGCCGGTTTCTTGCTATATATTTTTGTGTTTTTCCCACGAACCTTTGCTTTATGTCAACTAACATACTGCGAGTATTTTCGTTGTAGTTGATATTAGAGCATGCCTTCGATTGAAACCTACCCCGCAATTCTGTTTCCTGCGCAGTATCATTGCACAGGGGTTGACCGAGGCCAGCGGTGCCACAAGGCTCCTCATTGACAACCCCAACATGATGATTTCCAACAGTCAGTGGCTCCAATTTCAAGGTAATAATCCTGCAAGACAAACGCTCGTATTAGCACGGGAGAAGTGAGTCACGGCAATTTATAATGCAGGGTTACTTCAAAATACTACCCAAGCCCTCGTATTCGCGGGTGAGACAGTATAAGAATGATAATGTGCCCTGCAAGAAAAACTACCATCAAACTCTAACAAATAACCTGATCTTAACCAGAGTACAAAGGGAAAAAGAAACAAAATGGCGTCGGAAGGGATAACCCTCAACGAGAACTTCACCCACCAGTCCTCCACGCACAGCACAACCATCCACTGGACAACCCTGGGCGAACCCACCAACCCACCATTAATCTTCATCCACGGCACCCCCTGGTCCTCCGTCCTCTGGCATCCATACGCCAAAGCTCTATCCTCCACATACAACGCCTACCTCTTCGATAACCCCGGCTTCGGCGAGTCACCAGGCCGCACTCCTCTCCAGCCAAGCCCAACTCCACCAAACAATACCAACGAGATTGCATCTCTCGACGCCTCACTCGCCGGACAAGCAGAGTCCTTCGCAGCGCTTTACCACTTCTGGGGCTTTAAAGAGGATAACCTCCCCCATGTCATTGCCCACGACGTCGGCGGGTTAATCAGCCTGCGCGGATTCCTCCTGCACGGATGTAAATACGCGAGTCTGTGTCTTATTGATGTTGTCGCGCTCAGACCCTTTGGAAGCCCGTTTTTCACCGTGGTGGGCCAGAATCCAGACGTGTTTACTTCCATCCCCGAGGCTGTGTTTGAGGGGATGTTGCGGGAGTATATCCGTGGGGCGGCATTTAGGCCTATCCCTGCTGAGATCGAGGAGAGGCTTTTGAGGCCGTGGTTGTCGAGTCGCGGTGGGCGGCGAAGAGGTATAGGGTTTATTCGGCAGATTGCACAGGCGGATGCCCGTGATGTAGAGGATGTGGAGGGGCGGTATGGGGAGGTTGGAAGTGTAATGCCGGTTAAGGTTCTTTGGGGGATCGAGGACAGGTGGATTCCGGCTGAGAGGGCCAAGGAGCTGGCGTGGAGGATGGGAGCGAGGGAGACTGTCTTGATTGAGGATGCTGGGCATTTGGTTATGGTTGATCAGCCGGAGAGGGTTGCTATTGAGATCATGGGCTGGATGATGAGGGTTACGCGGAGTGGAAATAATCAACGTAGTATTGGCCTTCGACAATATGTGTGTGAACAGACTGCAGCGGCTTGATAAGGATAGGGCCTGGTTGGCCGGCTCCACTATCCTCGCAGTGAATGTCGCGAAAGTGAGAGTAACACTACCCTATAGCCACCAAGAAGGAAAACCCTCTACATAAAGTTCCCTGCGACATCTACTCCCTCCACGCTTCTTTACTTCAAACATACGCACATTGCCCTTATTCTCCGTCATCAACGTGGCTCCGCTCGATCTTAACACACTGCAATCACAATGCCTGGAAGAATAATGCAGGCGAAGGCCATGATTAAGGAACCGCTGCCAGCCCTTCTCGAGCCACCCTCGCATACAAAGACGTCAGCTATACATCCGACCAGCTACCGTGGCCCCCTCTTGCTGTGGGATAGCTTTGAATCAGAAGCGCGAAACAATCTCAACTCAACCCAATGGAGTAAGGCAACCATCTGCTTTGCCGCCGCCGGTACACCTGGCCCCTGCAATGCCGCCGAGAACGAGCAAATCTACTGCGGCGCAGAGGGCTCAATTGAGGGCCGAATCCAGTCAAATATCGGGGCTGTGATGTCGGCGGTTTGTCGAGCCCAGGGGGTAAATCTGGTGTTTGGGGATTACGCGGCCACCAAAGACGCCGTAACTGGGAAAGAGGCTCCGGACTTATTGATCATGACGCGCGATGGATTGGGACGTGCTATTGGCGAAGGAAAAGTCCCATGGGTGGTTCCAGCGCATGATCTCGACGCAACTGTACGTAAGGGTGGAAGTGACCTAAGGAGGCTTCTCGGTATGTTCCAGCACACCATCTCCCCTTCCTGCTCCATAGTGTCACAGCGGGCTTACTGGGTTCGGTATAGGGCAACTGGCCAGATATCTGTGCATCGCGGGGCTCAGATATGGGTTCATGATAACATACGAACAGGTTATCTTCGTAAAGCAGGAATTTTACAACAACCAATGGACACTATTTTATAGCAGACCGATCAGAGCCTGTGCTACCTTTGACGAAAATGCTGGAGCAGGCCTGCCGGGTGTGACTCTACGGGAGTGTTTTTGGTATCTCTTGTGTCTCATAGACCGTGACCACCGTGCCAACAATAGCACGCCCATACGCAATTGGGTCAGAAAGACCTGAGCAATGTTGGGAGAGGAATTTTCAGCGGCGAACGTCCTGCTTTCTTTGTACTTATCTGCAACTTTGCGCACAGATCTTTTCAAATGCCCATAAAGGCTCAATTCCCAGAGTCCTGATAGCGATACCGTGTACTAAAAGCTACAAAGTCCATCTATCCTTATTTCCATGTGTCTGCCTAGACCACCCGTCAAGGTACGGACAATCGGCAAGCTGCCAGTCAACCCACTGGACATCTGTCCATATATCAGTCGGCCTTGCTAGATCAGACCGGTTGAAACCGACGATGTAGCTGAGAGAAGAAATAGTCATTAGCAAGACTTCATCTCCATGGTATATGTAACTGATCCCTAAGAAACTTACACTTTTGAAAATTTGGAGTCCCAGAAAAGTTGGGCTCGAGTGGGACTGACGCCAGCCCGACGGCACTCCCTAATGACGCCCAATAATTAGTTCACCGCAAATCGCCAAGGGATGAAGGCAAACAGGAACAGGGAAATGTCCTACTTACATCCAAGCTTCCCGAAAGGCGTTGCGGATGCGCGCTCGCTCGTCGAAGCTAAGCGACCAAAAGTGGTTGCCCGGCGACGAAATTGTCTGGGTTCTTCTCAATTCCACGCCCGGAGCATGGTCCATCAGGATGTAATGGAGGAAACCGCCTGGAACCATGCCATCACCGTCTTGCTTTATAGCCTCGTGGTGTCTGATAGCCGGAGTTGCCTTGCATTTGTTCTTCATTAAGGTGTCGAGACACTGGATTTCAGTGGCCGGCATATCGGTCAGCACATCGGTTGCTTGCCGGGCACGCTCGGTACTTGTGGCATACTCGAAGCCGGCACAGGGGATCCTAGATTAGACATGGTCAGGTCTATGTGTGGCAGTGGACTAAAAGGGTGACACGGGTCGCATACTGCATTATGATTCTCATGAAAGCGATGTCGTCTGAGTTGTAGATGTTTCGGCAGCGGAACGCACCGTAGGCTGCACTGGGGTCTCCCTGTAAACCTTCATACTCGAAATACTGTCCTGGGTTATCCTGGTCATTTCCTTCTGCGTACTTTGCTTCTAGCATCCATCCAGCTGGTTCTGTGGTGTTGGTGAACTCGATGATCCTGCCCACCCATTCATCGAAGAAGGTCTGATTAGCCATATGGGAAAACACTGGAAGGTTATAGAGGATGGACAATCATTCAGATGGCAATGATGGTCAAACTTGTATTGAATATAAACAGTCAACAGTCTCCCAATATAAACGAGCAATGGTGGAGGAAAATGAGGAGGGAGACTCGGAGGCGAGGAGTGTTGAGTGTTACGCCACCACAAACTCAGTTGGTAACTGCATTCACCACCACATTATTCACTTCATTTCATCCAATTATGAACATATCAACCACCACCACTTCCTCCTCCTCCACTGCCACCGCCGCCGCTTCCTCCTCCACTGCCTCCACCGCCGCTTCCTCCCCCGCCACTACCGCCGCCTCCTCCGCTGCCACCCCAACCGCCGCTGCTATATCCCCCTCCTCCATATCCTCCACCAGTCCCACCGGACGAGATAGCGCCAGACTCCGTGACAGAACCACAGCCAGACCCACAGTTATACGTACTGTCAATTCCCACGTCTCTCCCCGCAGCGTCCTTATCAATACAATCCAACTGCCCATCCGTGCATTGATTCCCACCCTGATCGTATGAGCTACCAAGACCAATGGGATAATAATACGGATAATAGTTCCGGTCAGCGATGTATCCACTCCTCGAACCTTGCATATTAGGCCCACCGATGAAGCCTTCCCAGAGGAGCCGTACTTCAGAGCGCTGAATGACCTTGTCGTACCGTGCACTTGCCACAAGGTCCCAGGGGATTTCACAGGCGCCCATGCGTTCCTTGAGTAGCTGTTCGTAATCTGAGAGTCGCTCGCTGGGTGATACTTCCGCCCAGGGTGCCACGAAGAAGACCTCGCCTGTGCCCAGTTCGTGGTAATGGCTGAAGGGTTGGGCGCGGTGGATGCCGCCCAGTCGGACGCGGGACAAGGATGGGTGACGGGTGTTTAGGGCATTGTGAGGCTCGTGCAGCCAGGCTGTTGATTTTGCGAAGCGAGGAGATTCGGCCATTGCAACGGCAACGCGGGTCAAGGCGTTTGATGCGGATAGGAGAGTCCGCCGGGATGACACCCAGTCGTCCGATGATGGTGGGTAGACGTGCTTCTCGCGCTGGAGGTGGAGTGATATCATGGACCAGGCGTCAAAGGGAAATGCCCAGACGTGCTTTGCAATGCTGCAGTCGCCGCATGCTGTTGGACAGGACCTCCACGCTTCGGAGCAGTCCCAGGGGAAAAGCGATTGGTATTTGTATAGCGGCCCGTTGGAGAAGCAGCCCCAGTCGTACCAGTACTCATGCAGGTAGTCAATGATATCGGAGTCGGCATAGCGGCGGAAATAATATCGGTGCAGGTATTCCTCTGTGAAACCGTATGGGACATCGTACCTACTGAGCGGTCGATCATGGGGGTACTCCGTGATTGCTGGACATGCAAAGCTCATTAGATATAGAGGACTTGCTGATGATGACACCGCGGTATTATTCACCAGGGGACCAAAGAGGGCTGGCTCAAGGAGAGAGGAACAAAATTTGAGAGAGCTTCTGCCTGCGTTCGTTGTGAGGCCGGTTGTTGGCTTGAGCAGCTTCCCAGTGATTGAATCGATGTATATCTTCAGTCTACTGCCCAAGAGGGATTTTAGACTGTCTAGAATCGGGCAAATGACAGCATCAAGTGATTTTCGGTCAGATTGTGGGTCATCTATTGTGTCTTGACTGGCGGCGACGAGGGCTTTGACGATTTTCTGCTCCAGCTGCCCATCGTCTGAGGATTCGTGGAGGAGACCAGAAAATGGTACCCCGACGACTTGTTTCATGGCGAGCTTATAATGCTTCCGTTTGTCTACGGGCTTCTGACTCTGCCATAACTGGTCTGCCATTGCTCGAAGCACTCGCTGCTGTGACCCATATATGGGCGAGGCCTGGTGGTAAACTGGCAAGTCCTTCAGCGATAGTATCGCACCGTCCCTGATCAAGTCAGTCACTGCTCGCCTACCATTCTGCATATAGGTAGACCAAACCTTGAGCCCTCAATAACAAGAGGCCCAACTCGCAGAACGGCATGCACATAGTCAAACGGACTATTATCCCCGACAAGCTCACGGAAGAATAGCGGTATGTCGCCATCGGCCCTCGCCCTACCAGCTGAGCTCTTCTTGAGCGACTTGTCGGGCGAAGAATTTAGCCCAAATTGGATCGTCTGCCCAACAATGGGCTTCTCTTTTTTCACTTTGCTAACCATGCGGGAGATTGACCCGCGCATCACCGTTCGGGGCGCTACTTGTGCAGTTTCCAGTAGGCCTTTGTACTTGGCCTGCGCTATTCGCTGAGGAGCCTGAGCTGTCAAGACGTGCTTGTACATCTTGTTATAGTCCTCGTCCCCGTATTGATGGGCCCAGTAGCAAGACTCGCAGATTGTGGAAGAGGCGAATGCTTCTTTCCTGCGCGTGAACATGGTGCCGGTGATAGTGTCCTGGCATTTGGCGCATTTCAACACCTGGATGTTAATTTTTCTACCAGATGACTTGTCGACCACTGGCGAGGTTAGTATCGACTCGTACTAGGGAAAGGGTTCACACACGCTGTGGGATGCCTGGAGAATTGCGAGGTTTAACCTGGTCCGACCGTGCTTCGATCATCTGGTCAATATCCAGGAGCCCTAATATCTGATTAGCCTCTAGCCAAAATTCATCTTCACCGACATACCAGCTGCCTGGAGCAGTAGCCATGCCAACTCCTCGTCGGCGGGTCGCTTCCGTGGATCTTACAGTATTAGCATAGCAACCCTAGAACATCGCAGATCGGGTGCATTACCTGTTAAATTTCCCCGAACCTCTGCCTTGATCCTAGCACTCGTCTTCTCTGCAATAATATCCTGCGTGACACTGCGGATTGCTGGCTCGCTAAGCCCTCCTTTAGGTCGCACCTGGCCACCCTGGGCAATGCGGTCCTGGCCTGCTCAATGTAAGCTATCCGCGCATACAGCACTATGTTACTTGGGCACAAACGATGTCGAATAGCAAAAGAGCGAGCCTGCTGGCCCACCTGGTCCAGGAACGTGTCGTATCCATGGATATTGTCATCATTGTCCGACAAAAAAGCAGCGGCAGCATATTCGGGCCTACGCCATATTTGCAATGTGCGGATGATATTCTCAATCTCGGCTCTGGCCCCTTCCCAGTATAGTCTTTCAACCTCTTTCGCCAGATGCTCGGGCGCCGGACCGATCTCTGTCCATGATAGAGGAGGCTCGGCAGTTGAGTTGCGAATGGACGTGGATTTCCACCGTGAGAGGGACAGCTTGCGCGACATGGTGGGTAGCATACTTACTATTTGCCCTCAATGCCAGAACTAGGGTTAATGTTACGGCTTATAAACTTCACCAGGAATTCACCCACTGACCAAGTTGGCCGGCGCAACGGAAGCCGAGTGCGCCTTGCGGCTGAGCAGGAGGAACACGAATAACACGAGCGGGGCGTGCTTGAACGGGGAGGACTTTATCGCTTACCAGATCTCGTTTGGGGGTAGTCCGTGGCGCTAATCGCTCGTATTCATGGAGGCGATGCTGTGCCCCGTGCCCGGATCCCAAGGAGCACACGCAAGGCAGCTTTGCAAGACCGGGTGAACAACTCAAGATATCAAATAAAGAAAAGGGATTCCATCTCCTCTTCGAGACCGAGTTAAACTCTATACTATGTAATCATGGCTTTCATATCCCCAGCCAACCTCGCTACCCTCCATGCCGTGGGCTCTGCGGACATCACAGCGCTACAGGGGAGTCCATCAGGGCGATATGCCTCCGTCCGCCCTGGGAACCAGGACCAGGTCCCTATCGTTCCAGATGCAGCATTATTCCGTTGTTTACCGACGACAGACCCCGGACCAAAGGCCCTGCCAACCGCCAGCGAATGCGCCGTCCATCTCGAGATGCTAGCGGTTTTCCGCGCCCTGCGCGGCGCTGTAATTCAGTCGAATGATCTGGATAAAGCGTTTGGCATATCTCCTCGAAGGACGGTGAGATACCGCAAGAAGAGGGAAGGATGGAAATATGTCGCCGTGCCCGTGGAGATCCGGGATCCGGCGTGGGAGGATAGACGCAAGTTGAAGTGGAAGTATTATCTCAGTATCGCAGCGGCGCGCTTTCATATGTGGATTAACCTGGTTAACGAGCATCTGGGGAAGGCTGCCGTGGGAGCGCCTCCTTTGAAGGAGTTATTACTGCCGCCACTTGGTGAGTGTCTTGCTCCTTATTCATGCTGAAGTGGAGGCTAACTGTGGTAGATGTGCTGGTGATATGGCATGGTTTTCTATTGAACTGCGAAGATTTTAACAACTACTGCGTGATGCACAATTTGCAGTATATTCAGGACGTAGCCTTTCCATGGACGCAGATTGTACGCCTCCCTACCTAAATTACGAGTCCCCTAACTAACCCCAGTGCAACAGCACGGCGCGATCAATTCAGATACTTGGGAATACACCCTTCCAAATGACCACAGCGACTGGCTAAAGAACGTCCGCAACCTCGAGCCAGACCTCTTAACCGCGCTCTGCGAAGCCGGAAAATCCACAAGCGCACTTCACACTCTCCTCACAACATTTGAGAGCTGTAGCGTATCCGACACGGAAACAGTCTGCGGCGACGATAGCCCGTTATTCCGAACCATCAAGGCAGCCCGCAGAAGTGAGGAACTGAACGAGCCCCTTGTTGAGAACGTACAGCGCCAGTGCATCTTTGTTGATAAGATGCACGGCCACTGCTGGATCCGGAATCCGGCTGCTGCGGGAACAATGCGCAGGGCTGTAGATCGCTATGATAAGTTCTTGCATCTGTTTCGGCTGTATCCCAAGCAGTTTCTTGTCCCCATGCTTGATATCGATCTGGCGTGGCATACGCACCAGTGCAGCGCGCAGAATTATAGGAATTTGGTGACGGAGAGGGTTGGGCGGTTCATTAACCATGACGACAAGATTGGGCGTGACGCCTTGGATGATGGCTTCGCGAGTGCGGACCAGTGGTACCGGCTGGCGTTTGGGGAGCAGTACCAGGTGTGCCAGTGCTGGTCGTGCGAGGCCATCTTCTCGGCGGTGGAGGAACTGGATGAGGAACTGCTGGATGACCAGGCGGCCATTGATGGTATTGTCAAGGATGTTGAGCAGAGGGTTCATTATCATCGCGAACTGGAGATTGCGCGGCGTCTGGACAGGGATCTTCCTCTTTGGAGTCATAAGTGAATAACTCGTAAAATTGTCCTAGAGGGTTCGTCGACTCTGTTCTACGATATTTCATGATATTCACTCTCCAAATATCCATCGTTGTCGTTAGGTGTTGTGTGTATGGCTGACTTTATAGCCCTATTGTTGTATATAATTCCACAGTATTCGACCAACGGGCGATCCCCCGCTCGCCAGACTTACCAACCAGAACATGGAATAATCAATAAACGTTATAACTGGGCCGGTCCCATCGAAGCTAATTTTTGGGTCTTTGAAACCAATCGACTCAGGCATTCTCGGTCAGGTCCTGCACTACGTCATGTCCCCACAGCGTTCTTATAAAGCTTCACCTGCCGATCAATCTTGACCTCAACCCGCAATTGACATTCAATTACTGCTCACTGCGCATGGATAATTGAGTAGAACAATTGCTACAATGACCCTCACAATTCACCACCTCCACGTCTCAACCTCCGAGCGCGTCCTCTGGATCTGCGAGGAACTCGGCATTCCCTACGAACTGAAAACCTACGACCGCCAGCCCCTCCTCGCACCCCCAGAACTCAAAGCTGTCCATCCCCAAGGGTCCGCACCCACAATCCAAGACGGGGATGTGACTCTTGCCGAAACAGGCGCATGCATCGAATACATTGCACACAAGCACGGGAATGGCCGTCTCTTCCTGCCGCCGTCGCATCCGAACTACGCCGATTTCCTGTACTGGTTCCACTGGTCGAACGGGACGCTGATGGGGAATATCGGGCGGCTCATGATGGCGAAATTTGCAGGGCTGGAGCCGGATAATAAGATGGTGACGTATTCGAAGGATAGGCTGCAGAAGTCGCTGAAGATGCTGGATGACCGGGTCACGGAGAACAAGTGGCTGGCTGGGGAGGAGTTTACGGCGGCGGATGTCATGATGGTGTTCCCCATAACGACGGGGAGGTACTTTGCGCAGTTTAGTTTGAAGGAGTATCCCAGTCTCGTGGCTTATCTGGGCCGCGTCAGCGAGAGGCCTGCGTATAGAAAGGCGATGGAGAAGGGGGACCCGGGGATGGAGCTGGCTTTGGGTGTTGAGAGTCCGGAGAAGCCAATTGTTTAGATAGGATGAATCCATTGGTCGATAGAGTCGATACTGGGATAGAACTATCTGGATCTCAGTCTAGTACCACTATCCTAACCACATTTGCCAATCTCTCTGCGGTTCTGTCCCTTGGACATCTCACAAAATCACTCACTGCTATCCAGTCGACTAATTGTAGCTTGCAGGTCCTAATTACAAATTCTTAATCTCATTTCGAACCTCGGCTAAGAGGCGCGCCTCCTCGCTCGAGTCCTCCTCCTCATCGACAACCTTCTTCTTCTTCTTCTTTGAAGGGGTGGACTTCGCACTGTCCTCTGCACGGCGCTTTTTGGGCGTACCTGCAGGAGTCGCGGGAGTTCCAGGAGCAGAATTGTTGTTTGAATCTCCACCAGCCATTTTTCTGAGCTTGCCCAGTTGGTTCTCGATGGATTTCTTGTTGCATTCTGTTCCACAGAAAAGATGTCAGTAGTTTAACAGACGTGGCCCGACCAAGCCTCTGAAAAGGAAACGTACCAGATCCCATGTGGGTGGCTAGCTTCTGGTAGTTCAGCTTGACATTCATTTCCTTGAGTTGGTCCAAAACTCCTAGGAGGAGCTGGGTGCTGTTAGTATCTGTCGCTCAGGGTGAGATAGAACGAACAGCGTACTTTGGCATTGGCTTCCGCCGTCCAATTCATCGGCATTTTGCGATAAGTTTGTCGTGACGGTGGACAATTGTCTGGGTCGGTGGCTGATATTTGCAGACTGGGAATGGTTCTGGATGGTGGTGGGAAAGAGATGGTAAGGAAGAAGGTATTGGAAGAGAATTGTCTGAAATAGGAGACTTTGTGTTCTCTGACTGATTAGTCGTGGTGCTTAGTCGTGCGTCGTTGTGATATGTTCTTTGTTTTTGCCCTTGGATGCCATTTCTTTGATGAACATTTAATTCCTGGTGGTTGAGCCTGGTAATCATGGCGAGCCTTATTATTGGATCTCTATCTGAGTCCGCACCGGCTTTGAATGAAGTATTACTACCCTGGAACTTGATGCATCTATAATTCTATATAGAGTGAAGATGTCTGCCTGAGTGCTGCCTAGTCTTCCAGGCACCATCCCCGCATTCACTTTCTCCGCGTCGCCGCTGACACGAATTCATCAACGCCAACTCTGCCAGCGTCTCTGAAAAACTCGACTTTTCACTTGAAACACTCCATATTAGAGGAATGCTTTCCAATGTCAGAAAAAGATTCCAAGCCCCCTGTGGGCTCCAAAATCCGCTTTCGCACCGCGCCCCGCCCGAAGCCAACCTTCGACTTTGCGCCTGACCAAGAATGGGTGGGCTCCCGTCGGAAGCGTGAGTACATTTGACAGAGTTATCCATATTCAGATATACTGACCTTGCACAGGTCGATTGACGTACGTTGACATGACACCGCGGGTCTCTGGAGCGTCGTCGAATGATTCTGTTGCAAAGTGCCCAGCTGCCTCTCAGCCTACAATCGGGCTCTCATCCCCAGTGGAATCGGCCTCTGCATCAACAAACACCTCTAACCAAACACCGCCTCATGCTGAGCAAATCAATCAGCCCGTTGAACAACCTGAGCGTGATCCAGGCTTGGCTTCACGCTTTCGCTATCCTATAGGACCGCTTCATGGCTGGTCGGACACTTACTCTGACTCTTCTTCGTCCTACCTCGAGTTTCAAGATGCCTGCCTGATGCGTCATTTCATCGAGACTCTAGCGCCACTGGTAAGTTTACCACCTTCAGGCCAATTTGTGGGTTAAGCTGATCGATATAGTTTGACACCAGCGACATGGACCGCCATTTCGCGATTGTTGTCCCCGAGCGTGCCCTTCTGTGTCCAGTGCTTCGATATGCTGTTTATACAGCTTCGGCTGGACACCTGATTCGATTAGCATACTGTAGAGGAGGGAATGGGGATATTGTGTCTGTTGATGGGACGGGGCTACCTAAT
Organism: Aspergillus sydowii CBS 593.65; assembly: GCF_001890705.1. Classification (NCBI taxonomy): domain Eukaryota; kingdom Fungi; phylum Ascomycota; class Eurotiomycetes; order Eurotiales; family Aspergillaceae; genus Aspergillus; species Aspergillus sydowii. The sequence goes on along the minus strand of NW_024467863.1, from coordinate 2,051,742 downwards.
CTTACACCAGATGCTGCCATCCGCTACCACGATATCTGTATTTCGCATCTGATTGAGATATCCAAGGACCCCAATGAGGAGTATAATGAAGATGTCCTGACGGCTGCTACGATCCTGCGTTTCTACGAACAGATTGATGGTACGTAACGTCCTATAACTTCAAGCACAGCACTAATGCTAGTGTCAAGCCCCGTCAACTGGACCTTCCGAGGCGTATTTGAATGCAATCCAGTTCATCGTCAACACCCAGAAAGACGAATCGTTCTACTCCTACCAAACCATTGAAGGCCCACCACGAGACAGCAGTGTTCACGTTACTCCTTCAATATCTCTTCGTCATTCCGCCTGTCTCGCCGCGATGCGCCAAGAGATCTGGAGCGCATTTCTTCACCAGCGCCCATTTCGTCTGCCTGTCTCACCGCACAACGACTATAGTTTATTCGACCCCAACAACGACTTCATCCGAGCCAACCGAATCTTCGTCTGGGTCGCCGACCTGTTGATATTTTGCTTCGGGGACAACCACTTCTCCACAGCACAGGAAAAACTGCAGCGCTGGAACATGCTCAAATCCGTCGAGCAGAGATGGCAGGATTTACGACCACAACCGATGCGGCCATTCTACTACCGCGAACGAGATCCCAGCTCCGGCCGGTTCTTTCCCGAGGTATGGCATGCCAACGCGTGTCAAGTGGCCGGAGCCCAACATGTAGAACTAGGCAGAATCCTCCTCGCGGTCTCTGATCCAACCAGGACATCCCGATTGGGAATCGGTGCAATGTCACGCAACAACGCCTTGGCTGCCGAGCTACGGAATATCACTCGCCGTCTATGTGGATTGGCCCTTTCCAACCAGAAGTGTCCGTCCGCTATGATTACGGCGATGGTCGCAATTGCGGTTTGTGGCGAGTATTTCACCGACCCTGCTGAGCAGGATGCGCTGCTTCAGTTGCTGCATGCCCTCGAGTACGACTACGCATGGCCGACGCAGAGCACTGTTGCCGCGTTGCGCGCGTCCTGGTCGCAGAACAAGGGGATGTAGATACCGCTAGCTGCTTCGGAGAGCTCCGTTTTCCAGGTGAAGTTTTTTCATGACTCGAACCTGTTGAAATAGGAGCTGTGAATAACCAAATGTGGGGTATGTCAGGCTTGGCTATCTTCGTGCGGGGAAAGCAACCACGACCAGAAGGTGGTGAAGAGGCCAAAAGAGCAATAATGCCCACTGCTATCATATGGGGAATGATTCCCCGCAGTACTCATTAAGCTACCTTCTTGACAGGACGCGGGGAACAGCCTGGTCCGCATTGTCGCCGACCAGCCAAACACCTTCCCAAATGGGAAACTTTCCCATTTCGGCATGTGGGTATGTGCCTGGCCAGGCGACGATTCACGATATCAAGATACACATCGGTAGATTTCATGATTGAGGGCCATATGATGTCGCAAGAGGCCTGACGGAGAGATTTATAAAGCTTCGATATGGCTCAACGTCGGAAAGTAACAAGCACGAAGGAATCCATCAACCATGTTTGCATCTCTGATTTTTGGCGGCACGGCCTTGATCGCTGTGGCCTACCTCTTCATCCTCCCTGTTATGAACTATTTCTACGATCCCAAGGGTTTGAGAAAATACAATAATTTCTCCCCATGGTCACCGTTTACCGACCTCCGACATGTACTGCTCAGCTCCGGCGGACACCGTTCGCGAGATATATACGAAGCCCACAAGAAATCGCCAGTCCTGCGGACTGGTCCAAACTCCCTTTCCTTTGGCGACATTCGCGCCGTGAAGGATCTATACGGGCACAGTACAAGAGTTGTCAAGGATAAAAATTATACTATCCTCGGTGGCTCGCATACTCAGCTTTTCGATGTCGTTGAAAAGCACGAGCACTCCAGGAAACGCAAAACCCTTTCCGCAGCCTTTGCGATCAAGCACCTCGAGAGATGGGAGTTCAAAGTGGCGTACAGCACCAAGCGCCTTCTCAACGCCATGGATGGATATTGCACTGCGCCACTACCCAAAGGCCAAACAATTCCGGATCCCAAGGATGTCACATTCGACTGGGGCATGTGGGGCAACCTGTTCACCATCGAAGCAATCAACAACATCGCAGTATCGTCACAAATGGATCTCCTAGATAAAGGTACGGATGAGGTCACAGCGCAAAAAATGGACGGTACGACTTATACCGCCGGATACCGGTTCTCACGCGACCAGCTCGTCCTCGCCCAGTCCGTCTTCGTCTGGGACTACAAGCTATACCCCTGGCTCGCAAGACTGTCTAACATCACCCCGAAATGGCGCAAAGTCTGGAAGAACGCCGAACCTTGGGGCGACGTAGTCTACCACCAAGCCGTAACCCGGCTGAAACGCTCTTTTAACGGCGAAAAGCTTGACGACTTCTTCTCCTCCCTCATGGAAGACAAACAAGGAATCCCCAACAATCTCGAATGGGGCGAAATCATCGCTGAAGTCGGTGCTATCATCAACGCCGGCTCCGACACAACCGCAATCGCCCTAACGCAGGTCCTCGCCTTCCTCCTCCAAAACCCACATACTCTCCACCAACTCCGCGAAGAAGTCGACGCCGTCCTTGACGACGACGAGATCGTCGCACCCTACGACAAAGTTAAGAACCTACCTTACCTACGCGCCTGTCTAGACGAGGGCCTCCGCCTCAGTCCACCAACATCGACCGGCCTGCTCAGACGGACACCACCCGAAGGCGCCTCGATAATGGGCGAGTGGATCCCCGGCGACACGACGGTCTCGATGAGCGCGTACGCCACGCACCGCGATCCGACTATCTATCCGGACCCGGAAGAGTTCCGTCCAGAACGGTGGATGGATGAGGAGGCGCGGAAGCGGATGGAGCCTTACTTCATCCCGTTCTCGACGGGTGCGCGTGGCTGTTTAGGTAGGAATATATCGTACCTGGAGCAAACGGTTGTTCTTGCTTCGATTGTGCACCGGTACGATTTTGCGTTGTCGACTCCGGGGTGGAAGTTGGATTTGTATGAGGCGTTTAATTTGCTTGTTGGGGATATGCCCTTGAAGATCTGGAGAAGGGAACTTGGCGGGGATGTTGTTGCATAGTTAAATGCTTCTTTTTGTGTTTCTGAACTTTGTTAGCTGTGCTTAAAATATAGCAAAGAAGACGCTTATGAGTATTGTACGTAGTTCGTGCTACTCCTCAAACCATTCGGGATTCGGATATATGTTCTACAAACACTCCTCTGAATGCGCACCGGATAAGAAGTTGAATAGTATACGTTCCTGCAAAAAGCACAATTATGTTCTACAATTTTCCATTTATACTCGCGGACTAAGATGCAGCGAAATAGCCCTAACATGGCTCAGATGTCAAATGAACCGGCACCTCGACGAGCGAGGTCGGCAGAAGCGAGCCCAAATGAACCTCTAACGGCTATTATCGGATCTAGAAATACAGTAATAGGTACCCGCGGAAATCTGCCACTACTCGATATAATAGCGAAACCTTTTCGCCATAATTACCGGGCTAGGTGTGGGTTATCTACTGGGTTATTAACTGGGGCTCGGTCGCAAACGTAACAAGAAAACCAGCTTATACAAATAAACACACAACCAATAACAAGAAACGAAATTTACAAATACACTAATATACAGCTCACCAAATCTCATCATAAGTCGGCAATCTCGCACTCTCCTCGCCATTCTGCCCCGCTTCCTGCTCTGGCGTAGAAACCCTCACAACAGCCTCAGCCTGGACCTGAATCTTCGCAAACCCATCATGGATGTACTGGTTATTAAACGTGACAATAGCCGGATTATGCCGCTTCCCGCTATCATCCGTACAGAACCGCGTAATCGCGTCTCGAAGCTCAGGCGTGGTATCATTCTTTTTGCAATCCCCCGCTAAAGAGATAGTCAGCTTTGTGACGTCGCGCGGCTTCGCGCCGCCTAGGGCTAGGGCTGTTTCCAGGTTCGAGAATGCGAGTTTCGCCTGCTTCCCGAAGCCCTGCGGGATGGAGTAGATGTGCTCGGAAGTCAGACGGCGCGGGACCTGGAAGGATGTGGAGATGAATGCCATGCTGGGGTTGTCTGGGGGGAAGGGCACGATTGATATGTCGGACTGGGGGAAGATTGTCCGCGCGTTGGGGGTGCTGGCGGTTTGCACGAGGGTGTTGGAGGGTGTACGTGGCATCTTGATCGTCCCTTGGCTAATGCGACGAGAGGATAAGCCGTTTAGTGTGTTCCTTGCGGAGTGAAGGCTGTTTTGTAGACGGCGGTGGCGGAGGTGGAGGAGGGGCCAGCGGGGACCCAGACTTGTTCAGTGGCTGTCGGCTGTGCTGGCCCAGTCTTTTTGCTGTGATTGGCACAATCCCCGCACTTAATCTGTTATGGGCAATTTAACGTGCAATGTCAACCTTAACTGCCAATAACATGGTCAGTGCGCCGCCATATATCAAAGCTTTGGGCCGGCTGCGCGGAATGCACTGCGCCGATAGCAGCACGAATACGAGTTGGAGTCCTGGGCGGCTCTTGAAAGATCTAGAAGGATCTGGTTGTTGGCCGTATACGTTGTACAGCTTAAGCCTTTGTGCCTGAGCAGTGCATCGTTTGAAGGTACTGGTTTGGTGAGCAGGTCTAACATATCGGATATACTGTATTATTTATTACTTATTACTATACTATTATATTGTAAAGACGGTCGCGAAGAACGCTGGTAGCAGACTACCCATCACTATGCAGGATATATGTTTCGCGTCCCGCTTTGCTGATACCTCTCTTGACTCTCTTAAGACCGTGATTAAAATTGATCAAGCAGAGTACAGAGCAGGCAAGCAAAGCGACCGTAAGTACCAGGGACACATAAGCAAACAGCTGCATCATGTCCTTTCCGGTGGTGTTGGCCCGCATCCCACTTCCGTTCAGGACGATTAGTCGACTGACGAAGTATGCGATGAGGGCCATGTAGCACATCTGGACATAATTAGCTTATTAATATGATCTCACATTTTAGACGAACGTACAATGACTGGAACGATTCCGAGGATGATTTCATGCTGGACGAAGTAAATACCCAGGACCATGACGACGAATGCAGCCGGGATGATGGCCATGGTGAGACTGTACTCGGGCTCCTCGAAATGGACGTCGATCAGGTTGTACTGCACGATAAAGGCGACCAGGAAGAAGAAATCGAGTTTGATCAAAACCAGGTACACTTCGTAGGCCATATATCGCATGCGAGTTTCCGAGCTACCATGGACACACTTGTATATAGCCCAAGCGTAATCCCGATGCATAAAATACGCGCAGGGCCACAGAACAAAAGATGTTATGGCAAGGGTAATAGGGACAAGAATCTCAGCTGGCTGGATTCTCGGCCACACGTTACGGGTGGTGTCAACCAGGGTTGGAAACCCGAAACGATCTCTGTAAAGTCGGGCAGTATTCTCCTGCATTGTTGTGCACTGCAGACCTGCATAGGCGACAATACATAGATTGGCGATGCATATGGCGAAGAGTAGAATATTGTTCTTGTTGTGGATTGCGTCCAGGGAAAGAATAAACTGATAGACACAGGCGAATGCCAGGATGCCCAGGGCGATTGGGATCACGTAGGATACTGGCACTTGCGTGATGGTCGGGGTTACCCATTTCTGCCATTCCACGAGGATATATCTAGTCCGGGTTAGAGACTGTTATCGTGTATAATTAATATGAGGGTTTACATTTCAAGAGCGATAACAAGGGTGGCTTGGACGAGAAGCGCGGTGCATAACCACCACTCGTTTCTCGAGGTTGGCCTATACATTATTGCGATCGGGAGTCCCTGCCAGACCGACCATAGATCGCGAGAGGGTGTGCGAAAACCATATTAACTGGGCTGGAGTGGCCATTAAAGGAAGAAAAGTCTTCAGCCAGCCCAGTGGTTCTTGGTATCGGGCCCACTGCCTATTCGGGCAAAGGAGACCCTCATCGCAGGCATCCAACCCCATATGTCTCACCTTACTAATACTGCAGAGCTTAAACCATTTATTGAGTGCGAGCCACAAAAATCAGATGTTAAGGAGATGTTGTTGGACTTGTCCCTGGAAAACATCAATGCTCCGTTCCCGTCGTGCGGTCCAGACAATGCCCTGCATTGCGGTTAGGGACCCATTCCCTCTGGACATCTTGCAGCAGACTGCTAAGAAGCGGCTCGTAGCCCATCAGCTCTAATGCTGGAACGACACTAGCCTGATGGCGGAGAAAATTCTGGCCCAGTATTGCCTAGAATACTGCGCTATTGCGCTGAAGACACTGCACGATGTAGAGATTATGCAACGTCGGTGCCTGATGTAGTTCCTTTGCTCTCCGCTGTTCATCCTGGCCCATGGCGTCGATAGTTGCTGGTAATGCAGAATGTCTTATTCTAAACTTCACTGCTAGTGAGGTCGGAACAATCCGTGGTCTCGGGGACATCCTCTTTATAGTACAAGATAGGACTACGCCAGCCTGTCTCTCCATCATGGTATACTCTGGGTGAATGGGACTCTGTGACGCCCGAGAGCTCCACGAATATACCTTTGGAATAGGGACATTCATCACATCTCTCAACTGACAAAATCAATGGGACATAAGGGAGAAAATACAAAGTGCATGGTCGCAACCTCGCTAGCAGTTGTAAAATGAGGCTTTCCCGCATTAGGATTCGGAAGTTTCGCAATTACCTCATTCCCATCTTCCATGGTGAGTTGGATTACTTTATCATATTGCCTATCTGATATTTTCATAACATGGGTTCATAATCTCCAGTAGAGTTTAGAAGCGGCTAGGAACGATCGAAATTGACATGGCGGTTTAAGAGCTGCTGCTGCTCGTTCCAAAGCCAGCGTCCGGCGGTGAATCGATTGGTCGCACTCATGCCTTGGGTTGCTTTGATGGGTTGTAGATGGTGTTTGGTATCTTGTATGTCGAAGGTTTCAAAGCAAAACGCAAAGCCAGTGCCAGACCCTCGAGACAGTGGCCGAGCAGCAACGCTTCAATGGAGGCTCAAGCAGCGGCAACTTAAGGTTGTTGGTGTGGTCCACTAACAGGCGGAGCAAACATTGTGCCTTGACTGTGGGCAACAGCTTCGCTGGTTGGACTCCTAAAATTTAACGAAAACGTCGATGGCGTCGAGCTTCTCGAGAAATGAGAGGCCAGAGCGGCCATGGCCCTATGGTGCCGTGTCTTGGCAGGGCCAGCGCGCCATTTTGTCTCATGGAGGATAGGGTACTTGGCGAATGGTTGCACCAGATGTTAATTGGGTAAATAAACGGCAGCCGGGCAGTGTTGGCTGCGCCTTGATGCTACGGAACTTGACAGGGGTATTTCGACTTCTAATATACTTAATGGCCCCGCATCACTCTGACCATCATCCCTTGTGCTTAAAAATAGTAGAGGGGATAGAAAGTCACATACATTCAGCATCATCCCTAGCATACACCATCATTAGCAGTTTATGAATGACATGTCGACTGTACGGCTTCCCTTCACCAATGAGATAAGTGTTGAGTATCCCCACGATACGGTCGAAACACCGCGTTTTCGACATCATGTTCGCGACGAGCTGGGCGATCACCAAGCGGAAGCAGAGAAACTCCTGGTAACCTCGGACACACCCGTGTCCATCCCGCAAATACCTCGCAAAAGGCGACCATTGTCGCTTCTCTGCTGCTTTCTCTACGCGTTCATCCTGATCTTTTGCTGGAGCATTACAGCCATCTTGTGCGTCCGACCCATCAAAGGATCGGGATGGCACGACACATACACATACATCGGACCATGTACCTACTCTGAAGGCGGCATGGCTCAGGGATTTAGTTGCGACGGTTGGGAGAATATCTTGACAAGAAGCCAGCTGGCAGTGAATGACCGATGGAGACGTACTGTCCGGGTGCTGGGTACTGTCATGTCTGTCGCCGCGATCCCTGTGTCTTCGGCACTTTGCGCTCGGGGTGCGGTGGCGTATATTCAGAACCGATATCCAGATGACTTTCCGTTCAGCAAAGTAATTCCTCTTGCTGATCGGGGTTGGCTCAACCCGACAATTATGGGCGGTGCGCTGTTCGCCCGCGATAGACGCAAGTACCTTAGCTGGTATCTGATTGTTTCCCTTTGCATCTGTGGCTTTGGTATGTATAGAAATACTGTATCTTTCGCTCCCTTTATTGGAGATCGTACTCACCGTATAATAGGAACCTTGATCTGGCCTCTGCAGGAACTGCTCCTAACACAAAAAAGTGTGCAGCTGCTGGTTGTTGAGCATGCAGGCGCACCAGACCCGTCGTCATACGTTCCAGATGCAGATATCGCCGCCCTATCGCAGGTCAACTCAGCTTATGCCATAGGCGCTACCAGAGCTGCTATCAATATGGCTGAATACTGGGATAGCCAGCCTAATATATGGCGCGACCCAGAGAATACATGCAACCAAACAAGTACCTGGAGTAGTTCCTGTACAAGGCCTCGTCCGGAAGGTGGAACCTTCCTCTGGCCTTTACTGGGAAACAGTACCTTCGTTTCGAACATCGCTAGTACGTTGAATACAGGACTGGCCGTGAACCATGCTTTTCGGTTCAATTCCACTGTTGACTGCGTTACGGTGGAAGAGAGCGCATATCCTCCAACGTGCTCAGGCTTCACAACATCTACGAGAATAAATACAGATCCTGAGTCCACGGAGGACCAAATATTCAAAGTCTGTGTGCCAGGGGCCATGGACAAATTTCCGTGGAATGTGACGCGAAATCGGCAAGATATAAGCGAGGAGTTATACTTCCATTTCAACACTGCTGCTGTATCTTCTTTTTCAAATGCCAGCTCTAGCTTTACTCGGCGATGCACCGCAAACACAACGGCTGGGTACTTCCAGCTACCGAACAATCTAAACTCCACATTCGGTCCGTTACTAGAGGAGTTTGACCTAGCACTTAGTGACGATTCACAAATGGCGTTTCCTCCCGAAGGAACAGGCTCAGACCACTATCCGCCTGAGAGATTATTGGGGTAATTTCCTTCCCTTGTTCACCATTTGTGGCATTGGGTCTCTGACAAGTGACCAATGATACAGACATGCGTACCCCATCCCTGATCCGCCCGAAACTCCGGCTCTGGGTCCCCTCTTAACAGCAGCACTGAGTCTCTTCGGGCCATCGACTTTCTTCTCCACCAGGGCAAACACCAGCGGAACAGACAATACACCCGCGCATAATAACGCATCCATAACACCCGAGAACTGCACAGACACCATCCCTCTCTACTACATCGCGACGCGCACCTTCGCTACATCTTCCGAAGAACCCCGAAGACTTCGGCGGTGCGCCTCAACCTCGGAATCAGCTTATAACTCCGATCTCAGGGCGTGGCTAAACGGCATGTTCCTGGTAGACGCGAGCGACAACTACCGACTCCGTGCGAGGGATGCTTTCACCCAGGCCGTTTTCTTCGCGAACAAGGTGAATCTAGCCCAGGCGGCGGCTATTCCGGATTATCGCCGGATTATCCCACTGGATGAAGGTGTTCAGGTAGAGAGGCTGTTTATGTCTACTGCGGGAATTGCGGTATTGTCGGTGATTATTGGGTTGCATTCGTTGGGGTTGATATGGGTGTCTATTTATTCTGCGTGGGTTCCGACTTGGACGGAAGTTCTGGATGCTTTGGCGGTTGCGAGGTTAAGGGTCGAGTAGGCCATAATGTATGTACATTTTACAGCAGAATACTTTAATAATAGTACCTTATAAATACCGCGACAGCGGCTCAAGTGGAAGGAACCTTGTTGAGTGGGTCGGCGGGACTGCCCCGTCTCCGCCAATCAGTGACTGTAGAGCATAATCACGTGTGAAAGTGGGAAAGTGGAGTCAACGGACCGATTGGGAAAGGCACCTCCATCCACCTGCAACTCCCAGTGTCATCCTTCAGTATGTATCGGGGCAAGGTCCAACCAGTCAAGGCTGCATGTCTCGCATGGTAAGCCTCATCTACACTTCAGATGTCGTATTTTCTAACGCTCATCCTCCTCCACCAGCCGTGCGTCCAAAACCCGCTGCGATGGGCAAAATCCTTGTTCGCCGGTATGTACCTTGACCATTTCTCGCCGAAGACAATGTGCAGTTGGCTGACACTTAACTGCAATACCAAGTGTACTCAGAGGAGTCGCGGCTGCGTGTACAAGCCCAGTCGCCGGGGTGGACCTCGATACAAATCTAACCGTAAAGAATCCCAGGACACAGACATGGATTGTTCCACATCGTCTCAGCTGTCACCTGTGTCCAAGATGGGAAGCGAAATGTCACAGATCGATCGCATGCCAGATCTTGCGAGCTTAACGCCTAACGAGTTGTTTGACAGGAGTCTTGCCTCCATGAATGCGCTGCTTTCGCCGGCGCCGTTGCAGGCCGACCTCAGTATGGCTCCTGATTTCTTTTGGAATCCTCCAAATTTGGAGAGCCCCAGTGATATGGGCGGTCCTTTAGTTCGGATCTACACCTCCGAAAAGGAGATGTAAGTGCTGGAAGACAGTTCAACAGCAGCCCCCTCGCTAACAATGCAGAATTGATGCGTACTATATACACCTTCATCACTATTTGCCTCTGCTGCCGCCTCCTTTGACGCCACCAGAACATCACAACCAGCCAAGGTTGTTCAGTCCACCGCCGAAAGAGTCTTTTACTGTTAGCCAATCCAGTCTACCATATTGGCCCACTACCTCCTTGGGGCTCGCACTATCTGCGATCCTGGTGTTGATTCCCCCTCCTCAAGACCCAGCGCCACTACAGGAATCAAATATCATGCTGCGGCGCGCTTATGCTCAGTTATACGCACAGGCCGCGATGGAGCATGTCGAGAAAGAGGTTGACGCCATGGGCCAGCCTAGTGCTAATCGCGGCCCGGTCACAAATTTGGACGTCCACGCCGACGTACCAACTCAACTATATCCGGTATTGGCCTTGGTTGTGTTGAGTGTATATGAGTATTCCCACCGGGGGAATATTCCTCGAATGCGTGCACGCGCGAACCAAGCCCTTACCATGGCTATGGACATATCTATCCACAACCAAGGCCAAAATGCGCCGGAGTCGTTTAGGCGCGCATGGTGGTCTACGGTTGGTTTACCTTTGCCCTTTCTCACTTGGACTTATTGCATTTCCTAACCGCATCAGGTTGTCATGTCATACATGTCGTCAATCGGTCAATCAACAGTATGTCCCAGGCGTTAATCTGTCGACCGTCACTGCAATTGGATTCTGACGACATTCTTAGCTCCCAGTGATCCCTACGTCCGACCCCAGAATTACCACTCCGTATCCATCCGTCAAAACTTCCACGATTGACCCCGAAGAATTAAACGTGAGTTCCCCCTCCCAGTATTGATCCATACACGTCCTAAGTATATCAGCCGTGGTGTGCCCTAATACAAGGCCTTGAAGCTATTGCTTCCGTAATACAAATCCTTAAAATGGTCGATTCCGATATGCACAGACCTCAAGACGACAATCGTCTACATGACGAGATACGCAGCCTCGATTCACACATCCTGAGTTTGACTCTACAGACCGAGTCATCTATCAACATTCCACAGGAAGACAATGTCGAAGCCCGGTCTGGGATGGTGCTAGGCGTAATAGCAAACCTCCTAACCCATTCGTAAGTCCCTTGTCCTCTTCCATTTCCCCCATCTAGTTAACATCTCCTTCAGTGCGCGGATCAGACTACACCGCATCCAAGCGTTCTCAAATGTTCCCCTATTTGTCGACAAGCACTGCGACATTGATGGTCTCATGGTAAACGGTGAGCTTTCCCTGACTCCCCAGTCACCAAGGGACTCGTCGTCGTCGTCCCCGTTCACCAGTCAGCAAGCAACTATCGCCTGTTTAAAGTCGTCCCTGGGCGTTTCCCGGGCCTTCAGAGGTCTCTCTGAAGGCCTCTCCCTACCGAACCCTCCCAGCCCAGCCAACCAACCTAATAAACCTATAAACCCTCGCGTCTCCACGCCGCAATATTCTACAACTGCCGCAGAAATATCCGGCTCGCTGTCCTACTTCCGCTGCGCAGGAATGCAAGCCTGCTACTCCCTCTTCATGATCCTGCACCAGGTCCAAGCTGCATTAGCCTCGGAAAGTCTATCCAGCTGCTACTATTTATTCGGGCTGTCAGATCCCGCGACGGAATTACAAGACGCGCGGCGGCTCGTGGAGGAGGTGCGGCATGGGATTGAATGTATGCGTATGTCGTTAAGGGCAGATTCGGGCTTTGAGGCCATTGCGGCGATGAGTCGGGAGGTGGATACTGCGTATAGTTGTTTCTTTACGAATTGAATGCAGACGATTTAATATACCAAGATTGTCATGTTAAATGCATACCCACATTATGCAAGCCATTTCCACTCATTTAAAGTTCCTACAGACGGTTTTCCCCCTTTGCAATGCACGCAAATGTGGTTGGTATGAGGATGCAGAATGAATCGCGTCTGGTAGGTAACAAAGGTCCGAGCAACAATGGGATGGGATCTTTTAGACCCTTGCGAAGAACGGAAAGGTGGACAGGCCTTCACTCCATGTCCGAATCAGCCGGTGCACTGTAGATCTGTGACTACGGTACATAAGATTGATTGAAACAAGCATACTAGACTACTTCACTTTTGTATCGAGATGCTTACACATCTCCGTGCAGGACTGGAACTTTAATTGGGTCTTTGGACTCTGGAGGTCGGGTTCGACATTGTGACAGTTCGCATCTTACATACTAATGGTATTATACGTTTAATCAAACATACTGAGATTTCCCCGGAATTAAAGGCATCCCATGATGTCCGCGCTTGATACTATCTGCCATGGTGAGAGCCTGCTGGACACCCGTAGACCTCCCGAGAATATCAAGGACATGGCATATCCATGCCCTAGTATATGGCGAGGCACTGACAGAGTCCGCGGCGACAAACAATGGCCATGGCAGTCGAACACCAGCGGCGAATCTCGTTTCATCGGATCTGAAAAAGTATGGGACACTGGCGCAGATATCCCTCACCATCTCTTTACTGACAGCGGTTGATTGGGCCATTGTTTGCTGTGCATCTGGCCACGTCGTCTTCTGGCGCATGGATAAACTCGAGTAGATTGGTTGCATTAGTTCGTGTAGAGTGAGTCTGGTTAGGCGATAGTGATTCCATATTGTCACGGCCCTTTGGTCCGGATATATGTGGTATTCGTCATTATGAGGCGGAAAGAGCATGTCGCCCGGTGGAGACTGTTCAATATGGACAGTTGTATACTTCCAGGAAGATCCCAAGGACAGCGCCCAAGATTTCAAAGCTCCATCGAGCCAGACCGCGTGTCTAATAAGCGGTGCCATGTCCCCAGTGAAACCATCGCGGGTGTAGGCCTCTTCTATGGCAATTGAAAGATCGTTGAGGGGAAGCAGAATGTTATAGAAAGTTTCTATGGGATTGGAGCTGCCAGGGCTCGCTGACATTGCCAGCTTTGCTAACCATAGCACCCTTGGCGAGGTGTGGTATTTCGTCCTGTAGAATACATTGCTCACGGCCTGCGAGATCGGCTTCAGTTAGTCGGGGATAGATAGGGACGACTCGGCAACTAACAGACTGAAGTCGCACGACAGTAAACAACTCCATCCCAACTGCTGATGCGAGTTGCTTCTCCCCTCGTAACTCAAGCAGCTTAATTGCGCCCCGGACATGGTTCACCCAGCCATGCATCATATCTGATTCAGGGCATGAAATCATCTGTTGCCACAGTTAAAAAACGAACTACAGCCCGTCCGCAGTGCTAAAGGGGTTTACCTCGTATAGAGCTAACAGAACCACAGTCCCCAGGGTGGAGTCGGACGTGGCGGTATCTGCATCCTGCAGACTGCGGTTGATCCCTCGCAAGGCGACGCTGTATTCCTCTCCTGCCGCTCGTCTCAGAGCCGGTAAATTATGGATCTGTGAGATCGACGCCAGCCCTATAGCTTTTAGGGTCGCCTGGAGGGCATCGGTCGGGTCCGATCTCAGCAAGTCCGGAAGATAAGCGAGCACGCTCTGGCTCCTTGTATTGCCAACATAACATTTGAGAGTATGCGCGATCGCCTGGTCCTCTATGGATGGGGAGATGCAAATTATAGACCGCACTTCTGTTGAGTTTTCTGCTGTAGCCCTAGCCTGACATTTAGTAGCGACTTCGCTTGTCTGGTCGAAGAATCGCAGCGCCTTGGGATCCTGGTACCCCACGCATTCTTTTTTCATTCGGACACATTGTGAACAGGACGGCCTGCGCCGATCGCACTATTTACTCGATTAATTATTTGCCGCTGGCGTCGTGGATCGACTTACTTTTAACCGCCTCTTCCGACACGGGGCACATGCGGAACTGGGCTTTCCTCTGTACATCTGAAGGGGTGAAGTTCAGTGTCAGACTGAAAGGGCAACAAGTTCGCTGCCAAGGGCTGGGGCCGGGCTTGTTTTAAATTAGGCTGCTATATTTAGGCCCACAGGCGCCAGCATTTAGCTCTGATTTGACTTGTCTTCGGCTGGGGCGATGTCAGCCTATGGTACATGTAACTATGGAGTAACTGCAGAAGTAAGCGTATTTATCATTGGAATTTGCTCCAATTCTATTGCTGGACACAAATGAATCCTAATATAAAGCCGGATGTTGTTGATACTGTAGTCGACAACCTGGTGCCTAATCTAGTCACTTCCACCCAGGTTATGTGACACTAAAAGGCATAAGCTGACGGTATCGGGGTAACGTTCAATTGAGATAACAGTTGGCATTTCTTCAGCCTTCTCAGGACAACATTGCCTTCTAATTGGTCGTAAGTTAACTCTCCACCGCCCATACTTCTCGAAAAAATTCAGGTTTCGTCCTGCAGTTAAGCTAACTAAACCGCTGCTCCTGCTTCGCACCCCCAGCTGCAGCAAGATACGGCACGCGGTCCTTCACATAAAATTCCACATCAACCTTATTCTTCAGCGCCGCCTCGCCGCCATCGAGACCGCCGGCCTTGATAACTGTCTTGTCGGGCATGACATCAAGCTCTGTATACAGGCTAGATCCGCAGTCGGCGCAGAAGAAGTGGCGATTGTTCTTTCCGCTGTCGCCGGTGATGTCGTACTTTTTCGGTGTTCCTGTACAATTCAGTTCAGTGTCTGTCTAGTGTACCTTCCAACGATAGAAGTAGTTTATACGGGGTAAATACCTTTCACAACTTTGAAGGAATCGCGGGGAACGACCACGTTGGAGGTGAATGCTCCACCTGTCCACTACTAATCCTTAGCAAGATGATATAGTTTATATATTTCTGGGAAATTGCCTACCTTTTGGCAATCCGTGCAGTGGCAAAGGGCCGTAATGAGGGGTTCAGCTGGCATATATTAAAATCAAGGTGCGCTGGGTCTGGATATGGTCTCTTCACGTACATTCAGCGGTGTAGGCGATACCACCGCACATGCAGCTTCCGTTCAGAGTCATTGTTTATTTGATCACAAAATCAGGTCGTTAACTAGATAGAAACTGGTCTGGGGGGCTTCCGGGCGAACAGGCCCTCTTATACCGAGGAACAGGTTAGTCAATACCCCGCGTCTGCAAAGGCCGAAGTGGTTTCAATGCGGTCATACTGTGGGGTTTTAGATGTTCATCAACGATATATTCAATCCCTCCGATGGGCTCTTGTCCGAGGCCTTGTACTTCCGGCGTGCCTTGTTTCAGAACAAGTGTCGTTCGATTTGTGGATATTGAGGTCGACAACATAGAGAGAGTCTATGGGACTCGATTCTGCAGAGAAAGGCCGAGATGACACGACCGGCAGTAGGATCCGCACTGGCAGTGTCGATAACTGACCGGGATCGCTGCGATCCGTATGTTTCTCGCAATCGGAAGTTGTTCAATCTCGGCGACTGGCTCGGCGTCAGCTTCGGCGTTTGGGCCCACACTGGTTCATTTCTCAGGATCATCGTGACTTTGAGATTCCCAGATATTCTGCTCCTTTGCTTGCTCAGAAGCGGACCGCTCTGTCCCAAAGAGCTTAAATGGCCTGTGCAGGCTTCGTCCCCGTCCCTTAAAATGTTGCTTCAGTCACCGTAGTGGTCATCTCGATGGTTTCGCATTGAGCTCCTGAGCGGAAATACCAAAGTAGTCAGGTACTTTGACGGTTCCTTCGATTTGGTGCCTGGGACCATCAGTCAGTTGATCGCAAGGCTTGCACTAACTGTGCGAGATCTCTCACCTTCATCAGTGGCATCTTTGTCCCAAATTATGGAAACATTGCAGTGGATGCGCTGAAATGTAAATCCAGTCGTTGGTTTGTACCGTGTAGAAAGCTTTGGGATACACCCACCCTAACTGATGGTGAAGCGATCAATATCAACATAAGAGAGTCACAACTGGTCAAGTAAGGAGTTAAAGGTGGGAATGACGTGCTTATCATGATTACCACTGACGAGAGTCACGCGGTGTCTTTGCCTTCCCGGGTCCTCACCACCCCGCTCTTCTCTCCCACTCGACTTCATCTCATCCAGTCTAAGTCTCTTGAGTGCCGTTATTATCGCCTTTCGCAAACATGGGGTCAAGCTACTCTATTCCAGAGCGTCCAGTCAATGAAAAGTCGGCTCGGGGGAAGGTCGACACTGTTCAGCGGTCTCCAGACGGGCATATAGAGGAGTCAGCCACGGTGGATTCACGTAGGTGATCCTTGTTCCAGTTTCCTGGCAAGTTTCCTCCTGGTAGCGACGACGTCTGAACATAGGATAGCTCCGCCGTACCAAATTGAAGAGCGCGAACCAAGCGTATCGCTACGACGCCTACAGGACTGGAACGACGCGCTGCTGGATGACCCGAAGGTTGGTTCAACATGACTGCCTACCTCCCTTGTAATGGTATTAAGGAGTAGGCGTGATAACGAATACAGAACCGCCTAGCGATCTCGAGCTTGGCCGGTGCCTCGTACGCAGATGTCCTTTCCAACAGATCGGCCATCAAGTCCGACACCCAGGTCTTCAACATCAAAGTACCAATCGAAGGAGCGCCTATCACGAACCAGCGGTCCTCCGGACGATGCTGGCTTTTCGCGTCTAAAATATATTCCGTATACCAATCATAAAGGCGTACGGCCTGGACCAGTTCGAGCTGAGCCAGGCATATCTCTTCTACTGGGACAAGATCGAAAAGGCCAACTGGTTCTTCGAAACAATCATCAAGACGGCACACGAGGATGTTTCCGATCGTCTAGTGCAAAAGCTCCTCCAGGACCCGGTTACTGACGGCGGGCAGTGGGATATGGTAGCGAACCTGGTGAAGAAGTACGGGTTAGTCCCACACGACGTCTATCCGGATAATTTCAACGCGCAGAATAGCGGCAAGATGAACTGGCTGCTCACTGCGACACTCCGCGAATATGCCTTTGCCTTGCGCAAGATTGCGCGTAGTCCGCAGCTCAAGGATAGAGTTCAACTTGGCAATTCCAAGGAACGGTTTCTGAAGGAAATCCACTCTCTTGTCACGATTCTGCTCGGACCACCCCCTAACCCGGACGAGCCATTTACCTGGCAATATTACAATGCAGAAGGTAAGACACGAGAGATCCGGCAGACTCCACTCGAGTTTGGACGACAGGCGTTCTCCCAGACATCACGCAGCAGGGTCTCCCCCGACAGACTGTTTAGCCTTGTCAACGACCCCCGGAACGAATATAATCGCCTCCTGACAGTTGACAAGCTGGGTAATGTGGTAGAGGGTCAGCCGCTCACATATGTCAACGTTCAGATGAATGTGAGTCGCCATAAATAACTTCTAGGGTTTACATTGACGCCTTCACAGGTTTTGAAGAACGCCGCCATCTCGATGCTCAAGGCCGGACACCCCGTGTTCTTCGGTTGCGACGTTGGCAAGTTCTCTAACAATACGTCCGGCATCATGGATCCAGATCTGGTGGACCTCTCTCTCGGCTTCAATATCTCTCTCGGGCTGAACAAGGCTGAGCGCCTTGCCAGTGGAGAATCTGCCATGACCCATGCGATGGTGATTACAGCCGTGCATGTTGAACAGGGTCGACCAGTCCGGTGGCGCGTGGAGAACTCCTGGGGCGAGACTGCTGGTGATAAAGGATGGTTTGTCATGACTGATCGGTGGATGGACGAATATACATTTCAAGTAGTGATGGACTTCAATTTGGTGTCTAGCGAGGTGAGAGACGTCCTTCGACAGGAGCCTCAGGTATTACCGAGGTGGGATCCGTTGGGCGTCCTGGCATGAGGGACGAGTGAATTTTTTGTTGTATTGCAGACTGCCAGCCTTTTCACAATCAGTTTACTGTCTGAAGTAATGAAACCTATACGTCTGTAAGACTAGGCTCAGAGTAGAAAGTTACTCTGATCTAGTGGAGACCTACGTAATACCACGCCTCACAGCGCACCCGCCCTAGAACATTCACCAATTCATTACTACGCCGACTTAGCTCTCGAGAGTGTACCTGCACTCCTTATAAATATAGCGCAGCTGTCTTTCCCCTGTTGCTTAGCCACAATCATCTCTGCAATCCTACTCAACTCCACCATGACCCGTGTCGTTTACACACCTAACTACGACTCAACTCCTACTATGTCGCGGGCTCCTTCTCCCATCGACACCCGTGTCCCTTGCACACTCAACACCAACCTCCTGCACTGCCCATGCTGTCAAAAGGCACGCCAGGAAACCGAAGCCGTCCGTACAGACCTCGAGAGGATACAAAGCAAGGCAATCCAGGATTCCAGGGCCAGGGACAATCTCGCCCATCGCGATTCGAAGAAAGTGGAGTTTAGACCTCGAATCGCGCTAATCCTTATTGCGGCGGTAGTACCATATGTCCGTTTCTACGAGTTTGGCCCTAACGACAATTTGGTGTTCCATGCCCTTATGGTCAGTTTGTTGCTTGCTGCTATGGCTGCATATCTGGTGGTGGAACTTCTATCTTATACAGTTCAGAAATTGCAGCGTGGTCCACTTGTCCTTGAATTTATGAAATCATAACATTCTGAATCCCGTTTCGTCACATGAGAAATGGGCTCTTTATTTTGATTGAAGGGAGGATAGGTGCTTGAATTCTCAGCCATGGGCTCCTTTCGGAATGTTTTGAAAGAGAGCCTTGTTATGTTGATATAGAAACGTGGACAATAACTACGCTTAGCTTAATCTCAAAATCGTGTCTGTCTCTTGCTGGTACCATTATTCTGCATAATAATACTCACGCCTTGCCTTCCTTACGCACTCTGCTTGTTCAAATCCAGACTGTTTATAGATTTCCCGACCACAAGGTTGTACGTGACAACGCCCCATTGGCAATGTAAAACGAGGACCTGTGAATTCCCTCCTTGAGTTAGTTTTATTATTTTAGGGATAGTTACCTGATATCTATATTATTCCGGCTTGGCGCTATGGAGCGGAGTATTATTCTTCTGCAACTGTCTCTATGCCAGTCCCGCCGAAGCTGAGAAAGATAAGAGTATGACCATTTGCGCAACTTCCCATCTTCCCCTTGCAACACAGCTTATAGGAACAAGAGACCATGAAATCACTTATGAATATATGATTTTAAAGTTCAGCCTGGAGACGGCACGGTAGCTGATTTTGTTGTCGCGCCCGCACTCACCTTATCTCCTGATTCCTCGCGTGAATAATCTTCCAGCATATGTTGAGAGTAGATGTCCGCGCTGCTGTACATGGTACTTCTGGAAGGTTAGGGCCGGGCGTGAGCCTCGTTCTATCAAGTCTTACTGTTCCAACTATGATTCATATACTGTGCAGTCCAGACAGTTGAAGCAACTATTCGACACTTCAACAGACTTAATTATCGAGAAAATCAAATGGTGGCATTCTGTAGCTAGTGAAGGAGCAAGAAAAATAAAATAAAAAAAATAAAATCTCGATCAAACCCCAGTGTTGAATCTGGCGCTTCGTAAAATAACTGGATCAATGTTGAATCGATCGGACTGACGCAATATTTAAAAGCATCTACTTCATCTCAACACTCGCATTGGCGCTCATCGTCAGCGGCGAGGGGCTATTTAGACCTGCTCGCTGCTCCGCATCCTCCAAAGTGAGAACAGCATTCTTCCCACTTCCAATCCCAAAAGCACGCTTAACTGCTTTCCAGCTCTCAATACAAGCCAGATAAACAGCCATGCAGCCGAAAACAATACCCCACTCCCAGGAGATCGCGTGATGTTTGAACACAGCCCTGTTCACGACTGGGAGGTAGATGACTGGAAATGTAACAACAAATCCAGCTACAACAGCGCAGAATAGAAAGCGGTTTCGCCATACTATTGGGAAGATAGAAAACTTCTGTGGAAACTTGACTGGATCCATATTGAAGAGGGAACGACAGAAATGCTTCACTTCCCAGGCTGTTATAAGCAAGAGGAACTCCAATGTTGCATATGTCGTGGCTCTGGCGCTGAAGACTGTGTCGCAGGTCGCGTTGTAGCCCTTGTTGCACCCATCGCCTAGATCCGATGTTCCGGTGCCTGCAGCATAGATGACACTTACAAATGTAACCAGGCATAGGGAGCCTAATAAGGTCCCGTATATCATTTTATCGACTATAAGCTCGGCGGTGAAAACTCCGACACGTAGATCATGCGGTGGGCGATACATAATGTCCGGCTGAGGCTCCTCTAGGCCTAGGCCAATAGCCTGAAAGGAAGATGTGACGAGGTTTGCCCATAGGATTTCTAGTGGGGAGAGTGGGAAGACAGAGTCCCCGCTGGCATCTCTGAATGCGAGACCAACCAGGAGAAGAATGACTTGGGCGATATTTGAAATCAGTAAGTGCATGAGAAACTGCATACCGTTAACAAGTCAACAATGTCACTCTGTGTTCGAATTTGCACCTTGAAGTACCTTTTGGATATTATCAAATAATCTTCGTCCCTCCTCAACAGCCTTCACAATGGACGAAAAATTGTCGTCCGTGAGCACCATGTCAGCCGCCTCCTTCGCAACATCACTGCCGTATTTACCCATTGCAATACCGACATCGGCTCTCTTTAGAGCTGGAGAATCATTTACTCCATCTCCAGTCATGACGCAAAAAGCTTGTCGACGATGCATGGCTTCAACCATTCTCACTTTCGTTGCAGGACTACAACGCGCGATAACAAGAGGCAGCTCATTGATAGAATCAATTTCCTCGTCTGCGAGTTTGTCGAAGTCATCGGCCGTCATGACCAATCTTCCCGGACTTGGGATGTCCGTGACAGATTTCAGAATGCCAACTTCAGATGCTATTGCAGTGGCAGTCTTTACATGGTCTCCGGTCAACATGTGGACTGTGATCCCCGCCATTTGGCACTTGCGTACTGCCACTGCTGACTCAACTCGAGGAGGATCATAGAGTCCAGCAAGGCCGCTAAATTCGAGATTCGATTCAGCTGAACTGCGTGGGGACACTTGATCTCCTTGACAGATTGGTGTTCTCTTGTATGCAGTGCACAATACACGGAGCCCTTCACCTGCCATTCTGTCCGCTGTTACTCGAATGGCGCGTTCCTGATCTTTATTTGGTGATATAGAAGGGATGACTGCCTCTGGAGCCCCCTTTGTGAAGACTTCGTACACACCATCGACTTCATTGCGGTAGACAACTGACATCTTTTTGATAGCCGAGTCAAATGGATACTCGGTTTCCAAACTGATTTGGCGTCTGCTGATCACAGCATCCTTCCCGAAATTGAATCGCATGGCTAGGACATGGAGAGCGATTTCGGTTGGCTCACCCACCGCGCTCCACTCGCCGTTTTCACGATACACCATTGAGAGGTTGCAAAGCGCTAGAGCTGAAAGAAAAGTGTGCAAGGCAGGATAATCTTCGATGGCATGGTTCGAGCTCCAGTCGATCTCCTCAAACTGAGTCACTCCGCTGGTCGGATCATAGGGGTTTGTAGTTTGATGCACGGCCAGTGTTCCTGCGCCTGGAATCCAAGCACGGCGAGCTATCATCTTTCCTTGTGTCAAAGTGCCCGTTTTGTCGGAGCAGATGTTGGTAACGCCACCCACGGCCTCAAGACATTGAAGTCTTCGTACAATGACGTTGCCTTTGGCCATGGCTGAAGTACCCACAGAAATGGTAATGGTAAGCACTGCAATCAAGGATTCTGGGATAACAGCCACAGCGACACATATCCCGTAGATAAGGACTTCGCCATTGATATCCCACAAGTTGACTGAGAAGACTATGATAGCCAGTAAAATAGCCAGGGCAAATAGTAATAGCGCAAATTTACTTAGCTTGACTTGCAAGGGTGTTCCCACCAGCCCCAAGACTTTAGCAACAGAGGACTTCACATGGTGAAGCACGCGAGCAAGGGGACTGTGATTACGAACGCTGTCTTGATCTTGAAGTAGTTGTGCAATCTTTCCCATCTCTGTCCCCATTCCGGTCGCAACGACCATTCCAGTAGCTCGGCCCTGGGTCATACTACAGCCCGAGTAAGTCATATTAGTTCTATCCCCTATTGGGATATCTGGCGCTGTGAGAGTAGCGTTGGGAGTCTTAAGGATCGGTAGAGATTCGCCGGTGAGGAGGGCCTCGTCCATAGAAGCATTCATACCATCAAACAATCGAAGATCTGCAGGTACAATATCGCCAACTACAAGTTGTACAATATCTCCAATGACTAGCGACTCGGCCTTGGTGGACGTCACTCGGCCCTCACGTATCACCTTGCAGACGGGGGCGGATAGTCGATGCAGAGACAGAATTGTCATTTCGGCTCGGTAATCTTGGACAAATCTGTCTAGGGTTAGTGAGGTTCAATAACAATAAATATTGTTCAGGACATGCCCGACGACGATATTCAGCAGAATGACCGCTGTGATGACGCCTCCTTCGATATAATCATCAATACCGAAGGACAAAGCCATGGTGATGAGTAGTACCTTTGTCGTGCTCAGTAAATTGCTCAGATATCCCCCGAGCATAGCACACAGGCGTTGGATTGCAAAACTCACTATGGTCAGACTGTTGCAGACCTGCCTTAGCAGTATCGCCCAGATGGAGATGCCCTTGAACTCGCATGCTCTATTTGAGCCATTCCGCTTGAGACGGAGATCCGCCTCGGTGTCGGAAATTCCATTGCTAGAGGATTTGATCAGAAAGAAGGCTTTGGAAGGTGGTGCATTAATTATATACCGCAGGTCTGTTTGAAGGAGAATTGCAAGGGCAGATGGGTCCAAGAGGTGGGCATTCTTGACCTGGTCCGCAGACCCTTCTGAAAGCTCCTGTCTTGCTTGTTGATGGGGGCTCGAGAACAAGCTGGGACTTGTTTCCGACGCCGTGGGTTTCTTATTGATCTCGCGCTGGTCGCAGCTTAACGTGGCAGCGGTCGTAGGCGAAGATGAAGTAGGCTCCTTTAAGCCACATATAGGCGGCTCCGTCGATTCTTCGACATCGGGAGTGGTCGCTATGCCCATTCAAGTGGGTGGCGTGGATGAGCAAAGGCAGGTAGTGTACTAAAGTGTGGGCAGCTTGATGACCCTTGACAAGGAAATGTAGTCTGCGATCTAGTCCCGGGTACAGTTTGAGAGAAGGAGAAGAGAGATGAAGTAGTTGGTTCGACGGCGAAGGAGTGAGACTGTCGCTCCACTGACGGGGCCATAAACCATCCTCAGTGAGGGGAAGCTCTTGTCTGTCTCTTGGGGCCATGATGCCATTGGGTTACCACCAGGGCCAGACTCTTGGCTGATCTGATCCGGTTTGATTGCCCACGATATTGTGTTCACGCTGGTTGGCAGGTGTGTGCTGATCAGTCTGATTGGCTGCAGCCCGGTACCTCTTCTCTCAATATGTCTGGGCCTATAGCAGGAAGTTAGTACTATATTTTAACGTCATCTAATTGTGAACTCCCTCCGAGCAGCATGTCTATGTCTTTGGAGATGCCATGGTTCCGACAAGGCTGCATCTTTCTGCCTGTCCTTTGCCNCATACCACAAGACCTTGGCGTGCCGGAAAAAGCCACTTGGTGCGGCGGGATGGCTGTTTGATTCTCGGCATTCATCATTGCTGAATCATGGAAGATTTGGCTTCCGTCAATTTATCGGCCAACCAACACGTCGATTCAAAATCAAGCCACATGAGTCTCCAGGTCTTTTTTTCAAAGATGTAACATTACGAAACCTGCTTCAATCTCTGGCTCTCGCGAGTAGCGCTGTCATATTTCCATACCGTAACGCAGCCGGCTCCAAGAATCCGTCACAAAACGACTACTCGGCTTTACGGCTGGCCGCTGCCATTCGATAAATTGCGGTAGATTGCGGCTTCGATATTTCTTCACTGTTCATTGCTCGATCTAACTGAGGACGTCTTCTTCGAAGTAGCCGTCTGTCCTCGTCATTAAATACTCTCCACGGCCTCTCAAGTAATCGACAGGTCCGTACTCAGGTGAGTAAATCCGCGACTATTAATAGCACCCGTTATGCAAAAAGTATCGAGCTACTTGAGAGGGAAGTTGAATGAGAATTTTGGAAATGGAGGAGGGTAATTTCGCAAGCACGTTAAAGGCCACGGCGTGCAGTTCTATGTCCAGATAGCCATGTCCTGGCAGCACTCTATTACCGTTGAATATGCCCATGTACGCCATCTACGCCTCATCTACAATAACCTTAGCCCCCATCCCACCCATCGGATCAGCCAACACCTCCCTCGCAACCCGCGCATGCAACAGCCGCTCATCATCCGCAAGATTATCCCCAAACACAGCCGCGACCTGTTCCAGAGACTTCCCCGAGGTCTCAGGGACAAAGAGAAACGAAAACACCGCAGCACCCACACAGAACAACCCAAAGAAGAGGAACGTCCCCCAACCCAAGGAAATCAGCATTTCGGGGACCACCACACCGATAATGAAATTCGCCAGCCAGATCATCGCCGTTCCAGCCCCGACACCCTTTGCGCGTTTTGAGCTCGGGAAGACTTCTGCGGGTAGAACCCACGCGAGCGGGCCGTAGGAGGCTGCGTAGAAGAGGACATACACATCTAAATTGTCAGTATCACAGACATATTGGTTGGTGTATTATTAGCGGCTGCGGAGGCACATACAAATAAGCGCGACGCAAAACCACCCCACACCTCGGTGGGCAGCCCAATCAGCGCTGAAACGGTTCATCATGCCGGACATGATTAGATGCGGTATGGCCATGGCAATACCACCGCAAATAGCAAGAGTGCGCCGACCGATCTTATCGAGGTACATCATGGCTGGAATACCGCCGACCATCTGGATGATGTTTATCATACCGGAGAGGATCAACGACGTCTCTCTTTCTTGCCCTAGGGCTTCGAAAAACGAGGGGGCGTAGTAGACGAACGAATTGATTCCAGAGAACTATATCGTTAGTGGGATTTCAATTTGTTAGGAGAGAAGATACGTACCTGCTGGAAGAATGGAATAGCCAGGGCGACGAGTGTACGCCGAAAATATCGTTTGTTGAACAGACCAAGCCATTGCCGGAGATCAGTGCGTATAGGATGGTCCTTGTGATTCGGGTATTCGCGCTCAAGCATCTCCTCCTGGAAGCGAATCTCAGCGAGGATACCCTTCCATTCAAGTTGGACTTGGGTATCATGTTCAGGACGGCGTCGGAGGCGTGCTAGTGCTGCGAGACTATCTCCATTGCGACCTCGCATCGCCAGCCAGCGAGGGGAAAATGGGAAGAAGTGAATTGCGCCGCCGACGACGAGCGCAGGGACGATCTGAAGGAGAAACGGTAGTCTAAAAGCCCAGTCTCCATGAATAATTCTGCATAGTTGTCAGTGCCACTTGTGGAAATATAGAACGGCCCGTCCTACCTCGTCCCGTATGTCACCCAATACGCGACGATGGCGCCGATAACGATGCTAATGGCCTCCATAACCAACAGAGACCCTCTCCATGTCGGGGGTGCAACCTCTGAGATGTACAAGGGAGCCCCCATAGCCAAGGTCCCGACACCAATACCCCCAATGAATCGGCCAGCGACAAGAGTATCGTAATTCGGAGCCGCAGTCTGGATAATAGCACCAATGACGAAAAACACTGTCGCAACAGTGAGACCCCATTTTCGAGAGATCCGGTCGGCAATCGCAGGGAAGAACAAGCAGCCCACAAAGGCGCCAAGCTCCAGCATCGCCGTCATAAAGCCGGTGTGGAAGCCGTATCGGGGGCTATCTGGGGAGGTCTCGGGGTACGTCTCGCGGAACTGGTCCATTACCAGGATCAATGAGATGACGCCTTGGTCTAGAACACGGCCCGTCAGTGCAACTGCATATGTATCCTTGAAGCACGCTACATACCGTATCCGAAAGAGAATCCACCAAACGATGCCAGCATTGCGGCACCAAAGACGTAAGGAGAACGAACCAGATCCTTGATCCTTCCATTGTCGTACTGCACCTGGGCGGAGAGGATGGCTAGGGCATTCTCTTCGGCATGTTCTGCATGAACAGCGGACTCCTTGTCCAGCGTATCTGAAACACCTGTGCCAGCCATGATAGCCTGATGAAAGAAATAAACCGGACACTGAACCTTTTATTATTCTGAGAAGCTCGCTGCTCAGCTAATGTGGTTTTCTGGGGAAATGGATCTGGGGAAGCAATTTATACCCCACAAAACCCCGGCCATCAGTATGGCAGATCTGAGGCATTTCTCCGCACCAGAACTTCTCCCGTTGTGGCAAGAGGCTCCGCATTAACCACAGCGACGTACTCATTACCCCAGACTCCCCAATGCAAACCCCATCTTGCATAAGGTTATTCGCATTGACTGCGCGCCGATTGGTTCCTGTCCATCAGTCTCCACTTGCCGGATGAGGAAACTGCCTAAACTGGAAAATTTCCCAATGTGGAAGTCGGCCAATGGCAGTATTGTCTCGGTGCAAGAAGGCTGTTTTCTACCTTGACACTACACATAATGCTTGTCAGCAAGTTGGCATCCAAAAGAGTAATGTATCGTTGGGCTGACACTATAGCCGCCAGATAACCATCAACCACTCCTGTCAGTATCGGAAAACGAGTCCCGACCTGGTACGGACCGGTAGGTGTACAGTATTAGTACAGGGTGGAGCTTTGAGAATTATGAACGTCAACATTTCTAGATGCTCCTTTCTTAGTTATATGGGAAAAGGAAAATGTCACAGTAACAGCTTGGCACCGGCAAACTCCTTGCGTTGTGGTAAATCGTATTGATCAGTTGGACCTGTCGCACAATGACAAATTTTGCTCGAGGGTTCCAGAAAACCTGCTAGATGGTGTCCACAGAGTAGGTCTATGTATTACGCAGTATAGATCATTTGTTCGACATTTTCTCTACCCCTTGAAACCGTAATCTTAGCTACAGAGCCCAGAATTGCTAGTTAGGTAGCTTTCTTCCTCCCGATTTCACAATTGCCGTCTTCGTTCCCTATGTACCTCCGGCCCGAACCTCTTTTAGAAAGAGTATCAGCGGAAATCTGTGCTTGCTTCTCTGGGAAGTTGTAGCTGGGTTAGGGCTACCGCCGCTGCATCACCACTATCCATTCTCAATAAGCGGGACACGAAAATGTTCAAAGGAATATTGCACCCCGTTCAGGTCACCCATTTGACTGCCCGTCTTCTATATCAAAATGCAATATAGGAATATTAACCAAGATTCACCGCGCCTCAGGCCATTCAACCTTTGCTCTGGTATAATCTCAGATGTTAAGGTGAATGATCGATATATAGCACCCATTATTCAGCTTGAGTCTCTTTGATTGGTCGGAAGGAATAAATAAACAGCACACTAGCATCATAAAGTTTGAATCAAGAATCCTGTTTCAAAATGTGGGATGCGAGAAGATATTTTGCATGTGTTCATGATATATATTTGTGAATCCTGTGACTACCTAGCTCGATAAGTGAACTTCTTGTAAGGAAAGTTCTGCGTTTTCTAGAAATATAGCGGATTAAGATTGAAACTGAGTTCCAATTGACTCTTATAACTCTCTTTCTGTCGTTCAGGGTGTACAAAGCAAGCTTCCAGTTGTGGTTTGGTTCTGGTCGTGGCTTCCTCGTTGGAGACGGCACCTTGAATGCACCTTCCCTATAAAGGACTAGCGTTCAAGTGCGGAACCGAGCAACCAATGAAAGTTGGCCCACGTGGAATCTAATCAGATTAGATACGGACCAGGTGAATCCGAAGCCGCAGCCGGCCCAACGTCTCACCCGCACCTCTCGTGCGATCTGATAATTCTGTCATGCTACAACCCCTAGGAACCTGTCTATCACTTCCTCCGTATCTCACCCATATTATCAGGCTACCTCGTCCCCAGTAGCCAACTCATACCTTTTCTGTCTTTCTTCTCTCTCTTCCTCTTTTTGTACATATTCTTATCCCTGAAACTCCACCGCTTCAGTGGGTCCCGCAACTTCCGAGCTCGGGGCAGCTTACTCCCAGTCATGCCCCGCGGGCTTCTGATCCCATAATCCTTTCCTTTCTTCTCTTGTTTATCCGAAATAACTATCGTCATGCGGACCCATGTCTACCTTTCAATCGCTTTATATGCTGCCCTAGTACCAGCAGTCATCGTCCCCGTCAACGAGCGGTGTGTCACATCCATTTCTACGGCCTATGGATATATAACTTTCGCCGGGTCTACGTCACGGAAGGGGTTTGGGCCGCGATGCCAGAATATTCTTGAGGTCACGTCAATCTACGCTTCTTCGGACGTTTATTGCAAACCGGAGGAACGAGCAGCTGGGATCTCACAACTTGAGACCCTTTGCAGAGATGGAGGTCTAGAGCTGATTCCCAGGGACCAGCTTGCCGAGAACCTCACAGGTGATGCTATTAGTCGTATGCGTACGGTTGACTTTCTCGAACTGCCACTCTCTGAACCCGTCGACACTCCCGTGCTTCTATCCCCGTCACATTATCGCAGCGTCTTCAGAACAATAGTAAGCCTTCCGTTACGCTCTCTAGGGTCCATCTAATCTGGATCTTGGCAGGATACTTGGGCGTTTGAGAGCTGGACTCACTATGCATATGGGTATGAGCACGCCTTTGGCCACTGTGGAATATCTAACGAATCACAGATACCTTGGTTACCTTTACTGGGCCTGTATCCTGTTGGTAGGGATGGTCAACCACATGTTACAATCCTTTTTCACATCTAGATATGATCAACTACCACAAGGCGCAAGGCTGCCACGGAATTCTCCCATACGACGAAGCTATCACTGGATCGAGACCCATTTTCTTGTTCCTACAACCATCCCATCTCACGGGCGCAAATTTCTCTGGTGGACATTTTCGACCCGGAGAGACGCGCTTATTTCTCTGGGATTTTGGCTGCTGAGCACCGTTGCCTGCCTGGTGAGCTATCGTTTGTTTCCGGAAAATATATAGTATGACCACGGCCTCTCTTTTAACCCTTCCCCACTAACACATCGCAGCTGGCCGGACGAGTCCGCACAACTCATCCGATATATGGCCGACCGGACTGGGATCGTATCGTTCGCCAATCTCCCCTTATTATGGCTCTTCGCGGGACGTAACAATATATGCGCTTGGGCGACCGGCTGGAATTTCGCGACTTTCAACATATTTCATCGCCACATGGCGTGGATTGCGACTATCCAGGCTGTTGCTCATACAGTGCTTTACCTCATTCTCTTCTTCCAAAGTTCGTCTCCCTTGGATGATGCGAACCAGCTGCTAACCGTTATTCTAGATTCCGACCCCTGGAGGAAGCTCCAAAAGCCGTATCTCATATGGGGAACTCTTGTAAGAACGGCGAAAACGAGTTCTGACCGTAATTCTAACTGGGTTCCAGGCAACTGTTTTGATGGTGCTCATCCTACCGGCTGCAGTGAATTGGTTCCGCCACCGAGCGTATGAGACGTTCCTTATCATCCATATCGTTTTCTCCATTGGCCTACTCGTCGGCTGTTTCTAGTGAGTATCTATCAAACATTCTTCGGGCCTTCTAACATTTCCAAGTCATACCATCATATTCGAAGGCCAGGAATACTGGTTCTACCTTTGGCTGCCCGTTGGAATATGGGCTTTTGATCGGGCCCTCCGTATCGTTCGTCTGCTGTTTTGCAATCTTCATGTCCAATTCAATCCAGGAGGACAGGTGCAACGCACCACAAGCACAGCGACGTATGATAAAGCAGCCGATTTGATTCGGTTGGAGGTCGTACCTGGCTCAAACACACTGCAACCCCGACCTGGTCAATATTACTTCCTCTACCAGCCATTTCGACTGACAGGCTGGGAAAGCCACCCCTTTACTCTCGGTTGCTGGTCATACGAACTGGGACGAAATGCATCGACGCCTGGGACGCCCAGGTCAAAAAGCGATGAACGCGTAGATGTTTCCCAAATCCCTCTCCTCTCCGACGACTCTTCTGGCAGTCGGTCGCCCGACGGTCGACTGCAACAGACGGCCAGTGCCTCTCGCGAACTGCGACTCGTCTTCTGGATCAGACCCTACGATGGCTGGACCCGGCATGTACAGCAGAAATGCATGAAGTCGCCCGACCAAACAACCAACGCAACAATGCTCCTGGAAGGGCCGTACGGCCGCGAGTTCCCCCTCTGGAGCTACGACTCCGTCCTCCTCATCGCTGGCGGTACAGGTATCGCCTCCGCCGTACCCTACATCCAAGACCACATCACACGCTCTGACCGCTTTTCCTCCACGGCCGCATCCACGACGCCCGACGAAGAATCCTCCAAAACCCGCATCCAAAATATGAGCCTGGTCTGGGTCACGCGGCAACCCGCATTCATCGACCAACTCGCCTCAACGGAACTCAGCGCCGCTCTCGACCGGGATGACTTCCGTGCCTCATTTTACGCTACATCGCCCCTTGCTCGGTGGCAGCGCGGATCCAGCTCCAGCTCCAGCTCCAGCTCCACCCCGGGCTGCGGGTCGGGTTCTGGCCCTTGTCTAGGACCACCCGGTCCGTGCGTCGCCACCGATGTAGATCTCCCTACACTAACAGACAAGGATGTCGATATTTTGCAAGGCCGGCCGAACCTGGAAAAGATTGTTTCGGTCTTTGCCGAGGAGGCGCATCATGCTGATTCGTCCGCGGCCGTGCTGGTTTGCGGGCCGCAGAAAATGGCGGATGAGGCCCGCGCGGCGGTGTGCCTTGCTATGCAGCAGGGGTATGGACTGAGATATGTTGAGGAGTCGTTTACTTGGTAGCCTGGACCCAGGTGTTCCAGAGCAATTAAACTCACTGGTTTGACTTTAATGATCTTTTGCATTCACGAAGGCCATGAAGACCGGATCTCACGATTAGATGTATATAAATTGTTATATAGGAGTAATAGAACAGAATATAGCACTTTCATTCCAGATAGTGCACATATCCTGCGCGGAACGTCGTCAATTCTTGTTCAGTAATTGTTCAGTCACTGCGCTTTGGTCGTCCAGGATCTGGCGGTGTGTTTGCTTATAGGTAGGGCTTGGTTCTTCGCCTCCCGTCAGGGGCAAAGAGGCTGGGACTTGTTCAAACTATGGGCCAGATCTGAATCTGTTCACCGAGGACGTCAGCGGCGACTAAAGCGCCGACAGGAGACATGTCTCACCCCTGTCCGCGGAAATACCAATCGCATCCTATATCGGGGTTGATGGGGTGGACATGTCACATCGACCCCGGACAGTGTGGGGTTCGACCCACCAAGCTGGCAAATTGGCAGGCAAGTTTAGCCATGGAGAGGTTTCTGTTGCAGATAATTGGGACTGGACATTGCTTGTGGGGTTTCTGCCATGGCATACATGATGATGCGCCACTTGGTTGCCTCGCATAGGATCAACACCAATAGTCGACTCGATATCACACGATATCACACTATACGAGCAGGAATATTGGCAAGCCCATGCAAGGGCTTTCGTCCAGGAAAGATTTTCAGGGACAATGTCGGGCTTTTGCTTGTTTACAGAGAAGCCTGCGAGCAGCTTCAAAAATCTATAAAGGCAGCGTCAAATCACACCATCATCCAACATCATCAGCTCAACCAGTCTCAGCATCAAAGCCAGTCTCCTCTTCACTCTCCAATCCAATCCAATACCGGTTTTTCGTAACCCAAACTTTTAAAACTACCGTCAAAATGAAGTTCCTCGCCATCGCCGCTCTCGCCGCCACTGCCCTGGCCATCCCCAACGGCCCTGGCTACGGTGCCAGCAACAACGACTACACCAGCCAGCAGGACATCGACCAGGAGCAGACCATCACCCCGCAGTCCTGCGGTAAGGCCCAGCTGAGCTGCTGCTCCTCTGAGGATAAGACCACCAAGGTGTCTCCTCAGGCCAGCAAGGATCTCCTCAACCTCCTAGGCAACGATGCCCTCGACGGCCTGCTCGGCAACTACAAGGGCTGCGCGCCTCGTACGTTCTCCCGCCTTCCCTGATATGATTCAGAATAGGCTATTTTGTTCAACATATACTGCATATCCATAGATGCTAACAGGGACATCCTATCTCTAGTCGTCGATGCTGATGTTCTTAACATCCCCGAGCTCCTCAAGCAGGGCCAGTGCAACAACAACTTCGCTTGCTGCAACCAGAACGATTCCGGCGACATTGTGAGTCCTCCTTTGCTTTTCAGATTCGCCGATAAATAAGCATCGGAGTCTAGAGCTAACAAACCCTTTTAACACAGAACCAGCAAGGCCTTGTCAACGCCGCCATCCCTTGCATTCCCGTCAAGGTTCTCTAGACGGACCCGACTTGCCTGGGTCCTGACCCGGCGAACGCCTGATGGCCTGATAGGCAGACAGTGCACCTCGGTTTCAAAATGGAGTGGATTAGATGTCATTCGTTGGATGGTTTCCAAGACGGCTTCTGCGAGGGAAAGCTGGTCTGTACTGTACCTACTTCGCTCATTATGTTTTTATACTCCCAGGTGCCTTTCCCAAGGTAGCGTGGATGTTGCATTGATATATAATACATAGTAATTAATTGTTTTTACTATAACTCTTCTCTTCCAATCCAATTTCTCTTTTCTCCATTTCTTGTTTCCTGATTCTTCTCTGTCGTTAAGATAACGTCTGACTCTCAGATACACTTGATATTAACCAATTGTCGGATCTAATTAATCTGCTACATGTAGTAATGACACTGCTGTATGGCTTATACTAGCCACTTGGTACATCTCCTTCCATGGATGCTCAGTGCTGGTGCTCTACTCAATATGATCCTGCTGTTGTTCAGGCAGGCGTATGGAATTGTGACCAGGATGTAGTCTGATTGAGCTAACAGCCAGTGTGGTACTATTGAGGGGCCTCTTTACGACGATATGTCTCCTTCACCGGCGACCCAGCATGGTCAGCCACTTCCCACTCCCCAATCCCTCGCTCTGGAGGAACCTTCCTCTTCCCCCTCCCGCCTCCTCCTTCGATCAGGTTGCCTGGCCGATAGCTCGGATCAGCCATCATGCGACGTATTGCCGAGACATGAATCTTGGAGCCTTTTGGAATATCCCGCACCTCTCCAAGGGGAAGCGGAAATCGAACGGGCTTCCAGGACCCATCCTGCTGCAAATACATTCTCCGAAAGGGCAAATATTCCAAGATCCTCCAGGACAGCACCACTGCCCATGGGACGCCTCTTCCATATTCGAGGCAGTCATGGATGTGCCCCCGTTCTGCAGCAATGCGCATGCCGTCTTCCAGTCGCATCGTATTGCCTCCCTTTTCATCGTCATTCTGTTTCTGTTCGTTGCTGAGACTAGGAGCCCTGCCTTCTCGGTCCTCACAGGAGTCCTCGCAGCAGTTGAACTTTTTCAACCTCTCCTGGTCAAATTTGAGACCTGCTCGTTGTGCCTCATGCACCATCCATACCAAGGGCACATGGCTGAGCTCCATCTCTTCGTCGTTACTCAACTTGAACCCCCCGCCGATATCAGCATGGCATCCAGGAAACCAGACCTCCTCGATATCCTGCCACCCGTCACTCCTCTCCTCGCACAGGTTCTCCGATTGCGCGCTGGGCCGCTCATGTTGATCTGGTAGCTGCGGTAGCGGCGGTGCCTGTTGCGACTCCGAGTTTGTTTCCCCTCCCTCTTTATCCTCGTAGTATAATCTGAATCCACGTTGTCGCGGGACACGTATATGATGTCGTTCCAACCTCTGCCGCGTCCGGGCTCGCCATGATACAGCAGTCCGACCCGGATCTGATATAAGATCGTGACGAAATCTCGCGCGCCGCTCATCGATGCCCACGGCATGTCGGATGATCTTGGCTGAGCATCGTGCCAGCTTGCTTCGCTGCATCCATGCCCCCTCCAGTGCGGGCGTACTATTGACGGTATCGAACAGACCCAAGAAGTATATTGGCGAGATTGGGCTGGTAAATGTTTCCCGAAACGCCTTGATATACTCATACAGACTCTGGTTTCGTGCTGGGTCGGCATCCCTCTTATTGCGCGCCCGCTGCCACTCCGAGTATGTCATCCAGGCAAATCGGACTAGGTCTTCATTTCCTCTTTTTATTAGACCGACCGTATCTAGCATTTCTGCGAGGAACCGCGCAACATACGCGCCCCTGCTGAACCCGAAGAAAAAGATCCTGTCGCCGGGTGAGTAGTACCGCATGAGGAAGATGTAACCCCCCATAACATGCTGAGCGAATGTGGTTCCTATTGCAGCATCTTTGGCTTTCAGGAATACCGACCTGGCCTTGCTGGTTCGTCCACTTTTTGACATCCATGTGGAGGATACAAGAGTCCCGAATCCCGGCTGGAAATAGTGATACCGTCTTGCATCCCCGTGGTCGAGCATCTACCCATATTAGCACCATATACCTCCACTATCTCAACGGATGAGCTCACCCTAAAAACTTTGAGGACATTGCTATCCGACTCATCCCCGTTAAATTTATACCCAGTCCCATCAAAGCACAGGACCAGCTCCTTTGGACCGCCATTGCCTACATCTGGATCCGCCATGCTCTCTGTGCACGCCAGCAGTTCTGGCAACGGGTTCAACCCGAGTTTGCGGCGGATGGTAGTCGAGTTCATGGGGCAGTGCGCATTTGCCCTTGCATCCTGGGATTACAGAAGAGGTTCGTTGCGTGGATTACTCATTCTGGGGGGACTTTGCCTCCACAGTCCAGACCTTGATTCATCCGATGGATCCGAGACTTGAGTCTGGTTCTGGGCTGGCGAACCGTGGGTCTGTCGTTGACATAATATTGGCGATATAAGTTATGGAGGGCTGGCTCTACTTGGTCAATTCCTACTTAAATACTTGGGCATTCATGTTGGGGATAGCTGGCTCGCAACCAGCCATGCATGGTTTTTGGTATAGCGGTCTGGCCCCTCGTCACCCCATGCCTAAGTAGACTTATTTGCTATTATACAGGAGAATTACTCTGTCTCATCATGAGTCCAGCCCAAAACCCTCTTCGCCTTGTCCGTAGTCCAAAACGCCTGGTTCTTCGACATATCCGCCCGAATCTCAGCCTTGGGATAGTACTTCTTCGCCAGCTCCTGCGACGGCGTACTCTGCGTCGTAGTCGGCGCAACAATATTCAATATCTGACAGCCCCGTAGATTCTCCGCGCGCTCAACAGCAAGCAAACACGCTCTGGCTGTAGCCTCAGGGCTCACCCACCCCCACAGCTGCCCAACAGCAGCCTCGTCCCAGTTCCGCTTATGCTCCTCGCGCACATCCTTCAACGGCGCAACCTCGTGAATCCGGAGACAGGCTATGTTCATCCCAGGGAACCAGTCCACAAACGATCTCGCCTGGTACTCAGCCTCCTCCTTCGCCATTGCATACGAGTCCGTCGGCCGCTGCGGCGCATCCTCGTCCAGCGGGAAATAATCAAAATGCAGCGGCCGGTTCGCATACGCCAACCCCACCGCGTTCACAGACGAGGCATAGCATACCCTCTTGATGCCAAGACTCCCTGCCGCATGGAACCCGTTGAAGGCGGCGTTGACGTTGTTGTTGTGGACCTTCCAATCGTCCTTGCCCACCGGGTCAGGCAGGGCCGCGAGATGGATGATTGCGTCGCAGCCCCTGAATGCGTTCAGTGTGGAGTCGTAGTCATTTGCGACGTCGGCGGTGCGCATTTCGGAGTTTGGGGTCCCGTCGTAGTCTGTGTCGGTGCGGTTTATCTGGATGGTTTGGTGGCCGGCGCGAGAGCATTGCTGGACGGCCTTTTGGCCTACTGTGCCTCGGGCGCCGGTGATGGCGATCTTCATCATGATAGTTGCACGTATGTGTGTATGTAAGTTAGTGGTTTGTGAGGATAGAACCAAAATTTGGATCTATTTATTAAATCGGTTATTTGTAGGGCTACTGTAAAGGTGATTTCATGCGGCGATATCTTTTTTGCGTCATCCTCACGTAGCAGCCCATGACGTCTTGGATGCAGACACTTCTCGGCGACTCAAATTATCGAACAGCAAATGAAGCTACTCTTGTAGAAACTTTCACATTGATGGGCCTGGAATGCTGTTCCCTTCGAGGGCGGAGCTTGTCGCGGTAGGCAATACAATACCTTCAGCGATCACCAATATAGATCTGGGGGTTGATCTGGTCGTGTCTTCCTGCCATTGGTGCTTATTTTTATGACAAAAATTTTTCGCTTTTATTAATCCTGACCTTTCTACCATAGCCCTTATATCCCTAAATCACAGCCTCTTCTCTTGTGACACCGATATGTTGTCGAAGTCGTGGTGGTATATATCCTGCATGGAAATTAAGCTTAGAATCTGTGGTTGGCCTATTGTGTAGACCTTCTTTGAAACAATCTCTAAAATATTTTTATAGAGCTATCATTACAAGTATTCTAGTAGAATAGAAAGATTACCCCTATTCGAAAGGTGCAGCGCCCTGTTGAAATTCCCTCCATCTGGTGATAACTCTGCCTGAGGCAATCACCGGAACTGCAACCGAAAACCCGAGCGCCAAGACCGTTTCCCGACGGTGGACAACCGACACCCCTCGGACAACATTCCGACGACCTTCCTCAACACAACGGCAGGCCATCATACGATACGGACAGATTCGACGATGGAGACCTCTTCATCGCCCCAGATCAACCCTCAGGCTGACTCATCTGGCCAACGTCCGAAGCGCCGCAAGATTGCAGTCGCCTGCGATGAGTGTCGCGGGCGAAAGGTCCGATGCGACGGGGTCCAGCCCGGTAAGTGCTCCGACATGTCACCCATTACTGGAGTGGATAGGGAGTTGTTGGCTGACTCTCCACTATGCAGTCTGTGGACAGTGTGCGAAAAGAGCGGACCATGGAGTACATTGTCATTACACCGGGGAAGGTGAGAAGAAACGCGCAGCGCAGAAGTATGCAGAACCTCCGCTCCGTGCATTCGCTATTCTATTTTTTCAGCTAATTCTGGCAACTACTTAGTTATATCGCCAACCTGGAGACCCGCCTTAGACATCTGGAGGGTCCAGGATATATCCCTGGTCTAGTGGAACTCACCGATTTTCGGAAATCAGACCATGCATCTGTACGTTGTTACCCTTGCTTGCGGACTAGAGGTTAGAGGATCTAACATCCTGTAGCAGATGACCCCGTCGAACAAGCCACCGTCCTCTACTGGGTCGCCAGGCTCTTTACCCTATACTTCCCAGTTATCGTCAGTGCGCCATCAACCGCAGCATAGGCCTAGTATATCCCTGGGTGCTGACCCAGGACGCTCCCCGTCATGTGCTGCGTGCCAGGGTTCACCGGGAGCAAATCCAAACTGCACCCACAAGGGGGGGAATTCGACTCAGCGAGCATCGAATCCAGCTGAAGCTAGTACAGATGGTGTTATTGCTATGATGGGTGCCATGGAAGAAGAGCGCCCCTCCCAAGGATTCTTCGGCAGCTCGAGCGCGGCAAGTTTCATGCGCCAAATAAAAACTGCAGTGGATAAGCGTGTATCGTCGCCAGATCAACGTACATCTGAGTCCATCTTGGGACTTCGTCCGCCCTCGAGTCTGAGATCGAATCAAAAGGAACGGCAGAGTGCGATTCATGACTATGTCCTTCCGCCTCGGAAGACGGCAGATAACCTGATGAATGTGTACTGGCACTATGTTTTTCCACTGTACCCCCTTGTTGACAGCATCCATCTTCGTGAAGAGTACTCACGGATATGGACTGGAGACGCGGTGCAGTCTGACGAGAATATGCTAATGTGCACCTTCAATGTTATTTTCGCCCTCTCTTGCCAGCTTGCTGATTTTCTCGCTCCAGAAGAGCGTGAGGCTTCGGCAGCAGCATTCTTTTCACGCGCCAAGGACTTGTTACATTTCAACTTATGGGACTCTGGGTCGGCTGGTCTGATCCAGTGCCTACTTCTAATGGCGCAGTATTTACAGAGTACTGACTCGGCCCACCAGTGCTGGATCGTCACTGGTTTGGCTGTCCGGAATGCACAGAGTATGGGGCTCCATCTCCCAGAGACAATCGCGCGTCTCCAGAGCCCGCAGGAAGAACAGCTGGCGCGGAAGATTTGGCACGGTTGCGTTCTCATGGACCGGTATGTGCGATGATCCTCTACCTTCGTATTATCTGACCAAGTCTAGAGTTATATCGATGACCTTTGGGCGCCCCGCTATGATTTCAAAAGCATCATGCGGATCG
Organism: Aspergillus sydowii CBS 593.65; assembly: GCF_001890705.1. Taxonomy (NCBI): domain Eukaryota; kingdom Fungi; phylum Ascomycota; class Eurotiomycetes; order Eurotiales; family Aspergillaceae; genus Aspergillus; species Aspergillus sydowii. The sequence goes on along the minus strand of NW_024467863.1, from coordinate 2,013,135 downwards.
GTTCCATTACCTGCAACTATCGACGAGGAGTATATCGCCTCAGCGTCCGGGCCTGAGGTAGCCCAGCCCGCTGACCAGCCCTCAATAATGGCGTTCTACGCCAAGTCGCTGGAGCTTTACGAAATCCTAAATGACATCCTATTGAGTCTATATAAACCCGTTCCGGAGGAGAGCCCGGATGACATTTACGACTTCTATTTTAGCCGCGATACCAATGAGGACGAGCTGACTATTTTCGAACTTGACCGCGCTCTTACGAAATGGACGCGGAGTCTGCCTCCTCACCTGCGCGGGGAGCCCGCTTCAGGTCCTAACAATATGATTTTCTACCGCCAGACTGTCGTGTTACGAGCAAGGTGAGTTGTGACATCTTACCCCTGTTCTCATATGCTAAGTACTTTCCAGATTTCTCCACGTAAGGATGCTGCTTTTCCGACCGATATTATCCAAGTACTGCACGTCCCGCGACATGGGCACCGACCCTCTCATATCGCTCGCCGATTCCTTCCCACAACGCGTTGCCCTGCAATGCTCGATAATTTGCGTCAAGGTTGCCCGAGAGATAATCGAATTGCTGCACGGAAATATACCCACCGACGGAACCTCTGGGCCCCTTCCAGCGTGGTGGTACAACATTCTTTGTAAGTCCACACCCCATCTACACTTGACCGGGCACTTGGTTTAACATAGTAAAAACAGACGTATACACCGCCGCTACAATCATAATCGCCAGTCGCTTATGTCCATCAATTCTGGAAGAAGTAACCGAAGACGCCCTAACGCGGTCCTGGGACTGCGCTCTAGAGATTCTCAGAAAATACCAGAGTTACAGTACATCTGCGCGACGATGTGTTGCAGCGCTAGAGATCCTGTACGAACGGACAGTCGCCGACTCAACTGATGATCGCCCACAGTCTCAAAACGCCTTTCCTACGGCCAATACCATGGGGGATATGTCATTGGGAGAGGGGATAAATGCCAGTTTGCTTGATGGCTTTGACTTGCCAGACTTCCAGGACATGTCCTGGCTCAATAGTGTTCCGAGTCATCTATATTGATCTGCTCCACGGTTCGTCTTCTCTACTAGCTCAATACGACGTCTAAATAGGTATGGAGGCCGTCTAAAGGATTGCCGATGTCCATAGTTAGACTCGAGCCAAGTACCACAACCCTTGGTAAAAACGCAGGCGCAAAACTCCATCCCGCATTTCTGACCTGTGCATCGGAGGGAGTTCCTTTCTTTCTTTTTCATTCTTCATCAGAGTCGGGTGAACAGAGCCCGAATAATTTTTCCGTCAATTAAAACGGCGTCGCTCACTTGGCAGGGGAATTCCCCGCATCCCCTTTCCCCAGGGGCCCCGACTCGCCCAAAAGCTAGGGCAAGCTCCAGATTAATACGTAGCAGGCCAATTATTCCGACAGCTGGGCGCATACCAATCATTGTTTTTTCGCGGAAATTATGGGGCCATCGACCATGCAAAGTCCCACAATTCGGGCGCATTTACCCCGGATTGAGGATTGCGGAGAAGCTGTTCAATCAGACTCACTATAAATTTCACATTCCCCTGAAGAGTGGTGATCGACCGACAGCAGAAAGTGTGGGTTCGCGTTCAATATGCGGGTTGTTAAATATCTAGGCCTAGGAGTGGCCTGGGCCAGCGCGGCCTACGCAGCCCTTACAGCAACAGAAAACGACAACTCCATCACCCTCGAAAATAACCGACTGCGAGCCATATTCGACAAGACCAGGGGCAGCATCGTCGACATATACCTCGACGGGCAGGACCTCCTCGGCGAACAGGACGGCTCTACCGGTGTCGGACCCTACCTCGACTGCTACTGCACCCCATCCGGCTTCTATACCGCGGGGTCATCGAATCCCATAACCGAGTTGGTGCAGGGTACAGACTCAACGGGTACAAAATATGCCGGTATTATCCTGAACGATACATACACACCCACGGGCCAGGAATTCCAGCAATACTGGTTCCTGCGAGATGGCGAGACCGGGTTCCACATGTTCAGCCGACTGGCGTACTACAACGAGACGACGCCGTTTCTGCGGAACCTGCAGGAGTTCCGGACGCTGTTCCGCCCGAATACGGATTTGTGGACGCATTTGAGCTCGAGCGATATTCAGACTGCACCCTTGCCTAGTGACGAGGCGATTGATGAGCAGACGGATGTGCAGGATGCGACTTGGAGGTTTAATAATACGCCGGGTGATGCGTACTACAAGCAGTTCTCGGAGTACTTTACGAAGTATACCTTTTCTAACCGTATGTTCGGGAACTCTCTGGATACTGTATGAAACTGATTTTTGTCCGTTTTGCTAGAATGGCGAGATAATGACGTCCACGGGATGTACGCCGATGGGACTACCTCGAACGGGACTACATACGGAGCGTGGCTGGTAATGAACACAAAGGTAAGTTCTAGAAAACAACGAACATGAATGTATAGCTGACAGTGATTTAGGACACATACTACGGCGTATGTTATTTGCCCTCTGAATGCTCCATAACTAACAAATGCAGGGCCCGTTACACTCCGACCTCACAGTCGACGGCATAGTCTACAACTACATTGTATCGAACCACCACGGCGAAGGCACCCCAAACATCACCAACGGATTCGACCGTACATTCGGCCCGCAGTTCTATCTTTTCAACGGAGGCAAGTCCGCTTCGTTGGAGAAACTCCGAGACGAGGCGAGAGCCATCGCGCGGCCTGACTGGAATGTCGAATTCTACGACTCCATCGCGAAGCACGTTATCGGATACGTTCCTTCTTCACAGCGAGGCAGCGTCAAAGGGTCCATCAAGCTCCCGCGAGATGCCAGAAATGCAATCGCTATTCTCACAGTGGACGGGCAGTATTTCCAGGACAACTCCGTAGTCCCTTCATCGTATCAATACTGGGCTGAAATCGACAAGAACGGGCACTTCAGCATCGACCATGTAACAGAGGGCAAGTACCGACTCACCGTATACGCAGACGGAATCTTCGGCGACTTCACCCGCGACGGCATCGCAATCAAGGCCGGGAGGCAAAGCACCATCAAAGAGAAATGGGTCGCCGAATCCGCAGGAACCGAAATCTGGCGTCTCGGAACCCCAGATAAATCATCTGGCGAGTTCCGACGCGGACTCGCCCGGGATCAGACACACCCGCTCCAGCCTCCAGAGTACTTGATCTACTGGGGCGCATACGACTGGACGTCAGACTTCCCCGACGGAATCGACTACACGATTGGGGAAAGCGACCCAGCAGTCGACTTCCACACCGTGCACTGGTCCGTCTTCGGTCCAACGGCCGATAACCCCGTCGCCGAATACAACACCACGCATGACTGGAAGATCCGCTTCGCCTTGACAGCGAAGCAACTGCACGCACGCAAGACAGCTACGTTAACGATCCAGCTCGCCGGGGCCAAAGCCGCGTCCGGAAACACAGATGTGTATAATGCCTCGGAGCCGTACGCGAATCTCCCGCTGGAGAGTTACATCAATGAAATCGAAGAACCTCTGACGATGGTCATCGGGTTTAATCAGTCGAGCAGCTGTATTGTGCGCTCGGCTGTAAGTTGTTACCAGGTCCGCTCACGACTGGAGTTCCCGGTTGAGTGGTTGAAGGTTGGCGAGAATTTATTAACTCTGCATCTCCCGTATAATGCGACGAATACGGAGACGGCGGTTTTGCCGACGAGTGTGTATGTACAGTATGATGCGTTGCGATTGGAGGTTAAATAAGTTAAATAGTGGTTTGAGAGTAAATTCCTATAATAGTACATCTTCTGGCTACGTAATGTGATAGCATACCAGACATTCTTAGCGGCGCAGAGTTGGCACGACATATGGCTCTAACAGAGGGAGGCACTGGGCCCAGGGGCGGTCAACTCGATTGTGCAGTGTATGTTGATCAGCGCCAGAGTATCAAGTGCACAACAACTTTAAAGCTGGCGTTGGCAGCCGAGGTTGTTTGATTAGTGATGGGCAGTATTCGGTTATTCCACTTATCCACCCAAGTTCTCTGAATTTTGCCCGTTGATACACATGTTCAAGACCTTCTGTCTGTATTCGTACTTTCTACAGATATTCACACCATATCGACATACGATATCGCCCTTTTATAGGAAATAGAAGGTATTTGTCTCTATAGAGCCGATCAACGGCATGACCTCACTAGCTTCCCCAAACGGAAATAGCCTCGGCTCCCCGGAAACGGATATTTAATTGGCGGCCACTGATTGGCTGGTTAATATGGATCTGGGGTACATTTGGCAGCGTCGAAACTCAACAAAGTCCGGTTACTGGTTAGCGGTTAAGTGGGATTACCTAGGCACTCTGCAGTCGAGTCGCGTCTGTGAATCTTGTGAAACGCTCTTTTCTCACCTTCCCTCCCCTTCTCTTCCCACTCCAGTTCTCTTCCTCTCCCAACCTCGTCCTCAACCTCATCCTCAACCACGATACTTCACACCATGTCCAAGACATTCACCCGCGCCGAAGTCGCCCAGCACACCACCGAGGACTCCCTTTGGTGCATCATCGACCACCGCGTCTACGACCTCACCGACTTCCTCGACGCCCACCCGGGCGGCAGCGTCGTGCTCGCTCAGATCGCAGGCAAAGACGCAACAACCGACTTCTACAACCTGCACCGCCAGGACGTCCTCACGAAGTACCGCTCGCAGCTCTGCATCGGGACAATCGCCGACGAGACACCGGAAGTCATCGAGCCGACGGCGACGTCGCTGAGTCCAGTCCCCTACGCTGAGCCATTATGGCTCCGTCCTGGGTTCAAGAGCCCGTACTATAAGGAGAGCCATCGCCGGCTGCAGAAGGCGATTAGGGAGTTTACGGCGCTCCATATTACGGCTGAGGCGCAGGAAAAGGAGCGCGATGGGTCGTATATCAGCCAGGAACTTATTGATAAGATGGCGGAGACTAATGTGCTGGCCATGAGATTGGGGCCTGGGAAGCATCTGCATGGGCGGAAGTTGTTGGGTGGTGTCGTTGATGGGAAGGAGTTTGATTACCTGCATGATTTGATTATCGCACAGGAGATGGTCCGAGTTAATGCAAGAGGTAGGCATACCTACTTGTCCAATTGTTTTGTGTTGAATGCTGACTCTGGTGCAGGTTTCCAGGATGGCAATATGGCCGGCATGGTGATCAGTTTGACAGCCGTGCAGAGCTGGCTGCGGAATGAGCCGCTCCGACAGAAGGTCACGGAAGAAGTCCTCTCAGGGAAGAAGAAGATGTGTCTTGCTGTCACAGAGGCATTCGCTGGTAGTGATGTCGCCGGCTTGAGAACGACGGCGGAGAAGACTCCAGATGGCAAACACTACATCGTCAACGGAACCAAGTACGTCCTCTTCCCTATCAATCGCTTCATGCTAGGCATATACTAATATTCCCAGGAAATGGATCACCAACGGCATGTGGGCCGATTATTTCGTAACCGCGTGCCGCACAGAAAAGGGCTTCTCGGTTCTGCTCATCCCGCGCGACGACAACGTCGAGACAAGCCAGATCAAGACCTCATACTCGACCACCGCCGGAACAGCCTTCGTCGAGTTCAACAACGTCAAGGTTCCCGCCGAGAACCTTCTCGGCGAGGAGCACAAGGGTTTCATCGTGGTCATGTCCAACTTCAACCACGAGCGCTTCATGATGGTGTGCGCGGTTGTCCGCGCCAGCATGAACGTCGTCGAGGAGTGCATGAAGTGGTGTAACCAGCGCATTGTTTTCGGGAAGAGACTGGTCGACCAGCCTGTGATCCGACAGAAGTATGTCTACTCCCTTCCTTATCCCCTGTCCATACTGTAGAAAGCGATTTTTGATGCTAACGGCTCCAGGCTCGCTCGAATGATCTCCCTAACAGAGTCAAACCAAGCCTGGCTCGAATCCATCGCCTACCAAATGTGCAACATGACCTACGCCGAACAGTCCAAGCATCTGGGCGGACCTATCGGTCTCCTAAAGTCCCACGTCACGCGGTGCGCAGGCGAGATCGCTGAACAGGCCACGAATATCTTCGGCGGGCGTGGTATCACACAGTCCGGAATGGGCAGAGTCATCGAGATGTTCAACCGGACGTACAAGTTTGATTCCATCCTCGGTGGGACGGAGGAGATCCTGGCGGACTTGGGTGTGAGGCAGGCGTTTAAGAAATTCCCGAAGGCGATGCTGTAAATAGATAAGCGGTTTTAGAGTAAATAGTTGGTTTTGTACTACTTTCAATGTGTCATGATTACGGATAATTAATTGGAATCCCAAGTCATACTTAACATGCCGACCAACATCGCCAGGACCGTCAAACTACCGGGGCCTATGACACACAATAAAGCTGAGCGTCTAGGCAGCGCTATTCCACCAGACTATGACCAAGAGACTCAGCCCTGTAGCCGAGTAGTTATGCTAATGGTGTTCGTATCTGATGCGGTGCGCTGGTATGAGTTGACCCGCGGTATGTACCTGACATTATATTTCCCAGTGGTCAGGTTCAGTGATATGGAAAATATCATTCGCTAGAACTCTTTATGCCATGCATATTTCTATCTTCCCTCACAACTCCCACTCTATGAAGCCTGTAACCGACCTATGCCGTCCCAGAAGCGGCTGTCACTGCTCTGCTTCCATGCTCGATTCGATCTTCCGAATAACCCTTGCCGGGTTCCCAGCAACAAAATGGAACGGAGGAACGTCCTGCAGCGAGTTAGCAAAGCGATATAAGCAGAAGCAGGGAGCATTAGCTGATATCCATACCTTAGTCACAACAGAGCCTGCCCCAACTGTACTTCCTCGCCCAATCCTCACACCGGCAAGGATGATGGCACTCCCCCCAATCCACACATCATCCTCAATGTGGATTTCTTTACCGGCCTCGGGCCCCTCGAGTCCACGCCGCTCAGCCGGATCCATTGGATGCGTCGCACCGTAGATACGAATGTGAGGACCGAAAAGCACCCGCTCGCCAATTGTAATCAAGCACGTGTCGAGAACGGTCGTGTCGAAGTTGATGAAGGTGCCGGCTCCAACTTTGAAGTTCAGCCCGTGGTCGACAGAAATTGGCGGATCGACGACGGGGTCTGTCTTTTCGAAGAGTTTTTCGTCGGCGGCCGGGTCTGGGTTTACTGGTGGCATTGGGCGAGTGTCGCAAACGATGCTGGTGCGATTGTTAGCTTGCGCTCATGAAAGTTGCTGTATTTGCGCCGGGACTCACTCTCGCCATAGCTCGACACGCCGCCGCCGAGAAACTGGCCCAGCCTCGTTGAACTTTTTACAAGCTTCTTTGCATCGCTCGCGATTAGCCTGCAAATCGGCGTCCCAGGCCCAGTAGAGCTCGCCGTTGAGCATCTTCTGCCATTCTTTCGAGGTAGCCATAATGATTCGTAGTGAGGATGAGTATGCGGATAAATTGGAAAATGAGGGGAATGCCCCTCCACTTTATAACCTGTGGCTATGCGATCAGCTGGGGTTGTCTGCTTGGTTGACGCTTTTGCCTCTCGCATCTACGGTCTCAGACCCAGTGCCCCACCGGTTGGTGATACTTCCTGAATAGGCAGGTGGCGGCACCTCCGACCGGACTCCCGACCAGCGCCACAGGACAACATCTTCAACTATACAGGGCAATCAAATTATCAGGAAATCATGCTGTCGAGTCAGTTCCGGGAAGCACGTCTACTCCAGTCAGTGAATGTCAATGAGAACACACTTTGGGAAGTAGCGGACTTACAAAATCTCGCCAGGAAATGTTCTCCTCGTGGCCAGGCGCCTGTGCAGAGCGAGCTGCCCACAGCTGCTTCAAAAGATCGGTCGGTACAGGGTTGCGCATCTCAGATCGCCGTTCTATTTCTCGGTACCTTGCAAGAACATAATATTGTGAATGCGGAGAAAGCGAGTCCGCGCCTGCCATGAACAGCGGAAGGATTAACAGCTCAATCAGGCTGCAGTCGGCAGGAATATCAGCCGTCGAATCTAGAATCTTTGCGACAGCTTCTTGTATCTCGGGGCTTCTTGCCGGCCGCAATGGGTCCAGCAATCGGTGTACATGCAGTATACAGGCAAACTGAAACGCCACGGCCACCTTCAGCCAACGCGGGTCTGCGCTCGGGTACGTTTTGTCTCTAGGATTCCAGGAGTACAGTTCCCGGTTTGCGAGCAGTAGTGTGGAACGAAAGTCGTCGTCAGTTGTCCAGCCATTCTTGTATTCCTTTGCTTTGTCCATAACTCGTCCAATGACCAGGAAGATCTCTCGTGGGCAACCATTGACCAGTTCGAATCTATCACCACTGGCGCTGGCGACCATCTCGCGGATATCTTGGGTGAAGCAGAGGCGTCTGGTCCCAGCAAAGGCGCGGATAATATCTAGCCTGCTGCTATTAGCGTGTCAATATAAAGTCTTCAAGCGGGCTTACCAGGCAAGATTTCCTATGAAGAAAACAGCTCTCTGTCGGCGACCGTTAAATCCCTCTCCAGCGAGAATGCTTTTACACACAGACATTGCGCCTGTGATATGAACCCCATGCTCAGATATCCCAGTTTCCGCAATCTGCCATCCGTTAGTATCTATTGTTCTGACTCAGGTGTTACCTACATCATGCAGTAGTAAAATTTGGATCGTTGCGAAGATAGCATCCTGCTCCCCCTCCGATAGCGACGTAGTCTGGCTTTTGTAGATCTGCTCGCCCAAAGCGCGGATCGCTTTCATTCTATACTCAACGGCGGTCGTTTCATGCATGGTGGTATCCTCAGTAAGTCTCCCAAGATGCACGGCAGAAAACCCCAGAACGGCATATAGCAGCCCGATTTGCTTTTTAGCTAAGGGTATAATGTACGCTCTGTAGGGGTTATCCTGCTTGTCCCCAATCTCGGCCAGCTGGTGGGGGCAAATAAAGTTATCATCTGGGCTACATCAGTACTGTTTGAATACAGTCACTTCGCAACCATACAGTGATGAATAAGAGTCTTGGTCTGACTTGATTTAAGCAACGTCGCAATGTCCTCCTCGACCGGCGTAGAGTCCACCAACATGGCATCGATCGTCAACCGCTTCGACCTCCGCGGCTCAGGCATAGGCGGGGTAGACCCGGCGCTGTGAAACGTATCCAGGGGCTCCTCGACTGAATTTGGACTCTCTTGCGCCGGCGCCTGCACCTGCGGTTGCGCGTGCGTTTGGTCGGGGAAGTCCTTTTCAGCCGCAGGAATGCGTGCATCTTTCCACTTCCCGCGACTGGCAATACCGCAGAAGCGGAATTGGTCGGGATACCCGCGACATACAAGGCCCTTTGAAATACAGCGCTGGCAGCTGGGTCGGCCGCGGTCACATTTGCGACATTTTTCCCGACAGGTCATGCAGGCGGGGCCTGGTGTTGGTTGGTTAGCCTGATGTCCACAGACCGGGATCGGAGGGGGAGCGGCATACCGGCGCGGGGCATTGTGTGCGGAAGGTTACACAGGCAGATCGGAGACCAGCGGCTGTGCGGTAAGGTTGAGTTTAATGATCGCGATGAGTCTGTACTGTCTGCGCATTTTGGTTTGGTCGTGGTCCTTCAGGCTCAGCGCTGGAGTTGTTCCTAGTGGAGCTCATCGCGCTATTCCCTTTGGGGAATCTTCGGCGTCTCGCAGTATACAGTATGGACATAATGTATTTTTGCAACTGATCGTGGATATCTCTAACATGAACGCCTGATTGGAGACTAAGCTGTCTTTTAATACCCTGACAGCATCTGTGGAATGTGTAAGTCACCTTAACTGAACCAATCCGCTCTCTCCTAAGTCATAGTCGCAGTGATTTGATACTCGGTCATCAGCCCGTTCAGGCCCCTTCATATCCATGACATCCCTGCCACTTGATCTGGGAAAATATCATCATGTTCTGGTTATCATAGAAGTATCCATGTCTACCTTCTATGTTCCACGCGACAAATCCATTTTAACGCCGAGATCAACAGTATTATTTCCTCCTTTCCATCTGCTTCAAAACTGCCGCGCGCTTCTCCTCCCACTCATCCCATACAATGGAAAACACAGCAGTATGTCTCCCCCTCACTTCGCCAGCAGTCCCATTCCTCTTTTCAAGGGCATCAACAGAAAGTCCCAATGGCCCGGGAAACGCCCTGTCCCAGCGCAGTACTCCTTCAAGGGTAAAGCCCATGCGCAGGGCAACCTTCTTTGACGCCTCGTTGGCTGTATGACACTTCCACTCAATACGCCTCAGCCCTAATCCACCCAGAGAAGGCGGGTCGAGTGTGTAACACAGTAAAAGACCAATAGCATTGCTCGCGACATGCGTACGCTGGAACGACGGGAAGATCACAATCCCTATCTCGGTAGAAGCATTGTCAGTGTTTGTGCCTGTCAGGGCGATTGTCCCTGCGTAGTTTGCACTAGGGCCCTGTTCATGACCCTGTTCCTGGCCCTGTCCGGGGCGTTCTTGCGTGTAGGTCTTGTCGATAATGGTATAGAGGCACTCGCCTGGTACCGCAGCGATGTGTTCTTTGTATACCTTCTGGAAAAACTCTTCATCTGTGGAAATATCCGGGAACAGGACGTATTGGAATAGCTCCGGATGGGCTCTTTTCTGTTCCATGAATTTTGCAATGTGATGCTCGGGCTGGATGCAGTTCGTTACAACCTTTCTGTCAGAGCGATAATGGGCTGGTCTTACATGGAACGGTTCGAGAGACACGAGGTCATTCTCGAGGCGAGGTTGCCCGTAGCAGAAAGAGAACTCGGACATTGTTGGTTAAGGTAATTTTTTATTTTTCCTCTGTTTGTTTCTTGTCCTGTTGAGGAGTGCAATGTGCTTGCTGACAGCCCCTCCTTCACAGGGCATAAACCGGCCTAACCTGTTTGGTATTTATGAACCTGAAACTGGAGATTGAACATTGAACTACATGTATAAATTGTGCATAAAGTATTATGTACATTTGAACACCCGTTAATTGCACCAGACCACAGTATTGATCTTCAACGACCGCGCTATCTTCATAGTACAGGCCCAGCAAGGGCCTTGGCCCGTTCGAATCAGTGCATTCATCCCACGCATAGCACATACTGCACGAGCCAGAGCCTCAGCTCCATGACCGGTAGCATTCATGACAAGTAAATCGGCCGCACGAGCTTCTGCGAATACATCGTCGTCTATAAGCTTGTCTGGAGTCCAGGTATCTGCTGAGTATATTTCCAGCTCGCGGGCATGGATAGGGTGTCCTGCGGGATCAGATGGCTGGCATTGAGGTGCAACGACGAAGACCGGGGTGGCCCGTAAAGGGACCTCAACGGTGGTCAATTTATTCACTTCAAATATAATTCTCGCTGAACATCCGGCCGCTTGTTCTTCCCCTGGAGGCTTGAGATAGATAGCTTTCAGGGTGTATTGACTCGTATCTCGGACTGGAAGCTCAGGCGTGGTCCAGTTCTCGGGGTCCTTGCTCTCGACTATATAAGAAGCTGCATCTTCATTGTCGAGGTATTCTGGTAATCCGTCGCTGCTCTGTAACTCTGGTGGCACGCGCTCTCCACCTACCAACACCCATTTGGTCGTGCTGTCACACTCAGTCTCCTCGTCTGCATCCAGCATGACAGAATAGCAGGGCCCTATCCAGCCAGCCAGCGATCCTATGCCCGAGATGCCACCCAAGACGCGGCCCATCACTGTATGGATTGGCCAATATGAGATATCTCCCAGGATCAGCCCATGGCTGGCGGTCGGCGGGACACCGAGAGAAAGAGAAGGGGTGCATAGGGTCAAGCACGCCATCAGATTGTACGCAAAGAACCTCCCTGGTAGCACCAAGCCATACAACCAATCGTGGATAATGGCCGGCAAGTTCTCTTCTCCTCCAGCATGGAGACGTGCGTAGATGCCCCCAATCCGCTGCGTAACTTCAGCAACATGCGGCCATTCGATTTTCTTCGCAAACTCTACCAGTCCTTCCTCTTGACGTTCATGTACGTTGGAAAGGGACTTCATAACTCCGTCCGCAAAGTCATAGTCCCAGTCCTTTCGATCCCTCAAAGCTTCGTGCTGCTCCACTTTGTTATCCAGCTTCACTGCGCTGAGAAACTCATCCGCAAGGGCCACTCGCGCTTCCACGACCTTGTTCCCCAGGTACTTCTTGTCCTCCTCTGTTGTTGCAACGGAATGGGCCTGCTCATAGGCTTGTAGTCCTTTCTTCAATGCACCTCGTCCCGTCTGTGCTTCGGCCAGGAGTTCCCAGGCCTCCCAGTCATCAGGGGCATATCGAGTCAAGTATTTGGCCTCCAGCGAAAGTTCCGCGTACCGCATCTCCGAGTCCTCCTCGTCCCCTACAAGTGCGTCGAGCTCGGCTGTCCTGCGAAGCGCCCGGCATTTTCTGCGCCGGTATTCGACGTTGGCAGGGTCAATAACAATAGCCTCTTCGAGAGTTTCTGCAGCGACATCTGGCCGGGTATCCTCCATGAACTTTTCAGCCATTCGAACCAGCACCTCTGCCTCTATACGCTCTTCTGAGGAGACATCCTTTGCTGGTGGCATCGGCAGCTCGTCGCTAATCTTCAAATCGACATTGTGTATCCACAGTTCATACACAATCAACGACGCAACAACCTGGAGCGACATCCCATCCATTTGGCCCTGTTCATTTGACTGCGTGCTGGTGCTCCTATCCAAACGCCTCGCAACCTCACCTGTGATTACCATCTGCCAGAAGAAGCCCATAATCCCCAATATCCCTTCTCCCTGTAGATTGGTCCACTCCTGCGCAATAGTAAATCGTTTGGCGAAATTCTTGAACGTATCTCCCCGATTCAGCACAGCAAGACAAACATCCAGCATCGCATCAATGCTATTCTCCCCGTCCGCAATTGCGAGCGCAGAGTCCCCTACAAATTGTCCAAGGTCTGCCTCGTCGTAGTCCAGGTTCTCACCCAGTGGCCTTCCCTTATCTTCGTTGCGCAGCTCATCCAGCCGTCTAAGCAGTTCCTTCGCTCCTGGCTCTGGGAGGTCACCAACGTGGTAAAGATGGTTCTTTTCAGCATCTCCGAGTCCAGAGCCGTGAATCTGCTCGTAGTCCCACAGTTCTATCCCGTATCCTTGCACCGTCACCGTTCCGGGATGTACATGGTGGTACTCCGGATTCGCCTCGCGGTCGAAATACCGGACAACTTCATATTCGGGGGCGTCGTTGCCAAGGTCACTCGCGGCTGTCTTCCGTCTGAGAATATGCTTTTTGATCCAGTATAGCTCTATCTCATGCAGTCAGCCTCGAATCAAGCATGAATTTAAACCAGGAACGGTTGGAATTATAAGGACTTACCAAATGCAGGGTGCTCACACCGGGGGGATTCCTCATGCACCGGCCCTACATCGCCGGCAATAGAAATAGCAGCGGACACCTTGCTGCTATCCTTGGTCGGTCCAGTCAACGATACCTCTAGACTTCCTTTCCGTTTAGCAGCAATGTGACCTGCTGCGTCTTCCGGTATATGGTTTCTCTTGTCCTCTCTGGTGTCCCTATTATGCGCGCTCTCGCCACTGTCGTTTCCAGTCTCAATGGTATTGGTACTGTTGTCGTTCTCCGTATTAGATACGAAGTCGGAACTTCCATTCTCTTCAAGGTTCATTTTCTCTTTATCGTCGGTATGCCTCTCTTCGGAAGAAAAACACATTGTTCTCACGGTTACACTGTTTGCAAAATGTTGTAGGATACGAGGACAGATAGAAAGCAGCAAACTTCAGAAAGAAGTGCGGGGAGTAAAATGGCCTCAATTATACTATATATAACTTTGCGCATCCATTTACTATTCCTTTTCAAGTGGCAGCCTAGACTGTAGCAGCGCCTCATTAATCAAACTCCGGAATGAAGGTGTCGCGTGGGAGATACAAACAGCCTCGGAAGCCGCTTGGGCAGCGTACTAGGTCGACCCGCGCAGAGAGAATACGAGTTTTTTCAGGCGACAGACACTCAATCGGTCTTAGTATCAGAGTACACGAGTTAAAAATACTACACAAAAGTTAGTTAAACGAGCCTGTTAATTGTGGCTGAGTCCGCTGGTCTCATGATGGACGCTCGGTTAAGCCAGGCATTGCACCGGTTCAGGGACGTCTTCGGCATGAAACCAGTTGCAAAATGTGCTACGACCTTCCAAGTATTACATTTATAACAACGACAAGATATCTCGTGGTAGAATATGGATCATCGATAGGCGGACCCTTACGGCTGCGGCCCGCCAGTGTGGGTCTGTCTCATTGTCCGGGTCGCATTAGGGCTGGAATGTCCATCCGTGGATATGCGGCCTCGTCCATCCAACCAGGGCCTTCCCGTGTGTTACACAAACTATGACATTGCGGATGGCAGTTCGGATGCGGAATCTGATAAGTAGGTGTATGGCTTTCTCGTTCAAGGTATGACGCAGACCACTCTCATGGCTGAACGATTTGAGCTCTTCCTGGTGTGCATATACCCACAGGGAGATCACGCTCGCAACCATGTTCATTATTCATTCTGGATCATTTTAGAAAGGTACAGTAATTTTCAACGTCAACTCTTAATCACCACTTGGCTTTCAGGCCTGGTACAGGTGGACCCTGGAAAGCTAGGCTCTCATCCGGCTGTGCCCCGACAGCCCTGACGTGCTCCAGATACTCTTTCAGCTCTTCGGAGTCTCTGGCCCCTATGGTTATGGCAGCATGGCTCAGGCCGCTTGACTCGTCATGGAACCATCCGTTAACGATCATACTGCCTTTGCGCATTTCATCCGCAAACCTCGCCTCGAAAACATCTCGCGAGCACCTAAACTCCACCTTAATCCCAGCAGCCTCGTAAAGGCCTCGCTCGGTAAAATTCCCTCTGAGAGGCCCCAGGTGGAACGAACCAGTTACACGGACGTTGAGGTCGATAATCAAGTGCTCCCCGGACCGCTCGTCAGTAATAATATCCACGCCAGCAGGGCCATAGTACCCCTTGCCATGTAGAAATGTTGCCGCCTTCTCCATAATTGGATGAAATGTGGCTCTGAGCTGCTCCTGCTGCTTGTACGCGATCATCCCACCAATCCAGCGTCCGTGCTCATCAAACAGCTGCTCGCTACAAGATGTGAAACGAGCGTGTCCAGTCTTTGAAACGAAAAATGCCAGCGCCACGGTTGACCCAGGGATGAGGTCCTGAAGGACAATGGAGCATGGGTATAAGTGATGATTAAATTCGTTAAGCCCATGTAGCATTTCGCTTAGTCCTGCTGTGAGCGCAGTCTTCACTTCGTTCCTTTCCGCTTCCGTGGCGACGGCAAAGGCACCGCGGCCACCAAGAGACTGTGGAAGTTTAATCATGAAGGGTAGTTGGCGCTTTTCAATTGAGTTGATCATTCGTGATACCTCCTTTGCCGAAAGAACCGGGTCGTCAGAGCTGGTCAAGCAGGTGTCGATCACCTCAGATCTGGGCGTTGGCAAGCCAGACAAAGCAAGCCCGCGTTTCGACAAGATCTCATAATGGGTCTCAGGGTTAATGAGATGAGGCAGATTCGAAAGACAGTCTGTTGGTAGCTGGACTGAAATCTGCGCGCCGGCATCCAAGGGTATGCCTTTCAAGTTGCTGGCAAAGGTTAAACTCGGCTGTTGCTCGCGAGGTAACTGCGAATATGTCCGATGGAAGTCGACATGGCGGCGCAGCGCTTGCGCATCTGTGACCTGCTGGCACATGCTATCCTCTGTCTCTTTTCCTCTGTGGCTTGAAGCAAAATCCAGGACGACGACTGGCATCTGACCGGCGGAAAACGCGGTCCGCTGGGGATACAGGCTCCGTTCAATGGCGGACGCCCCTTCTTCATTACCCTGTTGCAATTTATATCCATAGATGAACTTGGTTAATGAGCCGTGCGGGTTATACTTGAAATCCAGCGGATAATATACGAGCACTAGATTCGGGTCGCTATCATTGTTTTCCGAGTAGAGGTCACGCAGGGTGTAGTCGAGGCTGACGGTACTTGTGGGAGCCATTTTGCTGGATTGATAGTCACTGCAAATAATTTCGAACGAAGGAATGCATAGTCCTTATCGAACGGCCCTATATCCAGATCCATGGTTGACGGTGGAGCTGTCCGTTTCCGGGTGTGGAACAATGTGACGCTGCGGGATATGCCCTCGAGTCCGTGCATCACCGATGACACAAACATCTAGAACTGGCTCTTCAGATCTGTGTTGCCCCAGTTTTATCTCGCCATGGACAATGGATCTAAGTGGCTGGAGTAACATCATGCTTAATATAGGTCTGAATTACAGGGACTTTATGTGGGCGATTGATCAACTCAACCCCTCCATGAGAGTATAAATACTTTTATATGACTCCGGGATCGGAGAACGGCCTCTCTACTTGTCTTAGACATCATTCTTTCCATATACTTTCTAGATGAGTCCCAGTGCTCGGAGCTCAGTCCTAGTCGAGGAGCATCTCAAACCGTTCAATAACCCCGTACTGCTCTTCGTCGGTAAGACGCAAGTTCTCCGTATAATAAGAACCATCTCTGAGACGCGCATGAACAAGAGCCCTCTGATTCTTCGGACCAATCGCCGTTTCAATGGTCTTGCTTATCCCATGTAACGGGTACGCCACCAGCCCTACTCCGGCTGCACAATAATGCGTCGTCAGTTACGTGTTGGCATGGACAAAGCGTAAGTAGATTACATACCTGAAGGGACCTTCGTAGCGAGTCCAATCGTCCCTTTCATGAATCCCTTGGCTGCACCGACCACTCCCTGCGCTTTAGCACCTTTGACAGGCTCAGTGAAGAGTCCCGTAAAGCCATCGCTCATACCATCAATGAAATTTTTCCCACCAAACACAGCCCCAGATTTCCAATCTTTGACAGTGCCGTATTCCTTTGGCTGTTCGCCGTATAATTTAGGCACCTGCCGGAACCCCTCGGCTGCCGCATGGGGAATGTCCACCACCACACCTTTGAAATACGTCCCAGTGAATTTGCCAAATCCCTTCATTGTTGCAGAAGCCATGTTCCCTGCTGTAGTTAATGACCTGATAGCCTGGTTACCGTTAGGCTTCGCGTTGTCTGTTCTGTCCTGTATATTTGATCCTCCTGCTGCTACAGCATTCCATGAGTCGTTAGTTGAAGACCTGCTTATAGGCACGGATTGTGGACGCAAACTCCCTTCTCCTGAGGGCTTCAGTGAGCGACCGCGTCTATATTCCTTGTAGGGGTTGTATATTAGCTCCCCCGTGGAAAGCAACATACTCGATCCGGTTGCGACAGACGCAGATAGAATGCCTGTTAACGGATCCCAGCGGCGGTTCTCGATAAAGATAGGGCTAATTTCATAGCTGTAGATTAACGTTAGTTGCAACATACCAGTGAGTTAGCTACCCTGACAGAGGAAAATGCTTGCGTACCACCGAAGTTGTTTCTCCTGTATCTTCATGTTCTCGACCAATATGTGGACAGCTGCTTTTGATAAGTTGAATTTCCGTCTGCCCTTTCTCAATGTCCAAACCGCCGCTTGATCAGGCATCACACTGCATCTCATCTTCTCCAATGGTAGATGGGCGTAGAACGATTCCACTGCTGCCGTCACGCCACGCTCCGCCCGCATCTTCTCTGCAATATTGTGTGCAGCAGCCCTCGCTTTGGCGGTGAGACAAAATCCAATAGCAGCGGCCAGATCCTGGGATGTGAGTGAGGCATAAGGCAGCGGTCTAGGACCTGCACCCGATCTGGCAATCATATGGCCCCAGAAAGGCTGGCTGAACGAAGGCGTAAGCATAAATACAGACTTAGGACTGTCTAGTGGAATCAACACTTACTCTCCAAAGAATGGCACTACGACAGTTGGTCGCCCATTTCTCAGGCCACAGGCAGTTGTCCCAGCACCACCGTGGTGGACAACGGCAGCCACGCGTTGGAATAACCACTCATGTGGACAATCATCTATGTATAATATGTTCTCATTTTTGTCTCCAGACATTTTGCTCCACCCTTTCGATATGATGGCGCGGACCCCAGTCTTCGAGACTGCTTCAAGGATGGTGTCCATAAGCCCTTCAGGGTTGTCGACCACAACGCTACCAAAGCCAATGTAGACCGGAGACGGTCCAGAGTTCAGGAACTCTTCTAACTCGGCTGGTGGGCTGTATACCGGAGCTTCTCTGAAGAAAAAGCCACAGACATCTGGGAATGTCAGTGCGGTTATTGCAAAGCTACTAAACAAAACAATACATACCAATATGAGATGGCCAGTCCCGTGCCTTTGGCATCAGGGCAGGGGACCAGCAGTAGGTGCAAGGAATCTTTAAGGCTTCAGCCAAGCAAGGACCTTGCGTTGCAGGAATGGGGTCCAAGCCTATCGAAACACGCCATCGATTAACAACATCGCCCAGACTGATTGACGGTCAGTTCTCGAAAACTAAGTGAGACGAAAGAATGGGTTAAATACCCCTGCCAGGTTAACCACTCCACCACTCCATATGAAACCCAATTGGCCGTGGTCGGACTCATCGACGATGTACTCAAATTCGCGAGCGGATGTGGAAACGCCCTGGTGCTGCTCCATGGCATGGTAAACATGAGATGAACAGGGATCCCCAATGCCTGCGCGCAGTGGATATGAGCAAAGCTAGGCGGGTTAGCAATAATTGCATCTGCCACAAAGGGACATTGTGTTTGGGGATCATCGTCGATACAAGATCTCCAGCACCCGTCAAGCATTGCCGCTACCATGGTCTGCTTCTTGCGGATTTCACCCTGGCGCACTGTCTTCATCTGCGGTATTAAGCCCGGGTTCTTGACCATGAATGCCATGAGTTCGGCAGGGTCCCCGCCAATAGGAAAGAATTCCAATCCTGATGCATGAACGAAGTCTGCAAATACATCATGTGTGGCGATACGGACTCGGTGACCATTGCTCTTTAATGCAGCTCCGAGCGCAATGAACGGCTGCACGTCACCCCTACTCCCCACTATCTGTATAACTATGTTGAGCTTGAATTCACAGGACGTAGCCGTTGTGGAAGGCGTAGTATCGACGTAGTCGGGGGGCGGGTTCTGAAGATCTTCTTGTTGCAAGTCGATTATCTTGGCGAGTGTCCTGGCGACTTTAGATTCCAGATTGATATCGACGCGACCATTGGCTGGATTCGATTGGACCTGATTAGTTTGGCTGCATTTATGGAATCCGGATCTGTGCAGTGGCACGCACCTTGCAAACTGCCAGCTTCTTCGGTCAATTGTTCCTCCACAAAGGGTGAGTATGGCGGCGGAGGTTGCGCGTCAACGGGGATGTTCCCGGGCAGTTCCACTGGTTCATCGCTATGAAGCGGAGGAGATGTCATCTTCAATATCAAACGTAGACATGGGTTGAAGCCAGAGGGCGATCGTGCCGGTTTATGTAAGGCCTGGACTTATTTTGTCACCTGTCGGAAAAGGGTCTTTCACCGCACAACAGCAGATAGTTAAGTGGGTACGAGAGCTCAAATCTGATTTACATCATTACACGGCAGCAAATGGTAGTTGAGACAGGGAGAATATCTCTGTCGCTTCATACTTTGGTGGGCATACAATACGAATACGAGGACCAGGTGCTGTGGTGGGGTTGGAATCCGTCAGGGGGTTGCCATGGGTTGCCACCACAGCGCAGGCAGCTGAATAAATATGCCTTCCACTAGTGTTTCTGACTCGATAAAAACCAGGACTATCCTTATGATCCAAATGGGCAGGTCGGCGCCAATGCTGCTGTTCTGGCACAGCTTACTTCCAAGGCGGGGATGCTTAGGGTTACGGGAAACCGCATCTGAGCAACATATACTGATGGCTAAAATGGAATTGGTTTTCATAAAGTTATATCGTATTATTCTATGGTTCGCTGGGGTTTCCGGTTTTGAATTGGCTCAAAATCACGTTATGATGCGGTTTCCCTGTTATATATATCTTGTTGAAGTCGTTTATCATACTTAGGTAGCATCGGCAATGTCTTATCAGTGAATGACGATGGTGAATATCGCATCTTCCCGGTTTTTGAGTACCGGCAGGAAACACTTTTACTCCGGATATAATCACGTCCACCGATTGAAGTTATGGCCCAGAATTGCATTAATATACGGATAGGTGCGAACCTAATATTTCAGGCAACCGGCCACTGCAACACACTAACCAGATCGAGCTAGCTGTATCATGTGATCCGTGACGATCATTTGGGGCGCAGACCAACGCAACCGCCGTGGGTGCCTGCAGTTCAACCTTGACGCCGCAACAAGGCTGATTTCTGCCCAGTTCTTATCCTAACTGTTATATATATTGAGGACAGCTCTGCCATCCCAATTTCTTCGCTCATACTCTGTCTTACTACAAAAATACGCGACATGGTTGGAAACACTGATTCTTTGAGTCCGGACAATGTGGTGGGGCTTGCCGCCCAAGCTCTCCGGCCAGACGCCAGCTCCGACTTCAGCCTCAACACTCCCTACGAAGCCGTTGCCCTCGTCGGCCACGCTTCACTGGTCGCCGTCGGTTTCAGATTAGTCGGCCTCGGCGAGGACCATACGATACGTATGTGCCAAAATTATCATGTTGAGACTGCTGCTGACAGCTGGTTTGTTTTAATAGAAGGAACGTCTGAAAATCAATCCCTCCCCGCAGAATGGAACGCCAGTTCGACCACATCTTTCCGATATGCACACTCTCAGTCCTCTATGCAATACCTGCTTAAAATCAGCCGTCTTGGAAACAATGCTGTTGTGTTTGCATTAGCCCTGGGCGATGATCGGACAACTTCTTTCGATGTACCGGTTAGAGACTATGTCTCCGAATCCGCTCTACCACTCTCTTCGTCTGCAGACCTCACAGCCTCTTTGAAGGAAGTATTCATCTCCGGCTCTCGCCTAACAGATCTGATTGCGCTGTTCAAGATCAACGTGATCCAGAGACTCGCACCCGGTTTGTACAAGGAGGGGCAGGAAACGACTGGACAAGCCTCCGACAGGCGACCAGAAAGAGACCCGCAGCCTGAAGCTGCACCGAGGCGCGATCCGCTGAGAGATGATTTATACCCACCTGCAAGGCCGTACCCGTTTAACGACCCCCTCGCAATACCCCCTCGGAGACCGGGACCCCCTGGAGATATTACCCCTCCTGGCTTTGAGGATGAATTCGAGCTACAGCGACCCGCCCGCGGATTAATGGGCCCGGGCGGAAGACATCCACTAAATATCGGAGAGCGAGACTTGTACCCTCCTGGTCTGGGACCAAATGACCCTATCCGTGGAGGCATTGGCCCAGGATTGACTCCCGGGGGTGGTGGCATGCATCCTACCTTCGATGATCCTCTTTTCGGAGGTCCTCAAGGCCCCGGTGGTTACGACCCCCAGGTTCCTCCAGGAGCACGATATGATCCAGTAGGACCTGGAGATGGGCCGCCATTTGGGCAAGGACTCGGTCGGGGCCGGGGTGGCCGCGGCGGACCGGGATCTGGGGGATTTGGAGGATTTGGTGGTGGCTTTGGTGGTGACATCATTTAAGAGCGACCGACATGGAAAATCGCAGACGCAGAGACGAAGTTATGATCCAATTAAGGAGTTTATGAAATAGCAAATAATCGCACATAATAAGAATTCTGCAAGGATGAGTAGTGAATGACAGTGCCCAACATTACAACACATGCCCTGTAGAGATCCCCACCATTTGGGAGTGTGGCTTGGCTGTGGCGCACGGGCGGCCACACTTCGCCTCATCCACCGTGCCAGCAAACCTGCTCCCCTTCTTGTCCTCGACATCTCCCATCGCCATCCCCACCGTCCAACAAAACCATTTCTTTTCTCCAATAGACTTCTATCTCGTCTTAATCTGTGTTTTCGGTTCCCTGCTTGCTCCTCCCCACGCCGCCAACACCTCTGATTGCCGCCCTCACGAGACCCTTTCTTCGCCTAGCTATCCCACCCCTCCTCGGCAGCCGTTTCCCTGGTTCTCTTCCGCCCGCCAGCTGCCTCCTCTCTCACCACAATGGATAATAATATGGAGATTGACGCGGCGCGTTCGCCAGAACCACACCACCTTTCGCCGACGACCGATCCTGGGTCGATTCCTACCCTCGATGGCTGGATTGAGAATTTGATGACTTGCAAACAACTCGCGGAGGAGGATGTGCGGCGATTGTGTGATAGGGTGTGTTTCCCGCGGACGGATTCTGACCAATGCTGTGGACTGCTGGAATTCTAACCGAGTGTCTGCTGTAGGCGCGAGAGGTGTTGCAGGACGAGTCCAACGTCCAACCCGTGGTATGTGCAGTGTTTTGATTTTCCTTCGACGCATTGTGGGCCGCCGCCTGCGTGGAAGGCCATTCGACCGGTTCAGTGAATTGATATGGGTTTGCAGAAATGTCCGGTAACCGTGTGCGGTGATATCCACGGTCAATTCCACGATCTCATGGAGCTCTTCCGCATTGGAGGGCCCAACCCAGACACAAATTACCTATTCATGGGTGCGTACCCCAACAATATCCGATTTTGGGGTCCCTTCCATCCCTTCTCCTCCCCCAGGCTGATCGATTTCAGGTGACTACGTCGACCGTGGATATTACTCCGTCGAAACCGTCACACTCCTAGTTTGCTTGAAAATTCGTTACCCTCAGCGTATCACCATCCTCCGAGGAAACCACGAGTCCCGCCAGATCACACAGGTGTACGGTTTCTACGATGAATGTCTGCGGAAATACGGCAACGCCAATGTGTGGAAATGCTTTACCGACCTTTTCGACTACCTACCCCTCACTGCCCTCATCGAGAACCAGATCTTCTGTCTCCACGGTGGTCTGAGTCCCTCCATCGACACTCTGGATAACATCCGATCCCTAGACCGAATCCAAGAGGTTCCCCACGAAGGCCCGATGTGTGATCTGCTCTGGAGTGATCCCGACGACCGATGCGGTTGGGGAATTTCTCCCCGTGGTGCTGGATACACCTTCGGGCAGGATATCTCAGAGGCATTTAATCATAATAATGGCTTGACTCTGGTTGCACGAGCTCACCAGCTAGTTATGGAGGGATATAACTGGTCACAGGACCGGAACGTTGTCACGATCTTCTCAGGTAAGATTTCGATGCGCGCGTCAGCTGGCAGGTCGCTAACTTTCACCTTAGCCCCTAATTACTGCTACCGCTGCGGTAACCAAGCCGCTATCATGGAAATTGACGAGCATCTGAAGTACACTTTGTACGTGATCCGTTTACCATCAGAACCCCACAGATCTATTTACATTCGTACTAACACTGCTTTCTTTCCAGCTTACAATTCGATCCTTGCCCACGCGCCGGAGAGCCAATGGTCTCGAGACGCACTCCAGACTACTTCCTGTGATCTTATAGTGATAGATTTCTTTTCTCACCGTGCAAAGCTGAGGCTCGCCGCCCTTCGACAGGGCGCGTGGGAGGTCGGGATGAGCAGACGCCGGCATGCTCTGCCTACATAATCACATGTCCACCCGTCGCCGTGTTGATACCATTCATGAAAATAAGACATATTCAGACTCAAGATCAATACGAATTTTCTGCGTGATTTGGTCGGTCGGTCCAGATTGTAGATCTGCAGAACGGAATTACGTTGGAATTACGTTGGAATTATTAAGAAGAGTAATTATGTATTTCAGCTGCACATGGACTGCTTCATTGTAGGTTGGTCATATCAAGGCAGGATCAACAGTCTAGATAAAAGAACATTTTATACTTTGGAAAAAGTACGGAATTGGTACCGTATACAGAGGGAAAAAAAGCCAAAAAAAAAGCCTGCTAAAACCACAATCAACCACAACTATAGAAGAAGACTAAATCCTCAACCCCTTCGCCTTCTTCGCCAAAATCTCCTCTACCTCCTTCGCATGGTTACTAAAGTTATCCACAAGACTATCCCACATCTTGGGCTCATGCTCGTGCCTCTTCTCGCTATTCCACGCATAATCCGTGATTGTGAATGGGCGAGAGGACTCGAACATAAACGCGATTGAGCCCTGCGAGATTTGCGACACCGGTGGGGATGTTTCGGTTGCGGCTTTGAATTCTTCGTAGGCGACCCCGTGGGGGACCACTGAACACAAACCAGGCGTTAGACAAGGGATTAAAGACAAAGGGCAAGTACTAAATGGTTTACTTACTTCCACATTCGAAGGAGATGCTCCCGGGCTTGAACTCGTCTGAGCGACCGCCGTAATCGCCGTAGATGAGACCCATTAGTTCTGAGGCGGCATTGCGGTGGTAGTATGGTGGACGGTAGGTGTCTACGTATGACGGTTAGAAGGTGTGTGTGACTGAACGTGTCGGAACTCAAAATACGTACGTGACGCGACATCCCAGCGGGGAGAGAAGATGAGGACATCGGCAAGAGGAGCCGTAAGGTCGCGAGATTTGGCAGTAAGGACGCAGAAGATGGAGGGGTCGATGTGGTCGACTGAGATGGAGCCGACGTTGACAAACTTTGTCAGATCATATTTGTATGGGACCTGAGGTTGTTAGTCGGCGATGTGATTCAAGCGGATAAAGATAAAAAGGGCTCTCACGTAGTTACCGTGCCAGGCAACGACATCGAAGGGGCTGTGTTGCTGTGAGCTCTTGAAGAACTTCCCTCCTAGCTTGTATATGATCTCCCAGGGCTCCTTGACGACTTCATATTTGGCGGTTGGGTATAGAAAGTCACGGGCGTTGGCGAGACCATTCGCTCCTAGCGGGCCAAGTTCCGGCAGTTCGAATTGGGAACCCCAGATTTCGAGGATATAGCCACGCGAGGGTCCATCTGGGAGCTCCACGCGAAAGCGAAGACCGCGCTGAATGATGACGATTTCGCCTGGCTGGACGTAAAGGGGACCGAACTCGGTCTGGATGTCGAGGGCACCCTGTTGGGGAACGATGAGGAACTCGCCGTCGGAGTTTACGAATGCTTTCTTGGTCATGCTCTTGTTCGCGGTATAAACATGCGTCGCGATACCCTCACGCAGCGTTGGATCACCAGACCCAGCAACGGTCTTGAGGCCAGAGACGAAGTCCGTCTCAGCCTCTTCGATATCGAATGGGTGCCATGCAAGCTGGGTAGGAGAGACGTGGATTCGCGGGTTTAGGGGTAGAAAGCTGCACTCGGTATCTTTGTTGTCGGGGAGATTGCTCTAACTAATGTTAATAGAATGCTGTGGACATGTACAAATTAACGTACGAATCCTTCGTGGGCAACAGCTGGACGAGCGCGGTAGAGCCACGCTTTCTTGTTGCAGTGTCTAGGCGCAATAAACGCAGTTGCTGTAACTTGCTCTGCGTAGAGACCAAAGCGAACGTTTCGGGGGCTGTTCTGACCATGTGGAATGGTGCCGGGAACAGCTTCAGACTCGAATCTGTTTGACTCTGCGTTAGATGGCTGAATTCTTACGCAGGAAGTGTTGAACATACGAGTTACCGAATCCAGCTTGATACTGTAATTGATTAGCATATTATTTCCAGTAGCGAGAGGCAAGACAAACCTCGTAAGGGTCATTCCTCCTTGTCTTGAAGGAGGGAATTGTCGCATCCTTTTGTGTCTCAGCCCAGTGGAATATGTTCTGATATTCCTTTGGATCCGTAAGTGTCCCGATTGAACCCATTGTGACGGTAGAATAGAATTGGCAGCAAACGAGTAGATGCGAAGTCAAGTGTTGTTAGAGAATCACAAGTCCAGAGCAATCGTTGACGGGACAGATTCCCTCATATACTTCAGGCAGTGGGGTCAAGCCGACAGGGAAGGGCCTCAGCACTTGATCACTCGGTAACCACAAGGGATTCCCTAGTTGGGCGGTGTTATTGCCGACGCCGTGTTCCAGCATGTAACGGGATCTCCCCCACATGGCAACCCATAACATGGGGTGAGACCGCTGAGGCATCGCCGTTCTTCCCCGGGAAAGTCGCCATCCGGTATATCGGGGGGGAGCTTAAATGCCGAAGTGGATCCGGAAAATCAGCCTGCAAGTGGAGTCGGATGGTGCATTCGGAGGATAGCTCTGGGAGCTCGCGCGCAGCTGCTGTTTGACCCCACATGAGTCAGATCTGAGTAAAGTGGGCGGTTTATAGATGTGGAGGGTTGAACGGAAGTTATCAGGCTGGGCGATTTGCCGACGCGCTGAGAGGAGCTCTTAGTCAATGGTTGGTAATGTGGGGGTTGATGGAAAATGAAGATGAAGCAAAGGTGAAAGTGGAAGTAGAAGTGGTGATGGATGCGATGACTTGGCTCTAATAGACGGTCACATGTCAACACCGTTACAAAAGTGAGCTAAATAATAATTGTAGACATCTAATTGCATTTCTATTCTAAGGTTTAATTCAACAAGCTGATCTTCCCCGCCGTCAAGGCAAATATAATGGGCAAATACACCCCAATACCGGCCTCCTTCAAAACCTTGAGGTGTTCAACCCGGCGTCGTGCAGCAAATTGAGTCTCAGAAATCTCCTTGCACTCGCCAACAGGTCCATAGGCAAAGCGCTTTTCAATTGACCAAGGGCTACGGCCGGCCACGAACTGTATCCAGCGACTTCTCATTTCCTGACCGACCGCGTTCGCAGCAGGATTGAAGGATAGATCTACACCTCCGAACAAGAAGAGTAGATCGACGGCGTGGTGTGCGCGGCTGGACGCTTGCCATGGGTTGGGTTGATCAACGACGTATTTGTAAACACGTTTGCCGGCAGCGTTTAACTTGTCGGAGATGACTTCAACTGGGAGAGTATATCGTGCGTCGTTCACAAGATCCAATGCGCCGAGTTTGCAGGCTGTCGGGCGATCAGGGACGACCTGGTACATTTTCCGTAGGGTGGTGCCCCATGTTTTATCTTGTTCGAAAGCGGCGGCAATAGTCTCCCCGTCAAAGGTTTCGATTCCGTTTCTCCAAATCACAGACTACAGTGGTTAGTAAGAGAAGCATGAAGAGTAGGACGTAAACACACCTCATACTCAGTATCGCCTATCATGATCTCATCTGCGTGCTCGACCCTCGTCTCCCATCCCTTCAATTCATCGTCTTCCTGTATCCACATGGTGTTGATGTTGCTCTCCTTCAGCGCCTTCAGGAGAGACTGAACTGAAGCCTTGCGGAGGGACAATTCTCCACATTCTTGGACCTTTGTTTCCAGGGCTTTGATAAGGCCATTTCCTCGCTCAACAGGTAAAGGCGACGACAAGTACAATGAGCCAGACGCGAGAACTGCCCTCTTCACAGGTGGACCAGTGATCAAATGAGCNTGAACATAAACAGCACCCGCACTTTCACCAGCCAGAGTGATGTTATCCTACGCCGCATCAATTAGTCCATGTTCAAACTTGCATGGAATATTAACATACCGGGTTTCCACCAAATCCGCCAATGTTCCTTCTTACCCAGTCAAGGCCTAATCGCTGATCCTTGAAGGCTAGGTTCGTCTCGTCACCATCACCAAAGCTGAAGATATTGAGCCGGTAGTTTATTGAAACAAAAATGAACGGTTGTCCAGTTTTTATGGAATCGGCAACAAGCTTTGTTGGATCTGTACTTCGTTAGTTTTGGCGACTCATAACGCATTCCCTGTGAGCAGCATACCGCAGATTTTCGATGCCGCAGAACAGAAAGTCACAACTTGCGAACCACCTAGAATGAAGTTAGTCCACTGGGCTTCCGTCATATCGATCAACTGCCTCGCATACCATGTATCCAAACCAGCACAGGAAGATTCCCCTTATTCACCGCATCAGGAGGGCAGGTGATATCGACCGTCAAGCACTCGAATTCGTCCTCCGGCTCCTGCTCAATCACAAAGTCTTCAGGAATGCGCAAAAGGTGCCGAACATCTGTATCGACCTGGGGACATCGCGGCCTATACACAAAACAAAGGTCAGAAACATCAACCCGTACATTCGGAAGTAAGAACATACCCAAACCGAGAGCTATCGACAACCCGCTCCTCAAAGCCATTTACAGGCTGTGCTCGTTCAAACCGGCCCGGAATACTAGCATACTTGATACCTCTGAAATGGTTAACAGAAGAACCATCGCACTGCGTTTCAATGCCGGTGAACGTCGCGTTGAGAGAATCGTGTTGTACTTGTGGGGGTGCCATTTTCCAGCTACTTCTCGAGCTTCAAAACACTCAATTGACAATACTCAATTGAAAGAACGATAGATGTATTCACGATCATCCGAACGACCGACTGACCGGCTTCTGGAGATGTCGACCTAACCGAAGTTTACCCCACATCGTCATTTCTCATTGCTGTTTCAGTCGCGGAGATGGATTAATGGACAAAAATGTTGACGAAGGTGGTTCGTGGGGCTTGCGGGGATGTGGGCGGTTGACTCTGCCTCCACCATCTACAATCATGGGATCTATCTACCAATATCGTCTGTGGAATAAATCTTTGCCCTATTTGGCCATTTTCTCCTGTCGTTATGCCACTCGCATTAAATTATAGAGCTGAACTTGTCAGTTCTTAACTCGATCTTCAGCCGGCAGGTGCAAGGGCTCGCCCCATTGTGCTTTCCAATTGGTCTTGCAATGTAGGCATGTATATATTGGGAAGGAGCGATAGGCCCATCGCACCTTCCTTTAGTATACCGTACCCTATTTAATGAGGAAGCTGCGATCCAGAGAATTCCGGATAGGCAGGAATACCGGTTGTACCTGCCCAAGGTGAACAATATATCGGGCTTAAAGGGCCTATCACTCCATGACAATATTTCGCAAGAGTACGCCGTTGCGATGGACATGGATAGGGAGACTGAACGAGTGGTATAAAACCCGATACAGAGACTAATAACGATGGTCCTTACAGCAAAGGAAACTCTTTTGCCTTGCCGTCACTATTTGCTAAATGCCGTAACATCTGGTACCTCCTTCCACTGACGAGTCTCTTTATCCAGCAACCCCTCCTCACATTCAACCCATCCAGCACGAATGATCTTTTCCTTAGACGGCGATCTCGGCTTTATATCCACATCAAACGGCGCCGGCTGTACCGTGATTCCCCCTACGATGTCATCGATGTCAGGAGTCACCGGCTTCCCATCGGCACCTAGAGGTTTACTCAAATTAAACGCCCACAGGATACCCGACATGGCCAGGAATAGCGAGCGCTCGGCGATATGGATACCCTGGCAGAAGCGTCGGCCGGCGCCGAATGCGAAGTTTCCGCGTTTGCTCACGTCTGGGTCTGTGGCGGCATCAAATTCGCTGCGGGAATCGTTTACGAACCGGGCTGGATCGAATGTGCGTGGGTTTGGATGGCGCTTTTCATCCATGTGGATTGTCCTGGCAGATATGGGTCAGTGGATAACTAGGTAGGTAACGTTTATTCCAGATTCCGGGAATTTACCAGACGTTAGCAATAACCGTAGCACCGGCTGGAATGCGATAGCCCATGTAATTGTCCTCCTTGATAGTAGCATGTGGAACTCCCAGAATGATAGTCGGCATCCACCTAAGGGACTCCTTCACGCAGGCCCGGATATAGGGCAAATTGGGCTCGTCGTCCATTGTTGGAAGTCGGTCTGGCCCGACGACACGATCAATTTCTTCCTGAGCTTTTGCCTGGACGTCAGGGAAGACCATCATCGCCAGCACAAAAGCAAAAATAGTGGCCCTTGTCGTGTCGGATCCTGCCTCCAGTAAGGCTCCGCAGACGTAGGCGGCTTGAGGATCAGAGAAGCCCTCGGTCTTTTGGGCCTTGAGGAGCTCAGCGCAGAAGCAGGGCTTTGCTGTACCAGCTAAAACCTCCCTTTTCGCATTCAGCCAGATATCGGTGTATAACTTCTTTTCCTTCTTGTGAAGCCCCTCGGCGTACTTATAGGTAGGGACTAGGAACTTGGGGAGCTTGCGCAGCAGTGGATAGAGGTCTAGGACTTGGGCATTCGCGTTGCCTACAAGGTCACACCACTTCTCAAAGCCCTTTACAATGGCATCATGGCGTTAGCTAGTTATCTATAAAGATGATATGGGAAATACGTGTCCTGACCTTGATAACTTGCTGCAACCTCGGGTCATGGATGCTCTCATTCCGCCAGCCGTATACAATCTGAGTCGTGAGCGAGTAAGAGTATCGCCAGAGATGGTTCACATATTCCTTAGGCTCATCTAAAAGCCCCAAAAGCATCATTTGCCTTTCCAGCATTTGATACGGCACATAAGCCTTCGCCGCTCGGATATTGAGGATGCTGTGGATGACCTTGTGCATCATCCGCCAGGCTGGGCCGTATGGCTGTAACTCCCGGTTAGTTCATTTACTGTGCACAGTTCGAACAATAAGAAATATGGAGTCTAGTACCATAAAAACGAGTCTCAGTCCCCCACTAGCAATGTCCATGCCGACATACAACTCCGGTCTTGACGAGTAGTTGGCGCCACGCTTGTCCAGGAGGTCTTTGATCGCAGTGTCGCTTGAAAGTATAATGTAGGTTTTTGTGCCGAGAACTAGCGAGTATATCGGACTGTTCCAAGCGTTAATCGGGAAAATCGCTAAACAATTCGTTTGCCATGTTTTCAACTTCTTAAGCATACCCATATTCTTGAGCCCATTTTTGGAATTGTCGGTGCGGATATTCGGTGGGCATCTAGGCCAGGAAGAACAATCAACGGACCCGCTCTCTAGAAGAGGCTGGGAATGAGTAACGCACCAAATGTAAATTCCCAATTAGTGGAAGCGTCGGCGGTCCTGGAGGATAATCTGGCGGCCGTTGGCCCACAGTAAACAAGCAGAGCAGAAGATATCCCACGGCGGCAGCAGCGGCCGATACTATAGAAGCAAAGACCAGGTTCGCCATGATCGAGAACCCAGGCCAGGGTGAGACGGGAAGTGTGAGAATTTGTTTACGAACGATTCAGAAAAGTTGACGGAGATGAGGGGGGTTTATTTATTATCTAGCTGTTGATTCGTAATTTAGTGCAGACACATTCTCTTGACAGCTGCAGCGCCGTTGGAGCCATTGCGCATCAGGACCGCCCCGCCACGTCATTAGAAGGTCTGTGACTGGTGTATTATGGGAGACTAATGCAAAATGCCATGGCTAGGAGCCTAGAAGCGCGTTGGGGTTACACTAGTATGGTCCCCGTCGCCCCTAATATAGCTTCCTGGTATGGAATCCTGGCCCTAATAAATTGTGCTGTGGACCCGCTAACAATCTTGTTTTATGTCTTCAAGAGGTTATACAGCTAAGAGCCGAAATCATTATGAACGTTCCGTAGAAGGAAACAAAACTAATTATTAACTAATATTCGTATTTATACTGCTACGCAGTTCACTCTACGCTTGTACACCAGTCACACTGATTCCCCACCATATCATTTCATATATACATTTGCTAGCATATCACAGGAGTTAATGTGCTTCTTCTACTCTATAGCTGTCTCCAAGTATCATAATATCCCCATTCACACGGAGCTCCGCGAAGCAAGAAGCTCCCTCACCCCCTCAGCAAACAACAAATGCGCATAAGAAACATGCATAGCCGTCATAAATCGCCCATACACATGCCCACCTGTACGTGGGTTACTCCGGACATGCGAGTAGATAATCGTAATTCCCCCGTCATCTTCACCTACCGTCGGACTGTCTTTAAGTAGTTCGAACCGATGTGACGCAGCCAGGCTGCGGCCTTTAGTGCGGCCTGCGTATTCCACGAAACTTCGCCCTGGTCGAGGGATTCCAACTGAGTCCGGGAATGTTGATTCTCGGTCTTTAGCACTGTATGTGCTTGCGTCGATGAGATAGTATAGACCGAATAAGCACGCGCCGAGAGGTGGGAGGTGCTTTTGCGACATGCCGCTGGGGCGGGAGATGTCGCATGTACACGCACATGCAGATGCGCCTGACTGGAAAGACGAATAAGAATCCCCTAAATCTCTAGTAGTTACCCTAGCCCTGGCAAAAACTGTATTGATCCACTATCAGTCATCTGTCTCTCTTTCGAAAGAGTGCCGTGTAAAGAAACAAGTATATTATATATACATACCCTGGTGATCAATAACCCCCTGCACAAACGGTGCAATCCACCTCTCAGGCCCAAACACCCAACCAGCAAAGAAGCCCCTCGAAAACCTCGCCAAAATCTTCTCGTCACNTATCTGCCGCTGTAACTCGCTCAGCGGAATCCGCAGGGTGTAGCTTTCTTCCTCGGTGGGGTTCCCCGCGGGGTCGATGACGTGCATGCCAAAAGAGCTGCTGTGGCCTGGCTCAGCGCGCCAGGTGAATTTCATGGAGCGGCATGGGATGGCGAGGATTGTTAGGCATCCTATTCCACTGCATAGAATGGTGAGCACAATAGGGGTGTACCAGGATCTAGCCATTGGGGAGGTTGTGCGGTGTCTGAGGGTGTTGGGCGATGGATCGGAGTTGTACCATGATGTCCGTTTAATAACATCATTTACGATAATTTACTAAATGCTAATGAACCGCATATCCTATTGACAAAACTGTCCGCTTTTCTTTATATTAATGCAAAACGGTATTGGGTAGTGCAAATAGACATGGCTCTATTACATGTTGTATTAAAACCTAGCAGTAATATCTACACGTAGTTATGCGCACTCATTCTAGCCACCACTGGTAAAGGCCTTATTAAAAATCCAAAATATTTTTCAGCACCTCAACTATTAGCCTCGATCTCATGCCTCTTTCGAAAACAACCCCCAAAGAAAAGAAAAGCGGGTATACCCGATATGCCTGACACCAGCGCCAGAACCCACCCCATAGTCCCCCAGCTAACCTTCTCACGAAGGCATCCTGCAAGAAACGGTCCAACCAAACTCCCAGCAGAGAAAGAGGAGTTCAGAAGCCCATACGCCAGCGCCATACTCCCCCCTTTACCCCGAACAGTAGGACGTTTTGCCTCTTTCTCCTTGACGATATATGAGACCTCCACTAGGATTATGGCGAGCATTGCCGCGAGACAGATCCCTAGTAATACCAGTAGTCCGCATAGCGTAACCTTATCATGAGTTGAATTATTCTGCACGAAACGGAAGCAAACGAGGGCCGGGACTGCCCCGACAAATGCAGCACAACCAACGTACCGCCGAGTCCAGGGGAATCGATCCGTGAAGCAACCAATGACCGGGTCAAAGAAGCTGGGGAAGGTCAACGGGATGAAGATGAGACCTTGGGCTGTCTGTTTCCAGTTGAACATCTCCTCAACGAAGAGGGGCAGGACACTGTCGCAAGAGGTAAGAATGAGACCCCAGACGAAATAAGCCCATAGTGTAATGACGAAGCGGCAAGAACTGCACAGGGTGTACCATGCTGATTTCCTCTTCTCGGAGACTGTCTCTGTCTCTGCCGTCAATTCACGGGCGGTGCTCCCCTCAAGCGGCGGTCCATGTATAGAAGAGGCATTCGTTTTCGGTTCATTCTCGGGTGTAGTATCAATCTCATGTTCAATCCAGTCGAGATGCCTACCGCAGTCAAGCGTCCCAAGAGGCCCAGATACCATCTCACTGACTGTTGTTGGTTCAACAGATGATGGCGTCTCTCCCTCATAATTAAGCCATTTTGCTGCATCCCTTCGCTCTATCATGACTAGCCGCAACGCCACGTCGATGGCGATAAATCCAAATGCCAGGCCGAAAACTGAGTAGTATCCGCCATGTTCATAGAGTGCACCTCCGAGTAACGGCCCACCTAAACTCCCCAAAGTCATTCCAGTGCCGACAAGTCCTAGAGCCTTTCCGAGTTCGTCCTTTTCTACCGTATCTACGAGAAGCGCGAGGCCGACTGTCCAGACCACTGCTGCGGATGCGCCCTGGCATAGACGACCCGCGATCCAGAATCCGAGATGCGTTCCTACGCAGAGAAGAGCTGTCGATCCGGCTAGGGCGATGAGACCGATAAGTAATGGCCATCGGCGGCACTGAGTTCTGTCTGCTAAATAGCCAGCGGGCGCTGCAAAGATTAGAATCAATAGGTCATGTCTGCGTATATCAAAGGCTGGGGAAGGAGTACGTACGTGAACATGCTAGAAGTCCGCCGCCATACAAAGTTAACAAAATCGACGTCCATCTTTGCCCTTCCCAGTATCAGCAAGTGGTATGGTACTAAGTGCTCTGAATAGAAGACGTACCATCTTGCTCCAGTACGCCCGCTCTTTCGCGCAGTGCCGTCGGAGTGACAGGCACAACCTACGAGAGTCTGTCAGCCAAGGCTTCGATAGAGCTAATCAACTGGACAAGACAAACAATTCCGTAAAGAAAAATATCCTGCCCATCACTGTTAGCAATTCCAAGAACGAAAGACTGATAGAAGGGGCGTTACTACCGTAAATATTGCAAAAACGACAACGAAGACAATGTAGCACTTCGACCCTCTGAACTCCACAAGCCACGGCCGATTCTCCTCGTCGTTGTTCGCCCTGGTGGTCGACATCCCAATAGAAGAGGAGTAAAAATCTTTATCAAAGGCCCATTGTGTGAAGCTGATTTGGAAGGCATAAGGGCAGCAAAAAGAGAAGGTCGCAGCGTGGATGATTCATCTAACAGTGACAGGCCATAGGGGTCCTTGCGCTGCGAATGTGGTGTTCCTTCTTCACTAAACTCTGGTCTGGACCATTTCCCGGCAAGCATCCAGATTCATAAAGCAGCGGTTATTTCGAATAAATGCAATGCTCTTGATTGGTTTGGTCTGTCTGATTGCTCGTCCATGGGGTCTAAGATGACTCGATTTGAATTGGCAGGCGCCCATGAACTTAATGCGTCCGAGATAAGTGAAAATAGAGTCCAATTATGTAAACCCTCTCATAGTACACTTCACTCGCTCAATCCAACTGGCTGGCCTAATGGACATCCTCAATATGACTGGCATTGCCACAGCGGCTGTCCGGCCATATTGGCGCAGGTCGGCACCATGCTATTCATTAAGTGAGCAATAGTTATCATCTCCTATTGAAGCCGTCTAGAGCTCACCAGGATCTTAATTAGGCGGATTACCGTGCCTTGTCTATGGTTCCAGATGGGGCTGTGTATCATTGTGGCAAGTCCTCCCCCATACCTTGACGCTATTCAAGGATCTACAGATATCAACCGTGCACCGATAATCGGTCTTTATCAGATTTCCCCGACATCACGCCTGCAACCTTGCTCAAAGCGAAGAATGCATACTCAAGCAGTGTGGAGAGAGTAAAATTGAGTGACTCGCTATTCTAACAACTCAACAAGAAATGATCTATGGTACACATTATGGCGAATTTAACACTGATTGTGGCCGTGGACGCGGCAGTCTAGAACCGATGAATCCTGTCTTTCCCATATCCCAGCTGCTCTAGGATACCCTTTGGGCCCTTCCCAAAACCTACACCCCCAACGAGACTCGTCTCCATCGCGGGTGGACCGCAAACGAACACTTTCGTGCCCTTGTCCCCTGGGCCTCTCATGACGTCCTCCAGGACTTCCTTGGTAACATATCCCTCCCTTATACCCTCCGCCGGTTCAAACTCTTTGCTCGGTCGACTAACCGCATAATGAACATCTAATCTTCCGGGGTACAGACGCTTATACGCATCGAATTCCTGCCGGAAGAGCAAGTCCTGCTCTGTATTCACGCCGAAGACCACAGTGACTTTCGTCTTCTCAGCAGGGTTGTCGAGGATTCCCTGTGCAAGCTGGTAGATTGGTGTAATACCTGCGCCGCCAGCGATCAGATAAACGTGGTTGAATTTATTAGGTGTCCATGAGAAACCGGGTAGCGAGGCGAGAATGAATAGGTTGTCGCCCGGTTTGAGGCTGTGCAGGTGGGTGCTTGCTTTCCCGTTTGGGTATTTTTTGACGAGGAGGTCGATGAAGCCGGGTTCGTCTGGTCGTTATTAGAGATTGTCTGGTGGAGGGGATTGGGATCGTGTTATGTTGGATCGGTCTGCTTACCTAGCTTGCTGACAGGCGTGTAGGGTCGTACGACGGGGAGCCAGCTACCATCGGGTTTAGAGAAGGTGAGAAGAGCAGCTGGATAGATTTTAAATTAGCGCTCTGTTATAATTCATCCAGAAAAGAGACCATAACTCACATGTAAGACCGAGTCCGCTGAGCGAGCTCTCACCACCGGGCAGCTCAAACCGAAGACGCTTTGTGTTGTGGTTGACGCTCTCTTCGCTATGAAGACGGAGATATTTGAAGGCGGGGCCCGCGCGACTGAAGACCTTCTGGGACTCCGAGTTGGGCGATTCGGCAAACGCGCTCTTGGTGAGATACTTGGAAGCTGTGTAAGTACCGATTCCACCGACAGCGAGGATGGCGAGAGAGTTGGCGACAAGACGGCGGTTCAGCAGGGCTGCCATTGCTCTATTTATCTATATTCGAACAACTTGCCGGAGGCTGGATCCAAGACGTTCGACAAAGACTGTTAAAAATCTGACAGGCATTCTTCCTGGGGCGTCCTGGTGTTTTAAATCGTGGCAGATGGTCATACAATGTCGGGGCATCGGCGTTTGTCGCACCGTTGCGAGTGTTGTATTTACTCCGATCGGGCGTGGAGATCCCCGAGCTGGAGCTGGCGGCCGTTGTAGTAGTGTACGGCTCTGCGACGTTATTGGCCCCGTGGATTTCAAATTAAAGCACTTCGCACCGGGACTTGTTGGTGTCCGTTTGCGGCGGAAATAGTAAGCGGACATAGGAGAGGCATGGCATCCATCCGCTGTGGATCGTTAATTGCGAATCCCACCGCTGAGGTTTAACTCTTGAGGCTTTGACTCACAGTGGATTGGACCCTCTCACTAGTAAGCTTCTGCGTGGCGCACATCCCCCAAGTTGTGGCAAGTATTTTTTTACACTGCTGGCAAGAGAAGTTAAAGTGCAATTCACTAAAATGCATTGCGACAATTCCCTGGCAGGTTGCGATCCGGCCCTTTATCCGTGAAAAGCATATTCATAATTTTCACTATATACTCGAAGCACTAGATGAGAATTGCACCAGGATTATAGCGTCATGAAAATGTTCAACGCTTTCGCCAGTTCATCGAGCGAAACCTGGTCCGTGTAGTCGTAAAGGTTTGACCGCCGGCGACTTTCTCCTCCATAAGCCCGCGTCACTGTCTCTGCTGCAGTATCTTCAGAGGTTGGCCCATAACGTCTCGCCGTGAACCCATTGGATACAGTCCCTTTGGTAATAGCCGGCCAAGGAGCTTGCCCATGGCAGAACTTGAAAAAGTCCTCGGCAAATGCACTTGCAAGCGCTTGCTGGTCTGGAGATAGGAATTCCCGGAAATTTTGAAAGAGGTACGCCAGATCTAGAATGTGATTTGTCCTACCTTTCCACTGTCCTTCCCATGGGTTCCCTTCGTTGAAGTAGTAGACGTACGCATTTCCCTTCCACCCCTGTGCAAATGTCAAAGCAGGGGAGAAAAAGAGCACATCATTAATGAAATCCAAAACTCCAGGGTAGGCCTCCTCATCGCTGGTTCCCTCTGAGACACCGTACGATTTTGCAATCTGCTCGGCCGTGGTTGGTTGCGATGCGAGAGCAGTGTTCATGGCTTTGACAAACTTTTTGGCGCAGTCCTTCTTGGTGTCGGGGAACAGAAAAGCAATGATGCTCGCCTAATAAATTAGCCTACTGACTCTGTGGCGAATCTTCAGACTTACATCTATCTGGGCATCTCCAACAATCAAGTCTTCACACCAATTCTTCCCCCTTGGGGTATCCGATGTTGTATTCGCCGTGTCCGAGTGCGAAGGTGCGGAGGGAACGATGTCGCCATCAATTGCCGGTGAGGACAAAATGGATGGGGGTAGTTTAGAAACGACGTCAGGGCCGGGCATCTCAAGTAGTGCCTTGATTCTCTCTTCGGGGCTACTGCTATTCGACAACCCTAAAGCTGAGATCGCCTTCTGGTAATTCTGTTCGTGTACGTCGTAGGGTAACGGCTGGCTCAGAAAATACGTTCCGCTCATTGCAATAGCCCGCTTGAAGAGTGCTTCTTCGGAATTTAAGTGATAGGTCACGGATGCTGGAATGGTTAGCTTTGGATGACACCATGAACGAATCTCCAAACATACCTCCACCCGCGCTCATTCCTGCCACCGTGACATTGTCTGCATCTCCACCAAACTCGTGGATGTGCTTTCTCACCCATTCGATGGCCACGCGCTGGTCACGAAGGCCATTGTTTGCTTTATAGCCAGCATTGCGCAGCTCCTCGGAGGTCAAGAATCCGAAGGCCCCAAGTCGGTAACTGAATGTGTCAGTTCGAATCTCGTCGCCAGGAGTTCGGTTCATACTTGATAGAGACTGCCACAACTGGAAGTTTCTTTTCAACAGACAACTTGACAAGACGGGTATAGTCGAATTGGGCCCAGGAATTTGCGCCAATAACGAGACCCCCGCCGTGTATAAACAGGAAAACCGGGAGCCGAGAGGATGGTGTTGTGCCAGCGGGGACAGCGATGTTGAGATTCAGACAGTCGACATCTGACTGGGGGAGCTCCTTTTTTGGCAGAGTGTGCTGAACGTGCATTAATTCCAAGTCGCATCCAATCGGGAGCGAGACAGCTGTTGGTCTAAACCTTGGTGTTAGTCTAAGGACAGAAGAAACAGCAGGAAATTTGGATATCTCACCCATCTCGGGTCGCATCCAAGGTTACCCCCTCGTGATTGTCGATTGGGATAGCATCCGCCAGTCTGTTTTTGAGAGTTGCATATTTGATCCCCAAATACTGTGTCACACCATCTCCACTTTTCCCTTGGATGGTTCCAAGATGTTGAGTTTGAAGAACAGCGGCCATTCTGCTTTCACTTATATCGTAATTTATCCG
The DNA here is from genome assembly GCF_001890705.1 of Aspergillus sydowii CBS 593.65. NCBI lineage: Eukaryota > Fungi > Ascomycota > Eurotiomycetes > Eurotiales > Aspergillaceae > Aspergillus > Aspergillus sydowii. The sequence continues at coordinate 1,974,395 of NW_024467863.1, read as the reverse complement.
CGGTCTATAGCCAGTATATGAGCTGAGCAGTGTCTCGCAACGCGATAGAAAGCGGGGAAGGAAGATTGATTGCGCTGTCTGCAGCGTTGCGGCGTGCACAGTTCCTGGCGGGGGAAAAGCCGGCGCCCCACCAAGTCACATCCCTGCAAGGCCACACCTTCGCAGTATCGCACCATGGGGGAGCAAATTATGGGAGCGCGTCGTAAAACGGGCATTTGTGTCACGAAAGGATATCAACTAAATCGCCTGCAAACCTCTGAACACACCGTCATAGCTCACGTCCTAGAGTACATTCGAATTTCGAAGGTTCCATTTCCAACTCCGGGATTCCCCCAGTGTCATACTCATCGCATACGGTACCGGCGGAGGCTCGGGGTTTGCAAAACCGAAGGAATCACGATCGTCTATAAAATTTGTGCATCCCGGCTCGATAAAGCCTTCCAGGTGATATTCCTAGGATGAGTGCACTTGGCGTAGAGTGTCAATCAAGAAGGATGGTAGAAAAAAATACATGAACAACCGGAGCTGCTTAAGCCAGCCATGTCCGTGAAGTGGACAGTCTCTTTTCCGCGAAATGAGAACAATTGGGCATAGGAATAAATGGCATGCAGGTGAGTGTTGGTTGTCAGCTGCAAGGGAGATCGGGAACGGGCCTTNAGCAGCGAGTCTCATGCAACTCCCGCCTGACTTCTCTTACTTCCCCCATCCACCCATCGTCGACGCTGCGGATACACCCTGGACACAAAGAGACAGGTGATTTGCTTCGTTATTTGCATGTAATCGGGATGCAAAATTCCATGTCGCGATTCTATTCTGATTTGTTACCATGGTCATTCCTCGCTCGCTCCTTCACTGTTAGGGGCCTTCAGGCTCTCGATGTCAACAAGATATAACGACTCTACCCTTATCCTATCACCCGGCTTGTGCACGATGAAAATTTGAAGCCTACGTCGTAATTATTATTCGGCGATCGTTATCGATCGGTGTTTTGACGATCCGTTGCCTTCATGGAACACCAGTGGTCTTCTTTCTAACATTAACCATGACCCTTTAATACCATCCATTGTTAGCATTTGAGGACACTCTTGTCATTGGCATCCCTGACATTCTTTATATCGGGCGCTAACTGGCGTCTCTTTAGGTGCTTGAGAACCGGCAAGAGTCAACAAGTCCTTGTCCCACGTGCGGTTCCCCTATCCGCATCTTATTCCCGTGGTGGACAGAAGGTGAACTCAGGTGGGTAGGTCTTGAGGTTACAACGGCCGAATTTAGTCCTTTAGAAATTGTGGAATGAGTCGGACAGATCGACATTTTCCTGCAGCTTGCATTAACCAGCGCTGAAGGGGCCACAATCACTGAACAAATAAGCCCCATGATCGGGGTCAGTCTTCCTTGCCATGGCGCTAATATGGATCTAAGGAACACCCCTGGCCTGGACTCGGTGAATGCATCCAACGGATGCAACATCACTAGCCTCTAATATCATGTTATTGGGTGGTGTAAACAACCCAGGGCGGGCATGGCGGGCAGGTGAAGGTCTTGCCGGAATGTTTAAATAGCCCCTTGCGTCGTTCGGCAGACGATAATGCAGGCTTCTCGTCCCTGGTGTACGCCAAAATCCATGACTTAAGGAGCTCGTCCTTTCGGTTCTAAGCCCGTCATGAAGCCGAGTCATGTTTTAACCTGGTTTGTTGGGGCCCTGAGTATCCATGCAGCCCAGGCCGCATCCATTCGCGGACCCAAACAGGCAGGGCACACCGGGGGGGTCCAAAGTCGCGACACGGCAGCCGGTACATGCAATCCAGACGATGCTACTTACAGCACGGAAACCATGCCAGAGGGGACATACACTGACTGGGGTGCCCTCGGCCTTGATAATCTGACTTCCGGCCGACAATTCGTTACAATCGTCAATCTGACCCCCCACCGGTTCAAGCTTGACAGCACTCACTCCTATCAGATGGACAACTTCGACTGGGGAGACATTCCATCTGGTCGCTCGCGACAGAATATTGCCCACTATACCGAGCGCGCCGGAGCAAACCAGGTGGACACAAACGGCGAAGCATATTACTCGATTGAGGGCACTGATAAGAAATTCGTCATTCGTGCAACCACACATATACCGGATGGCCACCCTCGTCGCACAGTAATTGATCTCAGTGGTATGAACCTAGGCCAGCGGGAATACCTCGATCCTAGACCGGATGTACCAGTTACTTTGGTGATTACTGGCAGTGACAGTCATGGGTTTATGGCGTCTCTTAATCACGGTATCGGCAACTGGATGAAACAAATCTACGATGTCATCAAAGACAGGCCGCTTCAGCATATTGTCATGCCTGGTACTCACGATGCTGGCATGAGCACTATTAGCGACCAGATATTTTCCATAGGAAGCAAAGCCAACACCCAGACCCAGGCGCTCAACATCTATGATCAGCTCCGCGTAGGTGCGCGGTGGTTTGACATGCGGATTCTGAGTGTCCATCAATCAAACACCGACGAGTATGCATTCTGGGTAGCGCATGTCAATGACGAGACGGCCGATGTTCCTATTGGGAACACCGGCGAAAGCCTCAACGATATCGTCGATGAAATCAACAAGTTCACTTCTGAAAATCCCGGTGAGATAATATTCATAAAGCTCAGGTACCTCATCGGCATTCGAAAGGTACCCGGTGGCGCTATCAAATGGGACAATGGCATTGTGGATAACTTCTTCAGCGAACTCAAGAAAGTCAACAACCGTTGTGGTAACCTTGACACCAACACCGAGTTCCAGCGTCAGAAGGCCTCGTATTTTATGGACCAAAACAACGGCGCAGGCTGCGTTGTTTTCCTCCTAAATAGCAACAATATACCAGATGGAGTCGCGAGCTCATCCATTCCCGACGGCCTATACCCAGCCTCGCAGATGGCTGTTAACGACCACTGGTCAGATCTACCCACCACAAAACCAGTGGCCGAAGACCAAATCTCCGTATGGTCAGGAATCGATCGTGTTGAGCCATTTACCGATGACGAGTTCCTCATCAGCCAATGGCTTGTATCCGCCGATGCCCTCCAAACAACCGCACTGACAATCCAGAACATCGCCATCATGCCCACTAATCCAGCCCTCTACTGGGCGGGCGTCAACGCGATGAGCCCTACCAAATGGCCCAATGTGCTACTGGTCGACTACATTGGCGTTGTCGTCACGGATCAGTATTCTTGGAACCAGCTCAGTGCTGAACTGTACACCCTAGCTATCGGCCTGAACCTCTACATGCTAAGTGAGAACTGTGATGTGAGCGACCAACGATCTGTTCTTCTTCCATCTGCGGAAGCTGCGAGAAAGGGTGCCATCCAGAGAGTGTCCGGACCTTGGAACGGCATTATCTATGCCAACGGGACAGTTGTCGATAATCCGCCGCGGAATTTGCACCTAGGGCGCGTAGAGGTTCTGAGGAACGGTACGGTTTTCAACAACGGTACAGTTATTGAGAAAGATATGCCGAATCCGTATTTACATTCGGTTTCTATTTAGCTTCTTAGCTAGCCAGCGCAATTGACGACAGTCAAAGCCCATTCCCCAGTTAGGAAATCATACTATTTTTAAATCGGGCATCGATATTGCGAATGCTCAACGACTCTACCCTCCTCAGCTTACACATAATCCCAATTTGCTATAGCCCTTTCTGCTCTCCTGTCTTTGCATTCTGAACTACAACCTGCGTCTCCCCCTCAAGAACCGGACTTCTCAGCACTGCATCATCAGACTCCGACTCCGAGCCCGTCCCAACCACCCCATTTCGTTTCCTATCCCTTCTATGCAGCAAAATCGCCGTAATAAATCCAGCCCAGAGGAAGAAATAGAAAACAAACGTCACCGGCCACCCCTTTCGCCAACGCGGGGCGCCGTCCGGACCAGCCGTGGGGAAGAGTAACAAGGGGACCCAGATTTGGAAAGAGTAGCCAAATGTCATCATTGCACCCTGTGATAGTAGTAAGTAGCTGTCGATGGATGTCTATGAAATATGGAGCGGACAGTTCGTACCATGATCAGCGCCCTTTCCTCAGAATCATCCTTAACGACAGTGTTGACGGTAGAATACAGAATTGGGCTTGCGCAGCCGGACGCACCGAAAAGGAACCAGGCGACAAATCTAGTATAATCTTATTAGCCACAAGTACTATAGCATTATGAAGAAATACCAGGAACATACTTTAGCGCTGTCGGGATATTCCAGATACACATGCAAAGCGTCGAGAACAGGGAACACGCCGATATCAGGGTGTATATAATCCAGGCAGGATAAATCGCTGCTAGTGTGGTCCCCAGCCATGAAGTAACGATTGTAATGGCGTGGATTACCGTGGGCAGCTGGTTAATTTGCGTGACTGAGTATCCCTCATCTTTGAGCCAGAGGCTCATATATGAGCTTGGGTAGGAGGACAGGATCATGCACCTATTGTCTTGTTAACAATGCCCACCTCCTCATCTTTATTTGGGCTTTATCATTTGATATAGTAGATGTCAGAGGGAAAAGGAGCTGTACGCACGCATAACAAAATAAGAAAACCCAAATATGCCACCTCCTCAAACTCCGTTTAAAAACATCAAGACCCAACTTCCCCGGTCTTCGAATATTCGCCCTCTTGATTCTCTCTCGTGCAATCTCGATATCTCGCTTCGAAAGAAAAAAGGGCGGCGGCGAGTCTGGGATTCCCGGGAATATCACAAACCCGATCAACGCCACAGGGATGGTAAATATCCCATCGATGATGAACAGCCAGCGCCAGCCAGGCATCCCTGCGACGCCAGAGAGATTGGTATAAGCCGCTGCTTGGAGGTACCCGCTGACCATTGTTCCTAGGGGGTTGCAGATGAACCATGTTCCTGCGCGCTTGAAGAGGTCTGGGCCGGAGTACCATGAGCCTAGACGGAGTTTGTTAGAGATACTATAGTTTCTAAGCAAAGTGCTAGATGCTCACCTAAGATGAAGTGCGTCCCTGCAAATACTGGGGCTTCAAACATTCCTACCAGGAAGCGAAGAGCGTACAACTGATGGACATTCGTCACTCGGCTCTGAGCAAAAGTGCAGATTCCCCAGAGGATCTCGAGTCCAGGGAGAAGCCAGCGAGCCCTAATACATGTCAGGATACAAAACCCAAATGGTTTTCCACGCAATACGCACAGAGTTGGCCGGGACATTAGAAGCATCCCAGGCACCTGGAATACTACATAGGCTGTATAGTAGCAAATATTGAAGTAGTTGAGCTCATTCCCATAGAGACCAAAGTCTTCTTTGAGGCCGCTGACGTATGCATTGGTGATATTGGTCTGGTCCAGAAACTTGACGAAAACTGAGATAGTTAGTCGGTCTTCAGGTAAACTGGTCCAAAGATATAGCTTACAGCAAAGACAGGCGAAAACCAAGATAGAAACATCGAGCTTGAACAGCAACTTCCTCTCCTCGAGCGGATAGGACGATGGATACCAATTGAAAACCTCCTTGATGATTCCCAAGAGCGAGCTATTCGGTCTTCTTCTCACCTCAGACATCTTGCTCGGCCTCTCCAGGAATCTTTAATGTCATGAAAGAAAAACCGCATTTTCTTCGAGTTTATATGGCATGTTGACACCAAATTGTTGCAAAACGGCTTCTTTGACGCAATTCAACCCCACCTGTCTCTAGGGCCCATCTCTCTCTATTAGGAATGCGACACGACCATACCTGAGCAGCCTGACACAGTTGATTGTGTAATGGTCATCTTATCGCCGATGGCGTGTCCAACCCCTGTCCTGAGCAATTGCACATTGCTCTTATTACGCCAACCAAATACAGCCGTGCACCCCAAGCACCTCGGACCGGCACTAACGAGTCAGTTCTGGACAATAAGGGCATTGCTGCATTCTGCACATTGAGTAAGGACTCTGGTTAGGGCAATATTCGACACTGATGGCGTGCTTGATTGATAATCAATCAGATATCGGGGTTGGACGAGTATTCTTGCGGGGTAGCATGGGATGATGCAGAACGTATAGTATATATAGACCGGGACTTATTGGTTCACTCTGCTCTAGACTACTTCGTGTTATTACATCCTAGTGTATTGTTTGTTGACTGCTGGCCATGACTGACTTCGAAATCCCCCGCTACGAGCAGGTCCCCGAGACCAAAGAGGACCGTGAGTCTCCCATCTTCTACCTGATATCAACGTTATTAATGAAAAACAGTTGACTGGGCTGAGCTGGTTACAATTGATCTCAGCCGATTCGACCAGTCAGGAGGCAAGGAGCAACTGGTGCAGCAGCTGGATCATGCTGTGAAGCACGTTGGTGAGATATGCCCTGTATAGACAAATAGATAATACTAGGGCACCTGTTAATGCAGCCTAGGCTTCTTCTATGTAAAGAATTTCAACATCACCCAAGAAGAAATCGACCGCCAGTTCGCTCTCGGTCGTGAATTCTACTCCCTCCCTCTCGAGGAGAGGCTCAAGTACCACAGCAGCCACGACCTGGAGAGGGGCGAGTACAACGGATACCGTCCCGCAGGACATCGCATGTAAGACGTGAATTGCCATGGCGATTCTCTGCCGTCTGCTAAGAAGGAGAATATAGTCTTGGAAACGGAATCAAAGACAACGTCCAGGTATACAACATCCCGAAATTCGACGGGCACCACGAGCGCAAACAACCCGCGATTCTAGCCTCACACATCACCGAAATCGAAGCCTTCAGCCGCAAATGTCACACGGAGGTCGTCGAGAAACTGCTCCGTCTCTTCGCCATCTTTCTCGAGCTTCCCGACGAGAACCAGCTGGTGCGCGACCACCAATACGACGTCGAAGGCGAAGACCACCTGCGCTACATGCACTATGCAGCCAGGAGTGCCGAAGAAAACAAACTCGTCGGCGAGCTGTACAGTCCCGGCCACACTGATCTAGGCACAGTGACTCTTCTCTTCCGGCAGCCCGTTGCGGCGCTACAGATCCTCAATTCGGAGGGCCAGTGGAAGTGGGTAAGACCTCAGGATGGGACGATCACGATAAACACGTGCGACGCCCTTACTGCATTGACGGGTGGGCTGATCAAGTCGAGTGTTCATCGGGTGCATGCGCCGCCGAAGGACCAGGCGGGGATTGATCGGTTGGGAGTGTTGTATTTTGCCAGGCCGAATAACCATGTGGTTTTGGATCCGATTGCGAATAGTCCCGTGTTGCAGAGGTTGGGGCTGACTGGGAATGTATTCACGGATGTTGGGAAGCATTTGACGACGAAGGAGTGGGTCAAGGCCAGGCAGACGCAGCAGCAGAGACGGAGGCAGGATGTGAAGGTTTCGGATGATGGCAAGTATACGTATAAGCCAAAGGACTTAGAAATCATTCCAGGTTTGTTGGCGAAGGTCTACAATTAGCCTCCTGTGGAATAAGGCTGCTCTCAGTGAGGTTGCTGAAATATTCGGGTGATATTGTTTCTCACAAGAATGTCTATATGCATTACGTTTATTATCACTGTCAAATCAGCATCCGGAGAGACGCATCGGAGCTTGCTATGACGCTATAACGCTATGACGAGAAATTGACACTATATCCGCCAGTATTCGGGTCTTGGACAAAATTGAAGTTATCCGTCGAGAGCCCAAATGGCTTAAGAATGCCATTTCCCAACTAGAATATGTTAGCTAGCTCCCTAAAACCGGTTGTTCAACTCACATCTTTCAACTTGCCCATCATCTCCCCCATTTCGACTTCCCGTGCCTTGGCTATCTTCGGCGGCAGTTCTCGTAAAGCCTTTTGGACTATCCGCTTATCGTCTGCCGATAGGTTCTCCATGGCGGCGAGGATCTTGTAATCTTCTTCCGCGCCCTGGAGATTCCCCCAGCCGCCTAACTCGGCCTTCGCCCTCGCCCGCCGCATTAGAGCTTTCGCTCGAATCCGCATGACGTCGCGCTTCTTCTCATCGCGTTCTTTGATCTTCTTAAGCTGTTCTTCTTCCGCCACCTCATCTTCGCCGGATATTTCCACCACCGCAGCGTCTGAGTCCGCTGGTGCCGCATCGGGATCCTCTTTCTCCTCGGGCTTCGTAGATGGCGGGAGCACGCGATCTAGCCCATCTATACAAGCACTCGCACTGTCGACTGCCGCTTTCCAGTCTTCCAGCTTCAAATAGCAAGCGGCCATATTACTCCGGACAACAGCAATGTCGTAGTCGAGGTAGCTAGGGCAAGACGCGATGGCTCGGTCATATGCGGAAATGGCTTGGTCGTAAGATGCGACAGAGTAGAGTTTGTTTGCTTCTGCTTTTATCGACTGAGACTCCTCGAGGAGGCGCTATAGATTATTTCTGCGTCAGCTCGTCCTGCCTCGCGTGGGGAAACGCTGTTGACTCACTGTCTCTTCTTCGGCGGGGAACCGAGCATCGTGAAAGATATCTTCATCCTCGTTGTCACTCCCATCATCTTCTTTTCGGTCTTTGTCCTTGTCCGAGGTGTGCGTTGCCATCGTTCCTGTGATTTTTGGAGATTGTTCGATGTTGCGGGGAGTGGCCGATACGGTCGGAGTCTGTGCCCCGGCGTTTCTGCCTAAGGCACCTATTGGCGATAAGCTATCAAGGCCGAGCAACAATTGAGGGGAAAACCCTTGGACAGACTCAACTCCTCTACAATTCCCGTTTTCTCCTCTCGTTTGTCAACAACCTCTGTCATTCTCTTAGAAATGGCCGACGGAGTTCGCAGGTGCGTATCTCGCCCCAGATATCCATTTCTCAACTGACGATCGCATTCAGCTTCCCGCCCGTGCGGGCATGTCTCTTCGACATGGACGGCCTTTTGATCGATTCGGAAGACCTATACACACATATCACTAACAAAATCCTCCATTCGTTCGGAAAGCCCTCACTTCCATGGTCTATCAAAGCTCAGCTCCAAGGGCGCCCTCAGCCAGAAGTACACAGTCCCCTTTCCATTCCAACCCACTCATCATTACCCCGCCCCCGCCCATGGAAAGGAACACACCGCATTCTAACATAGTAACAGGCCGCAAAGATCTTCCATCACTGGGCGCAACTCCCTATTCCGCACGAGGAATATCACAAGCGCCAAGGAGAGCTCCAAACCGAGCTCTTCCCTACCGCACAGCCTCTATCCGGCGTAGAAACATTGCTCGCAAAGCTCGTATCGACACAGAAGAGTTCTAACCCGGTGCACATCGCGCTAGCTACATCTTCGCACAGCAAGAACTACCAATTGAAGACCAGCCATCTGCAGGATCTGTTCTCGCTATTCCCAGAATCGCAGCGCGTTTTGGGCGACGATCCTCGAATTGGAAAGGGGCGGGGGAAGCCGTTGCCGGATATTTATTTGCTTGCGCTGGAGACTATCAATGCTGGACTGCGAGAGCGAGGGGAGAAAGAGATTGCGCCTGAGGAGTGTCTGGTGTTTGAGGACGCTGTTCCTGGTGTCGAGGCTGGGAGACGAGCGGGAATGAGGGTCATTTGGTGTCCGCACCCGGGTTTGTTGGAGGCCTATAAGGGACGCGAGGCCGAGGTGTTGGCGGGCCTTACTGGGGAACATCAGGAGGCGGACAAGTCGGCATCGGAAAAGGAGGCCGATGAGCTTACTGCGGAGAGGCTGCAGAGTGCCGGGAAGCCGGGCCACCTGAATGATGGTTTTGCGGAGGTTCTTTCGACATTGCAAGACTTCCCCTACGAGAGATATGGTATCCAGCCTGCAGATGCATGATTCATGAAAGAAAGACAATGCTTTGAAGAATGAAAATTCAGCATAGATCTATCCAAGCGACAAGTACAGCAACATAATATAGTCAATCATCAAATATATATATATATATATATATATATATATATAGCCCGCTAACCTCCATCATTACTATGTACAGCAGCCTCTTCATTATTAAAAATTCCATCACTTCGTCTTCCGCTTCTCACCAGCCGCTTCCGCGGCCACAAACGCATTTCTCACTTCCTTGGCAGCTTCCCAAAGCACCCAAAGCGGGATCCAAACCCAAAGGGTGTTAAAGAAAAACAGATAAAACCAAAGATAAACTGCATTCCCAGTCTCCAGCTGCGCGCTTCCAGTCAACCACTCCGGCGCAAAGGTCATAAATCCACCATACAGCTCCGCCGTCGCCAAGGCAGTAGCAACAAGCCACAGCTTCCCCTTCGCAGAGCCCTTCTCTTCACTCGTCGCATCGCGGCTGGAGTTCCATAGCAGATAGCAAACGTAGACTGCGGCCGGTCCACCAAGGAACACTGTCAACAGTTCCAGCGAGATGACAGTCGCATCCGCAGTTGCCCAGCGGTGATCGGCCTTTGCGTATTCCTGCCATAGGCGCGCGCTGGGCCTTGAACCACCGTATGCTGCGCCGTACACGCGGTCCTTGAACCCCAGGAAGGCGGGCTCGGTGTTGAATCCCGGCGGGAGGGTCGCGTAGCTAGTGAAGCATTCGTAGAGGAAAGAGCCCTCGATGAAAAGGTGGGTGAGGGCATCGTAGGCGTGCCAGAAAAAGAGGATGCGGTTGCGCGTCTGTGTAGATGGGATAAGAGAGACGCCGAGGAAGTAGGCGATTGGCATAAAGGAGAGCGCGAACGCGATACAGAGGATTGTCGGTGTGTCGAGCTCGAATGGAGCTGCGGTGGTGGTGGACATTTTGGAGGATACGCCTCGTGGGCTGGGTGTGTAAATGAGGCTAAGTCTTGGTTGTTGCTTGCTCGATCTGATTCTCGAGAGCTGGTTGTGTTCAAAATATTTTGCAGCTCGCACGCGTTCCGCGGGTTGTGAAAAGACGAAGCCAGACCCCTGAAATTTTGCTGTTTACAATCAACTGTGGCCTGAGGCAGAGATAAGCCGTGATCGTCGATTTCCTTCCTGTTTCTCTTTGCTCTGAAACTGCATTCAGTCTCCGGCCCGCGTCTGTCTGGCCTTTATCAGGGCCTAAATACAAATCAAGCGGCCGACCGATGTCTCGAGGTTCAATTTTGGTACATCGACTTAAATGCCCGGTCTGGTTCACAATCGAGGCCTCCACTTCTCAGCTTCTCGTCTCTCTGAGTCGCGCGCTGCGCAGGATCTTCCCGAGCGTGGAGTTGGTGCTTCAGTCCCACAGTCCACTCACTCACTTTGAGCGAACCCCGAACGAGCAACGGAATTGGCCGAGGCTGAGAGGCTCACTCCTTGATTGGAACAGGGTGCTGTCAGATGGGGCCATGACGGATTTGCGGGGGCAGCTCACTTGAACATTGTACTCCAAAGCATGCCCAGACAACAACCAACGTTCAACTTCTGGCAGAGTCTGGGCGAATCTATTGGACTGCGAATTGGAAGCTATGATACTGGATCTCGTGCATGGCTATTTCTTTCAAAGTCGTCCGTGGACGCCCATGCGTCCCCTCACGGGGGAGGCTCTATTGATTCTCAAATGCTGATTTGCGGCCCTCGTGCCCTGGGCAGCAGAGCCAGTCAATCTTCCTCCGAGATCTGACAATGCTGCGCCTCTTTATGCGGCCGAGCAAGAGTTTCTCGCGAACTCGCCATCCTCCTTCGGACCATCCACACGTTTCCAGACTTGCACACCAGTACTGGACTTCCCCGTCCTCCTCCCCTAAACGGCCATACCCTCGAAGAAGCATATGAAGCATATCCATCATTCGCGTGATGGCTTGCTCTTGTCGCGTCTGGTAATTATTCTTCTCTGCCGCTAGCTTTCCCCGCCTTTCCCTCCGCTGGGTCCATCATCAAGTGCGAAATACCCAAGCTCAGAACCTCTATTCTCTACCCGGCGGGTACGATTGCGACCCTTCATCGATTTTATTCAAGAGGTCTACTATGACTTCAGGGGGTCATCAGCGGTGTGGCCGGTCACCCCACCCTGAGCAGTTTTCATTCCACTGGATGCGTCCCAGATCGACCGCTTCAGACAAAGAAAGTCTCTCATTATGCCACCCAACCTCGCTATGGTAGACATTCCCGCCCTCGCGCGACTGTCGTGGGATTTGTACCATTCATGCTATCTTATTTCTGGGGATGCGCCCGATGGTTTTCGAAACCTTGTAACGGAACTGGCTTCGTTGCAAGGCACATTAGGCGCCTTTCGTGACCACGTTACTTCCAATCCTTCTTTCTTCGAAAGCCTACCCGAAGATCGCATACACGGCTTGCGAAGTTGTTTACATGGCTCCCATTCAGCCCTGAAGCAACTGGGAGATCTGGTCACAAAGTATCGAGGTTCTGGTTTGGGTGATGGGCCAAATTTTGAGTGGGACACACACAGAGGCCAAATTGAAGGACTCCGATCAAGGATTATGGTCTACTCCGCAAACCTCCATTTATACATGACACCCACCAGCAAGTAAGCATAGTCATATTTCGCTTTGTCGGGCAGCTTCTTACCTGTATAGTTCGTCTCAAAAGGGGCTCGAAAGTCTAATCCTGGACGCACTCGCGACAACTCCTTCGCAAGAACCTCAAGACGAACCCGAGCCTGAAGTGAAGCCACCCGGCTCCGGGATACAGACAATGAGTACAGAATGCCTAGGACTTGATGCAGCGAGTGAACTCGATGCGCCGAGCTCTGTAAAACCCGATACTATCGTCCAACTCGAGAGTCCTCCCGGAATTCATCCTAGCAACTCGACCTCGTCCGACTCTCGACTTTCTGAATATTCCAGCGGATCAATCTCCACTGCCTTTACAAACAAAACATTACCTATTTCACCATTAAGAACCTCGCTCAGCAGTCCTACACCTCCAGAACGGCATCTAATTGGCCGAAGCCCTGTTTCATCAGGTTCACGTGCCTCTGAGGGCCTATATCAAGACTATCCCCGGAGTCAGGGAAGTGAGTCGCTATCTGAAAAACACGGGTCTGCTCCGTATGGGAGCTCCATCAATCCTCCGATCACACCCACATCTGCAGGCACTTTGCGACAGCTCCACGAGCTCCAGTTACGTGACCAGCACCTGCGACCACTCCGTTACGAACCACGAGATACCATCCACCAGCCTGACCCTACAATTCTTGAGAAGTTTGAACTATCTTCCAATTATGAGGACCATTGCCAGAGCCTTAGTACGAGGGACTGGCTCAGGATTGCAGTTTGGTGGCAGCTCAAGGTGTGTTCATATTTCCATTCAATAATAAATACTAACGAGCTCAAGGCGCGAGCCAATCTCGCAAACGGCGAGCGGCCATCTCTCGTCAGCCCTCGCGGTAGCACGAGCCCATCTACTAAATCGTCGAATTCGGGTCACCAAGCCTATGTGGATCTACTAAAAGCGTCCTATATTCTTTACGATATCGTCCTGAAAAGACTGTCTCCACAGTCATTAGTTATAGATGAGAACCGGAAATTAATCGCGGACTTATCAGATGTGAGTCTCTTATTGCGGTCCGCGTCTTGGACCAGACTAATAGACAATAGTCAATCAAGGAGGATTTTTCGCAGTTCATTTCTGTGGATATTCCAGACCCCACAACTATCAGCTTGCACAACCTCGACATTTGGGAAGCAGTCCAGCCGGACGAATCTTCCTATAGTAGCGAGGAGAACCTCCTCAGTCTGGAAAATGTCCGATACACAACCGTTGAACTTGAGGATGCTGGTGCAGAAGATGAGCGAGTCATTCTGCGTGCGTTTGTGAATGCCGGCATTGGCGGTAAGAAGCTTAGGATGCGCACCAAAACTGCCCCCTATATGCTTCTTTTGTCGACGGTCCAGGGCGAGAGCGAACCGAAAATCACGGTCTGCAATCAGAGCGGTACGCTTTGCTTGCAGCGAGACTGTAAGACCACTCCTTTTCTATAATTATTGAAGTCATTTCGCTCATACAGGCAATTTAGTTACGGCAGATGATCTGGCACAACTGATAAAAGTATCGAATGCTACACTAGGGGGCATCCCGGGAGCAAAAATATCTGAACCTGTGACGCTGAACTTTGGTACAATTCCCGTGTCCATCTCATTCCAGTACTCGTCGGACCTTGGCCAGTTCATCAATATTCCAAAAGCGTATTTTGATTCTGTCTGGCAACGTGAACCGGCAGATTCGGAGCAGTTCTCCGAAAGTGTCATATTCAAAAGCTCAGTGGATATTGTTGAACAATTAAGAGCCCCAATCATGAAGTCCATGAATCCTCCTCTAATCACCCGATCATGCCAAGTGCGAGTTCTAGAGAGGACATTTGGAGAAGTATGGCGATCGATTCGCCGTATGGTTATTAGCTCGTCCATGGCTGAAAAAGCCCCCACGAGCCTCGAGTTTTTTATGCCAATGTGCGGTGTTCAGGTCCACCGCAACGAAATGTCTCAGTCAGTTCAAATAAAATGGTCTGACACTGGTCAGGAACGGTCGGATAAAACGGATGGCAGTTACAATCCCGTTTACTCCTATGTCTACGATGAAAACAGCCCCAATATCGGGCTAGACATACAGTTTCGATCTCATGAGCGGGCCGCGGAGTTTGAAAGGGCGATTCTTAGCCTCACCCAGACCCCAAGCTACTCATGGGCTCAGCCAAGCAGCTCGGGTAGCGTATATGACCTGGCAGATGTTTCACTTGAGCAGAAACAGTATAAAGCAATATTACGGTTGGAGAACCGATTGTCCTTTCGATATTGCAGCCTCTACTATCTCTATCGTGACATAGATTATATATACGACTCGTCCAGCATGCATGTCAAATTCCCCAAGATCTTCTACGTCGACTATATCTCTTCCCACGTGGAGCAGCTATACCGGGCAACCAGCAATATGCAGGTGTTCTTTTCCCACTGCGAAAAGAAAACAGGGAATATGGAAATGTTTTTCACCGACGAATCCGTCTCTCACTCATTTATGAGCTCTCTCGCATCCGGCTATGGGCTCTGCTTCTCCCGCCGCGCGGAGTCAATGACCACAAAGAAACAGTCTTTCCTCGGCTCCAATAAGTCCACAAAGGGTGAAACGGAAGTACAACTCTGGCGGAAGGGAAACTCAATCCAACTCGCAGCGCGGTGGACAAACAATGTCCCAGACAGGTGGCTCAGCATGTCGATTCCTTCCGGTAGCTGTCGCAGCATCTCATCCAGAGACGGCAACCGTGTTGAATTCCCCGTTACAGCGTATACCCGAGGAAGCATACTCAATCTTGCCGTCATAGCATCGGGCTCTCCGAAAGATGCGAGAATGGCAAAAAAGAGTGGGCCGATTACAATTTATTTCCAGCAGTCGAAAGGTAAATGACACTTACAATTTCCTTTTTAGAAAACGTCTTCTTCCTCTATCCATCCGTAACTAACATGCTGTAAATTATTAGATCGAGACGATTTTATTGCAGCGCTTGACGGTAGTGCCCAGTCAAACTCTGCGTGGAAATATGGACATGGTTATGATTTGCTTGGCTCTTAGCTCTAATACATACGTTGAGCATATAGTATATAGATAAAATCCGACCCCCAATAAATTTTCATGATCCGCACATCCGGAATGAAATATATATAGTATCACATATCTTAATAAGTAATGGTCGTAACCACTTCGCTCTTCGAGCTGGTCATGGTGGAAGTCAGCGAGTGGTCTCTGAAAGTCCCATGACTTGTCCACCTCGACCAAACCTTCAACGCATGATCTGGCCAACTGACATAAGTAAACGGGTGAGCGGCCCCTGTGGCGTCGTCGCATCGGCCCGTTGCTACTCAATTTTGCAAGTTGCATTCCTCGCAGGACCATTAACGAGGGAGAATGATGGTGGCTGTGGGGTTATATATAGTCATGCCCGGATCCCAATACTACTTAGGTTTGCAGGGTGCCCACCACCATTAAACAATTACTTGATGTATAGAAAGAGGATATGTGACGAGCAGCGAGTATGTTTAATCAGGAAATAATTCTCCAAAATCTGCTTATATTATTACAACTAAAAGGTGCTGTTAAGCTTTGCGGGGCAGTGCTGGGGAAAGAAGGGTTTTCCACGCCCGTTAGTGTAACAAGAGAGCAATGACAGCGATGACCCGACCGCGTCCGCAGCAAGGGGTCTTAGTTTGGATACGAAAAGGGTGAGATCCGATTAGGCAGATCTGTACAAATAAAGGCACAGCTTCCCTTGTTAGCTCAAGCCCGCTAGTCAGCAGCGTAAAAGCAGGGCATGCCTATCGCCGACATGACTCAACGTATCTACTACTTTACCTAATGGGCAACCTCGACAAACCTGCCTGGTTACAGCGAGCTCGACCATGAGCCCTCTTCGTGTCTTACATGGTGCCCCGAATTTGTCACCTGGGTGAGGGTGCTGCGCGTTTTCAAGGTGCGCGTGCGCCCTTTACGTGTAGTCCGCCTGACGCATGCTGCGAGGCTGAATGCTTTATAAGCCGCATTGTACCTGCTTCTGGATGCCTGTGAAAGAAATACGAAGCTTTGCCCGCTGCAGTTGCCCCGGAAGTTGTGCGAATGATGATGCGAAACGGGGCTGTTTCTTGCCACTGACTCTTTTTTGTAGGAGCCTGGAGCTTCCCTTTAAATACACCTCTCCCAACGCGCTCGAGGTGGTGTTCTGACACTGTAATTCGCTATGACCACCATGCCGCATTTCCACCATAAGAGACGTCACTCCTGGCCGTACTGCGGCGCGGGAATGCGTCTTCGCGAACGACGTAACCTGCCCATAATCACGGTGACAGCGCCGCCCGATGGGCTCG
Organism: Aspergillus sydowii CBS 593.65; assembly: GCF_001890705.1. Classification (NCBI taxonomy): domain Eukaryota; kingdom Fungi; phylum Ascomycota; class Eurotiomycetes; order Eurotiales; family Aspergillaceae; genus Aspergillus; species Aspergillus sydowii. The sequence continues at coordinate 1,957,711 of NW_024467863.1, read as the reverse complement.
ACATCGAAAGCCAGTTCATGACCCCGGTCCAGTCTGGAGACCTGCTTGAGGATGACGCTGCATCTGCCGGGATCATTCGTTCTCAGCCGGCTCATTCACGTCGACTTTGGCATCACTCTAAAGACGGAGCGAAACACAACCAGACCAGTGCTGCCACCGTATCGCTGCGCAAGATGATGCAGCCCCCACTGGACAGGGCCCGGTCACTGTTCGTTTTGCCCACAACGATGTCAGGAGAAACAATGCTGCTGCCGTACTGGGTTCATCGGCTCTCTGCGCATCCTATAGTCACCAACGACAATAGAAGACCTCGAGAGGGCGAGCGAGGCCGTCTGATGATCGAGAAGAATCACCGACGTTGCCACTCGGAGCGACCGCGCTCTTGGAAACAGCCAAGCGAGAAACTGTGGCCGCTACTGGAGGAATAGTTTGGTGTTGTTATTTCACTGCCCTGCATTTTTGTTGGTGTTTTGAGGCTTGATATTTTGCTCTGCATTGTTCATAGAGCATAACTGGCGTAAGGACCGAAAATCGCATTCTCCGGTCAGGTGTTTAGCTGTTTATTTGTTTCTTGCATGTTCGCATGGAGATTGTCACCTTGTTATGAAATAAAATGATTTTCCTTTCATTGCAGAACCACGCAACGTGCCGCGTAGGAGTACATTCGTTCTGAGAGCCGCAAGTCCAAGTGGCCGCGGAGATTGTTAGGTATCTGTTGCTTGACGCCCGTGCCGTCTCTGCCGAGTGCCCCGGACCATCTGCTGGGGACGGCATCCCGTGACGACAAAACGGGCACCAATCAGGGAAAGCAATGTCCGCGATGAAAAGACGCCAAGGAAAGCAGCTTGCCCGATTGTGTCATCCAGCAGAGAAACTGGAAAGCTGGAGCCTCAGCGTGACCGGAGCGAGGACAGAACGGGCAAAGTGCGCAGACCATGTGATCTGACTCAGAGACAGCCAATTGACCGTGACTCCGTGAGTCAATCCGACCGACAATTCTCGTCTCACGAATCACATTCCCCTCTGTGTACTCTGTACCCTCCATGCTTGTCTGGAGTTTGCCGTGTCCGTGTGGTTGCATGATGGACATCCAGTGGTGGTCCGGGTGTTCACCGACATGAAAGCCTCAGGAAGCGGCTGAAACGGTGCAAACGCAGCGCCGGCCTCCAGGCAGAAGCGGTCAAACTGCCGTTATCATGGGGCCAAAACTTCAGGAGACCTTCTAGCGCGAGCCCAGCAACATGGGGCAGGCGCCTGAAGATGCCATTATTGGCCGATGTCGACCCAGCGAGAACAAGAACTCGCACTAGGCCCTATTGATGGGCCTCCAGCGCACGTTGGCACCGTCTGATTTGTCCGTGATTGACCGTCTCTCCTGCCTTGTCTCATTGCCAGGTGCATCCTGATAGGTCCTCATGCCAAAGATTGTGCTAGCGCCTGCCCTACAAGGTCCAACTCCCCGCTTCACGAGGGTCCGGCGAACTGATTGCCCGGGGTGTTTCTTGGTTCTCGATGTCAATCACGAAGGAACGCGCGAGCGAAGGCAGCATAAATAATCGGCCAAATCCCCTCGTCTTCACAATCCTTCTTTTCTTCATACCTCAGACTACCCAAGGGATTAACTCGCCCATTATTTTATTCTTATACCTTCACCTGCAATAAGTGGTACTTCTAGCCTTCGTGCACTGATCACCAACCAATCCACTACCTTGTCCACAAACAAGCATCAGACGCAAAACCTTCATAAACCCCGCTATTCAACCTCTACAAATATGACATCCAGCGCACGCAACTCGTTCTCTTCCAACGAGGAGCGCCCCCGTCGCACCCACAGCCCTGTCCAGATGTCTCGATCAGGCTCCTCAGGCTCCAACCACTCCCACAGAAGCACTGACGACCGCCGGCGGTATGACAACACCGTCTATCACTATGGCCGACACTCAAACTACTGGCTCTTTGGTGGCTTCAGCGTTCGAGACACTGTCCGTGATGGCGTCGACTGGGTCCGCCAGCAGAAGAAGAGCTGAACGCACGCACGTCTCCTCTTCATCAAACGAACAATTTATCAACCAGACGATCTATCTATGACACCGTAAAATCAGCTCGGCAGCTTTCACTGCAACTTGCAGTCATGCGCAAGTTGAACATCAGCCTCCAGTACCCTTGACAATCCATTCATCCATCCGTCAGTCAGGCGTCTCTTTCGATCAATCGATCAATCAGTCACTTCAGAATGAAGAACGATGCGACAGCAGGGTTAGAAATAGCCCGCGAGCGGCTCTTCCAAGTTCAGAAACGAACGACCCCATGTGGAGAACTCGGCATCATTCCACGGCAATGGACAACAGTCCGCCCTGTATGAGGACTACGTCCCCCTCTCTTTACCACTTTAGGTAGTCGCTAAGAAATGAGAAACTCGTTCTTCAGCCCATTCATGGATTTCCCATTTTCCTACTCGTAATCTTTTGTGATACTTAGAGACTCGAATAGCATTAGTGCCCTGGGCATCGGCCAGATTTTCCCAAACAGAAAGACATAGATTTTTAATCCCTGTATTTACATGCCGACGGGCTACTTTTGGGGGGTTGGATGACACAGATAACCTTCTTGGGTAACTAAGGTAACCCTAATAATCTTGAACAGCGGAGATGCAAAAAACGATAAACGAGAGTCCAAGGGAGCAACGGAAGGAGGTGAAATTCATACTCCATAGATACTATCTATCACTTAGAGGCACCCGAAGTCCACTTAAAAATAGAACAAAATAGAACAGCCTCTGCACCTTGAATATAGATCGGCGACTGGTAGATGTACTCTTCGACAGTGTTTTCTCTTGAAGCGCTATCTATTGGGGCACAAGCTGACTCTTATTAATGAGGCTAGTAGTTTAGAGCATAGATTGGAAACTCTTATCTAGACAAGATGGTAAGGTTATTGTCAAGTACTGCAGGTGCTGTTCGCGGACATATCCGTTGTGAATTAAAGGCATTCATGTCGCTTTTGTGCGAGGAACCATAGTATATCACTAGGTGCATATGGAAGTCAATTAACGAAAAGATGTGTCTATAAAGACAGCAGTACGCAGATATGTCAGAAAAAGGAAATAGCTGATGAGCTGAATTCATGGATCACAGGCAGACTGGGACGGAGGTCCCGAAGCTTACCCTGTCCGTAAATGCTGTGAACGTTGTTCGTGTATGCGAGTTGTCGACGACATTCCTGCTGCTACTCTAGAATTGAAGAAAATGTAGGTAACTTGATAACCAGGCGAAATGAAACCCCGTCTTTCTCCTTAACACCCGAAGAAAGCTGTGCTAATGAAGAACGCCGCTGGGAACAAAAGAGAAAGCGTTTAAGGAAAGATGAGCCACACGGATTCAAGACGGCAAAACAATCGCCGGGATGACGATTAAAAATGCCTCCGAGAGGCCACTCAATGAGACTGAACATTGGATATCTTTATAATGCATGTTTAGGCCTGTTGCCATGAAGCAATGTCGGCTTGCGATATTCCGATATTCTCGGGGATTAATGACTGCAGTTTTGAGATCTGGCTTGGGGCTAAATGGTAGATATGTGTTAGCCAGAATACCTCAGAAATAACCACCGAAGGACAAACATGCATGGTTCTTTTGTTGGCCCCCTTCCTGCGGTTACTTACTTGGTTGCTGTGACGCGGCAGCGCCCGCGTGGACATGGATGACGGATGATTCGATAAATCCACGAACGGTCACTCCACTGGATGTATTGTTGACCAATGTAACTCGTAGCTTGTACTTCCCCGGGGTCGTAATCCTCAGAGGACCGAGTCGAGCATATCCGTTTGTGGTATTTCCCGCTCGGCTGCGTACACTTGTTGACACAGTGCCGGTCAGACCGCCAGAGGGACTGCTTCCGGATTCGTCTCGAAGAGACGCACCCGCACCTAACTGTTGCAATGGATCGCTGCTTGCAGGACCAATAGGACGCACCGCCACGATGACGGGGAGAGAGAAGGATACACCAGGACGAACAGATGTGGGAGGCGCGATCGCGAACGAGAGGCTGTATTCTCTGCTTGAACTCATTCTTGAATGGAACCGGAATGCTTATAATGATGATGGAGGAATTGAACGTGATAACCGACAGAGAGAGGAGGATAACTGAAAAAGTTGGCTGGAGATGGGGGTTGGGGGGAAAGTGTTTGAATCTGGTAATACCGAATATCAAGGATTAAGGTTGAAACAGAGAGGGAGGTGCTGCTATCCTTATATAGATGAAGAACGCTGATGTGCTTGAAAGAGTCAGGTCATGGTTTAAGGAGCGCGCGTTTTTGTGAAGGCTCGGCTTGGATAAGCTTTGGAGGTTCTTCAACAGCATCTGCGTCTCCAAACCTGCTTCATCTAGGTATCAGGAAAATAGGCGTTTGCCACACACGAGCGGCGAACCATGCCATGAGAGATCTGCAAAGGATGGCAGATGAAGCATAGTAGATTGGTTGGTCAGCGGATCATCTTTGGACGATAAAGCTGCAGGATGCAAAATGATCGTTTGCCGCGGATTGTGGGTAACTATTTGCCTTGAAATAGTGGAACTCCCAACAACGATCGGATCAAGGGGATCAGTTTGCCACACCATGAGGCTTCGACTCGCTGGACTTGGTGCTGGGCAGCAATATGATATGCTGTGCCTAATGATAGTTTGGCCCGGTGGTAAAACCACCCAGGGGACCATCAATGGTGTGCAGGCTTGCTTTTTCTCTCGCCATAGTTTGCTTTATCCGTTAAACCGAGACTCGGCCAACGTTTACCATTCCCCATCGACCCCCTTGATCCTGGAGACCTCCTTTGGTCATCGACCAGCGCTTGTAGACAGATTGTGCGAGTCGCTTAATCCGGCTGCGTGGATCACAGGCGGCATTTGTCAAGGCCAAGGACGAGATCTTGGACCTAGCACACACTAAGTTCGGGTATTTGGTCCGCCCACAGTGTCGGTCGATCCTCAAGCGAATCGCATGGCGCCGGAGTGTTTATCCATATTACTATAACCACGTTTTTGGTAGCAAGAGTAAAATGCGTTCCACCCCTTATAGTAGTCCGTGTTCGGAAAGTGCACCAGGCAATTTACAACAAGATTCTGCCATATTTTTCACGGGCAGCAAAGCGAGTGGGAACGCATGGTGGACTGAAATTCAGCTTCAACGCCAGGGCTTACGTTGACTCGTCGAGGCATGGAAACCTCTCCATCCAGCTGATTCGCATGCATTACCCCGTTCGTCGTCCTGGAGGGAATTAGAGTTTTGAAATAATCCTGCCTGCGCTATGCCATCAACCCAAACAGAACTGGAACAGCTGGAGAACCGTGAACTATCGCCGGGCCAAGTTTGAAGATGGAAATTTGCGGACAACACGGGGCCGAAACGGGAAACGACAAGCGGTGGAGCATTTGCGGGTCCGCAGACCAGGATGGCAGGATCAGATGTGACAGCCTGGCCCGACAGGCTCATCCCTGTCTCAATCTTGTTTGCGCCACACCACTGTAGCCGCATACGGTGTATCGTGGCGCATGACCCTAGTCTGTTGTTGTTTGGAGACTTAATCGAGACCCTCGTCAGAAGCTCGCAGCTTCTGCTTCAATGTTGCTGCCTTCTGTGGCAAATATCCACAGTTTATCTGACACGGAAAACAGATCTCAATGTGCAAGCAGAAGGATCTACTACCCGCAAGGTAAAACAAGAACGGCTTATTTGGGTGGCTCGCATGGAAAATGTGGAGGTTTTGGATCACATTCGCGTCACATGCCTTTGTTAGTAATGGCTAAGACCGCGGTCATTGGCAGCTCAGGTAATGTCAAAGCTCTCTATACAGTTTCCGTTCCTCTTTGTTAAATGTTAATAACGCAATACTGCCGTATTGGATCAACATCTTCAATGAGACCACCACATTCGACACCCGTGACGGTAGGAGCCATCCACCATACAGAGTCGAATAGCAAGGAATCGCTAAGAATTAGAGTGTATGGAGTAGGGAGTATACTCGTCAACTTGATCAGCCACATCTGCGTGGCGGTGTTATGCGGAGAGTGGCGGTGTAGTAAACTGAGCACTGACATCCATGGAGGCCCCAAAATAAACACTCACTCAAACTCATGAAAACCGGTTCGGGGACCAATAATTGAAAAGTGAGGCAGACCCCGAAGCTAAAACTTTCCAACAATAACAGGGCTGGTCTTTCCACCACGATTCCTTTTCATATGGGTGCCCAACTCCAGCACACCACATCACATTGGCATCTATGCCTCTCCTGTTTAAGATCATCGCCCATGAGATCCTGGAATCAAACATGATATGCAGATCCACTCGATCGAAAATTCGCAGTCTCGCATAATGCGTCCTTCGCGTGAGATCGGCGAGAACGTGGAAAGAATATCATTCCGGAGCATGAGATCGTTGATAGGTTCCTATTTGTCAGTAATCCACCAAAACAGCACTTGTCGTTCTGGTCCGGTCGTCCGACTGGATGAAACTGTGGCCTGATTGGTGTCACCCGCGTGGCCGATTTTCGGCATTGACCGAAGCCTTATCGTTTAACTCTAATTCTCAATACGTCGCCCGCTGTTCGCCATTGAAATAACATCAGCGGTGACACAAGAAGCCTCTCAACCGAGACATTAACCGAAATTTTGCTGCATATGCCATTGAAGCAAATGTATGATGGCCTCGTACGGATCTAGCCCGTGCACGTCGCCTCGCTTTCCAAACCGGAAAAGTACCTTTGTAGAGCTCCATCAGAGTCATGCCAGTCGACTCCCATGGGTATTGCGACCAGGCTCACCGATCCTCTGGTCGTGTTTGGATGCAGTAATGATGACGATTCTGTGAATTGTGTATGCTGATCGACGGAAGAAACGAACATGTATGCGAATAAAATCAGCTTCATAAACTCCAGCGAGCAGGCATCGTTCAATGTGTATAAGCGTGACCCTCTGCCGTGGTTGAGACATCAGAGAATTAAACATGTGCAGCAACAGTACTGAAACAAATCAAGTCGAAGCCTGGGGAGGCGCGACAAGAACTCGAATAGCAGTCAGCAAAATCCCAAAAAAGCAAGGGAAATGCCACAGCTTACCAAAAGGAGATGGTAGACAACACGGATCAGTGGCCTTTTCGTCGAGTTAATGGCTTGGACTGGACTTGAGTGAATAGTGGGGATCACTGCTGTACGGGGGAGGAAGGAGAAGTGAGGCGGCAGAGTGAGGCAACACAGTCAATGACCTGATATAGCACAGTTTGCATTAGAGCATTCCATCTGCGTCCAGCAAATATAACAAATGCCGATGATGTCCAACTTGGCGAGGAGATATGCTCGAGGTCAACGATCCAGGAACAAAATGGCGCCGCCGGGAGGGAATCAGTCGGACATAAGCGTTGTTATGTCCCTGGACCGGATGGCTGCGAAGTGGCCGGCGAGGAAAGGCCCTCCTGCCCTCTACGTCGCCCATCTATCGCGATGACACTCCCACTCCAACACAATAGAGGGCCCTGACCAACACATCGGCCATCAGCCTTCATATTGTTATCAGAATGACTACCTTGCTGTGTGAATCTACATTCATCAGATGGCACCTGTCCTTTACCGGCCTCCACCTACGACTCTGATCCGACCAACTCTGATTGCACCCCCAGTTACGCCTGTCCAGGCCACATCGTTCATTCCCCGCAAGCTTTTCCTTCAACTACTCGCCGGAACAGTCGGCATCTTTATCCTTACCGTCCTTATCTGGAAACTCCCTCGCTTCCTTCGTTCATTTACAAAGGCCAGAGTCTTGCGAAAGGGAAACGCCCCATCGACTCGCTACGCCAAGACCTGGTACGGCTGGGTGCCCTCCCAGCGACACGAGGCCAATAAGCAATTTCTCCGCAAATTTATGGCAAAGCTGGGCAGTTGGTCTTCTTGGGGTTCGGCGAGTGCTGGTATGGAATGGTTATGGTGGGACCCACGTCAAAGTGAACTCGGTGCATATCAGCAGAAAGGACAACAACGGGTACCTAAGTTGAATAGCTGCTACGATTCTGAAATGGCTGACGCCATATGGGACCCTACAAGTCCTTCCCTTCCTAGGCCTAGCTCGAACCCTGGGCCAGAGGCAGCCTCTTCCCCCTTTGCGACTGGAGCGCTTTTGCCTCCTTTCGGGTGTCAGTCTCTGGCTACTCCCATTCGAGGACCTGCGCGTATAAATGGATCTTTACAGGAAGGCCTCCACAGTAGGCTTCTATCGAGATATTCTACAACCCCTCGATTACAGCGTGCTAGATTTTCTGAAGAACTCGGATCAGAAACAAGCTCATACGTGGTCCCGCCTACCAGACAAACATTCAGCACGTTCCCGCGGTCCCTTGTTTCCCAGAGCGCCAGCCGCGTCCCGTTGAGATTTATGAATTATACCCAGTCGTCACCACACGGTTTTTCTATGCCATGCCTTGCACAGCGTAGAGGCTTCCCGATACCCACACAGTTATGTCGAGACATGAACTTTCAGGATATCGACAGTGCAGAATCCGTGCCTGATATCTCTCCAGTATATCGTCGCTCGCGCAAGTACCAAGTTTGGTCTGCTCGAATGGGGATGCAGACACTCAAATGCGTTGGATACAGCACTCACACCCTCCCAGTAGCGCCTCCGGGAAGCCCAGAGTCTGCAGTATTGAGAAGCCTCTCGCTCGATTCTACTGCGTTTGAGCGTGCATACCAATATCAACGAAATCGAAAACAGACATCGTCCTCGGACATCAGCGATCTGATTCTCTGCAGCCCTGAGCAGCAGTTCACGGTCAGACGACACGTATTACTTAATGGATACAAATGTGACACAAATACACGAATTCAATGGAATTCATTGCCAATCATGCGCGGCCATTTGACTCCATTCGGTCGTCCAACACTTCTTACCTGGCAGGAAGAGTCAATGGGAGATCAAGCGTCAGCCGTCAGGTTTCAAACAAAGCATAAGAAACCGGATCATCAAAAGCAGAAGCACTCCTTTACAGGGCGAATGCCGCATTTTGTAACGCAAGCCAAAGACTGGAGCAGTTGGGAGGTGCGATTAATATTCAACTTGGACCGAAGACTGGAGTGGATCTCGAACCAGTTAACTCCAGGACAACGGCCATTTCATTTCGCCCTGCTTGCAAATCATTGGTTAAATAGAAACACGTGGATTGTTTTTGATCCAGTCTCCCGCATCCCTCTTGAAAAGAGGCGGCTCTGGGGGGATCCGCGATTCAACGTTCCATATCCAGCCCCAGAGTCAGCTCACTCTCGGGGTCCGAAGTATCCGAAATCGAATCATCGACCAGCCCAAACTCCCAAACTTAACTCGTGGAGACTTGCGGTGAATAGGCATAGGATGGCATCCGGGCTAAAGCCATTCACTAGAGGAATTGAGCTCTATGAGAGCTCAGCTGAGGACCCGCCGGATGGTAAAATCGACCCAGACTGTTGGCTTATCCGACGGCCTCCGCAGGGACTCGGTCTATCTGCTCGGCAGCGAGAAAAGTATTATGAGGGCGGAGCAGGTTGGCAGGAAAAGTGGAGTGACTGGCAGAGAATTAAATCTGGGTACCGGGTTCGCAAGGCAATATATGAAGGCCGAGTAAATAGGACGAGGGTGAAGGAGATTGCTCATGGCGTAGCTCGATATTGCCGACAAGTTACTTGGAGATCCAATGATTCCGACGCAGATCGCTGGCTGGATGGGAGAGAAGAACTAGCGACAGACGAATCGGCCTAAATTGGATATATCCAAAAAACAAATAACTCCACAGACATTACAGAATGTGTGCCCGTACAATTCATCTTCCGAACCTGGTCTCACAGGTTGTAATGCAATCAAGCATTGAGAATCCGCCCATTAGACCCATGTGTCGACTCACGAAATCACCCAGGTCCCCCAGTTACCCAATATGTCATGAATCTGAAATCAAATCGGACATTGTGTTTGAAATCAGATTTTCTGCACCGCAACCTCGGCATTCGCCGAGATCGCCCCATGGCTTCAACATACGAGGAAGCGGTGGAATCGTACAATCTCGAGTGTAGGTAGCGTCACACATTCTTTATCGTAATCGCGGATATTGAACGAGCTCCTAGCTGTCGATTGCGTCGACTATTGCTTGGTTTTCGCGTGCTGGACTGGGGGAAGCCGGAGATTTTCTGTTGCAACTTGAGATCTCTTCGAGGGGCCCAGTATAACGCCGCAAGACTATCGTTTAGCTCCAGTATAAGTGATAGGCTTAGTTGTATACAGGGCGCTAGGACACGAATCATCTAGGTTTGTTGGCCCTGAAGTATTCCCACATTTCGTAAAGAGAAGTTGTAGTCTTCATAGAGTTGTTTGCACGTCATCCAGTCCTGGAGGCTAGTAGAGAAGACGGCGAAGTATGATCATTTGCTGCTCTAGTCTTGCCATTTTCCCGGCCAGAAATTCCCAAGCTGATAGTATGGAAATTTGATACCAATATCTTCTTCTTTTCCTTCGCCAATAGCATCTTCAGCGCTCTATACACTCAGTGGAGAGTAAACGAAGGGCTCAAAGACTCATTTCCATAAACGGGAGACGGAATTGCATGGCAAGGAGAGGTATAACGCCCTTCAGGTATACCGCGGTCCCTGCAGAAGTTCCGGAGGGGGAATGGGTATCTCCCTGATGGTGAGGAGTTGGGACATCCATCGAGGCAGATTCTTGGCAGGTACAGACATAGGGCCAAAGTTAGCAGGGGTTAAGGGTAAAGATACGACAGTATGATATTCCGAATTGGGAATATAGATAGTTAGATGTTAATGTATGCTACAGGTGATAGGGTTTTAATCGATTTAAACCCATTCTCAAAGGTACGCTTTCAAAATTTGTGATGACACGTCAGGCCATTGCCCTTTATCTCGCAGCGATTCCAAGCAAACGCACTGCAGAGACGGTCGCGAGGAGTACTCGATAATGCTTGTTAATGCTTAAACATAGGACATTGCAAAGGCTAGGGTACACAATGCAGACAGGAAGTGATTCTTTATTTCCAAAACTCCGTAAAACCCCACATAATCTTTCGCATCCCGATTCCTTCCTCTAGCGGCAGGTGTGGTGGTGCAAAGAGAGGCATATAATACAGTAATATCGTAATATCGACAGAAGATATCCGATAGCAGAAAGTAGCTAGTAGGCGAGGTACGGCGCGATTTCGTGGTTTCGAAAGACGGACTGCGACGTCGTTTAGAAACCCGGGGGGTTAACCCGCTGACTGACTCTCGTCCATTTTGGTAGTTCTAATTAAATTCCTTGTTAGACTGACATCCCAGGCCCTTTGAAAGCCCTCGGTCTCCGAAAAAGATGGAGCAGAACCAAGCGGCGTGGCGTAGTATGACTTACTATGAATGCCCTTGCGGTACGTCTTCTCCTTCTTATCAAAAAGAGTGTACTTGTCCCGTGGCAGCATCTCCTCCTCTCGCGGCATTTCCTTGTACCATCTCTCAATTGCTTTTGTGGTCTCGCCGTTTCGGCGAAGGGCTGTGCTAAGGGTGTCAACTACGCGGTCAACAGAGCGCAGGCGCTTGCGTTGGCGGGCTTTCTGGGGCTGCGAGATGCGCCATGGGATTTTCCTATGCGAGAATGGATATTAGAGTTGACCATTGTTGTATTTAAACCCAGAGGAGGTCGCGTGTTCAATGTGGGTGCGCCGAGACCGGGATGGGAAAACCTGGGGATGTGCAGGCATCCGGTGAGGAAACGTACCAGAGAAGACCCGAGAATAATGGTGACGAGGGCTTGAACATCTTTGCTCTATGATGCGAAAGCAGGCGGTTGTCGCAGTCCCTGTGATGGTGAACTTCACGGAGTCCTGCCTGCACGGAAAATCCCGTCGAGGTTTCGGGTGGTCCGTGCTCCGTCAACCTCCGCGGCGCAACAAATTCCCAGAGGCCAATGATGTTGCCGATTACTCTCACGCCCTTTCCCCCGGCCTTCTTCACCTCGCTGCATTTCATTCCCTTCTTCATGATTCCCCATTACATATACTACCTGGTTGCGCTGTTTGTTTCTTAATCTCTTTTGCACTTCCTATGGAGACCCGATAGAACCGACACTATGTCGCGGCAAACGGATTCCGGTTCAACGGGCGAAAGTCCCTCTCTCTTTTGGAGGTCGCTCTCGGCCACCACGATATTGAGCGTCGCGGGGTTGTGCCGGTCTTTCTTGTATGCGTGCAGTTACCCCGAAACCCATGGCCTGGAGCAGTTCCTAGAGCTCCTTGAGTCGAGAAAGGATCCGTCGCAACGCAAGAAAGGTTTACTTACAGGTACTGCCATCTATTTCTGTTTGCTACGCGAATTGTGCATGTCTAACGCAATATATTATTATAGTCTCCAACCACATTAGCGTGTACGTACGTATATGCGCCTCACGATCGAGGCCATTCGATCCTCTACATACTCCTACGATAGCGCTGACCGGCCCGCGACAGAATGGATGATCCGCTGATGTGGGGATTTCTTCCCTTGAAATACAACTTTGGACTCTCATCATCGAACAGAAGATGGGGGCTGGCTAGTCATGACATCTGCTATCAGACGCGGTATGGCTGATGTTAAATTGTTTTTAACAAATTGATGGTTCCGGCTAACTCTGCGCGTTGGAAGACCGTTGGCCTTGTTCTTCACAATGGGCCAATTGCTACCCACTCATAGATCTGCCCATTCGCAGCATGGTGGTATCGCGCAACCAGCTGTGACCCAAGCGATTCGACTCCTATCTAAAGGACCCTTCCCCGCCGAACCGCACCTTGCTTTACCCGAGCGTCAAAGCTGGAGCTTGCAAAATGTCTGCGTCGACCCTTTTTCCGATCTTCCTACGGCTTACACCACAGACGGTCATGATTCCCACCTTGCGCCATCCGCATACTCCTGCAATTCTTTCTCATGGGTTCATATTTTTCCAGAAGGAAAGATCCACCAAGCTCCGTCCAAAACTATGCGATACTTCAAGTGGGGTGTTGCTAGGTTGATACTCGAGGCGAGCGAATGTCCCGACATTGTTCCGATTTGGTTAGAGGGATTCGATCAGGTCATGCACGAGAGCCGTGGGTTCCCGCGGGGTGTCCCGCGACCTGGAAAGGAGGTCAGTGTGACGTTTGGACAAAAAGTGGATGCCGAGGCGGTATTTGGCGAAATGCGCAGTCGATGGCAGAAGATTAAGGCGAAGGCCGAGTTGGCTTCTCCAGAAACGCGCGATCTTCCGCTCGGTGCTCTGAATGACGAGCTTCTGTATGGGGCCGAGGCCGTCGAGTTACGGAAAGAGGTAACGAAGAAGGTCAGGGATCTCGTTCTCGAAGTTCGACGGTGTCGGGGACACTCCGATGAGGATCCTAAGGCAGGTCTCGTCGAAACGTGGATCGAAGAGGGACCGAAGCGCGAGGGGAAGATGGAGGATGAATCATGGGTTCGGGATGTATGAACTTCGACCTACTGTAAATTAATATGCAACATGATAGACACAATGTACAAAATCAGATTAGACCTGAGAAGGCAATGCCAGACAAGCTGAGCGTGGTGTGCACAGAGCATGGGGCGAATTGCGCGATGACTCCTGCTATGACTCTTTTGACTCCGCCTCGGTCTCAGTACCCCTCACCATCATCCTTTTAACTCCCCATCGTTCTCTTTTCCTTTTTCTTTCCATCACCTCAAGCACCTATGCCCAAGAAACACCACAAGAATACGTTTTCAAAGCCCGTCAGCACCCCTCACCATACCTTAGCCACTTCGAGCCCCCGCAGCAGCCACAATGATCGATTCCGTTCACCAGCATCGCCGAGCGGGGAACCCGAGCAGCCTTCAGTCAACGACCTGATCAGCCACCTACGCCGGACACAGGTATCGCCATCATTATCTACTAATAGTCGCAGTGTACCCCGGCATGTAGTACCTCGGTCTGTCCATCCATCTCTGCGGAACCTGCTCGAACTCCCCGAAACTCCACCGCCACGCCCCCGTCCAGATGCTCGCCGGACTGTCATCGGCGGCCGACGGGTGAGACGCATAGCTGGTCCGCCTCCACCTGAGAGCTGGCTTTCGGGTGATACCGGTGCAGAGGACGCTGAGAAAGCTGAATTGGACAACGCTGAAATCGCGAAGGTCATCCATCGCCTTGAGCGCCTACCGGACAGGGAGTTTCCTGCGAGGGGGAGCTTCGTACATGTGTTGATGAAGTCAATGGCCATGCATTGGGCGTGGCATGTTGCATATGATGGGCAATTCCTTGGCTTATTGCCTACTCATATTAAATTATTTCTTCTGAGCTATATTGGATACTACTCCAGAGAACAGTCTCTAGCGGGGTTGATGCGCGGTCTCAAACCCCTATTCGACAACTCGGCTGCGTTCGACAACGAGGCGCAGGATCGGATGGCTGACGGTGATTCAGATGTTACGCACCTTGATCTCAGCGGCGCGCTAGGGCGATGGATATCCTTGAAGCAGCTCTCTACGGAACTATTTCTTCCGAAGAAGGCGCCTTCTCAGAAGGACACCGCGAAATCGGTCCCTCTGTCTTGGGAGGATGAGTACGAGGACAGCGCTGACGCCGGTCCCAGCAATTCTATACCCAAGTCATTGCAGCCACTACGTTTTGAGAACTTACAGTATCTGTCTTTGGCACATCCTCACCCGTCGTCAGTAAACTGGAACTCGCTTATTAGTCTACTTTCTCGTTTATCAACGATCACGCACCTCTCTCTAGCGCACTGGCCAGTCCCAACAATTACACCAAATGCTATCAATGCTACCGTCAGACACCCAACACATAGATCTCTCACCTTCGCCTACGGTGGCACCGACTCGTACTCAGCAATGGAGAACAACTGGGCTGAATCCGCCGGCATCCTTCGCAAACTTTCACGGGTGACATACTGCTTGAAGTGGTTAGACTTGGAAGGCTGTGGCGACTGGATTCCAGCACTCAATTGGGAAGGTGCCGGTCTCCAGGGCGAGACATACTCAGCAGGTCCCGAATGGAACGGCTCATGGAGAGACATCGAATGGATTCGTCTCGGGCCGGGATGGCTCCCATATGTCGATGACACTGGAACTGTCACAGATAGCGTGGTGGACCTTGCATCCGAAACGAATGCCGCCAATCCTCGATCCTTAGCCTCTTCTGCCCATGCCCCAACGGGCGTCGCATCAATCGAATCATGGGACGTCGATGAAGAACGACAAAAATACCGAATGGCAAAGGAGCTAGAGCGGTTCCGAGATCAGATGCGCGCCGCGAAGGAAGTCCAGCGGCGGGTATTGCGGACTAGGAAAAATGGGCGCGGGAAGTGGGTTCATTTCTCTTTTGGCTTGGAGGAGCTGGCAGATGATGTTCGAGAGAAACTACTGGGGCCGGAGTTGAGAAATACATTTCTTTGAATGGCTCTTGTATGATAATTCTCTTTCATATTTATATAGAGAAAACAACATTCAACCCTTCATCTCCAACCCCGCGGCGCCTGATTACTTTTATATATGCTACTTTTCAAAAAGCGCCTTAAATGCCAATCTATGTCTAGCGAATTTTGATTCCTATATGCACAAAAATGATATCACGTGCAAGCTTTCCGCTTCTACAAAGTCACAACTACCCTTATCCCTTCCTATAGACATAATTAGATAACTCACTTCCTCCCCCGATTGAATGTCTTCAACGGATCAACCTTCCTCCCAGGCTTCCCCCTGCCACGATTCCTATCTCTGGCTTTACGAATCCGATTATCACCACCAGTCTTTCTAAACCCAACGAACCCAACATCGTCACTCGAGATCCCCTTCTTCCCCTTTGCCGGCATCAAATACTCAGGGATGTGCTTAAGATGCGGCTGAATCCGCGCTGAACGTAACTCGCCATCGTGACGCAACTGCCTCAGCTCATCGGGATTCTCCTCGAAATGGCGCTTCAGCTTCTCGCTCTTTACTAGTTCCTGGCGGATTTCACGCGCACGGGCTTCCTGAATCGCAAGGCGGGTGATGGAGCGCAGGGCATCAGACATACGGTACCGGAAGGCGTCGACCTGGGTCATGTCGAAGTGGTAAGGTTTGACCTCGTGCCCGAGTTTGGACTGGCGCTTGACGATCTTTTTCAAGACGGATTCGTCGTGCTTTGCTGTGGGAATTGAGGTGGGTCTATGCTTGCCGAAGTTCTCTGCGGGGACGACGAAGGAGAGGGCCATTCCTGTTTTGCCGCCGCGGCCTGTGCGGCCGATGCGGTGGGTGTAGGATTTGGAGGTGGTGGGGAGGTCGAAGTTTAGGACACAGGCGACGTTTTGGAAGTCGATGCCGCGGGAGATTCCGTAGTCCTTTTCCTTAGAGGTAACTTTGCGACGTTTGTCGGAGCGGTTGTTGGAGGTTGATGGGGCCTCTTGTTCGTCTTCGTCGGTTGAAGGGTTGGCGTCGTCTTCGACTGCTGGTTCCTTGGATTTTCTTGACGATTTGGATGCGCCGAGGACCTCTTGTTCGTCGGCGGCAATGATGATGTCGTAGACACCCTTGTTGAATTCTTCGACCACGTGAATACGTGAGTTTACTGGTAATTCGGAGTTCAGAACACAGCTCTTGATTCCGAACTGTTCCAAGAACAGCTTGAGACGGTAACTTCGGTCAATATCTCCGACGAATATAATAACCTTGCCCTTGATCAGCTGCAGCTTGAAGATAACATATGTCAACAGAAATTTCTCGTCCTCCGCGCATCTGTTTCGACGTCAGCTCAAGTAAACGATTGTAGTCATGACCGGGATTTACTCACTTAACGACGAACTGGCTAACGCCGGCACCTTGGTCATCCTTCTCCTCCAACTTCAAAATTACCGGGCTGCGACAGAACAAACCCTTCAGGGTATCCACTTCCGCGGTGAGGGTAGCACTCATGAGGAACGTTTGTACGCCCCGCGGAACTGCTTTGGACAATGCATTTATATCATCTTCATAACCATATGAAAGAACCAAATCCGCTTCGTCAATGACCAAATGTGTGAGGTTCTCCAAAGAAAGTGCCGACGTTCCAAGATTTGCAATGACACGAGCTGGTGTCGATACGACAATATCCGGGTAATCTGCGAGCATTGACTTTTGAACGGCGTCCGAAACCTTCTGTGTCAGATTCACCGAGCGAACATCCTTCCCGCAAAATGCAGCGAATGTGGTGACGACCTTCTGGACTTGCTCCGCGAGTTCTCGAGTGGGGACGAGGACGAGGCCGGTAGTAGCCTTTAGTGAGGGATCGATCTATAAAATATACAATAAGTATACACTTCAACGCGTTCTACAGCCGGGACATAAGAGGAGACATAGAGATTACGAACCGCTTTTTTCTGAAGAATGGTTTGCAAAATCGGAAGCACATATGCGGCTGTTTTGCCAGAGCCGGTTTTTGCACGCGCTGTCTTCGTCAGTATCCTCGACAATAAAATCGTACAGCCAACTGAACATACCTAAGATGTCCTTACCCTGAAGGGCAAGGGGGATAGCCTTCGCCTGTACAGGGGTGGGCTTGCTGAACTTCTCTTTAACCAGGGCTTGGCGCAGTCGGGGATCGAGGCTGAGGCTTTCGAAGTCTTCTGTGATGTCGGCATCCTTCACCTCCTTAGCCTCGGCAGCATCCGGAGATGGGATATCGTTGGCGTCTAGCTTCCGCTTCATTTTTCCTGTATGTCAAAAGAAATGGCTGAAAGAATGGTCTCAGAATCAAAGATTCAAGGCGGGTGAAGTTTTGCGTCAGAAAATCTATATGGCGGTGAGTTTTCTCGCGGCAGTATTTTTAGCGTCCCCACCCCATGACCGGAATTACTTTATCGGGCTTAGCATTAGTCACAAAGAAGTATATCGACTTTATGTAAACAACTAAATTTCATTCAATGACTAGACATTCTGGTTATACTATAAAACGCGATGATGCAAGGAAACTCCTGAAGTGTTAAAGACCAAAAAATCAGTGAACTTCCTAATATCAATAACAGCGTATGTTGTAGCCCTGGCATCGCAAGACTTTCATTAGTTGCGGATCTTGCAGACGTATATTCTCAGTCTCATCCATCGTGCAAACCGTAATTTTGCTAACGTGTCGTATAAAGGAAAGGTCAACGTTGACATCTGATAGTGTTTTGCATCTTAGCAGAAATATGCACAGTAAGAATGAGCAGAACATTGGTTGGTGTTATTAAACCAAGCTCCTCATTTCATCTCGAGTGTACTGTATAAACCTTGTCATTGATCTGCTTGTTATTCTTCCAATTGGAAGTACTTTGACGTTGTGCTCGACAGTGTGTATCTTGCCAAAATCCAGCCTCGACATATGATGGATTGTCTCATCGCGCGAGTCAGCGGCCACCTCCAGAGGTTCCTTAATCATACGTGGCTCGTTGGGCGCCTGGAACGGCGGTGTGCCCCGCAGATATACAATTGCATGTGTGTTAGGGTTCACATTTCGCTTTGCGACGCCACGGTTGCCATACGTACTTATGGGGCTGGGTCGCACAGTTAGCTCAAACAGAATGAGGAATCAGACATCGGACACTCACAAACAGAATGAGTTATTGCCGTTCGTGCTGAAGACGACCATACGTCGAATAGCGCTATAAATAAGCTCGTTAAACCGTCCTGTAAAGGTCGGACCCCTAGTAACAACGGTTCCGTTTCCGGTTCCATTTGACACTCCAAAATTCTCGTGCCATAGAATTGCGAATATCTAGCCATAGTTAGGTATGATGAAACGACGGGGCAGTCAATGTCCTTCCACATACCTTTCCGGGGGAGTAGTAGCTTCTTGGTTGCAATACATATCCTGAGATGGGGGTTATTACTCATTTGCCCTCGTGGGGTAGAGTGAAGAAGATCTTACGCGGATCCAGAGTAGAAATAACAGCAGGGTGCTAAATTTACATTAGAGGAATTCAACCGAACTTCACAAAGAGGATTGACTCACCTCCGCGCAGATGATTGACTCTGAACGATTTGGCCCTCCCCTGGGGTTGGGCTGGGAGTCATACTGGTGTCCCGAAGATGCCGGGTGCATGTTTGGATCAGAGAACTGGTCATTTGGGTTTGAATATTCCTGGTAATCCTCAGAAGCCCGTACATGATCGTGACTGGGTAATGGACCAGCAGAGTCATGATAGAATGGTTCATAGGACTGGCTATGGCCCTGGCTAGCATAACCCGAGACATGGGTGTATTCGGATCCACCAACACTTTGTTTCAGGGTTAGCATGCAAACGAACTCAACATCGGAGCCTCAGTTACATCACTCACTGGCCTAAAGACGGGGAGTAGAACTCTGGAGGTACGGCGTCACCGACAACGCGTGGTCGCCGGTCATCATTGCTGTAAGAGGCGTCGAGGTAGGCCTGACCATTATATCCCCGAGACATGGAGGAGCGTGAGCCTAACACGGGGTAAGCTTATTTCTTCGTCAACAGAGAAGCGTTACTTACCTGTTGGATTGGTATAGGAGGACCCATCGAAGTGATAATCGCCGTCATATCTGGGAGGCATTTTGCGAGCAGCATTCGGGCTTTCCAATTGTGCCAAGCAACAAATTGAAGCGAGGCGCTATCCCGACTCTCCAACCCTCAGCCAGGATGCAGTGAGGAAGTGCGTGCGTCGAGAAGTCGACCGGACTGAATCACAGCACATGCTTTATACCCTGGTCCCTCAGCTCTCGAGCAAGTGGCAGACTGCCCTTCCGGAATAAGACGAGATGAGGCTCTTGTCAAGCAAACAACCCCCGCTTCGGGAGTATGGAATGCATGCCCATCCTGAGTTGTCAACACATGACGCGAACAATGTCCTGCTAGGCCGGCTCGTGGTTGGGTCGAGGGAGATTGTGGAGGGAGGGCCGCCGATGCCATCGGACGGGAGGAACTGGGATTGCGTCCACTAGTCCCCGGTCGATCCAACCAGACGGAGTGCCCCCACGACTTAAATCACACTCGCCGCTCTCCCTCGCTTCCCTCCCTTTCAGCCCGGATCAAACGGAGTCAGCTCGCTTCCTGCGTCGTGGTTCGCTGCAACTCGTCGTCATCGCCCGTGATGATTGATGACACCCTGGGCGTCTCGGCGTGATCGGATACTCCCGCATGCTGCGACATGAGACGGCAGACACTCGAGACGCCGTCCATGGTCCGAATCCTGCTCGTGATTCTGTGAGAGATTCGAACGGACCTCTCGTGGACGGTTCTTCCGCCTATGAGACGCTCAGATGCCACAAACCTTGCGCAAGGCGGCCAAACGACGTGTCCGATGCAGTCGCGAGGGTTACACATTGAGCCACGGCCGTTCTTTGTCCACTATTGGACTATAGGACATTATTTGCTTTATTGCAGTTGGGTTGTCGCTTCCCAATATCAGGCTGATTATCCAAATTTGGGGCCGGAGCAGGCGTGCGAACCTTGCAAGCCTTCAGATGAAAGCCCCTTCGCTCTCACGGAGAAATCCGTTAAACCTCGACGTTGCCCGCGGCTCCTCTGAGCCACCCCCTGACACCCCAAAAAATCTGTCTTTACGTGCTCTCCACGTGGGTCGGCCCGTAGTTTATCACCCCACAGTGAGTCGGTGACGCCCCTGGGCATGGGGTCACCACCATGGTCGACTTTCGAGCCCCCGACGGCGCATTCTTGAGCTGGCGCGCCATAGCAACGAACTTTAAGAGGGGAATGGGATGGGTAAGGCTGTTTACTTGAGCGCACACTTTCCTCAGGTCTTCAACTTTTACAACTCGCGCGACACTGCTAATAATAATGTATGTGGAGGCGCTCCAGTATCGCCGAAATAGCAAGACCGACTCCGCACTTAGGCTTGAGAGCCAGCACGGCGAACCTCTCCCTGACTCGACCGGATTTCTTCATATCAGCGGGTCCGACGCGCAAGGTGTCCTTGCCCTGCCTGCATACGGCTCCCAACAACACTCACCGGACTCCGAGCCTATTGGGCCAACACTACCTGACCCTAAGAATCGGGGAATTGACGAGGAACTGGGCGATGAACAGGAAGATCATACTGCACACACCGCAGACCATGGTGATAGCCTGAGAAACGCTCAAGGGGCGCAAATTGTGAACATCTATAAAAGGCTCGATGACTTCTCTGCGCTGAGAGTACACGCCCGCCAGTCACGTATGGCACTGAGTTACAAGCGAGACGACGAAATGAAACTCAGAGTGGAACTCATGAAGCGCCTAAATGCCTTCTTTGCCAACTTGGACCATCCCGAGGCAGAACCCATTATGCAGGAATATGAGCTTCTTCAAGCAGCCACAGAAGATTATGTGAAGATGGAAAATAGTTACCGTGAAGAGGAAGACCAACTGGAAGAGCAAGAATACCTTCTCACGGTGTCTATGGACGACTTTGCGGACTCGTTCAATAAAGGGGAGATACCAAAGCCCCAAAGTTATACACGATACTCAAGCCCAGACACGGAAAAAGAAGAGGAGCCCATGAACGAAACTCCAAGTTGTATAATCACTTATCTCACCAGCATAGCGCAAGAACGGATGCTTCAAGAACAGCTTGTAGAGCTCGAAGCAGAGTGGTATATGGTCAACGAAAAGCGGGCGCAAAGACAGCGGTTAAACATGCCCCTGGATCAAGAATCCGCAGAGTTTCTGCAGATATTCGGTGAAGAACACAACAATACATGGAAAGATCTATATAATTCACAGATGGACGTGAACGCTTTGCGCATGATTTGCCTAGAGCAAGGTCATAGGGACTTCGATTATCAAGATCTCTCTTCCCTCCACTCTTATCATCCGTACATCGGTGAACACACATGGGAGCCGGAACCAAACCCTTTAAAACTCCCACCCCAAGAATTGACAGTATTTCCGGAAGAAAACGGCGCATTATCTCTAGGCAATAATGAATATCCGGAGCTAGAAAGTGATATCCCTGATATAACGCCAAGAAGCCAACACCAATTCAACGAAGCCCTCCAAAAAAGGTCGTCCATCAATTCTAACGAGTACATGAACAGATGGATGCTCCACCAGCTACGAATCTCATCAGTTAGCATATGGAGCCTTATTCGCTCGTCTTTCTGGACCCCACTTCGCGAACAAGGCTGGCAAGACCAAGATATCGGACAGGCTGTACTCGATACCTGGTTCTTCGATGAAGCGGCGCTGGCGCCGTCATCGTATAACGCATATTTAGACGACAACGACGACGAAGAAGATACCATGGTCGGCCATGCAACGGGACGCAAAAAGGATGTAGTGGTGAGAACCCAGTCTTTACCCTCACCACCATCTTCACCACGAACGTCGGCCCCGAAAGTAGGCAGCATGCGACCGCGTTCCAGGCCTTGACGTTGACTTTACTTTCTTTTCCTTTCCTTTTATTCCATATATATCCGCTCGATACTTGCATACATTTTCCGGTCCATTTATCTTTGCTGCGACTGCATTTTCGCCATCTTTTATTTTCATATGTCATCTGCATCAAGCGTTGTCTACATACAGGGGCAAGCATTTGGAGGGTTCATCAATTTGTTTAAGGTGCTTTCTCGGTTCTGTTCAAGGTTGTTATTGTATTATTATTAGAAGAATATTCATCGGCTTTCGGTTCAGCATTTTCAGCTAGTAACTAACCATTCACAGTCAACCGGCGATTTGAACTAGAGTACTTCGAAACAAAAGTTCTACACAAAGCAAGGTTCTTCAGATGTGGCCTTAACCATATGTATGTCTAACTAAATACAACGTAGGAAGTAAGAAAACTGAAGGGGAAGAACTGCTTTAGATGTAGAGCTATCAAATAATACAAATCCCGATTCCATATCCATATCCATATCCATCCATTCCCGTCATAATATAAACCATATAGTAGTAGGTGACAAAAAAGAAAGAAAAACGACTCCATATGAATCTCATTCTCGTAACGTTAACATAAATCTCAGTTTACCAATCCATTGTTCCCATTGCGCTCGTGAAGTTTCTAGACATAGCAATCTCCGATAACCCAACCAGGTCGATATTATTTACAATTTAGTAGGCAGTTAAGTAAATCGGAGAGACTTGCTTCATGAACACCGAGTCTCCTCAGTCGCTATCACTTAGACTATCCCTCCGTCGGCTACGGGCTCCATCGCGGCGGTAGCCCTTGCTGAGACCGGGGATTGGGTGGTGGTAGCTGACAGTACCGATATCTTGTTCTTCGGTGTCAACGTTTGAGTACTGGTAGTCTGAACGTGCTTGCGAGTTCGAGGAGAAGTCAAGGGGTTCGGTGTAGTGGCTGCGAGACTCGCGCTTACGCGGACTGCTCTGGCGAGAAGAGGAGGTCGGGGGTGCGCGACGACGTTCGCGGCGGCGGTTGTGTCGGCGGGCTGATGGTCCACGGATCATACGTTCGGTTGTGGTTTGGCTCATGGTCTCTTCCGTGCCGGGGACAAAGGAGAAATCTCGCTTCTGATGGGAAGGGCGAGAAGGCTCATAGGCATAGTCGCGGACTTCGCTCATTTCGCTCTGGTTGTAGTGCGTGGGTGGGTTGGAGGTGTCGTAGTCGCTACCGTAGTATGTGCCATCTGCTTCGCGGTTGATGCCACCAATCTGAGCAGGCTTTTCCTTGCGGTAGGCACGGACATCCTCGTCCGCCTCACCTTCATACTTCTCGTGTCTGCGCTTGCGGCGGAATTTATCGCGAAGGTTGCGCTTGCGTCTTGGTTCTTTCTCGGTGATCGTAGTAGCAGTGTCGCTGTATCCCGGAGCCGTGTCGGCCACGGTGTACCCATCGTCGCTGTAGCCTTTCCCAACCACGCTACCTCCACCTAACTTTGTGCTCCTTGTGGCATTACTAAGGGTTCTCCCATCGGGACCCTTTCGCCGCAGAACAGTTGACTTATAATCTTCCCAATCACCCTTCCTCCAAACGAATCCGCCGTCCTTTGCCCAGAAGAAGAACCAAATGGATGCTAGGACAAGAGCTGCTCCCAAAATAGCGAACAAGGCATACAACCCACGCATGTTTATGCTGCTGGGGTCGATCGCACCTTGTCCTGGTCGGTACGTTCTGTCCGCATCACGTGCGACCAGTGTATGTGTTTTGTCCACTTGAGTAGTTGGTGTCACAGCGAGATCGCCCTCAAGTTCTCGTGGGGAGTGCTGATGGATACCGTCGAGAATGGATCGACCAAGAATGCTGGGGAACCACCCCGCCTGCTGGACTGGCGGCATGGTTGCTAGAGCCGTCAAGAGCACGCAGCCCAAGACGAGTCTCCGGAAGGTCACTTAACGGCAAAATCCCAACAATTACTCCTCTTGACAAGAAAAGATTCGTATCGAGAAGCAGATTGCGCGGTGTTGTTCGCGATCTCCAGCCGATCGGTATACTCGGGTAAATAGAAGGTGCAGCTAAAGGCAAAGCAGTCGAGGGTTAGGTCAGTAAGTCGAACAATGAAGAAATTCCAGGTTCGAAAATGAAGATATTACCAAAAGAAGAGAGAATGCAGTCAGGAAGGCATCGAGAGATCGGGTCCCAGCCCGAAAATGCGGTGGTTGGAGGAAATGGAGAGGCTGGGAATGACGCTCTTTTGTTTGGGTTGGCGCCGTGGCCGGGGTAACAGGCTGACTCAGCTGTCTTATCGGCCACGCTAACCCGATCTGGATCTACGGCCCTTCCTTCCCCCGCCGATTCAAGACGAAGGACGATTCAGGGTATTTCTTCGCTTCCAGCCACGAGGCCGTGGTAGCTAATCGAGATCCCCGAGGCCGCTAGTTTTGAATATCCGGTTTCAACCCAGCTAAAGAATCCATACTCGGATTAGCTTCGTACAGCATTATAGGCCTTGATGGCTAAAATTGAAACACACAAGCAGTCTACGTCGGAGCATTTTGATGCCAATGCGTGTTAGGATTTGGGACAGTTAAAAACCCAAACAACGTGCTGCGGGCGGTGTTGGACAAGTTGCACTGCGCACATATTATATTAAGCTTAGTTTGGCGAGAAGAGGACTCGTCAAGCCATCAGTGGGGTTGTTATCGCTGGGCAAACTTTATCTATGTAACACATACTCGGTCAGAGACTTTGACAGCAATGGAGATAATCAGGTTAATTTCATAGTCTCTGAAGAAGCCAGATTCTGGCTGTGTTGTGTCCTCAGGCAGTTGAGGCTTGACGGCGTGAGAGCAGGGTTCCTGTGCGACGGATGCGACTGTCGCAGCGGGTAAAATCACTGCATCGAGATCTCGCGCTCGACGTTGTTGAGTGGCAAATTGGCAGACACTACAGGGCCGTGACTCACATCGACACCTGTCTGGTGGGCATTGGGTAGGAATTTAGCATGCGGGAAGGCAGGACCATGGGGCAGGCTCCATCATCAAGCGCGCAGTGTGCGGAATGGGAGAAGGGGAGTACTCTGATTGAGTCCTCCATATCTAGACAATCCATAGCTTGGTAGATATATCAATTGATAGGATAGAATGACGTAAAGTCAAGTGCGAAACAGACGATTATCAGCCTCAGACAGACCCCGCCATGGTGAGGACCTGGAGGGGTCAGGTTGGGAACTTCGCACAGTCATGAGTCACCTCAAACGACTCCAGAGTCCAGAGGCACTGCATCAGAAACTGTGGCACTGGTGGGATCTCACTCCTGAGGGAGGTAAAAACATTTTCATACGCCACGGGGGGAAGCTGCCGCGGGATCCAACTGACGAGTGGATGGCCAGCATTCCCTGTCATGAATCGCACCAAGTGGGCGAATGGAGGGCCGATCCGACTCCGTTGCGACCATTACAAGCAGCTTGTCGGGTGGAAATTTTCTAGCGCTCTTCTCAGACTTCTATGGGGCTCCGTTCAGTTCACCGAATTGTCCTCCACTTCGCTCATTGATCCAAACGGGAGCCAAACGCAGAGGAGGCAGATGCTATTGGGCCGCAACAGCAGTCGGCCGGCCGTCGTGCATGTCTTTGGGCAGCCAGCACGACGGGGCAATAATACCGGTACGGTAAGTGGCGTAAGTGTTGCGAACCTGGTCTGACGATGTTGACTGTTGAGCTGGCGGGCAGGAAAAAAGAAACAGGATGGATGAAGTTGAGCTTAGAATGGGGCCGGAGTAAATAAAAGACAGTTCCATGGATTGTTCCATCTGCGATCCACGGCTTCCGGTTGATCCAGCGGGGTTGCCCTGTTATTTCCACACCTCTCACCGCTTGATTCTCCTCGTCCTCTTGTCCACTACTGGTGAATGAATAATCCGGATGAACCCTCTCCTTATGTGGTCTTGTATTCTGTAGACCGTGCAGTCAGACGTGCATTCATATCTCCGAGAATTTTCTGGAGACGCAGTTTCCTTGCATATCGCGTCAACCTTCTCCTCATTCTCCAATCTATATGAAAGTACTATGTCGAGTCCGAGCTCGTCGCATGTTGTTCCATACTATCATGTTTGGGTCTAAGGTGTTTTGGCGTAATGACGTTACTGGGGAGCTCGATGAGGGCCATCGCGTCGCATGTTGAGGTGTAGTATCATGGATGTTCCCTCTTCGCTTCCCTGCTTGTAAGCAGGAAGCTCCGCTTCCACGAAACTCGAAGCGAATGCGGAGTATAAACTCCGCTCTCTGTCTCGAGTCGTCACATGTTGGAATCATGAGCCAGAGCACGAGCCGTCGTGTAGAGTTTCACAATCGCCATAGCGTTCTGCTCCCCGGATGGACTACCATTCGAGCAGTCGCTGATCCTATATGCCTTGGTCTCACAAAAACGCTCAAAACTCGCGAGCTTTCGCAAGGGCCCATTGATGAAACCACAACCGAGAAGTTGTGGATAAACTGGAATGCGTTTCGTGAATGAACAGACACTCTCTCAGCCCCCGAGTCGAGTCTGAGTATCCATCATCTCCGCGACGCGAGCGCGCGATTGAAGCTTCAGGCCCTCCATTATTCCTTCAGAAGGCTGAGTCGGTGACCCCTTGCGTCGCCAGCCCGTGTCTGTGACGGTATGGTCCCTGTCAGATGTATGCTGCGCCGAGTGTAGTAGAGTAATGCCACGCCGATTCAAGTAAGGTCCACATCCTTCTGGGGTATCCTGGCACGTTTGGATCTGTCATTCCCGAGCGGAAAATGAAGAGTGGTATTGATAACTTCAATTTATGAGTCTGCAGCATCTGCTGTTGTCCAAACACGGCGCGTGGTATGACTGCCTATCACCCCAGGAAGACCAGCTGCGATTCGGCCACGACGGTGCGAGCAAGTATATATAGTTAGATAAACACTGCAAGTAATCAGTACGATACACCGACGAATACACTATACAGCAACAAACAATCAGTTAGCGGCAGATCAGGCATTGCGCGGCAGCCACTCGCCTCTCATCCCCACCACCACCATTCGCCCTTCCGGTTTTTGTCGATGGTGCTGTTCCGGCAGGAAAAGTGTGGAAAAGTTGTGGGAAGACGAGGTATTATTCGTCATCCAGAGCAGACTTGCCCGTTTTGCATCTCCGAAACGAGGAAGACGTCCAGCAAGGGGGGGAAGTGCGACGGCATGATCCATGAGAGGGAAAAAAAAAGAATCTTCCGGCTAAGAAATACCAGACGATCCGTTTTCTCGCGACAAGGGCAGCATCATTATCATTATCGCGATTATTATTACTCCGCTGGAGGCAGTTGGGTTGCGATTTAAAACTGGCATCTGCGCGAGCTCACGGCCTTGCCCTGCAGTTTTTCTTCCCCTCTTCTCCGTCCGCCGTCCATCGCTGCCTCACTCTCTCAGCCTCGCCGGCCACTGGTTGGTGATCATCTTCTTATTTACTGCCTCGTTTACCTCTTCAGCCTGATCCGGTCCTCTCTCGTCTTCTCGCATTCTTGCTCCCTCCCATCTCCACACTGGACCCCACCTGGCCCTGTCTGTTCTCTCCGTCAGGCCCAGATCCAAGTCCAACCCCTCCATCAGTCCAACCGTCGTCGGTTACACGCTGCTTGTCTGCATTCACACACTGCAGCAGCCTCTCGAGTTTTTCCTCTTTTGAGGCCTCCACTCACCGTTTGCCAGCCGACTGCTGCAGCGCAAGCGCGCTTCCTTGCTCTTCTTTCCTCTTCGCCCGATCCGTTGGTGGACTCTGGATGCGTTCCTGTCTTGTCTGTTCGCTACCGCCCGCTTCGTCTTTCCACCCACTTCGTCGCTAGTCCTGCGCCAAACTCTCTTGACCAAACACCTCTCTTATTTCGATGGAGATACCGCTATCTATGGACGACGCTGCATCCACTGTTCATCGCTGACAATCAACGATCTAGACGCCGTCATCAATTACGCTACGCCCCAACTAGCTGATCTGCGCCTCCGGGTCCTTTTCTCACCTCGCCAGTTTCCTCAGAGTGTGGGTTGTTGGACCAAGCCAGGAAGCGGGTGAGAGCACCAAGTGGGAAAGGCACAATTCAGTTGGGGGAGAAGGAAAAAAAAAAAAAAAAAGAAAAGGAAAGAAAACCGGGGGAAAATTTTTTCTTTGACTCATTTGGATGAACAGCGGCAGCATTGGCTGCTGTGAGTGACCAAAAACCCCCGAAGCCCTGTCGGGCCAACACGTTTCACGTCATCCACAGTGCCTTCACCAAAGCCAGCACCCCCTCCCGCTTGGGGACCCAACTTGGGCCTTGGCCGCCGCCAAAAAGCCATGTCGAGGAAAGTTCCTCACGCCGCCTTCGTCGAGGAATATGATGAGGAAACTCATGTTAGCCTCCCGGAAACTCGTCAAGTTGCCAACGCCACTGCAAAACGCTCCAAGTCAGACATAAGGAAGCCGGCCAGGGAGCCCTTCGTTGAGGCCGCCAGTGATTCAGGCTACTCGAGTCGCACTGCTGCTACCGTCAACAGCGCCCAATCTGTCCCGCCGGCCCAGAAGCCTCCGGTCCCTCTTAAGGTCGACACCTCGCACAAAAGAACCGAGCTTGAGCGAGTTCGTTCGAGAACGAAAGAACGGCCTAAAGAACGGCCGCGGGATCGCAGTGCTCGTCCATCACGCGACGACAAGATGCACGCGGGGCCTTTTTCGGCTGGATATCCCCCGGTCCACGTTCCACGATCTCCATCACGATCCCAAAGACCTGAGCAGATCTATACTCAACAGTATCCGAGAAGCTATTGGGATACTGACCGTGGCCTATACCATGCGTCAACTCCTGTTGAGCCACGACAACGGGAATACCGGTACCACTCCTCGCAAGGGTCTTCTTACGACTTCCCTCCACCGTCGCCGTCGCCCCACACATCGCGTTACCCCCCATCGGCCGTTGTCCAGGTCTCGCAGAGTAACCGCCCGTCAGGTCGGAGTGCTCGTTCGAATTCCTATCATGCCAACAGTCGCCCCGTGAGCTTTCACGGGATGATGCCGCCCATGAACGGGATGATGTATAGTGGTTCTCCAATGGACCGATACGGCCACGGTCCGCCTCTGTCTTCCTCAGCTTACTCCAATTCTCCGGTGTATCCTCCGGCGCCTCCTTCGCTCTACTCTCAGCAGTCATCTTACTATCCCTTTCCCGGCGCCGCCAGTCCACCTGAATTTCACGAACGTTCATTGTCACGGCCCAGGGAGCAACAGCGTTCGCGTCGTCCGTCTGTTTTCGAGCCTCCCCCAATTGACTATGGTACATCTGAGGAAGAAGAAGAGGAGGACGACGAGGACGTGGAAGAAGAATCCCCGGAACCGACCCCACCTCCCCCACCTCCCGGACCGCCCCGTCAAGCACGACCACGGCTCCCGTCCCATTCCCGTAGCCGTGGCGAGGAAGAGTACTACCAGTACCAATCGATGCCACCGCCACCGGCACCAGCCAAGAGCAGGGCCCCTCCAACCATCATCCAGAAACAGAAACGACCTGAGCTACCACGAAACCCAGCAACCACTGCGTCTGTAATGTCTGAGCGTCGTCCTTCGCGATCTCTTGACATGACGGACCTCCGGGATGTTCTACCCGAGTATGGATACCGCGGGCCAGGCGGACGAACTGTGATCCCTGAGCGGAACCGGAGTCTCAGACGTCCCTCTGTCGCTTATCACGACTCTACCAGACCAGGCGGTCCCCAGGTTGCTGTCGAAAACTCGACTCGGCGACGTCGGCCACCCACGGTGTACAACTACTCCCCGAGTGACGAACTCGAGGAGAAACAACGTGACGTGGAGGAATACCAGGCATCGCAGTCCAGCAAATCCGCAGCCGTCCCGATGTCTCTGAGCGATGCGTTGTTGAAGGCCAAGGCGAATTCCCAGCATGCTGGGAGTGATAGCGGCAGTCAAAAGAGTCGGTCAGCCAGCAGTCGGGGCAGTGGCAGCGATGCTCGCACTCGATCTGGTGGGAGCGGTGTTTTAACTACGACTCGGCCATCTGAAGAGGACGATAACATTACCATGACGATGAATGGGGTCACGATGAGCTTTACGCAAGAGTCTGTGGGAGGCAAGCGCATCAGCGTGCGGACCGGTCAAACTGGAGCTGTTGAGTTGAATATCGAAGGAAAGCGCCCCAAGAAATACTTGACGGGTGGTTCCGAATATACAACCACTAGCAATAACTCCAGGAAAGGCGACCGCAAGTCCGACCGCGCTAGCCGCCGTTCTAGTCGCTCAACGTACACCGGCGGTCGTTACTAGTTGTCTCTGTCGCATCGACACCTGAGCTGTACTGGATAAGAAGCCTGAGCAAGAAGCTAACGGAAGAGGACGGGACTGGCCCATGCGCCGGATTTGTCGAGCTTCCGTGTTTTCTTGGACGGGCTGCGGACAGGGTTACTAGCAAACAGGAAAAGATGCAGAAGAACACGGCTACATTTCATTTGTCCGATTCTCTTTTGGGAACAGCGAAACAAAAAAAGTTTGATGGTTTTGGGTAAAAAAAAAAGACTGGCTTTGGAATAGGAGGCATTCTCGATTTCTGTCCTGAGCACCGACTCGATCATTTCCGCTATGAAAGAAACAGCGGGTTTCAACACAGCGTCTATCATGTTCACATGATTGTATGATTTTTGATGACCTGCCA
Source organism: Aspergillus sydowii CBS 593.65 (assembly GCF_001890705.1). Classification (NCBI taxonomy): domain Eukaryota; kingdom Fungi; phylum Ascomycota; class Eurotiomycetes; order Eurotiales; family Aspergillaceae; genus Aspergillus; species Aspergillus sydowii. The sequence goes on along the minus strand of NW_024467863.1, from coordinate 1,926,686 downwards.
CGACTCGCTTTACGCCTGATGTTTACTCGATGCTCATGTCATGTCATGTTTACTTATGGTTATGGTTATGTTTTACGTCGATGTGATCCATGTTATATCTTTGCATCTGCCTGTATGATTTTCTTCTGGATATCCCAACTGGTTTCTTCATCGTTTGTTTGTGTTGCGTTTTTCCATGCTCTGACAGTCAGCATTGAAGAAATGAGCCAGGATGGCTGGAGGAAAGGATATACCCCTTGTTTCTGTTTCATGTTCGTGATTTTAGCAATTCATGCATCTTTTGCACCTCTTTTTTCTACGACTTCCTTCTCTTCTGCTTCACCTAATTCCCCCATTTGCATTGCTTTGCCTAGCTAGATACCTTGTAGTCGGATGTTATGCTGGCCCAGGCCAAGCGATCCATGTCCGGCGATACCCTCACCTCAACCTCTATCTCTACACTACTACCGCTGTATTTTTTATCTTCAACTTCACTTTTTCTCTGTTCCCTATTCTTATTACTTCCATATAATTGTTGATGTCTTTTCCGACTTTCGACACCAGGTTGATACATACACATACCTAGATAGACTCGAATTTACTGGAACCTTTGGTTTTGGTTTACTTCGTCCCAGGTGGAGGTGACATAGTCTAAATTATATGCCTCTTTACGATGTAGGGGGGGGGGGAAGTCACGATATTGCATAGCTTCTTTTCTATCAGAATGGAGCGTCCGTAGCCGATATATTACAAGATATATTAGAAGGGTATAGTAAATTATACATGTACATATTGTGTTATACAAGGAAGCAGCCTCGAAACAAATCCCGAAAACTTCGAAGTACCCATCGAATTTCACCATCTTGGCCTGCTACCCGCCAGATTCCCGAAATATATAATATAATAACTATAATGGTGTAATGTGGTTGATGTCCGACACCGACTACCCACTTCGTGGCACTCACCAAGTCACCTCAAACACATCCCAGCAAACCCAACAAACCAAAGAAATCTATATATATATTAGAATAGCCCAACTCAGTAGTAGCCTACCTCTTCCTCAAAAACAGTACCACAAACCCGAAAAGGCGGTAGACCGCAATAATCCCAATGAGAATGCCAACCCACTTACCCGTCCGGCCGGTCGCGTACCCGTACTTCTCGAGAACGGCCGTTCCGCGAATCTGACAGTCGCTCGCAAGGTCAGAGGTATACATGCATTCACAGCTGGCACCGCAGGAGTAGATCCGGGAGGCGAATTCGTTGACCATCATTCCTTGGAAGACGTAGGCCTTTTTTTAATGGGGATTAGCTTTTGCAACTTCGAAGTAAGAGCAAGGAAGGGTGTGTACCTGATAGTCAATATAATGAAAGACATATTTCCAGAATGGGTTCAATATAGTAGGCGAGACGAGAAACCCGCCGACGCTCATCCAGAGGCCGTTTGCAAATGCGACGAGGGCGAGTGCGATAACGAAGTTAGGGAATATGGATGTGACAAAGACGACGAGCGATTCGGCGGCGACTAGGTCGAGGAAAAGCCACATGACCCAGGTGAAGAAAGCGGAGGCGTTGGGGCGGAAGTTGGAAAGCCAGTAGGAGACGATGGAGAAGAGGATGGATATTAGGACTGTTGTCGATGTGTTAGAATAGAGGCAGACGTGTGATGTACAGGGGCGTACGTACAGAGAAACGGGAGGCCAATAACGAAGTTTGATATTATGAATGGGAGCGCGCCATATAGTCCATTTGCTCGTTCTTTTGTGAATGTTGCGCGGTCTTCAAGAAATGCTGGGACGTAGGCGACGGCCATGAAGCTCATGAATGCTGATCCGAAAAACTGACACGATGGTTAGTTAAATTGCACTCAAACGGGACGGCCTGGGGCGTACAATTGCATTGATGAACGGCTGAATATGGTCCTGATCTGTTTTTAGACGTATCCAAACAGTGCCCATCATAATTGCCAAACCTGCTTGAGTTAGTATACCCTATATCTTGACTGACTGCGTTTGACGTACCCATATACATGACTATACGGATGCCGTATGCCACAACATCACGATAGCTTTTGATGAACGAGCGATGGAGGAGGGAAAGGGTTATACGAAACAAACCCGGGCGGCTGGTCTCATCCACTGTAATCTTCTTGCTATTCTTTTCAGCGAGCTCCCCACTCTGGCGGACCAGTCCACTACTCTCCGGAGACTGTGCCCATGCAGTCTGGATCTTCGTCACATCGTCCTGCATCGAAGACTTATCGCTCGCGAAGTCAGAGCTGACAATGTCCAGGATAAACTCCGCAGGGTTGGTCTGAGGAGGGACTGGATATCCAATGGTACCGAAGTACGACGGGACGTTCCTGACAGGGCCATAATAGCAGGTTTTGCCGCCGGAAAGAAGCAGTAACTTATCGAAAAGTTGGAATGTCGCTGTGGACGGTTGGTGGATACTCGCTATAATGATGAGCTTCGCAAATTAGCCGCGCTCTAGCTAACAATCTCGTCTTGAGTACGGTAGCCACCTACCTTATTAGCCCTAGCCAATTTCTTGACGTATGAGATAACTTCATAGCTTGCAGTTGAATCCAGCCCGCTAGTGGGCTCATCGAGAAACAGAATCTTCGGACAAGTGATAAGCTGACTGGCGACGCTTACCCGCCTCTTCTGCCCACCGCTGATGCCCTTCCTAATCGGAGTCCCAACTAGTGTTGATGCCTGATTCTGAATTCCGAAAGCCTCGAGAAGCGTCTTGATTCGTGCAACCCGCTCCGTCTTCTTCACAAATCTGAAAACCCCGCCATGTTAGAACTTTCTCAGGTACAAAATTGACTGTGGGTGTACCAATCCATACATACCCCGGTAGCGATAGATCAGCCGCAAACTTCAACGTCTCCTGCACCGTTAACGATCCAATAAGCGCATCCTCCTGCTCAACATAGGATGTAACACGCCCGAAAGTCGCATTATCCATCTCGCCGCCGTTGATATAGCAGTAGCCTGAAGACTTAGCGCCAGACGAGGCAGCCCGGCGCGCGAGGACATTGAGGAGTGTTGTCTTGCCGCAGCCCGAGGGACCCATAAGCGCAACTAATTCCCCTGTGCATTTGTTAGGTATACGTACACCGTCGTGATGGCGCGTTCATTTCGCTCGTGTCTTGCATATGGGTGGAGAGATGGATAAGTAAGTGCAAGGTACGGTACGCACCTTGCTGCACGCTCCCATTGATGTTCTCAATCAGGTTCCGAGGCTGCTTTGTCTGCCGGTCCTTGACCGTGACGGTGAGATCCATCCACGAGAAGTTCTGGACTGAGTGGTTCATGAGAAAGTTGTGACCGTCATTTTGTTCTAGATCGCGGGTGTTCAGCCCGTCACTGGAGGAACTGTATGCCATTGTTTGTTTGCGCGAGGCGGCGCAAGGTCAAAAGGAATTAATAGAATAAATTATAGTATGATAAGTTATTTGTCCTTGGAATCGAAAGCACTCGCAAGTAAACGGACTCGAGTAGAGGACAAACTCCCGAGCCGCGTACTCAAGGACCAGGGCAGGTCCATTTTATCGGTCGTGTAACGGGGACTGGGGCGGGTCTCCGACTCGAGGGAGACTAGCAAACGGCGACATTGGAGCTGGAACCAAAATGGAGCAAGCAATGATCCAGCAGGGCGCGAGGCTCGGAGTCCAGAGGCGTCCGGCAAGGAGGGAGAGGGATGGTGTTTGCCCGCTGAGAGATGGTCCCCGACAGAGAGCCTGAGGCAGCCAGCTCTACTATATCTCGCCCAGTCCCCGTCCGGGCATTCCAAGTTTCTTCAAACGCATTGCTCCTCCCACTCCATGATCCCCGATTTAGAAACTGCTTGATACGAATCAATCCCCCGACTCGCGCGAGGATCACAGTTTGAGATCTATGTTGGGCAAGAGGTTGCATTTCCCTCATTCCGTGTCACCTCAGCCGTTTCAAAGACACAGAAAGCTGAGCCTGACGGACTGGCCGACCAAAGCCACGATAATACTCGCTGGGTTTAATGCTGGCAGGCTGACACGGAAACCAGGATTCCCTTGGCTCGGCCATAATTCCCTTGTCGCATCAGCTGGGGATCTCGTCAGTGCCTAATTGGGTGGTGGTGCATCAGACTAACGCCGCTGCGGACGCCGTGCTCGGGGTTCAACTACAGCCTTGGCCCACAGGTTCGCCGTTAACGATTCAGCGATGACCATCGAGGGAACATGTGGATTCTCCGTGTGGATTAGATGAACTGTTTGCTGTCCGTCAATTAAGTTCTCTCTCGAGCAAGGTTCGAGAGGCTACGGCTGAATGATTTGCCTAGACTACTGTTCCGCCAAGGATCGACTGTTGTGTTGGAATTCGAGAAATCGTGTAATTCAATTTTATGAATTCTAAGAAAAAGATGAATATTTCGCTTTAATTTTTTTGTCGTACCTCGTTTACATCCTAGATAGAAGGTCAATATCGGCCTCGTCAAATAAAGAATGAGCTCGTGACTTACCGGCTAACAGGCGTGAGACCGAGAAGTCTCATCCCGTTGTTCAGGACTTGCCGGGCGGACTCGTACAGAGCCAGACGGGCCTTCTTCACCTCAGGCTCGCTGCCCACAACTCGGAGGGTATCATAGCCGGAGCTGAGGATGTGAGTCATACGGAAAAGGTATGTGACGATGGTGGTGGGTTCGAGAGTCTTGGTGGTTTGAGCAATGGTGTCGGGCCACTGTGATAGCAGACGAACAAGGTCGGTGGCGTGGCTTTCCGTCAGAAGTTCGAGGTTGGCTGAAGAGAGCTCATCCACGTTCATCTCCGCCTTACGGACAACAGAGCAGAGACGGGCGTGGGCATATTGCAAATAAGGACCGGTGTCTCCTTCGAACGATGTCATGGCATCGAGATTGAAGTCGTAGCCGTTGATACTATGTTGACGTTAGGGTGTTAAATTTCATAAACTGGGCAAAGTAACGTACCGTTTTCCAGACATATCCTGTACCATGACGGAGGTGATACCCAGAATATCAGCCGTCCGCTCAGGGTCCTCAATCTGCTCGTATTTGGCAGCATTCTTCTTCATGACTTCGTGCATCTTTTCGCCGACGTCCTTCAGGATATCATCCAAGAACTTCACGGTACCCTTACGGGTACTCATGCCGCGAACCATACCGAAGTTGATGTGCTGGCACCGGCTAGCCAGGTCCTTATAGCCCATGAGCTCTGTGATCTTGAAAAGCTGAGCCAGGTGAAGATCTTGCTGGGAAGCAACAACATAGATCATCTTGTCGAAGTGATACTCCTCATCACGCTCGAGAATGGCACCAATATCACGAGTTAGGTATAGTGGCGTACCGTCCTTTCGGACAATGATAGCCTTTCCAAGCTTCTTGGCGCCGTGCTTGACAAAGTCAACGATAACGGCACCCTCGGACTTCTCAGAAACACCGCTGTTCTCTAGTGTGTTGTTCGCGGTAGACATGCTCTCCTGTTTGATTTGGGACTCGCCAGAGTAGGCATCGAAATCGATGTTCAGGCGGGCGTATGTTTCCTTGTACTTCTGGATACTGAGCTCACGGAATCGGCGCCAGAGAGCCAGAGCATCGGCGTCACCGTCCTCCATGCTCTTGAAGTAGCGACGAGCCTTCTCATCCTCGCTGACATCAACAAGCTTCGCGAGCTCCTGTTCAAGTTCGGCGACATCCTCACTCTTCTCCTTCTTCGTCTTGATCTGCTCCTTGAGTTCCTTAATCGGACCCTCCTGCTCCGACACGATGCCGTTGACCTTGACGTAAACATCGAACAGATGGTTAATCGGGTCCTTCAACAGCTTCTCCTCATCACCGAACTTCTTGTAACCGTTCGCAAGCAAACCATACTGCTTACCCCAGTCACCGAGGTAGTTCATCTTGATAACATCCCACCCGACAACAGTGTAAAGGTTGGCCAAGAAACCACCAATAATGGTACTCCGCAGGTGTCCAGCATGAAAGGGCTTCGCAATGTTAGGCGACGAAAACTCCACAATCATCTTCTTCCGGCCCTTTGAAGGGTCCTGGGTGTCGCGCAGACCCAGGTTTCCATTTGACCCATACGCCGCCTTGTTGCTGAGAATCTTTCCGATGACGTTCTTTGAGAGCGGCGTAGTCTTGAAGAAGAATGTGAGGTGGACGCCATTGGCAATGGGGGGGTTGACGAGATCGGACTCTGGGAACTTCGATGCGAGCTCTTCGGAGAGTTCTTGCGGCTTCTTTCCTTTGATTTGCAGCGAGGGGACCTAGAAAATCAAGTTCAAGCATTAGCCGTATCGCGCGACATTCAGTATACACTGTTTTGGTAATCGCATACCGGCAAGACAAGGTCACCCTTATCCAAAGTGTTCGTCCATTGAAGGCGGGTGTAGATCTTCTCGGCGTCAATGTTCGCCGCAGCGCCCAAGTTCTCAGCAATGTGCTGTCTGTAAAGGTCTACGGGGTTCAGAGACGGAAAGCAATTAGGGAACTTGGAGGTCTCTGAGGTAGTCTGGAGAGAGAGCGACTCGACCGCCGCAGGGAGAGAAGTAGCAGACGCCATGGCTGGGGCTACGCTTCTCGTGAATCCTCGAGCGGAGGGTAGACGAGAGGAATTAAAATGGCGAAAGGAGTAAGGGCAATTTCGCAGTGAGGCAGACTTATTCCGTGGAGGACAGGATAGGACGCTCCTGTAGAGGGTGGTGGAAAATCGTTGAGCTCCGCTAACCAGACTGCGACCCATAGAGGGGGATTCCTTGAGCTCCTATCAACTGCAAGAGGGGGAACTTTTTTTCTCTTCCAATGACTCAAACCGGCAGTTCTGCTGCCCTGTCGGGCGGCCCCCGGGCGGTGAGCAGAGAAGAGTGTCAGTGACTTCCAAGCCCTAACCCTGATCTCTTCCAAAACGGGCGATATTGTAGATATAACCTCTCTGTGACGTCAACGCTCCAGGCCTGTTTTGCAACCAGCCGGACTATACGGAACATGTAATCCTCAATTTCCAATATGGCACTCTCAACGCCCATGATCAATAATGGCTAACCGCCGCCAAAAGGCAATATCACGCTCGATCATACGCGCTTTAACCCGTCGGGGAACCGCGCGCATTTCGCTGATCCAGCGCATCATCGCCTTCTTCCACATCTACTACCTCATCCTCATCCGCTACGAAAAGGAGCTTTTCCAGAAGCTGCACACGGAAGTATGGCGTCTCAGCGAAGAAGAGTATATATCTTGCTTCAAAAAAGATGGAAAGTCTTCTCTGGTTTCCATGGGTGATCTAGGCTTCTCCGGCTCGGTCCGTACATTCTTCTCCCAGTTGATCGCAGTCAATTATCATGGTAAGAGCAAATCTAACAGTACAGAACAGACCTTCTTCCGAACCTCCAACTCAGCTTTCCTCGTTAAGAGCGTCCCCAGACATTTCGAGCACTCGTTCTTCCGTAAAGACCTCCTCGAGCCTTACTACCAATACATGCGCAACCACCCTGAATCCCTCCTCGTCTGGATAACAGACTACATCTATGCACCATACACTTCGATCGGTAGTATTTTGCGCACATCACCGGCGCACCACATCATCATGGACAATATGCTCTATGGGAAAGAAGAACAGCCAGATGGCGAGAAATGGGAAACCTACGACCTCAAACCAATCAACTACTTCTACCCAGAGCGCGATCTCGTGCCCGACCCGCTGGTGAGCGAAGACACGCTGGAGCGACTAGCTGATAAATTCGAGGACAAAGTGCGGCTTAGCCGGAAGAACTACGAGGCTGTGAAGCGGACGTTGGAGACAGACACTGCGTTCCTTGCGTCGGCGAATATCGTGGACTATTCCTTATTCCTGGTGCGGTTTCCGGCGTCACTCAAGCCTGGGAGTTTGGGGCGCAAGACGCAGTGGCGTGTTGGTGTGACTTCGGCGGATGGGATTTGGAAGTATCGCGCTGTTGTGTTGGATTTCTTTTGGGCTAAGCATAAGCTGCATGCGCAGGCGATGACGGGTGCGGTGGAGGCGTTTAATGTTATCGGGCGGCAGGGTCCCATGAGCATCACCACTACGGCCGATGAGTATCGGGAGAAGTTCCTCACTATGGTGGACGAGATGATGGAAGTGCACGTGCAGCCATCAGAGCAATGATACGGGTGAATTTGTTATCAACCTTTCGTTGTGAAACAGTCTATATGAACACTTGGAATATATTTTGAACCACCTTAATCTGTCAATTTCCTGGAATTAACATAACAACATCGTTATATTTTGTAAATTTTGGAACGGGTCGTCTAATGAACGCATCACGGATGTCGTTGTACTGTATCTAGTCGCTCCCACGCCTAGTGGATATCGCGTCCCAAAAATAGTTCAGTCTGATTTATGCGGATTGAGCATACATTGTCGTTTCGCTTAGAAGCAGAAGACTTGGTCCTCGAGCTTGCTGACGGGGCGGGCCTTGGTGTAGCCGAGAGACTCGGTAGCCTTCTTCATGGCGCTAACCATAGGAGGAGGACCGCAGAGAAGAATCTTGATATCAGAAGCGGGAGCAGGAAGACGTTCCTATAAGTGTCGCTCGTTAGCCGCTGCAACCGTTCAGCACGCAAAGCAAATGAAACTCACCTTGATCATGTCAGGGGTAACGAAACCGATACCGCCAGTCCATCCCTCGGGAGGGTTGTTGAGAACGTAGTAGACGCGGAAACCATCGTCCTCGGCAATGAGCGTCTCCAGCTCCTCCTTGAGCAGGATGTCATCGGGGTTGACGTTGGCGAAGATCAGGTCCACCTGGGTGGTGTCGTTTCCGCCGTTGCGGGGACGGTTGCGTATAATGGCCTTGATAATCTGGAGCATGGGGGTAATACCGGTACCTCCAGCGATCATACCGATGTGGCGGCACATGTTGGGGGTGTAGACCATGGCACCCTTGGGGCCGCGCACCTTCATGGTCTGGCCAACCTCCAGGGAGGTCAAGTACTTGGAGATGTTACCCTGGGGGTAAGCCTTGACGAGGAGGTCGAAGTAGCCGGCTTCATTGTCGGAGGAGATGGGAGTGTAGGAGCGCACAACCTCCTTGGGCTGGCCCTCAATGGTGGCGGCGAGAGAGATGTGCTGGCCGATGGGCAGACCGAGAATGTCGGTGGGACGGGGCAGGGCGAAGCGGTAGATGGTCACGTTGTGGGAGATCTCGTTCTTCTCCTTCAGGAGGTAGTCTTGGAACTCCGTAGGGTTCAGGACCTTTCTCGCTTCTGCAGAGCATGTCAGCCCATATGCGCATGTGATATTCCGCGATTGCTGCACTTACTGGGAGCGCCGCCGCCGGACGCCAGCAGCTTGAAACCAGTGAAAATGGCAGCTGCAGCGACTGCATAGGGCGTCCACTCATTCTTGACGAAGAATGTTCCAACCACGAGAAGAGCGGAGGGAATGAAGACCGCAGTGATGTTCTCCGCAGAAAAGGCACTATGTGCATCCGACATCGGTCAGCTATCAATTGTGGGCTGTGGAGCAGAAAGAGTGAGAATACCTCATGTTGACGATTTGTGAATCCTCCAGTAGCCCCAGTACGCAAGAAGAGAAAGGAAAGCAAATAGCGAAAACGAAGAGAAAACGAAGAGAAAACGAAGAGAAGTGGATGGAGCGGGCGGAATGGCAGAAATCCAAGCTTAAGGAGCTGTGGCCCGGTCGGTCTGCAGTCGGGGGATTCGCCTTGGTGGCCGGGTATTGTGACGGTAATTACGCCTCCACTCAACACTCTTCGATCTTCAGATGGGCACTAGGAGTAAGTTCTGTATTCAAGCTTATAGATATGGCTCGGTCTAGAATAGCAGAAATTCTCAAATGAAAATAATACAGTAGAAACCGTGTTGGATGCGGAATTGGATCCAGCAATGCTGACTGCAGGGCAGGACCACCGTGCTTTTTGTGACTCCTTTGACAGTCCCCGCAGAGGGGAGAGAATCACCACATCCCCATTTGCATCGCATTTGCAACTCCCCCTGTTGTCTTATCAAGGGTAAATTCCGCACTGCATCCTGAGCCAGACCGCGGCTTGCCTATCTTGAACAAAAGTTCCGGGTCCAAACCTCCTCACATCCACCATGACCGTTGAGGAAGAGCCGCCGGCCTTCCACCTCACAGACGTAGACCGCGCGGTCCTCGCCCAAACAGACGAGGAATTCATCTACCACGACTGGAAAGACCTGCAGGATATCATCGGTATGAATATCTTGTCTTTCTCTCCTCCTCCGCCTGTTCCCCTCCTCTCATCCCCTCCCCCTCAACTCCAACTCCAACCCCAGTCCCAATCTGTTCTCCGACTCATCCAACCCAACAAGCACAACTAACCCCCGCACAGCACGAGGCGATCTCGGCATTCTCAAGCGGAAACCCTCCGATCTGATCCGATACCTCCAATGGTCCAAAGAAACTAAGGCCCAGTATGGCACGATCACCAACTACATCTGCCAGCGGCGCCTAGGGTGGCAGTTACCGACGGATGGGACCGCGCCGGATTTCAAAAACCCGATCCCCTTTGCCGACCCCGCAGACTACAAGATTCTCCGCAACGACTGGCCGTACGGGCTGGCGAAGGGGATCGCGCATATTGTCGTCTGGTCGCGGACTCCCATCCCTGTGCAGGATGAAAGAGGAGTGATTACGAGCGAGAGCCACGCGCTGATTGAGAATTTTGTGCAGCGCACTTTTGTGGACAGGCTTGCGAAGGACGGGTTTCAGGATCCGAAGTCGCATGTCTTGTGGTTTAAGAACCACACCGCCCTCCAGAGTGTGAGAGGGTTGGAGCATGTTCATGTGCTGTTCAGAGATGTTCCTGATCGGTACTTGCATGAGTGGACGGGCGAATAATTGGGCTGGAGTATAGAGTAGACTAAATTACTACCTAGACCTGGGCTCAATCAATTCGGAGTATAGAGAAGATTTGGAATGCCTCAAACGTGCTAGTATTGGGAATCCTGAACCTGAGTAAAGTACGAAGATAAATCACGGAAAAAGTGAAATCGATAAATAAATAGATATCAAGCTCCGAATAGCCTTCCCATAGAACGAAACTAATCATTACCAGTCATCTCAGTCAGCAGTCACCAGCCAACCTACATCTATGACTTCTGCTCATCAACAAACTTGAGCGCCTCCTCTCTCGACACGACGTCAATAGTACTGGCCTTCTGTCGGAAACTCACACCGTAGCACTTTTCGGCCACATGCAACATCTCTGGACGGAAGGTCGTACAGATAAACTGTCCATTCGTGGAGTCTGAAATGGCTTTAAGCATCGCTGCAACGGCAGTTCGGTATTGGGCATCCAGATTGGCGTCGATCTCGTCAAAGAGATAGAATGGCGCAGGGTCACAGGCTTGAATAGCGAATACCAACGCAAGTGCGCAAAGACCTGTACCTTGTCAGAAACTGAGTCAAATAACATATGACGAGGGGGACTTACTCTTCTGTCCTCCACTAAGTTGCTGGATACGTTGCTGGTCGTCATGCTTGCTATTGAAACTAACGCTGATCCCAACTCCAACATAATTCTCTACACTTTGCTTCGCATCCTCATCATCAGATTCGAGTTCGTCATCTTGTCGCTGGGCACGGTCTGTTTTGCGCTGGATAATCAAACGCCCGCGGCCTGCAGGGACGAGCTTCTCGAAAATGGTGGCAAATTCGCGAGACACCTGCTTAAAGGTTCTCTCAATGGCCTCATCCTTCCGTTGGTCCAGCACCTGGATCAAATCATCAATTGATTTTTGAGACGCTTCAAGCTCTTCACGTCGACTTGTCAGTGTCTCTCGCTGCTTGGTGAAGTTGTTGTACTGCTCGAAAGCTTTCTTGTTGACATGCGAGTATTTCTTCAACGCCTCGTTGGCTTTATGCAGCTTCTTAACCACCGTGTTGGAATCCGTGTTCTTGTACTTGGTGAAAGCTTCATCCGGAAGGACACCGAGGTCACGGATGTTGGCTGCACACTCAGCCGCCTGCTTCGTCAAGGCTGCTTTCTTTTGCATACTCTTCTCCATGCGACGTTGATGCTTCTCAATCGACTTGGCAAGTTCCTCAAGGTCCCGTCGGGAGTCGGCATTGCGCTGGCTGAGTTCCGCCACGCGTGTGTTTGCTTGCTCGATGGACTCGTCAACCTGAGCAAGCCTTTCACCAAGCTTATCCAAGGCCTTCATGAGGCGCTTCTGCTCACGCTGAGTTTCTTTGATGTTCCCTGTGCCATCCTCATCAGCCAAGTCTGCATCCTGGCCAACAAGCTGGTCAAGGCGAGGGTTCAAGTTCTCCCGCAGCTCGGACTCCAGAACAGACTTCCGCCCCTCTAACTCGCTACGTTGACTGGAGAGTTCTTGATACTGTCGACGATACTCCTGAACCTCGGAGTTCAAAGATTCCAAACGTGTTTCTTCTTCGTCGCTCAGTGCCTTCTGGAACGCCGAGGAAAGTTCGCCCTCAAAGGCATCTACTTGGTCTTTCAGGGAGGCAAGATTCGTCTCAATGTTGCGAAGAGCTCGTCGCTTGGCATCCAAATTGTCGTTCTGCTTCTGAAGGAGATCACGCTTGCTCCTCAGCTCTTGCCGTAGGGGCCCGCTGCTGTTCTGTACCTGGTGCCTTTGTTGTTCCAGCTTTTGCAGCTCACCTACGGCTCTAGTGATGAGTTGATCTAGTTGTTCAAGCTCTTTGCGAATTTCAGTTCCGCGGTTCTTCTTCGTTTCGTACTCGTCCCTCCATTTTCCGAGGTTCTTCACCGCGTCTAGGCGAGATGACCGCGTATCGTGGAAACCACCAGTAAGAGCACCTCGCTTATCAGAACGATCTCCCTCGGGCGTGATTGCGTTGACGCCATGGCTCCGGGCATACTGTGCTGCAACTTGAAGATTGGGGCAAATGATTGTTTTGCCAAAGACATGTTGGAAAGCCTTGTCGTACGCACGGTCATATTGCAACTTCTCGATCATCGGAATTGTGTCGCTAGCCTTGGGCATATTGAGCGGCTTGTTTCTTAACCGGTTGAGAGGCATAAACGTGACTCGACCCCCTTTTTCTTGTTGGAGAATTTCGAGAACTTTGGTAGCAGTATCATCTGTGTCAACAACATAGTGGAACAAGCTCTGACCGGCCGTCACTTCAACAGCTGTACGGTATCGGTCATTCACGTCGAAGAGCTCGGCAAGTGTCCCATAGACACCTTCTAGGTTGTGCTGCCGCTTGATTCTGCGAACTGCAGCAATACCGCGGCTTGTGTTGTGATCCATCATGTGTGAAAGATTGCGGTCCGCGCGGTCAACCTCATTTGATGCATTCGATAGAATGGAGTCTAGCTTCGCCTCTTCTCGCCACAGTTCCCTATAACTAGTCAGCAATTTGGAAGTGCATATGATAATTTGGTGACACACTTTCGCTGGTCCATCAACCGGTCTCTTTCGTCTTTGGCACTTTGCACCTGCTGCTCTACCGACTGAATGGTGTCGCCCCTACCGTCGATCTGCTGGCGCAGCCGTTCCTGTTCCGGCTCAAGAAGCGCAATTTCATTCTCGAGCTCTTTGATGTCTTCCTGCGTCTGCGACAATACTGCCTGCACGCTAGATATAGAAGTGTAGTTGTTCTTAATCTCTGCCTGAAGCCACTTGTCTCTCTCAGACTTGTTCTTAAAGCGTGAATTTCTGCCTTGCTTCGCATATAGTCTTTGGCGGATCGTTTCTGCCTCAGTGAGTTTGGCCTTGGCATCATCTTCCTGATCCTTTGCTGCGTTGAAACGGGGCGTGAGTTCCTGTAGCTCTGACTGGCGTTCCTGAATGGCGGCTTGGACTGTCTTTAAATCTTCGTCGTGGCGCGATTTCAGCGCTTGGGCAGCCGCCTGGTTATCCGAGAGTGACTTGGCTTGTAACTCTACTTGAGCAAGCGCCTTCGAAGCGTCACGTCGCTCATCTTCCAGCTGTGCTTTGTCAACTTTCAGAAACTCGATCTGCTGTTTGCACTCGGCAATCTCTGCGTCAACCTGCGCCATCTCCTTCTCCCCTTGGATGAAACGATCACGGTTGACGTCCGTGTCCTCAACACCAGTTTGACGTTGCTCTTCCAGGCTGTCGAGGAAGCTCGAGATTTCTTGCTGTTCGCGAGAGTATATTGTGTATTCCAAACACCTGCGCTCCTTATCCTTATCTTGGAAATTCCTTAGTTCGTCCTTCTCCTCCTCGAGCTCTGCGAGTCGTTCATTGATAAACTCCAACAGCTCATCGATTTTCTCCCGCTTGCTGTTGGTCTCGTGCATAATCTTCAGTGACTCTGCACGACGCGCCTCATAAACTTGAGTTCCGGCGACTTCTTTCAACAGGTTCAACCGTTCAGAATCCTTCATGTTGGTCAGAGCTGTAACTCGACCTTGTGGCACGATATAGTAGGGGTTCGATCGTGAAAAGCCGGCCGACTCGAGGAGGTTCATCACGTCAGATTTCGTCGCATTTTTCCGGTCGAGGGTGTATTCGTCTTTCTTCAGACCAATAGTTCGGCGAAGAACGACTTCTGGCCTCCCCGTCGGGAATCGGTCATCGGAGTTATCAAAAATGATCTCAACGTACGCCGACATGACAGCGGAACCCGAACCTTCCTACTTGCTGTAAGCATTTACTCCGCCACTGTAAATCAGTATACATACGTGCAATAGGGCCTGTCGCTCTTCTCTGCCTAGGTGAGTGTAGGCATCACTGAGGACGAACCGGATGGCCGCGAAAAAGTTACTCTTCCCTGATCCATTGCGGCCAACGATGACATTGTGCTTGGGCGAGAAGGGCTCAATGACCGTTTGGTCCTTGTAACTAGATAGTGACAAACGCGTATTAGCTCCAGTCCATCAACTGTTATTTGACGCGCATAGAACGACTCACCTCTTAAAGCCCTGGATAATAATCTGCTTGACATACATCTTGACCGACACACGCGAAAACTCAAGAAGTCGCGGCGTCTACAGCATCACGCGGACGAAACCGCCTGAAACAAAATCCGGTTCCCTGTCCGTATATTGCAAGGTGATTGTTGCAAAGAAGCGCTAGGATCCAGTCGTCGGACCAAGTGTTGGTGGCCTCGATGCGCCGATACCGATAGCCTCAACAGAACGCGCACCAACGCGTTTCTCTTCCGCCAGCGGGGTTTCTGCCGGGCGGCCAGCACAGATCGATCCACACGCATTTTGTCCAATCAGGGAAATTTAGATCAGATAAAGGCACTTTTTTTCTACCCGAATTTCTGCGGAACACACTTGATACCTTCTGCAAGTTTCGATTTAGAAGGTCATCACATTCGTTCGCCGTCATGGCTTCAAATCCAACCACCGACACTGCGTCCCCTGCTGACGGCTTAACACCTTCCCACACCTATGTCCCTAACAAAGGGTACGCGAACCCTGATGGCACAGTCCCCGCTATGGCGGGGCAAGACCTGACGCCGAACGACGAAGGTAACGACGAAGACGAAGACTATTATGACGATATTTTCGAGGAGGAGCTAGACGAGGCCGATTTCAATTCATCAAATCCGGCGGATCTCACAAAAGCCTACAATCGTCAACGCAAAGTAAACGAACTCGCCGCCGACCCCAACGCTCCCAAGTGGACATACCCGAAGACGAACACGCAGAAGCCTACTGTCAATACTTATGCATCCGTCGACGATGAGATCAAGTCGTTGACCCGTCATGCTGGAAAGATCAAGCTCGATGATATGCAGTCTGGGTTGGCTGTGCGTGGGGAGCGTGGCGCCGATAAGGCCGACAGAGCTACCTCAGAGCAGGTATTAGATCCTCGGACCCGCATGATCCTTCTGCAGATGATCAACCGCAATGTCGTTTCGGAGATCCACGGATGTCTCTCAACTGGTAAAGAGGCCAACGTATATCACGCGATGCTACAACCAGAGGATTTCGATGCCGCCCCGCTACACCGTGCGATCAAAGTATACAAGACAAGCATTTTGGTCTTCAAGGACAGAGACAAGTATGTCACCGGAGAATACAGATTCCGTCAGGGTTACAACAAGAGCAACAACCGAGCAATGGTTAAAATGTGGGCCGAAAAGGAAATGCGCAACCTGCGACGAATATACGCCGCTGGCATCCCTTGTCCTGAGCCGATCAATCTGCGGCTCCACGTCCTGGTTATGGGCTTCGTCGGAAACTCCAAGGGTATAGCCGCGCCGCGGCTGAAGGATGTTGAGTTCAGTATTCCTGATCCCGAAACCAGGTGGCGTGAGCTCTACATTGACATGCTAGGCTACATGCGTGTAATGTATCAGACTTGTCACCTAGTACACGCAGATCTTAGCGAGTACAACACCCTTTACCACAACAATAAACTTTACGTCATCGATGTCAGTCAGAGTGTGGAGCACGACCACCCGCGGAGTTTTGAATTCCTGCGCATGGACATCAAGAATGTTGGCGATTTTTTCCGTCGAAAGGGCGTTGAAACCCTTGCTGAGCGAATTGTCTTCGAGTTCATCATTTCTCCTACCGGCCCAGCTACGGTATCGGAAGAGCTGAACGAGGCTGTGGAGAAGCTTTTTACTATTGAAACTGAGGCAGGCGATGAAGTTGATACTGCCGTCTTCCGTCAACAGTATATCCCTCAGACCTTGGAGCAAGTTTATGATTTCGAACGTGACGCGGAAAAGGTTCAAGCTGGTGAAGGTGACGACCTCGTATACCGAGGTCTTCTTGCCCGCGAGAAACAACCCGCAGGCGCGGAGAATGAAGACGACTCGGGTTCGGATGTAAGCGGAGGCGTCTCAGTTGGTGACTCTGACTCAGAGGACGACGAAGACAAGGATCCCTTCGAAAAGAAGGCTCCCCGGGGGAAGCGATTCGAGGATAAAGACTCCAAGAAGGAGCATAAGAACAAGGTCAAGGAAGAGAAGCGCGAAAAGAGAGCTAACAAGATGCCAAAGAATATGAAGAAGCGCTTGGTCTCGTCCTCCTCCAGAAAGCGCAAGTGAACAATCCAACATTGGCGTATTCAACCCGCAAATTGTACATATTTGCATCGACTTGCTTCGCAAGCGAGTTACTCAATGCCTTGAAGTGTCATTCTGCACTTCCAAACAACTGAACCGCAACAGCTACGATAAGTAGTCAGTCTGGTTCACCCATCCGGCGCATGCCTTCCGGACGAGGGTAGCAATGCCCTCAACTCCTTCCGTCGAGGCCGCCTCCTCGGTATGTTAGATACTCGCGAGTCTCGGCTCTAGAACTATAAATGTCTAGTATATTCTTCTATCTTCCATATACCAGCAATGACATATATTACGTAGTGTAGTGGCTACCTGGCTACTTCGCCCAAACAGCTCCATCAAACCCGTCCATCAAACCCGTATACTCTCCTCCCTCATTAACCCACCCCTTGATTCCGCCCTCCAATTTCCAACTTTTCACCTCACTCTCCGCGCCCTGGTCGGCAAGATAATCCGCAAACCACCCAGCGGCGCGAGTGCCACGACCACCACAGGACCCTACAATGACACCAGGATCAGCCTCTGCCATTGGAAGTAGACTAAATACCCGACAGAGTAAGGTAGGAGAGAAAAGAGGAAATATACCACAATAGAAAACGACATCTGTCACCCCCGCCGCGCGCACAAGGTTGTACAGCGTGGACAAGGTCGGATAAAGGCTCTGCGCGGGAAGATTCAACGAACCCCTTATCGTACCTCCCTCGAGATCTGTCCTGCGGAGGTCGACGAGCAGGAAATCAGATCCGGGGGTTTTCGTGCCCTGTTGGAGCCATTGGAGGAGGGTTGCGCGGGGAAGAGCTGAGGGATCTGGGGTGCGGGGGTTTGGGAAGGAGGCGTGCCAGGGGGGCGGTTCTGTCATGTTGGAAGGGCGCGGGGATGCTTTAATTGAGATATGAGATGTTGGATGGTTGTGTTGAATTTATAGACGTTGGAGCGTTCCGAGGTTGAGGTGTCATTGCGGGGTTGTCATTGGTTCGAGAGGGGCAGTCTCCAGGTACAAAGCAGCATATTAACCCACCCTGCAACTACTAGCAGTCATCGAATACCGATGGGTATTACTGGTAGCCCAGTTTATCTTCTTGGGTGTTTGAATACTTCGATCTCGAGATCAAACCCCTCGTACCTAAACTAGTCAATACTATATTCTGACTCAACGGCCCCATTATTAACTTTCAGCCCCAAGGCAACACGCTTCGCCCAGTGCTCCTTTCTATGCTGCCTAGCACCAAATATCATTCATTTCTGGGTATTTATACAGACTCCCCTTGGACATCACTAGCAGACCTACCACTGTTAGATATATTTTGCATCCCGCTACGTCATTAAATATATATGACAGCCGCCTATACAAATACCACCAAAATGACCTCAAACATCCAAAACATCCCCAAGCTGCACCTCCTCTGCATGGAGTCCAGATTTATAACAGCCTTCAGCAACGCCATACAGACCCACTGGCCCTCATACCACCCAAACAAACCCACCGAATTCCCATCTATAGAAATCCACAACTGCCGCCTGGCCGCTGTCCCCGCCAGCACAAAATTCGACCTCGTCGTCTCCCCCGCAAACTCATACGGTCGACTAGACGGCGCATTCGACGACGCTATCTCGCGAGCTTTCTGCCTGCCGCATCACCACTACGATACTCTCACCCATGCGGTCCAGGATGTGCTCTACGAGAAGTATAGAGGGTTTCTGCCCCCGGGTGCGTGCGAGCTTGTGTGCTTTCCCGAAGAGTTAATTGGTCAGAACGAATGGGGGTGTGAATGGGTAGCGATCTGTCCGACGATGAGGACGCCGGAGGATGTGGTTTGGGATCGGGAGGTTGTGTACCAGTGTATCTGGAGTTTGCTTTGTGCGATTGAAGGGTGGAATCGGAGGGCTGGGGCGGGCGGTGATGCTGGTAGTCGGATTGAGACTATACTTATCACGCCGATGGCGACGGGGTGTGGTGCTGTGAGTCCAGATAGGTGGGCAGCGCAGATGGTGCTGGCGATGAGACATTTTGTGGATGCGCTTGAGAAGCCGGAGAGATGGTCGAGATTAGATTGGAGGGAGATCTATGATGATACTGGCGATGTTGAGAAGACTTGGAAACAAATCCGATATTAGAGAGGCAAATTTGTCTGGAGGCTACTGGAAATTGCAGATGCGTTTGCTTGAATAGGCGAAGATTCATTGTTACTATAAGTACTATATTTTAAACCTATCAGAGCTCTCTTTGATCTCCATTCCAGCAGACACTGCACTCGAGCGTTTACATCAGCGGCCATGGCCGGAGTATACGTCTGGCGAGCCTTGCGTGAAGGCTGGATCAGGACAGGCAAAGCCTGATAATGATAAGTTCATCACGTAGGTCATCGTATTAAGTCACTAAAGTGTAGCCCTGTACACAGATGGTCAAGCGACCAAAAAATGGTCAAGAATTAAACTTCCTGACGCTCAAGCAAGTTTCTGCTCTTGTTCTTTAGGCGAGCCAGCGCCTGCTCAACAAGGGCCTTGGGAAGGTCAGGGAGCACCTCACCAGAGCTAGAGCTTTGCGGGTTGTTTTCCGGTTGCCCGGGTTCATTCTCTCTGAGCTCTGGCTTTGGTTCTGGGCCTTGGTCAGGGCCCTGGTCAGGACTCTCCTCAAGCACGCCTTTCAGCGGACCGCCAGAAATGCGGTGAAACTCGACGCGCATGGGCTCACGGCTTAATCCCGGCCAAATATCAGACGGCAGGAAGTCCCCTTGTTCGACTCGGAATGTCTCGCGGGCGTTGACGTCTTCCTCATATAAGACATCTAGTTTGTGACGTGTATCGCGTAGGATCTTTTCGACCCGGTGGCGCACGTGTCGACGGCGGGCGACTTCAATGATGAGACCATCATAGGCGTCGAGGAAGCCGTCGTACAAGGAGCTGAGGTCAGAGAGGTCCGCTAGGCCGCCTTTGATGCGGTCGTGTTCGTCATTCCATACGCCGGTGAAACTATGAGCCTGCGCGATATATCCGGGTAAGCGAGCAGATGCAAGGGATGATAGGTGGTTGTAAACTTCTTTAGTAGCTTGGTAGACGGCGAGAAAGGTATCTCGTTGGGCAAGGAGATGCTCCATGGCGGACTCCATCTCACCGATACGGTCTTGGATCTCCATCACGACATCTTCCGCCTCAGCAGCGTCATCGATGATGACTTTGACCATTTCCCGATACTCGGTGTCGCTTAGGGGGTCGAGCGGGGCGTTCACATTTGCGTTCATATTCTCCGCCTCATGTTCTGGACCGCCGCGGCTGCTGATTACCCCGGCGGGCATATCACCTGTGATTGATTGAGCAGCAGCTCCTCCACCTTCTGTGTGCTTAACGGCCGTGACGCAGAGATCGAAATGTTGGACTAATGATTCTAGTAGATTCGCCATCTCTTGCGCGTGCGTCTCGAGCGAGTGCACCATCGACGGCATTGACGAAGGAGACGGGAAGCTGGAGCTAGATCCTGACTGCGAGCCTGATGAGGAAACTGAAGAGCGGGAGGATGCTAGCTTTGTTGTAGCCCGATAATTCCCCAACGCTTTCTTGATTGACTGAAGCTCGTCATCGAAAGCATGATTGGAAGAGTCCAATTCCGCCTGCGCGGCATTGGTACGATCGATCGAGCTTTTCAGCGTGCCGTGGAGCTCCTCAACACCCCGCTCGTCCACAAAATCATGCAGGCTCTTACGCTCTTCTCCCTCAGGACGAAAGGATGCATGCACGATTGTTTCTTGAAGCTGTCCAAGCGTCTTTTTCAGGCGAGCGTCAGCTGCATCGAGACTTTTCAGAGCCTCAGCGAATTCCGAGCGTCCCCTGAGGGATATTTCCTCTACCTCGGCTCGCACATTGTAGAGCAGTCGCAGCTGATTGTTCAGACCGCTGCGTAAAAAGCCTGTGCGCGCGGAAACCACGACGCTTTCCTCCAGCGTGGAGCGAGCGGTTGTAACAATCTCGTTCGCCCGCCATACATGGTTAATCGATGACAACGACCTTTTTGCTGCGACCAGATGTGAAATCAGTGTTTCCAGTGTAGGCGGGCCTGTCTCGTGGGCCTGTATGGGCTGAGCAGGTGGAAGTGCACCGCTGGATCCGGGCTCGGAATCCAACGTTGACATGTTGTAGGCCAGTCTCACAAAGGACGTTGTATCATACGTTGTGACGCAAGCAAGTAGCAAGCGGCCACCTTTTTATTGCGCACCCAATGAGGATCTGGACGAGCAGCAAGGATACAAGACGGTGATTCATTGATTGATTGCTTTGAAGCTCGACGGTTGACGTGACCCGCAGCTATCACGGGACCGGCTGTGCTCAGAGATACGCCCGTGATGTAGCTTACACAGCCGTGTTTACAGACAATCTAGAGCATCCAAGCCTGCGAAGATGCTTTGAAACACCCTTGCCCGCCTCGCCCCTACGAAGTACGATTGTTAAGCTTCGAAATCTGTACGGAGTAGATCCTCTCTCCTCCACGCTGTGCTGTTGAAATGCAACCAAGCGCGCGCAAATTTGGTCCAAATCAACCCATCCACGGCGAATCAGATCTGTCCAACGCTGCAGGGGAAGCTGCTTATCAACTTTCGGTCAGCGCTGAAACTGCATAGATCAATTGGCGCCGACTTGCGGTGAGACGGAGGCAGGGTATTTGCAATTTGGCATGGGTTTCGGCTTCCATGCCCGACCGATCGCCGAATGCGCAATTGTGAGGCGTTCCGGCAAATTCGGGATATATGATGCAATCCCCGGTCGTTGCCTCGAAAGAGAGCTGTTGAAATAGCGTGATACCAGAGGAAAGGGTGCACTGGGGACCGCCTGGGGTTAGTCACTGAAGCTGTGAACGGTGGGCGGTGGAGACTTCTCTGATTGCGTGCCAGAGGCAAAGCTGGAACTTGAAGTCGCGGGGGATCTGAAATTCTCGGGCGAATGAGTCGGGCCAGGTCCAGAATGCCAGCTTAGTGCCATCTTGCAGGCGAATGGTGTCAGTTCTGGCGCAAAAATCCCCTATCTTCGTCAAGCCGGGGCCCGATGGCGCCATCAGTCCACGTGACTCGCCCAGCGGCCCGGAGCACAAGTGGAGCCCATGCCAGAGCACGAGAGGGCGATCCTTACTTGCGTGATTGATGAGCCATCTTCGTCTTCTCTCTTACCGCTTCTTATTAAACGGACAGGTTGGACTCTCGCCTCTTCGCTCTACATAGATCACATCTCGCCCAGTCCCTCACTCCCACTGGTGTTTTGCTAGGTGCTCAGCGACGCTTTCACTCGAACCCTCGCCCCCTCCTTCGCGCGGACAGAGACCTTGCGAGTCTCCGCTCGACGAATTTGCCACCAACGCCAACAAGGTTCCCTTCCGATTCAAACCTCGACCGATAAGAATTGCGACCCCCGAACAGTCGCCTCTCGTTTCTGAACTACTCAGTCGACAGGATATTGAGCCTGGGACATGGTTGTTTGAGATCTAGCCGATAGCTTATACAAACATGTCGACATCTGGAGACAACGTGGTTTCGCACGTTTTGACCGAAAGACACCGATCGAACGACGCCAGCGCTGGATCGCAAGACTCCCAGACGACTTTCAAATCTTTGTTCGGCGGCACGTCGCCGGAGGCGGAAGAGAAGGATATGGAATTCGACACTCACCAGCATGCAACCCACGGGTTCAGCAACGTAACGAAGGCGCCCGCGAAGCTGGCAACTCAGAATGTTGCGCCGTTTCTTGCAAAACACATCCCTGAGCAATATGGTCCGCTAGGCGCTCGGTCAATTCTACCGGATCAACTGAACAGCACAAACTCGAAATACTGCTATCGTCATCGCCCGGACTTGAAATGCAGACGACAAGCAGATGAACCGTCTATGGATAAGCTACAGCGAGTAAGTTTTGCTCTGTTTCCCCTATCGATTACATTGTACGGTGCTAACTTATAATTTATTATAAGGAGTTGGAATCGCTCCCTCAAAGTGACCAACAGAGCATCTCGCACGTTTGGTCCCTGTTCTCCGCCGCACCTGCCAAGCATCGGAAACTTCTACTGCAGGGTATTATGGCCCAATGCTGCTTCCCCCAGCTTTCATACATTTCCGCTGCCGTTCGCGACCTTATTCGCATCGACTTCATAACTGCGCTACCCCCGGAGATCTCCTTCAAGATTCTTTGCTATCTGGACACAACATCCCTCTGCAAGGCTGCCCAGGTCTCGCGCGGATGGCGGGCGCTTGCTGACGATGATGTGGTCTGGCATAGGATGTGCGAACAGCACATTCACCGCAAATGCAAAAAGTGCGGTTGGGGTTTGCCACTACTGGATCGGAAGCGGCTGCGCGAGTCGAAGCGCGAAATCGAACTTCGTGCTACAAATTGGGACATGGGTAGCACAGACGCAGAATCTCCGCGGGAGACCCAGACAGACCAACCAACAGAGTCCTCGAGTTCAGGCAAACGAAAGCTTGAGGAGGACGAAGTTGCTGTTGTCAAGCGTCATTGCTCGTCGCTCGGCCCTGAATCCGAAAAAGATGACGACTTCTTCAGGACTCGCTACCGACCGTGGAAAGAGGTGTACAAGGATCGCTTTAAGGTTGGCACGAACTGGAAGTATGGCCGGTGCTCGATCAGATCATTCAAGGGCCACACCAACGGTGTTATGTGCCTGCAGTTTGAAGACAACATCCTTGCCACCGGCTCCTACGATACGACGATCAAAATCTGGGACACCGAGACCGGGGAAGAGCTGCGCACCCTCCGTGGACACGAGTCGGGAATTCGTTGTCTGCAATTTGACGATACCAAATTGATCAGTGGCAGCATGGACCGTACCATCAAAGTATGGAACTGGCGCACTGGGGAGTGCATTTCTACGTATACCGGTCACCGCGGCGGAGTAATTGGGCTGCATTTCGATGCCTCAATTCTTGCTTCCGCATCTGTTGACAAGTCCATCAAGATTTGGAATTTCGAAGACAAGTCTACTTTCCTTCTGCGAGGGCACACTGACTGGGTCAACTCGGTTAGAGTTGATACTCCGTCTCGAACTGTTTTTTCCGCCTCTGATGATTGTACGGTGCGGCTTTGGGATCTGGACACAAAGTCTTGCATCCGGACTTTCCAGGGACATGTGGGCCAAGTGCAGCAAGTCGTTCCTCTGCCTCGCGAATTTGAGTTTGAAGATCACGATGCCGAGTGCGACAACGACGACCACCTCAGCACAACTTCTGGTGACACAGCTCCGCGTTCGATTCAAGCCTCGATGGGCTTAGAGCCTAATGCAGCCTACAGTCAGTCCTCAGTCTTTGGACCTTCATTCGACAACGGTCGTTCTGCGCCGCCACGATACATGGTTACGAGTGCACTTGACTCCACAATTCGCCTCTGGGAAACTACGACCGGCAGGTGCCTGCGTACTTTCTTCGGTCATTTGGAGGGCGTTTGGGCACTGGGAGCTGATACTCTCCGCATTGTGTCTGGAGCTGAAGACCGTATGATCAAGATCTGGGATCCCAGAACAGGCAAATGCGAGCGCACATTCACTGGTCACTCTGGACCGGTGACTTGCATCGGACTGGGTGACAGTCGTTTCGCTACTGGCAGCGAAGACTGCGAAGTCCGGATGTATAGCTTCTCAAGCTGAGACTGTACTCTGCTTCTATTATTTTCTGCAACATGTTTAACCTACTTTAATGACCTGTATTTATTATGGATGACAGATACCCATTTGCCGGCGTTATCGATTGCTTTTTTCCGCTGGTGTCTTGTTGGTCCATACTCGTGCAGCGGTTTTCTGTTTACTGGGCGTTGGAAAAGCGCGAGGAAATGGGGCTTCAATGACTTCAACCATTTTTAACGCATGGCGCCGTGGCATGTAACAGCCCAGATAGTTATTTTGAAATAGCTGTTCTATTATTTGAATCAATACTTCGATGTTTTTACATTCGTTTTCCATGTACCGCCATGCTTTATGGGGTGTTGCGTGCCAAGCCGCGATCCAGTGCTTGCCCTAACTTAGTTTCGATTTGGAAGTATGAGGCACCCCTTGTATTCCTTGAATATCCTGGCTTCGTTACCTGCTAGATGCCCCGATAACAATGAACCCTATATTCATACTTGTTTCGTCTATATTTCTGCCTATCTAGTAGGTAGATGGAATTTCCGTATACCTGGCCTGAGTTTTGTGTCCTATCCCCCCTCCTAACTAAGCATTCTGACTCTGAACTCTATCTAGGGCAGGTGCAACATGCAGCTCGCTATTGGACAGGAACGTTATTCTGTCAGGTCCAAAATCTTGATGTCAGGAACGAACCAATAAGTGTCATCGTTGAGTTCGGGCTAAATATAAATCGCATACAAGCAGGTCAGGGGTTGTGCTTCCGACCCGATCGAGGGTGCAACGCTGGTTAAGCTTTTACAGCAGACTGAAAAGTCATTATCCTGCGCGGTGGCATGCTCGGGAATACTGTAGATAGCTCTGAACTGGCTCTTATAGCACTCCATGGGCATGCTTCCACCGGGTCCCTGCCTACATTATGATGGAGAGACAGCTGTGCGTCTTTACTAGCTGTGCCGCTTGTTAGCAAGTTCGTTAGCCATGCACCACCTCTCAGAATCGGAGCCGAGATAAATGGAGTTGCACTGTCATAAATGAGTTTATATCGTGAGGACATGACCGCGTAGGGACAAGCTTCGATCACTCCTAGCACAGCTCTTCCATGCCACTGGACCGGACCGTACCGCCAGGGCAGGTATTGACAGGCGAACATTCGAAGAAGAAATAAATTCAATCAAGCCACCATGCCTGACTCACAGCCTGGAATGGGTGGCCGCACCTGCATCACCGTTGCTGCTAAGTTTTACGCGGCCGGAAGTACTGTCCAGTTGGACAGGGGCTTCTATACCACCACTGCGGTCACACCACTGCAGTCATGTCTCTTCAAACTTTGGTATACTCATCTATAAGAAGCTGTTCGGGTTCAGACTGATTCCCTCCCTCTCCATTCGCCTTACATCTATCTACATCTACGATTTCCTCCAAGTGCAAAGACTACCAATATTCAAACCCAAGCTACAAACGAAGAACCAAACAAACAACCACAAACCTCAAACAAAAGCACCTTGACAATGCACTCTGGAATTACCACCGAGAACAACAACTCCACCGCCAGCATGGGTATCCCTAAACCCCAGGCCGGTGCTTCCCACTACGCCTCCCTCGGAATTGTGAGCCCTCAGCCAATCCGGCGAGTAAACGTCAACATTCTCGACACCATCGAAGAGATGGAAGAGGTAAGATAACGCATCAGGCCTGCGGAAATCTGTCAGCCATGTTAACCTCGCAGTCTAGCCTGCTCCGGAGCTTCCCATAACCAAGAGGGCCCGCACCGCACCACCTAAGCTGGCTATTCATATCCCAACCACCAACACTAGGGATAGAAAACCCAAGCCGGACTCCAGCAACGACTCTAGCTATGAAACCACTTCAAACGAGTCTCGGACCGGCAATGAACATCGTGTTCGCCGAGTCCGCTTCGCGGAAGAGGTACGTACCACAGAACCTAGCCCTAACAAGCGCCAGTCCACCATACTAACTATCCAAACAGGTCACCATCATCCCAAACAAAACAGAAAAACACGTCCACTGGCCCGCGGACTCGAAGATCGTCACATACATCCCAGATGCCGAGTACTCCGACGAAGCCCCAGTGAAGCAGGTCCGCTTCGCAGCATCACCGGACCTGGTGACATACATCCCCGACGACTCTTCCGTCGAAGACGACCCTGACTTTGATGAACCTAACAACAACAACAACAACACCTCCGAGTATGGCAGCCCTGGCCCCCATGTCCATTTCTCCCCGGAGCCAGCCGAGCGCCGCTCAATCCAAGTCGACACTCTCTACAACATTGAAGCTAGAGAAGAAGTCCCACGCCCTGACAGCGCGTATAACTACCCGCGCCTGCGTAGCGTTCTTGATCGAACACCCACTCCTCCAGCGTATGTGCCTCTGTCTATCCTTGGCTCGGCACAGGTCCAAGGTATGTTAACCTAACGCACCGTATCCTTAATGAAGTAACTAAGTCAAGCCAGGGGACGGACTAACAATGAACAGAAGAGCAAGACGTTGTCATGACGGTCTGGGATGATGAAGAATCCCTTGATGGGTCTCGCAATGCGAGTGAATTTGAGCGCACCGAGACCCTTGAGGACTTTGTCCACCTGGCCAGACACTCGAAGAAGAGAAAGAGAAGAATGAGAAGGGCCTTTGTTGGTGTTGCAGCAGGGCTGTCGAATATTGTGAAGAAGAGAAAGAAAGAGAGAACTGTTGAAGATGTTTATGGTTGGTAGTTCAATGTGTATGCGTGCTATGTATCGGTGTGCGAGTTTCCTGTTCGACTTTACTTTATTGTGTTTCCTTTACCCCTGTACACTGTTATTATGTTGCGGATTTCATTTCTCTTGATTGACTTGATATGTTTCTTTACAACTGTATACTGCCATTATGTTGCTGGTCTCATTTCCCTTGTCTGCTGCGAGGACCTTTTTCCCTCGCTTGTCTTTTGTCCTCCATTGAGGTTTTGACGAGCTTGGGTTTTTTACTGGCTCGTTGGTTTGTTTATATTCTTTGAGACCACCTGTGTTATTAGTTAGATATCTATCCAGACAACCTTTGGATACACCTGTCCACCAACCTGCAGCAAAGTAGTTTGCGTGTCATGGAGTCATTGGTGTTTCTCTGTCAACTTGGATATAGTGTATTTTGTTGCTATATTATCACAGGATCTCTGTTGTCCTTGATGTACAATTCCTCGACCAGGGGTCCTGTTATACAATAACACTCATAATTCACCTCTCCCTTTCCTGCGTATTGTACACGACCTCCGTTAGACCTATTAAATAACAGTAGCTGAGGCCTACAGTGTTAGCTCTTATTATCATAAGCTCTCCAATCCTCGTATTCATGCCAAAGGAGGGCATTCATGATGTTGTGCCTACTTATAGAGCTTTCTGTCTCCAGCAACTACTGCTACAAACCAGTATTTATTCTTAGAAGTCTCTAAAGAAATAGTCCAATATCAGTCCGAATCGTCGGGCTACTTGGAGCCATTAATCCAAACAGTCGAAATGGTTAGTCTATCGCTCGCCATCCGTCCAAGGTACAACAGACTGGTCTTAGTCCTGGGACTGCTATCCCCCAAACTTCAGGCACATCAAACGTACCTCGATCTTGGAACCTTACAAGCGTAGAGACTATTTTCACAGTGTAGCCATTCCACACTGCTGCTGCTTTGCTCTGACTGTATGACTCACATGGTATTGTTCACAGGAACAAACAAGCCCGCTACGGATCAGGAACCATCTACACCCGATAGGGAGGACGTATGGTGAGGGTTGCCTGAGGGATGTTAGATTTTTCAAAAACTTAAGGGTGGTATGACGGATGTTATTCTGCTTTCGACGTAATGGATGCCACGGCCATATCAGACTTCGATGACGGACAGAAGACAGTATGACCCATGAAGGAGACTGAGCAAGAGACAGAGAGGGCTTGGATCTGGAGCTTAGGACAAGGGAGATGGGACCGATGTCTGATGCTGGAGGGAATTTCCTCTGCAAACCTTATGGCAGCGATTATGACGACGTTATCATGAATCTAAGTTTGGCTTTCGATAATATTCGATTATTCTTTAACTTTCGCTTCATCTCGTCTTCTTTTTCGTTTTCTCCTCCGTCCTTTGTCATCTATTCTCGCCATTTCTCTTTCTCATTTTCCTACTTGGCTGTGGAACGACAATACAATAACCCTAGGAAGATCCTCGATCACTTCAAGCACTTCTTTCACCATGGTTCGAAGCAGCTCCAGTAACGGAGCCCAGAGAAATACCATGGAACTACCGAAATACCCTCACTCCTGTGCCTTGCGCGAGCAGCCACCGCCGTACATGGACGTCGACGTCGACCTTGAGCAGCAGCAAAGCACCGATCTACCTGCGTACCAGGGCGCGTCCAACCGCGCTGGCGCAGGGGAGTCTACCCAGTCCAATGTTGGCGTGTGTGAGTTACCGGAGCCGAGACCATGTCCAGGTGTAAACCCCAAGCAGATACTAACCAAAACCAACCTGAATAGCAGTACCGCAGAGTCAGAGTCAGAGGCCGAACCGCGAGCGTTCCACCTGCTGCTGCCGCTGCAGCTGGTCTGGCTTCTGGCTGGTGTGTGTAGCTTTTACATGTTTGCTGCTCTTTGTCGCGCTCCTGGTTGTTGCCTCCATTGGGACTTATAACCCGCAGTTGTTTTATAAGACCCAAGACAAAAGTAAAGGATAAGACCCTGGTTGGGACAAGGTGGGCTACATGGGTCATAGCCACAGACTCATGGAGGTTCAAAATTGGTGGGATTTACCTGTTTCGTTGTTCTGGATCTTTTATTTTTTTGGTGTTTGATTTACTGCTTTGCTAGATTAGTTGCTTGTCATGACATTATAAGTCCCTTCACTGCTTGAGACATCCACTGCTTATTACTCCCAGTATCAGACCCGGGGCTAGTGTCCCACCGGAGCTGGGGGAGATACTAGGAGGGAGCTGGAAGGATATAAGAAAAATATGAATAGTGTGATTTGCTCTGTTAGGACTGTAACAGGCTCGGTGCAGGTAGATACAATATCATGGGCAAATTGGTTATTATACTGACCTAGCCTCCAAAGGAACTGAACATATATCGATTCCTCACAGGCTCACCTAAACAGCTCGAGGTCCTAGGCACCTTCCTAGGCACTTGTACACTCTGTCCATATGCGCAACGCAAAGCAAAGCAAAGCAAAGCAAAGCAATAACCAACAAACTGGTAAAACCACAGCCCGCCTAAACCGCAAACGACCCCATCGACTCGCCCGTAATATCGCCCAGCCCAATACACTTCCCAACTTGAAACTCGGGACTATCGCCATTCGCCCACCACGAGCGACACTCCGGCCCGCAGTCAAGGTGACAGAAGTAGGCGTGTTGTCGAGGCCCGTAGCTCAGCGCTCGCACTCTGACGGACTGGTACCAGCCCGGCCAGTCTGCGCAGGTGTTGTCGTACACGTTGACGCCTTCGTCTTTGACCGGGCCGGAACAGTCGTCGCTTTCGTAGGAGTCGACGACGAAGGCGGTTGAACCTGGGATGGCGAGGGCTGTGAGGGCGAGTGTGAGGATAGAGGCGTGCATTTTGGGATGATATATGATATGAATTATGCCAAGAGGGTAGTCAGGATGTGATCTGGGATGAACAAAGGATAGGCTTTAGACAAGTACAGATTCAGACAGAAGAGGTGATTTGGGTGAAGAACCTGGGTGTTAGAATTGGGTCTCCCACTGCTTTATAATCTCTTCCCTCAAGTGCTGCAGGATTTAAAGCATCTAAAGCAACTTCTCACGCCCCGCTTGTAACATGCCAAGGACAGCTTGCGAGGTGGGAGTCGAGTCCAGATAAGAGATTTGCTTGCAGATTTCCGCATACGGGATGGGCTCGCAAGTAGTCAATATGCCTTCCTTAGGGCTTCTCTACCTGCCATCTATCTCTATTACGAGTGGACCAATAAAAGGACGATCTGGCCTTGGGCCCCCAATGCCCAGATATCGTCTCACTCATTCACCTTCTTCGGCGGTTGAAACAGATCGACGCTCGCAAGCTTTGACCAAGTGGCGGGCGAGATCCTCCACAGCCTGCATTGGATGGCATTAGTACGTACTTATTATAAAGCAGCTTATGTCTGGAGACGCAACGTTCATGGTCCTGTTCTACACCTTCACGCACTCACGAGTGATGAGGACTTCAGTGCTTTTGTGCAATACGCTCATTATTGCACTCTTGACTGATGGCGTTTACTGATGGCGTTTATTGATTTCATTATTCGCAGAGTCCTTTATCACTTGTGACTTGTTTGGCTGCTTGTCATTAGTCTCAGTTCTTTAAACAGAAACATTCACTGCTTCATTATTAACAAACTTTTCACAATGAAGAATCTTCCCTGCCACCGACTATTTAGACTCTACATTTCCTGCCCACCAGCATCCTCTCAGCCTGGTTCCACCTCCTAAAATGGGCATTCTACGATCCTCCCTCGCTCGGCTGCGCAAGAACAGCAAGTCATGTCTATCAAAAAGCAAACCATCCGAAAACGTCTCTGAATCACCACAGACCATCGAGAAAGAGAAAGCAGTTGGTTCTAATGACAACAGCTCGCCTCCAGCAGACCAGGGACACAACGAACCAGGCCCCTCCGATGGCACGAACGGCCCCAAGCGCCGCAAACGTGACCTTCTTAAGAAATGCTTCAAAGGGATCGGGTGGGCTGGTGTTGGGCTGCTGGCAATCCCGCTCGTCCCGCTGGTTATTGTTGTTTCCATTTGCAGTGACTTCCTGGGACTGATCTTGTCTGCGTTGTGGAGCCTGGTACTGAAACCGCTTCTGTTGTTGATCGTCCTGCCGTATGAGCTGCTGCGCGCTTGTTTCTGCTAGGGACCAACAGATGGGTTGGATATGTTAGTCAATATTATTATTTGGTGATATATTAAACCTCTATACCTTGTATTTGCACTAGTAGTAACATCACCCTGGTGACATAACAGTGATTATTGCAAAGGACAACGACCAGGTTCTATGGTTGAAGTAGTACAAAGTCATTGTATTGCCACGCTTCCCATTCAATATACTGTTCTCCGACCAGAGAAAAACCCATTATACCTCTACCATGTCTAATAACCTTTGTAGAGCCTCACTAAGACCACTTATTAAGTGAGCGTGCTTTATCAACCTTCCTGCTTCAGTGGATGGTTTCGCTTTGTCGTTCATCACAGCCACTTCAGATGAGGTATTATGTATATCCCTTAGACCCTTTGGTTTCTTCCATTTCATATCACTTTCGTTCAGCTCAGTGTCTTACAATGGGTATATCCAGATCAGTCCTCTCTCGCCCCACCAAGCGCAAGCCATGTCAACCATGTCAACCAAGCGACGAGATGCCTCCCAGTACACTTACCATGTTTAATTGTGCTGTAATACTTAGTAATGGTATAATTCACCTTATCCGGTCCGAGGCGTATACAGAATCTCGGGTAGGGGTCCGAGCTCCGACATCGGCGCAATCCTAGCTCCACCACATCTCGTCCTGTATGAACGAACCAAACTAGCAGCTTCGCGCCTCACGCCCCCCAACTCTTATCTCTGATCCGCAATTGCGGGGTGATTACTAACGCTGGAATGCGGGGCTTGATATGCCGAAGTCAGTCTGTCTGATATGCGCTGCACGTTGCACACCTGCAATCGACATCCCTGCTCGCCACAATGGGTACTAACAAGGACAAGCGAAGAGTGGTGAATGCGTAAGTCAATGAATGGACAGCGATTCTTCCCCGACTGGCGGGACTAATCAACGCCGAACAGATGTGCGCGATGCCGACAGCACAAGATAAAATGCTCAGGCGACAGCCCCTGCAGCAACTGCAGACAGCGCAAAGTCCGATGCAAGTTCGAGGGCGAGGAGAGCAAAGTGCACATCACTAAGAAGCACTTCTCAGGACTGAAGCTGCGGAACCGGGAGCTTGAAGAGGAAAACCGTGCGCTGCAGCAGCGACTGGAAGCCCATTTAAATGCGATTTCGCCTGTGCCTGTGGGAAGCAGCTCGCCTGGTCCGACGCCTCCGCTAAATCATCCAAGTGTTCCCAGTGCGGTATCTTCGATGAAGCCGGCGGGTGATGGTCAAGACCAGGCCGATGAAGATGATGGGAGTAGCACGATGGTGAATCCGCTGTCTTGCGGGCCTCCCAAGTATATCACAGATACAGCCGGGCGACCACGTAAGATAACGACGTGGCTTTTTTTGGAGGACAATTTAATAAACTGACGCGCTACATAGACTATCTTGGGCACACCTCGAGCTGGTCTCTGACAATACGTCTCCTCCATCTCACCCACCAAGCGTTATACAAGTGTCCGTTTCCGAGCGCCGCGCACCATATCGACACAATGACATACAGCCTACAATGGAACGGCCTTCGAAGCCCCGTCATCCCCGACATCCGCGGCCTCCCATCGCTAGACCACGCTCTATTCCTAGTCAACGCGACCAAATTCCGCACAGGACAGATCTTCCACCTATTCGACGAGCCTCGCTTCATGGCCCAACTCCACCAGTTCTACAACGACCCATGTAACCCAAGCCACACGGACAGTCTGTGGTTCATCCACTTCCTCGTCATCATGGCGCTGGGGAAGGCATTCATCGGGGAAAAGAACCGTGGGACGAGTCCGCCTGGGGCAGAGTACTTCACGCGCGCGTTCATGATGCTCCCTGATTATAGCTTCATGTGGAAGGACCCGTGTACCTCCGCTGAGCTTCTCTGTGCAATGGCGCTTTATCTTCAGTCCATTGACTGGAGGACTTCTGCGCATAACTTGGTAATGAAACCTTCTGCATGCCCATCATTAGGATGACATTATTTACAGGATTGCACCAGATCGGCCAGGCGCTTCGCATAATGCAAGTCCATGGCTACCATACAAATGTTTCCGGCGTCACAAATAGCAAAGACCTGATTCGCTGCCAGAATATCTGGTGGACGGTGTATGTGCTCGAGCGGCAAATTTCAGTTCTGCTGGGAGTCCCGCTGGCCATCAACGACAGCGACATCACTGCCTCGCTCCCCAACGATGCCGATTCACTGGCTAGAAGCCTCACCATTGCGATTCATGTCAAGTTGTCACAGGCATTTAGCCAGGTGGTGAACGGTATGTAACACTNCACTAACATTCTCATGCAGAAAGGCGAAGTTAGAGCTGATCCATCCCTGGAGTAGCACTCTATAAAGGAAGCGAGAATCTGAATTCGTCATATGTGAAGACCACGCAAGATGTCCTGCAACGAGTGGCAGACGTGGCATCAGGTCTTCGAGAGTACTTCCCAGTGCCTGAGCCAGAATCACTGAATGGCATATCAAGGGTGTCCGGGTACCTGAATCTCCTCTATCACCAGGTTAGTCGTGATCTACCATTAACGAAACGAATCCTCCACTAAACTGAATCAGTGCATAATGCTTGCCATCCGACCCTTCCTCTTCGGCCTAGTCGAGACGTGCGTTGCCTTGGATAACCCAGGAATGACAGTCCCCCCAATGCCCATCCAGCTTCTTCTCCAAGTCTGTCTCGAGTCCGCGAAGAAGACGGTGTTTATACTGAATTCACTGCATGATCAGACCTTACTCGGTTCGTTTCCATTTCACTATTACCCATATTTACGGTTGACCCGCCTCGCTGACGGTATCCCCATAGAATGGTTCCTACCCTTCGACCTAGAGAGCGCAGTCTCAGCCGGTCTCGTCGTCATAATGGCTACAGTAGCCTGTCCGTCCCTGATCGAGAGTCCCGAGAGCTGGCTCGACTCGATTTCAACCCTTCTTGATCAGATAATAGACAAGGGGAATTTGATAGCAGCAGACCAAAAGCGGGAGCTCAATGAACTGCAGGGCCTCTGCGCGAAGCTGACAGCCACGCCGCGCAGATCTCGCCGCCCCAACGTTTCCCAATCGTATACTGGTGTTCAGCCCAAACCGGGGGCGATACAGGCGCCTTTAAGCCCTGATAACACGGAGTATATGGTAGAGACAGGACTAGCTGGCGACGCGGAGGCAGAGGCGAGGGATATGTGTCCAGGGCCAGGGCAGATTGACACTTTAGACTGGGCAAGGGATATGACGCCGTCGCAGCTCCTGGAGGTTGTGGATATGCTTAATGGGGACGATCTGTTAAACTGGATGGATATCCCGAGTGGTTACCTTGGGAACGGGGATATCGATTGATATAGACATTCGCCATTGTATGATATGTATAATTTAGCCACTTAACATGAAACATTTTCCTGCCCCTTAGATATATCCTCTGATTCCCTTGGATCAATATCATCCAAAAGCCCAGTCTGATCAAGATACGACGTAATCGCCGGGACATCCAACTCCCCAGGCTTCTCAGCAACAGCCCACCCATTCCCAAACCAACCAAACTCATTCCCATCGTAGGGCTGCAATTCAAAGTCCTCCCAGCGGACCTTTTTCAACGCCCTCAGACAATGCAGACTGCTCCCCGGCCACAGCGCAGTAACCCGAGCCTTCTTCCTATCCTCAAGAGACTGCCCCGGCGTCGTAGCCAATTTATACCAGCTGGCACAGTCGGCACTATACACCGTCCTCTCAAAGTACTTCTCGCAATACCTCGTGAAATTCAACACCTGCGCACGCTTCGCCTCCACACGGCCAACATTATCATACGCCATACGCGAGACAACCTGCGCGAAATACGCATGGATCTGCTCGAGCATGATCAGCAGATTGCCCGCGCCCTGGAAAGAATTCGGACCGAGCGACTGGAAGAAATTCGGGAATCCGTCCGTTGCAAGACCAAGATACGATTCGGGCCTTTCACGGTATTTGTCGCGGAGATTCACCCCGTGACGCCCGAGTATAGGGAATCCCGATCCGATTTGGAATCCGGTTGCGCAGACGATTGCGTCGACGGGGCGATGCGTGCCGCTTGAGGTCATCACGCCTGTTTCGTTGATTGCTGTGATGCGGTCCGTGATGACGTTCACTTTCGGCGAGGTTAGGGCCTCGAGATAGCCGGGCCCTGGCGTGAGACGCTTGCAGAGAGGAGGGAAGTCGGGCAGTAATTCTTTCAGAAGCTCAGGCTTGTCTCTGAGTCGCTGCTGCATGTCTGCCTGGTATTGGGCGCGGGCAGAATTCTGGAGCTGGCTGTTGCGTTGCGATTTGGCGTATAGGGTCTGCATCTCAAGCTCGAGCTCCTTGCGGTACTGCATATAAGACGCGGTATCATTGCGCCACGCTTGTTTTTCATCTTCTCTGTACGCAAAGTTCCCACCCTTCCCGTCTGTCCGTGTTGAGAGACGCTCTCCACCGTGTTGGCTTGATATCCAGGTCTTGCCGCGGACGTAGTGGTCCATGCCTTTGACTTTGTCGACGAGGGCTGGCACAATCTGGATGCCGCTGCTACCGGCTCCTATCACGGCAATTTGCTTTCCCTGGAGGAGTAAGCATTGAACAACAGGTGTTGTTGGGCAGTGATCGATGCCTACCGTCATGTCATAACTCTCATCCCAGCAAGCGCTATGCAGCAACTTGCCACCGAATTCCGCTATCCCAGGAATGGTCGGCCACTTCCACTCATTAAGCAAACCAGTCCCAGTAATGAAGAGGTCAGCGGAGTCTTCAAAGATCCGTTTGCCTGACGGCCCTCCCTCTTCCATGATCTGGACGAACCATTTCCCTAATGATTCATTCCAGCGTGCGCCCAGACACCTGCTGTTGAACTTGATATGTTGTCGAACTCCATACTTGTGTGCAACCCGCTTCCAGTATTCCAGTATCTCCTCAGCGCCGGAGAAGAAATGACTCCAGCCTGTCCATGATTCAAAACTGAGTTGGTAGCCGTGCGAGGGGACGTCTAATCAGATAGATCAGTTTATGCGAGAAACAAAATAAGCAAAAGAACCGATAACTTAGATCGCACCGCAAGCACATCCAGGATACTTATTCTCAAACCAAGTTCCCCCCAGCTCACTATTCTTCTCATATATGGTAAGATCGAGATTCGGCACCGCCTCGCGGAACTTAATAGCGGCCAGGATCCCTGAGATGCCGGCGCCGATATAAATGACCTTGAGGGGGCGGGCCTCGTCGACAGACCGTTCGGAAATGAAAGGTGTGAAGTACTTGTAGCTCTGATCGCTCGGACCATTTGTCCTAATCTCTGGGTCTGGCTTCACCTCTCCATGTTCTGAATCGACGGTGATACTCCCAGGCGTCGAGTCAGCGGTTTCTTCCACGGTAACGGTGGGAGTTGCCTTGGAGTCGAAGACGGGCGAGGCCGCCAGAGAGAGAAATGGAGAGTCGCCAATAGCAGCCATCGTTATTTCAAAAGGAATATGGTATGGTATATTGCCATTCTGTTCAGCCCCGGATTATATAGGTTATTACGCTCGGAGCTGGCATGTTTGGTGGCATCGGATTGGGGTCCGAGAGTCTATGGACGTTTGTCCATCCCAACAGACAAACTGCTCCACAATAGGAATATACGATGATATGCACTGTTTAGTATCCTCTCGGATAACACCCGTTTTGGTAGCAATTTTGCCCCCCACGGCAGCCAATGTGATATCGGAGGGTGATCCGACTATAGTGCCGTGGCTGGAATTCTAATATATGATCCCAAGGTCCAAATTACGGTGATTCTGTCTAGGTTTCAGCATGGTTCGAGTCTAAGCTGGATGCTGGCCACTCACAAAGGGTGGCGGCGGCAACAACAGAGAAACCTGGAGGGACGTATACCCCCATCGGGATAACGCAGTGGCCATCTCTGGTGGACGTTACTTGAATAGAAGCCTACCATACAACCTTGGACATGAACAGCGGATGGCATCCCACTGTGTACGGCCCCTGGCTGTTATCTTTTGCGATTATGGTCAAAATCCCTATATGTAAAGCATGTATTTGATGGCCCCTTGGCAACGGTGACTGAGTCCACATACTGGAAGGCAACCATATATGCTCCTATTATTTCCCGGATAAAAGTCCTTGTCCAGCATGGCCATTTATCCTCGAGTGGGCAAGGGCCCCGACACTCCATTCTCTTGATTGACGCTGGGGTAAACAGGACAGAAGCACACCTAAGATGTCAGTATCGACCCAAGAAAGTACTACAAGCATAGGCCCTACTTTGGCTTTTGTCCCGTGGCGAGCATACGGCCGAACTAGTAGTCACTGAAACGCGGATAAGTGTCCGAGACGATATCATACGATATCATACGATGCCCATACTGCCCTCCATATCCATGACAGAAGCAGGAGTACCCCAGACAATTCCCCCGCATTGTATCCAAGAAACCCGGGGCATATTCATACCCAATGCCCAGTAAACCTCCACACTATACCAGCCAATACAGTCCAAGGGCATGGTTTAAATACAGGACCCCCCGCTCCGTCTGACGGGACTTCCTGTAATATTCTCAATTTCCTACTTAGTTATTGAAAAGCACCCAATATGAAACCCGAGAAAGAACCAGTTCCCCAGTCTGAAGCTGACCTGGCAGCAACCACCGAGGTTAGCCATGTGCATGAAACATCCGGAAACGTCGACCAGCTCCAGCGACGCCTAGGGAACAGACATATCCAACTGATAGCCATTGGGGGATCGATAGGGACAGGTCTGTTCATTAACATAGGAATGGGTCTGGCAAAGGGCGGTCCCGCAAGTCTTCTTATCGGCCTGGTCATACTCTGCTGCTTCATGGCCCTGGTCAATAACTGTATTGCGGAGATGACTGTGCTTCTGCCGGTGAGTGGTGGTTTTATCCGCATGGCAGATAAGTGGGTGGATTCGGCACTTGGGTTCATGGCCGGATGGAACTTCTTTCTTTATGAAGCCATTGTTATACCATTTGAAATCACGGCGCTGAGTATTGTTCTCGGATACTGGCGAGATGATATACCCTCGGCGGCTGTGACGGCCGCTACTATTGTCCTATACGGGTAAGCATGCATTTAGTCTTGGATATCAGTCGACTAACATAGGAACCTAGGGCTCTGAATGTGATGCCCGTAGGCCTCTATGGAGAGACAGAATTCTGGCTGTCATCCGGAAAGGTTCTTCTGGTCTTCATTTTATTCGGGTTCACGTTTTTCTCGATGGTCGGAGTTAATCCAAGTGGAGATGCCTACGGGTTCAGATACTGGAATGACCCCGGATCCTTCGCTGAATGGCACTCACAGGGGAATCTAGGCAGGTTCGAGGGTCTCCTCAACGTCATCTGGGCTGGGACCTTCATTGTAGTTGGGCCAGAGTATCTCTCGATGGCTGCAGCCGAGACCAAACTACCCCGGACATACGTCAAGACTGCATACAAGACGGTATACTTCCGCTTTGGCCTGTTCTTCATCGGCAGCGCCATAGCGGCTGGGATAGTTATCCCATACGACGACCCTACCCTGCAAGCCCTTGCCGCCGGAGAAGAAAGCAGCACCTCAGCGGCCTCCTCTCCATACGTGATCGCCATGAGGCAATTCGGAATCAGCGTCCTCCCAGACCTAGTAAACGCGCTCATCTTCACAAGCATCCTCTCTGCCGGAAACACCTATACGTTCTGCGCAATGCGGAGCCTCTACAGCATGTCACTCGAGGGACGCGCTCCAAGAGTCTTATCCAAGTGCACCAGGAGCGGCATCCCAATCTACTGTCTCGCCGTGACCTGCCTGATTTCGTGTCTTGCATTTCTGCAGGAATCGAGCGGGTCCCTGGTTGTACTGCAATGGTTCGTCAACCTTGTGACTGCAGGATGTACAATAAATTTCCTTGTCATATGTATTACATACGTGCGGTTCTATCGCGCCTGCATGGTCCAGGGCGTCGACAGAACAAGCTTTCCATACTACGGATATTTCCAGCCATATGCCGCATGGGCGGGCCTTTGCTGGACGGTCTTTGTCATTCTGGGGTATGGGTACTCGAGCTTTACGCCGTGGGACGTGGGTACCTTCTTCTCGTACTACACGATGGCCATCTTTGCGGTTGCGATGTATACGGCGTGGAAGCTCGCGACGAGGTCTACCATTGTCGGGCCTGAATCTGTGGATCTTATGTGGGAGAGGCCTGTGATTGATGCGTATGAAGCATCGTGTACGGAGGTGCCGGTGGGCTTTTGGACTGAGATCGTGCAGATGGTGGGTTTGCGTCGCAGGCGTGCTTTAGATATAAATGCGTAGGAGGTATTATCTGCTTTAAAGGGAAAGGTGATATGAGTGATGTAGTGTTTGTGGATTAGTATTTGAAATGGATGGAAGTTGCAATGCAATGTAGAGTTACTTGATATTTGTTTCTGCGATTTAAGATATAGCTATCATATAACAACTATAGTAGTTGATACACTATAAACACTCACGCGGTATGGTCCTTCGACTTGGCAACAGCGACAGAAAGCACCCGCTCAAGCACCCCCTTCAGCTGTCCATTCTTCAGCCCAGAAATGGCCTGCTCAGTGATACTACCAGGGGTAGACAACGAGTGCTCCAACTCATCAGGGCCAACTCCAGACAGCATAATGCTCGCCGTCCCCCGAACACACTGCGACGCAATACCAACAGCATCCTCAGGCGGAACCCCATGGGCAGCAGCGCTCTGCACAATCGCCTGGACAGCAACCGTTGTTAGGGCATTTGTAGCAGCACTCATCCCGGTCGCGGCGTCGAAGTAGTCATTCGAGACGCGGAAAACCCGGCCCAGATTACTGAAGAGATCTGCTGCGAAGTCTACTGCTTCACGCTCTGCAGCGCTGTCGGTAGCAGGGTTGGCGATCAGGGTGGCGGATTCGTGGATACTTGCTCCGATGGTGGGCATGGCGCGTACGACTCGGAGATCATTTTGAATCTTGGATGATACATGTTCATCTGTAAGCTGGTTTCTGCGAAAGACGCTTTGTATCTTCTCCCGAGGCGTGCGAGCAAGGATACTGATGACAATTTTGTCCTTGAGGCTTTCTCGCATACCTGCTTCTCCCAGAACATCATGGATTCGGTTAGGGGGGAAGGCCAGTAGGACAGCGTCTGAACTCTGGACGGCCTCAACGTTCTGCTGGTGCACGAAGTTTACCTTGTGCAGGCTGTCTCGGAATTGGCGCTGCAGATCCGACTGAGCTTCTTTGCGGTGTTGCGAGACGGTGATTTGGGATATACGACTGGTGGGTTGGGATGTGGTTGGCAATACAGCGCCCAGCAGGGCTTTTCCGATGTGACCTACTGGGGGTTAGTTGCAGAAATACAGAAGCGTTACATGACTTACCGCAGCCCAGGAATGCTAAGCGGAGAGGGCTTCCAGTGGACAACATATTGACGGATTGTGCTTTACAGATGGAAGGGTGGGGATAATGCATTTATATACAAAGCTCTAACTACCTGCGCCTACAGAACGGCCCGAGAACAGTATTCACTGCAGCTAAGAAACTCGGAAGAAATCCGATTCATTGAGTTAATCTATCTATCTGGACGACGACATGGCCTTGGACTTCTCTGCCGCAGCCATGATAGCACTCGTAAAGGCCGAGCGCACACTCAGCTTCTCCAGCTCCAGCAACGCCCGGATAGAGCATCCACCGGGGGACGCGATCTTCTCTCTCAGTACACTCGGATGGTCACCCGCAGGGACAAGTTTCATCATGCCGATTGCGCTATTAACAACCAGATTCTGCACCTCCGGCCTCCTCACCCCCTCTGCAACGGCCGCATCAAGCAGGCCGTCAATGGCGAGAAGCAACAGTGACCCGGCGCAGCCAACTAGAACCGCGCAAATATCAAAGGACCCTTCTGGGATCTGATGCGCCTCCCCAACCTGGCTGAGGATCCACGAAGCAATCCCGACGTTCTCCCTGGTCGTGCCAGCGCTGGGTGCATACAGCGTCACGGCCTCACGGATCCGAGCAGCCATATTGGGCATTGCGCGAACAGCCTGGAGCTGTCCTTCTTCTTCGCCTTTACTGCTTGCCTCGTCGTCCCCAAATACCAAACGACCCACCTCCTTCGTCGTAATGCCCGCCATAATACTGAGCACAAACTTGCCGCGAATCGCTTCTCTGAAGCCCGGCGCATCAAAGACCGCAGCGCGCTTGAACGGCTTCACGGCAAGGATCACAATATCTGCCTCCATGAGAGCGCGCACATTGTCTTCCTGCGTGAGGACTGTGAGTCTGGACGTGTGGGCGAGCAGCGCGTCCTCTACGCGATGCTTGGAGGGCTGAGTTCCAACGGTGGCAATCAGGCGTTTGATGCCGAATACAGTGTCTTTTGGTTCTAACATTCCAGCCGAGATGGCTGTTCCTAGGGTGCCTGTGCATGGCCAAATGGGGTCAGCGGATTGCAGGGCCTTTGGTCTCTAGGCCCAGGGCTGGAGGATACGTACCGCAGCCGATGACGGCGACGGTTGGCTTTGTGCTGAGTGTCATTTTGTTTGCGTTGATTGATTGACGAATCTAGCTTTCCTAATTCGATGAACGAAAGCAATGTCTATTTATCTGGTATGGGGGATCCCCCTTCCCTCCTACCGGCCCGAGAGCTGGAGTCATATCTCGGCCCGGATGATATAGTACAAGTAAAACCCACACTCGGAGACCACGCCCGATTGACATATTCTAGAATGTAATGGCTTGTATTGGCCTATCCTAGTCTAGTTATTTCTCCGCAACGTGGCAAACGCCGAGCGTCTCGCTACCAATCGCATAGTTATCCTTGACACAGCGCAGACTCGAGAACCGCAGCAGCACATTCACTGAATTCGCCTTATCGTTCGTCCCACTAGACCTGGCTCCTCCAAATGGGTGCGCCCCAATAACAGCACCGGTGCTCTTGTCGTTGATGCAGAGCATCCCCACCGAGTCGCGCAGCTTCTCGTCCGCAACTCGGATGGCTGTCCGATCGCGTGCAAAGACTGACCCGGCTAGGCCGTACTCGGATGTCTTGTCG
Organism: Aspergillus sydowii CBS 593.65; assembly: GCF_001890705.1. Taxonomy (NCBI): domain Eukaryota; kingdom Fungi; phylum Ascomycota; class Eurotiomycetes; order Eurotiales; family Aspergillaceae; genus Aspergillus; species Aspergillus sydowii. The sequence goes on along the minus strand of NW_024467863.1, from coordinate 1,884,159 downwards.
ATGAGGTCACAGACGTCTTCGAATGCGGTTTGCGAGGCATCGTCGTAGGTTTGCACGGCGAAGAGAGGGCCGAATAACTCCCTCGTCAGCAAGGCAGAGGAACTATTACCGGTATTATCGCCCTCCTTCGCGACGAAAATGGTCGGCTGGACGAAGAACCCGCGACTGTCGTCCATCTTCCCGCCGTAGAGCAGAGTATGTCCTTCTCTCTGCGCGTCGTCAACAAACTGCCGGAAACGCTGGAATGAGCCCTCCGAGACGAGGGGACCAAGCGGGTGATGCAGCTGTTTGACATCGTCGCCGTGTGTCATTTTAGCTGCCTCGTCTAGCAGAGCAGCGCGGAGATGCCCCTGTTCCCACATGGACTTGGGGACATACAGTCTAGACAAGGCACTGCACTTCTGGCCCTGGAACTCGTAGGCGGAGCGCACGGCTGCAGACGCCAGCCACTGCACATCATCGTCCTTGCACGAGTTGTGGACGAGATGGAAGTTCTTCCCGCCGCTCTCGCCGACGATGCGAGGGAAATTCTTGTACATGGCGGTGTTCGTTCCGATTTGAGTAGCCAGGGATCGCAGGACAGCAGACGAGCCTGTATAGTGCAGTCCGGCGAAATGCGGGCTGTTGATGGCCGTCCCAGCTACTACACTTGGATCAGCCGTGGGCAGGAACTGGATAACGCCGCTAGGCATCCCTGCTTCTTCCATGATCTGGTACAGGATGTAGTTCGACAGTACAGCCATGGGTGAAGGTTTCCAAAGAACCACATTCCCCAAGATCGCCGGCGTGAAGGCAATATGCGCACCAAGCGCAGTAAAGTTAAAGGGCGAAACAGCCAGCAAAAACCCCTCAAGCGGCCGATAATCCAGTCGGCTCGAAGACGAATCAAACTGCTTCGGCGGCTGCTGCTGGTACAGCTGGTCACAGAAGTAGACGTGGAAGTTGAACGTATCGATTACTTCAGCGATACAGTCGCCCTCTGCCTGTCCGCATGTCTTGCCCTGTCCGAGCATCGTCGCCGCCATGAGCTTCCATCTGTATTTGGGCGATGCGACGAGCTGCGCTGCGCGTTTGTAGATTGCGGCGCGCTCGGGGAAAGGCATGTTGCCCCAGGTTTTGCGGGCGTTGAGAGTGCCGGGGATGGCTTTCTGCTTGATTGTGTCGGCGTCGACTTCATGGTATTCTGCTAGAGGCTGGCCATGGTGGTTCCAGGGATTGACCTGCTTGCTTTTGCGGCCGGTGTACAGGCGCTCGCCGTTGATGATGCTGGGGATCTCGGCGACGGTGCGTTCTGTCTGGGCAAGGGCGTCCTTTAGAAGAATTCGCTCTTGGGAGCCGGGTGCGTAGGCGAGCTGTATAGGTTAGTTAGCTCATTTACATGTAGGTTATACCTGAGGGAGGCGTACCCCGTCAGCATTAGCTGGTTCTGGATACTGAGGACGTGACATTCTGTAGAATATACTGTCAAGAGCAAGAAGGATAGATGCATTGAACAGAAGCTGGATTAGAGCTTGCTACTTATCCCTAGGTTTGTACAGCCCTAGTATCTCGGCCCGACAGACTTGGAGGCATATCGGCCCTGCTGCTGCGATACAGCACTCGGCCCGGACAATGAAGGGGAGTATTATACAGAAGCTCGTTGAATTTTGTGTAACACTAACAACTAAACGGAATTAGACGCCGTCGAATCTCCCGTCCCAGTCGCACTCTCTCTGCAGCAGCACCTCCTCGTCCTTCCAGCACCGCCTTGTTCTCTGTGGCACGCCGCGCAAGGAAGGGCAGGCATTCTTTGAGCTCACCGTAGCTCATGGACTGTAAAAGCATGATTAGTTGAATTTACATATCATAGGGCTCTTGCTGAACGAACCTTGACGACAAGTGGAAACCCCCCTTCTGCAGTCACAGTCCCGGTGATTCGGTTCGTCAGGTCGTCCTTCATGCCTGTAGATATTTAGTTACATTCCTGTACCAGAGGGACGGCGGATATACCATATAGCTGAGCAAACGCAAGACTCCCAGCGGCTTCACTGGACAGAACAAGCCTATCCCCGTCCCCACGCCTTGCAAGACCATGTTGCTCGAGCATCCTAATCGCGAGCTCCGTACTAGGGGCGTTATGCGTGGCCAGCACCATGCTGATCCTCGACTTCCCATCCCGCATCACCTGCTCAGCTATTGTAGAGATCGCCCTCTGAATTCCATAGTTGTAACTGGCATGGGTCTCCTCGATAGTAGACCAGACCGGTCCTGGCCCAGTCCTGCCCTCTTTCTTCCACCTCGCCGCTTCAGTGATCATATACGCACCCCGGACCTGTTTAAAGAGCAACTTGTATCCTTTCTCATCAGCTCGCTTAATCTGCTGATCTAGTAACTGCGGATAGCGACGCAGGTAAGCCTGGAAAGATGCGATACAAGTTGCCGGGCCGTCCAGGGAATTGTACTTTTGCATCAGCTCGTCCGTAAGGCTATCAATCACCGGTTGATACCATGATTGTTCAGCGTCGATGACAATCCGCACATTATTCTGGCGCGCCTTGGTGGCGATTTTCTCCAGAATCCCGCGCAGGTCCTTGAGCTCCTCGCGATCTCTATCATTCACCCCCATTAATGCCGCATCCCAGTCTCCGTCGTGCGGTAGACCGGGGTAGGGCACGTCCTTATCCAAGCCCTTCTTCTCCCTCGCGTCGAGGATCGCATTTGAGCCATGGTAAAGCGCAACTGGGTTCGGAAGAAGACCCGTAACCTTGATGCGCACCCAGCAGCGATTATCACCCCCAGTACCAGTCGCTTTACTATCCGGCCAGAACTTCCGGGCGAGTTGTCCCTGAGTTTCAATAGAGGATAGGACGTATTCCGTCTGCTGCCGGATGAGTTGGGGATTCTTACTCGAGCCATCCAGTTCAGCCTCGATGTTATATCCAAGCAACGTGCCGACCTCCTCCTGGCGCAGGGCCTCGATCTTCGGGATACACTCTGGAGTTGTCTCGCCTCCTAGGAACTGGTTGAAGAACGTGCGCATGATAAATACGTTGGCGATGGAGGATAGGAGCGGGATTCGCGATATACCGTTGTATAGAGACTCGCTCATGTCCACCCATGCGGGGGAGGAGCAGAATGCGAACGCACTGTATTGAATTAGTCATTGACCATATGATTAGTTATATGTTGTCATTGATAGCTTAGCTTACACCCATCCTGAGATTAGCTTCGTCAACGGAACACCCGATAAAGCTCGTCTATCGCGTGCATCGTCCTCAATATCAAACCCAGTCCGGCCTGTCCAGAGCAAGCCAAACGTCGCAACCAGCGCCGTACCGCCAGCACCATACGCAAGGATTTTATTACTGGCCCTGGCGCTGTTGACTATCTTCGGCGGAGGCTGCGTAAACCTTGGATTGGAAACAGAATGGAATCGAGAACGAGACTGTAGTATGCAGCGCTGCAATGCCCTGCTCTCGAGGAGCTGTCGCCTTACTGGCATCGAAGACATCGTGTTTGCAAGGCCGACCACTATAGCTGTATTCACACTCAAGAAAAGAACCCGGGAATCTAAGGGAGGAATTCTTGCAAGATAACCATATCACGCCGTCGGCACGAGCTTCTCGGGCCGGTGATGGTGGGTATCAGCTGCAGGCTGCTGCGGGTCTAGGAAATATGGTACGGAGTACTACCAACACCTATAATCAGGGGACACTAAATGTCTCTGCTGGAAACCGGGACAGAGTGCAATCTTAGCGTGGCTATCTCGTGCTAGTGCTTATATCGAAGTAGTGGATGCACCCGCGTGAAGAGGCTTTACAGAAGCTATGCCGTGATTATGAGTTCCATAACGAGTGTTCTACCATGATAGACAGTAACAACAGATCTATTAAGGCAGATGGCCTCGTATATTGCCAGAATGGGCTGTCGTTTCCCCAGGCTGCGAGCCAGATGGAGAAGGGCACCCCATGGGCGATTACCCCAAACCACCCCACGGCCGGTCCGAGACTGATAAGAATCATGGTTCGTAGTTATGGCCCGGGGCTGGACAATATAGAATCTTGGTTGCCCGGGTGCGGCCAAGCCCTGCGCCAATTTACCATCTCTCTTGCTCTCTCTCTCTCTCATTCTCCCACCCCAGTATGCACGGCTCAATCATGGCAGACAAGATCAACAAACCCTCGACAAACCACGACGGTCAAGACATCGATAACGGCCGTTGCCAAGACCTCAAAAAGCCCGTTCTCCCTGCTCAACATGACCTCTTCACCAGCGAAGACGCCGACGTCAACTTCCGCAGCGTCTCCTGGCAGGGCGCCGCCATCCTGATCGTCAAATTCCAAATCGGGCTCGGGGTCCTCAGTGTCCCAGGGACTTTCCATACGCTCGGCTTCTTCCCCGGCCTGCTCTGCTTCATCATTATATCTCTTATGACCACAGTCGCCGGGTACGTCTGCGGCAACGCTAGGCAGTACTATCCGCACATGCACAACATCGGCGACGCAGCGGACCTTCTCTTCGGGGCCTGGGCAAAGGAATTCGTTGGCCTGGCATACTACATCTATCTCGCTCTTGTCTCCGGCGCCGGAATGCTCACTACCTCTGTTGCACTCAACGCCCTCTCCGACCACGGTGCCTGCACGATGGTCTTCGTGGGCGTGACCTGCGCCGCGACCTTCATTCTAGGAACAGGATTCCGCTCCATGGAAAAGGTATCCTGGCTTAGCTGGATCGGGGTGGCCGGTATTATCATTGCAATCTGGATTGTGGCTATCGCGTGTCTCGCCCAGGGTCGACCAGCAGCTGCACCAGCAGGACCAGATCCCATTGATAAGAATATCCGTGCATTTCCAGATACAACCTTTGCCGAGGCCATGTCGGCTGTAGCGAACCAGCTCTTTGCCGTTGGGGCATCGGGGACGTTTTTCTCTGTCTCGGCGGAAATGAAGCGGCCGGAGCTGTTCACGCGGTCTTTGGCCGTAGGACAGAGCTTTATCGTCGCAACAGTTATCGTCATCTCCTCGATCGTGTACGGCAAAGTAGGCCAGTACCTCGCCAGTCCGGCCCTAGGGTCTGCAGGGCCTTTGGTCAAGAAGGTCTCGTACGGAATTGCGCTCCCCGGGTTGATTGTCACAGCGGTCGTGTATAGTCATATCGCCGCAAAGTACTGCTTCGTGAGATTACTTCGAGACACGCCGCACTTGCAATCAAATACACCTAAGCACTGGATTGTATGGGCTGGATCTATGGCTGTGACAGCGGTATTCGGGTTCGTGATTGTCGGCGTTGTGCCTTTCTTCGATAGCTTCCTGAGTCTTGTTGGGGCGCTGGTGAACCCCATCTTCACGAATGTTGTGCCGGGATTTATGATTCTTTTCTTTCTGGCAAAACGGCCGGAAAAGGGGGTTGGGGTCGGATTTTCTGATATCTCTGCGATGTCGGCAAGGGACTGGCTGGTGAGCGCGTTCGGGGCGTATAGGAGAGGGTGGAAGGATGCTGTGGCGCTAGCGGTGGCCTGCTTTATGATTCTTGCTGGAGGCCTTATTATTGTAGGAGGGACATATGCGACTGTGATCAGTATCCAAATGTCATATGCCAGTGGAGAGGTCTCGGGGGTCTTCTCGTGCGCGGACAACAGTTATTAGGTTTATAGACTAGAAATGCATAAATCATTCATCATCTACTCATATACTGTTGTGTGAAATATCAACAATCAATCACCAATTCCTCCACTCTCACTGGTAAGGGGCATCTCCCAAAACAGGTCCCCATCGAGCAGGTTCGCCACGCTTTGGAGATGGAGATTATTGCCACTATCCCCCGGAGACCCAAGAACACTACTAGTATTGTCCATGCTATATCCACCCGCCAGAACCTGCGGTGGATGAATAGACTGAGAGTCGAGACATAATCCGTTCCCACTTACGTCCAGTGGTGGTATACCCATTGCTGACTGTGCTTCAATCCCCTGCTGCTGTTGCTGCTGCTGGGAACCGTTCAGCAACCCTACCAGTGAACCCAGATACGCAGTATGCAGCACTACAGTATCCTGGGGAGACTGTACACAATTCCCCACATGTCTTGCGATATCATGAATCAAGGTAACCGCCGTCCGCTGGAACGTCATCCCAAGGATGCCATTCTCGGGAAGACACAGTAGCAGACACAGGAATAATGCAGCATTAGGCGCGAGAAGCAGGACGGCGTCAGGGGCCCGCCGGAGATCGTTCGGTGGGATGCAGAGTAGGTGGCGGAGGACGCCGAATGCGCCCTCGACACTGGTACTGAGACCAGGAAGGTCAGGGGATAGGACTCGTTGCAGGGTGGGTAGATCGAGGTCGGGGAATGTATCGGGTGAGCAATGGCGGGGGGTCTCTAGAGAGGATGTGACCGCTGCCATGAGGGACTGCCGGAGGACGGCGGAGGAAACGTTCAGTCTGACGCTGTGATCCCATAGATGGATTAGATTTCTTAAGTGTCCTGTGTCTGGAAAGAGAAGTTCAGGGTCGAGGGACGCACTGGCGCTCGATGAGCCAGTCCGAGTATCTCCTTGGATCTGGAGATATGTTGTCCACTTCGCCTTCCACTCGCTGAGCTCCCCATGCATAAGGTCCAGCAGACATGGCAGCATCACTGACGAAGCCCTCGCTACCAAAACACGCAGTTTGGACTGAATACGCCGGAGGTCCCCACTACAACATGCGATCATATCCAATGGCAACGCGCATTCCATATCCAGCCATGTATCAGGGTTACTGATCAAGGCGTGATTCTCGTCTGTCTGAGCAAGGGATTCCCGCCGCATAAAGAATAGACTCTGCTGCCTGTCCTGCCTGAATAGCGCCAGCCAGGTTCTTCTCCTACGAGCCCTCTGCCAGCCGTCACTGTCGCTCTGCTCCAGGTCCATATCGTGCAGGACTCGGTGCGCGTAGCCGCTGTGAAGATACGAGACGTCGTCATCGCCATCTTTCCAGCAAACGAGGAGGTACAGCGCCTGCATTGTTTCGATCGACCTATCGCCTTCTGCCAGAGCCCTGACGACAAGGTTTCTAGCCAGGCTGCACAATCGCGTTTGCAGCACGGGATCAGGTATTGATACGATGTGTCCACTGACGTGGTTTGCGAACTTGGATGCACCGAAGAGGATCGTAGCGAAGAGGAGTTGACTCCGTTGTCGGATTTGGTCATGGGTGTCTACTCGTGGATCGAGAATGTACTCCCACTTGGCATTCATCTGGAACATGAAAAACTCATACAGCTCTCTGGATGCAGCTAAACTGATCATGCCCCCTTCAATCGGATCTGTGATCGTTTGGCCGAGGGACATTGACGTGGAGTAGCTAGGCATCTTCACCGCGCCAGCAGGTATCGAGCCAGAGCCATCCGTACTGCTTCCATGTTCAGAGTTACTAGTCAATGGACGCAGCAGCGTTGAAAGCTTCAGTGATACAGGCGTCGGGGATTGTTGGAAAGAGTTCGCTGAGCCCACCGGCCTCTGCCCAGCTCTTGTACTAAAGGACGGGCCATCTTCCGCCGTAATGAAGCTGAATGAGGACCCTCGTCTACCCTTCAGTGAAGCAAGCGCAGTGATTATCGCAGTGCGGATTGCATCGGTGATGAGCGGTTGTGGACTCTGCAGGTCTTGCTGTTCGCCGTGAACTGGCGGAGTATGATGGCTTGTCGCCGTTGGGGTGCGTAATATTGGGATAGGCTCATTGATCTCTGCCAAACTAGTAGTACTGGGCAATACCTCCGAACAGCCGGCGTAGTTCGGGACAGCGCTGGTCTCGCGCGGTGGCGTGGGGCGAGCATATGGAGCAGGTCTGACCCTTGCCCTCTTGGGCTGTGTAAAGACGCAGGGGGTATCATTCGATATGCACCGGTTACAGCGGTCTAATCGCTGCGACACGAGACATCGTACCTTGGCCTTTCGACACTGCAGGCACGCGCTAGATGGACACCAGATCAGAGAGAGTAGCGGCAAGGACAATGCATTACTCACACGGGCGCGCGGTGGAGGTCGGATGGAGTTGCAGTGGACGGCGCCATAGCTGATGGGGTTTCAAGCGGACCGAGAGATAGGACCAAGAGGAGGAGAAGTGGGAGAGAAAAGGACCGAGTCGTTGAGGGGAAGAAGAGAAGCTGAAGTCGGATGGCCATCCGAACAAGCCCTATCTCGGCCCGGTGCTTGGAGAGTGCAGACCCACACCCGCCATGCAATCGAGATAGGCTGTATAAGTAGATAGCGATAGAGTGTAGACAGCGGGGTATTGAGCTCAACGGTCTCTATCATTCTTCGTCACGTCAAATCCCCCTTCATTACAGCATAATGCCCGGCCGCCTCGAAGGACAGGTCGCCCTCATCTCCGGGTCCAGCCAGGGCTTTGGACGGGGTATCCTCGAGACGTTCCTACGCGAAGGTGCGTTGATCATCGGCATGGATCTGCAGGCCGTTGACGGTCCTGTTGACGGCTGCCCTGAGCATCTCGCCTACCAGATCAAGGCGAACGTGGCGGAAGAGCAGACATGGGTGCACGCGGTAATCCCCCATCCCGTACATTGCTGTCCGAATGTTATTTATACTTGGCTCTGACTACGTTATAGCTCAAAATCTGCATCGAAAGATACGGCCGACCTCCCTCCATCGTCGTTCACAACGCCGGCTGGTCCTATCCCAACAAATCCGGTCTCGACGTGACAATCGAAGAGTTCGACCGCCTGTTCAACGTCAACGTGCGCAGCATCTACCTCGCTTCGAAGGTCCTCGTCCCCGAGATGAAGAAGAACGGCCCCGGCTCAACGGTCGTCATCTCCAGCGAGAACGCCATCCGCCCAGGCGCTACTCAGACATGGTACAACGCCACCAAGGCCGGAGTCTCCTCGGCGACCAAGTCGATGGCTCTCGAGTTTGCGCGCGACCAGCTCCGCTTCAACACCATCTGTCCTACTTCGGGCAATACGCCGCTGCTGAACAAGTTTGCAGGTATTGAGAATGGTCCTGTTCCTGAGGAGATCATCCGTGCGAAGTGCGAGTCGATCCCCATTGGGCGTCTGGTTGAGCCGTCTGACGTGGCTAACGTCGCACTCTTCCTTGCTGAGCCGGCAAGCTCTATTATCAGCGGTGTTGAGATCCTGGTAGACGGTGCCAGATGTGTATAGAATGTAGATAAATAGAGGAAAATCGAAGAATATTTGGCGTTATCGACAAGTCTATAAGCCTTGCAAGTTCAACACCACAAGTACAAGTAGTGCAATAAGGATCTTTTTTTTTACCTCGAACTCAGCATTCAACATAGCCCAGACTGTTTACCTTCACAATACACAGTGTAATAATATCCACGACGATGAGACCATGGAATCTGGGTAAAGACGCCTGGACAGACTGATGGGAGAACAGCAGCAAGATCCCACTGAGAGAAGCAGGGACCACGATATGACTGACGACAGATCTACTATCGCTGTGAATTACTTCAACCAGTCGGATTATCCTCCGAGAGTCGGCCTTGGTGTCCGGACCGAGGCTATATAGAACAGAAGAATGAGATCATGTCCCTCAGTAGCAGCATTTGAGCTCAGCTGCGAGCACCTCAACCATTTGCCATTCCATTTATTACCTACAACGACCAACTGCACCATAGCTACAACACAGCGTTGAGTTCGACATCATCCAGACATGCCTCCCGAACACCCCTCCGTCCGCCTCGCCTTTCTCGGCTGCGGTAAGCCTCCAGGATGAGCTTCTCGTCTTACTGAAGACTAGCTTACACATCAATCCAGGCCATATCGGAAAGGCACTTCTCGGGGCACTCCTCCCATCAATCTCCAAGCCAGGCAGTCAAGTATCCAAGATCACAGTGGCCGTTAGTCGTCCAGAATCCCAAGCGCAGCTCCAACGCCAGTTCCACGATACCACCGGGACAATCATACATTTCGTCCACGGGGAGAACGTGGAAGCAGTACAAGTATCAGACGCAGTACTTCTTGCATTCCCACCGGAGGAGACAATGGCCATTCTCTCATCCTCTGGAATGAAAGAGGCGGTGCAGGGTAAAATCGTCATAAGCATGCTTGCCCGGGTCCCACGGGCAGAGATATCCAGATTGCTACAAGAAGAGACCAATGCCAGCTGCAATAGTGAAAACGTCCAGATAGTCCGCGCCATGCCGAGCATTGGAACAGCAGCGCACGAGTCCGCAACCTTCATCGCGAGTATCGGGCCAGCGCAGGATAAGGCCATGGAGCTTACCAGGTGGATATTCAGCGCAGTCGGAAAAGTCTTTTACGTGTCAGACGAGCACTTTGACACAATCACCGGAATGTGTGCCTTTTCCAATGCGCTTATAACTACGTCAATCCAGGCTATCGCACAGAGGACGAGTGGTGAGGGAGTCCCCATGGAACAGGCTCTTGCAGTTAGCGCGCAGTGCATGAGAGGCTCTTTGGCGTTGATTCTATCTGGTACAAGACCGGAGCAATTACAGGCGTCATTGTCAGCCCCAGGGAGTATTACAGGACAGGCTATACAGGCTCTGCAGGATGATCGACTGGCGGCCTTCCAGGACCTTGTACTCCGGGCAGCCATTTCTCGAGCAAGAGAGGATGCTACCGGCCGCTAAAAGTGTGACGTTGTATACAATTCTAGGTTGTATTTAGACTAAATATTGCACTCACTGATATCAAATGCCTATATGATGTTCGAATCTGCCAAAAAGAAGTTATATTCCCCGGTTAAATTCCACCATCCCAGCCCTATCCCAAAATTCCGGCTCTAATTTCGCAACATCAATAACCTGCCGCTGCGGAAAAGCCGCTATCGCCAGAGGCAGAACCACCAAAGACGTTGAAAAAATGAGGCCCAGATTGACAGGGACCAGGAGAGAGGGATAGGCTCTCAACAAAGCAAGCCGCTCCATCCTCAACAGAATTAACGGCGGAATAATCATGACAGGCGCTGCATTAAGAACCCGGCTAATAGCAGTCTCACTGATCGCCACCCAGGCCGCGCGTTGGCTTTTGCCTAGCGGTTGCATTGGCTCGTCTGACTGTGATGTCTGTGAACGAAGAGGGTAAATGTTAATACCCTGACGAACCTCGTCGCTGCGCATCAGGAGAACGTTAAGGGCACTGGCACTCGTCACGGCCGCGAACGGGGTCAGACGGGATAGGACTCTCTTCGTCGTCCCGCTGGGGCTTTTGAATCGTTGTATTAAGCTGTTCAGACCAAGAGCTACAGAGCAGGATACCGATACTGCGGCAATATACGATTTTGCGATTGTAGAGTATGGGAGGGGACTGGATTTGTTGGCGTTTGCGTTGTTGATGGCGACGTTTAGGGATTGGTTCATGATTTGCCAGAAGATGATTCCGTTTCTCTATATGTAGACAATTAGTATTAGTAGACACTGTATACCTGTAGCCGCATTTGAACCCACCGTCAGGCCAGGTGTCAGCATGCCTGCATTCACTACGAGGTTTGACAGTGCAAAGCAGGACATGCGAAAGGGTAGGAAAACAGGCTCGCCGGTGTCTTTCGGCACAGCCACTTAGTCTGGATGACCAGGACTGTATACGGAGGGCTCCACTAACCAGGGTGTAAGGTAGAATCGAGCAAACGTTTGGCCGTCCAGACGTCCGGGGTGACGGTAGCGATATGGCCATGTCTATACGAGGATACCAGCTCTTTGGCCTGTTGCAAGCGGGCCTTGGAGGCGAACGCCATTCTTGTCCTATTAGCATCTGCCATATATCTACCAGAAACTTGAGCTTTGGAGATACCTTGGGTCACAGAGACCAGCTGCGTGCTGGACACGACCCCAGTACGTATTCAAGTCATATTGTGACTGAGGCAGCTCTTTCAGTTTAGCTGGAAGACCTGACATGGTGGCCGTTAGATGTTACTACTCATGCGTGATACCTTGGAGTCTTTGTTAGAAATGGCTAATTGACGACAAGGCCTACAATATCGCAAACTATGACTCTCCAGCCAGAAGCAATATTACCAATCCTCGTGGAGCTCGGCCTGCATTGCCGCAACCTGCTCGGACATGGTTGTAGGACAGCATACAAGTATATCCGAACACCCGAGCTCATCTCGGTGGTCACATCCGAGTGCCAGCGTTATATGAAGTTAAGTTACAGGGCCATGTTGTCCAGGCAAATAATCCTATACGTATCACCGAGATCATAAGAGAACATCATGACATCAATCGCGAGCAACAATTTGTTGACCCGTGCGAAGTCTGATCTACTCTGCACGGCGAGTATCCATTGAACCGGGCGACATTAGTTATCCTTCTATCTGTACTTCATAGCTAATGCCTGTCTCAGGCCTTCGGGATCCGTCTAGCTCCATCTCCATGGACAGTCCAACTAGCCAAAGCAGCCGGGTTCGACGCGCTGTTCATTGACCTGGAGCACTCAGTCTTGTCTCTCGTGGATACCGCGCAGCTATGCACGACGGGAATCCTCGCGGGAATTACGCCGTTTGTCAGAATTCCATACCAATGTGGTGATGGCTTCGTGCAGAGGGTCCTTGATGCGGGTGCGATGGGGGTGATATTTCCACATGTAAAGAATAAAGGTGTGTACCTAGTCGTCAGAAGCCAATAGTGCCCACTGACATATACAATAATCAGAGGATGCTCGAGATGCAGTCTGGATGTCCAAATATCCCCCTACGGGCACACGTTCAATGACAGGACAACTCCCCCAGTTTGGTTCAGCTCCTCATCCGCACGAAGTTGTTATCCGAGAAAGTAACACATCTGGGTCAACAGTATTCGTCATGATGGAGACTGCAGATTCCATTGAGAATGCACATGAGATAGCAGCCACCGAGGGCGTTGACGTCTTGTTAATCGGATCGAATGACCTATCCATTGAGCTCGGAGTGCCGGGCCAGTTCGGCAGTCAGGTCTACCGCTCGGCAGTGGAAAGAGTAGCTAGTGCGGCGCATGCATCCGGCAAGATATTTGGGTTTGCGGGGGTGTATGATAATGCAGAGGTCCATGATTGGGTTGTGAATAAGCTGGGGGCGAGGTTTGTGCTTGGGCAGCAGGACTCGGGGTTCATTGCGAAAGGGGCGAAGGAGTGTATGGCCGCTATGAAGAGAATCCACGAATAGTCTAGTCATTTCTATGATATACATAATCAAGAGGTTACTATGACCGTGATTGACATCGACTTCCTTTCCTGTTGTGTCTCGCAACCTGCCCGGCTACCCCTGTCAGCAATATCAGACCGACCCAGCTCGGGCATCCAAGCCGAGTATAAAGGTGAGATATTATTGGCATTCTAATGAATGCGGAGAAATGAGCTAGGCAAGTATCTGGGGTGTCCAGAGGGTGGATCTCTATTAACGCGGAGAGGGGGTCTGGGGCTATATAAATGAGAGGACGAACCTACCGTAATTGATAGGACCCCAGCTATCTTTGATAACAGTATCGGCCTGTGCTAGTAGCCTATTTGATACCTCTCGTTATGACGGACCCTACTGTCAAGTCCGATGTACCCATGGGCCCCAAGGACGACCACCCTGGAGCCGAGATCACTGCCAGAAGAGGCAGTATCAGCCCAGGCACAGTACATTCAGTTGCAGACGGTCATGGCCAATACGTCCGCTCATTCTCTGCTCGTCAGGTTCATGTATGTTTCCCTAATCAAACTCCAACCAACTTCAGACCGTTAATTGGCAGGTCATGGGTCTAGGAGCCAGTATCGGCAGCGGGATCTTCATCGGTACAGGAAAGAGTCTTTTCACCGGCGGCCCAGGTTCCCTGCTTCTCTCCTACTGCTTAATCGTGATCTGTGTATGGGCGGTAATCCAGACCTTGTTTGAGATGACGATTGCCTTCCCAACATCGGGCAACTACCTGGACTTTGCGGATCGCTGGGTTGACCCTGCTCTGGCATTTGGGTCAGGGGTCGCGGAATGGATTGGTGTGATGCAAATACCGTAGCGAACTTTTACCACTTTGCTAATAGAAAGTAGGTTGGGCTGCATCTGCTGCGTCTGAGGCGTCCTTCTTTGCTGTGTTGGTGAATTACTGGGCTGAAGAGCGTATCAACAATGCAGCTTGGTGTCAGTATCTCTTCCCTCCCAGTTACACGGACGGAAATGGCTGACGCAGAGATATAGTAACTATCTTCACGGTAATATATATTCTGGCATTCTTTCTTCCTAACCAAGTCTTTGCCTGGATGCAATATGTTTGCTGCATCGTCAAAATACTGCTTCTCCTTATCCTCTTGCTAGCATCCCTGGCAGTTATCTGTGGTGCTGGTCCTGATGGGTATGTGCATGATGGTCAGTTCTGGACAGATCTGCAAGCCTTTAAAGGCAGCTTCACAGTATGCACCCTCTCTGCCTCCTCACTGGTGGAGTGAGTTGTACTGACGATTAGGGCTTCGCGAAATGCACACTCCTCGCCTCCTGGGCCGTGGGAGACCAGATATTCCTCGGTGTCATTGGCGGAGAGACAGCTAACCCCCGGTACTCGATGGCACACACTGCCAAGTTAGTCCCTTGGCGAGTCATCATCCTATACCTGACCGCAGCCGGGTTCATCACACTCCTGGTTCCATCCAACAGTGACCGTTTACTGGGGGGGAGCAGATCCCAAGCATCGCCGTTTCTGATAGCGTTCGACGACGTGGGGATCCGCGTGCTCCCAGATATAATGAACGCGGGGATGATGATTGGGATTGTTGCCAACGGGTCTGAATCATTCTACCTGGCATCGCGAGTCCTGCGGGCGATGTCCCACCAGAGGCTGATACCTGAGAGGCTCGCCCAGGTCGATGAAATGGGACGGCCACGAATGGCTCAGCTGGTGACTGGTGTCTTAGTGCTCACTATGACTTATGTTAGTTTGACAGGTTGGTTCTCCTTCCTCCTGAACTAATTGGAGAGGCCCAGTACTGAACATATACATCTTGTCCAGCTGGAGGGAGCGAGGTTCTAACATGGCTTGTGAACATCACCAGTTCAGCGATTGCATGCAACTGGCTCATCATCAGCGTCACTTCTCTTCGATTCCACGCAGCCATCAAGGCGCAGAAGGACGGCCTCTTTACCGAGCCCTATGCGTGGAAGCTCCAGAGCTACCCCCTTGCCCCTACAGCCTTGATGCTGCTATCGGTATTCCTGATCGGATGTTCGCTGACCGCAGGAATAGACTCAAATGTAAGCCTCGTCATCCATTTTGAGCTCTCCTAATTAATGCTAGGAACAGGACACCCCACGCGGCCGCTTAGAAAACTTCTTTACCTACACTATCGGTCTAGTCATGGTTATTCTGTGCACGGTGGGATATAAGATGCTCGTGCGGACGCCATGGAGGTCGCCAGATACGGCAGATTGCTTGACGGGCAGGCGTCGCTTGACAAGAGACGAGGTTGTATTTCTGGATGATTACTACCGTCAACCACGCTGGCGCCGGTTCGTTGAGTATATTCGACTGTGGTAGTGGCAGCCCGATGTCGGGATATACTATCTCCCTGATAATGAGAAAACGCTGCTTGTGTATGTATGACCATGAGCAACGTTTCAAATTCCAGCATAATATATCTATCGCTATCCTATCTTGACCACCTCCAGTCAAGTCCCATCCCAAAGCCAGCGGTCCTCTCCCAGACTTGCAATATTGCCCTCAACCAGCACATCCTCTGTAGCCAGCTGGTTTACCACCGCCAGTATCTGTTCAGAGAGAAGACCAACGCCCTCTGTCTGGTCTCCCCAATCCAGCCCCAGTGCACCATTCATATCAATCCCCGCGTCAAGCCCATCCACACCTGCCGCGCCAGCTTCAACCCTATGTAGTACGGAATTACTAGGTCCAATTCCCAACATATCAGCTTCTGTTCCAGCCCTCGGACCCTCAGATTCCTGGATAAGCCATCCTAGTATATCCAGCTCCGCACGCCGAAACTCCGCAATCCGGTTCCCTTTTAGCTTCATATCCTCGAGGATACTCGTAGCCGTTTCATGACAAGAAGTACTGCGGCTTTCGGTGGGCACAATCATAGAGACCAGACGCAGCGTGAACGCCGATGCGAATGTATATTCGAGATCGAAGGGGAGAAATGTTTCTGCTTGTTATATTAGCACGGTCACCTTCTTTCCTCTCTCTCTCTCTCCGTTCAGTCTGACGGGGTAGAACACACCTAGTAGATTCTTCTCCCTCAGCTGTCCCAGGATCTTGAGTGACTTTGTAGCAGAGTCGGCGCAGCTCCGGGCCAGGGTGAGCACCGCGTGTGATAGTGGCCGTTGGTTAGTGCCTGTTGCATGACTATCCAATCGTTCCAGTAAGAGCGAGAATATCAGAGGGCGGATAGCAATTATGACGCACTGACAGGAATTAATTGATTTAGCAGGGTTAGCACTGCACATACGAAGCCTCAGCAGGAGATTCATTCACCAAGTGATATGACAACGTCAGTCGTGTGCTCAGTCCAGAAACTGCATCCACCGACGTCTTGAACCGGCTCTGGGAGACCTGCTCCCATTCTCGCGATAGATCCGCCATCTCGCGCAGCGCGGACTGCACCTTCTGCAGGTATAGGGCTGGCTGCTCCCCTCCAGGGTTATACACAGCTAGGTCGCGTTAGTTATAATGTAGCAATACCCAAGAAAAGGGTACTGACTGTGCAGAACATGATTCATCGCCTGCGATACTTTTACGTGCAAGCTGAGTCCAGTCAGACCGCGCGGGCACGTCTGGGGATCCCAGAGCGTGGCCGTGACGTCCTCCTCGCGCACGGCGCTGGGGGCACCAACGGACGCGGTGAGCTTGTTCTCGAGTATATATGTCGTCCACCAGATCCGCGTACATCTGTCGGCTAGTTTGGGGTCGATCTCTGCTGGGAGGGTGCGGTGTAGGCCCTCGATTACTGCTATACGCATCGCTTGTCCGATCTATCATCATCATTAGCAGTTGTCTTGTTCAACCAATCCAGGGGAGCTAACATAGCAGCAGCTTGAGTCCCGCATATCCAACGAGTAGAGATATAATGACACGGCCGCTAGAACCTCGATAGCGAGAATTGGGTCATCCCATACCCTCGACGGGTCCGGCAGAAGAGCCATTGCCCTGGTGAAGTATTGCGAACAAGCTGATTCGCTTGCTGCTCGAACGCGCGTCGACGGGGTGAGAAACGCCTCACCGAATGCCATCACGATAAGAAATTGAATATACCACAGCCGTGACGTATGGACTTTAGCATGGACATCGTCGTAGAGCTCATGCAGGTTCGCTACAAACTCCTCTTGGTCAAAGAAGTGAAATAGTTCGCCTAGGTGAAACCGAGTCGTACTGACGAGGTATAGAGCGTGGTCGAGTGATGGCAGGTCACTTACATCCGGTGCTTGGTCGGGATTGACACTACCCCAGTAGACCTGGTAGGCGTCGCCGTCTGTGTGGAATGGGATCTCGACTGGACTATGAGGACTGAATCGCTCGGCCATGCTGTTTAGCACGCGGTGTGTGAAGGACCAACTGGATGTTGGGCCCTGGAAGACTGGGCGATGGTCAATAGTCTGTAATATTGGTGATATTGTGGATATACCTACACCAAGTGCGCCGTCTCTTGCCAACACGGTATATGAAGCTCGATGGTGATACTAAAGGATTCCGATCGAGATGGGCATCCGGGACGTCGGCGATATCATCCTCATTCCCACTTTGGGTTGTATGTGGAGAGGGTGCTGGTATCGTCCATCAGCAACTCAGCAGGCAGTGGGAAACTCCTGTACTCACGAACGTTCTGTAGGACTTGGCCTTGTCGTCCTTTCACTGTGCGGCCACCATTTTCACCCTGCTCCAGCTCCCCTAGCTTGCGCTTCAGGGCCAGGAATTCCCTGCTGACAATGAACATCCAACTCGTGCCTAACCGGGTGAGCCTACCTTTTTGATACCGAAATGCGCCGGTCCCCTTCGAAGATGCACTCCTCCTCTCGGCGTTGGCAGCTCGTGCAGGGCTGGGTACCCGAGCATTTGACCTTCCGGGCACGGCAATGATAGCAGCTGGTCGATATTCTGTCAGTAGCGGTGTCCAGCGGGTGGATTTACTTTTACTGTATCTGATCAGGGGTTAGGGTGCCGTACGCTCCTGGGGCCCGTTTCTGGGGCTGTGGACTTCCCACCATGGTCGCTCTGAGTGATTCCTGGGTTCCTTCTCCAGCTCCACAGCAAGGTGGTTATTAAATAGCTGGACAAGCGGGGTAGCCCAGGGTTGGGGCTAATCAGCGTCCCTGGGGGTCTATGTGGGACCTGATATCATTGTCTCGTGTCTATTGAGTCCGGGGTAGGGCTTCGGTTGCGGAGGAATGGACCACATCATGTCTACTACATAGTCACCGGCTAATTTAAACAACACTGATTTAAAGTAGTCCACTCGTTTTACTCCCACATATAGACTAAGTAGACCCGAGGAGTCGCCCTCCGGTTCGCCGCCATAGCTCGGCACGCAAGGCAGACGCCATATTCCTCGACCTCTGCACAGCATCCGTATTCTCAACAGCCCTTCGATACAGATTCTGAACCAGCTCTGTCGTTGTACCCCATGACAGGCACTTAAACGGCCTCGGTGCAGCAAATCGCACCCGCTCATCAGAGGATTGAAGGTCTGCCTGGCGCCAGCTGAGAAGGTCGCAGCTGAGATCATCAGCCATTCCCTGTATTTGGCCATACTCGACAGGGATTGTTGGCAGGCCCTTGCGCGTTCTGTCCGAGTGCAGCGCGTACGCGTTCTGGATTGTCTCGGCATTATGTGACGCCACGAAGAGGTGCATATTTGGGAAGATCGGATAGGGGTCCGATGTGGCAGCGCTCTTGTCGGGGAATTCTCTCGACAGGAGACAAGACACAATCCCGTTGTAGCTATCGTCTGTATCTTTTTTGGTCTCGTGGATGACATCTCGCGGCTCGTTGGCGATGTATGCACCCCGGACTATCTTCAGCCCCAAGGTCCAGCCCTCGGTAGATGCAAGCCGCAGGTGATTTGTGACGTTATCTCGAGCTGACTTGAGGTAGCTCTGGACCGTGTTGTATACAAGAGGCGTGGACTCCCGATTATGACGTCTCATGAGGTCAATAACCCATAGATCCATCGTTTGTTGCACCACAGTCTGTTCGGCATCGATCCAGATCCGGGATCCCTGCGCGCGCGCTTCCTCGCAGATTTCATCCATGGCCTCTTTTATCGGCTGAGGTGGTAGAGGTAAGCCTTGGAGGCATGCGTCAACTGCAATCCGGCCTGCTCCTGTATATCTTGTTCCATAGGCGGTTAGCAGGCAGAACCATAGGGCTCTATATAAGGATAGTAGACACACTTAATGGCCAGGAAGTCTCCAGGCCCAACCATCTTCAATGTCCTTCTCGTCCCCTGCTTCCACGCTTCAATGTCCCCTAGTTCAGCCTCCGTCGGACTTTCCACTGACTCTGGCACTCGTCCTCGCCTCGCAACCACAATCTCGCGCGCATACCCCAGAATAACCCCCGTAAAGCCCTGCCCTTTAATCTGTCGAATAGTCCTACCTACTTCCTCCTCGTTCTCACCTGCCGCAAACTGCTTGTAAAAGGACGATCGGAGGGCTAGCCGAACGAGCGGATTCTTTTCCGGACTGAATAGCCGAGCGTCGTGGGACGCCATCAGTTTCATGAAGCCCATTGCTGGTTTGAGGAGGGATGTTGACATGATTGTTGTGAATGCCAACGACCGAAGAAGGACGCTCATTGGCATACGGCCAAGGGGTGGAATTTGGGAAGTTGGCTCCTTTGTCACCGGTGGTGCATCCAGTCTTGCGGTCGACCTGCGCCGCATGTAGGGCATCAAGTGTCGGCGTTGTGGGAGCAAGGTGGCTCTCCTGGCTAGGTAAAGAGGCTGCATGATGGATCTATGCAAAGGAAGTGCCTGCTATCGTCTGTTCATCCCCGCCTTGCTATGAAATTGGCGTTATATCTTTGCTGATAACCCCTCGGGTAGTCACCCCGAGGCAGCCCTACCACACTAAACATTCGATCCGTTAGTTCTGTCTTTGGCACATATGAGCATGATTCAATGACGTGTCGTAGATGCACCCCTCATCTGCCAAGAGAGCGTGTGTTGTATACCCCCGAGGGATACAGTGCTCGGGGGTATTTCCCGTGCCAGTCCTCGGACTCCTACACTGCACTATACTGGTCATTTGTGAGGGGTGCAATGATGGCCGCTTGTACATTGAACGATCTAACCTGGATATGTGGGAATTGTATCTAGTATTACGATCATAACCACAGTTACCGTCTTCCCCGGGACGATAAAAGACGATAAAGATAACATCGGTTGTTCTATCATTGACACTAGCGAGCACCACGTACAACCTGGTCAATAGCCCTAGCAACTACACCCACGTTCCCATCATTCAATCCAGCAACATTAATCCGCCCATTCGGAGGCAAATAAATATGAAACTCATCAATCAACCTCTCGACCTGCCCCTCCCCAATCCCCAACAACGAAAACAAGCCTTTGTCTTGTACCAAATGCTCCCAATCCCCCGGGGTCCCCAAAACCCTCGTCAACTCAGCATGTAGTCTCTCCCGATTCGTAGCCAAACGCCCCGCCGCACCAGCAAGTTCACCCAACCACTCCATCCGCAACTCCTCGTCCTTCAGAATGATCTCCGCCAGTCGCGCCCCATAGCCCGGGGCAGACGAGACCTCCCAGCGGACCAAAGACCGCAGAACATCCTGCACACGCTCTGCGATCTCCGCCTCGCGACAGACAACATGCAGAACACCAACCCGCTCCGAGTATAGGCCCATATTCTTCGAGAAGGATTGACAAACAATCATATCCACTCCGCGCGCCGCGAAATGTCGCACTGGCCAGATATCCCGCGCTGCATCCTCTGGCGCTCCTAGGCCGTGGTACGCAACGTCGAAGAAGGCGAGGTGGTTCCTTCTTTGGAGGATATCGCCTAAGGATCTCCATTTGTCTGCTGTCATGTCTGCACCTGTTGGGTTGTGGCAGCATGCTTGCAGAACGAAGATGGATCCGCGCGGTGCTTGCTCTGCGGCTTGGAGGGTGCTGTCCATATCGAGCTCATGGGTGGCGCTGTTATAGTATCTGTATGTCTCTGTGGGCAGCCCAGCGTGCGCGAAGAGGGGAAAGTAGTTTCCCCAGGCTGGGGTTCCAATGTAGGCTGTTGCTTTGTTGTTGTTGTTGTTGTTGTCACTGCTACGGTAGTGGGCACTGAGGAATGCGGCTGCGATGCGGTTCGCGCCTGTTCCTGCGACTGTCTGGATTGATGCTATCTGTTTCTGTTAGGTTGGCTGTTTATATATGCGCAGAAGTCTTACCTGGGAGGAATCTACTGAGTCCCCGAACATGAACTCTCGAGCCAGACGGACGAATGATGGGATGCCCGTTGTTGGATTGTACTGTCACACATTATAAGCCTCTATCCAGGGCAAGAAACCACTGTATCGGGATACTGACGTCGTGGCCTATATTTCTTCTTGCAAGAATCGCTTTCGCCTAGTGAGCTGTTAGCTTGCCTGAGCACAGGTTACGCAGCGAGTGCCACCTTTTGAATTGCTGGAAACTCATAATACCCTCCGTCCTCCTGGCGGTATACACCAACGCCCAGATCGACCTTATCCGGATGTGTGTCGTTGTCTGCTCGGGCTTTCAGAATAAACATGGGGTCAACAGGCGCCCTGGGTACGGATGCGAATGGCACGTTTGGAGCCATTGTTGCCGCGCGAGATAGTAGTCGTCCGTGATGCTTCATGGTTCTGGAATATTGCTAACACGCACAGATTTCCTGCTGGAAAAGCGGCTAAGAGGAGTAGGACTAGTATTTCCTGGCTCGGTGGTCTTTCCCATCCCCGAGGTAGCAATATCAAGCTCGGTGGTCATACCCGGAGTGCTATTCAATAAAGGCCCACGCTCAGTCAAAGTTATTCCTATTATTCCTCTACCATAGGCACTATCCCAAAATGCGTCTCATTACAGCCAAATCATCTCGGCCTATGCTACAGGGTCTCCGTCCACGGCCTCCTCAGCGGGCACTGCTGTCTGTATACACCAAACCGCCATTCACCAATGAGCCTGCTGTACAGTTCCTGTCATTGCAAAATATACATCCCAACTAATGTGTACTAGAAAGTCTATGCAAAAGGCTCGCCCTAGCGCACCGAACTGACTGCCGCAATTGCCAGTATGAAGAAGTCTTTCCCTGTGCAAATCCCTCTCCCTATAAACAAACAACGGGGAGGCACCCAGGATATCAAACAGCAGCATAACCCGTCATCCCACAAGGAGGTCGTTGCTAACTGGCAACCGGCCACTCCTCGGGATGTCGACGCGGCCATCGACTCTGCCCTGAAGGCAAAGTCATCATGGGAGGAGATGCCATTAAAAGATCGGGCCACCATCTTTCTCCGCGCAGCAGATCTAGTCTCGACCAAGTACAGATCCGACCTCGTCGCTGCCACCATGCTCGGCCAGGGCAAGAATATCTGGCAGGGGGAGATTGATGCCGGACAGGAGGTTTGCGATTTGATCCGGTAATTAGCTACTCTTTGCCCTCGTCATGGCTGCAATATCTGATATCGCTAGATACTACGTAAGGTGCGCCTTCGACCTACACGCACAGCAACCAGCCATAAACGCCCCCGGCACCTGGAACAGACAGGAATACCGTCCACTCGAGGGCTTCGTCTACGCTATATCCCCCTTCAACTTCACAGCCCTTGGCACAAACCTCGCCTTCGGGCCCGCCCTCATGGGCAATGTCGTCCTCTGGAAACCCTCCAACCACTCCCTGCACGCCAGCTGGCTGCTCTACAACATCTTCCTTGAAGCCGGGGTTCCACCCGATGTCGTACAGTGGGTCCCGGGGGACGCAGTGGAAGTCACACAGACCTGCCTCTCGCATCGTGAATTCGCAGGCCTGAGCTTCACGGGTTCAACGGATGTATTCAAGAGCCTTCTCGGCCAAATCGGCCAGGGAACAGCGCAGAACCTGTACCGCCAGATCCCGCGCGTTGTAGGCGAGACAGGGGGGAAGAACTTCCATCTTATCCACCACAGCGCGGACGTCGATAACGCCGTGAACCATACGATCCGAGGCGTGTTTGAATACCAGGGGCAGAAATGCTCTGCGGCCTCGCGCGTCTATGTCCCACAGTCGATGTGGCCGGCGTTCCGCGAGAAGATCGTCTCCAGGACAAGGGAGCTCAAGGTGGGCAGTCCCGAGCAGTACGAGAACTTTGTGAACTCGGTAATTCACGAGGTTAGTTTCGATAAACTGGCTGGTGTGCTCTCCCGGGCAGAATCGGATCCAAACTTGACTCTGCTTGTGGGGGGTGAGGCGTCGAAGAAGAATGGGTACTTTGTGCATCCGACCCTCTACCAGGTATCTGATCCGCACCATGAACTCATGCAGCGCGAGCTATTCGGTCCTATTGCTGGGGTCTATGTCTACCCTGACGCAGAGTGGGAGCAGATTGTTAAGACCGTGGACGAGACCTCGGAGTATGGACTCACGGGCAGTGTCTTTGGCCGCGACCAGGGGGCGATTGAGTATGCTGAGCGAGGACTGCGCAATGCGGCAGGGAATCTGTATATCAATGTCAAGTGTACGGGTTCTATGATCGGGCAGCAGCCGTTTGGGGGCTCGCGGGCCAGTGGGACGAATGACAAAGTAGGGTCTGTCAATGTTATCAGCCGGTTTGTCAGTGTGCGGACTATTACTGATAGTTCGAGGACGTTGAGCGAGGTGCTGTATCCCAGTAATGAGGTGTAGTTCTTAGTCTACACATTATCCTACGAATACTTGGAGGAATAAATGCAATAACATGGTTAGGATACGTATGGTAAACAGTTGACTACCAGCTAGCCAACAGTATAGACTCTATCTATCACCCAAGCTAGGTCTACAAAACCTTCACACGCCAGCTGACTCCTAGGAAACGTAGAGCACTCCCGTCTTAGTGTATATCCAAATATTCAAATCACCTTCACTTCACAACCAGTCTTTAAGCCGACGAAGTGACTTGCCCTCCTCAAGACCCTCCAGTACAGGCCGCTGGCAAGACAAAAGACCCCAGTTCCACAAGCATCGTGAATGTAAAAGTAATCATAATCTATGTCTTCGGTGCCTACCTAGCAGATACTCTCACCACACAAACAACCACAGCAAAACACCGCATCAAAGACTTTAAAAAAAATTCCAAAAGGATTCGGCAGGTGATAATGCCAATTCCAAACCCGAATATGCGCACGGTCCAAACCACCACATGCTGTCGAGAAAAACACGTCGGCGAGCTGGAGCAGAATCCACAGGAGGACCCAAAACACGAAATATAGGGGGAATCCTACGACGAACGCAATCACGGCGGAGATTCCGAAGACGATGCGGCAGAGGAAAATCCTGATAACGGTAAAGGAGTTGGTGGGTTTATTCCCGTTGGTCCCCAGACAGGAAGAGATGAATCGTTGGTGCAGGGGGCGCTTGGATTCTGGATGTTGAGGTACAGGTTGCTCCGATGAAGTTGTAGCTGGTGCAGCTGTTGGTGAAGCAGTGGGTCCTGGTGGTGATGAGTACTTTGGGGCTGGCAGAGTTGCTGCTGAAATGTTAGCAGTCTAGTATCTTATATCCAAGAACGGTGTAGGACTTGCCTTCTTCATCGTAGACCCTCTGTATGGCCACGTCTTCTTCCTGGTAGGGAGGTGGGGGGTCTGTTGACATATCAGCAGCCAAAGACATGATTCTTCTGTCAATGCTTCAAGCTGATATGCTCATTCGTTAGATTGGATGGACTCGTTGAGCGTTTGTCCAAAAGAAAATGGCATGATGAAAGAGCTTAAATAGTACAATATAAATACAGGACTTGCGTGTTGGTGAATCATCGGCTTGACACATTTTGGAATGCTCACTATTCACAAGTTGCTGAGATCACATTCTTTATTTTTTTACATTTATTCCATAATGACCTGTCTATGAATATCCACTCTGCTTTACTCAACTACAAGGACTATCTTGTCGACGCTAAGGTAATATGAAATTAACCCTAACCCGGCTTCTCTATAGAAGTCCTATGTAGTAAATACCTAAGCCTGGGATGTAGCTTTTCGCAAGGGCGATACTCCCAGGTGTGAATATCATATCGATAACATTCCACCGTGAAGCCGCTAAGAGCCTGCTCCAATTACAGTCATAGCATGCATTACCGCTCTCCATCACATATTTGACAAGGACAAGGAACGCCCTGAGCCCATGAGACAAACCTAGCCGCCGCGCCGTGTTCGTCTTCGAAGCCCTCCGGATAGATCCGCTGAGCGAAAACCAACAGAAGATACAACGGCCAGTACGAGATAACGTAGATTGGATACCCAACGACATATGTCATCAAAATGAGGAGGCGAGTCACGATGATACCGGTGACGACGAAGGGGCGGACGAACTTGTTCTCGCTTAGCTCTTTGAGTGCCGTACCGCAAGACTTAGCGGTGTTTATTATATGGTTTCTGATGGTTTGGACTATGGATGGGTTAAGGGGGTTGGATGGCTCTGGGGTTTCTGGCGAATCTGCTGCTGCTGGCGGTGCTGTAAGTACCATAGGAGGTGGGCTTTTTGGTAGAAATATGACTGCTATTGAAGATGTTGGTATTTATTATATGTTGATCATGTAGCTTACCTTTTTCGTCCAGGACGCGGCCAGCAGACGCATTCTGGTAGAGAGGCGGGGGGATATCATAGTCGGTAAGGAGCACGTCGTGCTCATGAGAAGCCCTAGCTTCCAGCTGGCTGGATGAGTTACCCATTTTGGTTGAATAGGCTGTCTTAAGGACTGTGATAGACGGTCTGATAGGGGGAACGGGGAATTTTGCGGGTAGCGTATCCGTTCTAACGGACGTGAGCGTCAATGGATAAAACTCAGGTCATAAATAAGTAGGTGGACGTTGTCTAAGAGCAGCCTTCACGGATCAGCAGTCAGACCCTGCCTTGGAACAGGTAACAAATCAGTAAGTGGATGTCGATTCACGATTTCTGAAAGATGAAATACCCAAAGCGACCTGATATGTCTGTTGTAGAAGGAGCGAAGGACCAAGGACCAACCAAGATCATTACCGGAGAGTCTATTAGCAATACTTAGAAAAGGACATCGTTGATGAAGTCATGTCTTTCCTAACTTCCAAAACAGAATACCTCCTTGGAATACTCAAGCGAAGTGCGAACTCAAAGCTGGTCAGAATGGGATACAGAGCTCCGGAGTCCGATCCGTGGGCCAGCTACAGCCTAGGCCACAGACAACAACCTGTTGTACCATGACACTGGTGCCATATGATCGGACGCTGCTCTCAAGAGGCCTATCTAGGGAATGACACAACGTCCGGAATAGCTACCGTCTGTCGCGAAAGCTGGTCTGGACAGTTGTCAGCATAAACAGCTGATGTCCCTTAGGTGAGGCATTTATATAAAGTTTGCTACGTCAAGTCCAGGGCTTGTATAGAGCAACATTAAGAGTATGTTGATTTCCTCAACACGGCCGTAAAACTGCTCGTTTAAACCCTATTGTGCACCCAATGATGTCTTTGTTTCCTCTTTACCAGTGCTAAATGTCATTAAGGTTTGCACAGAGCTCTTGTTAAATTTTCGAAATTCGAATCCCTCCTTCTACCTACCTACCTACCTCTACCTACCTCCCATTCACACCACCTTTGTTAAACCAGCAATTCTTCAGTCCTACGCTTCAATATATCTTCAAAATGCAAGACTGTTCCTTCGATGGGCTTTCTAGCGCTCTCATGGATATTCGATTCCAGACTCAGGGTCCTCTTTCCCCAGACCCCGACGTCGATCCCATTCCTCCTGGAAACCGCCCTCCACCCCCTTCACCTCAGCCGCATGCTGAGCTTGAAGAACACCAAACACTTGGGATCCCCTCCTTTGAAATCAGTTATGAAGATATGTCTGTGGAATTATTCCCCACGCTGCCAGGGATATTCCCTCTGGGAACTGTCCAAGCCGCGGAACACGAGGCACTTGGCCGACCAGCCCCAGTTCCTAGCATTACCGTGACACAGCCATCTGTGTCTCAGTCTCAGTCTGCTGGACAGGGTCTGTCATATGGCATACCTGGGCGTTATAGAGGTGTGGCATTCGCTGAGCCTGCTTCATCAACCTCGCAGGCTGCTCAGCTGGGGGGACAGTCAGCCTGCAGTTGTGCACCCGCTGGTAAATGCCGAGCTATTCCGAGTCTGGTGCTGGGGCCTACTCCGCCGATTACGCTCTCTCAGGTACAGAGGCCACTGACTAGAGAAGATTCTGAAGCCGCCATGAGGCGGGAGGAGAGCGCGCAATTTGAGGCGTACAGGATCAAGGAGATAGGAACGCGGCGAGAGAGGTGGCGCTTTTACCTGGAACGAAATAACAGGCGGGCCCTGCGCCAGCAGCAGCAGCAGCAACAAGTCTGGCCCGGATCGCAGATACAGCAGGGGAACATCCCAGACAATGAATCCAGTCCGATTCCCTCGGCTAGGCCCGATCCAAATTCTCTGGCTACTATGAGCTCTAACCAGTCGGAAGGTATGCGTGCTACTCCTAGACCAATTCTGTGGTCGGATTGGCAACGAGCGCAGACTGGACAGCCTGCTACATCTGCATCTGCGTCTGCGTCTGCGACTACATCCAATGCCGGACCGGATGACTGGCAGCAGGCTCCTTATATCAGTCCAGCTTCAGGCTCTGAGATTTCTGCGCGGCCGCATCGGGGCGGGTTCAACTTTGGCTATTAGGGCTGCTGTCTCCCTGGGTATCTCGCCTAGGCATCTGTCTATCCGCACTAATGGAGAGCTAACTGGTAGCTCTTGCGGATCTTCTTTTTTATGATAATCCCGTTGCAAATTGCATTGAGGATTTGAACGAGATCAATAATCAGATTGCTTCTTCTTCTCTTTATCTAAAAGTTTGGTTTGCTTGGTTGGTTTGGTGTCACGGTGATGTGCTGGGCGCATACAGTCCGCGCGGAGTGTACATATTGCGGTAATAATTTGTATCTCGTCGTTAGTATATGGGAAAAATGGAATTTCTTTTAGTTCCAGAGAATATTGCAATGTTTGTTGTCTATGGTGATCTTTTTTTTGCAATTTATAACATTAAAGACAGGGTGATTAAGCTATAGAGTCGGCGGACCAAGCTTTCTCGTGAAGGAGGGTCGATTCTACTTGTGCAACCAATCAGTATTATTAAACGTAGCTCCTACTGTTGCTGTCAAACACAAATAGTCGGCCAACAACATTATATACGTATATATATATTATCTACCCATCAAGCCCATCCAAGACATCCACCGACGGCGCAAAGAAAACACAGCCCGTCAACGGCCTCGAAAAGTCCAGTAACCGATCATGCAAACCAGGCGGATGTCCCACAAACATACGCTCCAGCATCTTCTCAATAACCCACAACCGCCTCGTATACCCAATGAAATAAGTCCCGTACTCGCCCGCCCCAGGCGATCCAAACGGCATATTATCACGCAGGATATCATGCTCGTTCCCGTCCTCGTCTTCAATCGTGCTCAGCGTCTTATGCGACGCCTGCTTGCCGTCCTCGGCGTCGTCCAGCTCCATGTTATCGGGCTTTGTGCGTCCGATGATCTGCTCCTGCTGCTCGGCTCCGAGGCCCTTCCAGCCTGGTAAGTCGTGGACGTATTTCTGGACGACGACGTAGGAGCCGCCGGGGGCGCTGGAGGCAGCGCTGGGGTCGTCGTCGTCTGCGACGAGGACTGTGGAAGGCGCGTCCGGTCCGACGGGGTTTGCAGTGCCGTCTACGAAACCGAGGAGATCGCGAGTGTCAAAGTATCTGAATCCCGTGGTTTCGTCCTCAAGATGCACCGCGTCACCTAGAGTATCCATGAGCTGGCGCTCGAACTCGAAGCACAGATCGCGGCGTTCGGAGCGGATGTGGAAAAGGAGGTCGCCTGGGGTAGAGACGGCGGTGTGTTTTGCGCCCTTCACCTCGCGGAAGGGGTGTAGTTCTTTCGGCCGGGGGAGGTTGTTCGTTAGAGAGTCCCAGATGGATGGGCCGATGCCGACGGTGCATGTGAATTTGGCGTCGGCATCGCGGAAGGAGACGTTTTTGGCCAGGCTGGAGACGCCGGCGAGGGTTGAGCGGATGGTTGGGATTGCGGAGGGCGATGTGGCGGCGGTTAGGACGAGGAAGGTTGCGTGTCGTGTGAGGGGAGCTGTCACCGGCTGGGTGCTGGCGGTTGTGATGCTGCTCATTGCTCGTGTGGTTACGCTGCGGAGTCGCAACTGGGTCAGGTACAAGAGAGCTGTTGACGCCCTGGGGATGAACCGAGAATGCGAGCAAGGATTGAGAATGAAGCTGTACGCAAGAGATCCGGCACAGCTCATGGTTGTATACTCTGCACAGGTTCCCCGCCGTTGAGTAAGAGAAGACAAGCATTCTCCGTCCAATCAGCCGCGTTGCGTTTCACAGCCAGAACTGACCGGATTTGGCTTGACAGCATTGCAGCTTGAGCTCCAAGTGGGGACAGGAGTTTGACTGGCCAGTGGAGACTGAGACCCACGGATCGTCATTTCGAATGGACACGTATGATTGGTTAACTAGTACTACCCGATCGGGAGCAGGACCAGTGGTGGCGTCACTGTCGGCCCCGCTTTGTTCGGCTCCATCTATATTATATAGACCGGATGACGACTGCTGGGCATCCAGCAACCATCCATCTCCTAGATCTAGAACCAAGACCATATCATCTCTGATATATCAGAAAATGCCTCAAGGTGCGTCATTTCCACAGCTATTCTCCGGTTCCTATTACACTGCTAACCAAAGACTCAAACGAGCAGGAACCCAGCAACCCGCCGAGCACAAGGAAGGCCTCTTCGACAAGATCTTCCACCACCACCACAAGCAGGGAGAAGAGGGTCAGGGCGCCAAGGACGCCGGCCAGCCAGAGAGCGGCGAGGGCGACGAGGGCGGGATCCGCTCCGACCTGAAGAAGGACGAGGCCGGCATGAAGGAATACCTGAAAGAAGACGAGCAGCTTGAGCAGGAGGGCCGCACATATGGAGGTTTGATGTGATTGCCATCTATCTCGGCGCGGTGATTCTTTCGTGTTTCTTTGTTATGATTGATTATGATATGCTATGACCATAGGTAACCGCAGATACTACTCGATGGTTCTACTACAACCAAGTAGTCCATCCGATCCATTCATTTGTTCCCCCATTAAATAATAATATATAAGCAAATGCAAAGCTAGTACATAATATATCATGACTAGTCACTAATGCCCGTGCATAGACGACAAAAGCGAATCAGGCGTCCATCCGTCGTCTATCAACATCGTGGTGTTGCTGTTCCCAAGACAATAGAGCAGATTGAGAAGGCACTTTTCAACGCCCTGCCGTGCCTCTAAACTCAATGTGTTCAGAACCTGTACCAGGTCCTGAACGTAATTCACCTTGGACTCTCCCTCCTCAAACAGCCTTGCGAGGCTTTCAAATAAGATAACGCGCAGATTGTAGACTGAACTCATCCACATATGCTGAGAATCCCGTAGGAAGATTTCTAATTCATCAAGTGTATTTGGGCCGGTAGGTGTTGCTGAGCCACCATCCGAGAAGACGGAAATCGACTCTTGGATCAGGACGGAAATGGAGAATAGACAGCCTAGCATTTCATCCTCCCATTCCGTGATAGCCCCTCCGCTAGGGGAAGAAGCTTCAATCGAGTGCTGGAATTTCTGACGCAGAAGCGCGACTGCCGTATGAGTAATAGGGTATCCGAAAAGACCCCTGGTGTAGAACGATCCCATGAACGTTCTCATGTCTTGAATAAACGATATCAGCCAGAGGCAGCGGACCTTCTGGACGTCGAGAGAGGGCGCGGGCTGTCGAACAGGAGGCGAGAAGAGAGGGCGAGAGATCCGTTCGAGGTTATTCGTTGATTCGAGCCATGACGGCTTTGACATTAAAGAGACACTTATTCTGTCAGTGCTGTAACCCACAGAGTATGTACTTCCAACTGCACCTACAGGTAAACGACCAGTTCCAACCGCCAGTTCTCGTGCAGCGCCTCAACGCCACCTTTGGCGTCGATCATCCTTTGTAATCCATCACGGTGGATTTTCCAGTCTGCCACCGTGCCCCAGTATCGCTGTCACCCTATTAGCCGATGAGGTAAAAATAGAACTCAAAACTCAATGCATATGCATACCTCAAACGTGAGCAGCCGAACAACAGCCGCAAAAGCATCATCACAAAGTTCCTTCTCCGGATCACTAAGCCAAGTCCGCAAAATCCTGACAGCCTCAATCTTATACTTCAAGGCATCAGAAGAATTCGTCCCCCGTCGGGGCGGAGTGCCCGCGTATAAATGCGACAAATGCGCAGCCGAGTGCGCCATGATGCAGTTGAAAGACGAAGCGTTCGAAAGGTCCAGCGGGAACCATACATCTTTCATCGGATTGAACTCGGTGACGTCTAGATCTTCGAACATCATAGCCGCGTGCGTGCTGATCCCTGCAGCAAGTAAGCATAAATTGCTAATCCCGGAGACAGACAGTAGGCTAAAACACACAGTGATGTAAAAGTTTCTGATGCTGGCTCGTCAAATGCACAGGACACGTCTGGAACGGGTCCGGCCTGGCACTCGACAACGCGTAGCTCATCCCACAGAACATCTGAGCCGGATCGATACCAGGCTGGCTATGTTTCTTCTTCTTCCCGTGAACTTCCCCATCCGCACTACCGCCCGGCTTCAGGCCCGAAGAGCTAGTAGTAGCAGAGGAACCCTCCTCCTCCTCCTCCCCGTTCGAAGCACTAGTCGACCGCGGCAGCAAAGTCCTTGACGCCGAAGCCGAGGCCTTTTTCCGATTCGATGATTTCGCCTCCTGGTTGCGCTTGTGTCGACGCTTCCAGTGCTCGCGCATAGCATGGCTCCGCGCTTCAGACTGGATGTTGCCCGTCACGAACGTGAACTGGGATGTAGATGTAGATGTTGATGCAGTTTCGGTACCAGTGCCAGCCCCAGTGCTCGTGCCCGTTCCAGGTCCGGTTCCTTTTCCACTCGAGGAGCTGGAGGGCCGCGGAGACATCGTTCGATTCTGGCCATGGGGTGATGTTGGCTGGGAATGCCAGGGGGCGTTGGGTGGACCGTTGGTTTATTATGAATAACCTGCAGAGGTGGATGGCTGAAAATGTGCGGAAGAGATGCGGATCACATGATACCTCGACCGAGCCGGGCCCGATACGAGGAGTGCGCAGCTGAAAGAAGCACAAGATTCGTTGACAGAGCAAGGGAGATTCCACCGTGCATGGTTTCTCTGGCTGTCATTTGCCAAGGCGATGTGGCTTGTCCAGCACCCACACGATGTACCTAGTGGAGCCCAGCCGCTGCCTCGCCACAGTGGACAGTCGCATACCTACAGTACCCATGGTTCGGGTCTGGGTGGCCGGTATTGCAGGTTCACTTGAAGCGGTGAATAATGCGTGTTCGAAGCACATATTTGCAAGCAGACATCCATGGTCAGGAAATCCGTGATGACTGTCATAATCTTCTAATTTCCCATTCATTAATCCTATTGCAAGCCACGATCGAACTAATCAAACCATCCAATGACATTGCTTTCCAGAGACAGCCCCTTTACGGATATCGATTCCGTCCTACTACGGCGGAATAGCCTTTAGATACCCGCCTAGTCTGTAGAGTACATCCGCCCTATCTAACCTACGCACCCTTGTTTGCCGCTTCTGTGCGTTGCTGCAACTTGGTCCCGAGATCTTTATTGACACGGGTGAACAGATCTGCTCGGCGTTAGACTAATGCACAGTGAACGGTGTCGCCGAAGGTTACGAAACTCACCATAAACACCCTTGCGTAGCTGAGGGTACTTGACGCCCTTGATGCTGCCGACAAGGTTCTCAATGACTCTGTCCTGGTGACCGGGGTCGCGGCCAATGACTTCCCA
Organism: Aspergillus sydowii CBS 593.65; assembly: GCF_001890705.1. Lineage (NCBI taxonomy): Eukaryota > Fungi > Ascomycota > Eurotiomycetes > Eurotiales > Aspergillaceae > Aspergillus > Aspergillus sydowii. The sequence goes on along the minus strand of NW_024467863.1, from coordinate 1,851,187 downwards.
CAATTGTGCGGGCTGTACAAAGTCCTCGTCCTGGATTTCGCTGGCGTAGGCGGCGACCTCCCCGGCCCATTTCTCGTGCTCGGTATGCAGAGCCAGCGAGGCTGCGCTGACTCCCTTCTCATCTTGGTAGAACTTGGTGGGCTTGATGGAGGAGCCAACGTAGTTGGGGTCTCCGCCGTAGTTGTCGTCAAATCGCATGGCTCCGTCGCGTTGGAAGGGGCAGTAGACTTGCACCTTTGCGGCATTGGTTGGGAGTTGCTGGTAGTTTACACCGAGACGGTAGCGGGCCGCATCGGGGTATGCGAAGAGTCGTGCTTGGAGGACTGGTGGATGGATGTTAGTCTTGTAGCTTTCTAAGAAAGACGATGATGTTCAACGTACTTGGATCAGCAGACGCAGCGAATCCCGGAACCATCGTGGATGGCGAGAACGCAGATTGCTCGATATCGGCAAAGTAGTTTCGCGGCTATTCCTGTCAGCAATTTGCAAATGAATATGGCAATGAGACTTTACATTGCGGTTCATGGTAATACGACCAATCTGCTGCAGAGGGAAGTCCTTGTGCGACCAAACCTTGGTCATATCAAAGATATTCCACTTGTACTTCTCGGCTTCTTCAGGGCTCATTAGCTGGACGTAGACGTTCCAGACGGGGTAGTCTCCCCTCTCAATGGCCTCGAACATGTCGCGGATCATGTAGTCGGGGTCCTCTCCGGCAATCCTGGTGGCTTCCTGGGTGGAAAGGTTCTCAATCCCTTGTTGCGTTTTGATGTGGATTTTGGCGTATTTGAATGTGCCATCCTACGTCTGGTTAGCCAGACGTCAGGTCTGGTAATGGCTGTAGCATACCGGCTTGGTGAATTTGTATGTGTGTCCACTGTACGAGTTCATGTAGCGGACAGACCTGGGAGTGCCGCGGTCACTGAACAGAACAAGAAGCTGGTGGATGCCTTCGGGGTTGCCGACGTGGAAACTGTATATACAGATTAGACTAGCCAGCAACTGGAACTTGATACACCTACTCCCAGAACTCCGATATGGTTAGCATTGACTGCGCACCACTTGGCTAGGGAGGCAGACTTACCATGTTGGCGTCGGGAAGGTGAGTCTGAGGGTGTCGCTTGTGGGAGCGGTTCATTGAGGGGAACTTGATGGGGTCGCGAATAAAAAAGACGGGCTATTAATCAACGTCAGAGCAGGTCATTTGATCTCGAGATACCGACATACTGTGTTGTTAAACACCCAGTCGAGATTGCCCTCGTCGGTGTAGAACTTCAAGGCCCATCCGTGCACATCGCGGGAAGTGTCGGCAGATCCAGACTCGGGCCCAACAGTTGACACACGCTGAAGAACCGGAGTCTTCTTTCCGGCCTTGTTGAGGAAGCTGGCGCTGGTGAAGTCGGAGCAATTGCGGGTGCATTCGAATTCTCCATATGATCTAAACGGTCAACGGGTGCTTCTTCTGGAATATTGCTTATAGCTTACCCGGCAGCTTTGGCGTGGACAACACTGAATACTCGTCAGTATACTGGACATAAGTTAGTTGATGACGTAGTGAACTAACCGCTCGGGAATTCTCTCGCGGGAGAAGTGGGCGAGGGTCTCAATGAGCTGAGTATCCTGAAGCAATCCAAGACCGCCGCCCTGTCTGCCCTGCATCAAGACAGCTGTCTTGCTATTTGCGAAAGGGCAGCCTGCAAGAGTTAGTCCCAAACATAATTATGAGCTGAAGATGGGACCACCTTCGGCCAGAGTGTAGTATCTATCGTCGCCCATGTTGATAGCAATCGGTCAGATAAAACAGAAAAATGTATATGCACAAGTGCCCTGAGCTCGGCTGAGGAAAGCAGCTTAAATAGTCTCAGTCTGGACAGTACAACGTCGCCGTTCTTGCTTTTCAGACAGCACCAGCATTGGGTCTTAGAATTACGCCTACATTCATTGGAGCTCAGCTGTCTCGTGCCAGAGGGTCCACAGAGGCTGCCCCTCACCATTATCAGCCCTGGCTATCACATTCAGCATCAGGGTGCATTGGAGCTCCGCACGAGGTGACGCAAGAGTGGCCGTAAAGACAGTTCTCAGGTGCCAGCGATGATAACATGGAGCGGGACGATCAGCAATCTCCACTGCTCTGTGATTGGCCAGCTACCACTACCCGATCTGGCCAGTGCAGCCCGTTCCGGCAGCCGGACCCACTGCCAAAGCTTATCTTTTTATATTGAGAGGTATATTGAATTATATCGTATATTATTCTGACAACAACAGTCCTTGCACGGTGGATCCTACAGCCTCAGCCCGCCCCATATCCAGGTCCCGCCACGATCTTCCAACCCACGGTTGTACTTCTTTAGCCGCATACTTGCTACAAAACGTCCCAAGGTGTGGCGGTTACGCTCTAGAAGAACGCCTGGACCTGCGGACTGGACCTGCCGTGCGCCGAATCCGGGGGTCTTGCTATTCTCCGAGATTCTCTCTGGCACGGGCCATCTCCTCCATTCATGGCCCAACCCATGTTTGATGCTGACGGGGCCGCAGCTTGGATGCAGCGGATCCATGCCCTGCCGAGGCTTCCAGATAGGCCCATTGGTGGGACTCGCCGTCTTGCTCGCCGACTCCATCATTACTTCCTCTGCAAAGAGGGGGTGGCACATATTGTGCATTCGACAGCCAACCATGCAGTATAGGGCCTTGCGAATCTGGTCGGAGCTTTGCCGATCCATAAGCGATCCGAACTACGACAGCCTCGGACGCCGGTCGTTACCTTGGAAGCTGCATGTGTTGTGTCCCTCAGTTTCCATTCGCAGCAGCGACCCCGCGCCCTCAGCTGGATAATGGTGTAATCAAACAAAATGTTGAATGGGGTAGTCTATTCTTCTTCCGGCCCTATCTACCAGTTGAAGTAGTCAAGTACTAGTCGAGTTGGAGAAGTCTTGACGTCTTATCATCTTAACAGACATGTCTAAGGTCAGTGGGCTTGGAGATCATATTCAGCGCCAGGTTTCGGGCTCGTAACCAGTGCAGCTCGTACGCAAGATACCCGATGTGGAAATACAACAAAGCCAATTGGGACATATCAGACGGGTCGAGACTTCAGGGTTATTGGAGCTGTTGCGTTACTGTTTCAACCAAGTCAATGACGTCCACTGAGGGGTCAAAATCGAGCTGCATGTTCTTGATCTTTTTTGCTCCGTATTGCTGGATGGAGTCTGGTCTTTTCCTAAGAAGCCCACCAGCCTCAGTTATAAAAGGCATGTAGAAGCCAGCGCTGTTCCAAGTTGTCCAGCCATCCTTTGCATCTCTCAAGCTTCTTCAATTTCATCCTCAATTTTTTGGCTTTCTCTTCCCTTCAACATGTCTGTCCAAGACAATGCTAGATTCGACTTCATTGTCGTTGGTGGTGGCACTGCTGGCAACATCGTTGCTGCCCGCCTGGCCGAGAACCCCAATGCTAAGATCCTAGTTGTCGAGGCTGGTGTTGCCAACTCCAAGGACCTTGAGGACATCAGAACCCCTGCCAATGCCATGGAGCTCCGTGACAGCCAGTACGACTGGGCATACAAGACCACCATGGTCAAGCGCGATGACTACGAGCGTGTCGAGAAGCCCAACACCCGTGGCAAGGCCCTTGGAGGCAGTTCATCCCTGAACTACTTCACCTGGGTGCCTGGGTCCAAGGGGACCTTTGATATGTGGGAGGAGTACGGTGGAAAGGAGTGGACCTGGGACCCGCTCGTGCCCTACCTGCGCAAGTCGGCCACCTACCACGACGACGAGAAGGCATACTCGCCCGAGCTGAAGAAGATCGGTGCTGGTGGTCCCATCCCCATCTCGCACTCGGAACTTATTCCCGAGATGCAGCCCTTCCGCGATCTGCTTACCAGGGCCTGGAAGTCCACCGGCCAGCCCATCACCGAGAACATCTTTGACGGTGAGATGGTTGGACTGACCCACAGCGTCAACTCGATTTACAAGGGCCGCCGATCCGGCAGTTTCCTGGCTGTCGCTGACAAGCCCAGCATCACCATCCTGCCCGAGGTGCATTCCAAGAGACTCATCATCGACAACGCCGACAAGACCTGCAAGGGCGTCACGGTCATCACCGCGTCCGGCCAGGAACTCAACCTCTTCGCCAACCGCGAAGTCATCGTCTCCCAGGGTGTCTTCGAATCCCCCAAGCTGCTCATGCTGAGCGGTATCGGCCCTGCCGCCGAGCTCAAGAAGCATGGTATCCCCGTCATTGTCGACAGCCTACACGTCGGCCAGCACCTCCTCGACCACCCCGGTGTCCCCTTCGTCCTCCGCGTCAAGGACGGCTACGGCATGGACGACTACGTCCTCCGCGCCCACACAGCCCAGAATAAGCAGGCTATCCAAGCCTACCAAAACAACCACCGCGGGCCACTTGGGTCCGGCTTCCTCGAGATGGTCGGCTTCCCACGCATCGACAAGTACCTCGAGAAAGACCCACAGTACCGGCAGGCCAAGGCCTCCAACGGCGGCAAAGACCCCTTCTGCCCCTACGGGCAGCCTCACTTCGAGCTTGACTTTGTATGTCTCTTCGGCTCCGCCTTCCAGTGGCACTACCCAACCCCAGCCAAGGGCAACTACATCACGGTAATGGTCGACCTCGTCCGCCCTGTCTCCGAGGGCGGCGAGGTCACCCTCAACAGCGCCGACCCGCTGCAGCAGCCCAACATCAACCTGAACTACTTCAACAACGACCTCGACATCATCGCCATCCGCGAGGGCGTCCGGTACGCCTACGACGTGCTCAAGAACGGCGACGGGTTCAAGGATATCATCGAGGCCGAGTATCCCTGGGACATGCCGCTGCACGACGACAAGCTCATGAAGCGCACTGTGCTCGACCGCTCCCAGACCTCGTTCCACCCTTGCGGTACGGCGCGTCTGTCGAAGAACATCCAGCAGGGTGTTGTGGACCCGGGCCTTAGGGTCCACGGTGTCAAGGGCCTGCGTGTTATCGATGCCTCGGTTATTCCTGTCATTCCCGACTGCCGGATTCAGAACTCGGTTTATATGGTTGGTGAGAAGGGGGCTGATGCTATTAAGCGCGACCATGCCGATTTCTACAAATAATTTGATGGAGCTGCGGTAGATACTGTATGAAGTTCTGATGTGATGTACATGCGCATTTAATGATTATCAGTAACGAAGAATGGTATTCCTAACCCTTTTATCATACATGGTACTTCTGAATGGTAAACTAGAACGGCCCTCTCTCTCCCTCACAACAGCACTCTTGTTCAAGGCCAGTTTCAGTTTACTTCATGGATGGATTAGTATTAGTATTAGACGGCGGGGCCCGTAAGTCTGCGCGAGGAAAGCCATAGTAAGGCATAAGAGCAGCAAGAGACTATAAAAAGCAACCGCCCCGAAGACGACCTTCTTTAATGAAGGAGAAGTGTCTGGCTCGGTTGCGGTAGGAGGCTGATAAGTGGATTCCTCACGGTACTGGGTTTGGTATGGTGTAGTCTCTTGAGCTGAGTCTGCATCTTTACCGGTTAGCTTCTGGTTTCTGGTGGGGAGTAGGTAGTAGGAGGGTAGTACTTACACGAAAGTGGGATCTCGATGTACTCGTGAGTGTTTGATTCTGGAAATGCGCCGGGGGCCATGGTCGATTTATTGATCGATGTTGTGAATAACGGAAAAACGGTGATGGTCCAAGTAGAGCGACCTCAAGGATGAAAGAGATGCAGCTGGCTAGAGCTGTCCAGTACAGTAAGATCACTTTGTACGACGAGAAACGTAAGCAGGTTCTATTCGGGTCAGACCACGGCCATACGACAAACTCTATGTGAAGGAATATAAGTCACTGGACAAATTTTACCATACTTAACATAAACTCGAGCAGTCCATAACCAGCTGAAGCAAAAATATCGTCATGTCCTGTAAAGACTGCACCAAATCCAACCAGGTACCAAAGGTTAAGAACGGAAAGCCAAGTCTCGGCTCGATATACCTCGTACATGGAGCGGATCATCACTGTAATGACTCCGAGTGCCGTCATGATAAAGCATCCCATTACCGCTTTCCAGAAAACGTCGCACCAGTTTTGCAAGCGGTAAGGTCCTGGGTAGCTGTCTTCTTCGTCGCCGTGGGACTGCCTGTACATGTACTGTTGATAGTACTGGGTAGGGATGTATTCTTGTTGAGACATGTTTGAAGCCTCCGAGTTCGTCACGGTTTGAGAATTGTAGGACAAGTATGGAGCTGCAGAGATTGCTGTTTAGTCAGAGAACGGGAAGATGATTACGATGGAGATATATAGCCAGGTTAAAGTTTCTGATTCATAATAGAGTGTGCAGCAGGCCACCAGGTGGGATGGTATCCTGATATACTTCCACGAGCGATCTCGCACTTGCATCCATCTTCCCTCCATCTCCTCACCCAGCTTGTCCAAAACCTCAAGCATCACAAGTCATCTTCACAGTCAGTTAAACATGAGGAACGCATCCTCCTACTACGGCTACGAGAGCCTCCCGGACTCTCCAGATATTCCTGATATGGCAGAGGAGCCCGAGGGCGCAATCTGTACGTCTTCCACTCCCCATCTTACCTGATATCTCATAGCATCTGTCACCTAACAAAGCCACAACCCAGACCTCACAGACCCCGATTACGAGGAACTCGAAATGGACCTTCTCACCTACTTGCAGAATAAACGCCGGAAAGAATGTGACGCGGGAAGTGCGTATCTACTGCCTACCTACCTATAAATAACACTTTCCCAACATGCAGAACTGACGGTTTCTCTATTTAGTCTGTGACTGCCTCGTCCATGACGACCCGCCGCCGCTCGAAACTGGGGTTTCCCGCGAGCTGATCAAAGTGACTGTGGCTGTTACGGGAATTTGCTTCTGTGCTGGTGCATTTCTTGTCTTGATGTGGCCTTAGTGGAGGAATGGTGGCTCTGGTTACTTCTATTGGACACGGCCAAGAAAAGTACTTGTCCAGGGAATCGTGCCGCTGGATAACTCAAGGCCGTGGTGTGCTTGGAATATTAAATTAACCGGTTGTTTGTTGTGTGTTGTTTAACTAGGCTTTTACTACTGTGGACTTTTTGTTTTGCTTTCCGCTGGATATCCAGTTCAGCCCTCAAGTATGAGGGCTGGACATCGCATGTTTTCAGTTATATTGTGGATTATATTTGCCGGTTTTCCAGAAACGACAGCAGTGTGGCGATCTGCGTACCTCCCTAGTAGTGTCTAAATAAGAAGTGGAATGATCCCTACAGTATAGGGCTAGCCTACCGACACCTTGCAGACAAGGCCACCGGCACCACATCTAACGCTATGTATCCAGCGTTATGAGGTCATGTAAATCCAGGACGAAAAACTTAGATCCAGGAAATAGAAGTAGACTTTTGCGATGAAACCTTTTTTTCCTTGCGACGAAAAAATTCCTCATGCCAAACGAGTTATCCACCTCTGCGCTGGTCAAAAATGCCGTATCTTCTTACTCATATCCAGAACCATCGCCAGAATGAGGCGAGACAATGCTCCCACCTACATCTGTCTAGGTACTGTCCACACCTAATACAAGTGGCACAGCATAATACAAAGAGCTAACAGTGGTTCCAAAAAAGACGGTCTCGAAGCAGGGCTACAGCGACACAGAAACCTCGATCCCTCCCCCTATCCAAGTCCTGATCCTAGTCCCAGCCCCAGTCCCTATACTGGTCCTGATTTCAGTGCAGTAAGATATTATGTCGGGATGGCGATATTGCTCATCTTCCTTACGGCGGGCACTGTTCTGTTTTTTCTCTCTTCTGTCGTCATCATCTCCGTTGTGTGCGGTTGGGCGAAGTCCAGTCTGGTCTTTTGATCTGCGATGCTACATACCCTGGGTTTATTGGAGTTGTTTCTGGTAGGTTTTGGGGGATTCTTCTGTTGTTTTTATTCGTGGCGATGGGATGAAGTGGTGCGTTCTATAAACTGGGGAGCTGTCTATCATATTCTTCTATTCTTCATGTACGTGAGTCGGAGTTAACACCCCCTGATTCAGGCAGTGTAAGAAAGAAGTGTTATTTCTGTGTTGCTGGAGTCTGCAACACATATCCAAAGTCTTAGTCTATAACACCGTATCTATCGTTGACTTGACGTTGTTGTTAATCTCGACTCTACTCACTTCATGATCAAGATACGATCGCATCGGAAACGTCGTCTCACTTCATCCTTTACTTGGGGCGTAGCTCTACTAACATACCTTGCTCGGCTGTTACTTCAGGCTTACTTTTGAGCTTCTCTGTTCAGAGGACCTGCGCTTTAGTTCCCCTCGCTTCAGTTTTACCTGGGTTTGGCTCCTTGGCCTCACCCAAACCACTCTCTCCTCCTTCGCCATGTTCTCCGGTAACTCATCCCCGTGTTATATCTTTCCAATCGCCTATATCTAACTCTTTTCCTATCTTTATATCAGCAAATCTACTACTCACTCCACCATCCTCCCCTACCAAAAAGACTCCGTCTTCGTTGTCTCCTTTCCCCCGAGAACCGCATAGTCCACCTAGTCCGCCGCCCTCCCCCATTCCTATGAGCAGAGCCGAACGATTTGAGCACATCAAAAAGCTATTCCTCGATCAGTCCGAGAAAACGCTCAGAGAAATCACCAAGTCAGAGCAATACCTCTTGCGAAATCGCAGGATGGAGCCATGTGCGTCAACATGGAGAGATAGTGACGACAGTGAGGACTACGATCCCACAAAGGAAAAGTCCAACGCAAAGCGACAAGTAGCCGCTGACGGTGGGACTGGGCGTACACCAAAGCGCGAGTCCGAGTGTGTGGAGGAACCTGCATTCGACAAGCCTGAATGGATATCGGAAAGCTCTCTTAACAGAACGTTTTCGGATTCTCTCCCCGAGTTGGAAGAGGATTTGGTTCTGGACGAGGCTACTGAGATCGATACGATGGACGTGGACGTGGACGTGGTTGGAGAACAGTCGGGTCAGGGAAAAGCAACGGTGAAGGAAAGTTCCAAAGAGAGTGGCCTTCAAGTTGCGAGCAAGCTGGAGGGACCTGCGAACCAAACTGATTCTAGTGAAGAATCCGCTGAACAGCAACCTGAAGACGACAACACTCCTATATCCCTTGATTCAAAGAAATATGATGAAGAAATTCTGGATGTCAGACAGGGTATTCAAGGCGAGTCCAACAAAGAAAACGAGGAGAAACAGGATAACCTCCTGGGCCCCGAAGCCTCCAAGGAAAAAGGGAAACCGAGCTTGAACGAAGGGAAGCTAGAGAGTGTCCCCGAGGCCCCAGATAATCTGCAGAGTAAGGTCGGCGAAGAACCAGTCTCCGGTAACTCCAGCGGAAACGACAATAGAGCATTAGATGAAAAGCTGGAGATCGGTTCCCGCACACAAGATGATCGCGACAAAGATGGCGGAGAGCTGGCTAAGCAGGACAACCCTGGCCTCGATTACTCCAAAGAAAAAGAGGTTGAAAGCCAAGACGATGGACCCAGCCTGCAAACTCCCGGCGATGCCGATAGTGAAGCTGTGGGGAGGCAGTCAAGAACAGAGGCTCCTAAATCCATGGTGACGAAAGACGAGAGAGTGAAGGAGAAAGAGGGAAGCGACGCAGAAACAAAGCCCGCTAAAACGGCTCAGTCATCAGGTAAGCCTGCAAGCGATGTACCAAGTGTGAATATGCAGGAGCCCCAATCAACTGATGGAACAGAAATCGACAGCAAAAACACGGCCGCCGAACCCCAAGCCGGAACTGAACCTGACCACGGAATTCCAAAACGGCTGGACATGGTTGACTCTCAGCCAGGCGCAAACTCCAAAGCGGAGGACGCGGATGTAGCACAGGCATTAGGGCCCCGGCCACAAACCAAAGATGCCGAGACGATCCAGTCTGCCGAGACCTCGGAGCCGTGTTCCTGGTGTGATGATTTTGCGTACGGTCTCGTCGGCTTTGAAAAGCACCGACCAGGTCCGATGTGCCCCCGCTGCGTCGAGCAGCGCTCCTGCATTGTCAAGTGCACTGGCCATCGAACCGAGCCGTTGGATGGGCTCAGACCAGAGTCGTTTGACTTCAAAGCCGCATACGACAGTTTGAACCCGGGCACTGGGAAGCGGGAGATGAAAAACCCGTGGTGTAGTTTATGCCCAACGCCGGCATTCTTCCAGTGTGCAACACAGCCAGCGACAAGCGGTCATCTGAAGTCCACGGAACCTGGATCGGTCATGGGGTGCGGTCTGATGCTTTGCGAATCATGTAACATCCTAATTCAAGCCCGTAATGACCTCGCCTGGGTTGTGTCATTCAGTAGATCCGAAGATCCAGTTGATGGAAGTCGTGCGGACGTTGATTATCTTTTGCCTGGCAGCGAGTTTTGCAAATAGGGAAACAAAATCTTGGAAGTCTTTGGCATGAAAATCTTGATAATGGCCATTTACTTGTGTTTTCTTTCACCATTTGATGCGTTTAATGAATAGTGAAACACAAATAACACAAGAGTGAATAATGAAGCTATTCGTGAAGGAGTGAAAGAAATGACTAAGCTTAAAAAGTCGGATGCGGGTTTTCCCATTCCACCACCAGTTTCAATTTTCCGCATTCCACCGTTCCAACTGCCCTTTTCTCTTGTGTTCTATTGGGGCTCTGGGCTGAATTTCTGCCAGTATCCGTCGACTTCACTGCCTCACCCTCTCCCACTTCTCCGTGTTACCTAGAGCTGCCACGCGCGCGGCTCGCTTCACGACGTCTTCCACAAAGCGCCGCAAGGTAGCGGAGCCTCGCAGACCAGGAGCCCATCCGGGTTTGTCGTTTGCCTCGCAGGCCGGAAGACGTCACGCCTCCGCTTCCTCTCGCTCCTCTCACTCGCCCTCGAGGCCTCGTCCCTCCTCCACCTCTGGCTCCAACCGCAGCCAGACCTCCTCGCCCTCCCCGCCTCCTCGCTACATTCCCGCCCATCTGCAGGACGAAGTGCTGGGGAATCGACCCCAGACGAACACTGCTCGCTTACCCACCCCGGACTCCCCGCCAAGCACCGACGACTATCCCTCGGCCGCCTGTGCGGGCTTGACCCTTGCTAGTGACGCTGCGACCGACATGTCAGGCTCAGAAAAGAGAGATGGCAGCATCCCCCCACCCGGGCGCGATGCCAGATCAGCCTCGCCCAGTACTAAGCGGCCAGCGCCCGATGCCGAGCAGGACGTCGAAATGAGCTCTGGTCCCGGAGACAAGGGTACACAGCCATCTTCCAACACCAACCCCGATCAGATGGACACGACTGGTTCTGAGGAGGACTCTACGGGCAACGATGGTAACTCTGCGTCCGAGAAGGCCTATCAAACACCATCCAGCATGTCTACCTATACCGGCCCCGTGGCCGGAACGCACGAGAATACCAAGACTGAAGCTTCAGTTGCTCCTGGCGAACGCCCTTCCTATGACGACCAGGTCGCAAAAGTAACGTGCTTTATGATGCAGCCTCTCCAGGAAGGCCAAAAGGGATATGCTGTCTCAATGTCGTGGTTAAAGCGGGTTCTATCACGAAGCTCCACCCACGCAGAGAAGATGGACAAGACAGCTGCGGAGGGTGACATCGGTCCTGTCGATAACTCAGACCTTGTCCTTGTTACCGACCCGGTCAGAACGGGGTTCAAGGACGAACGCGGCGAACCCTACATCCCTCTTCGCCCGGGTTTGGAGATGGGCGAAGACTTCGAAATTGTGCCCCAGGAAGGCTGGGATCTCATCATGCAGTGGTACGGTCTTGCGGAGCAGTCACCGGCCATCATTCGCTACGCTCATAACACCAGCCCGTCGGGCGATATGGAGAACGTCCAATACGAACTCAACCCACCAATCTACACCATCTTGAAGCTCTCGAACCCGTCCGCCGGAGTAACCCCAGACTCTCTAAGAGAGAAGAACAAGGCGCCGGTTAACACCCTTTCCAGTCGACACACCAACTTTCAAGAGTGGTTACGACGCGCAAAGGAGTCGGTCCGCGTTGACTCTTCGTCAAAGGTTCGCGTTTGGCGGGTCTTGAGTGGTTTGGGAAGTGGCGCGGCATCTGCGGCCGTCACACCAGCTGCTTCTCGCAGTGCTTCCCCGGCACCTTTCTCGCCTCTTGTCTCGAACGCCGGCAACAGCTATATCCTTGATCTCAATACCTTCCTCTCCCTTTCTGAAGGAAGTCAGAGGGAGCTTATTGATATCAAAGACCAGTCGACCAACACCAACTACAATGGTAAGATGACGATTGACATGGCCGGATTAAGTCCTGGTGGTATTGTCGTGCTAGAAGAGCGTGCTGGTGCGGACTGGGTATCTGAACTGTCCAAAAAGGCCCTAGACCGCCTCGGTGTGCCTGCCAATAACGTGAAGGCCAACAAGCTTAAAACGAAGAGCCCGGCGACGAGCGGACGATCATCTCCAGTATCAGAGCCGATGCGAAAAACACGTCGGGACGGCAAGCCTCGTGGCAATACTGGTCTCAGCAACCTGGGCAACACATGCTACATGAACTCTGCCCTGCAGTGTGTTCGCAGTGTAGAAGAACTGACCTATTACTTCCTGAGTGAGTTCCACCAATCTTCTAATCGAGCCATTTCTAACTGTGAAAAAAATAGACGATGTCTACAAGAAGGATCTTAACCCCAGCAACCCCCTCGCGCACAACGGGGATGTCGCCAAGGCATATGCCAATCTTCTACGCACCATGTTTGACGAAGCCGGTCAATCGTCCTTTGCCCCCAGACACCTTAAGAATACTATCGGCCGCTATGGCCCGGCATTCTCGGGATACGGACAACAGGATTCTCAGGAATTCCTTCTGTTCCTCCTTGACGGTCTGCAGGAGGACTTGAACAGGATCCAGAAAAAGCCGTACATTGAGAAGCCGGATTCCACAGACGAGATGGTGCACAACAGAAAAGCACTCGAAGATTTCGCTGATAGGTGCTGGGACATCTACAAAGCCCGGAATGACTCGGTTGTTACAGATTTGTTCGCTGGTATGTACAAATCGACTCTTATCTGTCCGGTCTGCGATAAAGTCAGCATCATCTTCGATCCCTTCAACAACCTCACTCTCCAGCTGCCGATCGAGAACCTCTGGAGCAAGTCGATATTCTACTTCCCCCTCAACAAGAAACCGATTATTATTGATGTAGAGTTCGATAAGAACTCGAGCGTCAAGGCCCTAAAGGAGCTGATCGCTAAGAAAGCGGGGTCGGATCCCGAGCGACTTGTCATGTCGGAAATATACAAGTACAAATTTTACAAGATGTTCGATAATACAAGTTCAATCGCCGAGTGCCAGATTAGCGACGGTGACGAGATCGCCATGTTTGAACTCGAATCTACGCCGACAAACTACAACCCTGACAAGCGTACGAAAAGCAGCTACTATTCATACGGCCGCTCAAGCTACGATGAGGTTCCAGACTTTGAATCGCCCAAGGCAGATCGCATGATTGTCTCCGTCTTCCACCGGCACGAACGTCAAACAGGCTACCGACCGCAGCGTCAATTTTTCGGCGTGCCTTCATATATCATAGTCAAACGAGAGGAGGCCAAGGATTACGACGCCATTCTGCGGAAGGTTCTTGCCCAGGTTTCGACCATGACAACCAGAAACTTTCTCAACGAAGAAATGACCGATGAACAAGAAACGACGGAAGATTCAGATACCGTTATCATGAATGATGATGATGCGGAATCGGCTGACTCCAAGATCAAGACAACGTCTGTCGATGGCGAAGAAGGCATGGTGGACGTTTCCATGCGCGATGCATCCGACCAAACAGAGACTGCTCCTTCCGAAAATTCCACACCGGCCGCGTCTCACACCGAAAGTTCCTCCATCCCTGAGAGGTTCCACACTCTCTTCGACATCAAGATTGCCCGGACAAACGAAGCCGTTCCCCTCGGATTCAACTCCGTTGACGACCACAAGAACTATGACAAGATGACAACGCGGATCGTACCGAAGGCTATCTCGAAGGAAGCAGGTGGTAAGACAGACGCCGACGAAGATCTAACTGATGAAGGCGCCGCCGAAGATTCAGACAGCGAAGAGGTTGACAGTCTTGGCAACACCCGCCCAAAGACGCCGAAACCCAAGGCCCAGGGCCCTCTTATCCGTCCTGGCGAGGCCATCGTTCTCGACTGGGACGAAGACGCTTACGATGCTCTGTTCGCCGGTGACCACAGGGACCCCGATGGTGTCCGCGGCGCTGCCACGTGGACGCAGATCGAGCGCATGCCGGATCCAGAATTACAGAACCGACGTATGCTGCGGAACAAGCGTAAGAAGAAGGGCGTCACCCTCTACGAGTGCTTGGACGAGTTTAACAAGGAAGAAATTCTGTCAGAAAATGACGCTTGGTATTGCCCGCGCTGTAAAGAGCATCGCCGGGCTAGCAAGAAGTTCGAGCTCTGGAAGACACCAGACATTCTTGTGATGCATCTGAAGCGCTTCAGCGCCAGCCGTGGGTTCCGCGATAAGCTTGATATTATGGTCGATTTCCCAGTTGAGAGCTTGGATTTGACCGGTCGCGTCGAAGCTCCTGAGGAGGGTAAGAGCTTGGTCTATGATCTCTTTGCAGTGGACAACCACTACGGTGGTCTCGGTGGAGGTCATTACACGGCCTACGCAAAGAACTTCATGACAGGCTTGTGGAATGAATATAACGGTAAGTTATTGCAAAAAACTTGGAATTGTTGTTGGACGACAATGACTAATATGTATGTTTTTTTTTTTTAGATTCCTCGGTGTCACGACCGATTGACCCCCAGAACGCTGTGACATCTTCGGCATATCTGCTATTCTACCGTCGCCGCTCGGATCGCCCGCTCGGCGGCAAAATCCTAGAGGAAATCACGGAATCGTCCACGCGACCTGCCAGTAGTGAGTCGGATTCGCAAGAAGAATCGCGCCCACCATCTCCGTCGGGGGAAGGCCGGCGCCTCGGCGGCTCCTCCCGCAATGGGTCGTCGAGCGCCTTAGCCGGAGTCGGAGCAGCTCACCAGTCGGGAGATGGTGGTTTGCGAATCGGAGCACAGAAGAACAGGGATGAGGACAATCCTCCAGAATACTCGAACAGCCCGTCATACGGTGAGCGAAGCATGGGCGGAACAGGTATGAACTTTGATGATGAAGACGAATTCGGCAGTGGAGCCCTGGGCGACCCGTTTCGCGTCTCAAATCTGCCCTCCTGGTCGTTCAATCGAGTCACGGATGCTCATCATGACCCTTCACAGATGACAGAGCTTCCGGGATCACTCTCTGACAACGGACTCGATAACAACGACGACGACGACGGCGACAGCACCAAGGCCGTAGTTGGGGGCGACATTAGCGATTCCGATACCCGCATGGCATCTCTCGCGGATAGTCCCCCATTTCAAGGACCAGTGCACCCAGGCACGCCTCTGGAAGAGTCGACCCTCACGGAATTCCCTCAACCGGATGCCGACGACGATGAACTGCCGGTGGTCGAATTGCACGTGGGTGAAGAGGACCGACTTTGAATGCCTAGTATTTTCAATCTCTCGACGATTTTTGGACGTGAAAGACGAACTTTTAGACAGCCCTGTGGTCACGGGTCTGTGAAGCAGGGCATGTATTATGGTTGCATTGTGTTTTTTATGCGCATGGTGGACAGTGTATGTACGCAGTCCTTGCATTTGTGTGTTATGTTGATGACGGGAGGTGTATCCTTTTCTTTCCGGTCTTTGCATGTTATTTCCAAAAGCTTTTTTCGTGGCAACTTCTAGAGCAGAATGTGTCGCCGTGATGTGTGGATGCTGGCCGTGCTATGAACCAGGTCAACGATGGCTGGCATATAGGAGTATTTGTGTATAGGAAGGGTTTAGATACGGCATAGATCGTATGGTCATTGAGCATATACAGTAGTACCACTTGTATCACTAGTAGCAGTAGTAGCAGTAGAAGTGGCAGGTGCGCTGTTCTTCCTTCCATCTTGTGCAGTTTCGCGTCTCTCCTCAACTCCCCGTTCTTCATTCTCTCGTCCTCTCGTTCTCTGCTTTTCTTGTTCTCGCCACCCGCTACTCGTCAACCAGCAGTCTATCAATTGTTTACATCCAACTGTTATCGCCATGGATCCCAGTCCACCACCCACCCTTCCCAGTCTGCGTCGAAGCCTGAACATGATCGACATAAACAAAACCCCCATCCCAGCGATCTCTCGAGCCTCGCCGCCACCAGATACCACAATTGCAGAGTTCTTTGTCTCCCTCGCTCAAAAGTCACCACCACGACTATCCGACTCGCCAAGTACAACGCCCCCTTCATCAAGCCCTCCAACTCCGAACATCCGCGAACGCCACAAGCCGGTCAAACTCCTCATCAAGCCCATCGACGCCGGTCTCCCCAATGACCCTGAAATCAGCCCTCTTGACCTTGGTCCTACCTGCTCTCGGAGTGTCCGAAGCGCATGCCCTAGTCCAAGCCCAACACTAGGCAGGAATCCAGATCTCGCATTTCATGACGGACTATCAGATGAGGAGACTGCCACAAGTACAAGCCGAATCGTGACCGAGAATAAATGGCATGCTCAGGGTCAGCGCAGGAGGAAAACACGCGTCACGAGTCCATCCACCGAGACTTTTTTCTCAGAACCGGGGATCAGCGACTTTGAGGAGCTGAGCATTGAGCGCAAAGGACGGGATATGGAGCTGAAGGCGAAGAATCAGAGGAAGAGCTGGAGGGTTTCGAATAATTTTTCTCTGGCAAAAAGGAATTCCAAGGGGGCGTGGCATCGGTAGATGCTGGTGTTGGTGTTTTCCGAGATTTTTGTTTGGACTGGGTTATATATGCGGTGCTTTTGCTCGCTATAGGTTCTTGTCTTATTATTATGCTCAGATAGGTTTGGCAGGTTAGATTGTTGATCAATTGGTACACTGTAGTTTGCGATTTCTCATAGAACTGTGGCTGCTTCATCTTTATATAAACGGCACCACCAGGACAGAAAACGCACATTCCCCCCTGCAGACATGTTCCGAACCAATTGGCTCGTATATCACTTAGTTACTACTTGCTTAGCATCAAATTAATTTTAAAAAAGAATTGACAAGCTTCTGCGCGGCGACCAAACCCGCTGACTCTTGCGACGAGGTGCTTGAGTTTTGACTCATCCGCCACCTCCAACTTCTGCCTTTATAGAATGAACCCGAACAAAAAATAACAAAAAGAAGACAAACAGATCACGAAATACAGAAAACAAAATGCACGCCCATCACCACCCCTACACGGCCCTCCTCACTCATCTAAAAGCCCATCTCCCGCAATCAGGCCCTCTTCTCCGCCGCATCCAGCACCAGGTCACTCACCCCTCGCCCACAGCTCAAGTCCTCGCTTCGTTCTCCCCAGACTCAGAGCCAGAGACTGGGACTGGAACCGAGTCTCCGTGGCTCGCAGCATACGCAGACGTCCATAGAGGCCTGGACACCCAGGTCTGGGTTTTCTCGACCCTCGAAACGAAGGCCATTTCCAATCCCAAGTCCAAGTCCAAGTCCGCATCCGACTCCGCGTCAGCACCAACGCCGGAGGCAACTCACCATGACATTAACGGCGCAATCTCCACTCAAGAAAAAGAAACAACAAAATCCCAACTACTGTCTTTATTCACGCACGTCCGCACCAAGCTCGTCCCGCCCTACATCGCCTGGTTGTCCTCCCAACCACCCGCTCCAGTCCCAGATCCAAAGAAAGCAAGGGACGAAGGCGTGAAGAAGATCCCACCGCACCCCAAGACGTCCGTCTTGCTAGGCTCAGTGCACAAGACCGTTGTCGAACTGATCTGCGAACTCGCAAGTGAGACACTGCCAACGAAGCCTAGTTCAGGTCCAGGCACAGGCACAACAGGCACAGGGCCAAGTGAAATTCAAAGTTCAAGACCAGGGGTGCGTATCCACCGCGGCCAAAACGTCTTCTACGCCAAATATTGTTTCCCGTCTTCGTCATTCAATGATGATGATGATGATGATGATGATGTCAACAGCAAAGGTCCAGAAAAGGGGAGCTTACTTGGAAAGGGGTCTGGGTACACGTTCACCGACTCCACTGGCGTCTCAGGGATCCAGGAGAAACACCTTGACCTGGTGAAGAACCGCACTAATATCCCGCGCTCGAAGCAGGCGTTGATGGCTATGGGTGGCGTGGCGTTGTATTACCGGCCTGGTGGTGATGGTGATGGCTCACCTGCATCCTCCCGACCCGTTTCTACGGCTCCTGGCACAGGCGCAGGTGCAGGTACAGGCGTTGGTGTAGATGGGGAAGAGGAAGGGGAGATGCCGATTGGATGGGCATTCCTGGGGTTCGACGGGAGTCTTTGCACGTTGCATGTTGAGCCGGAGCATCGCGGCAAGGGTCTGGGAGGGGTTGTTGGGAAGGAGGTTATGAAGAGAGGGGTTGACGTTTTTGAACCTTCTGCGCATAATAATCACGATGGTCCCGGCGAAGAGTGGTTCTTCGCGGATGTTTCCGTGGATAATGTCGCCAGCCGACGGGTGATGGAGAAGATGGGAGGTGAGGTTGGTTGGTATGTTGCGTGGATGGTTGTTGAGGCGGATATCTGATGCTTTTTGAGGATAATACGTACAATCCAGTTGGCTTGTATGTATGTAAGAATTATTATATTATTCTATAGATGGTCTATATCTACTATGCTGTATGTATCAAGTCTAAGTAGGGTGTTTGTAGATGCTGGATATATCCAAGTCGGAAATGCAAATGCTCTAATAAACTGCGACAGGCCAGCCGTCCACGTATTCCAGCCGGTTCCATCCAAGTCTTGCTTGGCCGAATTCGTAGCTGATGGAAGAATTGACTAGACACGCCATTAGCCGGACCATTGAGATGGAAAGGATAGGGCGGGCACTCACGGTAATGGTAGTAGAGGATATCACCTGTCAGGTCGCTCATAATGCCTTGACCCCCAGGAGCGAAGACATCACCGTTTGAGCCGTAAACCGTCTCGCCGCCACCATCAACAAGATCATTACCCTCTTTATCCACGAACGGGCCGCGCACGTTGTCGGATCGTCCAACTCGAATGCGGTATCTGTGTCTGTTAGCTACAAGCTTCAACCAAACAAAAGACAATCAAGCATGGAGAAACGCACTCTTGCCCGTTCGTCCGCATTTTCGGATTCTTGAACTCGCAACACCTTCCCCAACTATACCATAGATAATAGTACGGCGCATGGTAAGCCAGAAAGGCGCCCTCGATGGGATGACCTCCGGATGGATCGCCACAAATAGGACTCGCTGTCTTCCTCGCACGCCACACTTTGCCAGGCTCCGCAGCAAGATGGGCCGAACTAAGACTTCTGGTCTCGTGGCCTTCTACAGAGACCAAGTCCTCATCAAGCTTAACCTGCCAAATGCCAGTCCAGAAGCTGCCGAATATCAAATAAACGGACCCGTCAAAGTCCACAAACACATTGGCGTCGATCGCGTTCGATTGGTCCATTGGAGAGGTATCCGACCCATCGCCAGTGCCTGACTGTAGAATAAGCCCGTGGTCGGTCCAATTCCCCGGGCCGGGGGAGTCAGACGAGGCTACCCCGATAGCACTATCACGGCAGCCCGAGTTGCTGACGGCGTAGTAGCAGTAGAACTTGTCACCGATTTGAATGGTGTTGGGCGCCCAGGGGGACTTGTTGTCGCCTTTCCGGATAACGCTGTTTCCACCGAGGACACTGCCGGTCTGCGTCCAGGGCCCGTCAAGGCTGGATGACTGGTGGATGGCGATACCGGGGGCAACGCTGTAAGAGTAGAAGGTATCCTCTACCTGGACGATACTCGGATCATGGATAAGAAAGTCCGTCCCATGGGCACGAGCATACCCATCGGTATGGGGAGGACCATCCTCGCGAAAGACGGTATCGTTGGCACCTCTATACAAAGAAGGCCTGATACGGGCCGAGTAGGCCAGTGAGACGAGAAGGAGAACAGCCAGGAGAATAGCCATCTTGAGAAAGCGACGACGGGACAAAGTCAAGCGGCGGATCGCTAGGGAGGATAGCCTGGACCTGGACGAGGAAGAGTCTCTGCTTCTGCTTCTGCTGCTTCTTCGTCGACTGCCCTTGCCCCCAGGACGCGGAACAGGCCATGGTAATAACTTGGCCGACTCCGCGTCCCGGAGACGACTGTAGTCGTACATCCTGTTCGCATGCGAAGAGAAGACTGTGGAAACAACTCACTGCCTGGGTAGGTAGGGGGCTCTGGGGCCCATTGTTTTCGCACCTCGGACCCAAGGAGCGTCGAATAAGAGTTGCCCGCGAGAGCTCTGCGATGGGGGAGCGGAGAGCTACAGAGCTTCAAAGCATCGTTTGCGAGTGTGCCGAGCTAGGAGAGTGACAACATGATCGACGCGAGAAAGGAGAAGAATGCTTGAGTTTGGCTGATGTGTCGAAAGTGCCGAAAAGGAAGGGCGGCAGATCAGGATTTTCGCCGGATCCGTCAGTTTGTCGATGATGGATCAACACAATGGCCCTGATCGACGGCGAGACGCGGAATCAGAGACACAGGAACAGGCAAGGTGTCGAGAGAGGGGTGGCAAGTGCAGATGAAGAAAAAGGCAGCAGACAGGCAGTCAGTCTAGGGATGGCGTCTGGCAGGTTGGCGATGGTGTGTTGTCGATCCAGTCACGGCCGGCGAAGCCAACACCGAGATCCACCCTGTCGCATGCAAATTGCCTGTCCATGGCGCCCAGATACAACTAGAAGTTCAGTTTATATCATTGAACAGTGCGCCCTCAATAGTTAACTTATTGTTCTTACGCAGCCGGACCGTGGTTCGGCCCCGAGTCCTGAAAAATTGGCCCTGAACCGATCGACGGCCAGTTCTCGGCAGCTTCCAATCGCCTACGGAGTTACTATACAGGGCATTGATATCACATCGGCTATTTATGGGTGTTTGCATAACATCATGAGCATTTCAGGCTCCCCGCAGATGAGGATTGTCCGTGGTCTAGAGCAAATAACCCTCGAGGGGACATGGAAAATTGATGGGCAACGGAGTATTTCAAATAACAGATCGTCCACCAACGCCGTCATCAGGTACAACAAACACCCGAAAACATCGTCGGACAAATGCCGGATGCACGTTACCGGACCTCGATTTTGTCCACCTCGTCTTTCGCCTCAGTCCACGTCTCGAGGTTCTTGCGAGCCCAATCGAGATGGCAGCGTGCGTAGGCAACCTGCCCTTGTGTCAGTTGGGGGAAACACCTCCTGGGGGATCTACACATACCATGTACCGGCGGAGGTCTCCTTCCTTATCCTTTTGGAATCGCTTCAGGTCGTGCAAGACCCCTGCACTAGCGTCCTTGACGTCTTTCTCTGACACTCCCAACGCTTGCTCCAGCTGTAGCTCGAATTAGTTTTAAACTCTAAAAGAGCTCGGACGTTCCAAAGTAAGCATACCTGGACCAAGCTTTCTTTAGTTTTCCCAATTTGGTCCCGCCGTGTCCGCTCGGGATCGACGTCCACGAATCCATGGACCGCATGACTGATGCGACCGAAGATCTTGTTAGCAACAAAATTCCCACTCGACGTCTTGCGATGTGCCTGGGGTGACGTCGGTCCAGAATCCGGGTACCGCTGCGCCGTCGCAGACGGATGCTCGGCATGCGTTGGCGGAAAATCAGAGTCAATAGAGGCTGTGTCCTCTCCGCTGGGCCGCGACTCCCCCTCGGTACCTCCCTGACTGCTAGTTGCCGAAGACGTCGATAGGGATCGCTGAGGTTTTGTTGGTGCCTGTGGTGGGTTTCGGTTAAGGTACTGCTCAATACGTTTTGCTTCCTGCTCGCTCCTTTCCAGAGACTCCAGTAGAGTCCTCTTCTTGGCCAGCTCATCCCTTGTCATATCTTCCTGCACTCTCTTGAGCACTCGGTATTGTAAAACATTACGGACCACACTCGCAAACTGGGCGCTCTCTCTCATTGGCTCCGCAAAGTTCGCGCTGAGCGCAAGCGACAGCTCTTCTGTCTCAATGTAGGAAGTGTCCGCTGCTTGTCCAACTCGTTCGATAGCCGTTGCCACGGTCGGAGATTGTTCAGAAAGAGAGAATCCGTTGTATCGAGCACCCAGCTCCATCAAATCTGCGGACAGGCCGGACAGGTGGGCAAGTGTGCGGCGATTCACTTTTTCCATGTTGCCCTGGAGGAGGAGTTCTAACTCTCGGGTAGAAGCTTCAAAATTGATAAAGTATGGATCCAGTTCCTTTTCGCTTAGCTTTCGCGATTCAGGGGGGAAACGGCCTAGAATATCCGGGCCTGGGGTTTCTGCGATTGGTGATGTAGCAGTCCCGGGCGTGTTCTTCAGCTTCGCAGACGCAGATGGGATTGGTAGCCAAGCGTGCGCAACCGTTGGGTTTGCAGGGTCAAGAGGAGGTGCCTTGAGGTTATTTTTGGGCACCGAGGAGACAGGGTGAGTATTCAAGACCTCACTCTAGACACGAGTTAGTGTGCTTTTCTTTTCTTTTCTTTTCGGGTATATGACTCTTCCTCTGAAAACATACCCAGCTAACATTAGGATCCAGAAACCTCCACCAAACGCCATCTTCGCGGACTTCTTTCATTCTCCGACATCGGTTCAAAAAGACCGCCAACATTCGTTTCCGGAGGTCAATTATCGTAGCATCTTCTTTAGCTTTGGTTGGTTTCGCAGCGTAGTCGGCTATAGTATGTTTGTCCGGGATTGGAGGAACGATTAGAGTTGGGTGGAGGCTTACGAGCGTAGCTCGCAACGAAGAGAATTCCGAGTACCGTCGCCGAACTTCCAAATCCTGATCCACCATTTAGCAAAACGAAATGCGATAGCCTCGGGTGCAGGTATAACATACACCAGTCCGTATTGTGTACACAATGAAGCTTCCACCGCCCTCGTGGTTCTTCCCGGCGTCGGTGATAAGAATAGGCATCTCCGGATTCTCGTAGAGTAGCTGCTCTATGCGGCTATCGAATACACTCTTGCGAGAGTAACCAACACCACTCTGCTGCGCAGCATAATCTCCATCGTCGTCATCACTCTGTTCTGGATTTTGAGAGAAGTCTGAAATGTCGGGATTGGAGGAGTGGCTGGAGGGCGGAGGGGGGTAGTCGGCATTGTACAGAGCTGGAAGTGTTAACAGGACACGCTATTCACCGGGTATATATTCTTACGAGATTCGAGGGTGGTAGAATGCAGCGATTCAGATAGCCGGGCTTCGCTATCGAATGCGCCGTACGGGTTGTTATCTTCGTCGTTCCACATGGCTGAAAGGCGGAGGCTGGTCAGGCAGCCTTGATTAGGAACGCGGGGTGGCAGATGTTCGCATGCAACACAGGGACGTAGACTTGGGTGGTAGATATAAAAAAAGAAAATAGTCTATTTCAATTCAGGACACAGCAGAAAAACCGCCAGCCCGTTGTTGAGAACAGAGAAGGGGAGGTTGCATGAAGCTCAATCGGCAAGAGCATCGTCACTCGTCACTCGTCACTGGCGCCGTCAGCCTCACCGCCCGCCGCCTCGCGGGGAACGGCTCCACCCTCTACCACTACCAGGCATCCCTTTCACCACATGCTATCATCATTTTTTACATCGACTGGTCGGCTCGGGGCTGGCTGCGGAGCTGGCGGCGGTGCGGTTTTCTTTGTAGCCATCGCATCAGAGTCTTCCAGACTCCACCCTCCCTTCTGCTGTCCACTATTGTTATTGCCGCCCTTTGTTTGATTGTTGTCCTCAGCGTTATTCCATTCACCACCTCCAGCAGACTCATTATTGGAGTCATTGTTCCCAGCCTGGTCGTAGCCTGATGTATCCTGCGGATTGTTTGTGTTGTTGTACTGATCCCATTCGTCGGCGCTATTACTTTGGTTCTCCCACTCCTGCTGGCTCTGATCCTGCTCCTGAGGGCGCTGCTCAGTGGTATTCCTAGCATTACTGCTCTCCCGCTTCTTCTGGGGAGGCCTCGTAGACCCAGACCTCGAAACCGGGGGCGCCTTTTTCCCTGAAGATTTAGTGGATCGCGCATCGCTATCCTGTCTCTGCCTCTGCTGTTGGCCCTTCTTCCCTTTCTTACTCTGATTATGATTCTGGTCGCGATCCACCGCTGTCCTCCTATCGTAACCGGGAGACACATTGCGCCGTCTTGAACGAGCACGAGTTCGGCCACGACTCTGGCCACGACTCGCCTGTTTTGCACGTACAACCGCCGCAGAAGCTGCGTGTAGCTGCTGCATCCGTCGTTTCTGGGACTCGACGCGGACTATCGTCATCTCTTGTCTCAGCTTCGCTCGGAGGTAGTAGACGTAGGTTCCGCCTATGGCCATCGCGGCGAGGACGACGATAATGACGATTGCGATTATGGTGTTGTCGTTCATCTCGGAGAGCTCGAAAAGTAGGGGACGATTCGGTGTAACGGTAGAGTGGATAGCTTCAGTGGATATGATGATTGAGAGTTGCAATGCGGTTCTACCTCTCACTTGGGTTTGCTTGGTAAGTTGCGCCTTGAGTGTGCTGGAGACAAAAATGGGGCTGTTAGAGAGGCATCGCGGCAAGGACAAACGTTACAGGCATGGAGTTCATGCTGCTCTCTGAGATGGTCGGGAATAATGGATCAAGTAGCTGGTTGTGTTAGTAGGTGAGCGTGACAGTCAATTCCCGCGGTGAATGATGATGTTGACGCTGCTCTAAATACTTGACTACTCATGGTATTTACACAGGCAAGCAATATACATGCAAGCCCACCTCAGCCCGGCTCTATGTGTATGTATAACTTTTATCTATACTCAATCTATGAACGCCCCAAAGCAACCTCAATCCTTGACAAAAGATCAGCATGAAGCAAACCAGTCTTCCCGCGCTCCAACAACGTTTCCAGCTTCTCTTTAATGACAGAATGGGAGTCACCCAAAAGACCAAGAGCGCTGAACTCCTTCGAAGTCAATAAGCCCGCAAGACTAACAACGCGCACTCCAAGGGTATACGACTCTGGCTTCGCGGTCCAACCTATTAATCCATCCTCCCCATCAGGGCCCGCAAGGGTATCCGCAAAACTCATTAATCCTTCAGAAACCCAGTCAAAGACTTCTCTCAGTAGTTGTTCATCATACGCTGCTTTGGTTAATCGAGTCATTACACTCGACCACAAATCTATCTCGCGGATTTCTTCGATGAACAGGTTTTGCTTCTCCTCCTCAAAGAGAACAGTGCTCTCCTTCCTAAGCTCGGAGATGATCTTGGAAACTGACATGGGGCTCGCTTTGTTGCTGGAGTCGCCGATCCGTGGCTCCAGACCTAAAATATACCGGATAGCTCTGGTATAAAGAAGCTGCGAATTCGCGTAGTTATCTGTGATAAATTTGGCGAAGAGTTCGCTTGCATTCAGTGGCGACAATGTGACTGCCTTCTGGGGGGAGACTGAAGAGTATGAGAGGACCCATGAGGCGGTCGAAGCAGCGATGTCACGCAGCTCCTCGTCGTCGTCATTCAGTAGATCATACAGACTTAGATATATGTCTAAAAACACTTTATCTGTTCGGGGCGGCGTTCCCAGCGGGCGATATGCCCGAGCGAACGCAGCAATGGATGTCGCTGCAGCATAACGAGTGGAAAATTCCTAGATCCCAGCATTAAAATATTTCCGAATTTCAAATTCCAACGTGTGCACATACCGTTTCTTCAGCCAATGCGAACCGCAGCCGTGTAGCCCACTCCTGGATCTCTGTCCCCGAGAGCTGTTGTCCCGGAGTAACGGATTTCGACCCGACGAGGCACCCTTCCAATTGTAAGTCTGCGTCTGCTCTGTCTCTATTGAACCCTTTCTCGGTTGAGCCAATCTTGACCTGCCCAGCTATATCTCCCCAAGGTAATGCAGACGTCTGAAGTGCTGCGTGCTCTGATTCAAGCGCGACCTGGACGTAGGATGCAAGGTTCGAGATAGCAGGTGCCTTGACTTCCAAGGGGACATTTTCACGGATAAGGGAAGTGTAGAGCTTGACTAATGGCTCGGTATATCCATCACTGGCACTCAGTAGCTCGTGGAGGTTTTCGAGTATCCATTGGCAGGCATTCGGATCGAATGTTGCGACTTTCTGCACGAATGGCTCCAGGTTCTTGGTATCACCCTTCGTAAGTGCCTTCAAAACCGTAATCCAAGCGAGCTCCCTGCGAAGAAGGGAAAAGGCCCGGGTTGTGCTTAGGGTAGTAAACGACGGGTTGCTCGAATCAAACACAAAATCTACGGTTTCGGGAATATCATAAGTGTCGAAAACAAAGTCCAGAAGGTCGGTCATTTTCCCTGTTTATAAATTAGTCAATATGCCATATCACTGGAAACTTTTATAACGTACCTTCGGCACCAGTCTCAAAGCTCCTTCCAACGGCGTCACTTAGCATCTCTAACAAAGTCGTTTGCACGAATGGCGATTTAGAGACAGGATATGATGCCGCAAAGATGGACTTTACAGTTGACTTGACGTCACCAATGCGCTCTAAGGCAAGTTAGCAAACAGCCACATAAACATGGACGGTGGGGGCGGACCATTCCAAAAGGCTGAGGGTGCGAACGCAAAACGACGAAGCGAATATCTGATGCACAGAGACTCGCCATGGAGATAATTCTGGGTTTCAGCGTCGCGTGCTTTAAGAAGCACCTGGATCTCATCTAATATATTTGAACGCTCCAGCAGCGAAGTATAAACTCGGGCTGCGTGCTCACGGATACCCCAAACAGGACTTTTCAGATGCTCCCGGATCATTGCAAGTAGCATGGGATCATCTGTATCCGTAGGGTTTGGGATTTTTTCAGCAATCAGTTCCAAAGCTGGGAATACTCTCTCGGTCATCATAGTGCTATCAACTTGTTCTCCCTCGCTTTCTTTCTGCGGTGAGGCCAGTAAGTTTGATAATAGCTGCACAAGGCCAGGGTATTTCTGGAATGAGATCCTCGATCCAGGTTCTGATCCGGATTTGCCCCCAAACCCTTGGAAATCATTACGGCACATGCGGTTCATCAAGGCACGGAAAAGCATCAGGCCAGCGTTACGAAGTGCCCAGCTATATCGGTTAGAATATACCCAGGCAAAGGGCCGGTTGGAATTACTTACATTGGTGATCCCATGCGCTCCGCCGAGAGGTTCAGTGCAGGCATGAGGAAGCCTTCCGTATGGGGTCCAAGTCTAGCGTTAGTGATTACTTCTCGAAGACAATTCATCGCGTGAACTTGAGGCAATTCCACAGTTTGATTCTCCGCTCCAAGCTGAGCAGGTAGGTGAGCGACGTCTTGAAGCTCTTGAAGGACTTGTTGAAACAATGGACCGCCTGGGTTTGAAAGCAGGATTCCCCCAACTAGAGCTGGTAAGCCAGCTGAGCGGCGGGTGAGCTTTGAAGCTTTCTCGAAAATAATTTTCTTTGCTTCCTGTATGGAATAAGTTATAACAAACCCCTTTTTAGGAGCTAATGTACAGCTGACGCACCTGATACCAGAGTTCTGGGAGCCCAGCAATTTCGGGGTTACTTGACTGACCGCACCGCTGACAGCAAGTCGAGAAGGTTTGAGCCACTGTAGAGAAAGCGCCTCGGTGACGGAGTTCTGCAAGTTGCGTGAAACTGCTTCTCCCAATTTTCTCGTAATCGCTTCTTGTTAAGCCAGCTTCGCCTTCTGGTCCATAGGTCTGATTAGACAGTGTTGCATGCACAAGCAGACTGTATTTGTTAGTACCGGCCATGAGCATGGATATGAAGGGATAATCTACCTAGACTCTCGTAGTGCACGCCACGAGTAAGAGAGGATGTCCTTGGGCCCAACTTTGAGGTCCTCAATTGGCTCAGCGGCGTGTCCTTCAGGGGAGTCAATGCATAGCTGAGGCTTCACTTCTTCCCATATTCTATCGCAAATCGACGAGATCCTTGTATGAATTGTTTTCCAGTTCTGAGGACTATCAGCTCCTTCACAGGAGACCAATGAATAGAATTTCGGGGACGAGATAATGTATCTAGAACGTCGGTTAGGCACTCATTTGTCTGGAACGGACACAACATACCGTAACGCGCAAAGGTAGCCGTGAAGTGGCGCATCGCGAAGGGAGGAGTTGAAGAGGCCCTCCGCAGAGGATAATTTGTCCTCAAGTTTCTTTAAAATTAATTCAACGACCCCCAGCCTAGTGTTCCACCAGTCAATCCCCTTCGGGGTCTTCGCATCCGCTGTATAAAAAATCAACTGATATAGCCGGGCAACGGTGTCGGCATGGTCAGCGCGACTAGTGTTGCTTGCCAACATTTCTGCCTTGGCCACAGCGATTATCAGTTCAGGCTTGTCCCTGTTAGGTCCAGCGCTATGAAGAAGTACTGGTCTTGGAAATAGCTTCAAGAGGTTAAGAGCCATCCCTCGTACCTCGTCGTACGGGTCCATCAAAAGGTCAACCAACAATCGTTGAAGCACCGGTCCGAAAATCTCCAAATGGAATCTCCACCTGTTTTGGCGGTGTTCAGGTTTGCTTGACATGGTGCCAATGTACCGTTCATCGAGGCCAGATTCGGCAAGAAGGTATACGGTCTTCAGAGCCATGATATGCCGATGATAAGAAGCCGTGGTTCGTAGGTCCGCCGCCAAAAAGTTTAGATAGTTTTCCAAACATGATCGCGTTTCAACATCATCTCTGATGAACACAATCGGCTGTTTCTTGCTTAATGTGGTACGAGGCTCAACCGGATTCTCTATATCTGCAAGAATACCACCCTTCAGGCGTACAATTAACCCACGGACCATGCTCAGAATCTCTCCCCTTGTGCAGGGGTCAGACTCTGCGTGGAGAGATGGCAAACTCTTTATAATAACCCTAATGGCAGCAGAGGAGAGCGGTTTCGTAGTTGATGGCGCCGTGATCAGCAATGACAGGGCTGCCATCTTGATATTGAAATCATGATGGAAAAGAAAATGGCCAATGAATTCGCTTTTTAAGACCAGCGGCGGCTCTTCCTGTGTTTGAAATTTCGTGAAGTAATCTGAAAAAGAAAAAATGTCAGTCAAAGATCTGCAGAGCCACCCAGTTCGTTTGCACTCACGGTCATCGTGGACTAGACCGGCCTTCTTCCCTATCTGTAAACATTCGAACAGAAGAGTAAGTTCATTCAACGAGCAGCTGCTCATGTCTCCAGAAAGGAGATTGTTCAACGGCAACGTTTCTAAAAAGCACCGGAAGCCGTTTGCGCCGAGCCCAAATAAGCGCAAAAGTATATAGTTAGATAGCTTCTCTAGAATCCCAAGATTTTGCAGTAGAAAATATTTGATTGGCTTGACCCAGGTTAAAGCAAGACGTTCTTTACCTTCACCCAATGGGGCAGAATCAAGTTTCTGTTCCAGCTTGCGAAAGAACATAGCCATTACTTCTCCGGAAGATGCTGCGAGGTCAAAGGCCCTTGAGCGGTTCAAAAAGCCTAGAATGAGGATCTGAACCGCAGTTTCGCCGGACTGGATGTCTGAGACTTCTTTCTCGGAGGATCTTTCCAGGAATCGAGAGATGTCTATTGCGGATATCCGGCATTCTTCCCGAAGCACAGATGGCCAGTGTTCTGGATTGCGTAGAAGCCAAGAGTCTATCAGGGTAATTAACTCTATTGATGAGATGGCATTCTTGCGCAATAATGCCTCTAAGGCGTTGATGGAGGCTTTGATTCGAGACCGAGGTTCGCCAAGTATAATAGCAGGAAGAACAGCGTCCACGAGAGCCCTCTTGATCGCGTCACATCCAGGCTCATTAGTAGACTTGGCTATGATCGTTGCGAGTGACTCGAGGACCTGTTTCATAGGCCTAGGCTTTACGTCTTTGAATCGAGCCAAGAAACTGTCAAAGATCGGGACTAAAGTCTGCTGGGACCGAGCTAGAAGTCGAGTCCCCTCAAATTGTGATACAAAGGCCGCGTCGAGAAATGCGCTCAATGCATTGCATGCAGCTGTGGTATGAGCATGAGAAATGACTGCTGAGCTATATGTCTGCAATAGCGAATTGAAAACCCTCGTTGCTTTTCTGCAGATAGCGTCAGAAATATGTATGCAGCAAGAGCGGCCAGATAGCGGGCAATACGAGGACGTAGTCTTACTCAATATCGTCGCATGTAAGGGTGAATTTCACCAGAGGGCCCTTGGCGATTTTGTCGAGGGTGGCTTCGGGCAGTATTTGTATATTTTGAGAGATCTGCTCCATGTCTATAGGCCCGGCGATGGCCTCGGCGCTGCACTCAGGTTTGTTTTCCATGACTGTTGCCATCCAGCATGTCCGTATGAACGAGCCGGTCGATAGCGACCAATTTCACCGAACAAGTTGCTTCCTGCAGCCCAATCCCCGCCATCTCTGGATCGTATCTCTTTTTGCCGCTTGTGGATTTTCCAGGCGGGTCCACAGAAAGGGTTTAGCGTCGGCTCATTATTTCTCCGACCACCGGGCGACCGGCTGATCACGGGGCTGAAGTTTTTATTCCCGATTCCTCAGAATTCGAATCCAAGCGAACTCGGAGGCGACGACCAAGAGCATCAGTGCCCGGCAGCAGCTTGCATCAGCCACTTTCATCTCCTTTTCTCGTTCTTCTCTTCGAACTTGTATTCTTTTACCCACTTAATTCAGTTCTTTTTCTTCTCTCAAAATGTCTATCTGGGATTCGTTCAGCGGCCGCAAACAGGCCAAGGATAACTTCGACGCGCCGGATGCCACCTCATTCCTCTCCGAGGTTTCCATTCCCGACCCCTCTAGCCTTCATCCTTTAGCTGGCTTGAACGAAGACACCCTCGACTACATCACACTTGAAGACTCCGCCCTTGATCAGCTCCCCGGCTCACAATCCGTTTTACCGTCGCGAGGATGGTCGGATGACCTTTGCTACGGAACCGGAACGACCTACATCGCCGCGCTGGGACTTGGAGGAGCATGGGGATTGGCCGAAGGATTGAGAAAAACACCAGTAACGGCGCCCCCCAAGATTCGCCTGAACGGAGTATTGAACTCGATTACTCGGAGAGGTCCTTTCCTTGGAAACTCCGCGGGCGTGGTGGCTATGGTCTACAACGGTCTGAATTCATTTGTTGGTTATGCCCGAGGGAAGCATGATGCTGCCAACAGCATTACTGCCGGCGCTATCAGTGGCATGGTGTTCAAGAGTACCCGGGGACTCAAGCCTATGATGATCTCGGGTGGCATTGTCGCCGGTATTGCGGGAACATGGAGCGTAAGTGGAATTGAGTTCGTGTTTTGCAATGTTCAATGGCTAACGATATTATAGGTGGTGAAGAAGGCTGTTGTCTGAACGCGTCCATGTCCGACTGTATTCTGACGTCCCCCTTTACTCGTTTGCGGCATTTCGGTCGAGCGGGGAGGTGTTTTAATTTATATTTTCATATACTGTGTATTAGAACGACTGCCTTGCCTTTTCACAACTCTCTTCACTCTGGCGCTTCGCATTCGTCTTAAAGCATTGTCCATGGTTTTGGGAACGGGCATGGTAATCGGTTTTGTTAAATTTTTTCTGTACATATACCAGACTCCTGTGTTTGTGTTCTTGCTGGCGAAAACTGTTGCAGGTTTCAGTCCGTCTTACCAAGCGCCTTTAATGTTGTCAGGAGCATCGAATGAAAACTCTCTAAAGTCATCTGAACCTGTCATGTCTGCCAGCGATATAAAAACCGGGGGGGCCTTTAAGAGCCGCACAGCTGGCCCAATTTAATTGGCTGGTTGCCTTTTTTAGGAATCAACACCGTGGGCCATGGTCGATGGATCTGAAACAAAGGCGTCGTAGCCTCGTAGGGCGATTTCAGTATCCGTAGATAGTATAGGATTTCGGGCTGGTAAGAGATGTTGCCAGCTCCTGCAAACGTAGACGCGTCCGGCTACGTAGATCCCGGCCCTTTTCTTAAACAGGATCAAATTCTCGTGTTGAATTACTTCCACAGGCAGAGAGCCATTAGAATGTGCCTGAAGCGGCTATAAAAATACTGTTTACTAGTAGCGTCGCGCATAGTGTAGATCGATTACACCCGCCGGTACGAGGTATGTTACAGCCTGCGGTAATCTCCTAATCTTCCAGCGATTAGCTTTTTTAAGTTTTTTGCAGCCGATAGATCACAAAACTTGCAGTACCCCAACGAAGCGAAATGAGTATCTTGCAGTTGCCGCCGGTGAGATTAAGATCTCCAGGACTACGTAGACAACATCTGTCGCGGGTGGTCACGGGAATCTTCCGCTGAGCACGATGCTGGCGCGGATTGGCAGGGCGCCTGGCCCGAACAGGAAATTGACCTGCCGGAAGTGGCGATTTATTCAGGGCCTTTCCTTGATGCGGGGACCACTAAGCCCAAAGGAGCGACAAAAAAGCCCGGAACAGCCCGCAGTTTACGTCGACAGGACGAAAGAGGGCAATTAAGGAATCAGCTGACCCCGCTGAACGAGCCAAATTTTCCTGCTTTGAGCCTTCAACAACAAGCGCCAAACGCAAGCATGCAGAAGCTCGATTTAAACTACGCCGCCGGTGCTATTAATATACTGGCGTAATATTACCGGGGTCTGCGCGCAGATTACGTCGCTGCCAGACTTGATTTGATTTGGGCTTAATCTCTCTCATATTACTAGGCCCTGACCAGCCCCCCAACCGCCAGCGCTTCCAACTTCCTTCCTGCTTTGCTTGCCAGTGCTTCTGTTGGCTTCAAACCCGGTTGCTTTGCATCCTTTACTGAGTTTGAAACTTGCTGATGTGCTGAACGGACGCTATCGCTGTTTCGCTCACCTTCCCTTTATCTTGAGGCCTTAACCTCAGTGCCACCCTCGGGGCTTTGTCCGAGGTGCTCTGTGAAGATTCGCCGGTCTCACCCGCACGCTTTCGCAAGTATGGCTCTGGCTTCGTTAAATGTCGTTTAACGGCGAAAAGGGTCATCTAATGTCAATGTAGCGTTCTAGGCTTTATACTCGTTCGATGGTTTACCCGGAATCACCTCCACCGACCGATAGGTCAGGGTCCGTCGTCCACCACACCGAGTTACACGGGTCTAGCGCCATAACGGTCTCGAGTGATAATGAACTTCATTCAACGTCTTCAATGAATACAGGCCGTGACGGCCCCGATTTTGCGCCTTTATCCCCCGACAATTTATCCCCCGTCTCCATCCAGGATGTGATGTATAAAGAGCACGATGCTGCCGCTCTACCATCTCTGCAGATCCGCACCGATATCTCGAATGCTCATAATTCGAGCCCTCACCGGCTGAGTCCGCATAGAGATGCCGACTTGCTTGTCCACCATAGTACCTCTGCAAGCAGCCTTCCGCATCGTACGCCAAGTCTACGGGCATTGATGGCTGGACCAAGTCATAGTGGGGGTTCCCTATCTCCAGCTTCTCTTTTGTCTTCTCCTCAACTAATAGCCATGGGAGATATTACACCTTTACCGTCGCCGATTGGAGGCGCTTCGCCGTGGAAACTTCCACCGCGTCGTAATTCGCAGTCGTTATCCCGGACTTCTTCGATCGCCTCCAGGACTGGTTCGAGCCTAAGTATGCGACCCAGCGATCCATCGCAGTTGTCTTTGTCCGGAACCTCGGAACCTCGATCTCGCGGCAAAACTTCTGGAACCACGGATAAACCTAGTACTGAGAAAATCTTGGACAAGCCGGCGGTCCCCAAGCATGCGCGCAATCGTAGTTTAAGTGAGTATGTTCCACCAGGTCGAACTGTTGCGGTTAAGCCTCGCCCTGTTGCTGTTTCCGGAACTGGTCTCCCTCAAGGGATTATTTCCTCTTCCAGCACGGACTCAAAATCGAACAACCTTCACCGGGAACAATACTTGGCCATCCATCGAGGTATCGCTGTACCTACGGTTCGCCCGCCTTCTCCTCCACGAAGCAGTGGGTACGGCATTGACGACAACAAACCGGTCCTCATCCAGTCGTCTGGTACACAGGGTGCAGATGAAATCTACTCGGTGCGCTCTATTCGGACGCAGCAGCCGCGACTGTATCGTAAACTCCGACAGCTTGGACACGGGACATTCAGCCAAGTTTCTCTAGCTGTTCGTGTAGAGCTCGAAGGGACTGGCGACTCTGGGCACGGCCATCCCGCAACCCAGAAATTAGTTGCAATCAAAATTATCGACCACGGACCGGCAGGTGGAGCTGACGAGGAGCGATTGGAGGTGTCCCTCAAGCGCGAAGTTGAAATCCTGAAGACCCTGAACCACCCATCACTTGTGCAACTGAAGGCCTTTGGAAGCGATGAAAAGCGCGCTCTCCTCGTCCTTGACTACTGTCCGGGCGGCGACTTGTTCGAAGTCGTTTCGCACAACACTAGGCCCATGTCACCGGGTCTCATCCGGCGTATATTTGCGGAGCTAGTAGCAGCTGTACGCCACTTGCATGAGAACTACGTGGTTCATCGTGATATTAAACTCGAGAGTGGGTTTTCCTGTCTGCTTTGCCATCATGGTGGATACTGACTAGTCAATTACGCAGACGTTCTTGTGAATCTTCCTGCAGAGTCTTTGCAGAAAATCACAGACTGGCGCACTTATGACCGTGCCATAATAACCCTCAGCGACTTGGGTCTCTCTAGACGTATACCTGAACCCCCCGAGAGCCCTCTTCTCCAAACCAGGTGTGGAAGTGAAGACTACGCAGCACCAGAGATTCTTATGGGGCAACCGTACGATGGACGGTCCACCGATGGCTGGGCACTTGGAGTCTTGCTGTACGCTATGATGGAGAGCAGGCTTCCTTTTGATGCATTGCCAGGAACCCGGGGAGACCCCGCTAAACTTCGGGCTCGAACACCACACCGCATTGCTCGGTGTGAATGGTCCTGGTATCGGTATGCTGACAGCGACGGTGAATGGGACCCCGAGAAGGGCAGCCAACTCGAGGGTGCCCGGGCGTGTGTTGAGTCACTTTTGAAGCGGAATACAAAACGCAAAGGCCTTGATCAGATCGCGGCTATGGAGTGGGTAAAGGATGCGATTGATGTTACCGGTGGACTGAAACGAGGCGACAAAGAAGTCCCTTAGAGCTGGTCTCTCGCGTCTTCTTTGCTGTAATATTCTCTTTCCTGTTCTTTCTCGTGTTTTATGCCCTGTGATGCATGGTTACTGTTCGGTGCGAATGCCGAATGCTTGATGAAGCTTGGCTAGATTTGATTTATACCCTTAGAAATGATTACTTATTATACGCCTGAATTATAACCCCGTAAGCTCGCCACCATAAACAAGCAACTATTAGTGGATTCCCTGCAGCAGTGGCCCTTAGTAAGCCCCACCGCTGATTGGCGCCCGGGGAGCCTGGCTCCAACTCCGGCCCCGACCTCGCTGCGGAGGAACTTCCAGATCGCCCTCAACTTTTCTGACTTTCTCTTCCTCCCTCGCTCAAAACTCCGAGCTTTTTTTTCGATCTTGCCAGTTATTTAAGCTCCTGCTGTGGTGCGGTGTATTCTTTAAGCATCCAGCCGTGATCCGGGCAGACGACAATGCTTCTCTCACAGACTCGGGGCCGTATGCCCTCTGCTCTCCGGAGCTTGGCTAACCGGACTTCCATGTATTCCACCACCCATTGCACGCTCATAGAGTGATTGCGTCTCCCAATTGTGTTTGTGCTGACTGCTGCTACCTCCAGTCGACCCATTTCCACTACTCTCCCCCAGCAAAAAGCCTCCCCTACCGACGATGAGCCGGGTCTCAACAAGGTCTCTCGCCATATCACCCAGCCGATCTCGCAAGGTGCCTCCCAAGCTATGCTGTACGCCACGGGTCTCACGGAAGCCGATATGAATAAGGCCCAAGTCGGAATCTCCTCCGTCTGGTATAGCGGCAACCCCTGCAACATGCACCTTCTGGATTTGAACAACCGCATCCGCGAAGGAGTGCAAAAGGCCGGGCTCATTGGATACCAGTTCAACACTATCGGTGTCAGCGACGGTATCAGTATGGGAACTAGCGGTATGCGATACTCACTGCAAAGTCGTGATCTTATTGCCGACTCTATTGAAACTGTCATGGGTGGCCAGTGGTATGACGCCAACATTAGCATTCCCGGTTGTGACAAGAACATGCCCGGTGTCTTGATGGCCATGGGTAGAGTCAACCGCCCTAGTATAATGGTCTACGGTGGAACGATCAAGCCCGGTTGCGCGTCAATGCAGAACAACGCCGACATTGACATTGTTTCCGCATTCCAGGCCTACGGTCAGTACATCACCGGCCAGATCAACGAGCCTGAGCGTTTCGACATCATCCGTCACGCCTGCCCTGGAGGTGGTGCCTGCGGTGGAATGTACACAGCCAACACCATGGCCACAGCCATCGAAGTCATGGGTATGACCCTCACCGGGTCATCATCCAACCCCGCCGAATCCCAGGCCAAATACGACGAATGTTTACAGGCTGGAGAGGCTATCAAGCGCCTCCTGGTCGAGGATATCCGCCCTTCAGACATCCTGACGCGCCAAGCCTTCGAGAACGCCATGATCGTTGTCAACATCACCGGTGGCTCAACAAACGCCGTCCTCCATCTTATCGCCATTGCCGACTCTGTCGGTATCAAGCTCACACTCGACGACTTCCAGGCCGTCTCCGACCGCACCCCCTTCCTTGCAGACCTCAAGCCCTCCGGTAAATACGTCATGGCTGACCTCCACAACATCGGCGGCACCCCATCCCTCCTCAAATTCCTCCTCAAGGAAGGCGTCATCGACGGCTCCGGCATGACCGTCACCGGTGAAACCCTCGCGAAGAACCTCGAGAAGGTCCCCGACTTCCCCGCCGACCAGAAGATCATCCGCCCCTTCTCCAACCCCATCAAGGAAACCGGCCACATCCAGATCTTACGCGGCTCCCTCGCCCCCGGCGGCTGCGTTGGCAAGATCACCGGAAAGGAGGGCACCGTCTTCACCGGCAAGGCCCGCGTCTTCGACCACGAAGACCTCTTCATCGAGGCCCTCGAGCGCAACGAGATCACCAAAGATGAGAAAACCGTCGTTGTCATCCGCTACACCGGCCCCAAGGGCGGTCCCGGCATGCCTGGTATGTTCCTTCTATCCTTCCTAATCCTTCATAAATCAATCAACTAACCAATCCACAGAAATGCTCAAGCCCTCCTCCGCCCTAATGGGCGCCGGCCTCGGCGACACCTGCGCCCTTATCACAGACGGTCGTTTCTCCGGTGGTTCCCATGGGTTCCTAATCGGGCACATCGTCCCCGAAGCCGCCGTCGGCGGCCCCATTGGTCTCGTGCACGACGGCGACAAGATCACGATCGATGCCGAGAACCGCGTGCTGGATCTGTACGTTGAAGAGACGGAGCTTGCGAAGCGACGCAAGCAGTGGGAGCAGGATCGGGTTGAAGGCAAACTGCCTGTTACGGGGTTGAACTTGCGCGGGACGTTGGGTAAGTATGCTCGGAATGTGAAGGATGCCAGTTCTGGGTGTATTACGGATGCATTGGAATAAACGACTTTTGTTGTGGTGTGAGTTTTGGATTCAGATGTATGGTATACTTCAAGTACAGTATTCTGTTTAATGAGCCTAGTTTACTTTTCTAGCTGGTTTTGGTTTTGGAGATGGGATTCTAGAGAACAGAAAAGCGTTTCATATTCCTTCCTACTGGTGGTTTATTTCATTCATTCTATTCCCTGGAATGGGTACCTACTAATTCTTGGTAGAGGCCGTAGTAATTACAAAACGTTTATGCATGAGTTGCGATTTATACAGTAATTGTACTCAATACCTAGGTACAACAACAGGCAAATAGAACAATTGATAATAATATCACCTGGTATGATCTACCATGTCGACTCTGTCATCCCCCACACCCTGATAAAAGCCAGCTTATCCGCGACATTCAGTCCAACTCTTCTCCCTCTGCCTAACCTCGCCAGCGAGTCCCCGACGGTATCCAGGAGGGTCTTCTCAGCAGGGCTAAGGTCAACCTCTGGCTTCTCCTTCGAAGAAACCGCTCCACCCTTGGAGCCACTTACCTCATCCAACACATCAAAGTAGTTAGTATTGTATGTCGAATCCTTCATTTTCTCCCTGACTCCAGGTTGACGACCGCCGCCGCCTTCGCCGCCGATCTTGACGGGTTCGGCGATGCGCACGCGAATGTAGTGCGTTGGTTTGCTCAGGAGAGCCCAGATGAAGCTCAGATAGCAGCCTGGTAGCGGGGTGACTACGTCTTCGGGCTGGTAGCGCAAGGACACAGGGAAGACCTTCGTCTTTGATGAAATGTTGGCCAACGCTGGGGACAGTGGGAGAATGCCGCGGCCGTTGGTGGTTGTACATTCGGCGAACGCGACAATAGGGCGGCCACGGTATTTGCGCTCCAGCGCGGAGAGACTCATGGTCTTTGCGCCGGGTGGAGGGTAGAGCTGAGGCGAGGAAAATGCGCGCAAAATCGCCGACAGCAGCGATATTTGCTCTACTTCCCGGGTGGTAGGATAAGACGCAGTGAAAATGGGGTCAAATATCGCAGCGAGATAGAGCGCATCAATGGGGGAGGTAAACGAGGCCGCAATGACAGATTCCCGGCCAGGGAGACGAGATTGTTGTCTTGAGAGGTGGCTAAGTTAAGCAGACCAATCAGTACGCATTCTCCCGTCTTGTTTTCGCAGAATTTCAGAGAACCTACCCCTTCCGTACGCCGTCTACCTGAAGGTCAACCCACCATATGCTAGGTATCGCCAGTATACACCAGAGAGCCGCCTTTTTGCCCAACGATCCGATCGGGAGCCATTGGAGCACGAGGAAGTAGCCCACACATGCGAAGATAAAGAATGGGAGACGTAGGCAGAATAGCAAAGCGCGTATCGGCAGCGGACAGCAGCCAGGTACGGGCTGTAGTGGGACAGGAAGGAAGGGTGCGATGCCGGAGCCTGATGACAGCTGTCAGTCGGGATGTACAGAGCATGAATGCTTCAATTGGTATACAAACCTCTGTCTCGAAACTGAGAGAATTTTTCCATGGGGAAGGAAGACCAATAGAATAAGTAATATGTCGATAACGGTGCAAACGAAGCTGTGCTAGTTGGCCATTGCAACAGTAAGTGGGACTGGTGGGTTGTTTTAATGGTCCCGAAAGTTTCTTCGAGGAAGGAACGGAGCTGTATTGCGACCTGTTGGCAGCGACTTTCAGGGACCCAGAGAGTGTCAGGAGCTAGCTGCAATAAAGAAAGAAAGCACCATGGGGTGGTAGAGAACTTGTGGTGGACAGCTATCGCGATATTTGCCCGACCTGAAATTAAACATGTGAGTGGCAGCCTTGCTGCCTGAGGCGTCATTTTGTCAGGTACATCCGCCATGTGACGTATTCGGCGAACTACTGATGACACCGAGATAAAACGGCAATTCTATGCTCTATACAATCTATATATACACAGTAGTAGCCAACGCCGTCAGTTATATATACATACAAGGATTACTATATATACATCGGATCCAAGTGCAGCGGGGCTTAGTCTCCATGGCCCTCGGGCTTATCCTCCGCCGTAGAAGGCAGTTTAAATGTCCAAATAGACACCCCAACCAGACAAAATGCCGTAGATGTCATCATCCATGCAAGACCAACCCATGGACCTCCCAATTCAAGACCGATCTGGAAAACATTCGTGATGGACAAGCTGGCAATAACGTTGCCGATGGCCTGCAGGACTTCGATGACAGTGAATAACCGCGCGGTTTCTTCGCGCTTGACGAGAGTCGTGATCAACGACCGCGCTAGGTATGCGAATCCGGAGCCCGTTGTTTGCACAATAAGACTGGGGATGAGCACTGCGATACTTGGGGAGAGTCCAATGCCCAGCGTGCCTACCGCAAGGAAGATGATGCTTGCGCGGGCGAGCTGGAGGTCTTTCATGTTGGATTTCAGGCCTTTCAGTTTGTATTTGCTGATGGCAGGGATGATAAACAAGAAGAGGGGAATGGTTAGTGCCGGTTTAAAGGAAACCAGCAGGTTTGCTTGGGCAATTGTCCAGTTATACCGCGCAGAGATATACTGCACCAGAAACCACGAGGAACCGCGACTGAGTCGGTATACCAAGAAAGAGGATAGTAGGAGAAGGACACGCCTTGTGCGCAAAATAAAGGCGTACGGTTTGAGATACGACCTGAACACGCTCCCCAATGCAGCAAAGAACGAGTGCGGTTTTGGTCCGTCCCTGAAATGAGAATCTGCATCAACCTCATCACGGTCTGCAGTAAACTTCTCCGATGAAACCGAGGTTTTGCGCACTCCGCTTGGAGGGGCTAGCGATTCAAGCTCCATTTCGCCAGATGGCCCTAAAGAACGAGGAGTAACGGCATTCTTCGTCTCGGGCAAGAACAATGCCATGAGAACACCCACAATAACAACGCTCCATCCGACTATCAGAGGAACCCAGGGGTTGAAGACCATTAGCCACGAACTAGCGGCACTAGAGACGAAGTCGGCCGCCATGCTCGCGACGCCGAACCGGAAGAACATCATCGCCCTGGGCACAGTTAGCTCGCGCATTCAAAACGAGTAGACAAATTAAGTGACGGCCCACCTCTCATCTTCCGTCGTCACATCAGCCATCATAGTAAAGATAATAGCAATAGTCACAACTGGCCCACCGCCAAACACAAAAGTCAAGCAGGAAGCCCATACCGCGCGCAGCGGGAAGATATCCGAAAACCACATAACAACGAACATGATTACACAATTGAGGATAAACCCCGGGATACCGAAACATAGCGCCTTTTTGCGACCAAATCGGTCCGCCAGAAGACCATATGGCGCAGCCAAGAAAACACCTAAATGGGTCAGTTTAGTTTCAAAAAGGGAAAAAGAGAAGAATGGTGAAACGCACTCAAAACGCCCTCGAAGAACTCCATGTACCCCTTCACAGCGGCAACCTCACTTTGGACTTCCTTACCCTTGCACAGCTCCTCCGCGACCTGGCCATCGGGACCGATCTTAGTCGGGTCAAATTCGGCAAAATGCTCACGACAGGCAATTGCTTCGTAAATCCGGGTCATTGGGCCGCCGGCCATTACGAAGCCGACTTCAACGGCTAGAATCATTGCGAGAAGCGTAATCATGAGACGCGAGCGGATAGCGCCGTTGATAACCATAACCACGCCTCCTTTCTCCCCATTGTGAGCAGAGGAGTGCGAATGGCCGCGGACGTGGCCACTACGCTCGCCACTTTGCTGGGACAGAAAGGGAGCGTCTTCTTCGTCGCGGTCATTGTCGTCCCGGTATGGGTGGTGCTGGTGCTGATAATCAGAGGACATGGTTCATGTCCATTTAATACCCGCCGCTTTGTTGATAAGAATAGAAATCGGTTAGGTGTATATATCCGACCGTCTCACATGAGGATGAGAAAAGTTGAAAAAGAGGAGATGATTGAAAGGTCCATTGAAGCCCAGGGGACAGACGAAGAAGGTCGGGGGCGTGGCTGAATTCCTAGCAGAGCGACCGGAGGGGCAGGAATCAGCGCAAGAGCCAAAGTTGATTTGGGCGAGAAGCAATTATATGCAAAACAATTGGCATCCGGAGTTCGGAGCAGCAAATGGCAACTCGATAATCAAAACGACACCGTTAGTGCCAATCAAGCTGAGGACAGACAGACTTATTGGGCGTTCGTAATCTCAGCCATCAGATGGGGGCGAGTGGTCCCGCCATTGGCTGCTAATTAAAGATGATTCACCTGCTGTGCTGATGCTGATGCTGATGCTGATACGAAGGCAACAGGCAAAACAAAGCAGTATTGTCAGTCACAATAACGGTCACAATGGCAGCGACAGGGGTTGCAGAGCTGTCAAGTCTCAAGGTTGAAGAATAAACTCGCTGGAGTGGATTCCAAGGTTCATTGAGTGCCGCCCATCGTTGCCCCTTTTCTTTCTTCTCCACTGAACAGACTGCGACCGCTGAAACTGCACTGTCTTCATATTATAATTGGGGAGTCGACTATTTATTCTTCTCCATCCCATCTCCACTCATTGGAACAGGCTGAAGATTAAATTACATACAGGTAAATTCTTCCATCATACTATACAGAGGGCTCGCGGCACGCCATGTCCAGACACTCTCGTGCTCTCCAGGTCGTTGACAGAATCCTGGACGCGCTGTATGAATTACTATCCAAGATCCGCAAGCTGCCCTCGCACCTACTTGATGATGACGTCCTGGATGACATACTCGACAGATTCTTCAACATGGCACTAAACAAGACCCACGAGAGGTTGGTGGAGGGGCTTCTGGGGGATGTGCTGACTGGCATGGTCAACAAGCTTCCGACTCGATGATTTAAGGAAGGATTGGAAATATTGGAGCCATGGAAAAGCGCAGTAATTCCGTCTTTCGTTGGGTGGCTATCTAGAAATTTGTGTGAATTTTGTCCTTGCATTGTTCTAGTCTGCTTATTATACCTCAGTGATATGTACGTATGTATAAACTCGGCTATGATACAGCATGGCAACTATGTAGCCTACTTCAAATACCGACAAATGTAAGCTTTCTAATTTCTTCTAAGAGCAAGGCGTCGCCTTTGGTCCAGCCACGGACGCCAAATCACACAAGCACAATTCACAAGTCATCAGCCTGCGCGGCCAAGCCTAGATCCTGAAAACCGGCTTCATCAAAAAGAGTGCCGCGTGCCTGGACCACTGCCGAAATCTCCAAGAGAAACTCGTACAGAATCACGACGTTGGTGAGGACGTGACCGAGACTTGCGGTCCCATCTTTCGGATTCTGCTCATCATCGGCTGCACTTGTGCTTGTATCTGGCGCCGCTTGGCCTGGTTCAACTATTTCTTGCGCGCCGTCTTTAATAGGCTGGTCGGATTTGGTAGGCATTTCGCTGATGGGGGCAAACGGTGTGGCCAACCGCTTGCGCAGTTCCTCGGCTACAGCAGAGCGGCTCTCAGAGTCATCTGGCGGAGGGGGCGTGTGGAGTGTGGTAGGTTCTCGTAGCGGGGACCCGACAATACTGCGCTGCGGAGACGTTATGTTTCGGAGGTCACGTCGGCCACGTGGTGTTCCTGGCTCGGGGTTTAGTTGCGGCTTACGCGGTGTACTTAACGAGTTTCGGTCTGCAGAAAAGATGGTCGTAGAGGTGCCCGAAAGCTGTTCAGTATTGCTGGGCGGCTCTTCTGCTTCGTGCAACAAGTCGCGGCGTGCCGCCACTAGGATATCAAAGTCCGGAACTTGCTTTCGCCATCCTTGTATTTTCTCAACAAGTCGTAATAGAACAGCGGTAAGAGCAGGCGCATCAGCAGAGGACCAGGATGGCACCTGGTAAACAGAATGTACCTGGTCGAGAATGTCGGTCATATCGTCCGTCTTCAATGCACCCTCAGTCCTGGCATAGCTGTACTTTGTGGGGTCCACAAGCAACCATCCATCAAGTGCCATTAGGTTCGATGATGCAATGCTCATGAGAACTTCCGTCAAGGCCAAGTTCACAATCACAGTATTAGTAAAAAAGGTCTCTAGGCAGTCTAACAGTTCGCCGACGATCAGGTCATCCTGGCGAATCTCAAGAGGGACCACTTCTCCCGGGCCAGTACCGGGAGGGGGGAAGTAAAGCCGCGATTCAAGCATCCACGAAGCATCTTTGAGATAATTTTCAAAGGATTCGTCCAACGTGGGCTCATCCATGATCGAGGTGGCCATCGTCAGGAGCTGTTCTAGCTCCGCATTCAGTGCCCCAACGGTTCGCTGTTTAGCGGGTTGTCCCGGGATAGTTCGGATCAGGAATCGTGCAAAAGAAGAATGACGCTGCAGAATGACAGTCAACAGGCGCAATGTGGCTAGGACAGTCGGACGGTTCGTAGACCGTAAGCCAAGGAGCGCCAGATCCCTCAGGTTGAAAAGGGACGGAGATGGACGAGCCGCCTCCTCCGAAAACGCAGCGAGCACATCGAGAGATTTTCGCCGACTAGCGGACATGTTCTTTTTCTTTTCAGCTATTTGTGCGTCTGAATCAGAGGTCGACGCAAGGAGAAATTGGAGAATCCGCTGGACCAGGTCTTCCTGATCTACCGAGGCGAGGATACGGTAAAGGTAAGTGAGGACTGCAGCTGTAGAGCCGCCTTCAACATCAGACGATTCTAACAATGAGGGGTATCTACTCGATAATAAATAGCCGCATATAGAATGGATCCTGGAGCACTCACAGTAATTGTTCTAGGAACAGGACCTGAAAGTGATCTAACAAGGTTGCAACCACCTCAGGTGATTTGCAATGATCAATTGTATCTTGCCAGAACAAGAGGTAGGCCATGAAGGAATCCAACGACACGCCAAGCGCAGGGGGGAGAGCCGTTTCCTGCTGGGCGTGGTCTGAATGCGAAATAATATGCGGGACGTCAGAGTCTTCCTTCAGACCAGATGTTAAGCTGCGTCGAAAAGTTAGTTCAT
Organism: Aspergillus sydowii CBS 593.65; assembly: GCF_001890705.1. Classification (NCBI taxonomy): domain Eukaryota; kingdom Fungi; phylum Ascomycota; class Eurotiomycetes; order Eurotiales; family Aspergillaceae; genus Aspergillus; species Aspergillus sydowii. The sequence goes on along the minus strand of NW_024467863.1, from coordinate 1,806,795 downwards.
CTTGAATCTGATGAATCAACGTCGGTACTCACTTGCCCAGCTGGCTGTACAAAGCACCTAAACCGGTGGCCATTAATGTCGCCAGGTCACTTTCAATCAACCATCGCTCCAGGTCCTTTGACCGCGATGCCGTCTCTATCAAATAGAGGAGTCCGGTTCGAGCGAAATCGCCTGCCCTTCCCGCATGGTGTACATATTCCACCAGCACATAGAACAACGGGAAATCATCCGTCCTCATGGTACCCGCAAACTCAACATTACCAGCACTCTGAGCATCATCATCTGATCGGGGAGCAAACCACGCAGGAAGAATGTTAGGTTGAAGACGAATGTTGTTCGCGACGCCAAACAGCAATTCCACGAGCCGTCCTTCGATATCCTCCGACTTCTTATCCGCTCGACGAACCAAATCCACCAAGGCGCGTGCAAATAACCGGTTATCGACAACACCGTCAACCTCCGAATCGATCAAAGTATTAAAGAGGAGCGTCGCTGAACGAAGCATAGCCTCATCGTAAGACGAGAGCGCAAGTTTGGTAACGGTCACAAAGATCTGAGAGGACGAGGCATATGCAAGACACGGATGAGGCGCGGGGCCACGAGATTCATCGCCGAGGACAGAATTGAGGCGATCGATGCAATTGCGCGCGTGTACAATGGCTGCTTGCTCCGCGGCAGCTGCATTGCTGGAGCGCCATATTTGCTGATGAGGGGCAGATAATGTTAGGAACTTGGCGGGCGACGCGCATGTGGATTCTGGTGACTGACCTGCAGTGTGTTACACGTCCGTTTAAAAGAAGTAAGTCGCTCCGTGGGGGAAGCAGACCGCGGGCTCTTTGACAACGAGCGGGAGCCGCCTATTATTCGAGACCACTGTCTTGTTGATTAGGAGAGGCACAATAGGGGCGCGGTGCGTACGCGTTGGGGGATGGCGTATTCAACATACAAAGTCCATTTTTCTGTAACCGGCGCATGATACTCCTCCGCGGGAAGAAGCATGAGCAGGGAGATGACCACTAGGCGAGAGATAAGAGGGAGAGGAGTGGAAGTACTCCGTCGATATGCGGCCTGATGTCCCTGAATCCGAAAGGGGTATAGTGGATTACTTCCTACTTTTGACTAGCGTGCTTACATTGTTCGACGCCCGACGGGTCACTCACTTCCACACTACATGGGAGATCAAGAAATGAAGTTGGAAGCCTGGCTGTGGCCTCGAAATCAGATAAATAATAGACAATATTAAAGCCTTATTCACATCGAGGGTGCACGCCGTCCCACCTCCACAACGCCGAAAGTATATGCGCACCATCCCGGTCTAAACACAAAAGAAACGCTACCCATCATCCCAATAAAATCACGAAGAAACAGAATGATCAATGATTGTGATAATTCAATCGCTATCATCCTTTGGACGTCGACCGCCACGCTTCCGTTTCGGTTGCTCGTTTTGATCGCTTCCATCGTCCTCGTGCTTCCGCCCGGTCGGTTGATCTGGGACCTTGGCGATGATATCTGCTAGGAAATCTAATACTTCATCCTTCGCAACCGCTTGCTTGAGATGCGACGCGGTTACGCGTTTCGAATTCCGGTCTTTGGCTTCTTTGGCGGCTTTTGTGACAAGTGAGATCATGAAAAGCTCGAGTGCTTTGGCTGTGGGCGCAGCATGTTAGCATCGTTCTCCAACTAAGAAAAGGGGTTGTTTAAAACATACAAACAGCAATAGGCGTCACTTGCGCGACCTTGCCTACATCTTCATCGGCTTGCATGATGCGCTTGATGCGCGCAACCGGAAATTTGGTTTTAACCTCAATACTAGAAGCTGGATCTACCTTGGGAGGCTCTAGCGGCTCTAGAGGCTCTAGCGGCTCTGCGGGCTCTGCGCGCTCTGCGGGCTCTGCGCGCTCTTCTGGAGAAACGGGCTCCATGTACTTTGGCTCTGGTACCGGCGCGACGTCAAGTGAACGCGCCAAACGAGAGGATCGGCGGGCCATCTCGGGATCGTAACTGTTATCAGCGAAAGGAGGGATGTATTGCTGACTTGTCCTTGTCGAAGCGACTGGGGGTTGTTGGTATTGCGGGGTAAAGAAGGGCGAGGCGTCGTAAGAAGCGCGGTGGGAGAGGTGGCCCGGGAATTGGTAAACGGGTTGGGAGGGAATGGTGGGCTGGAAGGTGGAGAAGTCGGGAGAACGGGGTCGATAAGAGTTGTCTTGCTCTGTCATTGCTGGCAAAATCGGGTCTCAGCAATTGTTGACAATGATGATCATAAAGTCGTATCAACCACAGGGTTGATACTTGATAGACTATGTATGTATATGGAGTATACGGCGCGTCGTGGGACGAACGAGCGTAGAGCAGCACGAGTGCGCGCTCGGAGTGGGAAAGAGGAAATGGCGCAATTACCTCTGCTGCGAGATCTTCTGAAACCGTAAACTGATTCAAATGGAATCAAAGCGACCGCGACATCAAGTCGTGAAGAAGTACTGCGTCGATCGTTGTTGATGGCCCAAGCTCCGGTGCGTGGGCCCAAGGCGGTCGGGGACGTGGCAATGAGCCAGAAAAAAGATTCGAATTCTTTCCTCCGGGGGGAGCGGGCGGACCCTTTTAGCCCTTTTAACCCTGCCTTGTCGCGCTAATTTTAAACAAAAATCAGCAAAATCAAAATCACTTCGGTTTTTGGTCGAATTCCTTGGTGAACTCTGCTTACTTAATTTCCTCCTTCTTCAGTCGCGTCGTCTTCTTTTATACCAATACACCCTTCGGCCTTCTCTCTCTCTCCGACTCGACTCTCGAGTCTGTTTAATCTACAGCCTGCTCTTGCGCACATCACATGCCACTATCGTAATGACTCTACCTTAACACTCTACTGACGTCGCCACTGCAACCAAACAGTCATTCCTGGCGGACACAGCCCTTATTGGCCTTCCGGCGCGTGATCCTGCCTTTGTTCTTCGTTCATGATGCAAATTAACCTTAATTTATCTCACGTCTGGAAATTGTTTTATTATGACTATTGATTATTGATGGTTGTTTGCTATTTGTTTGCTGTTTACTCCCCCCTGTGAGCACCTCAATACCCCGGACGCTACATGATGATACACAGAGCCTCGAGATGTAGAGGACTCGCTGTGCCAGGCTGAAACCTCCACGTCATTGCGGCGGGTATCGTCTGCCACAGGAATCCGTCTCATTGCCCTTTGGCATCTACACAGTGAGGGACCAAAATTACTTGATCTAATCTGATATCGCGTCTTGGATCCTCTTTCTGAATATTAATGCCCTAAACATGGATATAATGCATGCACTAGGCTTAGCGGGGCAAATGAGAGAGAAGGCTGGGAGCCTCGTCGGCAGTCGATGTCACTCCGACATGCACGCTCCCAGGCCTCAATACTTCAAGGCTCATTCCAGTCAACCTTGCGTCGGAGCCTTGCAGAGCAAGGGTCTAGGCATCCAAGTAACGTAGCTGTGCTCGTCAAAACAAGCTCCTTGTGAGACGTAACCGAGTTAGTGTCAGTGAAAGTGAAGGGTGGGTGCAAGTTCTTCCGGGTCCGAGTCTCCGCCTCGACTCCGACGTCAAATCGGCTGTTGCGACAGAGATTCTCCTCAGGCACGTCAAGTTCTCCCGCCGCCCATTCTCGTGTGACCAGTTGGAGATTGGACCGATGGTGGATTGAAGCCATGTCGCTCTCGTTTGCCTGCCCGGCTGCTCTCCCCTCGTCGTAAATATAATTATCGAGTCCAGTTCGCTTGCTTGCTACGCACGTGTAGATTATCTTCCCCATGGCTGCGGCTCTTCAGCCTTCGGGCTTGATGGACATTGCGAGGTGAGCTACTGCCATGGTAGTCTGTTTTGTGTGCCAAGTGCTAACGCATCTTATCTATCCTTTAGCTCCTTGAGTCAAGATGATATACCGTTCAAATTGCGCTGCGCCATCTGCAACAAGCTGGCTGTAAACGCCTTTCGTCTTCCCTGCTGCGATCAGGCAATTTGTGAGAATTGTAAGCGTTTTACAACCCAATCCCGCCCTTATAGTCTATCCTGGCTCTTACAAAAATTGCAGGCCAGGCATCCCTTCCGGATACATGTCCCGTATGCACGCATACCCCGCTCTCCTCCGACCTCTGCAAACCCAACAAAGCCCTCCGAACAACTCTCAAGGCGTTCCTTCGTACGGAAGAAAAGAAGCGCGAGAAAGAGCGCCAGGCATCATTACCTGATACTCCAGACGCTGTAACCTCGGAAGAGACCGCCCCCAAACAAGACACTCAGCAAGAGCCGAGTTCTACTGAGACTCCAGCGGACGGAACAGCATTGCCGATTCAAACAGAAGCCTCGTCTACAGCGCAGCTTATTGATAGCCCAACTCCTGCTATCACCGAATCTAAAGCGCCCGGCGAGGAACTAGAACCGACGAATGGGATAACTCAGGTACTACGATTTTCCCTGCGTATAAATTCTCGGTAGAGAGCTGACTGGTATTCACAGGATGAACTCGCTGAGCAGGCTGGCCCTGACGCAACGAACGAAGTGCATGGTGCAGCGCAGGACCAGGCCGCCGAGAAAGATGCGGCCGGTGGTAGCGAGCCCGCTCAAAAGAAAGAGCAGGAAACAACCCAGGATGCTGTTCCCGGCGCTAGCTTTCCCAACCCCATGGGATTCAATATGAACCCTGCAATGTTTCCGGCGAACATGGCATGGGGTGCAAATCCGATGGCTCAATTTATGGGCAACGGAATGATGGGCTTCCCAAACCCTATGGGTATGTTACCACCCTTTACTATCGACTTTGAGAGCACGAAACTAATGAACGTGTATAGGAATGACTGGAATGGGCATGGACCCGATGGCCGCGAGTCAGGGCATGTTTGGGGGCTACGGAATGAACATGAATGGCATGAGCAATGGTATGAATATGGGAATGAATTTCAACGCTGGTCAGGGGATGTACGGTGGTTGGGACGGCTCTCAAAACAATATGTGGAATGGAGGCGAAGATAAATTCAATCCAAATGCTTTCGCGAATGGTATGGGTGCGCAATTTGGGGAACCCGCTGGATTTGGCGGATATAATATGTCTCAACCCAACGGAGTTCATCCTCAAATGCAGCAACAGCAGTTTTCTAGCCAAGATTTCCAGAATGGCTACAATGGCCCTGGTAATTATCGTGGTCGCGATCGTGGGTATTATTCCGGTGGCCGCGGCGGCGGCGGCTACAGTGGCCATATGAATTCTAATTTCCCTCATAATGCTAACGCATCAGCCCAAGATAATGCCTCCTCTAGCATGGATCAAAACATGGAATCCCAGCCTGAGGAAGGCGCAGTGGGTGCAACGGCTTCTGGGGAAACAGGAAAGAACGCAGATGAGGGGTCAAACCCAGCAGCTGACCCAAGTTCCACCAAAGACTTAACATCAGGATATTTGGACGATGCGCCGAATGGCACTAGTCTGGAAACACCTCCTGGACATCCTGGCCAAGTCTCAACCCTCGATGAGCACCAGTTACAAGGTATTCCTACAATTGATAGTATTGATCAAACCAATAGTGCCACCGGCATCGGCGTACCTACTCATATGAATCAAGGGTTCGGTAGAGGGGGTGGTTATATGCGTGGAGGCTTCCACGGTCGTGGCAGCAGCTTCGGTGGTCAGCAGTTTATGCCAGGAAACAGCATGCCACCACGAGGGCCGGGTGTTGAAGGCGCCCCAGCTGCACCTAGAGCAATGAGACAGGGGCTCCCTAATACCAGTGTTTTCCGTCAGAGGAACTTCCAGCCACCTGGGCGTGCGTCGGTAGCACCAGGGAGAAGCGCTAATGCGTCCGAGACGTAAGTCCCTTCCCCAAGTCTCGTACCCTTTGGCCTAAACTAATAGGGCTTTTCGCAGGCCACATTCAGAAGCAGCTCAGGAAGATCAGCATCCTCAATCGACAACCCGTTCTGTTTCGAAAGCAAGGTCAAGATCAAGAAGCAGAACACGGTCTCCCTCTCGCTCCCGCTCAAACAGTCGTCGATACCGTCAGCGATCTCGTAGTGTTGATGATGACGGAGTCGCCTATGATTCGCCACGGTTCCGACAGAGAAAACCTCATTACGACGAATATGAAAGGGTTGCAGCAGAAGATAGTCAACGCACCCGATCGCCCTCAGTCGAATCTCACAGGTCATCCCGATACAGGGAGAAATCCAAGCGATCTCATCGGTCTCGTCGCTCCCACCGCCACCGCAGTCGCAGTCGGAGCACAAGCCCTGCTCGCAATGGTGATAGCAGAGATGATGACGGCCTCACACCCATTGCGGAAGAGAGGGGCAGCTCCAAATCTCGAAGTAGAAACGCCGATGCTCCAGAGAGTTCAAGCTACTCTCGTCGATCTGGAAAGGATCGTCCAAGTCGACGTGACCGTGACCGCGATCGAGAGCGTGAGCGTGATCGTGGCCGTGATCGTGATCGTGACCGAGACCGAGACCGTGACCGTGACCGTGACCGAGACCGTGACCGAGACCGTGACCGAGACCGTGACCGAGACCGATACCGCGAAAAGGACAGAGAACGCAACAGAGAGCGAGATCGTCCTCGAGAACGAGAAAGAGATCGAAAGCGGTCTCGACGGGATCGATCTGAGTCTGTGGTCGATAGCGACTACCACTCTCGGAAGATCAAACGTAGCCGTGAAGATGATATTCGCAGCTCAGCCAGTAACAGAGATCGTCCGAGGGACTCGAGGGAGAAGGCGGTGTCGTCCTCGAAAGCATCTGAACCCGAGAAAGACCCCCATACTCTAGAACGTGAAGCTCGAAATCGCGAACGTCTGCTCAAAGAGCAACAACGCCGTGAAGCAATGCAAGCTGACCGGGACGCCGCCAGCAAACCTAGCCGCCGCCGAGACAGTCGTCAGGAACGAGGCGGGCGTCGACTTAACTACAAATACGATGATGAGAGTGATGACGCCAGGGCCGCAAGAGTAGAAAGAGAACGAGAGGCGAGCCGATGGGAGTAAAATTCACACGACATTCCTACCACCGCCATATCTTTATGCCTGGAAACCCCGAAATGTACTAAAAGTTAGCAGATAGATGAGGCCTTTATTCGTTACTACAAATGACGGTCCAGGCCCAGTTCTTGCATAGCAGAGGCGATAATTTACCTCATACCTAATGGGTTACAATGGGAAAAGTAAAACATCCAATACACTCCTGAAAAGTAGATACTCTGTGAACCAGGATCTATCTCAGTAAATGAGAAACGTAAAGTTAATAAGTGGTATCCACATTGCTATCATGCTGTAAGCTAAGCTAAGCTATACAAAACGGAACGACCAGATCACAGTGCATCACATCTACTAACATGACAATGACAGAACCAAACCAGATAGACAAACAGACAGACAGCTATGAACAAGGCTGAATGGTAAGAGAAAACGAGAGACTCGTCCTGGATATCCTTTCTTTCTATCTTTCCAACAGAATAGAAGCATACGTCAACTACACGCTAGCTAGAGCACAGCAACTAGGATTGGGAAATCCCGCCACGCAGACGAGAGAGGCAGACAAGCAAGAAAGCAAGCTAAGACAAAAATTCAGACCAGGAAAGGGAGGGGGTTCTGGGTGTCATGTGTATGTGTATGTGTGGTAAAGTACAAGAGCAATCAAGTAGGGACGGAGGCTAGCCCAGCTGAGCCTTGAGGGATTCGATCTCGGAAGTGAGTTTCGACACTTGCTGTGCCTGCGATGCGATGGTCTTGGTTTGTTCCGCGATAAGGTCCTTGATGGCGCTGATTTCGCGCTGGACAGTGTCAGTTGGAACGGATCCGGTGGTGCTTGACGGTGCTGAGGGCTGGGTGCTTGGGGCGCTCGGCGCAGAGGAGCGTTCGGCAGTCGTAGGCGAGGCCTGGAATTACGAATTAGTTAAAAAGAATACGAAACAGCTATTCAAGGTATGATATGAATAGCTTACCGTGGTAGGGGACTGTGCTTTGATCGGATCTTCCTTTTGCATGAACGGGCTAGCCTTGACCGATGGTGAGGAAGTTCCGGGGGAACGAGTAGACCGTTCGACTGGCTTCGAGGGCTCGTCAAAGCTTGACTCTTCCACTTTTTCGGGCTCCTCGTCATCCGCGAACTTATTCACCATAGCGGCCATAGATGCGCCCTGGTCTTTCATGGATGGTGCTGGCTTGACCACGGGTGTTGGCTCGGAGACCGGCTCAGGCGCCTTCTTGACTGGAGATGCGGGTTTGGCCTCTGGCTCGCGCTTGGGCTCGGGCTTAGATTCGGTGGTTAAGCTGGATGTGGGCTTGTCCTGAATACCGGTAACCTCTTTCAAACCCTGGCCATCGTAGAGACTACCCATGGATATCTTAGGTGGGATGGCCTCCTTGCCGGAGAACCATTCTGACGCCTTCATCGCGGGTGTCACGCCGATGGTAGGTGGGTAAATATCGTCTTGGAATGTTTCGGCCCGACGAGGAACAATGAAAGAAATCGGCTCGATGTAGGTATCGTTAACGGTCTTGAAGGCGCGGGTGACCTCATTTTCGTGCATGTCCACACCACGCTTAGGCATGAAGGCAATGCCTCGCTGGGGGTCCCCGGACTTGTATTCCGATAGGTACTCAAATTTGTCGTTCTCTAGCTCGTAGTATCGGATGTTACCGTCACTATGGCCATTAGCAGTCTACAACTACAGTCTGCGAACACGAACTTACCCTCTACCAGCCAAGTACAGGCACTGGGTGCCGTCGTCCCAGAACGGCATGCACACACCAGAGATAGAATCGAGGGTCTTGAAGCCATCAATGGGCAGTTGGGGTGATCGCATATCCCAGAGAGCCAGCTGGCGGTCGCTCATCTTCGAGAAACCGGTGGTTGCAAATCTGTCACGTTCGCCCAGCCATACTGAACGACTGTTCTTGGCTCCTGTGTGTCCTGGGCCCTCATGCGCAGGCCGTTCTTGACGGACATCCCATACGCGCAGCTTCTTGTCACGGGAAGTAGTGACGAGAAGAGAACCGTTCGCACTCCAGGATTGCGATTGCACAATGTCACCCACGTTCAACGTCAACTTGGATGCGCCAGCCTCAATATCCCAAATTTTCACTGTATAGTCTCCGGATGCCGTCGCGAGGATGTTTTCAGCCGCGGGATTAAAGAGCACGTGGCCCACCTTTCTGTGGTAGGTGTGAGAATGTCGATCGCAAACAGGCCTAATATATGGGCACTTACTTCGGGTGACCGCTAAGCTTTCCAACAGGCGTGACGTCTTGAATATCATCGGAATCTACGTCGGGGTTGACTGTGAACCCCTCCGGAACTCGCCAAAGGCAGACCTATAGACCGTTTAGTCCGGCTGGGCGTTCTGCGAAAGTAATTCAAATTAGGGGTGTCCATACTCTACCATCATCGGATCCCGAAGCGAGTAAGTCGTCGTTGAAAGGGTTCCTACAGATGTTGGCCTATGTTGACCATTGCGACAAAAGTAGTGATGGACCCTACTTACCAGTCCGTATCTAGAACAACCGCGGTGTGACCACGAAACAAAGGTATCCGCTCCGGGAGTCTGCCTCGCTCGTTGAGGGGAATTACGGCGAAGGCACCTCCACCACCGGCTTCCCAATTTACGGAGAGATAACGGGGGTTGACCTGACGGCTTGTTAGGCGGCTCGGGGGCGGCGGGCGATTGAAGAGCGGTGACGATCACGAACCTTCACAAGGTTGGTGTCCCAGGCATTGCGGGAAACACGGAGGTTATCATAGCATTGATCCTGCGCAATTGTAAGTCTTCTTAACCCCTGTGAAAGGGACCGAGGGTGTTGTGTCGTACCTTTCGTGTTGGTCGTCCGAAGACGTGGCCTTCGTACCTGTCAGATTGCGGGCAGCGCGAGGGGGAAGGAGGCAAGCTTACGGTACTTGGATGAGCGCACGAAACGGCCAGACATAGTGCTGGGTATAAGAAGAACCAAAAACAGGCTCAATGAGAAATCAATGCAGAAAGGGAGGAGAAGTGAAACCGGGGAATGAAAAGGAGGAGTCCAGAAGGCAGTTCGAGGGCGATAAGTAACTTGGAACAATTAAGAATAGAAACGGTGGTAATTACTGGGGCGCCGGGCGAGCTTGAACTTGGTCTAAGTTGATCATCACTGCATTGAAACAGTTCAAGGTCAACGGTGTTTCAGTCAGTCAAGCAGAGACGGACCGATAGGTTAGGGTCATAATATCCAAGAGAAGAAAAGAAAAGAAAAAGAAAGTAAATTAATGAAGATCATCGAGTGTGAAGTTGAGTCTTTTGCGCATGAAGCCTTTTGAAACGTTGAAACATTGTGACGCCGTTACCGCTAGTCTCAGCATAGTATAGCTCAGCCCCGCTGGAACATGGCTGAGTCAGCTGGATTTGTTTACCGCCCTCCGTCGCTCCAGAAACCAGAAACTAAAAGCAGTTCGCCAACAATCAATCACTCCTCATCCATCCATTCGATATCAATCAACCCACTTTGACGATAGATACTCCGCCGACTGACAACGCAGCTCGGCTGCCGACACGCTGCAGGTCGCTCATTAATTTGTTTATTGCCGTCCTTGCATCATTGACTTCCTCAGTCATTTCACGCACAGTGTTGTCCGCGAGGAGACCGATATCATGGAGAACGGAAGCCCGGTACTCTACTACCATTGAATCCCCAGACAAGGTGTGTCAGTCCTAATATGAGTACCAGGTACAATCGAGAATACAGGGATCTCGCATCCCTGGGCTCAAGGAGATGAACCCGTCCGGAACGAACTCTCGCTCGAGGCTACCGCAACCAGGCGCAATTGCGAACAAACCCACCTCAGTGCCGCGTAGGTATCCCAGACACTCAAGGCGAGGATGGAATTGACCTGACAGGCAAAGAATCCTCTCGCACGAGGAGTACTACCGAGGGCGTAAGGGCAGGCGCAGGCACGCCGTCCGCTTCGAGATCCGTCAATGGAACCACTAAGACTCACGGCCGCGCAAACTCCTACGCTTCATCCACCTTGACCCGGTCGGCTTCAGCGGCGTCACGACCGAGGGGCCCGCTTTCGTCGTCAACCATGGGGCGCCCCAATACCTCCATGAGCACTTCCCGCAGACCGAACGGATACTCGATTCCCCGTCCCGCAACGTCCTTGGACACCCATGAAGAAGAAAACTCCCGCAGAGTACTTGGCAAACGTAAGGGTATGCACACCTCGTATTTCTTGTTATCCCGCCCTACCTCCCCTGTTCCACTATTTTCGTCATGGCAAGCCCGTCTTGATTCTCAGAGGGAAACACGCGGCGCTCAACCCTCTCTGTCTCCCCTTCTGGAGCCCTGTTTTGAGTCTCCTCACAACGAGAGTTCAATATGCACACCCATGGGGGATTTGAGTTTGAGCCCATTCCCTTGCGAGATCACGATTCCTAACATGTTTCCCAAACATGACAGAGCCCCCATTTTCACCCCGTCAAAAATACCCGTCCCCAAACCTGCCTTGCTCACCCTCTCCGGCCCTCAATTCCAACATAACCACTCAGCCAAAAAGAAGCGTGCACCATCACCCGGATTCCTGAACAAAGAAACCAAGATCAAGGCATTTAACTTTTCTACAGGCGGCGAGTGGGATCAAGACGCACGGGAACAGAACATGGAGTATCTCTTGAGCAGTTTCGTCTCTCAATTGAACCAACATGGCCAAGCGAGCTCAGGCCTCAAGGAGGCAGTCGAGGTGTACAAATTAAGAGGTAAGTAGGCCACTCATTTGGTCAGATACAGTGCTTACATACCTTGACATGCAGTTGGCGAGTTGGAAGACTCAAAGAAGGAACTGACCGAGCGAAACCTGGAGCTCCGTGTGGAAGTCGAATCTATCAAATCGCGTATCGGGGCGGTAGAGGATACGTTCAAACACGCCCAGCGCGAGCATGAAATTGCGATGGAAGAGCTTATCTCCCGTCAGCGTACGGAGCTCGAAACGGCTAGGTATGATGGGCAGAGGCAGTTGGATACGCTCAAAGCACAGCATGAATCCGAGATTCGTGAGCTAACACGGCGTTTTGAGCATGAATTGGACGACGAGAAGTCCAACCGCCTTCGCGAGATGAACCAACTCCACTCGCAGACCGCGCTCGATGCCCAACTATCACAGATCGAACTTGACAAGAAGGTGAAGGAACTTGTCTCCGCCCAAGATGATCTCCAAGCTTTGCGAACCGAGCTTGAGCGGGAACGAAAGAATACCAACAATCTTCGGCAGAACTTGGACACAAGCAGCGCCAACAGTATAACCTTGGAGTCAACCATTAGTGCGCTAAAGGCGCGGATCGAGTTCTTGGAATCCGGAAGGGAGGAGCAATCCGAGGCCTTTGAGCGATTGAACCAGCAAATGATGGATGCTGCGGCCGAAACCAATGCCGCCAAAGAAAAACTCAGAAGGGAAGAAACATTAAGGCGGAAATTACACAACCAGGTGCAGGAACTCAAGGGCAACATCCGGGTTTTCTGCCGCGTTCGTCCCACTCTAGGAATCGAAGACACGTCGGAAGCGGCGCAGTTTACCTACCCGGACGAGACGGAAGATTCCAAGGAGATCAATATTATCGGGCCCGAGGAGAAGAGCAGCCTTGGTGCTGTGACGAGAAAGAACCATAATTTCTCGTACGACCACGTATTTGGCCCAGCAGCGCAAAACAGTGACGTCTTCGATGAAATCAGCCAGCTTGTGCAGAGCGCACTGGATGGATATAATGTTTGTATATTCTGCTATGGTCAGACCGGCAGTGGTAAGACTCACACCATGTCGTCGTTGGATGGTATGATTCCCAGGGCCGTGCACCAAATTTACGAGACGGCTACAAGCCTCGAGGAAAAGGGCTGGAGATATAAGATGGAAGGCAATTTCGTTGAAGTTTACAACGAAAACTTGAACGATTTACTGGGTAGAGCAGAAGAGCTGGACAAGAAAAAGCTTGAAATCCGCCACGACATGCAGAGGGGGAAAACCATCATCACCGACGTTACCACTGTCGAATTAGAATCCCCGGAGATGGTTGAGTCCATTCTCAAGAGAGCGGCAGCCAACCGGTCAGTGGCTGCTACGAAGGCTAACGAACGCTCATCTCGCTCCCACTCGGTCTTCATCCTCAAGCTGATCGGCGAGAACTACATTACCGGCGAACGAAGTGAGGGAACCCTCAATTTGGTGGACTTGGCTGGGAGTGAGAGACTAAGCCACAGTGGTGCAACTGGGGATAGGCTAAGAGAGACACAAAACATTAACCGCAGCTTGAGCTGTCTGGGTGATGTGATTGCAGCCCTAGGACAGGGCAAGGAAGGGGGCCACATTCCCTATCGGAACAGCAAGGTATGTCCCCAAGTCCCAATCTTGCCGAGCACAAGAACGAAGCCTAACATGCCCAACAGTTGACATATCTTCTTCAATTCTCGCTGGGCGGAAATTCGAAGACACTCATGTTTGTCATGGTCAGCCCACTGCAAGCTCACTTGTCCGAAACCCTGACCAGTCTCAAATTCGCTACCAAGGTTCACAACACACACATTGGGACTGCGAAGCGTCAGACCCGTGTTCGTGACACCTAAGTTGGCATTCAATCCCTACTTCCTATTTGTTTGGCCGATATGACCCTGGCCCTTCCTCTGATGAAACCCGGTGTTTTGGGCGTTTGACTCTTTACTTCTTCTATTTTCTGCATCGTCTGTTCTTTTGGAGATATTTCCCCCCCACTACTACCCCTGTCATTTGCTGTTAATAAGTACACTGAACATTGTGTTTTTGTTTTGTACGGGTTGGTTTGGTGGGATGAGGATTTAGCATAATGATAGTTTTGAATCAAACCCAGTTCATGACTCAGGCACCATCGGTACCATCCTTTTTGCTCGGGTTTAAGATTTTGCTCCAGCTCTTCCTCTTTGGGTTTCATTAGTGCTCTGGTTATACTGAACCATGCCCGCGCCTATCAGTAAGGATGGTACCTGGTGTACCTGATGTACTAGCTGTACCGGACGTTATGTCCTGCCCAAACTTTGATATTATATGTATTACGCAGACATGAACCCTCCGTTTCAGGATTCTCCATCTCCAAGTCTATCCACTCTTTTCTGTCCATATCGCAAATGGCGACCAAGTCCGAATCATTGTTGATGACAGCCGAGTTCTTGGTCCAAGTCCAGCAAAGGCTGGCAGAAACCGATAACAATCGAACTCAAGTGTACATATACGCCGATTTAGAGTCTGAGTTGGGAAAAGCGGTTATGCGTCTACTCAGAGACCGCGTAATCAAATTGCGTCGCCTGAGACTCAATTATAACTCGCGTGCGAAGGGAACTCGTCATCGTTGCGTCTTGCAGCATCTTTGACACTTTGTTCAGATGGATACACTTCGAGATTGCGAACAGCATATTATCGGGGACTCTGACCCTGGAGGAAATGGGTGGGCTGGAGGTCGAGTGCGGCACCAGTTAGTGAATGATGCCTTGATTTGTCTAACTCGTTCTGCTGCTGTCATGTACTAACTTGGTTCAATAGCCTTTGCCGGTTTCACAGCACCTTATCAAGATTCGGCTAAAGCGCCTGATGTATTTATCCGGCCAAAGGGAATGCGACTCCAGACGATCGTGATACAGACGGGATGGCCAGAAGCAACGCCCATGTTTGATGGCAGACAAGGGGATATGGGGATAGCTGGCGCCCCCCAAACGACCAAGCTGATTCTGCTTGTCGTATGGAAGAAATTCGTCAACAGAACTCTCGAGGCAGCGCTTATGGCTTATAGACCCGGGAAGCCATGCGGAGCATATGTAAGTCGTAATTGTGACCTGCGTCCTCTTCCCCTTTCTCTGCTCAGTAAGCTTACACTTGCAACTACGACAGTCAATTTTTCCGGCACCTGAAGCTGGCTCTGCGGCCGGTGACATCCTAGTCTCTCGAGATGAGTTGTTTGGGGATGGTATTCCAGCCACCACAAATTTACCTTGAGCATTACCAGGCTCAGGAATCTTGCTGAAGGACAAATTAGGGCGAATGGGTATATGCCCATCAACAAGTCGCTTGCTGCTATACGATCCTCTCATCTAAATTGATTTTGCGTTTGCCTGCCTATCTTTCTTGTTCCCTCCGAGAGAGTGAATTTATGTTGGCCTTTGGATGGGTAATCTGTGTGGTCCTTCTCACCAACCTCATCTGCATCAGCCATGGTCCTGTCACACTGAATTCGCGTGCTTAGGATCCTTTCTGGCAACGTTTTCTAATATTGACTTTTTTCTCTGCGGGATTTAATTCCACAGGTATTTGGAATTTGTTTGTGTTCTATATCTGGTTCAACAACCAGATATATATATCCCCTAGAGTTTGTGCTTTTGACTTGTTTGTATTAATGTGTACTTTACTAAGCCCATAACAATCCATCACATTTAATTTATATTATCACGTTAAACATTCTCAGTAGTCGAGGTCTAATGAGGATATAATGCCACTTGGGCTCAATTGAGTAGTGTATAGATTGGGCAAAGCTGCCTCGGGGCCTCAGGCAGGTAATCCTTGAGAGTGACATGCAGCTTATTCACTGCATATGCGGGGCGAAGATAGTTGGAGAAGATAGAAACAGATACAAGGCGAATTGCGCGACTGTTACCAGGTCCGATTCGGGGTTTCTCCAATTGTCTTGACTAAAATGGCGAGCTTCGTGTCCGTGTCCTCTCGACAGGCATCCCATCTTGCTTCCCTGAGAGAATCGCACCACAACGCAGTCTCAAGATGACCACTCCACGCCAGCCTCCGCCAGCATACACAGCTCCAAAGGACTCAACCGTCCACGGAACAACTCTGATTTATAGGACTATCTCCGAGACCGCATCCAACCCCACCGTGCGAGTTCTCGAGAGTTCATTTACCATCCGTCCCTGCTCGGCTCAGGCGTGGGTAGTGCCGGCTGGACATATCTGTCGCTTGACAACACCAAACGGACCTCAGGTGGGAGACCTCAATATCTGGAATGCCAAAAACCCCCGCGAGCGATTATGGGCTGCACGCACGCGCCAGATTCACGCCTCGCATGTCTCCGTGGGTGATCGTCTCTGGTCGAATTTGCCATATCTGCGACCCCTGGTGACGATCACCGGCGACTCGCTTGCGGGCGGGCAGCTACATGAGGTACTAGATGTTGATGGGAAAAAGGAGGACAAGGGGTTTGGGACTACGCGATGGGGAGGGCGCGTCCATGACCTTCTGGGTACACGCTGCGATCCATATGGTACAGTTATTCGCGGCATCCTTTCAGTTATACTCCGGACGGCGCTGATCATTTGACTTTTCATAGTTAATTTATTGATGGGAGGAGAGCAGTTCGACTTCCACTGCCATTCCAACCTTACTCGGGCTGTGTTACCGCACGGATTGACTGAACTGGATATTCACGACGTCCTCAATGTCTTCCAAGTAACGGGCTTGGATGAAAACGCAAAGTACTTTATGGAAACATCGCCGGCGAAGCCTGGCGAATATTTTGAATTCTTCGCCGAGGTCGATGTGCTCTGCGCCTTGTCTGCCTGCCCTGGAGGTCTGTCAATCAGTCCTGTTTCTCTCATTTGTCCTTTGACATGTACTAATTGTTGTTTTGACAGGCGACTTGTCCAACTGGGGCTGGGAAGCAAAGGAGGAAGCAATGGGTGCTACCACACGCCCTCTGGGAGTGGAGGTTTATAAGATCACCGAGATCAAAGCCTTGGAGGGATGGAAAGAACCTGAAAGTCCTAGGTATAATGGGCTGCATGGGCTGAAAATGCCTCCACGCGAAGACGATGGATCCGGCTTGGTTGGGCTGTGAAGAGACATTGCCTTTTTCTGATGAGGCAGTTTGATTCCGACTGTTACCCTTATCATTTGCCAGGGACACGTCGCACTCCACAGTTTTTAGTTGAAGTCTGTCGCTCATAGTCATGGCTCTTGTCAACCTTACTGCTACCCCTCACTGTCTCAGAGTTTGGGTTGCGAGGGGTTTTCCGTGCCGTCCGCCATAACTGCTAGAACATTCCACCCACATGCAGATTGCTTTGAAGCGCCCATTATCGAGTAGTCTTGGGATTGACAATCCTAAAACTATCCAGTGTAACCTCGAAGTCGTCGTGTTCTGCTACTGGCGTGCTTGCCGTATCACGTGCCTGCCCCGCATTTGCTCCCAATGTACGTCATCTGCCACACGAGGCTCGAGCCGATCACGACAGATGCCAGGGCTTGTTGTATGTGATGCTGAGATGCGCCAGCGATGCGAGCGCATTGGTTTTACAAACCGTAGATTCTAAGAACACAGCCAACCCCCGCAGTATCTTACAGAAAGCGTTCAAACCGGCTAATAGTAGGCAAGTAACTATAGTGTTCAACAAGAGGTACAGCTACAATAGAAGGTACCTTACTGGGTAGTACTACTACCCGCGTAGGCAACCGCTATGGGACGTTGGTCTTTATCAGTAACCAGTTGCGGCAAATGGTGAAACCCCCTTATCTAATTACGCGGATTGCCTATTGAGTCACCCCTCCCCGGCAACGGCTGCCCATATAAATGCGCTCTCCCCACCCTTCGGTTGGAGGACCCTCCAATCTACGATCCACCTCTATCTCTCACCAAAACACCACTCTCCCTCTGCCACTTAGCTACTCTCCAACTCGTTCTACAGTCGTTTAAGATGCCTCTGTACAATGTTCGTTGCTCCTTCTTGTGTTCCTGTACGTGATAACTGACCAAATCCAGGTTACCCTGAAGAAGGACTCCCCTCCTGAGGAGCTCGAGAAGTGAGACTGTCTACCCCCTCCATCTAATTTATGCAAGCCATGGCTAACGCCAAGTGTCCCACAACAGGGCCAAGTCCGCTGCTCAGGATAAAGGTGGAATCATCAAGCATGAATACACCCTCATCAAGGGCTTCACGTAAGCCCGCCTCCCTTGCCTTACGACCATCCCGGAATAAAGCCCAACTGACTTTAACAATACTTAGTGTTGAATACGCCGATGACCTCGTTGACACTTTCAAGTCGAGCCCACACATTCACGTTGAGGAGGACGCGGAGGTCAAAACTCAGTGATCGGGGACTTTTGTTCGTGCGCTTCCTGGGTTTTCTGGCAATGACAAGCAATAGAGCAAGATATGCCGATACTTGCACCGCATGTGGAGGATTTCTCTTTTCCCCTTTTTTCTTGCTTTTCTTAAGCAGTCGATGAAGAGATGTACGAGTTACGAATTTGATTTTATGCTCATGACAGGAGAATACATGGCTTCTTCAAGGTCTTGTGAGCTGTACTGGCCACGGTCCTTAGTGTACTCCTTCATCCAATGGTGAAGCGTTTCTTCTGCTGTATGATTCCCAAACCGAGATGAGGGCAAAATAGAAAGGACCACTAGAAAGCCATGTTGAGATGACAGAAGTAAAACTGTGGTTAAGAAAAGTATAGGCGGCGGCGTATTATGAGGGGCTGTGCTAAAGGTCTGTCTTCCTGACGTAGGTATCTTATCGACGAGCAACACTAGCCGCGATAAGCATGAGCTTATTGCTCCAGTCGCTCAAGGATTGAAGCACCGTCACCAGCGCAGCCAAGGCAACAAAATATTTTTGAGCATAACCAGAGAACAGAAATATTGTAGATACCTATTCTTGGAAATTCGTACAAGGCGTTTGCGCAAACTCCCCGCCCTGGGCTGCATGGTCGATAATCAATCAGTCCATGGATGGCTTGGCACGTGAGCCCGTGCTTCACCGCGGACAGCCAGGAATGATTCACGAACTTTTGCTCCTCGACCCACGACGCAGAATGGATTGTATTTGCTATGGCCACAACGATTCCTTTTCAGACCCGGTCTGTAGGTTGTGGCATTCGACGCGGCATCCTTCGCTACCGTAATCCCACATCAGTGCGCCGCTTTACATCCTCATACCATTTCCGGATCGATACCCAGAGTCAACCTACACCCCGGGCGAATGATGAGGTTGCTCAGCTTGCTGCCAGTCGGCGACGTCCGTTGACACTTGCGGATCTGTTAAAGTGAGAACTATAGTCCATATTTCTTTCTGGAAGGCTGTAAACACTAATAACAATTCCCCAGACACGGTCGCCCGCCACTGTCGAAAGATGCCCTGCTTGCCTCCGCCAACTTCACCCTTTCACTCCTCCCTGCACGCCTAGCCTCCCGAATTGAAGCTCTTCGGAACTTGCCATTCATCGTCGTCGCAAACCCCCATGTCTCAAAAATATACGGCAACTACGTGCACTCGCTGTCGACTCTACTCCCGTGGCAAAAGCGCCAGGTCACGAACCTGGAAGAGGAAAACCAGTTCGCCGAGGTGCTTGCAGACCTTGTTCACACACACGCAAACACGATTCCGATTCTCGCCCGTGGCTTTCTCGAATGCCGAAGATACATAGACCCTGCAGAGGTTACACGGTTTTTGGATACGCATCTGCGTGCTCGAATTGGCACGCGGTTAATCGCCGAGCAGCATCTAGCTCTCCATTTTGCATCGCTGCCCGCCGGAGAAGAGTCAAAAGAACCGAAAAAGTCGCGGAAGAACACGACACCGTCTAATTATATTGGGGTTATTGATACTGCCCTTCAACCAGCGCGGATTGTAAGGACGTGCGAGGAATTCGTGGGAGAAATCTGCGAGCTCAAGTACGGAGTGCGCCCACGATTGGAGATTGACGGGCAACCGGACGCCAGTTTTGCCCATGTTCCTGTACACGTGGAGTATATTCTCACCGAACTTTTGAAAAATGCTTTCAGAGCGGTTATTGAGAGTGGAAACGAACGGGAGCCAATTGAGGTGACAATTGCGGCTGCACCGGATGTGCCTAGCCGTCAATCTCACGAGCCAGTTACAAGGCCGGTAGAGGCCCGCGGCGCTCAGTCCCACAGCGATGTTGGATTCTATGTCGACACGGTCGTTGGCACCGCAGACGCAAACGAGTCGATAAAACTCTCAACGCCTTCGTCGCAGAGCATTACACTTCGCATCCGAGATAGAGGCGGCGGTATATCGCCGGAAGTTCTGCCACAGGTTTGGTCGTACAGCTTTACGACATTCTCCGATTTGGACATGGGAGAGGGGGGCAGTAGTATAGACGCCCTTAACACGATATCTAATAATAGCGGCCAGCTGAGCACCATCGCTGGGCTCGGATATGGGCTTCCGCTGAGTAGAGCCTATGCGGAGTATTTTGGCGGCAGCATCGCTGTCCAGAGTCTCTGGGGCTGGGGCACTGATGTATACTTGACATTGAACGGGGTGGGAAAGATTGCCTAAACTAGGTTTTACATATAAACATGGTACCTTTCTATGGCTGTATACAGTGTATGTTCAATGTTCGTACCTTACCCTTTCTCCAATGTCAGCGGGAGTTTCCAACTGTCGTCTCCATAGACCAACACCCTCAACGACCACACTCAGTTAATGTGGGGAAGACGGATCCATCCAAGATGCACAACCCCGCAGCGGAATTCGTGCGATGCCCTGCTACATCTTCGGCTGTGCACTCGGAGATATGGCCGATTGATTACCTTTACGATTGCTTTATTACCCACGCCTCGCTCGCCATGGCTGGCACTCTTATACCCACTCTTCCTTCCCCTCAAGCCTATTGCTGGTCACTTGATCCTCTTTGTTCTGAGTTGGCCCAGATTCGCTCATCCATCGCCATGTATACGGCCCCTTCAACAAGTTTAAAAAGTCTAAACTAATGTTCTACACAGGGTATACACAGCTTCGTTTGCCTTCTTTGAGGCGTTATGGGAGGTACGTCTTTTCTGGCAAATACCTACTTTCCATAGTATCTCGCCGAATATTGACTGTTTTATAGGCCGGCGTCACCCATTGCTTCGTCAATCTTGGCTCCGATCACCCCTCCATCCTCGAGGCTATGGTCAAAGGGCAGAAAGAGAAGCCGGATGAGTTCCCCAAGATTGTCACCTGTCCCAACGAGGTGCGTCCGAATCTTTATGTGTCTGGCCCTTTAACGAGGTGCAGGTGCATTACGCTCGTAGCCGTTACTAACCTTGCATCCAACCCTGCAGATGGTGGCCCTATCGATGGCCGACGGATATGCAAGATTGACAGGAAAACCGCAGTGTGTGATCGTACACGTTGACGTCGGTACCCAGGGTCTCGGGGCCGCCGTGCACAATGCCTCCTGCGGGCGTGCACCAGTTCTGATCTTCGCGGGTCTATCCCCGTTCACGCTGGAGGGCGAGATGCGCGGTTCCCGCACCGAGTACATCCACTGGATCCAGGACGTGCCTGACCAGAAGCAGATTGTCTCGCAGTACTGCCGCTACGCGGCGGATATCCGGTCAGGGAAGAACATTAAGCAGATGGTTCACAGGGCATTACAGTTTGCTACGAGTGATCCCAAGGGACCTGTTTATCTTGTTGGAGCACGCGAGGTCATGGAGGAGGAGATTCAGCCGTATAAAGTCAATCCGCATGCTGCGATTGGGGTGGCGCCTTCGGCGCTCCCTTCAGAGGGAGTTGAGCTTATTGCGTCTGAGCTTGCTGCGGCAAAAGAGCCATTGGTTATTGTGGGGTATTCTGGGCGTGAAGCTCGAGGGGTGAGGGAGTTGGTGACTTTGGCGGATACGTTTAAAGGCATTCGTGTTTTGGATACTGGTGGAAGTGATATGTGTTTTCCGGGAGACCATCCTGCATCATTGGGGATGCGCTTTGGCTTGCATGACGCCATCAAGACAGCAGATCTCATCCTTGTGGCTGATTGCGATGTGCCCTGGATACCCACGCAGTGCAGGCCTTCAGAATCTGCTAAGATCATCCACGTTGATGTTGACCCCCTCAAGCAGCAAATGCCCGTTTTCTACATCCCTTCCATCGCAACCTTCCGAGCTGAGTCGGCAACTGCCTTGAAACAAATCAATGAATATGTCTCGTCAAACGAGCGATTAAAGCAGGTGGTCAACTCAGAGGAAAACACAGTGAAGGGGAAACGCCGAGAGGAGGAATTCCGCAAAGCACGACATGCTATAACGGCGCTCGCAGTAACACCACCAGGCGGTGATGACGCAGTTTTGAATGCCCCTTATCTCATCAGCCAGGTCCGAAAGGGCTGCCCAATCGACACCCTCTGGGCGATCGAATCTGTAACCCTCACACCAATCGTCTCCGACCAGATCGCAGCCACGATTCCAAACTCCTGGATCAACTGTGGCGGCGGTGGTCTGGGTTGGTCAGGCGGCGGGGCCCTTGGAATCAAGCTCGCAACAGACCTAGAGCATGGCGGATCCAACAAAGGGAAATTCGTCTGCCAGATCGTCGGAGATGGAACATATCTCTTCTCCGTCCCAGGATCCGTGTACTGGGTTGCACGAAGATACAATATCCCGGTGCTGACGATCGTCCTGAATAATAAAGGCTGGAACGCCCCGCGGAAGAGTATGCTGCTGGTGCACCCCCACGGAGACGGATCACGCGCGACGAATGAAGACCTCAACATTTCGTTCGCTCCTACCCCTGACTACCCCGGAATCGCCAAGGCAGCATCAGGAGGACATATCTGGGCGGGTACTGCAGCCACGGTTGCCGAGCTGGGTAAGCTCCTCCCGGAGGCTATTCAGAGTGTGTTGAATGGGACGGGCGCTGTTTTGGAGGCTCAGCTAGACGGGACAACTGGAAAATACGTCGCGAACTCGTAGCAATAAATAGAGTAGTGTTGTCATATACCAGGAACATATTGCGCTATTCCATCCAAAATCACGCACGCGCAGCCAAGCTGACATCAAGGTACGCACTTTGGGAGGCGATAAGAGGCCGGTGCCGGGAGTAGCCTTATCTATGCGTAGCGGCCCTGCGGGGTTATGCAGCGGCCGAGTTGCGTAATTGAATTTCATGTATCTTTACGCTTTGTATTGATTGCGGAGTCCTCTACGACGAAATCGCCTTTGGTATTGCTCAAGGTGGTGGTATAAGTTGAGAATATGTATATATAATTAAATACATCCCTGTTTCAGATCTCGTCTAGATCTTGGCTGAATTGGTTATTCGTCCATGACCCTCAAGGACTACTACTTCGCCTATATTACTGCTCGGCTGTGTCGCCATGAAGTACAAACCAGAAATGTTCAATACATGCTCGTCCAACTGCCCACTTGTTGCTCCACGCCTCACGCCCTTGCGGTGATTCCAGTTACATTCTGACTCAAAGCGACGAACCAAAGCGCGCGCCACCATCTCCAATTAGATAACGAAAACTCAGTTCGCAATTCAAGGGGGCATTTCCTCTTTCGCCCTTCTGTTGTGATCCGCAGGGTGCCAGATTTAAAAGATGGCGGTCGACCGGCCTGCATCCATCTGCCGTCGGGAACCGCTCCACTCTTCACAACCAGGAAAATAACGACTTTTGCCTCATCAAAACCTCGTTTGACGACTGCGATCTCGCTCGCGCATATTTACTTTATATCCATACCTTATCGAGAAGCGCTCGTGCCCCAACCTGAACACCAGTACCCCGCCATCTCCCTCGTCTACCCCTCGCACCGACAAAGTAACTTTGTGAAGCGCAGAATGTCTCCGCCGGCAGCTTTGGACGTGGATGCGAACGGAAATGGCGTCCCCAAGCCATTAACCGTTGATGGGATCGCAGCTGTGAGAGCACAGAGCGCCAAGATGCCCCCTGGGGTTGCGCCGTCCACCAGCAGTGATATGTTCAAGAGTCCGGTGAGTTTCGCCTGAGTGTGATGGACTTCTCAATGGGAGTTGAAGCTAAACTGAGGTGCGCATTGGTAGGCCTGTTACACCAAACCGAAGGCGAAAAGGTTCGATGGTATGCTTCTCGTGTTAGGGCAGGGGCCTGATGATTGTCCGGTTGTCGCTAAGAGAATGCTCTATAGATCTGTTGACGCTTGAGGCAAAGACACGTAAGGTGTCGACATTGAAAGGCGCCGCGAAATACTTGAAGAACCCAGGTAAGGGATTGTTACACTTTGGGGAGTTATGCATAGATAACTAACATGGTTTCTGTCGAAGGCCTCATTTCTTTGGGTGGTGGACTCCCTTCGCCAGAATACTTTCCGATTGAAGAGGTCTCGGTCAAGGTCCCTACTCCACCGAAGTTCTCTCACGGCGCTGCCGGAGATTCCTTGGTTGCGGGAAAGTTTGATATTCGCGAGGGAAAGAGTTTGTATGATCTAGAGGTCTGTCTGAACTACGGACAGGCAACGGGGTCTCCTCAATTACTCAGATTCGTGACTGAACACACCGAGGTGCGTTGAGAAAGTATATGCAGAGACTGAGAAGTAGCTAACAATGAGCAGCTTATTCACAACCCTCCCTATTCTGATTGGCAATGTTGCTTAACTGCAGGTAGCACCTATGCCTGGGATACAGCTCTTCGACTGCTTTGCGAGAAGGGCGATTACCTTTTGATGGAAGAATATACATTTTCAAGTGCCCAGGAAACCGCTCTTCCACAGGGAATCAAAGTGGCACCAGTGAAGATGGACGAACAGGGTCTCCTGCCCGATGCGCTCGATGAAGTTATGAGTAACTGGGATGAGACGGCCCGCGGTGGTCGGAAGCCTCGTGTGCTATATACTATCCCAACGGGTCAGAACCCCACAGGCGCCACCCAATCTCTGGAGCGCCGCAAGGAGGTCTACAAAGTCGCGCAAAAGCACAACCTTTACATCATTGAGGACGAGCCGTACTATTTCCTGCAGATGCAGCCATACACAGGAGCAAACAGCGAGCCGGTGCCCCCTCCTGCCAACCACGAAGAATTCCTCAAGTCGCTTATTCCGTCATACTTGAGTCTTGATGTCGATGGACGTGTTCTTCGCATGGAGTCATTCTCGAAGGTTCTAACACCCGGCTCACGCACCGGCTGGATTGTCGGTTCTGAGCAGATCGTAGAACGCTTCATCCGAAACACGGAGGTTTCGGCCCAGCACCCAAGCGGTATCTCCCAGTTGATCATCTTCAAGCTCTTGGACGAACACTGGGGCCACACCGGGTACCTTGACTGGCTGATCAACCTTCGTATGGAGTACACAAGCCGCCGGGATATCATCGTCCAGGCTTGCGAGAAGCATCTCCCCCAAGAAATTTCTAACTGGATTGCCCCCGCCGCGGGCATGTTCGTAAGTCTTTTAAACCCGCCCCTGTCAAAATGCAAGTATCTGTAGAGCAATAACTAACCCAATCCCGCAGCACTGGATCGAAGTTGACTGGAAGAAACACCCCGAAATCACATCCGGCAAGACACGCGACGCCATCGAAGAAACGATTTTCGAAGCCGCCGTTAGCAACGGTGTCCTTATCTCGCGCGGGAGCTGGTTCAAGGCCGCTGGACGAACCGAGGAGAGAATGTTCTTCCGCGCCACGTTCGCTGCTGCCAGCGAAGAAAATATCACAGAGGCTATTAAGCGGTTCGGGGACTCGCTACGCGCTGAGTTCAAGCTATAGATTATACTATACTGTACATACAATCCCTAATATGCATGGCCTTCGCGGTTGCCCATATTCCCAGCAGAGTGCTATAGATAGCAACGCTTACAGCGATATTTAATGAACCCAGATATCGTTTTCTTTGAACCTGTGGTTTCCGTAATTCAAAACCTTTTCAGTCTAAACTGGCGTCTATCAGAAAACGGCCATATTTTTTGTTGGCCCATTCTCTAGTAAGAATGTGAGTTGCTATAGAGGGGTTGGTGCAAAGTTCCAACCGTACTGTCAATGTCTAGCCGGCCATGGTCACGGAAATCGTCTTGCTGGTGGCCATTGAAGAAACGTCCATTCCTAGATGTTGTCACAGTCAACAAGAGCTATTGATCAATTTAAGACCACTGTATAAATCAGTAGAAGTTCATCCATACAATAATGTCGAAACCCATCCCACTGGGTACTACTCTGTGTTTTAGAATAGACCTCGTCGTCATTCATCGGCACTCGAACTTGCGTGCGCCTGCAGGAAAGAACGGCTTGTCCAATGGCCAGTCCCGGAGACTCGGATCCCCAGATCGATTTCACACGCTGCTGCTGCGATGGCTTCGGGGCGTGGGGGGTCAGCAGATTGAGCATCCCAAGCTGGGAATCCTTGCCGAAGAGTCCCCAGGCATTTCCAGGTGGTCCGTTGGGTTATATTCAAGGGGAGAAGCTGGAGGAGGCATCATGGATCTTCCCTAGTTAACTATTTAACTAAGTTAAACATGTAGAATTTATGTAATACTAATACTCCTGAACAAAGGTTATGCCTTCTGGTGTGCCCTTGTGCCCTGCTCACTCTGATTTGCCCCCTGATGGCGCTAAATTAGCGTAGTGGATTCTTGGCGGCGCCCAGACTGACTCCAGAAGTCCAGAGTTCAACACATGGATGGGACTTCCAATGTTCGATCCTCCTATTGTTCCAGCCCACCACCACCTTATCGCGCGACGAGAAGCATACTCAGGAATGCGCCGTACATACACTCGATGCAGTTGTGTGGTATCAAAAATCTCGGTCAGGATTTGAGGTCGGAGTTGAGGCGCAAATCTCCACCATTCGAGGCCGCTGCAGGCGGCTGGCTTTGACACGAACATTCGACTTGGCCCTGGCCTTATCGGCCTTTGCGGTTTTTCGTGGCGTGAAGGCTGCTCTTTAATCACAGTAATTTTGTAGGATTGGGAGCTGGCCACGGCCCGGCTTCATTGGCTTTCAACTCCAAGTGCTAGGTTGTCTGGCACCTGGCAGCCATCTCGAAACAGTTTTGTTCGTCCTGCTTGGAGAAGGAACTGACTCGTGTTGAGTCCTTTTGCCTGAGATTATTTCCTAATACCGAATCAACTACTGCAAGGAAGGCGGAGTGCGCAGTGTTTCGCCTGGGCTCTTTTCTCCCTGTGGAACTGCCTAACCAGTGTCACTTTAAAACATCAATACTTGGCTCAACACTGTCATCATCTTAATATCGACAATCTTCATTCGCAAACTTCCTTCTCTATATCCTCAAGGATTGCGTTTTGGTCTTCTTTTTTCATACCCACGGAGCTTTCACCGGTTTTACTGAGTGTGGAAAGGTAGATTATACTTAACTGCACCATGGAGGCCCCTCGAACGTCCCGTTTCCTGGACCCTACATCCGCTATGGCCGCCATCACGAAGCACAAAGCAGAGGCCATCAAGCTAGCTCGTGAGCAAGGCACTGCGGTTCGTGAGATGTGTCGCAGAGCAAAAACAGAAACGCCTGCATACGAATTTGAAGAACTCATCGGGAAGGGTGCCTATGGTCGCGTGTACAAAGGCCACCAACTCCCATCTCGAGACGTTGTCGCCATCAAAGTTCTTGATATCGACTCATTAGATTACAAGTCGATGCGCGACTTTAAAGATGAGTCTATCAAAGATTTTATTCACGAAACGAAGGTTATGAAACAAGTTAAAGATTCCGGAGCGAAGAATATCAACGAAATTATCGAGGCCGTTTCTATCCATTCGCAGCTCTGGTTGGTTTGCGAATACTGCCCTGGTGGTAGTGTTAGGACTCTGGTAAGTGTGGCTCATTTCACCCTAGAACCAAAACAGGAAGCCCTTGTCACTAACATCTCAAGATGCGAGCAACTGGCGATAGACTAGAGGAGAAATTCGCCATTCCGGTAGCTCGCGAGCTAGCTGCTGGATTGCGTGCTATACATGATGCGGGCATCATTCATCGCGATATCAAAGGTATGCTTCCTACCTTGGAAGCCGACAAAAAGTTAATTTGCTGACTTTGAATTTTAGCTGCCAACGTTCTTATCCATGAAGAGGGTAGGTTACAAATATGTGACTTCGGCGTTGCTGGTGTTCTCCAGTCCCATATGGATAAACGATCGACCTGGATTGGCACCCCCCATTGGATGCCACCAGAAATGTTCAGTGTTGGCCAAGGGCATCAGTACAGTAGCGAGGTTCGTAAACTAACCAAACCTCGGAAGCTAGCGTGTGGCTAACCGCAGTAGATTGATGTCTGGGCATATGGGTGTACACTTTTTGAAGTCGCCACAGGAAACCCGCCGAATGCAAATTTACGAGAGAGAATGCAGATCGGCAGGCAGTTGAATAGGAAAACGCCGCAACTGGCAGACAGTGATAGGTACAGTGAAGGGTTGCGGAATATGGTGACATTCGCATTAAATTCTGACCCGCTCATTCGTCCCACCATGGCGGACATCCTACAACACCCATACATTGCGAACACCGAGGAAGAGTACCCAACATCATCCCTAAGTGAGCTTGTCCGCATCTATTATCAATGGTCCCAACGCGGCGGTCAGCGCATTTCGTTATTCCATCCTGGTGGTGCTGCGGCCGCGGAAGTGCCAGACGCCGAGTCGGATATCGACGAGGACTGGAACTTTAGTACAACGGATGACTTTGAGCGAAGATTCTCTGTTATCGATCTTGATCAGCTGGCAGCTTCACTGGCAGAGATGGAACAAGAGATTAAGGCTGCTGCGAACAAATCTCAGCAAGAACCAACGGACGAGCCGACGAACACTGAGATGACGGAGCAGGATAAGGCTAATTTTGACGAGCGAGTCCGCCGAGGTGCCGCAGCAATGGAAGGCCTCTTCGATGAGGAAAAACCGAGCTACACATATGCGACGAAGAACGACTTCGTACCGATTGAGGACAAAGCCCCTGTGTCCGACTTGCCGCTCCGTACTGACACAGATCGTTCTTCTGTCACATCGACATTCATTGACATCGACATTGGCTCGTTTGATTCATCCCATTATGCGGCGGGCGCCACCACAGCCCAGCCATTTCAACTCGCGGATGCCGACACCATCCGTGCCAACAGATCCAGCGGGCGTCAAAACCGCGGCTCCAATGAGGGCCGATCGCGCTCATCCAGTAGTGAATTGAGCAATAACCTTGATTCCCAAGAAACTTTCCAGCCCCGAACTGGCCCACGTCCACCTACCATGGATTGGAAGTTTCCAATGTTCATGCAGGCTCCCACAGAAGAGTCAGAGCCCGAGCCCGAGCCCGAGCCTGAAACTGACTCGGGGGCGGAGGCTGAATCTGAATCTGAGGCTGATAATACCCAAAATACAGACGCACCTGTGTTTGATCTTGCTGAAAAGCGAGCTACAATGGAGTGGACATTCCCCGTTATGACCTCATCAACTGACGACGAAGTCGCCAGCGAATTCAGCTATGCGGGAGATTCCAGCCGCACTGATACACTCAAGGCTAGCACTACGAGACCCGAGCCTGCGGATATTTCGCGACCATCAACATCTGCGTCTGTCCAGTCCAGTATATCTACAAGCTCCGATACTGACTATGACCCATTCCGATTCGACCGCCCTTCCACTCCCCCTGATGGTGTACCATCACGGCAGCAGCACTTTGCTGACCACGAGTACCCCGAATTACTAACGTCAGTTGATTACCCTTCTTATTCACAATCCTCTGTATTAGAGGGCCCGGGACCAGACGAAGAAGAGGACACCGCACCGGCTTGGCAAAACAGTATCCAGACTACGGGGCCACCTCCCGCGTACGACGAACCCTTTCCCACTGCAATCCCGCACAAAGACATGGACGTAAAGCATCCCTTTTCCACCATTCTCGGCCAGCCTGAGTCCCTACATACAGCACGATACATGCCTTCCGTGTCCGCCGCGGAAGGAATCGAGCAAACAATCAAGTTCCCTGAAATCATCCCGCCACGTCTCGAAGTTCTGATGGACGGCGCCGGGGGAGGCGCCGTAACAGCTGAATTGGATCGACTACTAGGTGATTTCCTGGATGCGCTCTCTGCAACTGGCGAAGCCTTGTCGAGGGCAAAGGTCAGTTCGGGACCGGGATCAGGAGGAAAAGATGATATTTCGACGACACTTGAGAGGTCAGATTAGATTAAATCTGTCTGGATATACTCATAATGTCTAGCGACCATGCAAATAAAGGAATACGTAGCTAGCCACATATAATACAGCATAAATATTATTGACTTGAACTGTGGGGCTGGTGAAGTAGACTATAGCGTAAAGTAATATGCTTCTCTGCCACGGTTGAGTAATCAGATATTTCACAGTTAAAGAAGCCACCGCCCATCACCGAATGGAATTCATATATATGCACATCCTGACACCTTAGAATATGGCCCATGGAAGCGGTGGGTCAGCTAGAAGCGGACTAGCGCGGTAATGGTTCTTATCGATAAGCCTTTCCGCCTGAGGCACACTGCAGAAAATTAATCGGCGCTAAGAACATCCGCCCCGAAAGAAAAGAGAAATGCGATTTCATCTCGAGCTAGCTTGACAGAAAAAAGAGAGCAGCTCACCGTCGATTATTTCCGGGAGATTTTTCTTTCAGTGCAGGAGGATATAGACTTCCTGAGAGGTCTTTGACCTCGTTTTCTCTTTTTTTTCTGCAATGGAGCAGCAATCGAACAGGGCCCACCGGGTCACGAAAGAAAAGAAGAAATATGATGGTCAGTATACCGTTAAACAAGCTGGGCGCAACGGCGCCATGCTATAATGGATCATAGGATCAGTTGCTTACTTTAATGCTGGAAATATAGGACCGAATCCGAAAGCTTTCGCGTTCTCGAACCCCGGTAAAGGAAATAAAGCCGGCGCGAGATCCCACGATGTATGGACGATTTCTCTCGCATTCCGAATGCTTTCCGGAGCTTGTCGCTAATTTTTATTGCGGATATAGATTAAAGAGAAAAGACTCCATGTCCCTCTGGTTGATCGTTTGCCTGAAGAGGCTCCCCCGCTCGTTGTGGCTGTGGTTGGACCGTCCGGTGTGAGTATCCTTTTTCGCAGAGAAATTCAAGTGCGCGTGGTTTAACTTATCTTTTTTCCCGTATAGGTTGGCAAGACGACTCTTATCAAGTCCTTGATTCGCCGATACACCAAACAGACACTTAGCACACCCAATGGACCCTTGACCGTGGTGACATCCAAGCGCCGCCGTCTCACCATCCTAGAATGTCCTTCAGACTCGCTTGCAAGCATGATCGACGTGGCCAAGATCGCGGATATTGTTCTCCTGATGATTGATGGGAATTACGGATTCGAGATGGAGACGATGGAGTTTTTGAACGCCCTATCTACCAGTGGTATGCCCGGAAACGTTTTCGGTATTCTCACGCATCTGGATCTTTTCAAGAAGCAAAGCACCCTACGGGCCGCCAAGAAGCGCCTGAAGAACCGGTTCTGGAGCGAATTGTATAATGGAGCGAAGCTATTCTACCTCTCCGGTGTTATCAATGGCCGCTACCCCGACCGTGAAGTTCATAACCTCTCCCGCTTCCTTTCCGTCATGAAGAACCCTCGGCCTCTCGTATGGCGCAACTCGCACCCCTATGCCCTTGCAGATCGCTTTCTGGATATCACGCCGCCGACTCAAATCGAAGAGGACCCGAAATGTGACCGGACTATTGCATTGTACGGTTATCTGAGAGGGACAAACTTCCCGGCTCAAGGCGCTCGCGTTCACGTTCCTGGAGTCGGTGACTTGACGGTTTCAGGGATTGAAGCTCTACCCGACCCTTGCCCGACGCCGTATATGGACCAGCAGATACAGAAGGCCACCGGAAAGGCAAGCAAGCGCAGATTAGGTGAGAAGCAGAAGCTACTTTTCGCACCCATGTCCGACGTCGGAGGTGTCTTGGTCGACAAAGATGCTGTCTACATCGATGTAAAGACCTCCAATTTCAACAACGAGGAAGATGAGGAGAAAGCTACAGACCGAGGCCTAGGTGAGCAACTTGTGGTTGGCTTACAAGGCGAGCGGAAACTTCTTGGAGAGGCCGATAGTGGTGTCCGTCTGTTCCGTGGTGGAGAGACCATCACGAAGGTTGATGACGAAGAACCCGGTACCGGAAGGAAACACAAGAGACAAGTGCGGTTTGCCGGCGATGACAATCAGGATGCATCCGAAGAAGATGAGGGCTTCGAAAGCGCAGAGGATGAGGAAAATGATGAGCCAGATCAGGATGACATACAAGACGGCAGCGATGACGAAGGCGAAGGCGATTTGGACGTTTCGGCGCCTGCAGACTTCGGAGAGCGCTTCAGAGAACGGCAAAACGGGAATGTATCACGTCAGGAATCTGATGTTGCGTTTGCAGATAGTGACTCGGACCTTGGCTCTATATCCTCTGTGGAAGACCAGGTCCTTGACAGCGACGAAGACGAAGAAGATGAGGATGAGGATGTCAACGAGGAAGACGATGGAACCGTCCGTTGGAAGGATAACATGCTTGCCAACGCTAAGTCACTTCATTCCAAGCGCCCACGTTACCGCATCACGGATCTCTCGCGCATCATGTATGACGAATCGATAACACCTGCTGATGTCATTCGACGGTGGCGCGGCGAGGAAGATGATGACGAGGAGCCGGAAGATGAAGATGACGAGGATACCTTCTTCAAGAAAACAAATGTTGAAGAGGAAGAGCAAGCAGAGTACCGTGCTGTTCCGGAGTATGACTACGATGAACTGGAGCGGAAATGGCGGGACGAAGAACTGATCGAGTCGCTGCGCAAACGCTTCGTGACCGCTAAATTATCTGGTGACGGCGAGGATGATGAAGATGAGGATCTTGAAGATGCCTTTGGCGACGACGATGAGGGGGATGGTGCCTTCGAGGATCTAGAGACGGGAGAAGTGTTCAATGGAATTGAAGAAGACGAAAACGACGACGGTGAGGGCGGCGAAGAAGACAATGGCCCTGAAGACCTGGAAGCCGAGCGCGCCCGAAATGCTAAAAAGAAAGAAGACTTGAGGCTCCGATTCGAAGAAGAAGATCGCGAAGGTTTCGCGAACTCGAAGGATAATTCGCGGCAAGACGGTGGTGAAGCCGAGGAGGAATTTGGAGAGGATGAATGGTACGACGCACAAAAGGCGAAAATGCAGAAGCAAACCGACATCAACCGCGCCGAGTTCGAATCCTTGGACCCTACTTCCAGAGTCAGAGCAGAAGGCTTCAAAGCAGGAACATATGCGCGTATCGTGCTTGAAAAGGTCCCTTGTGAATTTGCTACCAAGTTCAATCCTCGCTATCCCGTCATTGTTGGCGGTCTGGCACCGACCGAGGACCGCTTTGGATATGTCCAGATTCGTATCAAGAGACACCGCTGGCACAAGAAGATCCTAAAGAGCAACGACCCGCTTATTTTCTCCCTTGGCTGGCGCCGCTTTCAGACTCTCCCTATGTACAGTACATCGGACAGTCGGACCCGTAACCGAATGCTGAAGTACTCCCCAGAGCACATGCACTGCTTTGGTACATTCTACGGGCCACTTGTTGCCCCCAATACCGGTTTCTGCTGTGTGCAGTCTTTCTCAAACAAGAACCCCGGCTTCCGGATAGCCGCCACCGGAGTAGTGTTGAGCGTGGACGAGCACACGGAAATCGTGAAGAAGCTCAAGCTAACTGGTGTGGCTTACAAAATCTTCAAGAACACAGCCTTCATCAAAGACATGTTCAATTCGTCTCTTGAAATCGCCAAGTTCGAAGGTGCAGCCATTCGAACTGTATCTGGGATTAGGGGTCAAATCAAGCGAGCCTTGAGCAAACCCGACGGGTGTTTCCGTGCAACGTTCGAAGACAAAATTCTGATGAGTGACATTATCTTCTTGCGCGCATGGTATCCCATCAAACCTCATCGCTTCTACAACCCGGTGACCAACCTATTGGACTTGGAAGAGAATGGAGAATCCGGTGATAACGGGTGGCAGGGCATGCGACTGACGGGCGAGGTCCGACGCGAAAAGGGTATCCCAACGCCCTTGAACAAGGATTCCAAATACCGTCAGGTCGAGCGGCCCGAACGCCACTTCAATCCTCTCCGCGTCCCGCGGCAGCTGGCTGCAGACCTTCCATTCAAGTCCCAGATCACGCGAATGCGCCCGCAGAAGAACAAGACTTATCTACAGAAACGTGCGGTTGTTCTAGGCGGCGAGGAGAAGAAGGCCAGGGATCTTATGCAGAAACTCAACACCTTGCGAAATGAGAAGCAGGCCAAGCGTTCTGCAAAGCAGGAGGAACGCAGAAAGGTGTACCGTGCCAAGGTTGCAGAGGGTCTAGAGAAGAAGGCAGAGAGGGAAAAGAGGGAGCGCAACGATTACTGGCGGAGAGAGGGCAAGAAACGAAAGAACGATGATGAGGAAGGTGGCGGAGGAAAGAAGCGCAGGTAATGAGTTTAGCTTCCTTTCAAGCCAGCTGCATATATATCCGCTGTTAAAAAGTGTATGGGTTTATATTGTACCTACAAGTCGCATTGCCGATGGCGTTTAGTGATACCTACCCAGTAAAACAATCCAAGATTCTAGACATTGGCAAATGTGATTCTTCCAAGAAAACCCAGATCGAACTCACTTCAAACATTCATTGCAGTTCTATAATATCGCCATTTCCATCAAGAATGCCTTCGCTATAACCTGACACCTCAGGCAAAGTAGCGCACGTGACCGTGCCGCAGACGCGTCGATCGCACGTGTCGGACCGTTGACGCTGTGACGGCGACCAAGTACCAAGCCAACTCCCTCCTCACAGCAGCAGCAACTAACAAGCCGGGCCAAAAGAAAACTACTTCCCGGCAAGTATTATTTCTATTTTGTGCCGACATTTACGGGTCCAACATGTCCTGAGCGTTTCCGCCTGTGTCTTCTTCGCACCTTGGCTCCAAACTCCGACCCATGAGCCCGCAACAGCTTCAAGTGGAGACAAAAACCGGTCAACGTCAACTTGTTGCTGGGTACGGTCGTAAGGACCCGCGTGTGCAACTTCTAGGGACATGTTCCTTGCGGCGATCGCCTTGACGAATATTACTTAAGAAGCCAACTCTTTGACTCAATAACTTGGTTTGGGGACCTTGATTTCCTTCGCATGTTTTTGTGTCAACGCCCAATCTGGGGTATGCCGAATCCGTCCATACCTCGCATTTATTGGAGCCGCTGTCTATTTTGTGGGCATAGATCTGTTCTGAGCAACCCCTGAAGCCGCGTATTCTGTGAATCCTCGTCTCGTGGATCCGGAGAAGCTTGTGTGACCAAACTTGACAAGTACAGTGGACGTTGCTGTTCTCCGATACAATGGATGGCTCGCTGCATGTCGATAGGCACCAAGGCGTGCAGAGTCCAAAGAAATTATACCAGCACGAAACTAGTTCAAATATCAAAGTACCGGAAACGCCGGATAATTATTCTGCGCGCTTTCCAGGAGTACGTCCCATATCCCTGAATTCGGATTCGAGGACGCATTTGAATGCGAATGGTGCTTCTGCAGCCCATAAAAAGTGGCTGCATGGATCTCCAGAGATATCTCAAATATCCCCGCTGTCCCCGGATGGCTCGCGCTTAGGGCACGAGAGTGAAACGACACAGGTGGGTGGTGGTCAAGGTGTAGGTGGCGAGAGCGACACATCACGACTGGAAGCTCCCAGGTACATGAGACCTTCCACAAATCCACCCGGTGTTCCAAATGCGTCGAGACTTGGTGTCATTGGGCGGCGCCGATCTCAGAGCATAGGCTCTGGGCCGCGCGGTGCTAGAATTGCTGCAGTATGCCTCTCGCACTCTGGCACTCCCTACTAATGAAATGCTGATCGTGTCTAGTTATCCGTCCAGTTACGCACGCGCCTATCCTATGCGGCCGCTAAAGTCGAGAAAAGGCGGCATCCGCATTCAATTCAATGCCAGCCACCGATAGGACTGCTGCAGAAAAATAGTTCGACTCCGATTCTTAACTTGGAGACGCTGTCTCAATCGGGTCAGCCGCTTTCAATGGATGATATTGATGATCAGCGTTTAATCGAAAACGGTTCACCCAATGGATCTACTGTTTCCGCGCCGGACGCTCCAGGAACATCTAGCTCTCATCCTTTTGAAACTCATATGGGACAATCTCCAGTAAGTGTAGCGAGTGGCCTATATCCACGACCGCAGCCAGATCCCCAGAAACACATTGGACGTGCATCATCAGAGCGACCGGCTCCTCCAAGGCTGGCTCCACCAGCAGACATCGGCCCCGGACGTGGAAGTGGCCAGCGGCGTCGCCCAAACCCAAATACTCCTGGTAGCTCCTCACGCGACGCACTGTTTCCTCTACACCGACGCTGTCATTCACAGCAAGACTTCCAATTAGATTCAGAAGTTGACCGAGTTCCTGAAACACCGCCCCTTCGACCTTCAACTCTGAACAATCTTGCTCCTTACAACGCATTTTCTGATAACTCGCAAAGTTCTTCAATGGAGCAAGACGCTATCGAGACTCTGCTTTTCATGTCCAGCCCTGGAACTTCGGGGTATCATTCCAACTCTCAAAACTCACAGCACAACCAGGAGGTTAGGAATGTTGACAGTAGCACTTCGCTAGGTGTGCAATGGCACGGAAATCTCGATGGCAATCATTTCAGAAACAGACAGCCTGACCGTCACTGTAATATTGAAACGCCGGCTGGGGATGAGATTGATTTAATTCTGGACCATATGCACAGTGATAGTGATGACAACGCCAATCATGTCTCGGATCGCTCAACGCGTGCTGATACTAACTCCCGGGCGACTGATACGGAAGGACACAGTTATCGATATCAAACATAGCGAGCTATGCGTTGATCATTACATGCTCTCTTGGTTACGATGATTAACGCTTGTGGAAGCCATAACCACAGGCTCCACGGTTTCGCCGCGTTGGTCAGTGAAATGCATCTGCACTATGCCTCTTCTAAACCATTGCTCTGCGAAATGCGTAGCCACGATGTGCCTTCGCATATTTGGGTATTTCCCGTGGTAAGCCGGGGAGTTTGTGGATAGCCCCACGGGGCCAGCCGCAATACATACCACTGAAGAGTCTTGCACTCGCCTTTATTGGTGCAGAGAACTACCCACCTATATGCCATTGCTGGGATAGAAATACCTTGTTCTCCCCCAATTTTCTGAGGTGCTCAAGGAATATTTCGCGGAGTCTGACGTGTCTAACTGCCTGGTCCGAGAACGTCGAGCGTCGTGATCTACATTGATTGCCAACTCTCCAACGCAGAAGGAACACAACAATTAAGACTACAGCACCCACACCCTCAATCGTGAAATCCGCGGCAGGTTATACAAAACAAAGGTCAATTTCTTAAAATGGGCGATTCGCAGACCTCTCCGTCACCTTTCGAAGTTGGAGCTTTCCTCCCCGGCGGCCACCATACGGACCCCGCGCTCCCGGAAAATAGCCCCACGGCCGGGTTCAAGCTAAACCACTTCATGCTTCGCATCCGCGACCCAAAGCGCTCCCTCCACTTCTACATTGACCTCATGGGCATGCGCACGGTCTTTACCATGAACACTGGCCCCTGGACTATTTACTATCTTGGCTATCCATCTACTGCAGAAGACCGCGCAGACCTCTCCGCCTGGTCTGCCAAGGTCGGAGATCCCCGCACGCTCACACAAACCCTAGGCCTGCTTGAGCTATACCACATCCACGGGTCAGAAAAACCAACTGCTGACGGTGGGTACGAGATATCTACTGGCAATGCCCCTCCCAACCTGGGCTTCGGGCATTTAGGGTTCACAGTCCCTGATGTTCCTTCGACTGTTGAGCGTCTGAGAAAAGCGGGCGTGCCCATTCTCAAGGAATTAGGCGTCACTACTCGCGAGAGCATACCGCTGAGCTCATGGGAGGAGAACCGCGGTGTCGGTGTCGGCGATATTCATTCTAATTATAAAGCAGTATTTGACCAGATTGCATTTGTGACTGATCCCGTGAGCGGCCTTCCATCCCCAAACTGATACCTCTAAAGCCGTTGAACTTAGTTAGCTAACAAGGCATCAGGATGGATACACGGTAGAGCTTGTCCCTCAGGCCATGAATTAGTTGGGGTGATATCTTCACCCCAGAGCCGTCAGGATGACCTACACAATATACATTAGAACCGCATACTAGAATAACATAAATTTGCTTTTTGAATTCTCATGTTGCCTTCAAATCGACGTAGAGTTTTGCATTTACGAACAACCTATGCCTTATTGCTTGGTGAGAAGATTCTCTGCTCCGTTATATCGTGTTTCTCTGACCCTCCCAAAGATACTCATTAACGAAGAACCGGACGAGTTAATGTCATTTTTGTTTAATATTCAAACGTGCCTATCTATTACCCACCCGCCCCCTTTCCTCCAGGGTTTATTTCGGGTTTCAGCTCCATCGTGCTTTCTCTCCCAACAGCGCACATGAAATAAGTGGGAACGTGACTTGCTCTATCATATAGACAACGCTTGCTCCTGTGATTTGATGACGGAGAGAAAGAAGAAAGCAGAATATGTGTGGGCGTTGGGTTATAAGCAATATAGAAGGATGACTAGATGCCGATTTGTAACAAGTTATTTTGACCCATAGCCCGGTTGAGTCGCCACGTAATGAAATAAATATATATTATCTAGAACCCCACGACAAACTAACCAGGAGATGCAACCCGGTAGAACTTGAATGACACATTACGCTAGGTGGCATCATCATATCAGATCACTCCACACCCCAACTATCATCGACCTCCGCGACATCATAATCAACGTCAGCATTCATAGTCCCATGCCCCTCCTTCCCGCGAAGGGCACCGGCTGAATCGGCAGGTGCGGAATCCATAATCGTATCTTCGTCAAAGCCGGCCTTATCATTCAGATCAGACGTTGCTGCAGAAGTTGATTGGTGGGGCGGTTGACTAGGTGAGGCGGATGGAACGGAGATAGGTGGGTTTGGAACCCAGGTTAGCTGGATTTCGCCAACTGATGGGATATTCCGAGGTCCAAACATGAACTTCTCGGCGATATAGCGTTCCTTGAATGCGATAATAAGAGAGTCGTCTTCATTGGGGTTTGGGGTGATGGATTCATATTCGCCGACGCCCTGCGATTGTTCAGTTAGGGCTACTTGGAAAGTTTTCATTTTTTGGGGATTGTGATTCAGGATTGGATAGATCAGGGATAAAGGTGACGCAGACTTACAATCAAAAACTGCCGGAACGCCTCGTCCTGCTCGGAGTTTGGCTTTATGCCCGATACTGCAACGCGCTTCGGGCGATTATCGAGGCGCAGGACGCCACCGCGGCCGCGTACTGGGAACCCGCCCCGGCCGCGATAGGAGCCACGAAAGCTCGAATCGTAGCCGCGGCCACGTGGTGCAAAACCGCCCCTACCGCCAAAGCCTCTCCCACGGCCGCGGAAAGACGAGCCGGTGTCACGGGAGTTGTTGGGGTCTAAGCCTAGGCTCTTGGCCTCAGCTTCGAGGGCTGCAAGCTGGGCTCGTAGTTGCTTGGTTTGCTCGCTGGCATTTTCGTCAGACGGAGATTGGGTTGCTCCTCCCTCTGGAGTGGCACTGCCGGATGTGGTGCCTCCACCGAGTCTCTGCAGCAGCCGTTGCTTTTCCTCTTCCTGCTTCTTGAGCAGCTCTTCTCGTTGTTTTTCTAGGTCTTGCTTCGCCTTTTCTGTTTCTTGGCGCTGTTTGTGTTTCTCTTCGTAGGACTTCTGCGCTTCTTCCTGCTGTCTTTGGAATTCCTCCGCATCGAAAGGTTGGGAACCCTCGCGGTTGCCATTTGCACCGGGACGTTGATCGTGGTCCCTGTCTCCTTTTGGCTTATGCCAGTACACTTTGACAAATCGGTTATCGAATATCACCTTCGGGCTAGACCATGCTGCTTTCGCCGTA
The DNA here is from genome assembly GCF_001890705.1 of Aspergillus sydowii CBS 593.65. Lineage (NCBI taxonomy): Eukaryota > Fungi > Ascomycota > Eurotiomycetes > Eurotiales > Aspergillaceae > Aspergillus > Aspergillus sydowii. The sequence continues at coordinate 1,767,120 of NW_024467863.1, read as the reverse complement.
GCATGGTCACCATATGTGATTAGGGCAAGCTTCCGGTGCGGCTGAAGTGAGATGTCTGTTATATCTCCGTATTGAGAGAAGAAATCTCTAACTGTGAATTCATCAAGCTTGTCGTCGGGAATCTGCTCCACAACGATTGTTTTCACGGATGGGTCTTCACTGGGCCCAGCAGCGGAAAACTCAGACCGACGACCGCGGTTAGCAAAGCCGCCCCTGTCGCCGCCACGACCACGACCACGGCCGCGACCTCGATCGCCTCCCCGCATTGGAGCGTCGGGCCGGCGTTTAAAGTCAGAAACGATGTTGGATGATTTAGGGTCGTACTCTGTGGCATTCACAGTCAGCACATGTATATCTTGCAACAAAAGGTTTGAGAATAGCACGCTTACCATCATCCTTCGAGGCACCTGGCACTGTGTCATGCTGATACGGACAAGCAGCACCCAAATAACAGATCCCCTGTGTCTCGTAGAAAGGGCATCTTTCCGTACTCTTGGGCCCCATTTGGTTTGGCTGCTGGCCAGAGGCCCCACCTCCCGGCGGCATAGGCATGGGTGGCATACCTGGCATCTGCGGGAATCCCATGCCTTGCATCGCCATCATCGCTGCCATTGGGTCATTTTGGTCGAAGCCAGGGAAACCCGGAGGCATGGCCGGGAATCCACCAGCAGATGGATGAGGGAACTGTCCGTGCCCAGAGTGGCTGTCGCGAGCCATCCAGTCGCCTCGGCCACCACGCCCACGGCGGGGGTTCTTGAAGTTGCGGTGATGCGGAATGCCCTCACGACCCGGGTCTTCATTGAACCCATCATCGTAGGTGCGTTTGCGGTTCATATATGAAGCGTCACCGGGTGTCTGAGGGTTGTATGCGCCGTTCAAAGGTCCCGTCGGCGGGTATGGCCCTGCAGATGGTTGAGGGGCTGACCCTGCACCTTGGCCATCTTGTGTCTGGGCCTTTGCCGCAGGGGCCTGCTTAGGCGCGAACGTAGCAAAAAGCTCTTCGACAAATTCAGTAGTATCTGGATACCCATAGCAAGTTAGATAACGAATGCTTTTCCACAATGAAAGCCGCAGGGTAGGTCAAACTCACGCTCGCTCAAAAAGTCCTTAAGACTTTCAACAGAGGCATTCCGTATTTCCTCATCCGGTGCATCGGACCGAATGAGAGCTAAAACGTAGTCCGCAAGCACATCCGAATCTGCATCCGAGCTATTCTACTGTTAGCCGACGAGATTGCCACGAAACGCTTGTTGTGCGCCTGATTGAACCGCCTTACATGTCCTCCAGCTTTTTCACCACCCATGCCTTGACTTCCGCCGCCTGGTCTTCTGAAAGCTGCATGTCGAAGCAGTGCTTATCGAAGGCAATACGTCGGGAAGAAATGAATTATTTGTTTCGAAAATGTAAGAGCAACGCGGGAGCGAGCAGAATGGGAGGGACCGCCGTGAAAGTCGGTTTCAACGCACAAGTGGCGCGGTTCGAAGGGTTGGTATTTCGCGCGATATCAAGTCATCGCATGGATGATATGTCGAGTGCGATAATAGGTGTGCAAGACAAATGACGCAAGAGCAATATAGCAAAAAAAAAAAGAGCGACCTTTGCGGGCCCGAGCTTGGGATGCGCGAGAACCAGACGCGGATGCTCACGTGACCACATGGGCTCCGGCTTTCCAGCTCCCGTCCCGCCATGGATCGAACTACTACCTATTATAGCGTTGGAACAGTCAGCACAAGGCAAAAAAAATTGTTAATTAAACACTACTCTTGCTACATTGGAACAGTTTGAACATTGAACAATATAATATCTTTTCGTGTCCAACTAGAGAATAGCAACTAATACGTAAAAGCCCTCGTAGTCGTTAACATAACAAAAGGAAAAGCAAAAGGCCTTAGCAAATGCATGAGCACACCGGTTTCTACTACTCTAGTTAATCGAGAACCCATACGACATTAAGCTGTATTGCATCGGTTTATTTTTCTTGCACGGTTGTCTCCCTTTTAGCATTGGCCGGGTATTGCGTTCATCAATCTCATAAACATAGGATTCCAATCCAGACAGACTTGAAACCTAGTCGGGTTTGCATAGAACGTTTTTACAGCTTGTCGTAGTACTGTCGAGAATGTTAGCAACCGGACAGATCTTATCCATGAGTAATTCGTAGGAAGACTTACGTTCTCGTAACCAGGGACCACCTCCTTGATACCCTTGCGCTTACGCATCTCAGTAACGATCTGACCAGGCTTGGTGGTGGGGTCAAGAGGAGATCCACCAGGAAGGATAGCCCAGTGGTCAAAGACGGATTGAGGGAAGGCCTGGCCACCAGTGGCCTGGCGAAGCTCGCCGGGGAAACCGAAAGACTCGTTGACGGGCAGGTAAGCCTTGACAGTGAACAGAGGAGTACCGACACGCTGCTCCTCGGAGTAGACGTGACCACGGCGGCGGGTAAGGACACCGTAGATACCACCCATGGCCTGCTCGGGCACCTGGATCTCGACGTTGAAGATGGGCTCCTGGATACCTGGCTCGGCAAGCAGAGTAGCAGCGTACAGGACACGACGAGCAGTAGGGATGATCTGACCACCACCACGGTGAATAGCATCAGCGTGAAGGGTAACATCAAGGATGTTGAAGCGGACGGAGCGCAGGGGCTCCTCTGCAACGGGACCCTCACGGGTGGCCCATTGGAAACCGGAGACAACAGAGTCCTTGATTTCGTTGAGGTACTGGACGGCCTTGGTCTGGTCGACCAACAGGTTGGCACCAGTGGTGTCGGGACCGAAACACCAAATCTTACGGGCATCGGTGACATCCCAGCCGTGCTCATCAGCAAGGACACGAGCACGAGCCTTGAAGTCGTCACGGGGGGTGATCTTGCCCTCCTCGATAGCCTTGGAGACTTCCTCGTCAAGGGGCTCGGCAGTGAGGTAGAGACGGTTGTGCTTGTTGGGCGACTTGGACAAAGCAGTCATGCTGGAAGTGCCACCGACAGTCTCACGGTAGGAAACGACAGGGTCGGAGATACGGAGGGGAACACCAGCGTGGTCTTCCTCAAGATCCTTCAAACAAATCTCGAGGTGAAGTTCACCAGCACCGGCGACAACGTGCTCACCGGACTCGTTGATCATGGTCAGGACACAAGGGTCGGACTTGGACAGACGCTTGAGACCTTCAACAAGCTTGGGCAGATCACCAGCGTTCTTGACCTCGACGGAGCGCTGCACGACAGGGGAGACAGAGAACTTCATGACCTTCAAGTTGTGGGCGGTGTCGGAGGTGGTGAGGGTACCAGACTTGAGCAAGAACTGGTCAACACCAACAAGACCGACGATGTTACCAGCAGGAACGTCCTCAATGGGCTCAACGAAACGACCCATCATCAGAATGGTACGCTGGATGGCCTTGATGAAGAGATCTTCCTTCTTGCCAGGAGTGTAGTTAGGGCCCTGGATGCGGACCTTGAGACCAGAGCGGACGGTACCGGCGTAGACACGACCGAAGGCGTAGAAACGACCCTTGTCAGAGGTGGGAACCATCTTGGAGACGTAAAGCATGAGAGGGGCCTTGGGGTCACAGTCACGGATACCAATGCAGCACTCGTCATCAGCAGGACCCTCGTACAGAGTCTCGGCACGGTACTTCTGGGCAGTAACGGGAGACGGCAGGTGAATACAGATCATCTCCAACATGGCATCAGCAGCAGGAAGGAACTTGCGCATGATGGTCTTGAGGAGCTGCTTGCCAGCAAGCTCCTTCTCGTCGTTGGCGAGCTTGACTTCGATCTTTTCGAGGAGAGCAGGGATCTGGTCCTTCTTGTCGTTGTTAACGAGGTGGAAGATCTTGTAGATGGGGTCAAGAATGAACATGTTGAAAGCACGCTCAACGGGCTTGCCGTCGACTTCGGGTTGAGTCTTGGTCCACTTCTTGGTCTTGGGGTTGAAGTAGTTGTCACCCTGAAAAAAAAAAAATATTAGCCAAATGATACCACGGAGAGCGACAGTGCAAGTTGGTTGCTTACCCAGAGGCGCTCCAACATCTTCTTGCGGTCAACACCGAACTTCTTGGCGAACTTGACGGCGAACTGGCGGACAGTGAAAGCCCAGCCGTGAAGACCGGAACCGAAAGCAACGGTACCGTTAGCAGGCTCGATCTGCACGTTGCCAAGAGCAGGGTCTTCGTAGGTAGCGATGATGACGTTGACGGACTCAACGGTACGGAGGAAAGACTGGTACAGGTCCTCCTTCTCGACCTGGAGTTCGAGAAGCGAACGGTCGACCTTGTTGATGATAAGGACGGGCTTGATACGCTCAGTCAGAGCCTGGCGGAGCACAGTCTCGGTCTGGACGCAAACACCAGAGACACAGTCGACGACGACAAGGGCACCGTCAGTGACACGGAGAGCAGCAGTGACTTCAGATGAGAAATCAACGTGACCGGGGGAATCGATCAAGTTGATCAAGAACTCAGAGCCATCGACGGCCTGAGGAATTTCCTTAAGATCCTCCTCATCGGGGAACTTGGCGTAAAGAGAAATGGCAGTTGACTTGATAGTAATACCACGTTCCTGTTCATCAGGACGGGTGTCCATGAAACGGGCGTCACCAGCCTTGGACGCAGCAATGATACCGGCACGCTGGACCAGGGAGTCACTGAGGGTGGACTTTCCGTGATCGACTATTGTAAAACTCAGTATTAAAAGTTACCAGGGAGCAGCAGCGGGGGCTTTATCTAGTACGCACCGTGAGCAATGACCGACATGTTACGGATGTTGGCCTTGCGGTCCATGAGGGACCGAAGCTAGTAATTGTTAGTTCCATATTACCTCCAAGTCGATAAGAGAAAAATTTTATAGCTCCGGGGGGGCTCTCGGATATCCATGGGTGATGGGGGGCCGGCATACCTCCTCGATAGTGAAGCTGTAAAAGCGAATGTTAGCACACAGATCAAAAGCATTTTTGCAATAATCACCATGATGGCGAGGGATGAAGAACGTACTTGACCATTTTGGCGGCTTTTTTCTGTTAATGCCTGAGAGGCGGGGGTTTTGTGAGGGGGAAGAAAAAGGGAAGAGAAAAAAAAGTAAAGCAGAAAACGACACACAAGTGACAGGACCGAGAGCTAGCTCGACCTGAAGATGACCTGGGATATGGGAAGGTCTATGTGCGCTGCTCCAGAGGGAGAGACTGAGATAGAAGAGGGTTGAAAAAGAAGAGGAGGGAGAGGAGGGGAAGGGAAGTGGAAGAGTGAAAGCAAGCGAGTTAAGTGGTCGTGGGGCCGGCCGGTGGTTGGATTTTTCCCGAGTCCAAATCTGGGATGTGCGTTTTTTCCACCCAATTCCCGCTTGTGCCCCTCCGCCGTTTATCTCCGGCGTCAGCTTTTCTTTGGTTGTTTTTGGCCTTTTGACTTGATATTTACTTGCCATGACTGTATAGATGCGAGTGACTGTCTTCGATTGGGACGGTATCCAGTCCGTCGTCTGTACTGCAGGTGGCTTTGGTCTCCGCCCTCGGTCGTCCATGGGCTTTACATCATGAGATCCGGTAGCTAGTCATCATAGACTTCCTCTCGCCAAAATTACTCATGTCTGACTCAAAATAAGCCTCCAAAAGCCTTTCTTCTCTTCACCAAGGCTACGCGGGCAGTTACATACCAGCTGATGCTATCTGTATCCGCTGGAATCCTAAAAGTTCAACTATGGTTGGTAAGCGTTTCGCTACAATTTTGCAGGGCACACCGCTATGCTGTTTGGAAGCTCTCCCGACCAATCATTCTCTCCAAATTAAATCAGCGTCTACGGTTTGTCGCCACTCCATAGATTGCCGGTTGGGACTTTTGGGACTGGGAGAGCTGTTCTCTGTTAATTTCCGCAGCCCTGGTGAGGGGCATTGGTGGGGTAGCAACCGCTTATTAATCGTCAGAAGCTCTGAAAGCTCTGCAAAACCACAATATTTGATTGGACACGTTCTGTTGAATCGGGACTCACAGTCCCAAACAGGCTTAGCTCTAGCTGTTGACCCCGCCCAATCCGGCTTGACATGGCGCTGCTTTACGACGGACTGACAGACTCTCTTCTTGATTCTACTCCTGAAGCGGAGGTACGATATGAATACCATTTATTAATAAACTTGAGTACAATCGCACTGGTAATATAATACAAAAAATACATTATGCACGGATAACGCCGCTTGGAAATGGCCACTAAGAGGACCACAGTATCTTAGCATAGGCGTCCTCGACCTCCTTGGCTATCTCCAACAAAGTCACAATGATGATTTGGTGCGTAACATTGGGAAGCTTGTCTCGTTGAAGGCCAATCCACTCTAGTGGCGGTGTCGCCTCGCCCATATCACGCAGTTGCGGGGTCTCGATCACCGGTGGCTCCATTGCCACATACTTGTATCTGGACTGCGGCACATTGACGACGGCAGTAATCTTTTCTTGCTGCTCACTCTTGTCCCCGCCACCTTCAGCATTCAGGCCTCCTGTAATGCGAACGGCCGATGGCGGAAGCGGCTTGCCTAGTCGTGAAGCCAATGCGCGAGAGTGAGCCTCCCACATATCGCGGATGAAACTGATGCGTGCGTAGTTCCATCCAACGTCGACCTTTCCTTCGAAGCTGCTGCGGAAAACATACTCGATTTGTGTAGACCCTGGTCCTTGCCACGTTTCCATGCCGGCCACGACTCGGGGAACCTTAAGGATCGTTCCGCCAGTGGTTTCTATCACGCGGGTCGCAGTCTCGTTGACAAGCAGTTGCTCAACAGCCACAGGTTCAGACCGAGTGATGGGGGAAAGTGCGACACGCAATTGTCCTAGCGTGAGTCCCAATGCGCTATGAATTTTACCTTTGTCCAGTGACACGTCGAACCGAGCTTGGGCTTCGCGAGCTTCCAACTTGAAAACATGGTTGTCAAAGAATGTGCTTGGGAAAACTCCAATATGGACTGCATGGATTGTCACGACCACACCAGTATGCAGAGAAATCGGAGCAAGCTCCGATTTCTCTTCACTTCGCTTTGCCGCTTTGTGAGCCGACAATTCGGTCCGATCAGAGAAAACAGAGCCCTTTCGACGAAGATACCTCTCAATCTCTCTCAGCGACGCTTCATAAGCTGCTTGTTTATCTTGCATAAGCCTCTGCCAAGCCTGGAATAATGCAAGGGATTGAGATGCAGTCAAAGTTGTGCAGAACACCTGGACCTGTCCACCGTCGAGGATACTAAACAATCTCTCATTTGACTCATCAGAGGATCCTTCAACATTGTACATCAAAAAGTCAAAGGATGCTATATGTGCAATAAGGAACGGCTGGTAATCAAAAGACACCTTGATCTGAAGCTGATCAAAAGATATCGAAGCCTGTATCAACGGAGTCTTGATGTCTGAATAATAATCAGGCCAATTGATAGAGGAGCGGAGTCTGATCGTTTGAAATTCAGCCAGGCCACTGAGCCTACCCTTGCTTTCGATCCCTACAGATTTCAGGCCGACACAAAGGATCTGCTCACGAGCAGATGTCTTTCTCGACGACAACCATAGGTCATCAATTGCGAATTGTGCCTTGCCCAACGTTGAACCCATATCAAGTTGAATTGCCACCTTTTCGATCGCAATAGTGGTGTTCAATGGGAATGCCGGTGTCGAAGCTAACTGCTGATAGCGCTGTACGATATAGGCCTGCGTCTCTGTTGGCCGTGGCTCGAAGCTTGGGCTCGAATTCAAGGAGTCATTTGCCGGCAACCATATCTCACGAAAGAGTAGGAGATCTTGGACTTGCCTCGCGTTGAGCATAACCTGCATTGGGCTCACCCGTAGCGCGGCCGAGATTCCTTTCGATTTACCTAAATGTCGGCTGTTCATCAATGACATGATTATCGAGTTTACCTCAAAGCCTGCCGTTGACTCGTTAGAGTATACGTGTTTTACAGATGCCCCGAAATCATTGAATGCCATCGAAAGTGCGAGGAACCGCTCATCATCATCAGATTGAACAGTGTTGACTGCGACATAGACGCTCTCAAATCCCGCGGTGGCTGCGACTCGAGCAATAGGTTGGCAGCTCAAGCTAAACTCTTGTTTACAAATCAGAAGGCCAAGGTTCAATTTGCATCGGCCGAGTACTGAGGTGGGGTCTTTGCCTTCGAGGGGCGTTTCCTGCATAAGTTTTTGTGGCTGCAGCATTGTGGTATTGGAGGGTCTTCTAGGCTTTGACTGCTGCTCACCCATGACTTCTTTCACTGTGGCAGATACCTGCTTCACCAACGGCACAATGCTTGGGTATAAGACATTTGTGGACGCGTCAATCTTCAATTCTGCATTAAGCGTGGAGTCTTCACGGGCGGCATCCTCAAACTGAACCTTCAGTGCGACACCAGGCGCACGTAATGTTGCAGTAGCTGAAGAGTCGTCTCGGACATACTGACCATACTTCGACTCTGACGATCTATTTCCTTTCAAAGTAGCTGAAAGAAGGGTTTGTTGATCGTTATTCTGCCTCCCTTGCAGGGAAACAATTGCACCGGCAAAGTCAACGTCTACAAGAACCGAGCGCAGACGTTTGTTCCCAAATAAAGAACGCTGTTTCGTACTATCGTCAGACGGTTTTGACATGCTGATAGCGTTGGCATCGCGGATAGTCTTGACCGCAGAGGCAATCGAGTTTCGTATCATGTTTCCAGGCAAGATGAAATCAGACGTGGCGCGTATATCCAACGATTTCCCTGCAGCTTGGAGTGCCACACGAACATCTTTGGCCATTGAAGTGTAAGCAACATTGAAAACCAATTCCGGTAGTAAAGCGGAGTTGAAAGCCCGTTTCCGCCTATTACCCGAGATAGGAACCATCTGTAGTTGGACATCCTCGATCCGAAGCTTAGCAGCAGTCGTTTTCTTGTTTGACAAATTCACACGCTTGATTGAAAACACCATATCGTCAGGCCTGCGGTTTGATGTGTCCTGGGAGAAAGTAGCCATGTTCCAAACCACCTGGATATTGTTAAGGGCTAATGAGAATATGGCACCGAAAAGGTCATCCCCATGGGCGCCATCATTGGGCATATTGACACGGGGGATTTCTGGAGCTTTGGGTTTCGTCTGGGAACGAACTCGGTGTCGTAGCTGCTTCAAACGCTTGACTTCATGAGAGAGGTCCATAGTTTCCATCCGTTCCTGAAGATGAGCAGCTACATCCACAATAAGCGCAGCCGCCTCGGGGAAAAGCTCGATATCACAGTGTTCGCTGGTAAGGTGGAACGCTTGCAAGGACTTTCCATTTTCATCGGTCGTAGAAGTCCCTTTGACCTTGGCATCAACCGTGAAACTGCAGTACGACTGAGCACTGAAAGTGCCCCTTTTGCTCAAATCAAAGCTTATCTTGGAGGTGTCGACTTGGAATTCGGGGTACTCCATCGGATATCCAGCTCCTAGGCCATTGTCGAGCCGCATTCGTATCATTCCAAGGCTGAACCCCATGTCGGCCGAGTAATTCTGGCTATTCAATCCAGGTGCAGTTGCGTGTATCTTGGTTCCTGCCATTGTTGTTCGGGCCCTATAGAGAAAGATTGAGTCCGATGTGTCCTTATGTTGCGGCGGCACACTATCCAGGTCAAGTACTTCCCGGGAGTGCAGTTCCAAGGACTCCATGTTTTGTTTGAGATCAGAGATCAGGTGGGAGAATTCGGGCCTTGTTAGGACGCCAAGGAGGCTTCGCACCGCGCTTGCCTCAAGCTCTATCAGCTCAATTGTGATATCGACCTCCATTTCCGTACGATTTGGTGATATGTTCGCCATTACTCGACCGTTGATCGGCGGTATGACAAGCTCCGCCAAGGGTTGCCAATTACCCCACTCGTTGGAGAGGAAAGCATGGCGGTTCTGTTTCAAGTCGAAGTCGATTTTCATTTTCGGTTCTAACCGAGATATGATGGAAGCTCTCGCTACTTCACCAGAGATAACGTACGCCAGGGATGGCAGGATGCTTAGGGCTAAGCGATAGTCATCCAGGAATGTGGCAACCTGAAACTTATTCTGCGAGGACTTCTGGACTGTAGTCTTCGTAGGAGACTGGGGATCCGGCAATTTCAAGTTTTTGATGAGTTGGTGAACGAACTGAACCTCATCATCAATTAAACGGTCCGCCGTATGAGCAAGGCTCAATGGGTCATCATTCACGTCAAATCTTAGTTTTCGGCTCGACAAGACGACTTTCCAATCATGCTTCATTTCGGCCGCTGTTTTCTCAGTAGTGCGAGAGCAGTAGACATGGGGATCTGTAAATCTCCATTGCATCATGACCTTCGAGAGACTGGACAGGTCCACAGAAGAAGTTCCAGAGCTTATTAGCAGGCTGGCGCTCTTGCTCTGGCTAGCTAAAGGCTTGAGGACGGCTGAACTTCTGAGGGCTCTCCCAGTGATCGCAAGTTTAAAATTGATACCATCGACAATCAAAGCTCCTAAATCTGTACCGAAGATGAACTGCAGATTGTCTTGTTCTTCTATCTCACTCTCAGGGGGCTCATCCGAAATTGCAGATTCCAGTGTGACGGTAGACATGGCCTTCACCAGCCCCTCCACTAAATCTAGAATCTCCCACCTAAGGCGAAGATTGATCGAAGAGCAGTAAGACTCCACAGTGACCAGAGAATTTGACTTCGGCTCAGGGCTCATTGGCTGGTCCTTTCGGATACTAGACGTTATGACCGAGGATAAATCCTCGATAACAAAATCGCTCTCTCTCGGTCCAGGATCGATAGAGAAACGAAACAATTTGACTGTAGAGGAAAAGCAAGCCGTCGGCGAGGCACCTCCAGAGGTCGTATCCAGTGAATCCCATATCCGTCGCATCACGTAGCTCTTTTCGACGTGAGCTAGATCCCAGGCTCGCCACTGATCAAAGCTAGAGAGAACGACACTCTTCGCATTTGGGAGTAGCGTAATGTCATCTAACATGCACTGGTCGACTAATTCTCTTTGTTGCTTAGTCGAGAGGTTATTAAAGACGTTCCGTATACGAGAAAGGATCTTCCAAGAATCGTGGTGTCGTAAATGTCCAGAGGCGATCCTAAGCATATAGGAGACGCGAGTTAAGAAGGCGGGGTCCGGTATATGTGCAGCAGATTGAGTGAGGTAATATATGAGGAAGCGTAATCGTTTATGCCGACGTGTGGAGTTATTCTTAAACCCGGATGTTGCAGAGTCAAGCATGGTGGTTGTGCGCCGAACAAGGTAGGCGAGCTGTTCAACGGACTTAGTGGAGGTGACTGTCTCAAATGCACGCACTTGAAAACTTGACCTCATGGGAAAGGTCACAATCCAGAAATTAACGTCTCCCAAGTGACAGCTAACTTGAGATTTCTGCCGGTATTGGTCAACTTGGCTACTTTCGACTGATATCGATAGCCTTTCAGCGGCCGCATGCGCAGTGATGGTTTTGGTGATACCCGCAGTAAGATCCCCCTTTTTCCGATCGATTCTTGTCCTAAACTGGGTGTTCAGGCGAGAAATTTCCAACTTGTATTCGTCCTTGAAATTTGCCTCGTTATCGTCGGAAAATTCGGAATCATTGACCAATTTCATTGAAATCGCTGGGGCTTGAACAGAGAAGCTCGTAGCTTTCTTCGGTCTCTTCAAAGATTTCTCAGAGGTCATTATATCTGATATAATGTCTTTCTGCAGCGTATCGATCATGTCAACCGGGTGTCGAAGCTCGAGAGAATCGAGTAATTCCGAAAGTAGGAATAGAAATTTTGGTGTGCAAATGCCCCTTACTCCCTTGTGCAATTCAACGATAAAGTTGGTATGAGTTGTATTGTCATTTCCAAACGATGGAGACCGATAGTCAGAGTTCGGCGCCGTACGGTCTGCTTGGGGAGTGCCAATACTTGACACTTGACTGGGAGGCAGTCGAGACGTGTTCAATTTCGTGAGATGGAGGGTAAATTCAGGGATGTTCCAGGCGCTTGCATTATCCTGAGACGCCTGTCGGGAAGAGTTTTTCCCATATCGGGGTGGGATATACTTGCCGTCGTCCCTATCCTGCCTAGTATATCCCTGATATCGACGTATGGAAGATGACACACTCCGGGTTTCGTTCATACTAGCTGTCCCTCCTCTTACTCTGTTCCCGCTGCTTGATGCGTCTGAAGGCAGAAGAAAGCTCCTTGGGCTGCTTCTGTCCTGAGCATAAGCCTCTGGTGATGGACCCAACGATCCAAAATCTCTGATTAGAGGTTCAGGCATCGTCGGTATGGCGATAGTGGGCCCGGGTGTCGCATCGTGATCTGGATACCGAAAATCCTGTTCAGTATTGTCCCAGTCAAAAAGCAGCCATGGGGTTCGTTGGGTTCTCTGGTCGTGGGCTCTAATATGATCTTGTTGAAGTTTCCGGTCATCAACAATGTCATTCTTTCGCTGCACCATCTTCAGATTTATGGAAGTTTGAATCAAAGCTTGCGGAAGGACGTCAGCGTTGCCAGATTTACCAATAGAGGTGCGGTCGATTGTGGCAACAGATAGGTCAGGGATAAGCAGTCCCATACGCTTTGAGAATTTTGCATTTGCCCAGTCATTAAACTTCGTCGTCACTGCTCCGGACTCCAGTATAAGCGCTACTTTGTCCATGAGAACGGAAATATGAACCAAAGCAATTTGAGCCCGTAAGAATGTCACATCGTGCAGGGCAATTGGGAAAAGAGGCGGAAGAGCATTCTCCTCGTTGTCAAAGGAAAAATCGAAACTCTGTAATGCACTACCCAAAGACGACAAAAATTGGGGAGAGCATTCACCAATTATACTCCCGATGTCAAAATCCCAATTGCAAACGTAAGTTGGTTCGGAAGGAGGGAGGCCAAAAATGCGATGTCCATATACTGAAGCACCATCTATAAATAGTTGAGTATCCGATATTACGGGACGCTCTTCCTTCACATGTGATTCCAATGCAGCTCTCAACGGGGCAAGTGAAAATTGTAGGTCCATGTAGTAGTTCGTAAACCTTAAGTCGATATCTAGACAAGGGGCGGTGAGTCTCACGTAATTATGATCGTCATATAGATTCTCCGGTAGAAGAACACATGGATTGTCAACCGTGACATGCAAAACAACGTCTAGATCATTCGTTTTCTTGTTTGGGTTGATTCCATCGTGTGCTGCAGAAGCATCCCCGGCATATGCAAGCTCTTGGTATTCCTCGAGGGTCTTGAAGTGCACATTCTCGCCGAAGTAATTCTCCTTCACGGTCATGAATGACTTGATAAGAAACCCAAACGAGTACAGTTCGGGGGAGATTCCACGCAGGTTGAGCAGTAAAGTATCTGTCAGTTCAGAGGAGGTGGAAAGAAAGTAGTTGTAGGTGCCATCGATTGTCAGGGTATCCAAGGCGGCTGTTGTTTTGTTCTTCAAGAATGTATGCAATGTGTCCCACATCGGGGCAACGAAATCAATTTCCGCCCTTCGAAGAGAGACATTGAAGTCCACAGCATTTTGCTCCGCGCAAAATTTGTCCAGTGGAATATCAATATCCGAACTTAGCTCCCTACCCTTGATAGCAAGTAACCGGTTGTCACTGAGGTCGGTAGGGTCGCTGACGATGTTCGAGTCGTTGACGTTAATGAAAAGCTGGATATTCGTAAAAGAGAGGCTTAAACGGTAGATGAAGGGAACGAATGTGTAGTAATCCGATGGAGGGGCGGAGCCCCAATCTGTGATTAGGTCTGTTAAAAGGAATATATGGTCCCTCAACAGAAAGAGCTCCATGTCATGATTCTTAACGTCAAATTTCCATGTACGGAGCGTTCTCCAAGAGAGTGGAACCGAGAGGTCACAAGTAATGAGTTGCCTTGGACAGCTCCACAATAGTGCATGGTTGACACTCGACGACATCTTCGAATCACGAATGTCAATGTCAAGCTGACTTGCAAATCCCGACTTCCCAGCCGCCATATCCATGGTATAGTTGATAGTTGAGTTGTCGGCGATACGGAGTGAAAACCACCCAAAGGGGCGAATATCAGGTCCAATGTTGCCTTTCTCGCCTTCTGCAGCCCGGGTCCTTTTTCTGCGTTGTTGCTTCTTCAATTTGGATGCACCTCGTACTGCATCCCCACGTCCTTTCCACTGCCAATCTTTGGACGGTTCACGTGTGGGTATACGAAGGATGGTTTCTTGATCGAATTCAACTCGGAACCTAAAGACTGAGCTCTGTCTTGGTTCTCCTGGGCGCAGAGGCTCCGCAGGTTGGGAATTTCGGTGGGCATTTGGAAAAAAAATGTTTTGCAGGCCGACACGTTCCCTATCAGCCCATGGTCCGTAGTTGATAATTCCACCATCAATTTTCACGTCAATGCCCCATTCGGGTGGAGGGCCGCCATTGATATCCTGAGATGTCGCGTATGTCGCACCTTCGGCAATGGAATGCGCTCTCACGTCCCCAGGGATATCCCAAAAATATATGACAGTCATGCCGGGGCTATCCAAAATCGTGGAAAACCTGCCGTAATCTATTGCGTCCCATTCAGAATGGTCATCTTGACTGCCTTGGTCTAAATAACGAGAAAGACCAACCCAGCGGGAATCACGACTGGTATCCATTGTGTTCCGTGGGTTTGTACTAGCGCGCTTGTCGGAAATATGGAAGGATTCGACTGAGGTCTGAAAATATGGGATAAGGTCGCGAATACTATGCCAAACCCTGCGTTTCTGGAACTGGTAGTTAAATATGGTGTCCCTTTTCCGTTTTGTTCCGGGCTTCTCCTCCTGTGTTGTGCTTATCCCCTGCGCAGCGGCTAGTTGGGACTGTTTGTAATCCGGATTGGGCCTCATTTGCACAACTGGATGGTCAAATTTGAAGCTGAACACTTGTCGGTAAAGGTCAAGTGAGCTGGCTGCTGAACAAGCCTCGATTAAACCAGTCGCAGATTCGAATGTTGTAGTCAGGACAGATCTCGTGTTTTCATTTCCCATGACTATCGCACCCTTATCACAATCAATTTTCAAAGGCAAAATTTGGAGCAGGCTCGGCAATCCAGACTCAATCTCCTGTCCGGAGGCATCGCTTTGTTGGGAAACCCGTCTACCCTCGTCTGCCTCATTATGGGCCGTGTCACTGTCAGCTGGGGGTGTCTGATCAAATAGCGTCGGATTAGAGAACGTGGTGGTAGGCGGGTTGTCCTTGAAACTAGCGTCTGATGATGCGCTTCCAGATCCAGATGACTGAGTTGACTCTGCGCGGTTGAATCCAGCGAGAATGCCATCATAAGCCGGCGTCCGATTATATATAAACCATTCTAGTCCGTAAAGTTTAGTCGTGATACGACAAGGGAGGTCAGCGGTGCAGTCGACCCCTCCTTTCTCGCCAATGCTGCCGACCTTGCTGCCACCATTTTCAGCATCTTCCGGCGGTTGGAATCCTGTCCAGGTCGTAGATCTGAAACACGAGAGATTCGTGCGCCTCACCGCATGCTTCCAGAAATTCCAGGTGATAAATCCTCCGTGTATGAAGATTGTCTCGTTCACCCCGTGATATCGAATGCCCTTAAAAAAGACCCTCCCTCCAATAAGGGATATCTGGAGCGCGTTTATGTCGACATAGGCGCGGTAGTAATGCCACGTGTAGGCCCGTATGCCGTACGATAAAAGTGTCGCAAAGAGTCGATTAAAATAGAGTAGGAAGAAAAGGACCCTAGAGTAAGATTCTTGTTAGCCGAATGCCCTAGTAGCTGTGTAGGGGTCAATCCAACTTACAGGATACAAGACACAATGATCTGGAGAAGAAAGAACCTATAAGACGGTGAGAAAGGCCAAGCTAACCACAGCAGGGGCCATACCAATTGAAACTTGGATCCGGGGTCAGGGCCAAAGTCGTGAATGATGAAGCGGACATTTCGCAATACCCGTGGAGTTGCCGATAGCCCTCAACATGGCCGCCAGAATCAAATAGCTTCCCTCAGCACGACAACAAGCGAGCCAGGCATGAATGCGTCCATCGATAATGTCATCTTCAATTCCGACCCATGACAGCGCCCGAGATTCACTTGGATTTCAACAGCAGAGGGGGTGGATGGTGGAGAGTGAATGTGATCAGAGAAGGTCCGAAGGCGGTGGGAGATGGAGAAAAGGACGGGGAAGCTCCAGATGGGGTCATGTCAAGCTGCATTTCTGCAGCCTACTTGTATGTCCGCTTTGCAGGTGGCTATCTGTGCGAATATTCTACTCTTTCACCTCTCAATCTCCAAGTTGGTTTATTTCGCGCGTCCGTGGTCGCCAGACCTCCGCCATGCTTTGATCGAGCTGTGGTCAACGCACGCGGTCGAATACCGCGAGTCTTCGCGACAATGATGATGGCTTCATCGTCTGGTGGGACAGGCTCGAGCTTAGCCCGAGCTGCAGTGATAGTCGCTGGTGTCTCCTCACTAGTTGCCACGCTGCTCTCTTTTGTGTACGGACACAGCCTCTTCCCTCTTTCCAAGAGTTATACTAACCGCGCATCTCCCTACTAGGTCTATATGGCTTCAAACGTACGACGACGGCCCTACAACCCTTCGCCTAACTCTTATCCTCGGGTTTGTACTTATCTATATATTTCAGGAAAAACTACCGCAAGCCGCTTCTTCAGCGATATGTCGTTCGCATATTATTGATGTCAGTGCTGGATTTAGGTGGACTGCTGCCTGTGCTCCGCTTACTGTAACAGGGTCCCAATATACGCGGCGTCTTCCTGGGCGAGCATAATATCACTGAAGGCGTCGCTATGGCTGGCTCCTATTCGCGACGTATATGAGGTAATTCCGATTTCCGGGCAGCTTGTTCTATCGCCATTAATGGATCGAATCCTAGGCCTTTACGATCTATACTTTCTTCCAACTCCTCATCAACTTTCTAGGTGGTGAAAGGGCTGTCATTATCATGATGCATGGTCGCCCTCCGGTTCAACATGCCTGGCCACTCAACCACTTCCTATCTAAGGTCGATATTTCCGACCCACACACCTTTCTAGCCGTCAAACGCGGCATCCTACAATACACATGGCTAAAGCCAGTTCTCGCCATCGTTTCCATTATAATGAAAGCCACGGATACCTATAAGGAGGGCTACCTGGGCTTGTCATCCGGTTACCTTTGGACTGGCATTCTGTATAATATTAGCGTTTCCGTTAGTCTTTATTCGCTGGCACTGTTTTGGGTCTGCCTTCACCACGATCTAACGCCCTTTCGGCCAATCCCCAAGTTCCTTTGTGTCAAGCTCATTATCTTTGCTTCCTACTGGCAAGGATTCTTCCTGTCCATCCTTCAGTGGCTTGGAGCTCTTCCCAATGGTACCGGAGACTATACTCCGGATAACCTCGCCGCTGCAATTCAAGACAGTTTGACGTGTTTCGAGATGCCCATATTTGCGGTTGCTCACTGGTATGCGTTCTCATGGCACGACTATGCGGACTCGACCGTCTCCGCTGCGCGCCTGCCGGTTATATACGCCCTTCGTGATTCTTTTGGCGCAAAAGATTTGATTGAGGACACCAAGATAACCCTGCGCGGCGAGAATTACGGGTATAGGCTTTTTGATTCGGGTGACCATATCATTGCACATGAAGAGTCCAATTCACGAGTGAGGCGAGTTATGCACGGTATGCGATACGAGCGTGGCGGGAAAGGGAAGTACTGGATTCCTAAACCCGGAGAGGTCAATAGTCGAACTCCCTTGCTCGCCGGCTCCGAAGGTAGAAGCGGCACTCGACGCAGTAGCACCCTTGACCGGTACCGTTCCCGCAGCGAATCAGAAGAAACCGCTTTAGACAACGATGATGAAAAACTATTTTCCCAGGCCCGTGAATTGGAATTCGGCGACTTCAATGTAAGTGAATTGAAGCCGCAAACCAGCTAGAAAGTAAGGCCAAATACTGACCTGAGTTAGTATCCCGTTATCACCGCCAATATAGTTCCAAGGGACCAACGACTGGCTAGTCCTACTCCATCCCCTTCTACACAGCAACCGCAATTAGTGAAGAAGGCAAGGAAAAGCAGAAAGACACGAGCATCAAACGGCAGCCATGATGCCACCGATCGCCGTCCCCCTGGGAGTCCACGGCGACATCGACCTGAGAACCCAGAGCTGCAACGATATCGCTCTAACTCGGTCAGGTCCCCGGGCTCTCATCGCAGTCAGTTGGTTGATCTTGTAGTGGAAGACCGAAAGGCGGAGGACGACGAGCGGATACACGTTCAACGAGCATTTGGATCAGTGGCCGCTGAACCGGAGCACAAACACTTCCGGTACGTAGCCCACTCGATTCGGAAACCTCGCGCAATCATTACTGAATTCCCTTACAGAAGACCATCCGGTGATCCAGTTGACGAACCACCTGCCGCCACTGATAATGCAGAGGATATCGCAGAGACCTCAAACGAGCAAGATAGACTTCTTGATCCGGATACTGAAGAATTAAGTCCTAAAACGCCTGCCTGGAACTATGGGGATCTGGAGGATGACAATGTCTGGAGCCGATAGTGCGGCGGGCATCGTCTCATGTGCAAAGATGAATGCTTCGTTTTCTTTTCGGCCATCTGTTTATATTTGTTCTCTTCTTGGGCCATATTTTTCAACTGTACCTAAAGCGTTCTGTAGTACCATTGAGCAAATCTAGTATTTATAAATATAAGCGTGGTCAAGGCTTGAACCCGTCTTTCTCTTTCTCCAGCTTCCCTTGCATCAATTTCAACACACCACGTCACGCTCACCGTTGTCTTGCCCACTGTCCACCATTTTTGCATCAATAACGCAAATAACGCGCTGGTTTTATTTTGGACGCTAGGCCCGTTTCCTGCAGACGAACGAGGCCCTTTTGGCCAACGATCAGCAACCCACAAGGTTCGTTCTCCAAATCAACTGACACAAGCAATAAAAATCCACCGTTACGCGCCCGCCACGATGCAGCGCCCATTTAGCTTGAGGTGATCAGACCGACGTCTGGTCGAGTCAATGTGACATCCCCACAGACAGCCAACAAATGAGACGCACGTTCTGCACAAAGGCGGATCGGCAGTTTGAGGTCTTATCAGAACAAAAGGGTGCCTGGGATGGTTTGGTGGTTGCCCACGCCTCAGAACGCTGGCTCGGCTCGTTTCTTCGAATGCTGTCCAACGAGAAGGGTCAGGCTCTTGAGGGGTCGCTCGAGTTAGTTTCTCTTTCATTATTTCTGTTTCTGCTGCCGCCAGTCTCCCATCAGGTGTCCAGCAAACCGCCTGGTGCAGGCCCCTCCTTCTTGATGGCTTGATGTCTGCACAGGTTGATTCCTCGCCCGTCCTGACTTCTGATACGACTCCTTTTTCATCCTCCATATATCCCCCCCGCCTCCTTCTTTTTCGGTTTATATATTAATTCTTCCTCGTTTTTCCCTTTCTCCTTCTCTTCTTCCCAAGGTCCTCGGTATTCCCCCACTCCAAGGGAATGGGTCGACAGGTTTAAAGGCTCTGGTAGCAATGCAGAGGGCAATTGAGCAAGCAGGATCCGCATTCACTGGCTGGATCTCGTCCTGCTTGTTCTGCCTCGATTCAAGTGGCGATGATGGACGTGCCGACCATCAGCAAGCCATGAAGCAGAAAGGTATCTCGCATGGCCATCCATCATGACGCATACTCAACTGACACAGCCCCGTTCTTAGGTACTGAGCGAGAGATGCAAATATGCGACTCTCAACCTCACTTGGTGCCTCCGATGAAGCTTGTTGTCTATGACGACCTACCTAGTCCTGGGCCCCCTCGCGCATCATCATTTTCTACGTGGGTAATGGAAGAGGGCAGAAACATGGCTTCGCGAGCCTCAAGCAGGGCGAGTATGTCGTTCAGACGCAAGTCCACCGCTCCAATGAGGATCAGTGCGCCGACGGACTTCAGGCGGGTATCAACGTTACCTCCAATCTCAGCGGTATCGGTTGAATACCGTCCTTTGGAGTTGAGCTTCCAGAGCTCAGCAAACCCTCTGCCTGATCTCCCCCGCTTCAGCGATTTCAGAATCGAGGAAGGCCAACCGCAGCAGGCACTTGTCGCTCGGCCGCCGAGAGTCCTCTCGTCCATGACCGAAGTCTCATATCAAACTCATCCCGGCACTCGTCGTCCTTCATCCTCCTTCAACCTACCTCGAAAGCCCGTGGGGTCTGGCTCCCGCCGTTCATCACTCGCAACTCTAGAACTACTCATGGAGAAACAAGTCCCTGTTAGCCATCCTCTGATCCCACACTTTTCCGTTCGCTATTCTACCGCCTCTGTAGCCACTGGCCTGGCTACTACTACGCTTGCCTCCCCTCCCACATGGCCGGATTCAACCGTGGGAGCCCTACCTCTCTCAAACAACCCCCCTCCGCGAGGGACTCACAATACTACTGCATCAACAACACACTGTCCTCCCAACCCAAAAACAGCACAGGACAAGTCACTCCCACCAATCCCTGTGGGGACTCCCCTTGCACCTGGTGGGCACTCGTACGAAATCCCTGCGACCCCAGTGGATAATGGTCCCTTCGAACCGTTGGCCAAGTCATCTCCATCTCGTTCCAGCCGTGTAACGCAATGGCTCCTCCAACAAACCACGGCACCCAAAACTCCTACAAATCTCCATCCAACCTCGCGGAGACCAAGTTTCAGTGACAAGTTTTCCATGCGCATCCGCTCCCGCACCTTGAGCGGGTCAACCCTCGCTCCATCAATCACCAGCATCGATACCATGCCCCGAACCTTCAAAGCCGCCCCGGCTACAACAACGCCTCCTCTCTCGCATACCACCACAGCAGGTACAATGACTACAGCACGGACATCCACTCTCGATTCCCGGATCGAGAAGGGATTCGAAATGCCATACGTTTTCTCTCCGAGGCAAACCCACTCAAGCAATCTGTCTGACGAGCACCCCCGCTCCCATCCGACAATTCACGAGGCGCAGCAACATAGCCCTAATAATAAATTCAGTTACCACAACCCCAACTATCACCACGATCGTCATAATCATCCCGCCATTGGCGTGGCATTTTGATTTTCGCCTTTATCTCTACCCATGTGATTGCACCATTTGATTCTTGTCAATTTTGGATTTCAATCGATTAGTTAGTATACATACCCTGGCGGGTCTTATCGGCCTTTATTCATATATATAATAATCCAGCTACTCTTCATAAAACCATAGTATTTGACGGATTGTTCTCTACAGTAACTGCGGCAACCCCATCGACCAACAGCCCCAGAAAACGGTCTGAATAGGCGTTCGCCCGGCTCAATTCCTCACGTCGTTGCTTGCTTCGGGGTGGCCATGAGGCTTGACTAGAGCCCAGTGATGTCCAAAAGATTGAAGTACTTGTCTCACGTATTCATGCCGGACATCTTTCTATTACTGTTTTATTTTACAGCTTAGAAGCGCCATAGGAGGTACCTACCTTGCTAGCCATTTCCTCTTATTCTTACTCAATAGTAAAAGGATAACTAAGTTATACTTCCGAACCTCCGTTCTCTCTCTTTTCTCATTCTACACTATACTATCAATAGTGACTTAACAGGGTTAACAACGTTGCAAACCAAACACAAAGAGAACCCCAGACGAGAGGCTTTCAGAGGTATATAGGAACTAACTTGAACGCATTCAATCCAATCCAAAACGCACGATTGCAGGCAATTGATTGAACTCCGAAGCGGAGAGAAAGGGATGAGAAAGAGAGAGGGGAAGAGAAGAGACGAAAACTAAGCAACAATAGGATATCAGACTTGAGGCACAAAACAAACACTGTATGTAACTAACACCGTCGTGCACCATCATTTCACTTGGTATCATATCTGTAGAGGTAGATAAATGTCTTTTATAACGAGAACTGACGGACAGGCTGGTATCCCAGCTGAAAATGCACACTCAACTCGAGAGGATATTTGCCACACGGCTGTATGGGATATGAAGCCAGCGGTCGAACAGGTGGCGAGAACTGCGAACAGGTTCACAATGTACTAACCAGCACCGAGTCATAGCACTTTGTTTTTCTGTTCTTGCTAGCTCCTCTGCTGGTATGTCGAGGCGGTTGAGTACTCCTCTTCGTGGTATCAAAGTGAAAAAGAAAGAACAACAAAAACAATACAAAAATCCGAAAGAAGAGATCGCTCGTAACAATGTTGAAAACATACAAAAATTGAAACTGAAATTTCTCTTGGGGTATACTGCTGCAAATTGACATTGATTTTAGCGCGGTGGCCCAATAGGGGCCGGGTATCCAGAAGTAGAATTGGAAGTGCTAGGACGACCACTATCAAAAGACGCCCGGAGGTCATGCTTGGGTGTCATGTCCCCCGGTGCGGTACCGAATGGAAATTTCGTGTCAAAGCGCGCGGGCCAGCCATTACTGCTGCTGTGGCTGTGGGAACTCCCAAGGGCGGGCAAGTCGTCCTCGGGAAGGTTCACGCCGGAGTCGTTCCACGGGTTGCGGTAGCCGCTGTCCCGGGATTCCATGGAAACTAGTGACGCCTTCGAGGCGTTGCTGGAGGCGTGCTTGAAAAATGACGCGGGGGAAGCGGAATGGTTCTTGCGGCCGATGAACGAGGAAAACGAGGAAATGCTACCGGGCTTCCTGAGCCGCTCGAAGATAGATCCACGCTCACTCGTGTCATCGTTGAAACTGGGTCGAGTCGGGGAGTCTGTCGCAATTGGAGTAGGAGCATGTTGCAGCAACTTAGAGTCAAAGAACGGCAAAGACTCCTCAAATGAGTCCGACTTGGGTCGCGGGATAGCCCCTTTGACCGTGGTGGCATCGAGACCATGAGCGACGAGTCGAGAAATCAAGAAGTCAATTGCATCTTTCAGACCGCCAGCGTTGTTGCGTGTGTAGCCAAGTACAACACGGTCCTCGGCGGCTGACGAGGGCGAATCCGAGCCGCTCTCAGATTTGGTTGGTTCGGGGACATCCACCGTAGTATCAACCTCGTATTGGTCCTTGAGCTTGGTACAGACGTCCTCGCGGAAGTCTGCGCCCCTGAAAAACTCGCGCAGTTCAGGAGAACTCTGGAAGAGAAGCTCATGACTTTCAGGCACCATTCCCTAAATACGCATTAATAAGATGATTACACTTAAGAAGATGAAGAAAAGAAACATAACATACCAGCAATGCATCGACAGCCTGCGGGACCTGATACTCAGGACCGGATATCGTAACGACATCACTCGCAAGCTCTGTGCTAGGGAATTCGATTTTGCAGTTCCATTTCTTCTCGAGCTCATCGATTTCCGACATGCGGGCAAGCAATTCACGATGGTATAATCGGTTGATCACAACACGCTCGGAAACATACTCGGCGTCCTGTAGTTACATTAGCTATGAACAACGTAAAGAAAATACAGGGAGAACGTACCACTTTCTCGACCATGTCCATGATTTCCTGTTTGACCAGGTCCAAGCTCTGAGCATTACGTGCAGGAGTACGGCAAATAACATTGTCGACCTTGATGTCATCATCATCCTTGCCCATACCACCGCGGTCCATGGCATTGGAAAATTTGACAAAGACAGAGTACTTCTTCATGATCCGCTGAATATGCTGGCCGCCAATACCGATGATTCGCTTGTGGTACTGATCGGGGACGTGGAAGGAAATCGAAGCCGGCATCTCTTGCTCGACAAGATCAAGACCGCTCTTGGTGGATTCAAACTGGTTTCCGCAAACGTCAATGTGGAAGTTGTACTCGTTGAAGCCATCGAAGATAATTTGAACGTTGCCTATTTACCGTTAATGGTGTTCATCAAAACAATTTCGAGTCTAGTAACTGACTTTGACCCATGATCTTGTTGATCTTGCCGTTCTTCTTGCCGCTGACAAACTCCTTGTGCTCGTTCGCCAGCTCAATCTTTACACGCATCTGGTACTGGCTACGCTGAACGAAGGGAATCTGGTTGATAACCATCATAGCAGCCTTGACGGCGTCGTCGGAACCATTGATGGTAAAGTTCAGATTGTCGAAGCTTACTTCAGCACCGGAGTTCGTGCAGATGTCGGAAAGCATCGTTCGGACTTCAACATGGCTTGGACTTCGCACGGCTCCGGGAGTTGGATCAGGCACAAGAATCCACCATGAAGCACTGTAAAATTGGCCAGCCTAATACATTTTTAGTCAAGTTGGAGCAAGTTGGCATGAATAAAGTACGTACCAATGCCATGATCTCCCTGACGGTACGCTCGACGTGCAGAACATCAGTTCCCTGAATGCGAATGCCGTTCCGCTGGCTGCCCAATTGTGGGAAAATGACATAAGAACCGTTCATCTCCATGACCTTTCGGACCTTATCCAAACGATCAAGCAAGATGTTGTCAATCTTGTTTCCATTGACCCTGACATCCTTAACATACACCTTCACGCCCATAACCAGTTCATGAAGCTTCTGCTTGGCCCGAGTGATTTGTTCCTGAGTCTCGCCCGTGATGTAGACTTCATCCTCACTTCGACGATGGGCATTGGGAGGAACGTAGCCAAAGATGCGTGGGAAGGGAGGTGGGAAGTAAATGGCAGTGCCAGTAGCGGCCTCGATAAGCTTGACATTCTTGCGGGTCCGACCGCACACCAAGGTGTGCGTGGTAAGGTCCAGCTTGACGGCATCCACGTGACGTTTGAGCTTTTCGCTGTTAGCGGAAGGGCCCAGGTGGGACAACCAGAAAAATAAAAAACTCACAATCTGATCAATCATGATCAAAACTCTCGTTTTGGCATGTTCAGTGCTTTCCATATCTCCATATATAGCTACCCTAAAGCGCTGATCCAATCCATTGTCGGTGGCGTAGCCATAGGACGAGACGATGGCACTATCTGTATCGCGAAACTTGGGCGTAAGCAAGAATATATCGGTGCCAGTGTATTTAGCCAAAGTGTCCAAATGCTCCAAAACCGGCTGGCGGACTTCCTTTGTTTGGTTATCCGTGATGAGATGCGTATCAACGTCGACGGTCGCACATCGCTGCAGTCGCGAAAATGTTAGTAAAACATGAACGAAAAGTCAAGGTGCTGTAAGGATGACAAATAAAACATCTGAGCAACATACCAGTAGAATAGGTGTCTCATTGAGGATTTTGGCTCGCATTTTCTGCACAATCTCCCCGTCACCCGTAATACAGACATTGGTGGCTAGTCCTTGTGGCCGGCGCTGTAGGGATGGGACGGTTTTGGGCTCCGAAGAACTGACGAAAGCCTCAACCCTCCCATTACTGCTGTCCGTTATTTGGGCACACAGTTGCTGTAAGGATTTGACGTTGTTGACGTGAACAGGCAGGTGGTGAATGGGTGTGCCTTCGGGAGTCCCCTCGGAAAAAGACCACCGCTGGAGGGCTTGGGGGCTTGCGTGCAACACGTCATCCGCATCTGGACCGGCAAGAGTCGAGGAGAAGGGCACATTGAAGGAAAGGTTAACCGTTGGGTCGATACCGGTCGGCGGAGTCATTGGAGGTGCGCCATGGGGCCGTCGAAGCGAGTGGGAAGCCATCTCAGCGTGAGGGCGCGACATGCCGAAGGTAGGTGTCATTCGCTCCCAACCATGACGGGCCTGGCCCGTGAAGTTGGAGATCTTGTGCATAATCGGAGCAAATCGAATCTCTGACCCCTTGAACGAATCGAGGGGAGAGAGACGATGGGAGTCAGGTGTGAGAATATGGCGGGCGTCCGGAGCGGGATGGGCAGGAGAGCTAGGAAAAGAGGACGAAACGGAAGGCGAACAAGAATCCTAAAGATTTGAGGACGTCGGCTCGACAGGGATGGCGGTGGAAGAGGAATGGGCGCACAGGACGAGTGGGTTGGGATGGGAATGGGCGGAATGAATTCAGCAACCTAAAACGGGTATCGAGGGATGGAGGGCAGAAAAGAGGAATGAGGCCGAAACGGAGAATCAAAGGAAGGCAGAAAAAGAAATAGAAAGAAAAGGAAAAGAGAAAAGGATAAGAAGAAGTAAAGCTTGCAGAGAAGGGGGGGATAGTGGGAGGATCGAGTGAGGATGGTGAAGTTTGAGAAGGTGAAGGTGCAGGATGAGGACGAGAGAGGACCAGAAAGGAAGAGACGAGCGAGTGGGAGTCGAGAGTTGGTGATCGAGACGGATCGAGATGGAGGAAAATCAACGGCTGAATTCAGCACCCAAAGTCTTGTCTGACCGGGATCTGACCACCACACAGCTTCACAACAATTTCCTGCTCAATCACTGTTCCCTTCCCTTGTCTACTGGTGTGCTTTCCGATGTCTAGATAATTATCATCCTGGTCTCATCTCATCACTACCACTTTGAATATTACGCGGGAAGTGCGGATGTCCCTCCACCACGCAACCAGTGTTACGCATA
The DNA here is from genome assembly GCF_001890705.1 of Aspergillus sydowii CBS 593.65. NCBI lineage: Eukaryota > Fungi > Ascomycota > Eurotiomycetes > Eurotiales > Aspergillaceae > Aspergillus > Aspergillus sydowii. Next base: position 1,740,800 of record NW_024467863.1, on the reverse strand, counting down.
CACTCGAAGCCGAAAGACAAGGGCAATCGGCAATCGGATTCGTGACCATCAACATCAAAGTCCCTTTAGACACAAGTGATACAATGTTCTCGAAGTCCCCAATACAGGGTGTTGATCCAAATACCAAGGGATGTGTCAAGGGCAGCTGAGCTTGGGGTGGGAGCCTGGGACGACAGAATGTTCCTGGAATCCAAGACTTAAGTCGCACTATGTTTACTAGCTTGTGAATCATGAAGTCTATTGTTCCGACAAACTAAAGCGTGAGAGTTGACATTTTGCACTAGTGTCGTGCCAAACAGGCTGGAATGGAAGCCATCCCCAGAGCATCATGAACGTCGAACTCTCGTCATCGTCGCAAACAAGTCTTTCAGCACGGTCCACCGGGAATTCAGGCTGGTTCTGGTTCCATTTCGAGAACAAGCGAGGCAGCCAGTCACGTGTAACCTGGAAAGACCGGGTCTGGACTCGGGAACCAAACTGACAAGACCAGACTCTGCACAGGGCTCACGAACCATGGTATGCGTCATTCTCTGTTATAGCGAAAAGCCATTGTTATACCTACAGAGAGGGAAAGCCCTGCTCAATCCCTGCATCTCCTGCCACATTTCAAGCCGAGGACAGCGCATTCGCGGTGTGACGGGGTGGATCGGCCTCCCCTTCGACCCGGCGATGATCAGATCAACACCAGTCAGGTTGACAAGGTCGAAACGAACGCGCGACAAAGCAGCAGCACGCCAAAGTATTTAAGCTTACCCTTTGCCTCAAAAGAATAATGTTGCACGACGCAGAGGCGAGTTTGTCCTTCCTCGTCCTGTAGTTTCCCCGGAACCCTACATACCGTCCCGGCCATGGAACCCAATTCGCGGATCAGAGCCATCACACTCTGATTCATCTTTCAGGCGGCAATTCCCTTAGACCCACCTTTCCTATCCTGGTCTTCCGGCAAGGATGACGTCGACAATCTTGACAACCCCGTTGTGCACAGGAGAATGAATAAGACAATTGGAAGGGAGGAGTAATACCGATTGAACCGGCACTGGCATCCGTGCATTAACATTAAGTAGCTATTGCTTTAAAGATCTCATTCAACGCCGCGGGGTGTGGAATAATTATAATGCACCACCCATATGCTTCTTTAAATGCTCACTATACAAATCTCTCTTTTTGATCAGAGAGCCTCCTATGCTAGAACATCCTTCTACTCCGTACAGGCGCTCAGTAGCGCTGAGAGCTCCGGTGAATTGCATCCCTCGGCCCATCGAGCACCACTCGTTCTGGTTCGCCGTTCTCGTAATACCGCTCTTCATGAGGTATAGGTCGTGGAGCAGCTACGTACACGGGTCGCTGCTCAATATACTCTCTCGGCTGGCGGGAATCCTCGTCAATATATACACTCATGTCGCGGCCAACAGGACGGACACTCTCCACGCGCTGGATCACTTCACGTGGTTCATGATATCTGGCTGTCGTCGGCGGTCTGACGCTTGGAATCCTCACTACCCTTTCTCGGGGAAGCTCGGTTTCTTCCGCGTAATGACTCTGCCGGGGTGTATAATCGTGAACCTGAACACTACCGCTCCGCGGATACGGCTCTCTCCCATCAAACGGTGCAGCATAGGGGCGCCGTTCATTAGGGGTCGGCCGAGCATAATCCGTGACGCGTCTGTAAGATCCCGGAGGCATCTCTTGTACATATCTTCGGCCGCCGTATGGATCTTCGACGACAGACGCGGCCCGTACACTAGCATGACGCATGGGCGGCGGGCCCTCGTAGACATCGGATCTCGGAATTCGACTACTTGGCGGAGGCATAGCTTGTACTCTTGGTGCAGGAAGTGCCTCATAATACTGATTCCCATGCTCGTCAACAACAATTCGTCGCGGCGGTGGCTCCACGACATAATCATTGTAGTAAGCTTCGCTCAACTGTGGCGGAACAGGAGAGGCATAATGTCTCGGTGGGAGTACTCCAGGGTCATCATAATATCGGACACCATCCTGCGGTGGGCGTTCAACGACTGTGTATGGTCCATTACGCGCAGAATGAGGGCTTTGCAGATCAACATATTCACGCGCATACTCTGGTTTCCGGGCTTGGTGAAGACTCGCGACTCTCCGCAAATCTTGGTCATCGCGCATTGACCGTTGGGTGCCAAGTCGTGAAACCGTGCGCGGAATTCCTGAATCACTATGAGCGTCTTCATAAGGATCCAGTCCATATGCTGAAGGTCTCATGAGTGGCTCTCTTCTTTCTACCACAGGGGTGTAACGGGGTGAAGAAACATCAATATAGACAGGGCCTTCCTGGGGAGCACGAGCGCGGTAGGTTGGCGTGGTATCGGCAAATGGCGGAGGAGAAACAGGCTCCTCTTTAATAAATGGCTTGACCGAGCTAGCACGGGGGGCTCTATACACTGGCGGACGAGGCTGATCCCTGTCCCCTTGTAACCTCCTACGCTTCCTAGTCACCAGAGGCTGGGGTGGTACCTCAGGGCTCCCTCGGCGTCCCAGATCATACTCCATGCGGGAATCATGAATCTGGTGGACTGAGGGAACTTTCGCAATTGCGAGAGGCGAGACTCTTGACGGCTGGGGAGCTGCAGGGGACGTAATATGGTTTCGGATGACTCGTACACCATCTCCTGGGGAGATCGATCGCCTAGCGTACCGATCTCGTGGGTCGATGACTCGGCGTCTAGACGCAGTCGGATCCGCTCTAGGAGGCTCATAACTTTCTACCATTTCCATCGGTGCCACACCGGGAGCCGGTGGTGAGTATTCGGGTTCGTCTAACGGGTCGACCTGTTGGCGAATGTGCTGTACCCTGTACGCCGAAGGATCTTCAGGATGACGCGACTGTCTTGGATGGTGAGATTGAGTTCGGTGGTCTGCAATGGAGTAAGTATCTGGAATTGACTGATCCAATTCAGGACGGTTGAGAGCTTCAAGCCGATGCAACTCATCTGAGTATCTTTCTCCAGTAACTCCAGTGCCATGTTCGTCAGGGATTGAAGACGACGCCGAAGACGGCTTCTGATGGTCACCGTGCTGTGGGGAGTCAGGGGCTCTGCTAGAGTAGAAGGAATTCTCATCAAATGAATCGCTAGGTGCCCCAGGCCCTGAGGCTCCAGGGCCTGGGGAGGGTTTGACTATCTCAAATGCCCGGTTGAGGACATCGGAGACATCAAAATCAGGGGTCGCGTCCTGTATGGACACTCTCTGTTTTGACTCTTGTTTCCTCAGTTCAACCTGTTCCCGTATTTCTCTCTCCACTCTTTGTCTCTGTAACTGGATTTCTGCCCTCACTAGATCATCCGATTTTTCCAAAAATATCGGATCAATTTCGGAGGCAGGTTTCTGTGTAATACGCGAGACCGTCGTGTTCGATGAACCATTGGGGGTATTTGTACTCAGAGAGCTAGCCGGCTTTGCTATAGACGCGACATATTGAGACGGAGGCTTTGAAGGAGATCCCACAGTTTCGTCCGCTTTGCTCTGAGGCGTCGCCGACGCTGGTTGATTGCGAGACGCGGCTTTGCGGACAAACTGCTGTGGAACCTTCAACCTAGGGTGAGTTCCAGAAAATATATCCTCGCTTATTCGTAGAATCTTCTCATACTCCCGAACCTCCTCCGCTGTCGGTAGTTTAGACGCGACAGCAGTTGCTGGAAGCTGGGTTGCTGCCATGTTCTCGGAGCTTCGTAGGCAAAAGGAAATGCTATCCCTGTACAAATTCTGAGCAGTCAATTAGTATTGCTGCATGACCTTTTTAGGTCCAAACTGTAAATGCCAATTTGCTGCACTTTGACGAAAGCGACTTGGCCTTGCCAAAAGTGGACGGCGTTGTGAGCAAGAGCTGGGTATTTAGTGAGGATGAGAAAAGTGCACTGCAGCTTCGGCAGAGGAAAATCGGTCACCTGCTCGGACTCTTGGCCGTGTGAAACGCTAAACCCGGTATGGACCGACCCCGGCCTGATTCCAGGTTCGCCTTATAGAAAGCAGGGGCTTGTTTTCGAGATCTAATCATTGTCACGGATTTTAAATGCGGCAAGGCGACTGTGACTCATAGCTCACTTGAGGATGAGTTTTCTCGCTCCTCTCTGCCTCTCCAAGTCCATTCGTATTCCCGTCTCCAGCACATCGCAACTTCACCCCGCATATCAATTATCGCCCTCGACCCGCACTCCCTTTCGCATTCACGGCCATATTCACAGGCCAGGAACCGCTCCGATCAAACACAGGCTTCTCAGCACAATGTCGGACCCTCGGCCAATTTTCTTTTTCGACATAGATAATTGTGTACGTATCGTCAATTCAGGAATTGATCTCGCTTCTACTGACAGTGCTCTCCAATAGCTTTACTCAAGAAGTGCGAAACCCATGTACACCCCGTGCTTGCGGAATATTTCATAGTCAGGCCGACAGCTAACCAGAACCTTCATGCAGAAAGCAACATTCATGATGAGATGCAAAAACTGATTCGTATGTCAATACTCTCTTCACCTGCAAGTCGGTCGATACATCCATCTTGACCAGCTCCGCTCTCCGCGCAGATGAATTCTTCGTCCACCACCTGTCCCTCAAATCCGAAGATGCCCACATGCTACACATGAAATACTACAAGGAGTATGGTCTCGCCATCGAAGGGCTCACGCGCCACCACAAGATCGACCCACTCGAGTTCAACCGACAAGTCGACGACGCTCTGCCACTGGACCGGATCCTCAAACCTGACCTCAAGCTGCGGAAGCTGCTAGAAGACATCGACCGGGACAAAGTGAAACTATGGCTTCTTACAAATGCATACGTCAACCACGGCAAGCGGGTGGTGAAGCTGCTGCAGGTGGATGATCTTTTTGAGGGCATCACGTATTGTGATTATGCGCAGCCGCCGCTCATCTGCAAACCGTCACAAACGATGTATGATAAGGCGGAGAAGGATGCCGGTGCTTCGGGTAATGAGAAGATTTATTTTGTTGGTTAGTTTCCCTTTCCCCTTTGCATGCATTTGGAAGGGACAACCGTTGACGAGTTGCGAAGATGATTCTGGACTGAATTGTAGACACGCCGCGGCTCGTGGTTGGCAAGTTGCTCACCTTGTTGAGCCCGAGCTCCGAACGCCCAAAGTCCCGGTCTCCCAATACCAGATCCGGGATTTGGAAGAGTTACGAACATGCTTCCCTGACCTATTCAAGAAATCATAATCCCGGAGCGGAATATTGATATTTTAATGAACGTTGAATGGTATACAATGTTTGACTCTACCAGTGGGTGGTGTTTATCTTACGTTTATCTAAACTTATACAGCACATATTGTTAGACGGACATGAATAATAGAACATATTATATAAGGAGTTATTACAGTCATATAATCTCAACCAATCTGACAGACCAGCTTGTCACGACAGGGGAAAAACCGAACAAGAAGAAATAATCAAAAGCGATGAAAATGCGTCAACAAATTAAAGAAACAAATTTGCAACTCCAACAAAAGCACACAAAAGAACCATCCTACAAGATACCGTAGAGTCGCTCGCAGATGAGAGATAGTCGTTGGGTGTATCCTCACCGACGGTCTGGTCGTTCGTCACCGTAGGCGTGGTAGTAGGCGTGGGAACAGCCGGGGTACTTGTAGGCGTGCACAGCGCATTCTTGCGTTTCTGGTATCCGCACAGCCCAGAGCCATTCATCTTCTTAGCTGGGAAGAAGGCCTTGGGCTTTCCCGCATTCATCTCAACGATGATCTTGCCCTCGTCATCGGCAGTCACTGTCTCGCAGCTCAGAACATCCACCGCTTCCGTGCCCGGAGCGAAAGCCCCCGGGACTGAGAGATCGTACCGGCCACCCTTGGTGCCCAGGTTAGAGAAGACAGATACAATCTGAGAGCCTTCCGCGCCCTTCCGTGTGGCGTAGCTGGATCCGTCCAGATAGAGTTCTTTACTGTGGTTGGCTGCGTAGTGCCTGTCGAGGCGGATGGCGTGGTTGCGGAGCTTGTTCAGGGTTCTTGTTGTGTTGTAGAGTGGGTTGCGTGAGTTATAGCCAGTCTTCCAGAGCGGTTCGCGGTTGTAGGGGGCCTCTGGACCTTGCAGGTGCTGCTCTTGACCTTGGTAGACTGGTTTTCTGGTTAGTCTCCAATATTTAGTGTTGGTCGGTTGGGGGAACTTACCGATGGGTATGCCGTCAGATAGGATGTTGAAAGCCATTGCGTTTTTAGCCAGCTAGAGTCAAAGTCAGTATATATTGGGGAAAATTCATTGCCATTGCTATGGAAAACGTACGTTTGTATCACTTGTCAGGGCCGCAAATCGTGGGAGATTTTGGCTCTCCGTATACGTCGCCAGCCGAGTAAAGTCACGGCATTTGCTGTGTTGAGCCCGAACCTCCTCAGCAAGCCCTCGCATGTCTCCTGCAGTAAAGGCTTGCACCAGGGGTTCTTGAAGAGGGCTGTTCAAGAGACCGGACATAAAGTCTTCGTTTTTGCAGGCGTCGGCTGTACTTTCGGTGTCGACCTCTCCCATAGTAAACACACCGGCGGCCCGGCTGAAGCTGGTTAAGTAGGCGTCGTTCATATTTCTTGCAGAATCAACGCGGAGACCATCAATCGAGTAGTTGCCAACTAGACCCTTCGCCCATTCTTGGATCATGGAAACAACCTTTTCGTTCTCGGTGTTGAGATCAGGAAGAGCAACGACTTCGAGATCAAGCCAGCACTTTTCAACAGTTCTTGGGTCATTTGAATCCGCAACCTTGCAGTACGGGTGGTAGTACTGTTCGTCATCAAAGGGGGTGAGTCGTGACCAGTCGAGATCAGGCTCTTCATTTCCAGAAATCGAGTGGTTAAAAGCTTGGGCCATGTTGTTGATGGTGACATCCACCATGAAATACATTCCTCGCTTGTGCAGCTCTTTGGCCAGTTTTCGGAGTTCGTCTGCAGTCCCAAAGTGCTCATTCAAAGCATACAGGTTTTGCGGCCAATGTCCATGGTATGCCTCTCCGTACGTGGTATCTTCAGGGATATTCTCCACGACTGGCGAGATTTGAACAGCCGTGAAACCGAGATCTTGGATATAGTCCAGCTTGTCGATGATCCCGGCCCATGAACCTCCACAGTATTTGTAGGGATCACAAGGCTTATTTGAAGAGCCAGCCGGTCTGGCAAAGCGGTCTGTCATAACTTGCTGTGATTCCAAGCATTAGTATTGCTTTCCGAAACTTGCATACCATAGGAAACATACATAAATTGACCTCTCGGCCCATTGTTGGGCTGAAGGAGATGCAGCAGCTATACTGGCAGACGCCGAAAGAATGGCTTTCATATATGTGGAGTGCCGCATACTTTTCGTCTTTGGATTGGTGGTATAAATGAAAAAATAAAATAAAATAAAAAATTCGTTGGACAAGATGGGTGAGAGATATATAATGCTTGTATGACCAGTTTTGAAATGATTGGATGGAAATAACTTGATATCTGAGGATGACAGAGAAGCGCACCGAAGAAGCGAACAAGAGGCCATTTTTATACCTTTTTACTTCTCTTGGACATCCATCTTAACCTCTACTAGATGCTCTTGAAGGGCAAGCCAGGCACACCCCCCTCTACTGCTCTACTACTGTATATGGAAAAATAGGGCACGAGGAGTAACCTAGGATCCAAGCCCCTTCCCACGCAGTAATATCCTCCGAAAGTCCCATGTTCTCATGGAAATCTGTATCTTGACACATATTTAGCGGGGGATCAAAGGGGTTCGACTTCCAGGGCAAAAGTAAGGAGTGTCCAGGGTCATGATCGTCACATGCTCTCGAAGAAAGCTACGAAGTCTCCGATGTTCCCGAAAAGAGGGTTAGAGAGGGGTATAGGAGGAGCATCAGGGCCGAAGGGGTGATGGGTACAACGACATCAAGGAGGGATGGGAGTGATGCGAGTTGTGGTGGCTGGTAGAAGTGATAATGTGAGTGCCTCAGGCTGCCAGGCACAAGGCCCGCCGATCGCGTCCTGAGGCTACTAACGGACCCAGTTCTCCTGGCGCGGTCAAACAACAACAATAATCGAGCAACCACCCACGCTCACCTCCTGCCCCTCGTTACAGCGCCTGGGGCTTTCCTTTCTCCGCCATTGCTTGCGCAGGTGCTCTGATTAGCCACAATCAACATGGCGGAACTATCCACCGGCTGTGTTGTCACGCTCACCGACGGTCGGCAGGCCACCGTCCGGTACATGGGAGCTACGAGTTTCGCGGATGGAGAATGGGTTGGTGTCGAATTGAACGATGACTCTGGGAAGAACGATGGATCTGTACAAGGAGAGCGTTATTTTGATTGTGAACCGGGGTTCGGCATGTTTGTTCGCCCAGCTGTCGTTGCTTCGGTTATTGAACGGCCAGCCCGAACAACGAAGGCAGCTCCCAAAGCAGGCACCGCCGCGTCACAGACCAGAACCCGCGCCCAGAGCGGTATATCTACAGGCCCAGGTCTGAGGAGGCCGGGCTCTATATCGTCCATGAATCAAAAGCGAAACAGCGCTAGTTCTAGCCCAACGCCTGCTCCGAAAGGGCCGGCCCAGCGGTTGTCTTTGAAGGTAAGCTATTAATGGACATACTTGCGCCACGACCTTGCTGACACTATCTGGATGTAGACTCCATCAAAATCGCCCACAAAACAACTATCTAGTTCCACAACCCCCGCTCCCCCTCGATCTTCAATCAGCGGCGCCCCGAGATCATCCGCTGCCACACCGAAGACTCGGCCAAGCACCACGAAGTCCTCTATGGGGCCTCCCCCACCTCCTGCTTCAACTCGCACAGCCCGTACATCTATATCTGGACCCGCCGCTAGGACGAACAGACAAAGTTTGCAGGGGCCTGCAGGATCAGCGTCTTCAGGATTGTCTAAGCGGCCTGCCCTGCGACCAACCGCTCCAAATAGGACACCAGAAGAGGATACAAGCCCCGGTGCAGAAGACTCCGATCCTGCCTCTAACGATGCAGAAGGCGAATTTGTGGAAACGGAAGACCTGGCCCCTTCTAAGGTTACACCAACCACACGAACCAGCTCCTCCCGTCCAACGCCTGGTCAGCCTGCACCGCAACGGCAAACACAGAATATCGCAGTGACCAGGGAACTCGAAGAATTGAAGTCTAAGTTGAAGGTCATGGAGAAAAAACGAGCTGATGACCGAGAGAGGCTGAAGACTCTGGAACAGTTGCAGGGGGAACGTGATAAGTTCGAGGGAATAATCCAGAAACTGCAGGCGAAATATCAGCCACAGCAACTTGAGATCACTGATCTACGTAAAAAGCTCAAGGAGGCGGAAGCTAGAGTTGATGAAGTCGAGAAACTGCAAGCAGAACATGAGACACTTATGGAAATTGCAACTCTTGACCGTGAGATGGCGAATGAGACGGCCGATGCAGTGAAGCATGAATGCGACGCGCTCAGAATGCGGGTGGAAGAACTAGAGTTGGAAGCTGAGGTGCTGAGGGAAGAGAACGAAGAATTCGGACAGGTCATGAGCCCTGAGGAGAAATCGAGCCATGGTTGGTTGCAAATGGAGAAGACAAACGAAAGACTTCGTGAAGCACTTCTTCGCCTCCGCGATATGACCCAACAGCAGGAATCTGAGTTGAAAGATCAGATTCAAGAACTTCAACAGGACCTCGAGGATTATTCTGCTATCAAGTCGCAATATGAGGCTACCAAGGAAAAGCTACTGGTGTCAGAGAACAACGTTGAGGACCTCAAACAGCAGCTCGAGACCGCTCTGGGTGCCGAGGAAATGATTGAAGAGCTAGCAGACAAGAATATGCGCTACCAGGACGAAATCAACGAACTCAGTGCAGCTATTTCTGACCTCGAGGCGCTGAAGGAGATCAACGATGAGCTCGAATGGAACCATGTCGAAACGGAGAAGCAACTGCAAGAGGAGATTGAATACCGCGAAACCCTCTTTAACGACCAAGTTCAAAAGATATCGCAGCAGGATGACGTGATTGAGGACTTGGAATACACGCTGACTCGTTTCCGAGAGCTCGTCTCTACCCTACAAGCTGATTTGGAGGATATGCGGGCGTCGCAACAAATCACAGAAGCCGAGGCCACCGACCTTACAGCGCGCTCTAGAGCAATGATGGATCTGAACCTCAAGTTGCAATCATCTGTTGCCAAATCCCAAACCAAGACAATCGATATTGAGCTTAAACGCATTGAATCTGAGGAGGAAAGCCAGCATTTGTCTATCGTGAAGATGTATCTGCCAGAGTACTTCGAAGGCGAACGAAGCTCTGTTCTTGCCCTTTTACGCTTTAAGCGAGTCAGTTCCAAGGCGTCGTTGATGAACAGCACTATTGAAGGGATGATTTCTGAGCAAGCATCCATATCTCCTGCTCTAGAGGACGTCTTTACTGCTCATGATGTCCTGGAAAAGCTTCTCTTTATAGACTCTATCTGCGGTCGGTTTGGGAACTACATCGCAACCTGTTCTGCGGAGAGCTTTGGCACCATTCAAGGCTCTTACTACGAACTGGAACCTGTGGAACGTACATTGAATTTCTGGCTAGAGGCTCTGAAGAAGAATGAAATCAATATGAAAAAGTGCGCAGTGGAGCTGCAAAGATCTATCGCTCTACTGTCACACCTCGCCGAGACTCTTCTTCCCACGTCGTTGGAAACCTTTGCCGATGAACTCTGCATGAGCTCTACGTTGACCCAATCCTACATTGAGAACGCAGTGTCGTCAATGTCGCGACTCGTGTCGCTGTTGCAGTCAAAGCTGCCGAAACTCGAGGATGGAGATGAGGAAGCAACCTTCCTATTCAGCAAAATTGAAACTTTCGTGTCTCAAGCTCGCAGTCTCAAGGTGGCTATGGTAAAAATCAACCGTGCTGTTGGCGATTTGAGGTCGAGGTCTCTCGCTCTCTCTCACGATGCTTGCGGGCCATTCAAGCGAGCAGAGGATGCCGCGAAGGACCTCTCAAGCTTGTCGCGACAGATGGGAGAGAATATCATGGTACTCTTTACCGATGAAAGCCGCGCAGAACCGATTACCTTGCAGGAAGTCTTGACAAACATGTCTCAGATATCTGCAATGTACATCCAGACCTCCGATGCGGGAAGCGAGAGCAACGACGGCATGTCCTTCATCTTCACCATGCTGCGTGGCCTCGGCGGTACTCTGGAAGAACTCGGCTCTATTTCATCCGACTTGTCTATTACCTCCGAATTTGAAAAGCGACCCTCTCCTTGGATTGCGCGATCTGCAGAGCTCAAATCAAACAAGGTGAACTCTCCGGATGCTGAGGAGGAGATCCGTCGCTTAAAGAACGAAATCCATGAAGCATCTACGGCTCTGGGGGTGAAGGACAAGACCATCGAGGAGCAAACCATCAAGGTAGAGCTGGTCGAGTCGCGTATGCGAGAAGCAAGCAAGAAGGCAGCTGCCGTGAAGGACTTGGAAGCCAAGATTGAAGAAATGACAACAAAGGAGTCAGATCTCAAGACTACGGTGGAAAGCCAGCGTAAGGATCTACAGGGCCTCGAGGCAGAGCGGGATGAAATCAAAGCTCAGCTTGACAGGGTCAAACGCCTTTCTGGAACCGTTGGGGTCACTGCTGGCTCAGGCACCGTCGTTGACAACGCCGCCTCGCTGGCGGCGATGCAGGAAAACGAGGCACTCCGGGCAGAGATGGAAAGCCTCCAAGCGGCTGTCCGCTTCCTTCGCGAGGAGAATCGCCGCCAAAACATCCTCAACCCATACTCCGTGCAACGCTCATCAGAACTCTATTCCTGGCTTGACGCACCACTTACCCAGAACCCTATCGCAGAGGCACAACGCGAGAAGATCCAACAAACCGCCTCCGAAAGCCGCGAAGTCCTCTCTCACCTCCTTAAGCTTACACAAGAGTCCAACATCTACGACCTCAAAGCCACCCACAACCGTGCAGGCTGGCGTCCTTCAAAGGACAAGCTCCGCTACCAGGTCCTCCAACAGCGTGAGAACTTCGAACGCTGGGCTGAATGGAAGGACGAGGTCGTCGGCCGCGAACGCGAACAAGACCGAATGGCAACTGCCAAGAAGGAAAGAGCTGCTCGTGGACCACGCACACATGGCCACGCTTCCCATCCCTCAATGGGGTATGGCATGATGGGCCGCGCGTGGCAGATCCTCGGCATGCAACAAGATCGCAAGACGGCGGCTACGAATCAGCCTGTTGAGCCGGCTATTGAGCCATCATTTTAGGATCAACCCGAGTTCTGGCTGTTTTTACCACAGGTGGTGTTCTGGTTTCGTTTTTCTTTATCCATTTATCTACCTGTGAGCGTATTCGTACATACTTATCTTATTATACCCATCCATATTTTAGGAATGTATAGCCGAAAGAGAATTTTATACACTTATGGCTCTGTTATACAGAAAGAAAACCAATGCATGACCAGCCTGTGTAGCGAATAATCGGGATAAGGACGCGGTTTGTCATCCAGAAATCAAGTGCAGTGAGGAGCAGCCAGGATGAATTTGAGAAGGGGGTATCGTATAGCATCGTATCTAATTTTTGTATCATCAATCTCTATACTATCGCTCTATAATTCTAGTATTTGAAGGAGAAAGATGAAGGAAAGAACTACACCAGCCTATCTCCTCCAGGGAGTAGTACTGGCACTCGGCCTAGGAATAGACAGACTGCGCCCTGTAGCAAACCCAATAAAGATAATAAAAATCGTCGTCAACGCCTCAGGGAAGAACATGAGCACCAGGCGCACCGCGGTCGTCCCATACACAGGGCTGAGATCCTGCCGTTGCGTCATAACCGCTACATGGGCGTATATTACCCTGATTCCAAGGAAGAAGAGGGCGATTAGGGCTCCGCCGAGAATCTAGACGGTATCTAGTTAGCTATAATTTATTATAGAGAAAAGATAGACGGGGAAGCATACCACAGTACCTTGCCAGTACGCCGGGGCGTTTCTACGCGCCTGGGATGGTAGTAAAGAGAAGCAAGTCCAGGCGACCTCGAGCACCCACGCGACGATCATCAGCGCCGATCCGAGCTTCCAATGGGATAAACTAGCGGGTTTGGGTTGGCCCTTGTAGACATCCATGGCGCCTGTGGCTGTGAGGGCAATTGCGGCGGCCATCAGAGCCGTGATGATGTAGAGGAAGCCCCAGCCGAGCCATTTGCTGATATTTTGGGTGGGATTGCGGTAGGCGCGACTTTTTATAGAAATTGGAAGTTAGATTTGTATCTTATTTTTCTTGTCGGGCTTGTTTATTTCATCAAAGTTGGTTGGACGTACGCTTCGTGCACGAGGCCATCAACACTCAGGAGTAACGGGGACGCCCCAACACCGACGAGGATGCTGGCAGCTAGACTATCGCCCTGAGAGGTACCCAGGGCACCGGCGACGATTCGCAGTATACAGAACGCGGTGAGATAATACCAAGCAAGCAAGCCGGCCCAGCGATGGATCCAGAAATTATATATAGCGAGAGGAAGGACGGCCAGATAGAGGACTAGGCCGGCCACATAGACCCCTTTCACCATGGTGGTGTCTCTAGAGGGAAGGGGTATGGGTATCGATTTTCAGGAACGACTCCAAACCGAGAGCAGCAGCAGCAGCTCAGGGCGATAGACGCGCTGTTTTATTTTTCATTTTATCTGTCTCCATGGGTAAATCCGCTAGGCCCGATCGACGACTAAGGCTGATACTCGTGAGCGCGACATTACTCTAACGGGCGCGTCCAGGGTCGGTTTGGAGTCGAGACTCGAGACTCCGTTGACTTCGAGACTCCAAGAGTCCAAGACGATTTGGCGGCCGATTCATGTTTATGGCTGGACGGGCAATCGGAAGGTGGAAAAGAAAGCGAGTGGAGAGCAGGAGTCGCAGAGAGACCGTCAGCCAAGCTTCAGCTGGTGCGATTGGGCTGCACGCTGTCAGACCCACGGACTGGACGTTGGAGAGTCAACGGAGGGTGGTGGCTATGATTGGGAGAGTCACAGTAAGCCTGTAGGGGCACAGCCGCAGCTCTCAGCCGTTCCTGCTCACTTGCTCAGTCAGGCAGCATCGTTCCACTCCCCGTCTTCTTAATTCCCGCTATGCTTCTACTAAGCGCAGCCCGATCACCGTGTTCGTGATCGAGATACTGTATCACTTACCCGACCAGATTCTTCTTTCCTCCCGCCTTCCATGGTGCATAGGGGGAAACTCAGCGCTGCCTGCGGTCCTTTTGTCGAAGCCGTCATCTCAAAGTACGCTGGTCACCTATCTCTAGGCCAGCCTCGTATTAATGTCCAAACGCAGTGCGACCGGAAAAGGCCATACTGCTCCCAATGTATCCGAGCCAAGAGAGACTGTTTCGGATACCGAGATGTCTCTGCAGGGAGGTTCTACGACCAGACTGAGGAAGTGAGGAAGAGGAATTCGCCTTCATCCTCCGCTTTGGTTCCTTCTCCACCGCAGAAACGGAGATTGGACCAGGCTGCTAGTCCTTCCCTTATACAGCAGCATGTTTCTGTCCCTCTGGCCGGCCAGGGTGCAGCTTTTATGCTGTCTCGTTATCCCACACAGGACCGTGTAGCAGGCGGTCGAGGCCCAGTGAACGGTTTCCCACTCCACGTGTTAGGTACACCGGCAGGGCGTGCTGTCACCACAAGTCTCAATGCAGTAGGCTTAGCAGCACTGTCTAATATCCACCAGTCGCAGCAGCTTATGCTGAGCGCACGGGAAACGTATATTTCGGCGTTGGCAGAATTGAATGAAGTTCTGAGTGACGAAACGCAGTCCATATCAAATTCCAGTCTAATAGCAGTGGGATTCCTGGGCATGTTTGAGGTCCGTATTTGGACTGCCTTTGAGAAAGGTCCTCTGCTAATCTAATAGATACTGACATGTAACGGTCGTCCCTTTTTGGAAAAATATCTTAACCATGCAGAAGGGTCCGCCAAACTGCTCCAACTGCGCGGCTCCGACCAACTTAAGGATCCAATCGGGATGGGCTTATTTGCTCAATTTCGGACGAATATCGTAATTATCCCATACCTACTTTTCGTAATTGGGCGGAACGTATAGTAACTGAAATAGATCCTAGGTAACTTCTGGCTTAAAAAGCCCACTCCTTCGTGGATGATCGAACTTTCAAACGAAGCTATCGCTTGTCGTGGCAACGGAGCAAGCCCAGATGATGAGCTCTTCTTCCTTATGGCTCAGGTTGCTGATATCTGTGCCAGTCTCCGCAGCGGTGTGCTTATAGAACCAACCAAGGTCGTGAAAGAGGCCTTAAAACTCGACACTGAGCTCAAGTCCTGGGCGATGTTTGTCGATTCCAGTTGGCACTATGCCGTTATTGATAACCCCGAATCTACGAACGAGAACAGTTGCGGTTCGCCTTTTCGACGTATTTATGGCAAGCAGTACCATCTCTATCCAAGCACGGTGGTTTCAGCAGGGTGGAACGATTATCGCTTCGCGCGTCTTATTCTCTTGGAAGTCGTTTGCGCACTCTCCGATCATCTTGCTCGGAGAGACGAAGTGGCTGCCGTTGAGCACCAACGGACAATTTCTAACTGCACGGCCCTCTCGCAACAACTAGCCGAAGACATCTGTGCCAGCGTGCCCTATCATCTCGGGGCAACCGAAGACTCTACGCTTGAAGATTGGAATAGCACGCCAACCGGAGGCATGACTCGATTGATATGGCCGTTGTTTGTTGCATCTGACTGCGCTGGAGCATCACCGGAGTTCGTAAAGTGGATTGCCAATACGTTGTCTCGGATAGGTCATGGAGTAGGGATCCAGCAGGCAGTGGTGATGTCAAATCTTTTGAAAGCGGGTCGGCATTTGAGCTGGCTACCTGAGCTGGGAGGGTGATAATGGAATTTATTTTCATTGTTTCTTTCACATATACATCTCTGATGGTCGTTGAGAAGAATCTATACACTGTAATTGGGGCTAATTTACCCACTAGGATTTGGCTGCCATTTTTATTCGAGCACCAAAAAATGCGACATTTTAAAATACTAGCAAACTTCTGTCATTCAGTGTAATATTGGCATGGACCGCGGTTCTTCAACTGTTGCGATAGTTACTGATAGTGCTCGTGTCTTATCTAAATTGATCTCCGCGCGGAAACGCGACTTGCGCGTTTCGATTTTGTCTCCTCTCCAACTTCGCCCTCACGATGGAACTATGGCGACCATCAAGGCCATCGAGGCCCGCTCGGTATTTCACACCTCGTCTATTTTGTCTACGCCTCCTAATCAGGCCTTTTCTGTTCTAGGTTCATCAAATCCAGTCCGGCCAGGTCATTGTCGACCTTAACTCGGTGATTAAGGAGCTCGTCGAGAACAGCCTCGACGCTGGTGCCACATCAATCGGTCAGTTACGAACAAGCGAACAAGCTCAGAATCTCCATTTCTCCATAATATGTATATGCTTACATTCCATAGACATCCGATTCAAAAACAATGGCCTCGACTTAATCGAAGTTCAAGACAACGGCAGCGGAATCTCGCCAGAGAACTACGATAACGTGGGTACGTAGCTGGCTACCCGCCCTCCGTTTCGCTTTCTTTCGAGGTATAAAAATAAAACTAATGATAACAGCCCTTAAGCATTACACGTCCAAGCTCTCCTCCTTCGATGATCTCCTCCGTCTCCAAACCTTTGGCTTCCGTGGAGAAGCCTTATCGTCACTATGCGCTCTGTCCGATTTCCGCATCACAACCGCCCAAGCCGCCCAGGCGCCGCGCGCAACCCGTCTCGAATTCGAACAATCGGGAAAGCTGAAAAAGACACAGATAGTCGCAGGGCAGAAGGGCACAACAGCGTCAGTGGAGGGGTTATTCAAGAAACTACCTGTACGACGGCGGGAGTTGGAAAAGAATATTAAACGTGAGTATGGGAAAGTGTTGAACCTGCTACATGCATATGCTTGTGTTAGTACAGGCGTGCGCTTCAGCGTCAAGAGTACTCTAGCCAAGAAGAACGCAGTGGTCTTCACGACGAACGGGAACCAGACGACAAAGGAGAATATTGCTAATGTCTACGGCGCAAAGACACTTCTTGCATTGATACCGCTGGATCTTGAGCTGGAGTTTGAACCTTCAGGCCCTGGAAGACGAACTGCTGGAGAAGACATGAATAGTATTCAGGTCCGCGGGCATGTCTCGCGACCTGTTTTCGGTGAGGGACGGCAAACGCCTGACCGGCAGATGTTCTTCGTCAACTCGCGACCATGTGCACTGCCGCAGATCGCTAAGGCGTTCAATGAAGTGTATAAATCTTTCAATGTGGCGCAGTCGCCCTTTGTATTTGCGGACTTCCACATGGATACGAATGCCTACGATGTGAATGTGTCTCCGGACAAGCGGACGGTTTTACTGCATGACGCTGGAGCACTTATCGAGTCGCTTAAGCAGTCGCTCCAGAAGCTGTTTGACTCGACAGACCAAACTGTGCCTCAGTCGCAGGTCCTTGGGAAGTTGCCGGTTGCTAGACAGCGTTCATTCCCGGAAACGCCAAGGGCTTCGGTTGCGAAAGCTGATATTGGGAGCCAGGAATCGGTAGATGCTGAAGATCAACGTGAGAGGGAACAAGAAGATAGCCCAATGGATCCGCAGGACAGGATGAAGAGCTTCCTTGGGAGCGTCAAGGCGCGCGATACTCAGCCAAATGAACCGTCTTCTACGAGGACGCCTAGCAAACAGCAGCAATCTCCCACTGCTCTATTTCCTGCCGGGGCGAGCAACGCACTATCTCAAGAAGAGACCCATGACCCCACTGCCGAAGAGGAATCCTCCGATAACGAGCTCTTCGTTGGCGAGAAGACACCCCACGGAAACACACAGGCTACACAGAATGATGAGCCTAGTACGCAGTCGAGCCAACCGGAAGAACCCGCACAGGATGATTTCGAGACCCCAAACGCTATACAAAATGCATTTGACCGAATGAGACCAAGACGTGTCCCGGCCGAGGTGGCAACCATCACTATTGGCGACAGGACAGTAACATCAATGGTAGGGAGTGGCGTACCTAGGAAGAGGAGTACGACTGGTGACTCGGCGACTCGCCCAGCTCGGAAAAGACGAATTCATACACCGTCCCGCCCGAGTATTTTTGGTCGTATGCAGGATTTTGCGGCGCCGGGGTCTCAAATGAATGTGTCTCAAGACAGTGAAGAAGAAGACGAGGAGGATGAGGATGTTGAAGACGAAGGCCGAGATGAAGACCAAGGCGAAGGCGATGAGGGCGTAGAAGAGGAAGCAGAGGAAGTTGAAGATGTGGAAAGCGAAGTCGACGAAGAGCTGGAAGATGCCGAATCCTTCGCCCCGTCTGATCAGGATAATGCGAGTGAAGCTGGTGAGAAGGCCAATAAACAGGCGCAAGAACAGCCTGCAGATGAGGACATGGGTGAGGGAATGGACGACGAAGAGAAGAAGAAACACGAAGAAGCCGAAGTCCAACGACTTATCCAGGAAGCAGAGAATGCCGCGCAGGCAAACAGCCATACCCGAGCAAATAAACTGAACAAAGGCGTCAGTCATCGAGATTCTACCGTAAACCTTTCGACCACCATCAATGGGTCAATATCCAGAATTCAGTCTCAAGCAGAGCATCTCAACAATCCTACTGAACAGGGTAACCCAGCTGAAGTCGAGGACACAGGCCTATCGCAAGTCGCAGCTGAAGAGCGTTTATCCCTAACAGTCACAAAAGACGACTTCGCGCGCATGCGCATCCTCGGGCAATTCAACCTCGGCTTCATCCTCGCAACCCGCTCGACAGAATTCAAAGATGAACTTTTCATAGTTGATCAACACGCCTCTGACGAAAAAATCAACTTCGAGCGCCTTCAGTCCTCAACAGTCGTCCAAAACCAACGCCTCGTCCACCCCAAACGCCTTGACCTCACAGCCATCGAGGAGGAAATCGTCGTAGAGAACCAAATTGCCCTAGAGAAAAATGGCTTCGTCATTGATATCGACGATAGTGGCGACGAACCTATTGGTCGGAGATGTAGTCTGCTCTCGCTACCGCTAAGCAAAGAAGTCGTCTTTGACACGCGGGATCTAGAAGAACTGATCGTCCTCCTCTCAGAAAGAACATCAACATCCAATACAAAAGCGGATAATGACATCGACATCCCTCGCCCCAGCAAAGTCCGCAAGATGTTTGCCATGCGGGCATGCCGCTCGAGCATCATGATTGGTAAGACGTTAACGCACAAGCAGATGGAGCGCGTGGTGCGGAATATGGGCACGATCGACAAACCATGGAACTGTCCCCATGGTCGGCCGACGATGCGTCATCTTTTCAGTTTGCGGCACTGGGAGGAGTGGGACGAATACGAGCATGGACCTGCATATGGACATGATGAGAATAGTGAAGAAGAAGAAAATGGATCGTTAAGCAGGTTGGATATCTGGAAGGAGTACCTGCAAGGGTTGGCAGATCAATCGGAATAGATTTGCATGCTTTTTTGTAGGGATTTTGGAATACACTTGAATGGATTGGATACGATACTCATCGTCCTCGCTCGTATATAGTGACAGAGATCTTGAATAAGAAGTGATATAAGATTGACTACAGGATATAGTCTATTACGACTTCGTCGTAGCCTTTTCAGGTTACATCTCTAAGTTCTATGCCTATGGAGACTATATTAATATTCTTAAATAAGCTAACCACCCGTAGGTATGATTCAGTTAGGATTAAGACGCGCGATTAGGGCTACTTGAATATGCACCATAGAGATCCATTCTCTTGCATTTGGTCCCAAGGCCGTCTAAAAAATCACATGACTGGCCGATTTCTCTGGTCCTACCAAACTGCTATCAAGTCAAACCATGTTTCCACGATCTATACCGAGTATATGGTGGTATATCCAGCTAGCTACACATTTGCTCTGCGCCCCGGAAGGCTATCACTGTGATTTCTTCTGCTCAGGCCCAGTGTTAACTGTTAAGACTTTACATACGGACAATCTGCAGCTAAGCTACTAGCAGTCATGTGTCTGCATAACTGGTCATAAGTAGTAGTGTCACTAACCCCTCCACCCTCAACACCAAACCCAACTTATATCCAGTTTGTATCCTTATTCCCATTATCAAGACATCCCAACCCACCAAACTTCCCAAAGAAAGAAACAAAACAAAAACAAACCAAGTCAAACGCCAAAATGACTCTTAATTCACCAACCTCTCCCAACTCCTCCCAGAACCCCCAACACCCTCTCGTCCAACATCCCCAAGAAGACCCCTCCGACCCCCAAAAACCCACGCGCGAAGCCGTCTCCGCATTCACCGCCTCCCTCCACTCCCTCGGCGCAAACTACACATCCGATCTAGTTGACCGCGCAAAGAATCTACATGGGAACTCCGAGGCGCTGCGGGCGCAGGAAGAACAGCTCGCGCGGACGACGGCGGACCTGCGCAAGCAAAATAACGAGTGGGGAAAGGTGGCAGATGAGGCACGCAATGGGCTGAAGGAAATTGGTGACGTGCAGAACTGGGCTGAGATGATTGAGCGGGATTTGTTGGTAGTGGAGGAAGTGCTGGGTGTTGTGGAGGAGGATTTTGAGAGGGAGAGGGAGAGGGAGCGGGATGAAGATATTAGTGGGAATGATGCTGAGATGGATATTGACGGGCAAGCAGTTATTGGAGCTCACAACGGGAATGGGGTTTCGAATGATGGTTTGAATGGGAATGGTAAGATTCGCGGGGAGGATGGGGAGGATGGGAAGGCGATGGGAAAGGGCAAGGCTAAGGCCAAGGGGACAGCGAAGAAAAGGTGGTTTTCTTGGTGGTGATTTCTGGATCAGTTGCACCTGCCATTTACCTTGATTTGCTATTTACCATGACGAGTTACGATTTATGATGATAAGATGCTTTTGGATATTTAATGTATCAAATTGCTATAGGAGTATTAACATTGCAGAGGTATTTGCATCGCTGATAAATACATATAGAGTGAGTCCCAAACGCCGTTGATGCCTTGCTTTGCCTTGCTTTGTTCTCAAAAATTGCTTTTGCACACGAGCGCTACATTGATATCAAATCCAAATTCCCTTAATGCGTAAAAAATATCAAATGGAAAAGGCGTCACATATTCGCCAACTCGTTATCAATCTGGCGGTCGAGGAATGCTCGCTTGTCTCCAACAAGTGTTGTCTGGAGTCGTTGCTCAACCAATGCGCGAACTATTGCAGAATGATTAGCTTTCGTCTGGCCCGTTAGGGTTATAAGGAACATAATGCTTACCTTGCTTCTTGGTGACAGTGTCGAGGTCGACCTCTGCGAGACAGCTTCGAACGGCCTCCGTGATCAAACCTTCATCAGGTCCGTTCATGGCTCCTCCACGGAAGTCGAATGCACTGGCAGGCCGTGAATTGAACCCACCGACCGGGCTGCGCGAGTTTCGGTGCTGTAGTCCAAGAAGGTTTTCCGTGCTCTGCATCATTCCCACGCTGTTTCGGTTGGTAATGCCGCTATTGTCAAACTGGCTGATGTTACCCATAGACATGTTCCGCGCCTGCATGTTAGGACCTTGCAGCGGCTGATCGGTGTACCGGGAGAAGGTGGAGAAATGCGAGTTTCGGTTGCCTGGGATGTTTCCGCCAAAGGGTGCCGGTGACTGTGGTGGCATATAGGTGTTCCGGCCATGGCCAGGGATCCCTGTGAGTATTGTGGACGCAGGTCTGACAGATGAATACTGCGAATGCATGTCGTCCATTTCCATAGCGGAGTCATCCATATAACGAGGAGCAAAATAACCCTTCTCCTGACTCATGGCGAAGTCGCCGCGACGTCCGGGCAGGTTGTTGGCCAGGGCATAGTCATCCCAGCGCTGAAGTGGGATGCTGCGTGGGTCGAATTCCTCGTCTTCCACGGCAACAACACGCTTCGAACCCTTCTCCTCAATAACAACACGAGTGTTACCCCAGCTGAAATCGTCCTGCTTCCAGAAGGAGTACAAGGGAAGAATAAAACTGTAGATGGGGTAAGCACAGAGATAGATAATCATCCATCCAATGTGCTGCCACTGGCGTTTAACAATGAAGATAACCGCCTGAAGACCGTAGATACCAGCCAGCATAATAATAGAAATAAGCGGGAAGGGTCCAGTGTTGCTCGCAACACGGTAGATCAAATATCCGAGATAGACGCATGTCGCGGGCAGGATAATGGTTCCCAGGAGATCGACCATCACGACGAAACGCATACTGAAACAACAGAACCCACAGAGGTCCTTCAGAGCCGCCAATTCAACCAGGTTGTGTACGGTGGAGTTGATCCAACGACGTCGCTGCGACAGGAGAACCGACCATGTCTCAGGCGCTGCCGTGCTAGCGAAGGCATCTGGTATGAACTTGTACGACATCGTGGGAAAGTGCTTCGTCATCAAAGTAGTGAGGTATCGATCCTCACCAAGGGCCAACAGGTTTTTCTTGTGGAGTGTATCAACATTGATGTCCGAATACTCTTCAAGAACCTTATCGGATACAATCAATGGTCGGCCCTTGTCAGCCGTGCGAAGGCGATACATACAGAAGCTGCAGTCGTTAGTTGAAATGAACATTGAAGGGAATTAAGAGGGGCCGATAGACTTACCATCCTGGAAGACATGTAACACTGCCGAACAGGGACTCGAAAGCCTTTGCCAGATGATGGGAAATATAATATTCATAGACCTGAATCATCGTCCACCAACTTCGTTCCTCGTTTTGAAGACTCGTCTCACCACAAATACCAGCAATCCGAGCGTCGTTTGCACATGCAGCTACAAGTCGATTGAGCGAATCCTCACGTACACTCGTATCGGCATCCACCATCAGGCAATACTCATAAAGTTCTGGGTCAACACCGATGACATTGTTGATCTGGTGGAAGACCTCAAGCTCAAGTGGGGACATCGGTGCACGGTGGTGAACGCGGTTGAGGAAGTTGAGAAGAAGAACTTGAGAGTCTCGCTTACCCCTGTTACCCGGCTTTGACTTGGTCTGCTCGGATTCCTTGCCGACCTTGACAACGACCACATAGGGAACCACGTTTCCTTCATACTCATATAGACCGGAATACACCTTGCCGTAGTTCAGCTGCTCGCTCCCCTGACCAATGCACTTGACGGGTAATGCCGGGGGGTCGATCTTGGGGTCTACACCAAGAATATCTAAGATGATCTTGGGTGTTGGCCGGTCATTACCGCCACCGACGATCATACCATCGCAAATAACAAAGATCAATTTGCGCTTGTTATCATATTGAAGAGCAGTAAGAGAGTCGAGGCCCTTGCGGAGCGAGTCTTCGCCTTCGGTATAGGCAGGGACCATGCAAATGACAAATTTGTCCTGGGGAGCTGGGCGACGCTTAGAGCCAAGCTGGAGAGCAGCAAGGAACTTGACCAAAACGACGGCACAAATTAAAACTGTGAATGACAGGAGAATCCAGTTGTTGACCGTACACCTTGGCTCCTCGCGGAAATCGACGTCTCCCTTGTAGAATACGTAGTCCATACATTTTTGAGCTGTACTGAAAGGCTCCGACGTCAGCGGCCATTTATCTGAGACGTCCTCACCAGGATTATTTTTGACCAGATCTGTGATTGCGCTGGGGAGGAAGTTGTAGTCACTGTTGTCATTCATTTGATCAAGGGTGTAGAAATAGTCCGTCAGGTCATAGATTCTTTTGTGCGCAATGACCCATTGCCGTTGGCTGCTGCCCTCTGCTTCCTTTTTAACCTTATCTCGCGACCAGACAAGTGTTCCTTTGTAATACCCTTTGATTTTGGGCAGGAAAACTTTTTCGTACCAAGTAATATCATGTAATTTAGTAGTCGTATCAGGCTGGTCGCGCGGTCCAGTATTATGCAAGGCGAGGGGTTGGTCCTGGGTGGCAGTAGTATCATTGTTTCGCAAGCTGATTGATAGGTCCGTCACGAAATCATCACACATCCGTGTGAGTGGAGGCGGGAAGTAAGCATCCAAAATCAAACCCCCTAATGGTTCCATAAGATCAGGAGTCGCTTCTGGCTCTTTATCACCATGCGTGAGCTTCGCGAACTTGGTAATATCGTAAACTTTACCATGAATGCTGACGAAGAAATCATTGTCTGCAGCATGCCAGCTAAGCTCCTTTTCATTCCAGGCCTTGTCCTTATCCGGGCAAAGGAGGTCACCAAACGCGATGATGTAGAAACAAACAATGCCGTTGAAGAGAAGGATCACAAGGACCAGGACCAATTTTTCTCGCCATGCCTGCCGCACATCTGGGCGCTTCATTCGTCCGATGTAGCGTAGGGCAAATGACGGTATCCAGAACGTAAGGGCCCATACGAACATAGTCCAAGCGCGACGGCCAAAGCTGATCTCGTCCTTTTCGAGGCGTTTGCGGTCTCCAAGCTCAGCATCGCCATCGTAATATACGTTATCCCATTTCTTATCATCGCCCTTGCCTCCCAGGCCATAATCACCAGTCATATTCAGGGTCGGAGGGAGACTAGGTGCGATAGACTTGCCCATAACGCTGGGTGCCATTGCACTCTGTCTTTGTAGGTTATCGCGGCTGCCACCGAGTAGGCTAGCTGATTCTGCCATTGGTGTACTTGCGTAGTTGGGGTCCAGCATGCCACTACCAAAGTGGTAGGAATGCATCGACGGTGGCTCATCCGGTTTGAGATCAATCATCGTCTCCGCTTCCCACCAGGCATTTTCTCGCATCCAGATCCGCTGATGACCAACGAAGGCATCACCATTCGTCCATCCTCTTTCCATTAGCCAATTTTCCACACCATCTCTGCCATCAGCGCAGCCTAGTCGAGCATAGCGGTTGACAAACTCATCCACGTCAAAGTCAGCGGTGAAATCGAATTGTTTTAGACGGCGATTGGCCCATTCCGCAAGCCGCCATTCACGAATTTGCCGAGAAACCACAGCTGCTGACCAGGTCGCTGTCGGTGCGGACGGATTCATTGCCTCTGGAAGATCATCGCTGGGATGGACCGATATGTGATGCCATACTCTACTGCTACCGAGAGTATTGGCAAAATCAAACCGACCCTTCTTCCCTACAGCAATCCCCTGACTCTCGTCTGGAGTCAATATTTGGCGTAGGAACGAATCTATATCGAGATCGATTCCCACTTTTTCCAGAACACCCTGTCTCTTGTCGAGTTCGTACTCTTTCGCAGGGTCTGTGCTAAGCCCAAGATCTGGCCCAAACTGCTCTACTGCGGCCGCCATTTCATTTGAAACGGCCTGTCCAATAGGGGGAGCCGGGACGCCATCTTCCCTCATCTCCGCATTGATCCCAAGGTTGTCATCAAACACGTTCCGAAGCGCCACTGCCTTTCCGAAGGCTGGCCGGGGCAGGTCAACAACAGCAATGCTCACCGTGTCGTCATCATTCCACTGCCCATCAGATCCATCAGCGCGGTTCTCCTGAAGCTCGCTAGCAATGGCCTCGTTGGCCTTGTCTATGACCCAGTCGACTAGGGCCTCATAAATCCCAGTAACGAGAAGTTCCCGCTCGTCGGTAGCACATTTGTGCAGGAGGGTCTCGGGATCTACACCAAGCAAGTCCCCAACCTCCTCGCACGTCTCCTCGAGTTCGTCCTGATCCACTAGGAATCCAGCTGCATTGCCAAGCTTTAGAAGACCGGCAAGAACAGAGATCAGATTCCGTAAAGAAGCTCCCTTAATCCCAATTGCTTTCAGGGCAGCCCTAAAGTCCTCCGCGGCGGCGGCATCATCGGCGGTGGGAATATATGAAGGCGGGTCATAGGTCCCCGACTTGTTCAGTAGGGCATATGCAGAAGGTTCTTTTAGAGCCAAGAACTCTCGCTCAGCCTGCGTTGAGGATGATGTCAACAGATAGTAGAATACATCAAACGCACGATATCCGGGTTCTGTGGGGATATCAAGCAAGCCCTTTTGAACATTGATGCCCGAAGTTGACAGAGCCAAGTTGAGGGCCACAATGTCGCCTTTGAGGGTGAATGTGAAGTTGGCGGCGAGTGCAGAATAGAGAGAATAGGAGGGGTTGAACGATGTTACAGCATGTAGAAATGGTTTCAGCGCGGCAAGTGCCGTGAAAGTAGCACCAGGAGTCGAGACCGGAAGCGTTGCTAGAAAAGGCTCAAAGACAGACGGAGTCGACTGGTGAGTCGAGCTACAAGGATATCAGCAAAAGATGTGGATATATTGACGGGAAACTAACCCTAGAACAATGCAGCCATCCTCTGCTCGTCGTCGAGCATGTTCCCATGCTCTTACTGCCAACTCGCGATCTAGTGTGCCTCCAGTGTGGCCGTCGGGGCTGACATGGGTGGCAGTGAGCCAGTTATTGACAACAAGGCTCGACCCTGCATCCAGTTGGTAGGCTAGCCCTGAAGTGTAGTGTGCATGAAGAGCATTTAGTAAGGACGTGGTGGAGATCTGATTTCCCGATGGTCGGCCACCCGGCAGACCAGCCGACTGCGTGGAATAGACGGAAAAGCGGTTCGACATGGTGACCGTTCCGGTCTTCTTCAAAGTCTAAAATCGTTTGATTCGGTCAAAGTATCCCGGCGGTTCGGTCCCCTGAAGAAGCGAGCGAAGGTATCTTGCGAGATTTAATGCATGGAATGGTGGTGATCGCAGAACATCAAACGCTGGAAAGCAACTTAGAGTGCCACTTGATTGCAGATAATTGTCAGAGACACGTTTGGGGAATTAAGCGTCGAGGATGATTTCGAGATTTGAAACGATAGGATGCGATCGGAACGATTGTGTGTATCCTCTTTGGTCCGTCCAGCGATTTATCAAGCGAATGTTGGGGAACGAAGGTCGTCAAACAAAAGTCCGTCAACTCAGATTAGTATTAGAGAGATAAGGGGATTATTGTAGCTCGAAGCAAAGGTGAACGAAGAACAGAACAAGAAATTGAAAAGCAGGCAGAGAACAAGAAGCAAGTATTGAGCAGGACGACAAAACAAAGAGGAGGCGAAACGGAGGAGGCGTGAGAAAAGACAGAGTTACTTGTGATGCAGCGGAGTGAATTGCTTTGCTTCAGCGTTGTTTGGGCGACTCCATCCGAGCTGGACTACTTGTATTGATGTTTTGAAATTTACGTGCTATTTTACGCGAGTCTCCGGACAACAGAGATGATCGACTCGTATCCCTAGTGGCCAATTCTGCCAGCTGGGTTCGGAGTCCCTTATCCGCCAGTCCCTTGAGGGCTCCCGGAGTCTCTCAGGGTTCCAGCAGCAACAAACTTCGATGGGATCATGTTGTACCTTGCGTGTCCTCAATCAGCCGCATCGAATATTGAATATCACAGTAAACATCGTCTAGATTTTGCATGCCCAAGGTTTTACATTGAATCAACATCCTGTGCAGATAGACGAATCATGGCTTGAGAGAAAAAGCATTAGCGGGGTTCGTGACCCTAAAATAACATCCGGTGTCTCACCCCGACCAGCGAAGAATTTCGTGAATATTCTGGCCATGTCTCACCAACCACCAATCAATCCTAAACATCGCCACGGTTAGCACTCTTCCTTTCTGATCGCCTTGCAGGTGATGCCAGAATAGAAGCAGATGACAGCTCCTTCTCCAGCGGAATGCCCTTGTGGACGCCTTGTTGTTATTTATACTCGACGGCCATCGAAAGTTCTAGCCAAATGGAATTTAAGCTGAAGCTAAAATCAAATTCAAACAATCCCTCGTATTTTTCGATGTGCCGAATCCCCAAAAGATCCACCGGGTCTGATCATTGTCTGATCGGTCGGCCATTTCCCTGAGAGCTTGTCACTCGGTTGCGCATCCCTCCTGATTTCACCTGCAAGCTGTTAATCATCGGTTCTGGGAATCCACTCTGTATCCTGCCGACAAAGCTGGGGTTGGTGCTGATCATGGGCATGACAGGCTCTAACGGGTCCTTCAAAATTTATCTCGCATCATTATTGATCCTATGCAGGCTGCGCGTCCGACCAGGAAGGAAAAGGGGGAGCTCGCAAAAGTTCCAGCCCCTTTTCGAGAACTGAGTGCCTCACCTGGGAGTTGGGTCAGTTGGATGCGTGGCGCTGGATGATTGACACTATATTGGTTTGTCCATTGGACCAGTCTTCTGTCTCACATTCTTCGATCTGGTCTAGTCCCGTATCATATCTGAGACTATTTTTTCAAAATTTTCTTCTCGCCTGAGGCCCGCTGTATTTTAATAGCTATTTTGGGAACACCCTGTCTCCAGAACCGCAAAACGCTGTCTTGTCGGGGACCAAGGGTCCCGAGGTTCTTTCGGTTCGTCCGCCCGGAGCACAACCAAGGGACCAACCAAGAGGGTTTTATTTGTTGACGGTCGCGAGAGGGGCACACTCCCAGTGGAGGACAAGCGGACAAATAAATGTCAAGTTCTCCGTCATTAATTCCTTGCTGCCAATAAATAGAATAATCCGTACTTAAATAGAATTGGTAAGGTGTTGAAGAATAAGACCTGGGTCTGGTCGTCCATTTGCTCCATCAAAGTAAAACCGCGTGGAGGCCGGAGGGATACTATTGATGTTGTTGTGATGTATTAAAAATACGCACCTAAACACACGCTTGTACCAGACTGTTACACATTTTCTCCGCCATCGTTTTCCCTTTATCAGAGGTCATCCCAGAGAAACGCCGCCGCCGATTGTTGTCCGGCCTTTGCTTTTGTTGCTGTTGCTGTCTTTTCCACTTCATTTCGCTTTGATTTCGTTACCTGCTTGTTGAGAGTTCTGGCTTCTAGTCGTCGCTTCTAATCCTAATCTACATGTGATTGTCTCTCGTTTAACCTCTCGCTACATTTCAACTTTCTCCATCTCACGATCGCTCCGGCCACTCGCTTCTCACGCAGCAATTTTCAGATACAGCCGTTCGATCGGCCTTTCTTCACGTCTGCTCCAGAAATCACCAATCACCCGCGATCTATTGTGTGACCTAACTTCACCACCGGTTCTTCTTGTGAAGGCGACATACACTTGCCTCCGTCGTTAGAAAGCATCGTCAGTCCAAAAATCTAATCACGCTCGAGGATTGCGCCTTCAGATCGTTCAAGAGGGTGTTTCGCTGTGATAATATTGCCTATATAAAATCTCCCGAAAACGATTCCTCGCGGTCGAGGTTTCGACACTCTAGCCATGGCTGGGACATCACCAGCGGGACATACCCCGTCCCATGTGCAGTCGTCACTCCCCTCATTACCTGCGCATCTACAATCCGACACCCATCTCACCGCGCATCTAGCTAGTCGGTATGACATTCCCTAACCCGTCCTGATTTACGCCGGATGGCCAATCTAACTGTCTACCATCAAGGTTCCATGTCGGACTTCCAACCGCACGGCTTTCTTCACACGCACTAATCAGTCTTAACAATTATACCTCATCGTCGAAAGGTCCTGATGGCGGTAAGGATGGCAGTGCTATGGGAGAAGCGGAGGATCTTGCCAAAAGAGCGTATACCCGTCTCGGTACTCGAGGAGAGAACCAAGCGGTTGTTTTCTTGTAGGCATCTATTCCCTATTCAGGTTCCATTCTACTCACTGACCGTGACTTGATAGAGGTGAAAGTGGTTCTGGAAAGACGACTCTTCGCTCACATCTTCTCTCATCGTTCCTCTCATACTCATCAACTCCGTTGTCGTCAAAGTTGTCATATGCCGCATTTATATTCGACACTCTTACCACCACTAAATCCCTGACAACACCCACAGCCTCTAAAGCTGGTTTATTTTTGGAATTACAGTATGATGGATCCTCCGCAGTCCATCCCACCTTGATTGGTGGGAAGATCATCGAGCACAGACTTGAGCGTAGCCGAATTGCTTCGGTTCCTACCGGTGAACGGAGTTTCCACGCCCTCTACTATCTGCTGGCAGGAACAAGCGCGGCGGAGAAGTCACATTTAGGCTTGGATAGTTCTATCCATGTTACAACTGCCGGCGGTAGGCTCACTTCTGCTGACCACAAGAGGTGGAGGTACCTGGGCCACCCAACCCAGCTGAAAGTCGGAATCAACGATGCGGATGGATTTCAACATTTCAAGACCGCTCTCCGGAAGCTGGAATTTCCTCGGAGTGATATTGCTGAAATCTGCCAAATCCTGGCTGCTATCCTTCACATCGGCCAACTCGACTTCGGCAGTGGACAGGCCACAATGACTGGCGCGGAGGAATCCGGTGGGTATTCCCACGAAGGAGGCGAGACGGTTACCGTTGTGAAAAACAAGGACGTTCTATCCATCGTTGCAGCATTCCTTGGCCTTGGTCTTGGGGAATTAGAGACAAGCTTTGGGTACCGCACGAAGACCATCCACCGAGAGCGCGTCACTGTCATGCTAGACCCGAAAGGGGCACGAAGAAACGCAGACGAGCTCTCACGTGTACTATACTCACTTCTGGTTGCCTATGTCATTGAAAACGTGAATCAAAGAATCTGCGCTGCTGAAGATAGCGTGGCGAATACGGTCTCAATCATCGACTTCCCCGGATTTTCTCAAGTATGTTCCACCGGTTCTACCCTTGATCAACTTTTGAACAACGCGGCAATCGAGTCTTTGTATAACTTCTGCCTCCGGTCGTTCTTCGATCGCAAGGCGGATATGCTGGAACGTGAGGAAGTTGCTGTCCCTGCAACAAGCTATTTCGATAACACCGATGCCGTGCGTGGTCTACTGAAGCAAGGCAATGGGTTACTGAGTATCCTAGACGACCAAACTAGGCGCGGAAGAACGGATGCTCAGTTCGTTGAAGCTGTGCGTAGGAGGTTCGAGAATAAGAACACTGCCATCAACGCTGGGTCCACCGGGGCAGAGTCCGGATATGGTATGGTTTCACAAAACGCTCGCTCATCCTTCACTGTGAAGCACTTCGCCGGAGAAGTCGACTACTCCGCCACTGGCCTTCTCGAGGAGAACGGAGAGGTTATTTCTGGAGACTTGATGAACCTCATGAAGTCTACTCGAAGCGACTTTGTGAAAGAGCTCTTCGGCCAAGAGGCCCTGCAAACAGTGGCACACCCTAAAGAGAGATCTGCAATCATGCAGGCCCAAGTAAGCTCAAAGCCGACCCGAATGCCTAGCATGGCAAGACGCAAAGCTAGCCCTCCTTCGCGGCTCACCTTCGATGCCGCTGTGGCTGAAGATCCGTATGAGTCGGAAAGTCAAGCAGGCAGCTCAGCCAAGAACTCGTCAGCGAAGCGTAGGAGCGGAATGCTCATGGGTGGCATGCAAGGCGCTGCTGGGCAGTTCCTTTCGTCTCTTGACATTGTGAACAAATGCCTAACTGCCAACAACCTAAACCCATACTTTGTCTTTTGCCTAAAGCCAAACGACAGGCGTATCGCAAACCAGTTTGATAGCAAGTGTGTGAGAGCGCAGGTGCAGACATTGGGAATTGCTGAAATCAGTCAACGACTCCGAAACGCTGATTTTAGCATTTTCTTGCCGTTTGCTGAGTTCCTTGGTCTCGCAGAAGTAGGCAATATCGTGGTGGGCAGTGATAAGGAAAAGTCTGAAGTCGTCTTAGACGAGAAACGTTGGCCTGGTAATGAAGCCCGGGTCGGCAGTACAGGGGTGTTCCTCAGCGAAAGATGCTGGGCAGACCTTGCCAAGGTAGGCGAGCGCGTCATTCCTTCCTACGGTCTCGAAGATGATGGCGGCGATGCACTACTCCATCCCCGTTCGGCGAACTATGCCGACTCCAAGGTTCGGCTACTCAATTCCGTCGACCATTCACCTGGTGCATACATCTATGGGGACGAATCGAAGCAGGGATCTAACGCTAGTCGAGACTTTGATGGACGCTCTGAAGCTGGCTTTTCAGCATTCAATTCAGGTGATATGTTCCGCAACTTGGAAACAAGGGAGCAGATGCTTGAAAAGGGGAATGAAAAGGAAATGGAAGAGGTCGACGAATTAACTGTCTCCGGTAGTCGAAAGCGCTGGATGGCCCTCGTTTGGTTTCTCACTTGGTACATTCCAACTCCTGCCATCCGTTTTATCGGCCGGATGAAGCGCAAGGACGTTCAAGTTGCTTGGCGCGAAAAGTTTGCGATCAACCTCCTCATTTGGTTGTGCTGTGGTATTGCGATCTTTATTATTGTCGGGTTCCCCGCGTTGATCTGCCCTACCCAACACGTTTATTCCGCTTCAGAATTGTCGTCGCATGACGGCGAGGACGGCAACAGCGCATTTACTTCCATCCGTGGTCTTGTGCTGGACCTTGGTGAATTCATGCCCAGACATTATCCTAATATCGTCCCGGAATCAGCGTTGAAGAAATACGCTGGTAAGGATTCAACAGGCCTTTTCCCAGTTCAAGTGTCAGCCCTGTGTGCTGGCAAAGATGGCAAGGTCGATCCGAAAGTGTTGCTCAATTACGAACCAACGAATTTCACTGGTTCTGTTCAGACAGTCGGTTCTGGCGACCCCAATTCTCTGTACCACGACTTTAGATGGTTCCGAAAAGGTGGGGACTATCGTCCAGACTGGTACATTGAACAGATGAGGGTGCTCAAGTCCAATTATTACAAGGGCTGGGTCGGTTACAGTTCGCAATACATGAAGACCCTGGCGGATAAAGACCAGAACATCGCGAGTATTAACGGGAAAGTCTACGATTTGACAACTTATATCGCTGGAGGCCGCCGTATTCAAGGCCGGGAGGGCGAGGATATATCAGGCGTGGATTCTGACTTCATGGATCCTTTGGTGGTTGACCTCTTCCAGCAAAAACCTGGCCAAGACATTACGAAGCTCTGGGAGAATCTACAGATCAACCCGAAATTGCGTACTGATATGATGAAATGTCTGGATAATCTTTTCATCGTCGGCCATGTCGATACCCGAAACTCGACTCAATGCCAATTCGCGCGGTATTTCATCCTTGCAATCTCGATTCTCATCTGTTCCGTTGTCATTTTCAAATTCTTTGCTGCGCTGCAATTTGGGAAGAAAAACCTTCCGGAGAACTTGGACAAGTTTATCATCTGTCAAGTTCCGGCGTACACCGAAGACGAAGAATCATTACGCCGTGCTATCGATTCGATGGCCCGTATGCGGTATGACGATAAGCGCAAACTTCTCGTCATTATCTGTGATGGTATGATCATCGGTCAAGGCAACGATCGTCCGACACCTCGAATTGTTCTCGATATCTTGGGCGTTCCAGAAACAGTTGACCCAGAACCGCTTAGCTTCGAGAGTCTGGGTGAAGGAATGAAGCAACACAATATGGGTAAAGTCTATTCCGGCTTGTACGAGGTCCAGGGCCACATCGTTCCTTTCCTCGTTGTTGTCAAGGTTGGAAAGCCCTCCGAAGTCTCGCGGCCTGGTAACCGTGGCAAACGTGACTCGCAGATGGTGCTGATGCGATTCTTGAACCGCGTCCATTACAACCTCCCCATGAGCCCTATGGAACTTGAAATACACCACCAGATTCGAAATATCATTGGAGTCAATCCAACATTCTACGAATTCATCTTGCAAGTCGACGCCGATACTGTCGTTGCCCAGGATGCGGCAACCCGGATGGTCTCTTCCTGTCTAAACGATGTCCGTATTATTGGAGTCTGCGGTGAAACATCCCTTACAAATGCCAAAACTTCTGCAGTGACTATGATTCAAGTCTACGAATACTACATTTCTCACAATCTCACTAAGGCGTTCGAGAGTCTTTTCGGGTCCGTTACTTGTTTGCCTGGATGTTTTACCATGTACCGCATTCGATCCGCCGAAAGTGGGAAGCCCCTTTTCGTGAGCAAAGAAGTTGTGGAATCCTACTCGGAGATTCGTGTCGACACGCTGCATATGAAGAATTTGCTGCATCTTGGTGAAGATCGTTACCTGACCACTCTGCTTCTGAAACATCATCCAAAGTTTAAAACCAAGTACATCTTCCGAGCACAGGCTTGGACGATTGCTCCGGAAAGCTGGGCTGTGTTCCTCTCCCAACGCCGTCGCTGGATTAACTCTACTGTGCACAACCTGGTTGAGCTGATTCCACTTCAGCAACTATGTGGTTTCTGCTGTTTCAGTATGAGATTCGTGGTATTTATTGACCTTATCAGTACTATTATTATGCCCGTCACCATCGCCTACATCATTTACTTGATTGTCTGGCTCGCACGCGACACATCAACTATTCCTTGGACGTCGTTCCTCCTTCTTGCTGCAATCTATGGTCTACAGGCCATCATCTTCATCATGCGCCGGAAATGGGAAATGATTGGGTGGATGATCATTTACATTCTCGCTATGCCCGTGTATGCACTGGCCTTACCGCTCTATTCGTTTTGGCACATGGATGACTTCTCCTGGGGTAATACTCGTGTCATCACTGGGGAGAAGGGCCGCAAAGTCGTCATATCAGACGAAGGAAAGTTCGACCCGGAAACCATTCCAAAGAAGAGGTGGGAGGAGTACCAGGCAGAGCTGTGGGACGTTCAGACGTCTCGAGACGATCGGTCCGAAATCTCGGGCATCTCGTATGGCACCAAGTACCACCCTACGGCGCAATCCGAGTACGGCATCCCCGGTTCGAGGCCGATGTCCCAACTCGACATGCCTCGCCATATGTCTCGGATGTCGCTGGCACCATCAGAAATGATGAGCCGTCACATGGATATGGAAATGGAGGACATAAGCCATCTGCCAAACGAAGACGCCATTCTTTCGGAGATCCGCGACATTCTACGCACGGCAGACCTGATGACTGTTACGAAGAAGAACATCAAACAGGAGCTCGAGAGACGTTTTGGCGTCAACCTGGATACAAAACGCCCGTATATCAACTCTGGTAAGCAATTCCAATGCTACTGCATTTATGGTCTTCGATGCTAACTTTCAATTTGCAGCCACGGAAGCTGTGCTTTCCGGCAACCTCTGATCAACTTATCCAGATGTCATGGTTATTTCAGCTTCGTTAGACGAATTAGCGCCTCGTTATGTTGGACTCAATCGATGTTTTAGTGTACAAAATGCCCATTTGACCTAATATTTGTATTTTTCGAAGAATTGTTTGTTTGGGGCGTTATTTAGCCGGCGTTTTGATTGTTCCCCCGTTCGCATCTTGGTGCCGAATCTCTATGCTATGCCCTTGTATTTTGCATGGTCGAGCGATCCACTTACTCGTGCTGACCCGTCGACTTCTAATGACAATTGGCCTGTATATAAAAGTGGGAGCGATAGCATGATCAATCGTGGAGTCGCGCCACGCAGCCTCAAAAGTCAAATTCCCACCGTCGTGGTTATACGGATCCGCGGTTTAATTCGATCTAGACTTCCATCGTGGCCAGGCTCGCGAATAGAGTATAATACCCAAATAAACGGGCAAGGGCATGAATCATAGCGATCAACATGGTGCACTCCTTTTTGACTTATAAGCAGCTGTGTGCTCTCACTGCATAATCCCGTAGTCCTAGTCCCAATGAAACACTCTAATAATCCACAGTATCAACATGGCACCCTTTATGCACAACGGCTCCGAGACCGAGGAATCATCTTCCTCCACCACAACTCTGGCTTCAGCCAAATCCCAATCCCAATCGCAACCATCCACCTTCACCTCCCTCCTCAGCTCCGTACACGCCGACCTTCTAAGCCAAGCACACCGCATCCCTGCTGACCTTCGGACTCTGCATGAAATCTCTCAGACTGGACTGAATGGTGGCTTGGTCGATGACAGGAAGTATCTTGTTCGTCTACTTTTAATGCATTAGCGATAGGCTCGATGATGCTAATGTTCCTTCTGCAAGATCGAAAATGTAATCCAAGTCGCAGCGTCCTTGCCCAATACTTCAGGCCTGAGAAACAAACTCACAGATACATTTGTCACAACGCTCTGGAATAACCTGCAGCATCCGCCGTTGTCGTATCTGGGCGATGAGTTTCGCTATAGACGTGCCGATGGGAGTTTTAATGTACTACGCCTGCTCGCACAATCGTGGCTTCGATATCATGTTCGTAAATGCTAACGTTCTCACGATGGTAGAATATTATGTACCCTCATCTCGGAGCATCAGGGAGTCACTATGCGCGGACCGTGACACCCAAGCATCCGCGACCAGCGGTCTTGCCTGACCCGGGGCTTATTTTCGACAGTGCGTCCTCAACCATTTCTTCAGGGATACATGCCCTCCGTATCTAGATACTAATGGCCGCAGCATTGTTGGCCCGCCAAGGGCCCGCAAGAGAGCATCCCACAAAGGTCTCAAGCAACCTATTCTATCTCGCTACTATTATAATTCACGGTACAACGCCCTTTACATAGCCTAGCATCCCAAACACTAGCTCAAAGCATACAGATCTCTTCCGCACCGATGAACTAAACCCCACCACCATCAAAAATTCCTCGTATCTCGATCTCGGTCCGCTCTACGGCCACAGCCAAGCTGAGCAGACCCAAGTGCGGACCTTTACAGACGGACTCCTAAAACCAGATACCTTTGCCGAAAAGCGCCTTCTCTCGCAACCCCCCGGCGTCTGTGCGCTTCTGGTCGCATTCAGCCGGTTCCATAACTACGTTGTCGAAGAGCTAGCAAGGATCAATGAGACCGGGAGGTTCGACTTGCCAGCCGGAAGTGAAGAGAAATCACCAGACTATGTCTGGGCTCTTGGGAAGAGAGACGAGGCATTGTTCCAAACGGGGAGACTGTGCGTCTATACTTGAACCGTTTTATGAACGCTATTCCTCAATCGAGCTAAACCATTGCAACCTGCAAATAGGATAACCTGCGGTCTGTACGTCTCCATAATCTTAAATGATTACCTGCGCACAATCCTCAACCTCAACGACAACCCGCTGAATTCAGACTGGACGATCGATCCGCGCAAGACTCTATCTGCCTTCGATTCTGACGGGCTTCCCCAGGGCGTCGGGAACCAGGTCTCCGCTGAGTTCAATATGATATACCGCTGGCATGCGGCGATCAGTGACCATGATGAGACGTGGGCGAATGAGCTTGCCACTAAAGTTTTTGGCGGGAAGGTTGATGCTAGTACGTATCCTCTACGTCGTCTTATTTTGAGCTTTGCGTTTGTTTGTTCGGTGGACCGTTTGAGCTAAGTACTGGTAATTATCAGGCGCATTGTCCGTAGAACGGTACTTCACCGGATTGAGGCAGTATTTTGATAAAGCAGTTCCAGATGAGCCATCGGCGTGGACATTTGGGGAGCTACAGAGAGATAAAGAGGGAAAGTTTGCAGATAAGGATCTGGTGAAATTATTACAGGATGGGTGTGAAAATGTAGCTGGTACGTTTTCATAACTCGAGATACTCGTTCTGAAAGGCTGATCGTTATGCCCAGGAGCATTTGGCGCTCTAAATACACCCAAAGTAATGAGGGCCATCGAAATGCTCGGTATCCAACAGGGCAGAGATTGGGGTCTAGCAACGCTGAATGAGCTAAGGACGTTCTTTAAACTAAAGCCGCATGCAACGTTTGGTATGAAATGCCTTATGTCCACCATTCAGGCAAAGCTAATAGATATTACAGAGGAGGTCAATTCTAACCCGGATGTTGCTGAAGCACGTATGTCTCTCTCACACTCAAACCTTTGAGCCTGGACATCCCAACTAACTATCCCAGTGGAAGCACTCTACGGTCATCCTGACAACATTGAGCTCTACGTAGGCGTGCAGGCTGAAGAAGCCAAGAAGCCCTTCCTTCCTGGTTCAGGTCTCTGTCCCGGCTTCACTATCTCCGTAGCCATTCTATCTGACGCCGTTGCCCTCGTGCGCGGAGACCGTTTCTACACGGTTGACTATAGTCCGGCCAATCTGACGAATTTCGGGTGAGCCAGCAGCAGTTTCATAGCATTTTCAAGGTAGACGACTTGAATGGCTAATCTTAATTAGATTCAATACGGCGGAATCCGACTTTAATGTTGCAGGGGGCGGTGTCATGTACAAATTACTCATGCGGGCGTTCCCAGGCTGGTACAGCCCTAACAGTGTCTACGCCCTGTACCCGTTTACAACGCCGGAGAAGAACCAAGAGATCTTCATCAAAAATGGAAGAGCAGATACGTTGGACTTCAAGAGGCCGTCGTTTACTAAGCCGCCTGTGCCTGTTACGACGTGGAGAGGTGTTGTTGATCTATTGAATGATCAGAAGAATTTCCATGTCCCTTGTAAGTTCTTGCTCGTCATTCTATACATTCTTTTCGCATTTGCCAGTGCTGGTGCTTACTCTTGAATTACCAGGGGGCGAGCATACCTTCCAGCTTATCAAGCATGATTATATGCTCAGTGGGGATTCCCTAGCAAACGCAGAACAGCGCACATTCGTTGCAGAACGGCTGTACAGGCCGTCCGATACGCTAGATCAAGTGCGGCAATTCTACGAGTCCATTACGACGGACCTCATTAAACGAAATAGCAAAAGGCTTGGAGGCTTGTGCCAGGTTGATATTGTACGAGAGTAAGTCCGCTACCAACCCCCCTTTCGAAAGAGTTGAAACTCAGTAAATCTAATACGTCCAGCGTTGGCAACCTCGCACACGCCTACTTCTGCTCCGAGTTCTTCGATATGCCCATTAAAGGCATAAACCATGCCCCAGCCGACGCATACACAGTCAAAGAGCTATCAGATGCGCTCTTCCTATTATTCGGCTACGTCTTCCTAGACGTTGACCCGCCACAGTCGTACAGGAACCGTGTCATCGCAAGCAAGGAGACTGAGAGGATGGGCGAATTTATGACGAAAGTCGTCTCAGAGTCGTCTGGGTACCTATTCAGCCATCCATCACGGCTCTTCGGTCGGAATAAGTCGAAATTGGCCGGGTTTGGGCCCGAATTGGTAAAGAGGTTGCGCGAGGGAGGGAAGAGTGTTGAAGAAGTTGTCTGGACGATTATTCCCACTGCGGCGGCAGCTTGTGCTACCCAAGCTCAGGGTGTATGTTCTTGTTTCTCTACCAAAGAGAGTAGTGATGTACTGACAATACGGCAGTGGGCACAATTACTCGATCTCTATTTCTCAGACAAGTACGCCATCCACTGGCCAGCAATTCGGAGCCTCGCGCAGTCAGAAGACCCTGAAGCGTTTGAGAAGCTTAAGAAATACGCTCTTGAAGGGTACGTTAGGCCCGCCCACTCATTTACCCTCATGTAAACTTATTTACGCATGTTACAGATTCCGCCTCTCCACTCCAGCCTTCGGCGTTCTTCGCACAGCAGTAAACAGTACCACCATCAGAGACGGGACAGCCACAAAGCCAGTCGGAAAAGGAGACACCATCTTTGCTGATTTCGTCACAGCCGGTCTCGACCCGGACCAGTTCCCCGATCCGGAGGAGATCAAACTCGACCGGCCTATTGATTGCTATATCCACCATGGTTGGGGCCAGCACTCGTGTCTGGGACGAGCAATTGTCACCACTGCCGGTGCTTGTGTTCTGCGTGTTCTAGGTAGATTAAGGAATGTTCGACGCGCTCCTGGGCCCTCGGGGGAGATGAAGAGTAAGATGGTGAACGGGGCATTTAAAGTGTATTTGCCGGAGGATGGGAGCGAGTGGACGCCTTTTCCTTGTAGTAAGTGTCCCTTCCTTACCTTTTATGTGAGTATTGTTGAAAGAGAGTCTAATGGACTAATCTCGTAGATAAAAAAGTGATCTTCGATGGGATGGATGCACTCCGAGGATAAGCTACTTAGTTAGGGCAAACTCTTGGAACCATCCGATCATGCCACGACGTTCCGGATATTCTGCATAGGAAGAAAAGTTCATACTTGGTTCAGTTAATTAATTCATGACACAACCACATTCAGCCACAAAAGGCTGGTAGTATTAATACCGTAGAAGCACCACACCTTGGTAGTGAGTGGTAAATCAAAATGGCCTCGTACAACCCCAACCCCCCAGTCCACGGCAACCCCTTCATCGACATCCCCTCAGACACAGACAGCAATCCCTTCCGCTGGGTCCACGAGGACATCCTCTCCGTCTTCCGGCTGTCCCGGCTGCTCCCACTGATTCTTCTCCCATTGCGCCCCTTCAAATCCGGCTCTGCGGACGAGCTCTACCCCTCCCTCCCCAATCTCCGAGACCTGACTCTGCATGGCATTCTAATCATCAGCCAGATTTCCCTCCTCATATCTCTCCCTTTCGCATTCATCACTCTCTGGGCCGTCCCGTTCATAGTGCACGCGGTGTTCTATGCGGTCTTTGCACTCCTGACTGCCGTCGTGGTGAGGCTGCTGAATGGGCCACCAAGTGGACGCTCCCTTATTGGAGTCCCAACATCGAGACAGCCTGTTAATGATGAGAGAGAGTTGTGGTTCTTTATCAATGGGATTGCGACGGGGTATGGACAATTAAATTACCTCAGTACGATGCAGACAGATCTCGAATATAGAATGCTAACTCCACCTGCACAACCAGCACTCACTGGCATCAATCAAACCTCAACCTCTTAGCAGAAACATTTGGACGCGAAATCGTCGGCATCCATAACCCAACGTTCGCCCCCTCCATCCTTTGGTTAAATGAAACTAACTTGAGTAAACAGCAAAGGCCTCATCCTCGACCTAATAGAATGCCTCATCCAGCGAGATCTCGACTACAAAACGGCAGATATCCGACAGGGTCGCGCCCAACTCCGCGCAGCACTGGCAGCCCCATCAACACAGAAAGTCGTGCTGATCGCACACTCGCAGGGGGGCATAATCGCGGCGTCAATCCTAGATTGGCTGTTCGGCGGGTTGGGACATAAAGAGTTACGGAAGTTGGAGGTTTACACATTTGCGAGTGCAGGCCGGGCGTTGCGTAATCCGCCATTGAGGGATTTGGGGGATGTTGACGGCGGTGGTGGTGGTGATAGACATCATGAGCATGAGCATGAGCATGAGCATGGACACGACAATCCGGGACCAGGGGCAATGCTAGGACACAGACGCGGTCAAGGCCCTAGCCGAGCTGGCCGAGTGCTTCGACACATAGAGCACTATGCTAACACCAAAGACTTTGTATCGAATATCGGAGTGTTGAGGTTCACGAGTCCCGTCGCAGCGTACTTGAACGGGAGTCCGTTCTCGGGGTCTGTGTTTGTGCGGGAGGGGTCAGGACACTTGCTTAATATGCATTACCTGGATACGATGTTTGGAGAGGACGGTAGGTTTATGGATCGCATGGTTGATTTACCCGTGAAGGGGCTAGATGGGGTGGAGAGGATTATGCAGAGGCAGTTGGGGGATTTGTCGAGGTTGTGGAAGTATCGAGATGGGGATAGCCCTGACGAGGAGGTTGCGGTTGATGTGAAGGGTATTGAGTGAGTATTTTGGTTTGGGAACAGTAATTTACGGTCAAAAGTGTCTCTTTGACAAATATCGTGTTTGGGCTACCATAGTTGCAATCAAATCCAATTTGTGTTTCACAAACGCTTCAAAACTAAATATACGTCTGACAGACTCAGCACCAAAATGAGCGGATCCTAACGCATAAGGATATCAAAACATGGAAATTGGACGTAGTAAAACCAAAATGCACGCAAAACGCCAAATCTAACCCTACTTGAATAAATCAATGCACATCAAATCGGTCTGGAAGAAGGATGGGAGCAACGAGAGTCCACAGATAAATAGCATAGCACACCCAGGCGCTGATGATCTTCACCCAACTGGCCCAGTAGGTCCGGCCCACTGGTGCAAAGTCATCAACGGACTCAGGGTCCAGGTTCTGCGTCAAAAGGGTGGCTACCCAGGTGGTGGCCAGGAAGAAGATGATGTGGAAGAGAGAATAGTTGTACTGCGTCGTACCCTTCTCGTCATCTTTCACATCATAATCATCATCCTCATCATCACTGTCATCCAGAGCGCTGGCTGGAAGGCTGCCACTGGCGACGGCTGCGCGGAGGGCCTCGGCGCGCATCTCGCGGCGACTCGACGGCTGCTGGGTAACAAGCCCATGCTCATTGTCATCGGTTCCCAGCTCAGAGTAGTTGTGGCCGCCCTTAGATCCCAGAGCAAAGCCTTGTGTCGCAGCTCGTGTCGTGGTGTACGCAATAGTGGCCATGGTGACAATCGCCCCAAGAACAATAGTGGCGGTTCGAGTACCACGAGCACGGACCAACGGGTTGCATTGACGGTCATCGGGTTCCATCGAAACAGCAGACAAGGTTAGGTAGGTGCAATACGCAGCCACCATCGCGGCTTGCGCCAGTCCAGCACGAGGGTTGTGTTCCTGGACTGCGGGCTGGACTGAGATGAACGAAATGATAAGGAAAACAATCAAGTTGATCTGCTCCTGTCAGCACACACAATTTCAAGATTGAGAAAAGAAGATAAACATACTGAAATCGCTGCCTGGTTCATAGCGCATCCACTCTTCGCAAAGAAGACATACATCAGGATCGTCATCACAATAGAAGCAATGAAC
This sequence comes from Aspergillus sydowii CBS 593.65, assembly GCF_001890705.1. Classification (NCBI taxonomy): domain Eukaryota; kingdom Fungi; phylum Ascomycota; class Eurotiomycetes; order Eurotiales; family Aspergillaceae; genus Aspergillus; species Aspergillus sydowii. The sequence continues at coordinate 1,698,436 of NW_024467863.1, read as the reverse complement.
ATGCCCAATGTAGATCCAATAAGCAGTCCGCGCCACATCCGCGAATCATTTTCTTCAATTTTCTGCAAGCAGAGCTCCGCCCAAGAGTGCGCCAGGTCGACAAGCAGGATGAGGCCGAGAAGAAGGAAGAGCATGGCGCACAGGAAGGCAATGTAGTGACCGTAGACGAAGAAAAACGACTCCGGGATGAAGAACGACATCACAACGAACAGAAGCCACAGCACAATCTTGGGGCCCCAGAAGCCGTTCTGCAGTGCGGCACGGCCATCCTTTGACGACCTCACACCAAGCAAAAACACCGCTAAGACTAAATGGAACAGCCCAAGACCAAAGTTGATGCGATGGACCGCGACCCAGCCGTAGCACTCTTTCCCATCACACTTGATCTCCATGTAGTCCAGAGTAAGATTCTGTAGCTTTCTGAGCGCCCATGGTGTGAGCATGATCCAGGAAACGATCGAGTTGATTAAGAGGATAAAGGCGTAGGCGATTCTCGTAGCCATACTAGATCGACCAGCAGTCAGCTATCCGCTCGTCCTTAACATTGTTTATTGTTATCGCTTTATTACCTGTTGTTGAACTTTCCACACGCGCTACAGACAGCTGAACATGTCGCAGCTCCGCAACAAGAACCGACCGCCGTCAGTACCTAGAAACCCAGTCAGCGCCTAGAGATAGCGGACAAGGTGGGCCTTGAGAAACATACCGTGCCGGCACTTGGAAGCGCCAAAAGAGGCAGGGATAGAAGAGCCCCCATTTCGATATCGCAATTATTCCCTGTTAAAGCAGTGTGTTTGGTGACCGAAGTCGCTCTGGAGGAGTTGGAGGTAGCCTGGAGTCGGTGATGCAACCGGCATGTTGATCCGACCGCCGCCTTCGTCAGGTGCGCATTACGTTAGCGTGGGTCACGTGGATACGTAAAGATCCACACCACTCCACAATGCTCGGCTGCCCTATATAGCCTTTTTTTGCCTCACAGTCCACAATCCGATGTGGTGTAATGGTTAACATCGCCGTCTCTCACACGGCAGCTCGGGGTTCGATTCCCCGCATCGGAAACAACTCCTGTTATCTTTTTTTGTAATTTTTTACGTAGGTGGAATAAGGGAAGTGTAATGCAGTTCAATACAGGGCAGTGTCTCAACGAACGTGGTGGCTGCCAACAGGATTATTATATACAATGCAAACAGATGTCTAAGAGAAGCAAAAGGCTTCAAAGTGGAAATGCCAATTAGATGTCAAGTAGAGCAGAAAACGCATGGTCTCATCTCCCGCGAGGCCCGTTCAGAACCATTAAGTCCTACCCGATACAAGACGCCACGAAGGTGAAAAACATAAGTCATTCCGTGGTGTATCCTTCGTTCAATCACGCCGGCCATGTATCAGATAATCATACCCGAGGCAATCAGGCAAGTCTATCATGTTCGAGCTTTGCTTGGACCTGTCCACGCCGTCCATCGCGCCAAATGCTCCATATGCAAACCACGATACCAGCAACCCCAGAGAAAAAAGTTGTGTAGTACGCAGCCTGGTAGCAGGAGAGCCCGTCGGGACAATCCCGGTCTCCATCCTTGTCGACAATAGAGTGAAGATCGTAGATGGCTCCGTAAAGCAGATTGAAAATATTACCGCTAAATACCGGGGCGAGAGTCATCACACCAAAGTTCTGAGAAAGACCATTGATACCAAAAGTGTGAGCGGTCAACGAAGGGAAAACGCCGAAGAGGAAGCCGTAGGCGATACCAGTAAAAGCCGAGACAATGGCCAACTGGTTCGGGTTGACAATCGAGGCGCCCGCAAGCTGCGTGAGCGTGAAAACCACCGAAGATAGGAGCAAGCACCAAAATCGTGACATGTTGAACTTCTTGACAAGGATATCAGATCCAATACCTGATAGGTGTTAGCGTGAGCCAAGGTAAGTTTCGTAGATATACACACCACTGGAGAGGCGGCCAGCGAAGTTCCCGAATGACAAGATGGATACATGCATGACCTGTCGTTGCTGTATGAATTGTGACGATGCGCTGTCGTCGTAATGTTGCCAGAGGGATTTGACCTATTAAACAGTTAACATACGTCAAGTACAGAGAGAAGTGCTTCTTACACTATTGCCAATGTTGCTAAGCAGACGTTAGTCAAGTAACGGAAGAAAAGTTAAAGTGAAGTGAAACATACTTGATGGTCATCAGACCAATACCGGAAAGGAGCGCCATTGTCAGGAAGAGTTGCCAGAACTCGACCTTATTGAGCATTGCCAAACCTCTAACGTCTGGTTGATGGGGTTTGGGAGCAACATCAGACAGGCCATCATCATCCTCCTCCGGTTCACGCTCATGGAAATAATCCTGGGACGTTCTCGACGGGGTTTTCGAAACCAAAGACGAAAGTTCGTCGATATCTGCATCGTTCCCTTGGGCTTGTGCTTTTGAGGCAGTTGAGTGTGATCTGGAGTGGACGGCGGATTGGGAGAAAATAGTGGTGGAATGCATACCTGCGTCACTAGAGTCTCCAATACTGGGGTGTGGTTCGGTGGGCTTGGGCCTTCGCAATGGCCTGGATTCCACGGAGCGGTGCGACACTGGGGAATACGGTCCAGTAGATGGGGACGGCGCCAAAAGTCGCATAAAAGGAAAAGATACAAGGTTCATGATAGACGTCCCCAGGGACAGCAAGAGAAGGAATTGGCCAGCATCGCCGTTGAACAGAATAGCCGACAAAGTCGACCAGAATAAGGCGCTTAACCCAAATGCGGCAAGAGGGAATGCCGTAGCCGTTCCACGGTGTTCGGGAAAGTTTGTTGCAGCTAGACTCTATACTTTAGACAAGTATAAAGCATGGAGTCTTCTAGTACGCACCAGTCTTGATTGAAGCGCCAAAAGCAGAGCAGCTCCCGAAACCAGTCAGGAACGAGAAAAAGGACTGGAAGAAAACACCCATCGACCCTTGGCCACCCTTATAAGCTATTGTACGTCAGCGCACATCCTTATCCGCTAGGCGTAAGCCTAATGTAATCGTACCGAGATGCAGCGGGAAGTAGCCCACCCCGAGAGAGACAGCTCCGATTAGAGTGGTGAGTCGCGGGCCCCGGTTGTCCGTCAAAAGACCCATTGGAATACCGCAGGCGTACATTCCCAAATTTGCTGCTGCTCCCTAGACAATGACATGAATATATGTGGTCCATCAAGAGGACGTCATCGGCTTACTATGAGGTTGGCTTGGGTGGATGATAGTTTCATCTTCTCTGCGTACTGAGGCGACCAGGCCGAGTATGCATACTGTTTCACAGTTCAGTAACCTTCCACCAAAGACTATATCTTTCAATATAATCATACATTTGTTCCACAAGCAAGAGCCACCATTGTCGCGGCGACAATGGAGACAAACCGCTTTGCTTTCAGGCCCGTATCCGCCATGTCGTCTGTTGGGTACGGTTACCCTAAAGAGTGTATATGGTCTAATATATCATATAGATGCGAAATCGATAAGGGGAAGGCTGGGGTTCCCCGCGAGGTCGGCTAGCAACAACAGGGAGTCGGTGGTCGCGTGGGGGATGGTAATAGGTTATAGCCGTTATCGGGACGAGCGCAAGCACGCAATCAGCGATTAATGAGGGTGTGAAGGACAAGGTCAGACATAGGAAACAGCATGTAAAGATTGAAAATTTGTATTGTAAATAAGTAATAATAATCACATCGAAGTAATTGGAGAGGAGAGAGTAGAGAAAAGGGAGCGACAGACAGCGATCTCGAGGAAGCCGGAGGAGGGTGAACAGGAAAGGCAAAGTGGCCGCAGATACGTGAGTCGCCCGCCTTATCGACCAGCAGGGCCAGCAGTCCAGCACTGACAGTCTGACACGCCAAGAAAAGCTTCCGGCTATCGGCTCCAACGCTTCACCCTGTAAGGCGGCCCCAACCGTTACACGAGCCGGAGCACGTCACGCAAGCATCTCACCTGTTCTGAGAAAAAAAGTTATTATTCATCTTCAGGCTTGGTCTGGATGTAACATCATGTAAAATTAAATAGGATAAGCGGATGTGAACTGTAAAGGCTTCATTCGGAGTATCACCCAGATCTTAGTTGATCTGCACTTCTGCCGCGCGAAAAGTTATGCACGTCAACGTTGTATGACAGTATGTATGACAGTTGTTTATGCATATAATAATGGGCGAAAACTTGTGCCTCGCCCGTGTAGCGAATGGCAATGGAAGGTTCTTGTCATCGTTCATCTACGAAGTAGGGCTCGTTGACGTCACTGCTACGACATGAAACTCAAACTTCGCCGTCGAACGACTAACTTCAGCCTCGCGGTATAGAAGCTGCCCAGACAAAAAAAAACAGAAAAAAGAAAAAGAAAAAAAAGAGTGTTTCCGATGCGGGGAATCGAACCCCGAGCTGCCGTGTGAGAGACGGCGATGTTAACCATTACACCACATCGGATGGTTGGTGAAAAGTTCTGAACTATTTGACTAGATCAGCCAGTAACTAACTTCGGTGCGGAAGCCGAGTAAGACACCTCCAAATAAGGTTCTGACGCCCCTGGGCTGTATGTACTCCGTACAAACAGCATGCTACTACTGCTACTACGGATACTGCGCACTACAACTGTCGTCTCGGCAACACAATGCTAACCGAACATCCATACCTGAGCCCCTATCATCGGCCGTGGTTCCAACTTCCAAGCCTCAAGGGCCTGGTGTCCAATGCTATTATTGTCACCGACAAGTTGGCAACGTCCAAATTCTAAACCTTCGAGGTTGTGGATTGTTACCCACTGAGGGCCTCCGTAGCAGTGCGGCTGTGCCATGGTCCATGGTCCATGGTGCACGAATCTTCAACTTGCCCTTCGCCTTGAGGGAACTGAATTGAAAGCCTTCTGAGGCTGAGGCCTCGAAGTGGACACTGGCTTACGGTCAGGCAGATTGTTAGCGCAGTTTGAGCAAAGTAAAAGCGGCCCAGCCAGGGCTCCGGCAAGCCGGGACAGCCTTGAAGCGCCTTTTTGTGTCCACTATTTGGCTGAATCGGCCTCTGATACGTCCGAGCTCTCATTTCACCAGGCGCATTTGGAGCATTTGGAGGGACAAAGGCCGAGTGATCAACATGAGACCCACGGTGAATCCACCATGGACTATACCTAACCATAAGCCAAGCCACCCTGAAATCACACGTTCCTGGCAGTTTTTCAGTGTCTGACGGCTCTGATTGGTATTTCGGCCAAGTTTGTCACAGAATAGTCCAAGGTTGTCTAAGCCTCTTGCCAATGCCCGTTTAACTCAGGTGGTGATGGAGACTGCTGCGATAATCTCTTGTTGGGGGCCAGAATGTACCACAAATCCCCGAGCTGGAAGTTATAAACCGTTGCTCGTCCTTCTCAGGGCCGATTCCTTTTTTATCTTCATCCTCAATCATACAACATAATTACCACATAATCTCTAATGGCTTTGCGATCACCACTCCTTGCGCTGCTTGCAGCGGCCTTCCTGTGTCTGGGGTTGTGCGCTGCACGTAGTGTTCCTACGCAGCGGGACCTACACTCGCCCGTATCGTCTCCCAACCTCGACGAAGCAATTGAAACAGGAGGGCTCTGGAAGCGTCGGGCACACACCAGCCGATGCGCCTCTTCGAAATCCAAGACCATCCACAACTCGGGCGGCTATGGCAGCTACTACTCATACGAGCAGGGCAGGTTCGTTGTCCACTCCCTCATCCATGGCCAACTCTCGCAACCATACTGACGGACCCCTCCAGTAAAAAGAGCACCGTAGGTGGCACTACCCCCGACGGCTCCGGGACAGCCCCCCGCTTCGACAACAGCACCGGCGCCTTCGTGACTCTCGCCGACGACGCCGCCGCCAACAACGTCGAGGACAACAAGCAAAAGTACCTCAGCTACCTCGGCGGCGCCGCCGTGCCCTTCAAATCCGGCGACACCTCGCCCAACGGCGTCAAGGCCAAAAAGCTCGATAACCTCGGCTTCAACACCGTCGACGAGAACAACGTCAAGGACGGCGACTGTGCTGTTCCCAGCACCGCATACGGATACCAGTACGAGTCCAAGTACAAGCTTTCCACCGGCAACGTTGCGGTCTACTGTCTCTGCGATCCGTATGGCCTGTGCGGGTGCGACGACCACCACAAAAATTCCAGCTTTGTCCCTGCCATGCTCTCGGACATTGGTATGGGCACTGAGGCGCAGAACATCTCCAAGGCCTGCACTATCTCGCTTGATGGCGCAACTACCATCCTTGTTGATGGTGGGTTGTCGAATGGTTCGACCAAGGCTGACCCCGATGCCACGCCTGTTCGTACTCGCAAGAACACGTGCGGTACCCGTGCTTTTGGTACTAGCGGATCTGAAGATGGTGACGATACTGGCGCTGCGGCATCTTTGTCTGTGAGCAGCTGGCTTGTTGGGACAGTTGCTCTTGGAATGGCTTCGCTTATCTGGTTATAAGCTAGTCGAGTTATAATGTCTGTATAGTACGGAATAATTGCATAATGAATAGAATTTTCTTCACGTTAGACATCAAGTCGGGCTACGTAGTGGTAGATCGTCCAGAGTACAAGCGACCCTTAAATGCAGATAGGAGAGGATATACCGGTACTTTAAGATAAACGTCGTCTTCAATTATACAAACCAGCTAATCTTCATACGCCGCTCTGACATGCTCACTCTCAAACCCACCCTGATATAGTCGAATGGTATAATACCACTGAACCAGGACACACAAGCTGGATATCAGGGTCCCATATCAGTAACATTCCACCAGGGGAAAAAAAAAAAACTTACAAAGCCGAAACCCCAAACGCCCCACAAGCCAGCGTGATATTCTCCAGCCCGCTCACAATGGTCGATCCCAGATTCAGCACAGCACGCTTTTTCAAATCAAGCACCTCAAACACAGCATCGTCGCTCGCAAACACAAACATAACCGGGAATGCGGCGGCCCAGATAAGCGTTGAAATTACCAGCGTGATGTTCGCCAGCTGGGGCGGCCGCGGGTCTGTTTCAGAGGCGGGCTTTGAGCTGCCGAAGAAGATGAGCATAAACTGGAGGGCGCCCTGTTAAGTAGGCATCGTTAGCAAGTTTGTATCGTGCAGGTGTTCGTACTAAATCAAGTATTGTTGGTGTAGGGTCCATACAGCGGCGACGTTATAGGAAGCTGCAGAGCGCAACGGGCTAGGGTTCGCTTTTGCAACGACTGCAGCGGCCAGACCCAGGACAAGGATCCCAGAGAGCCATGTGCCGAATCCGAGCGCAAAGCGTCTTTCATGATAGTGGGCGACATGATTTACTGGCCTGTTGGAGGCTACGGTTTGTGGTGCCATTTTGGCCGCTTTGTGTGGTGTATATATTCGAGGTTGGGATGGCCATGGTCGAGATTATATTCCTTTTTATACCAGTTGGCCTGGTTATTTTAATCTCGTATGCGCTCAGGCCGAGGGGCAACGTACCAAATTTAGGTGGTTGTTGGCGCATTTGAGGCTGCTTTCGCCTTTTGAGGAAAGGCCAGTAGATATATTTTAACTAGTCCCGACCAAATTCCATTCGCTTGTCTGGCTAGTCTGCCCTTGGATTATACTCTTTACATACCGCTTACTCTGTACAGTCCGCTTGATTACTCGTATTTAACTAGATGACAATCTCGATTGGTTATTGTGGACGGACCGAGCCACGCACTCTGAGCTGTTGATTCCGTCCCAGTCCTTTGTATGCGTCCAGGTTTTATAAGATAGCCGTTAGTTCCCATTGGCTATTATTTTAAAATACAGCAAATGGTATTTAACAATTCGTCTCCGTGGCGCAACTGGTTAGCGCGTCTGACTGTTATGTCAAGTCTATAGCTTGGCAGTTATCAGGAGGTTGTCAGTTCGAGCCTGACCGGGGACGTGCATTTTTGTTCTAATGTTTTATTAAAAAGCTTCAATTTTTGTTGATACTATCTAGCTAATAGCATGCCACTGTGCACTTGGTCTTCACGGGTTTTCTGTATCTACTCCGGAGTATAGGAGATGTGACTGTGTCTCTCCGATACTCTGGGAAAGAACGATGAGTTCCGGTCACGTGTTTCCGTTGAACTTCGCCTCTACAGTAGCCAATTCTTTTATTCTCCTACAACCACTATTCAGAAGTGTTTTACTAGTCACTAATTCCAATCAATTGAGATCTTCGGTTTTATCCACTCGTTTCTCTTTAGCTTCATATTCCTCCTCCGGGAGTTGCAATTTATCAATACCAAAAAATCCGGAGGCGCAGACAAAAACACTATAGCGTGAGAGCATCATCCCCCAAGGTCTCGTGGGCGAATTGCGAGTTACAACCAAGGAGCACAGGCACCACAATCGATTTGCAAATTGAAACATCTTTCTAGCGCTGGTGATTCCAAACTATTGCACTTCGCGGCTTTCCCAAAATCTATACAAAAGAAGGATTCGACCATCAAACGGCCCGAAGAAGTTGAAGAACCTGCAGAGTATCCCGCAGATCACATTTGGATACAGGTTGAAAAGTTGATTCATGTTCATACCGCGGTCTCGAAGGGCAGCAAGATTATTACCTAAAGGTATTTATAAAGCGCTGGACTCGCCATTAGTACTGTTATCCCGATAAAGCGTTAGGCTGTAAGTATAATCCAAGTAGAGGTCACAATATTTTACTTTAAGTTATGGGGGTCCAAGATCTATTCATTAGCACTATAACTCAGGATGTATCGGAAATTGAGTATATCAGAACCCGCTATCACCTTCGAGATTACTATCCAAACGTGCCCCCGCGAAGGTCACCAAGGCCGTAGATCCGAACACTACCTCCAGGTCGAGGGGAATGAGGGCATGACCCTTGACTGCATCTATCGGGCCGCGTTAAAGGAGGTTGCCCGGATAGAGGTATCCCTGAACGGGCACACCTAGCACGCCACGAACCCAGGCCATGGGCTCAGGTGATCCTAGTCTGAGAGACTCTGGCTCCCCGAACCGCCCAGCAGGCCGTGGCTAATGCGAGACCGGTCGACCTGTTTATACCACTACCACCACATGCAGAAGACAACACGTGGCCCAAAGAGAAGGATTCTTTTTCACTAGGTCCACTCAAACAGTATTCCGCTGAACAAACAACTATTCTCCCCCCTCTCTATCTTTGCGATTCTTGCTTCAGCTACGTTCTGCTGACGGCGATCTCTTTTTGCGACCATTGTGGCGGTAAACTTGAATGTTAAACTTTAACCCTAGCACGTTGGTGTCGTGACAAAAACCAACGCGGAGAGGGAGAGGTGGTCGTACCTTCCCCTTCCTTGCCGAGCGCCTGGAAGACGGGGACGACTGTAGGTCGAGAAATATCCGACGAACGCTATCCCAAGCCATTCAATACTAAGAATCAAACCGAATGATCCTGCTGATCCTACTGGTACTGGCCATGATGAGAATTAACACCAGGGAAAGGAGGGGGCGGGGAGAAAGAGTAGACCGTAACAGGGCATGTCAGGGCTAAACGCGCGCATTCCGCATTGGGCGAGCAAAACGAGCCGTAGTCCGAGCACCTGATTCGCACCTGCTTGTGTTATCTGCCACTTCGTTCATCGCCGTGTTACCCCCACTGCGCTGGCTGTCATACTGTCTACACTGTCGTTCTCAAAAAGAAAGCACTGGAAGGGTTATTGTCCTTTCTGACAAGGCACTCGACTGCTACACCGAAAACCATGTATGGACACCTTACATACCGTTAATTCAGATAATATCGCCCACGACAACCCCCAAATTGCCCACTATGGGGGAGGGCCGCCCCGGCTATATGCCAGAAGGGGCGTTTCATACAGTCGCACGTTACTGATAGCTTCACCCACGGATAGTGCTAACTCTCTTAAAATGAAGGAGTCAGGGAAACACTCATGGCGGAGGCATATATCATTCAACAATTGTGCCGCGAGTACAAGATATACTCCGACTTCTCTGCCTGAGGAGCACCTCTTCCACATTGAGGCTGCCTTCACCTGGTGCCTTTAATACCAAAAGAACAACCTTGATGGCGAGGGCTTGGATTACCAGCGAGTCCAGTTTATATTTGGCATCGACAATCAAATCGATCTCGTCGATGATGAGACAAGCACAGGCGGGGAATCGGCCTCAGCTGAGGAGATGGCCGAAGAGCCAATTGATGAGATAGATACTTCTAAAAGCCCAATACACCTAGAAGCTGAGGGGTTAGAACGCCCGGAAATGAAACGACGGGTTATGAGGGACTGCACCCGCCAGCAGTTCTTGAAGAAATCGGCCGTTGAGAGTCTACCCAGAAGTCTCCCGCAGAACCTCACCATTGGCCAAGTGGGCCACACCGAAATCCTGGACCATATCATCAAAACCGCAGCAAATGAGATAAAGAACTTTACCCAATTCGTTAAAGAGCTGAAAGCCGAAAGGATTAAAGAAATCCTGCAAGAAGGCCTAAACCCGGCCATCCCGCCCATCTGCCAGGGTGGGCAGTTTAATATTGAAGCGTAAGTTACTGGTTGATTCATCCATGGATAATGCTAAGCTTTTTAGTATCAAGCAGCTAAGGCAACATGCCGAGGACCCGGCTACCTCAACAAAGGCAGGTGTATACCTGCACATCCTCGCCCCGAAATCCTGCCCGGGCAGGTTCTGGCTATATATTGGCCAGAGTGTTTGCCTGACACAAGGATCAAAAGCCAACGCCCCGCAGTCCCATCAGCCCCGGACCTCACTTCCCGCTGTCACTCCCCCGAGGAATAGAACAGGGAGCTTCCGGCTCCTGCTATAGTGGAACAATAGGCCCTCACCAGCTCCGTTCATCTACCCGCGGAAACGTTCTTCACACCTCGCTCCGCGATTAATTCTGTAGCTGTCCCTGGCCTACCTCCTTGGACAGGTCAGCAGCCCCTGCCAGCTCATGAGAGAGGGCGGGCTCTCACGCTGGTCTTATATTCTGTTCCTTTTGCGGTTTCGGTTCATCGGCGTAGTTGCTGTATAGCTCCCAGACCATGGACTCGTGCATTTTGCATATAGGTGCAAAGAAGCCAGACATCTGCCTGGCTGGCAGCTAGGAAATAGTGGGCGCACGTGTATGGCCGGCTTACCAAGGAGAGCAAGTCTCTCCACTATTCTGTGTGGAATTCTGACGAAATGGAGTCGACATGGGTGGGTTTGTATACCCACACAGGCCACCCGGACCGCCTCACCAGCCAGGAGCGACTGCTGTTAAACCTCGCTGAAATGTGGCCATGTTGTATATTCCAGACGTTAACAGCACACCACTTGGACAAATACCTGCCCAGCGACTATGAGAAGCCTTGGGCCGGCTGTTACCTCAATATAGCCCTCCCACTCCTCCGACCCTTCTCGGTAAAAGAGAAGGCGAAAGCCGCTATTTTAGAAAGTCGGGAGACTTTCAACACATACATCGCCGCCAACCCCGATGACCGGGAATGGGCAACGGACCTAAGGGCAGCGTTCCATGCCCTTAGGAACGCCCCGGACCCGGTCATTCGGGGGTATCATAAGGAGAGGCTGCGGGAGAATTTGAAAGCAGCCCATGGTACCACCCAATCAAATTCATAGAAAGCATGCGGGTATACCTCTCTGGGAAAGAGCGGGCGGTTGATGTCTTTACATCAACGTCAGCCGGGGGGTTTAGCTGGGATAGGACCTCATTCACTTGTGGTCATTTCCAGTTTACCATCTCGGTAAACTTCGGTCTCCATCTCAAAAAAGGCGATAAAGTCTTTGTCCAATTTCACCTGGCCGACAGTGTTCACCCCCTCAAGTACACCACCAACGCCTTGCCGACAGACTCGGCAAGTAGACAGGCAATTTCCTTGTCCGGACGCGATGCCACTGGCGAGTTTCATATATGGCTGGTGTCATCTGGGCCCAAGGCCATCAAAAGAATGAACACCCTCGTTGATATCTTAGAGGGGTATACGTACCCCGAAAGGGAAGAGATGGCCCTGCCAGGGCGCTGGTGGAATGCTTTGAAGACCAACAAGCGCACCGTACGAAAGCAGCACTATACTTGAATACCGGTATGGGCTTTTTTTCGTGGAGATGGCATCACCAGTACTTGAAATTTCTGCTATGGACAACTTCATCCATTACTACTATCTTATTTGCTTTCTGTTGCTGGCGAAGATATCTAACCCTAGTATATATAATCTTCGTCATACCCTAATCAACACCGTTTGACTTTTCACCCATCTTGGCTCTCTCATCCGACTCGCCAAACCACCCACGTACGGGGCTTATCCCACAAATCCATCCAAGACGGCTCGCCACTTGGCTTTCCCTCAGATTCCTGGGTCAATGAGAATATCTCTTCCCCGCTAGAAATTTCGATCGAGTCAATCAACTATCATGTGTGTACCACCGCAGCCGCATATTTCGGGCGTCTGAATTTTCGTGCTTTCGTTAGTGTGGTGGTGCCCCTTCTCCAAGGGCTCCAAGTGAGCATAAAAAGTAGGTAAGCCGTTTTATAAAGTTAGATGCTTATATCTTACGACTGGCCGCAGGTGAGCTAGGTATTTCAGTTCCTGGCTTCCTATCTCCAACGCGCGATAGTTTGATATTTCTCGAGGAGCTGTATCTGCTTGACCCAATAGTATTGAAAATAGACCAGCCCAGGTACCGCGTACTCGGCCCTTTTATCATAGTCCTAATCGTTTGATGAGGTGGCAAGAAAGCACAGACAGACAAGTCAGGTAATTAGCTCGTCATTAAGCAACGTGATACGACAAGGCTCAAGGGATGCAATGTTGGATTGCGCGACGGTAATCAGCGGTAGGGACGATAAAATCTGGCCTTGTCGCCGAGCTGATGGATGTCCAGCGCAGTCCAAGTCCTGGGAGCAGAGTTCGTATGCAGCAGAGTATTAACCAACCTTCAACCACGAAGCTCGGCCGGTATTAGAATCTTTGTAGATTCGAGGAAGTGGTGGATATAGATAGGGAAAATAATATAAAACCACCGATTAATTCATGATATTAGCTTTCCCAGGCAGTGGTATGCTTTACTGCTTTTGAAGGAGAAAAGCAATACTTCAAAATCATTTGTTTATTGAATATCGATACAATACCGGTGAAAACCTCTGGTAATCGATACTGGTTGGTAATAGGTGGTTGTGGAGGTGAGTGAAGAGGGACAAAGGCGCTCCTTCCATAACAGTACAAATTCCAACTACGAGTGTTCTTGTTAATACCCTAACTGATTTTGCAACAATACATGCAAGCTGGCATGCTATTAGCTAGATAGTATCAACAAAAATTGAAGCTTTTTAATAAAACATTAGAACAAAAATACACGTCCCCGGTCAGGCTCGAACTGACAACCTCCTGATAACTGCCAAGCTAAAGACTTGACATAACAGTCAGACGCGCTAACCAGTTGCGCCACGGAGACGAATTGTTGAAGGGCGGTCTGGTATTTTGGATTATGTGGCGGGCCCGGGCTTGTGTGATCATTAAGCCGAGGTCAACTCACATGAACCCATCCGAGCCACCTCCGAGACCCCAAACCGCATCACTCGCCCATCATCCTCTCACCTTTGTTCTTCAACCTTTCTCTCTAGTATTTACTATACGACCATGTCAGACTCAGATTCCAAGCGGTCAATTCCACAATGGCAGCGGCAGCATTCGTCCTCTCCACCAGCCTCTGATGGCAAAGATGCTGATAACGACGTTGATCGGTCAACGCTGTTGGAGCAAGCTTCGAAATTCCTCCAGGACGACTCAATTCGGGATGCGTCTACTGATCGCAAGATTACATTTTTAGAGTCAAAGGGTCTCACAGCTCCGGAAATCGATAACCTGCTAGGTGTATCGCGAAACCCCGAGGCCAGCGCCATCGCCAGCAACGGCTCGGCCGAGGAGAAGGGCACCACTTCAAGTTCCGAGGCGTCTTCAGAGACTTCGGAGACTCCAGTTACACCAAATCAAACTTCCCCCACTTCGGCTTTGCCTTCTCCTTCGGAAAATAGCCAGGCCGACTCCGCAGCGCGCCGCGATGTACCCCCCATCATCACCTACCCCGAGTTCCTTCTCCACCAATCCAAGCCCCCACCTCTTGTCACCCTCCGGAGCGTTCTGTATACACTATATGGCGCCGCGGGCCTCGGTGCCACTATTTATGGCGCAAGTGAATACATTGTGAAGCCGATGCTCGCAACCCTCACCGACGCCCGCCTCGACCTAGCCGGAACCACCGAGGAAAACTTGAAGAAGCTCAACGAGAAATTAGAACAAAACGTCTCCCGGCTCCCACCCAGCCTTCTCGCCTCTAAGTCCACCGCGCCTTCTATCAGTGACGCAGAAGATGACGTGGAATCTATAACCTCCGACCCGACTGAGCTCTTCCATCGGGACATTGGCACCCAGACGTCCCAAGACCTCATCCAACCTCCCTCTGCCACAGCCGATACATCCTCGGCAACAGACCCAGAGTCAGTCGACCCAACAGCAACAATAACAACGCATCAAAAACGTCTTGAATCGATCGGCTCCCACCTCCGCGAGGTTGAGGACGCCCAATCCCAATCGAGCAACCTCCATGATACAACCCGCAGCCGCATCAGCGATCTCCAACGCTACCTCGATGGCCTCCTCTACTCCAAAAACTCTTACCCGTACACTGCGACAACGGGGTACGGAGCCTTCAGCACCCCAGGCCTAGACTCTGGCAGCGCTGCGGCAACGGGTGTCGGAAAGGCCGAGGAGGATGCCATATCCAACTTTAGGGCTGATATTCGGGGTGTTAAGGGGGCCTTGCTTAGTGCGAGAAATTTCCCTTCAGGGAGGTCCGCAGGCTTGCGATCTTCATTTGCTCGGTGATGGTTGTGGAATGCAGCGATTTTCTTTTATACCAGCTCCATCGTTTTGTTTATAGCGGTTATTGTGCTTTTCTCTAATTTACCATCGGGTAGCATAGATGAAACTGTATATTTTGGCTCTACGATGGGCATTTCCATTCTGGGTGTTTTAGCGTGAATATCACTAGTACGATGGGTTTAAATTGTTCAATTTCTCTAATGCCATGCATGTCGGGTATATATATATTTCCACGCATTTTATAGCCACCGTACACAACAATATTGTTTGCTAAAGGAAACACGACCGATAGCCACCAACATTACCTAATTGTCTAGGTATTGTTTTATACTTCAGTATGCGACACCATGGCGTTCCTTGCTATTTTATTATTGGTCCATCGTGCCTTCCAAAGTCAGCCCTTTGCACTTCAGACCAGCTGTAGGAGGCAAGAGCAACCAAACACCACCAGGTAGCTCCTTGTAACAATAGGAAAATACGGAATAAGTAGTCGTTCCTTCCTTAAAACCTACCTACCTAATAGCTGTTTCGGTTTCCAGCCAAAGCGCAATCAACCGCAGTCAGCAGTCGACACTGCGATACAAGGTTCTTGATAAGTCAACTTGAATAAGTCCGCGTCCCCTACTTTTAAAACAACCAAGACATTGAAAGTAACAGAAGCCATTAATGTAAATTGACAATTGAAGAGGAGACATGAAATAAGAAACAATTAACCACCAGTATTCTACCAGAGAAAGAGGCATTGTCGGTAATCCATCCACACGTAACACCTTTTCTCCGATTCCCACATCCATGAACACATAGGGCCGTAAAACCGAATTTGTTCCGTACATGGACATAGCCATTGGTATACTCTACTTAGTCTATGGGGTCACCTTGCTCATGCTGATGAGACGCTTCACACCGACCTAGAAAGATATAGATTAGAAAACCGAAACTGTGAATGAACATAAAAGGATCGAACATACCATCCAGTTACCGCACTCCTCATTCCTGTTCGTCATGATATCGACGTGGATTGTGCGAGCGGTCTCGTAGTCGCGTGCTTGGATGGCGCGCGCGAGCTGCACCATGTCCTGGATGGTGTTGGGCTTGAGAAGATCTTCATTGTTAAGATGATCAAACAGGTAGTTCAATCTCCGTTCGGCATCATCGACCTGTGCCTTGAATGAGGAGGGAGCCCGAGCCTTGACGCGCTGCATGTCCTCTGAGAGAATCTCAAAGATAGGCTGTGCGTCGGAGGGGATGTGAGACCGATCACCGGGTGCTATATCAACAGTTAAGAGTTATTCAAAGTCTAGTATAGATATATCTTCCACTTACGATATTTCGGCGGTGCGGGGCTGGCTTTCTTCATAGAAGAGGCGGTACCGGGTCGAGAGCCAGGGGCCTGAGGAGGCGGTGGCACTTGCTGGGGGGGAGCCTGCATCGGTGGTGGCGTGCTAGGAGCATACGGGTTGGATACCATCGGCTGCACAGGCGGAGGAGGAGCATAAGGAGAAGCAGCTGCCTGTGGAGGAGGGGGTACAGGAGCCCTCGTCTGGAGCTGTGGGCTGGCCGCCTGGGCCGCCGGACTAGGTGCGTACCGGTTAGACGGGGGAGGCATTGATGGCGGTGCATTGTAAGGAGATGGCCCACGGGGGGTCGATGCTGGCGGCGCCATAGTAGTTGGGGGAGACTGTGGCAGACTGGCATAAGGGTTCGCTGGCGGTGGGGGAGCAGCGGGGAACGGATTTGGCGGCGCCTGACCTGCTGATGGTGGTGAAGTCATTCGCGGAGGTGGAGGAACGCCCTTGGGTGGCGGCGGAACTGACGGTGTTCTCTGAGGACCGGCTCCTACGGGAGGAGGACCCTGGGTAACGGGCGGGGACTGGTTGGGGAACGGAGAGGCAATGGGTGCGGTTGACGAAGGAGTTCCCCTACGAGAAACCGGCTGCTTTGCGAAGCCCTCGGGCAAGTCGTTCCATGCGGGCAGATTCTTAGCAGTAGTATATGAGGTGAGGTTGGAAGGGGACTGGGTGGAAGCGCGAGGCGGAGGTGGTATCCCACCTACTGGCGGAGGGGGAACACCAAAGGATTGCTGCCGCGGTTGATATCCTGCGGGAGGCGCATAGCTTCCGCCTGTGGGAGCATAGGGGTTTGTGGGTTGCGCAGCGGGCACAGCCGTTGGTCCGTAAGGGTTCGGAGGGGCCGCTGCAGCAGGAGAAGGGGCGTAAGGGTTTGCAGCGGCAGCAGCAACGGGAGGAGCATAGGCGTTGGGAGTGGCACCGGGTGGGGTATAAGAGGTTGGCGTAGCAGCCCTGGCTCCTGCAGAGAAAGTCGTCGGCGGTTGGTATGCTGCCGGCTGAGGGAGGGGCTTGTTTAGGGTTGCTCTGGTAGCAGCCGTGGTAGACTGAGCCCCGGCGGTAGGCTGCCTCGTTGCCAGCTTGATGCGGTTCCTTGCAATCTCGGCTTCAGGGTGCTTCTCCGGCACAAGGTCGAGGTATTTCTGCGCAAGTTGCAGGCGTCCATGAGTCGCAACAACATCAGCATACTCAATATACTTATCGTATAGCACACTGAGCTTCCAGTCTGAATCCTTGGTACGCTCCGTGTCCTCGAACTTGGTAACTTGACGGAAGATTGTCACCTTCTCAATCAGAGACTGCAGGGCGCGAACGTGGATGGAGAAGCTGGAATCATCGGTAGCCGTCTCGATAGCGATCTGCTCGTTCTCGCGCAATTCATCGATCCAGATAGAAACCACTTTCTCCAGTTTGGAACCGGCAAGGAAGCAGAGAGAGGCGTCCTTGCGAGCGGTTTTGTCGCCAGTGCTTCGAATTTGCTCGTCAAGTCGGTCACCAAGGGCATCGCAAAGATCCGCAAAATCTTTTTCTTCCGCAAAAGTACATAGAGCCACCATGATTTCCTTCCAGTTGGACAGCTCGGCATTATACACAACATCCCAGAGGTTCTTGCCAACGACGGAAGCCAACAGGCGCACGTAATTAGGGCTGTCTGTTTGCTTGGAGAAGTAGTGTTCCTGCGCCTTTTCGATACACTTCTGCCCTCCAACAATTGCAATCATGAATGCATCCGACATTCGGTCCTCCTTGAGACAAAAGTCGAGAGCCTTCTCGAAATCGCCCAGAAGCAAGGCCCTGGTGATGCTCTTGTCAGCCTCAGACTCGGCGCCGTTGAAGATTTGGAACGGGTTGTTGGTCTTTGCGCCCTTGGATGCGGCAAGGTCTGACAGGAAGTTGTCGTCGGGGCTGGCATCAAACATGGATTGTAGGCGTTTGTGCTTCTTTGCTCCGGGTCCGCGGGACTCCTTGGGCGATGGCTTCTCTCCGTTGACTTCGTCCTCTTTACTTAGCCCAAGCTTGGCCAGTCCCTCGGACACATCGTCAGCTTGGTCATTGAAACCGAGGTACTCAACTAGACCCTTCCGGGGATTCTCCGACAGCAAGGCTTCGATAACTCTCCAGTCAGCCTTTTCTTCCTCGGTACCAGTGCCTGTAGCCCGGTTTTCACAGATGCTCTTCAGATCGCCCTCCTTGAGTGCTGTTTCAAAAGTCTCGGTGGACTTCCCGACTGCCTCGTCGACTTCGAAGGGTGAAATTTTGATCTTGGAGGCACGGCCGCCCTTCTCTAGCAGGTTGATCGAAACAACGCGGCCGCCAAAGCCGAAAGCTGCGCTGCAAGGTCGCTCGAGCCATTTCGGGGCCTTTGGAAGCGAGAAACTTGAGACCTGCGGCTGAGTTTGAGCCTTGGCAAAGAAGTCCTCCCCGTCAAGAGCCTGGTTCTGGTCGGCAACAGCCTGGGCGGTTTCCGTGCTGGTGTTTTGGATGGTCTGGATTGAGATCCTACCGTCGAACGAAGCCGTAGCAAAGAAGTTGGGGTTGTGGGGGTTCCACCGGGTTTGGAACGTCCAGTTTGTAACGACAGGGAATTCACCGTATGAAATGCCTGTTTGAGGGTTCCAACAAAGCGTGCGGTTATCCTTGCCGGAAGAGAGAAGAAGGTCAGGGTCCTGGGCACACCAAGAGAGTGACAGAACGCCGGCCTCATGCCCGCGGAGTGTCTATACATTGTTAGAACAGGGAGTATCACAGCGGGCTGAGGTATTCACATACCCTCTCCGGAGCATGGGAGTTCCTAAGATCCCAGACGTTGATAATCGGATCCGATTCGAGAGGTGTTGCCGTCACGAGCTTGGTAGGCTATTTGCAGTTAGACAGAGAAATTTCAGTAAAGGAGTCGCGTGTTCTCTACCTTCTCAGGATCCCAGGCAACAGCGCTCACAGCTTTCCGCCCCATATTGTTGAGCGTCAAACTCTCCTTCTTTGTCTTGACATCCCACACGGTGACGAAACCCGCGCTGCTACCTGTAACCAGGATATGTGCCACCTTCTTGTTCCAATCCAGACACTCGATATCGTCGGCGCGAGCGGTGGTGCTTCCAAGTCGGTAAGGATTCTCAAGGTTGTTGAGGTCGTGAATGTACAACTATTGCCAGAGGGTAAGCACATGCCCGAATTAATTCCAAACTGTTGAATACAAACCTCTCCCTTGGCGCCTCCAGTAGCTAGGAGATTTGAATGTTTTGGGTTGAACTGTAGAGCCTTAATGGCACCCGAATGTTTTGAGCTCCTCGACAACAAGGCATCACTTGTTCCGTTAGCGACCGCCATTGGAATAATTAATTTCACCTGTTACCAACCTTGCACCACTGAGTAGCTTGTCTGCATCCCATAGATCAAGCGAACCGCTCTCGAGACCACCAGCAATTATCCCGCGTTTGTGATCGTCGGATTCCGTCCAGGCGAGGTCATTGAACCTAAATCCAGAAAACCCAATTAGACTTTATTCAAATAGAATGGAAAGGGCCGTTAGGCATATTGTGCGAGCATACCCCGAGTCGGTGTCAATCTTAGCCACTGGCTGCAGCTCCGCACCAGCGTCCTGGTTGCTCAGGGCCAGATCCCAAAGCTCCAGACAGGTCTCATTTGAGAAATCGGCATCAACAGCGCCGGCCCGCGTACCGGTAGCAATCAACGACGAGGCAGCCCCGGGGGACCAGGCGAAAGTGGCCGTCCGGGGAATCTCCCTCAGACGCACCATGTCGAGAGGTGTTTGGTGTGGGGGTATAGATAGGGAGTGGAAGGTCGTGCACGCGGGACGCTTTGAATCAAGAACAGAAGAAAATAAAATAGTATCAACAAAGTTATCCAACCAGGTCTCTCCCCTCTAATTGAGAACCGAGGGGTGCATAGAAAACAGGACGGGAGAGGCGATCGAGTCGTCGTCCTGGGCTGGGCTCAGTCTGGCTTGCTGGGACTCCCGCTTGACCAAGCCAAGTGTCCTCGGGGAGCCCAATTCGAAGCTAATCCCGATTAGGAGCTCGCCAAAACAGGACCTGCACGTGATTGATACGGGCATGCCCGCCCTCAGAATCGGAAGCCAAAGAAGAGAGGTTTCGCTGCGACGTCGGTCTACCCGTTTTACATACCAGAAACCACCGTCGCAATGAGCGAGAAGACCCGTTTAAAGTGTACGGTCTACGTCGGCGGGCTCGACCAAGCGGTGACCGTGCAGACGCTGGCCGAGGCCTTCGTGCCCTTCGGAGAAGTCGTTGATATCACGCTTCCGAAACCCGACCTTCCCAACTCCAATGACGTCCATCGGGGATTTGGATATGTGGAATATGATCTGCCAGAAGATGCGAAGGAAGCCATTGATAACATGGACGGAAGCGAGTTGTACGGACGTACGATAAAGGTTGCCGCAGCCAAGCCGCAAAAGGATGCCAATGAAGGCCTTGGAAGCAAGACGGCCATTTGGGAGCAGGTATGTCTTTGCGCATAATCTAATGATCATGGAATTTTTTCCCTCTCTAACTACTTCTATAGGAGGGCTACCTATCCAAATATGCTGTGAGTGAAGAAGATAAACTTGCGACCGAGGAGGCAAGAATGGAAGATGGCGAGCCTTCTCAAGACCCAATGCGACGGCTGGAAGAACTAGACGTTGCAGGCCCCAAGCCTGAATGAACCTTGGACGCAATAAATACGATACGAATGAATCCGAGAGAAGCCAGGCGACAGTAATATTGCACAATATTACACTATCAGAACCCTTTGCTCAAAGCCGTACTATATACACACGCGCTCGAATCATGAGCCTGATATTTCTCGAGACATAACCTCCCGCCACCTCCTGCGATATCAAATTGACCGTGGATAATACATATCGGCAACACAAAACGAACAAGAAAGCTCAGATCGGCCATTGCGTGGAATCAAAAAATGTGATGGTACATTTTAGTGCTCACGGTCCTCGGGACGGTTGGGGGTAAGACGGAGGGTCTTGTCGGTCATGAGCTTATTGGCGCTGGAGTAAATGGCAGCTCCAATGGCGACACTGCGGATTGAGATGTCAGTGAGAGATAGGTTTCAGCATTCGGGAAATGACGGAATCAAGGGTCTATCATGTGAAATAATCCAAGCCATAGATCAGAGAATAACATACCCAAGGACGAGACCTGTAAATTATTAGCACCAGAATTCAATATCGGCGAAGCAATCGTAGATGGCTGAAAGGAGGCGACCTACCGAGAGGGAGCAACTCCGGGGGGATCTTCTTCAGAGTGCGCAGACGCTGAGAGATGGTGTGAGCTGTGCTATCCGTTAGTTCAATTCCACGAAGCCCAATGTATCCATATATCAGTCATCAATTGACAATATTCTGGAATTCGTACCGCTCTGGGCCTCCTTCTGCAACGTCGGGTTAGTAACTTCCAAGGCTTTTTTTCACATCATGCAACAACCAGGGATGAGAGGATACTCACAGGAGTAGGGAAAGCGAAGCGCCGGGTAGGCTGCATCCTCAGGATGGGAGAGGAGTACATGGCGGATCAAGCGTGGTGGTGGAAGAGAGCAGGGCTCGGACGGCTTGAGACTGGGTGGGATGAGAAGGTCGAGAATCGGATGTGGTGACGGAGCTCTGGCGAGGCAAGTGACTTGACGGCTTCGGGTGTTGTTTAGGAAATCTCGGCGTCTGAGTGGCTCGTTTACCTGGGCGGTCGGTGCCGGCATGGGACTTCACGGGAATCGTTCCACCCTCAACTCTCACCACCACCTCAGTCAACGTCCATTCCTTCCGCCCCCTCTCCACCCCAAACTCTGCTCGTTCAATTCTTTCAGTCAAGCTTCGTTGATTGAATAACTACCGCAAAAATGGGTGCCATTCCCGAAGCTGATCCCGATGAGCCCATGGAGACCAAGCCCTTCAAGTTCGTCACTGGTGAGTTTCTTCTCCCGAGCCCAATTCTTTCTCGCTGCGCTCAAATAAGACTCAATTGCTGACCTCTCCGTAGCTGGTACGTTCTTCGCAGACATACGATTCGAACCAATCGCTTTTCGATCGCACCCGCTGTATATTTTCGGTCTCTGGAGCTAACAACTTCCCGTTCAATGTACTAGGTTACGATGCTCGTTTCCCTCAGATGAACCAGTACGTTCCCCATTTTCCTTGCCTAATTCATCCTTACTCCGGATTAAATTGCTTATAACGTGCTCTAGGACTAAGCACTGCTGGCAAAACTACGTCGACTACCACAAGTGCGTCACCGCCAAGGGTGAAGACTTCCGCCCATGCCGCCAGGTAAAGCATTCAAACAATACCAATAACTTTGAGAGAAACCTGTTTTAACAATCGCGACCGCAGTTCTACCTCGCTTTCCGCTCCCTCTGCCCCAAGCCCTGGACTGACCGATGGGACGAGCAGCGCGGTAGGTTCATCCTCTTTCCTCCCCAAACTAGGAACATGTATTTATAAATATCACAGAGGCTGGCAACTTCCCCGTTCGCCTGGACCGGTAAATTAGTTCTGTACTAGAATTCCAGTGGTGGTTTAAGCTTGAAAGCTCGTTTCTTTGTCAACATGTACTCTACCTGATCAGCGGGGATATTATACAGGCCTCTCCTCTGTCCTTGGATTAGTTGGAGATGAAGGCCTGGTGTATATAGACTCGCCGTATTTGAAATGTGCACTTTATCGTGTTGAATACCTCGCGTTTTAACTAAATAATCTATGACTACACGGTGCTGCTGGCTGGCAATAAACGAAATCAAATAACCTCCCCTTTTCGAGACACGAATCACTCAATCAATAATGCATGCTCAGGAACTTTTCTATATTCCATAGCTTTATCTCACGCTCTAATATGAAAGCGACATAGCTCTTTATCTTTGTTTCTCTTTCCTGTCTAATGCTCATACCGTCTATTCTTATCTATCAATCAGGATCAAGGGTAGGTTTGACCCATCAAAGCCAACGAATGTAAGCCAACCAAAAAAGAAGCAAAAAAAGGACGAAAGCAGAACAAAACAGAGTAGGCCACCGCATCTCTATTTTGATTAGATATTCCAATTCTGGTCTAGTCACAAATGCAACGGTCTATCTGTCGAGTATATTCCAGCGATATGTTGAGGTGAGGATGAGGGTATCTCGGTGCCGTAAGGGTGAGTAAGTAAGCGGTGGGTACTAAGGTCGCCCGGCAGTACCTGTAGGGGAGATAGAAACATCAAATTTATGTACAGAAACATATCCAACGGGCAAGGTACCCTCGTATCGTAGGTAATTCAAATGAAATTCGGAGGAAGTCTCCAAAAACGTGTGTGAACGTAGGGTCTAAGTGTATATGGGCGAAGACATAAGCGGCATGACGGTTAGATGGTTGGCGGTGGTAAGAAGGTCGATTGATTTATATCCCCTTCAAAAAACGATAGAGTTTCTTATGTTCTTCAAGGAAGACGAACGTCGCGATCGTATGCGGTCCCAGACGAATGAAACTGGGCACCCAGCCGCGGAAAGCCCAAGCGAAGCCTTCTTTGCGGATAATCTCGCGCAGAAGACCGACGATGCCGTGACCTCTGCTCTCGGCGGGGGATGCACTCATAACCCGAGTTTTGATAACATCGACGGGACTGCATACCGTCGTCGCGACGAAGCCAGCCGCGAGGGACGAAGTGAAATGTGTACCCAGATTATCTGACATTCCTAATTTCTCAAGACAGATGCGCTTGAAGATGTCGTAGGAGACGAGCTGGGAGGATGTCATCAGGACGGCTCGTGTCGAATTTGGGACCACACCACGGAATAGACTAGAGACACCCTCCGTCCGCGTCATCTGGACCAGGCCGTGAAATGCATGACGGTAATTGCGTCGTTGGGCGGCTGGAAGTGCGGCGTCGGACTGCATGCGCACATTGAGTACATCGGCTGGGTTCCCTGCTATACCTCCAAGAATACCGGAGGTAGTAGCCATCCCAAGAAGGGTGAGGAACCCAGGCGGCGATGATGGAGAGGTAAATCGGGATTTAAGTTCCTCATAAATTCCAAAACGGGTCGTGGAATACGTGATTTGGCGCAGAAGAGCGGCAGAGAGCTAAAACCACAGATAGGTATAGATGTTAGCGCAGATCTTTTTTTTTACCCCCCTTCTCTCTGTTCGCCCTCTGCTTTCTTCAAGGGTACCAACTTACCCCATTATATAAACCGAAAAACCCATTATTCCGCAAGATATGCGCAAATGTACCTAACATCGATGTGGGCGCGCCAGGGCCCCTGGTCTGCAGGCGGACCTATTTCACGAAAATCCTCAATATCTGAAGCATAATGCGACAATGGACGAGAGGAGAGATTACCTTGACTGCAATCCCAGCAATTAGTCGCAACCTCATAAAAATATTCTAGTAAATCAAAAGGAGAGGGACTCACCAAGATCCAGCGGATGCGTAACCGCAGCGGCAAAGCATGACGCAGAACCGCCAAACCAGAAGGGATAATGCACTTTCTTCACAGGCGCGGCGACCTGCGAGGAATGCGACATCTCCAACTTCGCGGTGCTTGCCATCGTCGATAACAGGACGTGGACATTCCAGCGCGGAGGCGGCAGAGTGGAGAGTACTAAGAGGAGAGTTGGGGATGGAGAGGCAAGCAGGCTGAGAATTTTAAGATGCAGAACGGAGATAGATCAAGGCTCCGAGAGTCTGCCGCTTCGGAAACGCCAGCGGGGTCGGCCAATCACCGTCTCGGTTTGCGCTTGGGACCGGCGGTCCACCCGGCGGCGATGCGGAAACCCTCGGTAATATAGAGGCCGCGACGTATGAAGGACGTCAAGAAGCCTGCTTGGAAGTGAAGAGGCGGCTACGTATTAGAGGCGGTGTTGGCTCTCGCTATTTGGGCTGCGGCCGAGACGCCGCGGAAGTCGGTTATTTGACGGTATAGGGTGTATGAAGTACTACGCGAAGATGAACAGTCTGGTACTCAAGCAGATCATTGAAGCTGAGATTCTGTACAGTTTATTCCGGAATATTATACACATTATATACATACATAGCCTCCATTCAGCGTGGTTAGCGGAGCTCAACACCGAGCTGGTTGACGAGCTTCTCACGCACAGTGTCGTGGAGATCATTGGCCTCCTCGTTTGTCAACGTGCGCTCCAAGCTGCGGTAGTTGATGCGATAGCACATGCTTTTGCGGCTAGACTTGGGATGGGTGAACTCATCAATCAACGTAACATCTTCGACAAGATCACCGCCAACCCCGCGGACGATCTCCATGATGTCGTTCTCATGGACCGGCACTGCCCCGCCAGCTGCACTTCCACCGCTGACAGCCGCGGAGGGGAGCCAAAACGCAACGTCCTTGTAGCAAGCGGGATGTTTTGAGAATGGCTCAAAGCGGGTAATCTGGCCCGCTTTGAACTGGGAGAGGAACCGTTCGTCTTTTGACCAGAATAGCCGGATATCGGGGATATTAAAGAGGAGCATGGCGATCCGTTCTAATCCTAACCCAAACGCCCACCCTACGCGATTAGGTACATCGGAATTGTTGAGGAGCTCCTGCTTGACCACTCCACAACCCAGAATCTCGAGCCAGTCACCTTGCCAGAATACTTCCAGTTCCCACGACGGGCTGGTAAAAGGGAAGTATGCCTCGACCCATCGAACTTTCAGAGGCTCTGGCTCGACGCCCTCCGAGGCAGCTGCGGCTTTCTGGGCCTCGCTAAAGACCTTGATGACCATTCTCTCCAGCGATCGCTTGAGATGGGCGGCGATAGCTTCGACTTCCTCTTCGCTATGATATTCGGCCTGGAGAGGATTTCGCTCCGCATGGATAGTAGGGTTCGGATCCTCAACCGGTACATCATGAGGGGGGATGCTCTTCACATCTTCCATAATTACGGCGGCAGTCTGGCCCGAGTATTCTAAAGGTTTCTCATTGGGGCGCTTCCATAACATTGCGCCTTCCATTTGATGAAACACTGGATAGTGGCTGCGATCAATGGCATCTCTCCGATAGACATCAGCCACAACGGTATATCCAACTTCCTCCGGGCGAATCGTTTCGTTGCGGTTAATCTGCTGGAAATAATCCTGCTGGTGTGCACTCGTATGCGTTCGTAGAACGGTCTTGTTATTGAGGTAGTAGGTGTCCGTGCGACTCCGGCCAGGGTGGTCTGCGGGGAAACCAAGGACGTCGAAATTATCGGCGGTCGATACAATAGGGTTCTTTTCGGAGTAATTTCCGAAGGTAGGCCTAGGGAATTGGCTCTCGATCAGCTTGCGGGTGATTGCGAGCGGGTGGTTGTCGTCGAGGTAGAGCCGACGGTCGATATGTGTGAGGATCGTGTCGGGGGTATTCGTCCAATCGTCAGTTAGGTATGTCTTGCCTTCAATTTTTAGATCCTTTGGAAATTTTGAGTGGCTTGCTGCGCCCTTGGGCTTGTCCGATGCATCTTGTGTCTGGCACACAGTTGTAGAGGCCAGTCCTCTATACCCAAGAGCTCGCGGTTCCGGGAGGCGCGAGAGCGGAAGGCGAATGCTGCCTCGAGGAGAGGCAATTGACCATCTTCCACTGCCAAGGCGCAAGGCCCTGCTCGTTGCAAACAGACGCATATCTGAATTCCGACCTCGACAGCAATGGGGAGGACGTAGCAAGGTTAGTTGGTGGGAGCTTGATAGCAAAACAACTGGAAATATTCCGTCGGCACGGATCAACTACCCGCCGTGTGGTATACTGTAGTTAAGGTTGCCGGCGTCGCATGAGGCACTGGGACAGCTACGTTTATTCTGTTTTTTACGTAGTTTTAGATGATATCTAATAAGAACTTGTACACACTATACCTCAATAATCTCCGAATTTAGTTCTATCCATAAGGGTTTGCATTGAGTCATTGTCCGCTGCATATCCTGATCTATAGTTACATGAACTAAAGTAAGGGCAAAAAGAATACATGTAAAACAAAAATTTTTGCTGAATACTATGTCGATGAATGACAAAGCCAAGGTTATTGAAATGGAAACGAAATAGGAAGACACCGCGCCTAGGCCCCAAAATGAAACCTCCGAACCGCAAACTCCGTCCGATGCTAAATGAAGTTAATAAGTAGATTCTTCTTTTCCCCCTTTCCTTACCCTTCCAGGTTCAAGCTCCAATACAAAGGGAAGGATTGAGGTCTTTTTTTTCGTGTAATATTAGAAACCATAACCGCCTCCGCCATAAGGAGTAGCTCCGTAGGGTGTCGCAGCACTAGCACCCCAAGCGCTCGCAGCACCTCCATTAGCATATGCTGTAAAGCTACCGTCCATACCCTCCGGAGGTTCATAGGCATCTGGGCTTCGGACACCCATCATGTCTTCGTCAGGAATGCCGTTGTGATCGCCCCCTTCGGTGCCGGAGAGGGATGAGATAGCGGAGGCAAGTTTACGTTGCAGAACGATAATTCCTTGCTGGACAATCATATCAGGCTCATGATTTCCGATGCTCTCAATGTCGAAGTAGAAGTTGTTTGGTTGCGCATCGTAGTCAAACGGTTGGTCAGGGGGCGCCGCGTGTTCCCAGGCGGCGTTTTGGGAAACGGGCCTTCTCACAATATCAATAACTACTCTCGAACAAACAGAAAAAGTACCCAAATTAAGTGGGCACAAAATGACCAAAGAAGCAGGAACATACCATTCTTTGACGGGATCCTCCTCATACCAATAATCCACATGTTTGAGGTTATTATGCGGATCATACTCGAACCCAATCGCCGCAGTAGGCGCCCACTTCGAATGTTCCTTCGCAATTCCCTTCTTCGCAATGCAAGTCATCTTAAGCTCCTGCCCACGCCTCAACTTGCAAATAAGCGGACCGTTCCCCTCAGGGTCCGTAATAACAGGGCTCCCAACCCATTCATTCGCGCGCTCTCCAGAAACAACCAGATCGCGCGCATACACACCCATAATCTCATCGCCAGTGCACCGCGCATGCAGTGAAAGCGTAACACTACACCGTGCGCAGTGGTCCTCGCACTCACAATCGCGCGTGTACTCGACGTCCTGGTCGCAGTTTTTCGAGATTAGCGGGATCAGACCTAATCTGTGGGCAAGCATTTCGTCTGGAAGAACGGATGAGTTCTTTTCGACTTCGACCAGGTCGATGGCCATCGTGGGGATTTCAGCAAGCATCACACGCCGGACGGAGTTGGCGAAGGCGAGGTCAACGGAGCTGATTTTGAAGTCTACGCGGTAGGGTTCGGCCTGTCGCAGAAGTCATGTTAGATAAGGTTCAGTAATATCTGGATAGAACGCATTGCGAAGAGCAGATTTAGGAGACGAGGGGGGAGTTCGGAGCTCACCTCTCGCACTGTGACCTGGGGCCCGGTGGGCTCGATGTCCATTTCGTAATCCATGGTGGTGATGAGGCGGGGCCCCTATGTCAAGAATAATATCTTTTGCCCCCTCAAATTTAGTCACGCGGAGCTATTCGGGATTATGGGAGCAATAAGTTGCGTGGCGCTGTGTTCCTTGATGTACTGGGATGAAAGAAAGTTGGCGGTGATACTGCGGGAGTGAAGTCTTGATGGGCGGAAATTATACGCTTTGCCTGATTGGGTAATCTCAATCCAACGGGCTCAGGGCCGCTCAGGTCAATGAGCGAACAGTATAGAAGATATACCTGGCTTTCTTTGATACGTCCCCGGAGAACATGAATATTTATTAACATTATCTTGAATTTCAATTGAGTTTTGTATATCTATCCCTGCATAGTCTACAGTGAAGCCTACTTCATTATTAGTCGTCTACGGGTTTTATCTAGGTCAGGTTACCAAGATATTTTTCTTTTTGTCTTCTCGAGTCCAGATGTCTAGTGGATTTGAACTATCCAAAAGTTCAAAGAGACGAAGGCTGCTCGCCAGGTGTGCTCGCCAGGACCAGACCAAAGGGAGACAAGACATAAGCACTGCTGTATCAGCGAGCATTAAGCCGTAGTTTCTCAAAGAAGAGAAAAGTGGTCACTTCAT
The DNA here is from genome assembly GCF_001890705.1 of Aspergillus sydowii CBS 593.65. Lineage (NCBI taxonomy): Eukaryota > Fungi > Ascomycota > Eurotiomycetes > Eurotiales > Aspergillaceae > Aspergillus > Aspergillus sydowii. The sequence goes on along the minus strand of NW_024467863.1, from coordinate 1,669,270 downwards.
CCCAGAGGCCCAGGTGAAGGTCGCACCAAGTATCCAAACAACCCATGACCAGACACAAATCACGATCGTGCGACATCAAGAACTTTTCACCCATCCGCAACAATGCCGCCAATCACGCCCCTGTAGCTTCTATGGCGACGCGGTATTCCCGAATCTATAGTTGCAATCGCATTAAGCCATTGTCATGCAAAAAAGCCATTAAGCCGCCAACCGATTGTGCTGCGATAATAGGACCACTCGAACACCAAAAATACACCCAACCAGCCAAAAAGAGTCAAGCAGAAGGCAGAAATAACAAGCACATGCAAATTAAATGATATGAGATAGGGTAATGCAAAAGGTTTTTTTAACGGGGAGGAGGATCATATCAAGTCGTAAAAGGGAAAACTGGGTGCCCGCGAGACACCCAGCCCCAAAAAAACAAACTGTGAGGAATACGCGAGCGTGCGCTATCGCTTCACAGAGCTCCGATTCAGCGCCTCTAGAAGTTCTGGACGACTTGCTAATGCGGTTGCAGCCTGGGAGTAATTCACCCACTGCCGTCTCCGCTTGTGCATTTCAGGCCATCGGTCCTCCTCCCGATCCACAGTGACCTCGAAGAACTGATATGAGGCTCTTGGTGCGTTAGACGTCAACAATGTCGACGGACGCATGTCAGAGATCAATCCCAGATCCCTGACAACGGTGCACACGACACCGGCTTCTTCCCAGGCTTCTCTACAAGCCGCTTGCTGCGCACTTCCTTCGTCGGTTTCCCATCCGCCTTTCGGAAGTACCCAACCACCTCGTCCAGCGGACTGGATCATCAACACCAAGCTTTTGTCCTTTGATAGAGGGACGACACCGGCTACTAGCCGTTCGCCTTTCGATCCGTATCCTGTGAGCGAGAGCATGTCAGCATATTTCTGCAACGTGCAAAATACGTGGAAAAGCTCGCGGCAGACACAATTATGAAATGAGAGGCTCGGAGGGATAGTAGTATGACTCACGTTGGTTTTTCCGTCCTACACGGGACTCCATTGAACGGACCTGGTCCACCATGTTGGACCGGCGAGGAAAAAAGTATAGAAGAAACCCCGGCTGAGGAACCTCGAGGAGAAGAAATATAAGAAGTAGTGATAAAAAGACCGAAGATATACAGCTATTGCTGCACTTCGCACGAAGGTAAATATAATGAATGGAAGAGTTTCGGAAGCAAGAAAGGTGAGGAAAGTGACGGGCACAGGATGACGACACTATATAAAGTATAGAGGTTCCAAAATGAGGGAAGCTTCAAAACCACGGGGTTTCTGGCGAGATAGATGGCCAGCTAGGGTGGATAGGAGCTGGCTCACGGCCGGTCCAGGGCTTCGGTCTTCTCCTGGGGAGGATAGTAAGGCGGCCGAGGAAGGGCAGTGAAATTTTTTTGGAAGAGGAAGACTGGAACGACTTGACGAACTAGGTATTCCCGTTCACTCCCGTGGCGGACGGGAACCTCGAGGGAGACTTGGAGATGGTAACAGACATGTTCATGGAGGAAATAGCATAAAAATAGGGGAGGGGATAGGAGGAGAGAAGAGGAAGAGGAACGGAGGGGAGGCGAGAGGACGGAGACAGCTTGGGATGGATAATGGGCGGCGCGGTCCGGCAAAGTCTCTAAAGCGTCTCTCGGAGCAGCCTCTCCAACCGTACGGCGTATCTGTATTACTATGACTCGTTACACACATCGTCCTCTTGAGTAGTACTTCCACTTCAGGTCCGAAATAGACACCATGGCCATCTCTTCTTGCCCGCGTAGTAACACTTGGCGAAGTCCCCATCTCTCGCTTCATATTGTATCTTTAATTTAAACTGGTTTTGACGCATCCCCCTGCGTCTTCTCCCGTAAGTTCTCCCCGACGATGACATCACGTGCATGCCCGTAACATTCAAACAGAAAGGGAGAGAGAGAACATCAGCAGAAAGTCATCGACGATATTACAGAATAGAGCAACGGCGGGAGAAGCGTCAACTAGGATCCCAGGATCCGCAGTTTACAGATCGTTGCTGTGTTGTCGCACCTCAACCCAATCGCCGCTGGAGTGTTCCCAAGCGCTTTTGGGTGTCCCACTAATTAATCTTATGTGCATCCCCTGCTTTCCCTAGTCCAAGTGGCCTGCAGCTAGCGACAGCATGGGCTTAGCAAATACCAACGCTCTGATCGACCCCATGGTTCGATAGGCCTCGTTGCCGTGGACATGAATTCTGTAACAGCTGCACGATGCCCCAGGCATTACCTGCATGCTTCGTCTGAAGTACTAGACTAGTACGGGACAGATTTGCAAGAGCTACGAGGAAATGGCCTATGCCAATCGTCATTCGCCGTTATATTCGCCCCTCTGCCCACAGCACCCGAATCGAAACAAAGGGATGGAACGTTGGGTCGGAATGCCCTCTTCCTGAATAATATCGTGTGCTCTTGGTCTGCGCTCTGCCCCGCGTCGATCGGCCCTCGATGATGACACTCAAAGAAGCAGGTCCGAGAACCTCCCAGGTTCGGCTTGGGTCTTGGTCCTTGGAGTATGTAGGGCAGTCCGCTTTTGGGGTTCGCGTCTAATCTCCTTCAGAGAGGAGCTTCCTCAGAAAAAGAAAAGAAAGCACCAGAAAAAAGAAAAAAAAGAAAAGGGTAAAAAAAAAAAAAAGGGCCTCCAGCTTCTCCACGATTTTTCATGCGGAAATAAGGTTTGATACTCGAATTATTATTACCGAGTGCCTAGGAATGCGGATTATTCGGTCGACCCTCGGCGACGCCTTTTCTTGCTTCGTTTCCGGAGTCGGCCACGCGTAGACAGTTACCTAAGGCTCCCCAGCCAAGAAGAAATCGGCCTGCAACTTGACAATTTGGCATCGTCGGCGCCATGAAGGGTCCCTGGAGAAATAGTCGTTGGCTCACGCGGTGGATCAGACCCAGTTTTCCTCTTTTGCATCTTCACTTGGGGCATTTTTCTTCGCCCGCCAAACAAGCGCTTTGCCGACTTATGATGGCTTGCTTTTTGATTACTATTATTGTGTCTCTTCACTACCGGTTCTGCGATTGGCCTGCGTGTTCTCCAGCAGTACCAGGGTAACCAGATGTTTTCGGAATACCGCCGGGCTATGCCCTCGGTCAAGAAAACGGGCTGGAAGGTTGGTGCTGGTTCACTGCAGGTGACCCAATGATAGTTGTGTATATAAGAATATATCGAGAGTGGATGATGCAGGAGCCCCGGGCTTCAAGCGGTGTCTTTGGGCTATCCACGTTTCATTTGTGTGGAATTTATTCGAAGTCTCACCAGTTACTGTGGAACCAAACGAGGTCCGCAATGCACCGGACGCAGCATTCAGCATTTTGAAATGAAGTCGATTATTTCATTACCTATTAATTGCGATGTTCCTTGGTAACCAGCAGTTTCAACTCAAATCGGAATATGGCAAAGCAAATCTCGTTGCGAGGAAATTAAGGATAAGAATAGATTAGCTCAGGCGTAAAGTATTTGGGAGTCGATCGCCTGGATCAACAGATCTTCCCCTTCGGACGTCAGTGCTCACATTCATCAGGCCGTGACGAGGAATAGTTAGGGGTGTCTAAGAATAACCAGTCGAAAAGCAGAACTCCGAGAACAGAAAGAGAAATTGGTCGAGTGCTGGGAGGACGGTACCTTGAAATGCCCGAACAGGTATTGTAACGGGGGCCCCCCGTACCAGGGCAAACGGTATCGTACGCCCGGAGTACATTTCTTGCCAGAGGAATCCAGTGTGCTAGTGCTGTCTCAACGGACGGATCTGGTGGTGTCGTGAACATTGACTAGTTGATTAATGTTGGCCCATACTCATTCCTGCATGCAATGCTGGCATCGTCAATCTCTTGGAGCGTATTTGGTGGCGAACGAATATCCAGACGCGCAGATTGGACCAGGACGAACCGGACATGCATACAAAGACTGACAGGGAGCTGGCTCGGTCGTTTTCTAGAAGCATCAGGCGTCGGGTTCTGGTACGAGAAGCTGGGCTGAATGTAAGATGGATAGCATTTCATACTACCGAGCTCAGTAGTGATGATTATATACTTTCTGAATTGACTGTATGAAGCCGAGCATCCACCGCTGGAGACATTGTACTCGACACCTCTCAGCTGAACTGCCAGTGTTCTACCACCCACTGTCTCCGTCCTCCTCATCTCCCCGCGCTCCATCGTGGCCTTATTTCTTGATCAACACTCGCGTCCAGCCCGATACTTCCTTGTTTTCTTCCTTTTCCGCCTTGAGCGCAGGGAATAATAACGCCCAAACTCCAAGCTCCAGTCTCCATCGTCGTGCCCTCTCTGCGTCGCAGCAACTACGCCATGGAACCCTCTGATCCTAGAGCACCGATTGACGCCGAACGAGCCAGGCAGTTGTCGCTGTTCCGACCCCTCGGTGAGTAGCCAGTCACAACACACTGCCCTTCCCCGTGCAATGGCCATTGGTCCTAGTTTATTTCTTTTCCGCGTGGAGAGACAGCTTGGTCTGCCCCTCATGATGTATGAGTCTCTCTCATCCTGCCCCTCATCTCCCATCTGATGCTGCCACTTTGCGATGCCTGATCATCCCGGTCGTTTCCTTGCTGTTCTCGTGTATATGTTTTATTATTATTCGATTTTTTTTTTTAACCCTTTCCACCATCTCTCCTCGGCGTCGCGGTCTCTCCGTGCCCAATCCTGTTCCCTTTACCGGATCGTTGACTACTCGTCATGACTAAAGATGATGGATCCTTCATGATCACCGTCGCCGCGGCAGCGTTCTGACCAATATATCACTTCAGGTTACCAACGCAACTCGTGCGGATACTGTAAATCAGATAATGGGAGTCAGTCGCCTTGTAGCCCCACCTTGCAGCCTTGGGTTCGATTGCTAAAAGCGCATACCTCGTAGGTGCTTCATACTACGCTAGCTCCGTCTCGGTGCGTCCAGGACACTATGAAGAACTCGTCAACAGGGGATGGAGAAGGTCAGACCGAATCCAGTGGTAAACGCGGGTGCACTCTTCTAATCCTTGCATAGGTCCGGCACCTTGTACTACAAGCAGAACCTGCAGCGGTCATGCTGTCCTCACTATACAATGAGGTATGTGCTTTGTGGTTGCCCTACCGACCTCGCCATTCGGACGACGCTGATTAGTCCAGGCTCGAAGCATCGGCCTACAAACCAAGAAGAGATCAACGCAAGGCAATCAACCGCTGGAACAAGTTCGTCTTGGGGCCTGAGTACATACGCAGAGTTGCATATCTCAGTCCGAAAACTCGGGAGTAAGCGCAGCAGTTCCCTGAATTGCGGTCCATTGCAAGCTTACTTGCTTGACAGACAGAAGAAGCATCGCAAATGCAACTTCGATCTTATTGATGCAGTTCATGGAGTCGAGTACCATAACGTCAAGCGGCCGATAGACCCAAAGACGAAGAAACCGTTGGAACCGGCCCATCGGTTTGAGATTAACATAGAAGGTGACACCGTTTCCCAGGCAAAGTAGGCAGCGAGTACACTCAGCCATTCTTATTATATACTCACGCCTCTGTCAGATTCGAGTTATTCCGCAAGTACCAGACGAAGGTTCACCAGGAAGATGTCTCCAAATGGCAAACAAAAGACTTCAAGCGCTTCCTATGTTCAGGCCTCAAACGGACCGAACCAAATGCACAAGATGGGCAGCGCAGACTAGGATCCTGGCACCAGTGCTACCGGCTTGACGGGAAGTTGGTGGCCGTTGCTGTCCTTGACCTGATGCCCACTGGCGTCAGTTCTGTTTACCTTTTGTGAGTCTTTTCGCCAAAAGTTTGACCATCAGAACAAGAATCTCACAGACATGCAAAGTTACGACCCGGATTACGAACATTGGGAATTCGGCAAACTCAGCGCAATGAGAGAAATAGCGCTTGCAATTGAAGAAGGCTATGGATATTACTACATGGGTTCGCATACTCGCCCACAAAACACCAATGGAAACCCCACTTGCTAACATCATGATTTCTACTTTCTCAGGGTACTACATCCACTCTTGCCAAAAGATGCGCTACAAGGGCTCCTTCAGACCCCAATATATCCTGGGTACGTTTCATTCCAATCAACATGCTCGTCCACCACCACCGACCTATCATAACCCGAGCTAACCCGTTCAACCCCAGACCCCGAATCCCACAATTGGGACCCCCTCGACGGCGAACTAACAACAAAGCTCAATTCCCGACCCTACGTCTCGCTCTCGCGAGACCGCAAGAATGCCGAAACCGGGGAGACTGCTGAAGCTGAAGCTAATGTCGAAGCCGAAGCCGAAGCCGAGATAAACGACGAAGAAGTCTCGCTCTTCGCCCTCCACATGCCGGGTGTTCTTACGGTTGAGGAAATCAAAAAGCTGGATCTGGGAAGCTGGCCGTTACTTGTTCATGGATCGTTTGTTCATATGGCTGTGAGTCTCATACCCATTATTATTATTTATAACTGTAGTCCTGTTATGTTGAGTATTTTTCTTTTGGTTTGTCTTTTTAATATGAGCTGACGATGAGAACGAACTACAGGACTTAGTTGGGTGGGAGACGATGCCGGTTGATGAGCCTCAGTCAATTAAAGGGATCGTAGCAGAGTTGGCTGCGACCTTGGGTCCTGCTGTAGTAAGGGACAGTGCGGTGGTGTTATTTGATTAAATTTGATTGAAGATTTTACTGGAACTAAGGCACTGCTCGATCAATCAAACGAGCTAGGACTACTAGTTTATTCTTGAATGATATGAAAAGATTAAAACATATATTGTTATGTTCATCGTATATGAGTTGCTAACCACAAATGCTCCATTATCATAGACTCCCTCCACAACGCCAAGCAATTAATTCTTGAAAATGAAGAGAAATTGCAGGAAATTAAGAGCCACATCCACGAAGAGACGGAGTAAAGACAACAGCCATGATCCCATACAGAACTCCGAATTCAAGCGCTAAAATGCAGCCGAGACCCAAAGAAAACTCAAAAAAAATTCGAAAATAGATGAGCAAATTAGGTCATCAGCTCGACGGGAGGACGAGCAGTCTTAAAAGGTGGTGTCTGCTTCGGCATATCAAGAGGGCTCATTTCCACGTCCATGTCGTCCGGGTCGGCTGTTGTATCTTCGACCATAACAGCAGGGAGATTTGGACTACCACCGTGCTCCCCAGGGTTGTAAATGAGCGTGCTGCTCCTGCTCCGCTGCTGAGATAGTGGCCAGCTTCCAGTTCGCTTATCGGATGAGAGAGACATCGGGGTATCCGGGTCAGTCTGCTGTTGGGACGAGCCGGCAGGAGTTGCAGTTGACGATTGCTCGGTCTTCAGCTTCGCGAGGGCCTGGGCGAGATCGCTAGCGTGGACTTCCTTGTTTGGGGGATCCTCTGTGCGCATAACCCATCCGTGGGGTGGCGAGGGCGGGGGGCTGATGAAGAAGAGCTTGTCAACCTGGGGTGCCTCGAGGAGCTTGTGCTTGATGCCAGTGCCAGTCTCGTCCGTTTCTAACAGAGGCGTTGGCTCGCCGAAGTAGATCTTTGTGCGGACTTCCCGGTTAAGGAGGCTTTCGCGGTCAAGGAGCTTGCGGACGCGGATTGCATCGTCTTCGTTTCTGAATGAGCAGACAATGCGGCGGAACGACGGGAGCGGGGAAAAGGAGTTGAGAGGTGCGATAGACTCAATCTGTGCACGGATGGTGGAGAGAGACGAGGGCTGGAAGAGGTAGAGGTCGTTGAGGTCGGTGATCAGAAGGGTGTTGGTTGGTGGTGATGGCTTGGAGAGCGGTGGGAGGCTGGAGAGGTCGATGGAGAGAGACGGTCTGTGGGAGGCGGAGCGCGAGGAGCGGTTGGCATGAAAAGAGGGCGATGAAGGGACAGACTGCGGAGATAGTGTGCCTGTCATTTTGCCGGTTGTTGGGTGGAAGGCGAAGAGAATAGGAATTAGGAGTTGGGATGGAGGAGAGTTGGTAGTGAGATGGAGGGGAAGGCGGAGGATGCTGTTAAGTAGTTGCAGCAGTCGCCACGAAAGCAAGATGTGCAGTGTGTCTGAAATATCTGAGACAAGATTGAATCCAGAACTGAAGATCAAGAGATGCTTCTTTTATAGACATGTGGCCTTGCTCGAATTTTGATTGTTTTTTCCGTGTTCGGTCTTGGGGAGGCGAAGCTGCGCCTCCTGGCGGCGTTCACCGTACGGAGTCGACGCACGCGGTGGGTTTCTCTCAGTCTGCACTGCCATGATCTTGATTCTTGGCCTATGAGACAGACGAACCGGCTTTTCCTCTGTTTTCTCCCCCAGCAGACGCGGCCGAGTCCCGGATACTGTTCCTGAAGATCGAGTCTCGCCCTTTTCGATCCCAGTGCTCTAACTTGTCGCCGGTCGCCACGGGGTGTCTGCAGTGACCTTTGATTGCCACTTGCAATACGGAGTAGACCCTGCCACAGACTCGCGGATCTGATTTGGTCATTAGATCGAATTACGAGAATTGGAGTATTACGGGATCCCTGGACGGCTGTGAATACGGGCTACAGAGCATCGTCGTCGGCCTTGTGCTGTGTTGGCTCATGGCTGACTCTGCCTGTATAGACCTGAGCCTCTGCATAGCGAGTCCGCCGATTGCCTCGTCAACACCATAGGCAGCATCATAAAAGATACTATTTTATGCCTCTAAGCCTCTATAGTCTATTCTGATCACTGCTGATACAGCTGCGAACTCTCCACAGCTGTCTCTGGCTGACCTCTCCAAAGGCCATGCTCCATATAGACTCCGCCCCCCGGCAAGTCGGCGGAGACTTAACCGACGGCTTCAAAGTTAAGAGACAAGAAAGTTAAAACACAAACGCGTCCTCTGCTCCGCTGCTAGCGGAGTCGCCGGAGCGATCCGCAATAATCCGCAATTCCGCATACGTGTTGTAAATTGACGGATTATGATCTACCTAATTGTGGCTGATGCCTCCCTACTGCTTCATTCGGCCCACGGCCAGCTTCATTCGGAACAGGCTACTTCATTCCTTGTGGCTAAGCACTCTTCAGTCCTCAGTTCACCCTCCAGAATTATGCTCCGCCAAGCCCTCTCCCTGCATGGGTTGAATTATCCAAGTGGCGTGGGAGTTACGGGACTGCCAATGCCTCCTACATCAATCCGTTGTTGAGCTTCTCCAATGTGCCTCGTCTCAAGAATGTGATCCCCAGGGCCCACAGCCTGCAATAATGCCTCAGCCTCGTTTACTTGCCGTTATCACTTCTGAGTTCTGCAGCTTAAATGATGCCATACCCCGGAAAACGCGGGCTTGGCAGCAACTCGGCACCGCCCAGCCTCCCAGGCTGGCGGTTCTCGACATAGCCACTCCGCACACATGCGCGGAGGTCCATCCGCGCATCATGGATTCATGGTGCTCTTCTCAGATACGTTTGATTGATAATATGGCAGAGAGATTCCTCCAGTAGGCTCAGGCGGCTTACACCCGTGTCCGCCATCCTCATCTCGAGATTAAGCCTAAGGCTCAATGCTGCTTACGGCTTGAGTGTTAAGATATAGCCCCGTCAAGATAAGCCCTGGGGGATACGAGTAGGGCGTTAACCATCCCTATTCTATCACTTGGCCAATAAAACTGCCTTGTGGCACATTCAAGTTCTTGATTCATTTGCCGTGAGCAAAATATAGTGTTGCCAGAACGCCATGCTTCGCTACCCTCGGCGGGCTGAATCGAGCGTTTGTATCAGCGTTCGTTACCCATCGCCAGTACCACGATTCTCTTGAATAACGGGCTTCTTGTCCGAACGCAGTACTGCCTCACGCGACATCCTCGAGCCCCAAGCTTTTGCCATTTGGGTAAGTTCAACCGCATCGGCGGGAGATGTTGCACGAGGCGCCATACTTCAGCTCTAGCGCCGTCATCACGGACCTCAATTAAAGAAAACCATCGGCGTCTGATATCAGACATGAGCCTGACTGTGACGAGCTGTCTCCAGGACCACCGTCACAATAACTCTGACATAATAACTCATCGCTGCTTGAGTTTCTGTTTGTCATACTGGGGCTCACGTGTCCGTATACCGGGAACAGAGCCCCGGAATCTCAGAAGCAGAGCATGTATTGAGAGGCCCATTTCGCAGCACGACCAGGATATCTCGAGGGTAATACCATTCCTACGTACTTCGATTTCTTAGATGCATTTATCCCTGCCCTTGAGGAGGGAAAAAAGAAAAATTTAGAAAGTTCTTTTTCTTTTGGTATTACTCGGCCTGTTGTTTCTCCTTCGCAGCTTGGCTGGTAGCTTGGCGGTCAGGTGATGCGGGTAGCTTTTAGATTTTCTGCGATCATGCCGGGTGTTCCTTGAGTCTCCAACCATCACCACTTCACGTTTCCCTGCTTCTCCATTTGATTAACTCTTAAAACCCCTCGTCTTTCACAATGTTCAAGCGAACCCTCCTCAGACAAGCTCAGGCCTCCCGGTCTTTGCTCTCCGTCCGCTCCGCGTCCACAATGCCGCTGGCTGCCCGTCGGACATCGCAGTTCCAACCACAGCTCCTCCGCCCCTTCGCTGGTTTCCCTACTGCCCGGTGCTACTCTACAGAGAATGGCAACAAGGAACAAAAGGAAAACGAGGCAGAATCAGAGGCTGCCGAGGATCCGGTCGCCAAGGAATTAGAAGAGAAGCGCAAAGAGGTCGTTGATCTCAAGGTAAATCCCCTAGGCATGCAATTGCTATATAGTCGATACTATTTATCACGCAAAGAATTATGGAACTGACAGCTTCGTAAAAAGGACAAATATGTCCGCTCCGTTGCGGACTTCCTCAACCTCCAGGAGCGCACCAAGCGGGATATGGAGAATGCACGCAACTTCGCAATCCAACGGTTCGCTGTCGACCTTCTTGAAAGTATTGACAACTTCGATCGTGCTCTCCTCGCTGTCCCGTCGGATAAGGTCGGCGCCGCCAGGACCGAAGAGAACAAGGACCTCCTAGACCTCGTCGATGGTCTTAAGATGACCCAGCATATCCTTATGAACACTCTCCAGAAGCACGGCCTGCAACGGTTTGACCCTGGTGAGCCCACCGAGGACGGAAAGGCCCAGAAGTTCGACCCTAAGATCCACGAGGCCACCTTCATGACCAAGGCTGAGGGCAAGGAAGACGGTGACATCATGTACACCCAAAGCAAGGGCTTCACGCTGAATGGTCGTGTCCTAAGAGTGAGTCCCTAATATATAAACTGATATTGTAAGACAAGGATGCTAACCCCTTGTTTAGGCCGCCAAGGTTGGTGTTGTGAGGAACAACTAAATGGCCACGCTCTCTACCCACCCTCAAAACCTACCTTCTCTGTACAGTATATAAAAAATATGCCTCACTCGGCTACGGAAATTTATTACACCCTCTCGAATTTACGGCGCCTACTCAATCATCTACCTTTATGCTCCCTGGATGGCCGTCGATTCTGTCTAATATGCATATGTATGATACACTATTTCGTACGATTGGAGGCGTCCGGACTGTCTTCCTTTCGATATCATTTACCCTAGAGGTCTTCATCATGGCGTTATGTTTGATAATTATTCCTCACAATCTCTCACCTCATGTATACTAATGATATTTGACTCGATTTTTCTTGTCTCTTTTTTTTTTTTTTTTTTTTTTTCCCTCTTATCCTTTTTCGTCTCTCAAAGCCATAAATGGGAATGCATTGGCATGGATGTTCCAGGGTATATGTGATCAATGACTTTCGCCTCTATTTTAGCAAAGAAATGCGTAGGGCTGTTTTGCTTCGTTTCTAAAATAGGCTATTCACATGGTACCGAACCATACCTTTTATAAGTCATATCATTAGAACTAGTCCCTCTATACATGGGGATTCTTTTATTTTCAAGAAACTTGTACATAGAGGTTATCCGAGAACGTACGTATGTAGTAGATTAGATTAGATCAATCGTCTAGCCAACCTACCACAAAACACCATATAAGCCCATTAAAAAAAAGTCAAATTGAAGCAGAATGAGACAAACGAAATAAACACAGCGAGAATTCGTAAAGAAGGAAAGAGAAAAGAAAAGCCCAAGTATGAACATGAACAGTTCAGGTACATCAAGTTAATCAATCAATTAACTAGCCAATGTAGTTGACGTGGTGGTAGATAAATGGAAAAGCAAAGAGCTGTAAGAACCTTGCGCCGTTATCCTGTCACTGCCAATCGAACCAAATAACTGGAAACCAGGTACGCCTGATCTGATCCTAAGCAATTCAATCAAGCCCTCCACAGCAGACACCAAATGGACAAAGTGGGGAGTAACAAATGACAGGGTAGAACGAGGAGCAAATAGAAAGAGAGATTAAACATTTCCAGCTGTCTATCGCTTTGCTTTTGCTTGCCTTTTGCGGCCGTATCTCGCCTTGTTCGCCGATGAATGATGATGAAAGGGTAAAGAAGCGATGACGGGGTGAATTGGTGGTCTCTCGCGTGCCTATCCGATTCCTGGTCCACTAGGCTCTGCTGGACTCCAGGAACAAATGTAAGGCGGGATGAGTATATGTATGCAGGGACGGATGTATGCGTAAGTGAGGAACTATATGCCAATAACATTGAACGCAATCCAGCCCAAGTACCAGTAGTAGACCCATTGTAGGCCGAACGATAACGCCGGGTCCGATGTATGATGCACAAAGAACAGAGGTAAGACTGTCCGAAGGGAAAGTGGAGAAATGGGGATTAAAGCGGAATAAAGGAGAGAGGAGAGATTTGGTAGGAAAAGAAGCATCATGCACCATCTATCGTATCTGCGTCGTCGGAGACATCGGCGGGTGGAAGTTTGCGACCAGCGCCATACACCATATCCATGAGCTTTGCCTTTTGCTTCTCCCGCACGGAGCGGAGATAGTCATATGTCCCTTCCAGACCACGGATTTGGCCCTCTATCACTGCTTCAACCGGGCCGAGTGTTCGGCCGTTGCTGCCCGAGTCAACGGAACCGGCGAAGCTCACGGAATCATTGCGCCGGACGAGCGGGCTGACGAGTTTGCGCCGTAATGTCTCGAGGTTCACTTTGAGGGTGAGGAGGCGGCCACGGTGGTCCATGAGGAGATGTTTGTTTGCGACAGTTCGGCTGCGGACGTTTGCTAACAGGCGCTTGTTCCTTTCATATTTGCGCACGACTACAGCGTCAGGGCCGAGCACGCGAGTCCAAAGGGAGCTGAGCATTTCGCCCTCGGCGCGCTCCTGCGCATCAGATTCACGAACGACCGTGCGCTGGAGATTAAGGAACTGGCGGTCGATGGACTCAAATAGCGCGAACAGGGCCGTTGAATGTGTGAGCTCGCCTTCGATCGACTCTTCTAGCACGGAAAGGAACTCAGTGAAGGTCCGCGTTAGGGTCATGCGAGTGCGCTGTGCCGAGGTCTGACCGAATATGGCCGTCACGATCGTCCCAAACGTCGTGGAGGTAGTTGAGGTGAGCTCGGCGCCGCTAGAGTCACTACTTGCGCCTGTGACATGCTCGAGAGCACCAAGCCGTGATAGGAGGTCTTGCATATTATCAAACATAATGGATGGTAAGCTACTTGGCGGCTGCGACGACAAGGTCTCCAATTCGCGTTTGGCCCAATCCATGACTAGGAGGATCGAATCGACATCTGCGTCGACATTGGCGAAGAAGCGCGTCAGCTCTAGGGAGAGCGACTTGAGTGACTCGGACAGCTCATCAAGTTGTCGCACTATGATGGGTGCGCTGGTCATATTGGTCCCGCGCACCGACTCGCTAAGGTCCCAAACGGCCACACCAGTTTCTTGTAAGGTTCCAATCTGCTGTACACCATTCTCAGAGTAATGAATAAGCGGTTCGAATGAGCGCGCAAAGCTCGATAGTTTCACGAGATCTGGAATCGCCGATGGAATACTCGGCATGAACATGGCGCGCATGAATGCGATGGACACTAGCGCAATCAAGACAGTCATGGTGGTGTTGGATTTCGAGCTAGTGATGCGATCGACCTTGGATCGCAGGTAAGTAAAGAATGCGACGAAAGGTTCTCGGTGTTGAACTTCTGCACGCACAGCGAATCTGATGTCTTTAATAGAGAGATTCAAATGTTAGTGTATCCCGCGCCAGCAAGCTGGACAGGGTAATCAAACCAAGAGATGCCTACAATTGCTTATATTACTTTCGGGCTTGAACTCCAGTGGCTCATCATCAGAGTTAGGCCGTACAGGCATTCGCACTGGACTGGGCGATCGGCCCTTCAATGGTGAATCTGCCTCTGAGGGCAATGGTACATTGGCGGCGACGGTGACATCCCCTGTTTCGGTGGAGTGTCCGCGATGCGCTCCCATAGGGGCCTCAGGCGCATCTTCATATTGCGGACTGGGTTCACGCGACTGCGATGGGCTGAGTCCCACGGTCGGTTTTAGCCCGAACCGTTCGTGGTCGACTTTGCGCGAGTAGGGCTGGTGCCGATACCACCCGCTACCGGGTACAATATCATACCTTCGAAAGCCGGGAGGTGACCAGCGCTCGCCGACCGGTGTTGCATCTTCATCCTCAACATCCGACTCCTCCGACCTAAAACCTGAGTGTTGTGATGGAAGACCAAAGTCTGGTGAACGATGAGGGTTGCTCGTGTTCTCGAAGTCCTCGAGCGATGCATCCAGAGACGGATGATCGTCAAAGACGGTGTCCAGCTCGTCCAGCATGATGGACGGCGTTGTGCGCACGGGATTCTGGAGCTGTAAGGCCACTTCCAGTGTTAGATCTCCCCGGAAATCACTTCTAAACCGCCTGAGTTGGTGGTTCAAGAAGGGAGGGGGCCAGGAGGTTCACGAAGGGCGCTAAACGTATAGATTGGTGAGACTAGCAGAATGGAGGTGGGGGAGATGCAGGAGAAGTAAGTCGAGTCCAGCAGGGCAGAGTAGCGGGGAAAGAGTACGGAGCAGATGAAAAGATAGGGACAATGGCAGGCTAGAAGGAAGCTGCAGAAGACAGCGCAGGAGTTGAGGAATGCGACGGCGAGAGGGACAAGTCGATCCCGAATGCCCTTGATGCCTGGAGACTGGAAAGGCAGGCTGACAAGTCACAGGCGCGCACGAATACCGTAGAGAAGAGAGGAGAGTTACAAACGATTTGCATTAGACGGTATATAGGTAGGAACTGGAAGTCTTCTCAGCGCTTGTGTTTGAAGACTGCTGTCCACGTTAGTGCAGTCTGGCTAAACACCCGAGTCCGGCCCAGTCTGAATAGCTTGTGTTTCATCCAATATCTGGGAAAAATACGGGAAAGCGAATAATCGACGATATCTGACAGAAAGGAGAGTGCCCCTCGCATGCGCCCTGGATCAGTCTGCCTTGACTCTTGTCCTGGACCAGGTTCACCAGGTCGAGAGCTGGGGCATTTATGGAGGGGGCGCAGAAGCAGGAGGCTGGGCCAATTGAAGGTGGGCTGTGAGAGAGGGGTCATGTGCCGCCACGCTGCCAACTGAACTGAGCGGGCTTTGAGTGAGCCGGCCTGCTCCGTGCAGAGGTCAGTGACGGCTTGGAGGTCCTGGACGGTGTGATCCACGAATAATAAACCCCAAGGTTCTCTCTTAGACTTTGTCCAGAGGCGGCAGGAGTCTGCTTGGAGGAACACCCTCTTGTCCCAGCCAATCGAGCATCCATGCTTCAGCCTGCGCAGATCGTCCACCACTCTGCCAACACATCATTGGGCAACTTTGTCAAGCAGCAGCGTTGAGAAGAACTGCTTGTCGTCACCTTTGATCCTTCAGAGTTCAGACTGATAAGTGCGTTGTCTTATCACTGATAACAGTGTACATCTCTCTTTGCCTGGGTCGAGAAAGCCACGTGATAGCGAATGACACGTGACGTGACGAAGCCGGGCCCGGCGAGTTAAAAATAGATGAACCTAGAACGGAATGGCGAGTGAAGGCCGAGGAGCCCAGTTAGGACAGCAAATGGAAAGAAGTGATTGTCATGAGAGGAGACTCTTTTATTCATTATGGCCATTCGACCTGAAAGTTAAACCATGATACACAGAAGCTGAAGAAAACATGACCGTCCATTGTAGAAAAAAGGAAACCGAGGGAATATCGAAAATAGACACGGCGGCGAAGGAAACAAGACTCTATGATATCCACAATGTCCCGACGCAATCAAAACCAGGTCTAAAAGTTTGTAGTGTTACAGTGCCCGCCTGCGAGCTAGCCGGAGACCCGGCTTCGCTCACAGGTGGGTGCTTTTTATGTCGTCTAATAGCGAAACGTTTAAGCGGTGCTCTCCTTGAGGTAGCTATAAAGTAGCTTGTTAGTATCATCTCCTTCATCCTCAAATGGGTAGCGAAACATACGTAATGAGGTCGTTGCGCTCCTTGCCCTTCTTGAGACCACCGAAGGCCATCTTGGTACCGGGGATGAACTTCTTGGGGTTCTCGAGGTACTTGAACTGTTTGGCGAATACCGCATTAGCAATCGTGATTCGAACTAAAAACGAATACATTGGTACGTACCAAAGTGTTCTCGTCCCAGGTCACACCGGCCTGCTTGTTGGCATCGGTGTAGGAGTAGCCCTCGACCTCACCAGTCTTACGGCCGAAGAGGCCGTGGAGGTTGGGGCCGACTTTGTTGGCACCACCGTCCTCGACAGTGTGGCACTGCTTGCAGCGGGTCTATTTCTAGTTAGCTTTGTTGTCTTCATGATGCGCAGAGTTGGCAAGGGGACTGACCTCGAAGAGCTTGGCACCCTTCTTAGAGTCACCTGGAGAAAACAGCTGATTAGCATTCTGTTTCGCCTTCGCTTTCTCCAGTTCTTCTATTTCGAGCTCGCGCATGCTGAGAGTGGTAGTGAAACAGTAGGCGTCGAAGCTGGTCATGATGGGCACGATGTGAAGTCAAATGTTCGCGATGGAGCTGTCAAACGTGCAATTTGCGCGAGACAATTTGAAACAAGCGACTATGGAATTGCTTCACTGCCAACAAGGATGCGAAAAGAGGGAATGCGAAACATTAAATCTTTTTGTGTTGAATTCAATTCGAAGACTTGTGAAGGGCGTTCATAAGACGCCCAATGTTGACCTTTCAACAACCTTCTGTTTCACTATTCCACCATGTCGCAGACACCATTCTGATAGAGCATCCGACGGATGCCAGTGAATGGTAGCAGCGCGACTGAACCCAGAACAAAGGAGCGAATTGGCGATAAAGGAAGTAGCTTACCGGGAGAAAAGCTTTCAGCGCCCTTGGCCATTGTGAATAATAAAAATAGAGGGTATTAAGGGAATTAAGAGAGGTAGAGAAGTGAAGCGGTATAGTACAGAGACTTGTAGCAGATGAGAGTGAGAGACAATGGAAGAAAAGTCAAGCAAGCTGGCCGAAAGGAAAAACTTGGAGAGGGAATTTGTAGAGCTGGGACCGACTTGCCCCCGACGCCTCCCGTGATCCCGCGACGACCAATCAGAACGCAGATGATTCAGCACGTAACGGGCACTGCCGGGACAGAAATTCGGTCACCGCAATCCCAGATCGAGACGGCATGTGCCCTGGTGAGCGTATTTTCGTTCTCTCAACGTTACATATTTACTTGGTGGGCTTTACAAAGGGAATTTTGTATGATTGTGTTTGTACACCGTAGTGTGACTTTCTACCTAGTCTACTTAGCAACCCTGCTAGAGCTGTCATTGTTGATCAGACGTATGCCGTCATGGTATGATCTCATTCCAGCTCATGGATACTTGTAAGAACGACACTTCGGATCTGGTGGATAAAACAGTGTAATAACAAATTCAGACCTGGCTATTCGCCGAACGCATGGCGAGTTTTTGCCGCTCTTCCACCGGCCTTGGTCCGACTCCGAAGTGGCCTGATGCCTGACCCATTGTTGAGTTCATGCCTCGAAGCCTTGTCGCCTGAGAGGATCTAAACACGTGATCTGATCACCGCCGAAAAAGTTACGATGCCTTCACAGACCAAGCAAGCCATAGTTCTCTAACAAGCCAGCCGCGCAAATCCCCGGGGATAGCCAAAGATGCCCCCAACTCCAATCGCGCCCTTCCTTCTCCCCCGAGGAGTCCCCTCAACAAGAGCCCTTCTCGCCCTATCCAAGTCCAAACCGCGCGCCGCCGCCGCCGGAGCTTACAGTCGCTGCGCATCAACAAAAGCCTCGGACCAAAAGCCGCGCGTACTCGAAAAGCCAGACAAATTTCGCCCACCATCGCACCCAGCGCGGCGCGTCGTTCAAACCAGAAATGGCAAAGTGGTCAACTACCCCGGTCCCAGGTTCAGCGAGAAGGAAGAGGCCGAACGGAAGACGAAGCAGTACCCGAATATGTTCCCGCCTGAGGGGACGGTCATGTTTCGGTTTTTGACGAGTCGATGGATACACATTTGGATTGCTATGGTATGTGTTCTTTTGATTTGTATATGTTTGTGTATGCTAATATTTATGGGTTTCAGGGTGTCCTAACAAGCCTGGCAACATTCACTTTCACGACGAACTTCAAGCACTCGAGTCCCTTTGCGCACTTGCTCCCACCCTGGTCGGGCCTTCTTACTCATCCGATCGATACGATCTCGCAAGCTTTTGCGGTGTTCCGGATGGACGTTCAGCATAGCTCTATGGAAACGCGGGAGAAGAGGAAGAGACGGGTAGAGGATGCGGAGAAGAGGAGACAGTTCCGAGTTGCGCATGGATTGGAGGAGCCGAGTGAGGAGGACCAAGGCCAGAAGGGAAAGAAGGCGGAGATTGATGATCAGTCGCCTGTTGCTGTTGAAGCTCAAGGCCAGGCTCGTGGTGGGGAAGAGTATGTTGATTGGGAGGGGAAGAAGAAGCCTGTTAAGAAGTGGTTGGGCATTTGGTAGGTGGAGGGAGATTCCTCGAGCCTCCGGGTTAATGATGGGAACGGAATTTACAACGACTTGCTTAGCTTTTTGGTGGGCGAGATTCAAGTAGAAAGCCATGTATAGTATAAGAGATTGTTCGTCTAGTGTTTCTCTCATCTCTCATGTATCATGTGTATATACATGTTCATTGTCATTACGATATTCTGCCTCATGGCGGACTTTCTCACGATTGCTGTTTCAACAGAGTTTGTATGCAGTGTCTTCATGCTTTCCCGCATTGCAGCGTATGCGGACTGAGACACGGCTTTGCAATCGTATTTGTCCGTGGGGTGCTTCCGCATCACACCGTGCAACATGCGTACCGGAGAGTAAGGGGCCGATTTCTTCTCAAACCAATCATCCAACCTCCACCCCCTCAAGTCCCTCCAGGACTTCCTCCCCGACGCCTCCCTGCTCCAGCACCATCTTTACCATACGTGCAATAGTAGCTCTCTTCACGCCACCACGTCTCGGCCTCCAAACACCAGGTACTTCCTCCTCACCAGTAGAAGGATTGACAATAGCAGACTCCTCCGCAGCAGCCGTAGAATTTACGGTAGCCACGTTCTCTGAGTTCGGGATACCAGGCTGCGTAAGCCGAGATGGAGGATCGATCGTCCGGATCGAAAGCAGTTTCAGCCGGCCAGAGTCAGTGTCGTGGGTGATAGAAATTGCGAGCACAGCGTCCGCAACGGCAATCTCTTCGCGACTCGGGTCGAAGATGCTATTCTCCGCGACAGAGATGACAAGCAGAGTTACAGGAGGTCTGACCTTATGTGTGGGGATAGAGCCTGGAATAGAGCTCTTCGTGGATTTGATCCGCGGGTACAAGTATTCAGCGGCATCCCAGTCGTCGTCGAAGAACGGGTCTTCCTCGCCTTTCGATTTCAGCTTCGGCAGCTTCGTTGCGAGAAGCGCGAGGTGAGTCGTGAGTGATAAGAGAGGGAGCGGGTAAGACAGCGGCTGGGAAAGTAGCAAGACCTATACATCATTGCAAGTTAGCACACCTCCACAGAAGCCGTTGATAAACGGGAAGAAGACAAAGAAAAACTCACATCAATATACAACCTCCAGTGCCACCTCCGATTAATCACAAGTCTCCCCTTCAAGCCCCCAGCCATCTCATCCCTATCCCCATTCCCATCCCCATTCGAACCACCCGAGACAGATTCCACCAATGGCTCTCTCATCATCTCGGACAAGAAGACCGGGAGGGCATCATCGTCCCTAAACCCCGGAATCTCAATCGCCATCTGCACCCACGATCCCTGTCCCGAAGTGCCCCCAACACCCCCAGAGCCACTCCCATCAGCACCACCATCATTACCACCCTCCTCCCGCTGCTGTGCCTGACTGAGAGCCTGGACCCCGAGCGCAGTCTTCTCCACCTCCGCCTTCACGCCCACAATCGCCTGTGTGCCATCTGCGAACCCGACCCGCGCACTGCCGTTCGTGCCAGGTAGAATGTCTGTCTCCGCCGACAAAGGCCTGAACTGCGTTGGTGAACGCCCATCTGGCCGAATCGGTGTGCCTGGGTGAGAGAGCGATGTGTAAAGGTAGGACAACTCGGCGGGAGAGATGTGTGGCGTCTGCGAAGCAGAAGAAGCTTGGCGTTGGGCCGCCATTCTGGATCTGAATCGGGACTAGAAGGGGATATAGGAATCTTGGTGAGGAAAATGCGAAGATGAGGAACTACTACTACTGCGTTTGCGCAGGTAGTCCGCAACGGAAGCTGGGTAGTTTGTTGTAGGTATGAGTGAGTTCTCGGGGGAAGCTTTGGATATCGCCCGCTTGGTATGGTTATCAGGATTACGGGCAGAAATAATCCATGCTGCAATCATGAGAGAAAAGGGATCTGTTGAGTTGAGCTTGTTCCCAGTCGCGGATTCATGCCGCTTCTCGGGGAAATTCTGCTTCACTCGGACCATCGTTTTTCCATACCGACCAGCCAGTATAAGCTCAGACACACTGCAAGGACGGCGAAGATGATGTTAATAGATTTAGGCTGCGTCCGAGTATACAAAATTATTAATTAATCGATTTATTTTGGGATCCATTCGTTGGATAGTATATATATGACAGTTCCTCTGCCGAATATGGGCAGTATATTACAAGATTGTTTGCAGTCAACCCGACCACCTGTGGTCATGGCGAATAATCAAAAAAGTGTACAAATCAGAAAGAAAGCTTTCAGTGGTGGCACATCATTTCCCATGGTCAGAGTTAATCAGGAGAGAATGAGGGAATAGGTAGGTAGGAATCAGGGAGTGAGTGACGATAAGGGACAAACGAAAGAGCTCGAGGAAGAGATAAGATGGAGAGAGAGTAGGTATATGAGGTACATGATATGTTTATGAAAAGAATGGTGAATCCACGACCCGCGCGGTGGGGGGTCGAAACGGTGTAATTATGCAAGAGGTCAAATATAGGCAGGAAGAAAAAAAAGGGCAACTGGGGTGCCGAAAACGCTNTGCGAGGCCGACTGTATCTATAAAAGGCCGTTGGGGTATGAAGACAAAAAGCCGACAAATGAGAAGAACCCATGGGCTACACCGTGCCCTATAAAACAGGAAAAGGGAAAAGAAACACAGTTTAATCGGCAAAAGGAAAGTAAGGGGAATGAAGGTATTGAGCAAAAGCAAATTGTTGACACCATGTTCCATGCGCCTTATTGAGCAAAACAACCACAAAACTTCCCTTTTAATTAGGTTATACACGACATTGCAGGTAATATGTCACGAGATGCGCAGTGCCACACGTTCACAAAATCCGGATTGGAACATGCACTATCTGTAAGTCGAGCCCGTTAAGAATTTCGTCGAGGCTGGGTTCATCCAGTCACCATCGTCGTATGGCGGTGTAGGCCACTGGCGGGTGGCGCTGGAAGGATCGGATTTCCCGTCCGAAAGTGGTAGGCGTCTGTCCGGTGTACTGTCTGCGTTACCGAAAGACACGCCATCACACTTTGCTGACGGTGAAGGAGTGGGGTAAGGACTAGGCAAGGGGTTGGAGTTCTCGTTGGCCAAGGGGCGGCTGTAGTTTGACGACGTGTCTGACTGTGCAAGGCGTCTAGCAGCCCGGCTTGCTGAGTGGAGGACCTCGTCTAAGAGTTCATCCTCTTCTTCGGGCGTCTCATAGCGGTGGACAGGGTGGTTGGACATTTGCATCGCGCGGCGGGTGCGGCTCGATATTGGCCCACCATTACCACTAGTTGAAGCCGGGCTGTCTCCCAGTGAACGGACAGAACCCTGTGGCATTGATTGCCGTTTCGTAGAGTCGGCAGGAGAGGTGATGTTCACAGGGACGTTGCCAAGGGCTGTAGAGTCCATCGAGTACTTCACGTTCTGGAGAGCCTTGTCCAACTCTGACATATCGGAGTTCTGCTTCGGATCACTAACGTTGGTGGTGTCCAAGGCCAGTGATGAGCGGTTCGACCATGGCATGCAGCCAGCGTTCGCCTCGATGTCATCATTCATGACATTCTGGTTGCGACCAGAGAGCCTGCGTGCACGTTTCCGAAGATGAGAGAAGAAGCTTTCCTTTTGGCTGATAGTGCTGGTGCTGTTGTTTCCAAGGCCGTTGAGTGCCCTCTCCGCTTCTTGTCGATGAACATCGCCGTAGTGGTTACCATGGGAGTTAACCGAAAGCTGGCGACCGATCTTCTTGCTTGACTTAGATCCATTGCTATTTGAATCCCCGTGAGCGGGAGGGTTGGCTTGGGCAGTCACTGCATTGGACAGCGGCGAGACAGGGCGTATTGAGGGAAGAATTGGCATCGGAGCTCCATGGGCCCAAGTAGNACGTTTTGTCGTTGAGTGTTTGGGTTTCAGATTTTGTGAGTCTGCCGTCGAGTCAAAAGAAATTAGAGTTGGCTTGGATGGCTGCTCTGGTTCAAATGTGGGAGCTGGGCTCTCAGATTTCCCGATCAATGACCTTCTAAACCACGATGGTTTGGTCGAAAGGGTGGGCGAATCGTGTGTTTCCTTGGTAGAGGATTTGACGCTCCTCTCGGACTGTTTGCGACCGAGGAGTCGGGCAGTAGAGGATCTTGGCCTCAAAGGGTCCACTGCATCGGCAAAGTATTCATGGTTCATCGCCTGCGTAGAGGTAGGTCGATTCTTCGGATCCCACATAAGACACCATGTCACGAAGTTACTGAGAGCCGCCGGCCACTGCGGGGCGGGCAAGATGCTTTCCATCGCATGAGGCGCCATCTAAGACTACGTCAGCATACCATCCTTTTTAATATATGAGAGCAAACGAACCTTGGGGAATGTGAAACCCAGCTTCTGTGCTAGTCGAGAGCCGTCTCTCCATTCACCACCACCGAGCTTAGATCCGGACTTGCTGTACCAGTTACCTGGGCTGCCCATTATCTCACAGACGCGCCAGACTTGATCGACTTCATTCCCACCGGGAAAGAGCGGTTTCAGAGTAGCAATTTCGACGGCCATGGCACCAACGGCCCACATATCAACGGGCGCAGAGTATTCGCCTGCACGCAGGAGAACCTCTGGGGCACGGTACCATCTGGTTGAAACGTATGTTGTGTATGGTAGTTTTGAGTGAGTTTCACGTGCCAGACCAAAGTCGGCAATCTTCACTGTGTAAGTCGGAGGAGTAGACGGAGGAGTGACCAGATTAGAGTAGCGGCTGAAGGTGGAGTCGTTGGGGGCAGAGGTGGACACCAAGATGTTTTCAGGCTTGATGTCACGATGGAAGAAGTGGTGGGCGTGGATGTGGTCGAGACCGGACAAAATCTGGTAGAGGATGCTTTTGACATGCTTCTGGTCCAGGAACTTGTGGTCCCGCGCCTTCATCAATTGATATAGATTTCCATCCATGTACTCCATGGCGATATGTAGCTTGCGAGAGAGTGGGTCGAGAAAGATGTCAAGGGCTGGCACAAGGTGAGGGTGGGTGGGAAGAGAGCGTAGGAAGATCACCTCCCGTAGCTCTAGACATGGCGCCAATGAATCGAATGTCTTCTTCATTGTTTTGATTGCAACCTGTAGTTCGGATGAGTATAATGGGTCTCTTAGTCATCAGAGAAGGGAGCTCTTACCATCGTCCCCCTCCGGGCAATGTTGGAACCGGCGGTCCGTACACGTGCTACCGCGACGCTACCAAAGCTTCCATCGCCAATTTCTTTCATCAATTCAAATCGATCTGAGAGGGTCGCCATTGAGGTAGGCGGGATGCCCCGCGAGTGGTGCTCGTATNTGACCGTCATCTTGCGTCCTTGTATCTTCTCTGCCAGCAGATGAAAGTAAGAAGGAATTTTGAAGACTGAGGCGGTATACGAATTAGCCCGTGTTGTACAGGAGCCGGCGGCGTCAATTTCGGGGGCTTACCTTTATAGTGTGGGGGTTTTCAGGGAATTAGGAGTATATAAACTCTTGATGAAGTTCGGGTGTGATTAACAGAAGGTTGTCCTCATCATCCGGAGTCAAGCGATCTCAAGTTTGCGGGGAGTGAAAACAATATCTGCCCATCAATGAAGAGAGTCAATGTAGGAGGTTGGGATGAGGGTGTGTGAGGATTGAAGTAAAGAAAGACGAGGAGGGAAGAGGGAAGGGGGTAGTCATGTAGGTCCAGGATGAGAAGCTGAGAAGGAGGTGTCTGGAAGCACGATGGAAGACCCAAAGCAGTGGACGTGATCGATGTAAAGAGATGAGCGGGCCCGTTCCAAGTGGGAACCACTATCCCAAGGGGGTTCCGGCTTGATTGCGGACAAGACGGACT
Organism: Aspergillus sydowii CBS 593.65; assembly: GCF_001890705.1. Lineage (NCBI taxonomy): Eukaryota > Fungi > Ascomycota > Eurotiomycetes > Eurotiales > Aspergillaceae > Aspergillus > Aspergillus sydowii. Next base: position 1,644,672 of record NW_024467863.1, on the reverse strand, counting down.
TTTGGAGGGAGGGAGAGAGCGCGCAGCCCCTGACGCGGTGACAGCTTTCCCGAGCTCTGCAGAGGGTCGAACTCGAAAGCGGCGGCGTGGAGACTGGAGACTAAAGAGGCGGTCGACAACAGATGAAGAGTCGGTGATGTAGATCCCAGCAGGTAATAAAAATCAAAAAATAAAAAATAAAAACATGCAGGTGGATAAGAGAGGGGTCAATATGTCTTGACAGAAGGCACGTCCTCAGCTGCTGACAGAGGGGTGAAAAGAAACGCAGTCAGTCTGATGATACGCAGTGCAGGATTGCGAGTATAGGAGCAAAACAAGAGAATAAAAGAGCGGCAAGAGAGCGACAGGCGAGGAACACGGGGGAAAGGAAATACGAAAAGGAAAACAAAAGAAGAGAGCGACAGCTGCTTGTATTACGGGTTCAAAGCCCGCGAGCGTGATGATTATGCTGAAGGAATGACGGGGGACGCGAGTGGTCGGGAGCAGGAGAGAGAGGGAGAAGCAACGCGAGAAGAATCAAACAGCGCAAGGCCGGGAGTTCGTCTGCTCTGGACTCTGCTGGGCAGAACTAAACTCTGGCTACAGGATTTTAGGTCGACTAACACGACTTAGTGCAGTGAAGAAGACGTTATTCGACGAGGGCCCTGGCTAGCGCTGCCACCAAAACGGTCCCGTAATTTTCCCCCGAAATTGAGCTCCGCGCTCTTCGAGAGTCAAGACGCGGCTCACTCGCGATCGCAAATGACAACTAGTTACATGGACGGGGTTACGAAATAGTCATCTTTGATCGCTACAGTGGCACAGCAACAGCTACGCGGACGTCATCGAGGCAGAGAAATGAGAATCCATGGGTGAGCTAAAAATAATCGTACCTTGTCAACGCGGATAAGGTGGAAGGGAAGCTCCACCGCCGCCCATGGAAAGAAAAGGAGTTTGTTCGTGGTTACCCGATGAAGAAGTGTGAAGACTGAAGAGTTTCAACTCATGAACTCCCGCCCCTCGAGGACAGAAGTACAGCCTTCGATTCTCAATTACTGATGGATCCAATATCCATCCATCACTTGTTTCTGATACTTGCAATCTCCGCCTCGCCGCCAATTTCCTCGTCGTGAGAGGAATTCTTTGTTCCCAGCCCCAAGCCGAGATTTCAGAACTTTGTATTTCGCGTCCAAAAGTGACAGATGCCTGATACAGTGCGCGTTTTATCGTTCCCGCCGTGTCGCTAATTCACCACATTGAATTAAACTGCTAGTCTATCTGCTAAGGGCACTGGTTGGCTGTTGGCGCGAACTCTCCTCCGCTGTCCTGTCAGGCATGAATTGTCAGGTCTCTGACACAGACCAAAAATGAGGGGAACCCGAAGGAAAGTAACTCAATCAGACAAACGATGGATTATCGTGATCAGAGTTTTCAGGTCAAATTCCATTATCTTGGACGTGATCTTGAAGGTTCAAGCAATCAAGCCAAAGCCCTGCCTTAGTGAGGCCCACTTAGACTGGGCCTCGAATCATGGTGATCGTAAGACCAGCCATTTTGGAGACAAGAATGTGCACTGTGTGGTGGTTGTTCCAGTGACAGCATGACATGTGGACGACACGGTGGTCCCCTTGTTTTTACTCATTCGAGATCTTGCTGGCCATAAACCTGTGTTTGATATGTAGAGCTTGTGGATCAGTACAGTTCATGCATGTTTTATCTGCATCAACCTGGCTGTGAATAAGCTAGCATCTGCTGTGTGAGTAAGGGACGCAAGTCTGAACCTGCAAGCCTGCGATAATCGCAGAAGCCTGGGTGGCTGGTCCGTCTTCATCCATCAGGCAACTAACGCTCGAGGTGGCGATTTGGAGAAGTCCTGGTCCCTCTTGAAAAGAAGAAAAAGAAAAGATAGTCTCATGATTCCTGCCAGTGCATCGAATCTCGTACTCCGTACTTTGACCAACGATCCTGGCTCATAGAGCCAAGCCCTCGATGTGACCAGTAAATACAGTCCGCACTTGCATCTTAATGCATACTTTTTATCGGGACGGAGGCGTCCCCGTTGGGTCTATCGATTCTTTGATATGATATCGGGTCGTTGAATCACCACTGTCAACCGAAATAGGCGCTGAGAAGCGCTTCATATGCACCTCAATACGGATGCTTCCGCCATCGTGCATTCGGGGATGCTCCCAAGCCAGACTATTGCGCCAATAATTGCTTCGATCTGCTGGAAGCGCGAATTATGGCTGTCGGGGGGTGATCCAACCGATCTGACGAATATCTTTGGTCAAGGCAAGCTAATAGCCTCCTTACCAGATCGGCCCTAACCTCCAACGTCCACGACAACAAGCAACAGTTTGGTATCGCAGCTTCCGTCAATCCAACCAGGCTACGAGAGATGGCGTGGGTCACGGCATGACGCTGAACTTTCATGTCAAGCTGTTCAAACGTTCAGTGTAGTCATCCGTATGACGACATCGCCATTCAATAATGCAGCTGAAGTAAGTAAGGAGCTCCCCTTCTCACGGCCAAGGAAACCACTTCAATATTACCTGACCGAGGTATCGAAGTAGTTCACAGCCTACCTTGAGCTCTTGTTGGCCCCTCTAATATAAGGAGTGCTCTGCCTTGCTCTCGGTAGTCGGTTCCTGCCTACCTGGGGCAAACTGATGATCGACGATAAGTCATTCGTCCCCAAAAAAGGTTCCAAGAAAAAGGTCAAAATCTTTAGGGAGCGGAGGCTTTCCTTCCCCCTCCAGGAAAGTCCACTGATTATCCAAGTTGTTTGCCACCGATGTTCGCTTGAGAAATGTATTATTATTGGTGCTAGCTTGAACCTTAGGTTGGTATTGCCTGGGTGATGTACTGATGTTCCCCTGTTCCAAACTCTCCTTGACGGGAGCAAACGGCGCTGCCTTTAGTTTGGTTTAGCGTCGGGTGTTCCTGAAGTGAGCCGGGGGATCACAAATATTGGTTCACGGTTCATGGTTGTGGGTTTCCACAAGGGACGGCCGAGAAAAACCGCGGGAAAGTCCACAACAATATCAAATATCAGATCCATCACCAAAAATCCGGTGAAAAGTGCTGTCTTCCTGGAAGTCGGGCAGCGGTATAGCAGTGCCGGTCGCCGGCGATGGGCGTTGTCGGCCCAACTTCTCACCAGACTCACCTCCACCTCCAAACCGTGTGACCCGCCGACTGGCCGGCTATTGGCAAGACGAGGTTCCGCGTCTCTGGGAATGAGCCAGTGACTGGATATCAAGTCAGCGGATTCGGTCGTGGGGCGGCCGGTTGATTCAATTTCATTGCAGGCTGAGTCGCTCGGGGAATGCGGACTGACTCCACTCGGCGGAGGGCCGTCCCAGTTAGTGCTTCCGCGAATCCGCCCACACTCCTCCAGTTTACCTGCTTGGGAAGGCGCACCAGCACCAAGTGGTCGTCTCCTCCCAAGACCAACGGACTCCCAATGGCGCCCTTAGCGCCTGGGGCCGTCGATTCCCCAAGTCTTCCAGAAGGATTTAGGGGGCCCAAAGCGCAGCAGAAGGATGCTGCATCCAGAGTGCTGGGAAACCCCATCGAATACGGAGTATTCCCGATCATCTGCCGAACAACCATCACAAAGGGGCTACCCGCTACCGTCTACTGACGCAAGTTGCGTTGGAGTCTGGAGTCTGGACGCAAAAAGGGGGATTTGGTGCTTGACAACGTGGGACTGCCATCCAGAGGTCTTTCATCCAGTGGAAGCCCCGGATACTTCCTCCCGTCCCGTCGACGACTCTGAGTCTTGCAAGCAGACCGTTGGATAAGCAGGTCATCAGCGAAGATCAACCGACCCTTTCCTGCACATCACGAGTTCGCAACACGCCCCATGCCTTCAACGGACCCAACGGTACATCAACGGGGCCGCATGGTTAATAATCACCCTTGGACAACGTCGCTGCCCACCGTTTCTTGCAATGTTAGTGGTTACAGATTGATGGTTCTGCAAACGCCGAGATACCGAATTAATTTCCGTCTCGCCGGATTTCCAGGGCAACTGTTTGAAATCCAACAAGCCCATCGAATCATTGTTGACACCACAGTTCAAGGCACTTCGCGTAAAACTAAACACTTATTGGTGCTGACACGGGACCCCTATCCGATTGCTCGGCCATCGCTCAGGCTCGCTCCCTGGAGAATGGATCAGGGAAACGATGACTTGCAGACTTCCGAATGCATCCTCCCGGCGATGGTAACCCGGCAGGTCGCCACACTCCGCAATCGAGGACGAGGCATCAGAATAGATGGGTTCACAGCAAATAGCAGCCCGGTTTGTTTCCATATGCGTTACTCGAGTTGCATAAGTCTGCAGCACCCTGGAGGGGAGGGGCGTCGTCTGGCCTTGGTGTAGTGGAGACCGCGATCAACACTGACAGCAACGGCATAGACTACCCACGGGGCCGCAATGCATCTCATAGTAGCTGATGCATGCTCGCCATTCGATTCTCTTGCAGTAGTGTAGATCTAGATTGGGGATTCATCTCGTAAGTCGTGACCCTGGCCGGCCTACTGCTTGACTTGGGACCGAAGGCTCGAATCATACTGAAGTACCAAAAAAAAGCCGTATGCATCAGAAACTGTGTTGTGTTTTGCTTTTCGCCTATACCCGTATGCGCGACTAACACGCATAGGAAGCGGTAGAAAAAGAGGCAGGGAAGGAATAAGTAAGAGTGGTTTTAAACGCGCTCATTAATTCGCTTACAGGTAACCCAGGCCAGTCTTGCGAGCAGGCAAGTGAGTGTTCGCCCGCTTCCTGTATCTGAAGAAGTCGAATTGGTATTTGCTATATCCGTTCATTGGACATCCTATTGCGCTTCTGTTGGAACACCGTGGTGGCTTGGGTGGCGGCATACAGCCCGTATCCATCCCACTGCCACCATGTTAGAGCCCAGAGCCCTACTCTGAGAGCTGGGCTTTACATTTAAACCCCAAGAAGGCCCAGCAATGCTATTTTCCATGGTCTGTGTGCGCGACTTGGGTCTAAACTGCCCTCGCAGCAATAAATGCTGGTATAGCCCTCATCGTCTTATCGTCGGCTCTTCCGTGGAGACCAACGAACCACAATATGATTGATCATCAGGAATTGGTCTCGATCCGAGCGAGCGTCAGCTTTGTTTATTCTAGTTTGGCAAATAACACCCCGGAGGTCCTATAGCTGGGGCCGGTTCCAAAGTCTTGAGTTTTTGTAACGTTGCTGAGCGAGTTGTCGAAATGTGTATGGGTATATCTAAGAGATGTGGTCAGTTCTACGGTAATTCTGACGTATACATAGGAAAAGAAACATTTGTTTATTTATTCCAGAATACGGAAGACCATGAGGGAGCCTCGTGCCGATGGAGCACATCTCATTTAACTTCCACTCGTTGCTTCATATCCAAACAAACCACCTTGGGTTGAACTAGCCATTCTGATGGCGCTGGGTGTCCAGTTTCTGTGACTTTGATTTCTGTAGGTAAGGCGAAAAGCCGACAGATGATAACGAAAGTGTGCTCAATCAAGGCTCTGCGCTATTTTTCTTCTTAAAAGGGAGGCATTTCCTTCTCCCGTTATCATCCCATCTTGTTTGTTTGCCGGCTTCTTTTCTTTTCCCTCTCCTTCTGCAGCTTCAAGCTTGGTTGCGTTTGCTCCTCCTCAGCCTTGCCCATTATTCATCAAGGACTGAGTTCTTCTATTCACTTGCCCGCTCTTCACTGAAATCCTGATTGGCTTTTCAGTACAGACCCCTATTGGAAGGATTGCTGGATGAACACAACCTCTCTGCATTTTAAAGCAACCCTCATCAATACTCGCCACTCGGGAAGCTGTTCGGGCTGTTTTTTGTCTCCTCTTATAAACGTAGTCGATAGCTGAAGCTCTGTGACTTCCAGCAAACGGCGAGAGTAGCAACTTCCGTTTCAATACCATGGGAAGCCGCCGGGGCTCTGGTGTCTCAGGCGCTCCCAGTGCATTTGCTGGCGGCTACAGCGAGGCCATAAAGCGGCAGTGAGTATTGAATGCCCTTCAATTGCCCACATTGACTGCACACGCTAACGATATCCTCCACGAAGGCTCGAAGGAGTCACCCTGCCCGAAAAGTGAGCGGAACACCAAGCTTCCTACGGAACCCCAGAGATACCCATGCTAACAACAGATAGGATCAAATGTAAGATATGCAAGAAATATCGTAACGCGCACGCCTACTCGAAAAGACAACTTGATATCTTCCGTCATGCCCGCGTGGTTGAAGGACAGCGAGCCAACAATGTCGGCTATGCCTCCTGTCGCAACTGCACTGGAGGGCAAGTCATGGAGCTGCGGTGCTGTGTTTGTGATCAGATAAAAGGTCTAGATGATTTTGCTATCAATCAACGCAAGGAGCACGAGCTTGCCGTAAGTCTTTCGCTTTCGGCTTCCTATGTTGCAGCTAGGCTAACACGGCTTAATCTGAATAGCGTTGCCTCGACTGCGTTCAGGGTCATAAGGAGGCAGATCCGGTCGTAGACGAAAACAAACTGCTCACCGACGACGGGCTTTCGACAACCCAGGGCACGATGACTATGGTTGGTTTCACCCCGATTATCTACTCGCACGTCCAGTTTGACTTGTCACTGATAAATCCACAAGAGCTACATTGACAGTTCTATCACCGGCTCAACCAGGCAACTTACTGCAAGTGGTACTCTTGGAGACGGCTCGTCACTTGCTGGCGTGAACGAGAATATTCCCTCAGGAGGAGGGGTGTGGGTTGAGCCCGAGCGCCATGATACCCACAGTAGCAAGGCGTACGGATCTTACGGACATGCCAACCCTTCGATTCCATAGATGCAAGCTCGGTTCACAGCGGATGGGTATCGTATGGAGTGCAAAGATCCAACGCTACTGCAAGTGTGCGTGCCGATGCTAAAGATAGAAAGTTTGCAAAGGTCCCAGTGAGTACTTTCCATATATACTCGAGTACTACAACCAGCCCGCTAACTAAAAACCCTAGGCCTGGCGTTCTGAAATCCCTGAAAACCCCCCCGCTCGAATTCCGGACCTCAAAAATCATGTTGGCTTTGACGATGACGAGGATGAGGATATCACTGGCTATCTCTAGATGCAGCGCCCTCTAGCTCGTTTTACGGTAGGCGCTGCGACCCAGATTGGGCGGGCCGAGGAAACCATGGTTCTTCTGTCGTGGGGAGGTTCCTATTAGGTAGATTTAGATTTGAGCAATCCAGGCAAACCTTTGCTTCTTATCATCATCCCAAGCAAGTAAGCGCAGGAAATAACGGTGCCTGCAGTGCTCAGAAGTACGTGCCGAGAGGGCGACGATCCCCGCCACCGATCTCACGCTTACTGAGGAGGCGGTTCCAGTCAGGCGTCTGTGACGTATGATAGATGGCCTGAATCTGCATCAACGGTCGCGGCTGAAAGAACAAACAGCTTCTAATTTCTTCCCTTGATGCCTGACTGCAGGTCCTGAAACCGGTGCTTCTTTACCCTTTCGTGTTTTGTTTGATTCCTCGACACGAAAAGGAAACTTCTGCGGGGAGTCTGAAAGAACCATTGATTGTCTCACGCAAAGCTCCTGTGCTGCCCCTCACTGTCTCGACTGCTTTGTGCGCCACCTACTCTCACTCACAAAAGCCTTCCAGGACACAAAACTCTTTTTTTGTCTCTTAATCATTGTTCCGGAACTCTTGTCATCCGAGATTCTCTCTTACAAACGTCAATATTGCATGGTTATTGTTTGGTAAACGGAGATCCAAACCGTCCTGATGGCATACGATGGCTTTCAGCATGATTTTAATCCTTACGGCCAGCCGGACAATGCCAATCCTATAAACCCCTCTGAGGGGCACCCATCATCCTACGATCCTCCTTATCCATATCAGCCCGCGTCTGAGCAACTCAATATGCCTCAACCGCAAGCCCCTATGAATACTGTCCCTCCTCAGGGTTACTATCCTGAACCGCTGCGCGAGCAGGCATCCTGGCCCCCTCCACCTCCCCCCCAGACGGGTCGCATCAACGACGCAGTGAACTCAGCCGTCGGAAATAGCGGTGCCCCATCATCTTATGTGTCGCCCGATCTCGTGGCGCAGATAACGGCAAATGTGATACAACAGCTTGGAGCGGCTGGGATCAACAGCCCAGTCAGCAACCAGCACCCTTCTCAGCCGCCTCCCCCGCAATGGGGGTCGCCTCAGCCGTATCAACACCCTTCAGCGCCACATACCCCTACAGTTTCGCACAGCACACCTTCGCCATCCGTCCCGGTATATCAGCAGCCTCCCCCGCCTCCCGATATCTCAGGTGCGCCCCATATACACCCCAGGCCGAGCCCAACCCCTCCTCAAGAGACAAGGGAATCGCCTGCCAGTCAGTTCAGCGAGAACGGCCAAAGAGGTGATCCACGCCCGAACCCTCCCCAGAGGACCGATACCTTCCCAACAACTTTAGAGAAGATATGGGGGAGGCTCTTCGACAATGGCAAGCCAACCGAAAGACTGGGACAGTTTCTGCGTGGGATCGCAATGCACTTGGTAGGCTAAGGCCGAATAACCCAGTACGAACTCTGTTCTAACTTCCAACCCGCTTAGATCGAGAATTATCCTCCTGGGAACACGATCGTTGTCGTGCCAGACAAACTCCAGAAGTTCTACGCAGATACCAATATCGTATCAGACCCTTATCCATGGCAAGGTGAAAAGGTTCTCTACTCTTTGGGTTTTCTTGTTACTAAATCTGAACTAGATATTTTTGACGACCGAACGTCCTCAATCTCGAGATTATTCCGTGACATCGAAGCTGAGCATCATCTGGTGCAGGCCAAGCTGGACGAGAGGCCTGACATTCCTGGTCTCACACCGCGAGGATTTGAAGTTTTCGCTACGCTGATGATCCAAGCACATCCAGACAAAGAGTACGAGCGGTTGCAGAAGGCCGTACTAAACATGCCAATCAGCAACCCAGACAACAGAAAGGAGCGATTCCCAAAAGAAATACCCCGGCGGCTATTCCCGGAAACGCCCAATCTTCGTTTGCGCGATGTGCTTGACCAGCATATCATGAAGCACTGTGGCGTGGAACTGCCACCAATTACGGACGAAGAGATCGATAAGGTCGCTGCCCAGCGCCATAAGTCGTCTGCAAGCCCTGCTGTTTCTATCGCAGAATCGAGTCACCCACCGAGTCACTCGGTCTATCACTCAGCTAATGAGCGGGACAAGAAAGGATATCACCCGCCAAGTGTAGCCGTCGTCGATGACGAGGATGAGGAGCAATCTCCTCCTGCTATCGAACGAACGCGCAAACCCTACTCTGCTAACCCAGGGGGAGGAAAAGTTTATGAAGGACCGGGAACCCCTACACACCGGCATGCAAATTCATTCTCCACGAGCTCCGGCGCCAGAGATGCCCGGCCCTCAGGCACCCGTGTTACTCGCTCCCCTCCATATCGTAGCGGGTCTACAGGCCCTCGACGCCCCAGAGCAGACACATCCACGCGATCCAGGAGCCACTCGCGCGGATTCCATCCCAGCAATGACTACAGGCGCTCGGAGCCTGACCTCATGAATGGTCCACGGAACCCAGGACAAACGTCAAGCGGGGACTACTACCACGATCAGCCGTCTTCATCGGCGCACACAGGCGATCTGCTTGACCAGTACCGCGAACTTGACAGGAGTGCAGAAGACCAGAGGCTCTATGAACAGATCCGCGAGCGTGAAAAGGAGCGCGAGAAGAGCAAGTATCACGATAACCTCCCCTCACGGTCTACCTGGTCGGGCGACGAAGATTACTACCGCGGTTTGCTCGGTGGACAAGGTGGTGGACCAGTTGGATCGGGGTCGGGATATGACTACAAGCCTTATCGGTAATTGCTGCATTTTGATTTTTGGATGTGATGTGTTCGCAATCTGTACATCTAATATTTGTCATTTACATGCGTTCTTTTAGTTTCGTATGGTTTGCTGCTCTTGGGTGAAATAGCGTTGCTTTGACGATTTATGACGGACGAATGATATCCATATGCTGTTTGTTATCAGTCATTGTATACCACAGATGTACGCGCTGCTATTTAAACATATTTAATGTGATAAACACGTATATAACCCAACAGTTTAGGTTGGGTTGCTGCGCTGTCTGGTTTCGATCTCGCGCATATACTCCTTTCCCACCTCCCGAGCGACCCTCGCCTCTCGCTCTCTCAATGCCTCCTCCCGCTCCCATACTTTTTCTATCTTCCTCCTCTCTTTCTCCTCCCTCTCGGCCTTTCGCCTTTCCCTCCTCCTTAACCTCACATGCTCCTCTTCAATTTTGCTCCCCTCCTCATCAGCCTCCACCCTCAGAGCAGCAATTTCCCCTTCCCCCAAAACCCACGGCACAGAAAGCACGTCAACCAAAAACCGGCAGCGCGCCTCCACAAAGCGCATCTCAGCCTTCGTATCAGGGACCGTGAAAAACCGCTCAAGCTGAACCTGCATCGTCGCGCGAAAAACCGACAACGTGCCCTTGATTTGAAACAGTCGTCCCGGCTGCAGAGGAGTGATGTCCACCGGGGTTCGTGTTGTTGACGTCACATGGTACTCTTTGGGAGTCGCGCCTCTACCGCCATCGCCATCATTCGCTTCTTTCGGGGCATGGGGTGTAGTAGATGAATTCGCAGTCGAAATGAATGCAGGATTCCCCTTCAAAACAACAATGTCAACCGTCGCACCGGTGCTATCATCGAGCGTTAGAATCGTCCGGCGCGGAACGTCAGAGCGCGCCACGATTACGCCGACTAGATTCACAAAGCGGATCGGATGGTTTTGGTAGAAGAATAGGCCTTGTTCTATTTAATCCCGGTTTGAGTGCATTAGCGATAGGTTAGACAAAGCAAAACGCGAGGAAAAGCAACAACGAACCTCCTCCAAACTCTACCCGTCTCTTCAACCGATGAACATCCGCAGCACCTATCTTTACCCATATGAAATTCGTACGCGAGGCCCTGAAGCAAAAGGCCGGGTAGAAGGTGAGGTTGGGCTTTGACTTGAGCTTCGCGGCATTGTTGTTGGTGTCATTGGTTGCCATGCCATGAGATCGGATCGTAGCTCGGGCTCATTTTTCCATTTCTTGGGTTTGTATATCCGTCCACGATTATTCTGTGTGCAACTTTTGTTGGCCTTTATGGGCGTTGACGGGGTAGTTTTGTTTTTGAACTCCCGCTCAGTTGTCATTTGGGTTTGGAGTTTGGGTCCCGAGCCGTTGATGGTGTCATGTGACCTTGTTTACTTGCATTGAAGTATGAGGCCGATTATTCTATAGATCGACTTGGCTTACCTGTACATTAGTTGGCTAAAACTTGAGTTAGTCTGGTATTTTCATGAGCTGCGCAGTTACCGGGTTCACATATTCGTGGAGGTGGTTCTTGGTGTCCGACGGGCACCGTGACAAACAGTCCCAAGATATTCTTTTGCCCGACAGATGGTCCAAGGTCCGACATTTGAGCAGCAATGATATTAGTCGCCTAAATAATTTCTCAAATTCTTAGAGTTATTGATTTGAATTAGAGAGGCCTTGGTTAATTGAAATGTTGCAGGAAGAGACGCATAAACGTTAAAATATATATATCAACTATGGATGTCAAAGTTCATTTTCAGATAAGAGAAGAAAGCTTATCATATCACACGGGAAATAACACCAGAAATCTATAATTTACTATGTACATGCCAAGGGCCCTGTTATCTGATCGTAGCATAAATTTGTGCATGCGGAAAATGCAAGAAAACCAGCCGTATGTTAATGCTGGACTCCACAATAGATGTCGAAAAAACCACTCCCTGCATGGAACATTCGAGTTGATGTTAGCTAACGATACTCGAAAATAGCCCAGTAAATGACGAGTCTCGCAATTTTTCCACGATATGTGGGCTTTTTGGCTCCATCATGAGTGATTGATAATATTTTCTTTTGCCCTTTAACCAAAGCGAGTCGCTGGGCCGAGACACAATCTTATCAGATCCTGGATCTGTCACTTTAGCGTCTTTACTAGTGTGTACTTGACTAACGAGATCCACTTGTAACACGGCATGATCCACGTATTATATAAATTACGCCGATACAGGCGTATATTTCGGACAGGACTGAGAAGCCACTTGACTTACTAGAAGACTGCCAAAGTGGAATTGCAAAGAAAGGCAGAAGCGGACCCATTTCAGAAGACCCGCTAGCAACCAAGCACATGATGAAACCATCTGATAAGAGCTCAACCTGAGTCTCTTCCTCCAACTCTACCCCTCCATACAATTCCAATCTCCGAGCCCGCCCCCTCAGAGCTTCATATCCCAAGATGTACTCCAAATTTTGGCCTGCAGGAGGCCTCCCAGGCCGTCTCCATCACTACGTACGTACCAAGTGCTCTGTTTAGCACCCTCCAAGTTCTAATTCTCTTACGCCGGTAGACCGAATCCCTTGTAACCTTTGAATTCACAACATCAGCAACTCCCAAACCCCATTCCCTCCTCTTTGTCGGAGGTCTGGGCGATGGCCTCGCAACTACCTCCTACATGGCCGACCTCGCTCAAGCCCTCCAACCAACAGACTGGTCCCTGTTCACGCTCAACCTCACATCCTCACACTCTGCCTGGGGCCTCGGCCACTTAGATCGCGACACAGACGAGATCGCACAATGCCTGAATTACATCCGGGACTACAAGACCGGGAAACTCACCAACAGCACCCTCAACTCGAACGCGAAAATAGTCCTAATGGGCCACTCCACGGGCAGCCAATGCGTCCTGCACTACCTCACAAAACCAAACCCCCACACAAGCGCCAAGGGCTTCGACTCCCACCTCCAGCACGTAACGCGCACAAAGCTCGACGGCGCAATCATGCAAGCACCTGTCTCAGACCGCGAAGCCATCCAATGGGTCCTTAGCCAGGGCTGGATGGGTCGGACCCCGGCGCAAGTGCAACAAATCTACAAGGACCTCGAGAAGCTGGCGCGCGAAGAGGTCGCTCGGAATCCGGACCCTGCGTTTGATAGCTTGCTGCCGCTCCATATGACTGGGGTCATTGGGTACCCCGGAAATGTGCCGCTGTCAGCGCGTCGGTTTCTGAGCTTGGTTTCGCCGGAAAGTCCAGCGAGCCCGGGAGAGGATGACCTGTTTAGTTCAGACTTGGGCGAGGAGCAGCTGGCGGAGACGTTTGGGAAGGTTAGGCAGGGTGGCTTGTTGGCGCATAGGTTGATGGTTCTGATTTCCGGGTCGGACCAGGCGATTCCGGACTGGGTTGATAAGGACGGCTTATTACGAAAGTGGAGGAAGGCGCTAGATGGTGGAAGGGCTGAGGGCGAAGCGGAAATTTGGGATGAAGAGGGGAGTGGGCTTGTGCCTGGGGCTTCGCACGCCTTGAGTAACGATGATCAGGCGGAGCCGAGGAAGAACCTCGTTGGGAGGGTGATGACGTATTTGAAAGGTGTATAAAGTGTTTTATTGAGGGTACAATGTCAAATAGAGCTGTTATATATAGACTCTTTCGTTTATCCAGATCTAGAGTGCTTCTCTATCAATCTATAACTCCGTTTAAACATTCGATAATGGCCAAGTAAATAAGTCGTAAATTCGTCAAAAGGTCGTAAGCACATGATGGTAAAGGCTGGTTCAGAAAGAAGCTAAAACACTACGCCCTTGCTTTGAGCGTCTTTGCTGAGCTTTATGTCTCTAATCAGGAACATCCAGATCAGAGAAAGTGCCATAATAGCCGTACCGGCGGTCAGCATCTTGGTTTGTGTTTCAGCATAAGCAAAGGCAATAGCATTTCGGACTGGTGAGCCTATGGGATAGCTGAGTTGAATGTCGAGAGACTCATAGATGATTCGCCAGTCCGCCTTTGCAGACTCCGGGAGTAGGCGCTTCAACGCCCCTGGTAACGTGTTTGTCCAAATTGCGCCGGAGATGCTACTTCCCACTGCACCTCCCATGGAGCCAAAAACGCCCAGGAACGCAAGGGCGGAAGCAATATTGTTGTGATCAGACGCGGCTGAAACTGCAACCTGCTGGCAGCTGATAATGGTACTGCCCCCGAACGCAATGAGCACCTGGCAAATGATCAAATAGCCCACAGACCAGCCGGGTTGGCGGAAGTAAACCATCAGGATCACTCCAAGTATGTATAGAGGAACGGCCCAAAAGAGTAGCCATCGGAATCGAGATGTCTTTTTGATCAAGAAACCAACAGCCAGGAGCCACACCCCGGAAACCACGTTAAAGATACTGTTAATGTATCCCGCCATTGAGATGCTTGTCCCATAGACTATCTGCAGATACGATGTGTAGTATTCGTTCCAGCAGTAGAAGGCGATCTGATACGAGGTCCCCAGAAGACAAGCTCCAAGAACCGTTCTAGAGGCCAGCAACTCCCACGGAAGAAAGGGAACCGGTGCAACAAAGCGCTCTGCCAAGACAAAACCGACTAGACAGACGACGCCAGCAACAAGCATGGTAATAATATAGGGAGACTTCCACTCATTGGCTGTAGACCCAGCAATGGTAAACGGAAGGAGGAAAAGCACTAGACCAGTCGCCAGAAGAAAGACACCCAGAACTGATGAAAGCAATCAGCGCATGCATGCAAATTAAGCGGTATCGTCACTCACGGTCTAGCTCTACAGCATAGAAGGCAATGTTCTGTATAAATGTCCGGCCGTTGTGTTCCTTTTTGGGCAGAAGACCTTGGTGCTTCGCCTTATAACGATTGTACTGAAGAAGACCGAACATTGGAAAGGCGATGATGGGAAGGATAATCGCAAAACTGCCATACGCCCACCGCCAATTGTAGGCATAGAAGCGCTCGGAGGCAGCCGAGCCTGCAAATGCGGTGATGATGTAAGGTGACGAAGTGAATGCGTACGCAAGGCCTCGATCGCGGAGCGACGATGTATCAGCTGTGATCACGTCGATACTGAAGATCACACCAGCAAAGCCAATGGTGTAGAACATCTGCGATTGTAAGCTTCTTGTTGCACATATTATGCACCAATACACCTACTTGTGATATGCAATAGGTTGTGATACCCGTACACGTCGCTGACAAGACGAGACCCACTGTCGCAAACACCACCATTATCAAGAAGCCGATGGAGCGATCCCAAACATTCAATATCTTTGCCAGAGGCATATACGTTGCGGATGACATGACGCTGGACACGATGTAGATGACGGGAATTAAGGAATGCGATTCGAAGCCACTGGTGATAAAGGCCGAGAGATTGCTGGTGATTGAGGATTGGAAGGCATTCACAAAGTACAAAAGAAACATTCTGTTGCCCCGTCGCGGTCAGTTATTGCTTTTAACCGGAAGCCCACCGTATGGAATACTCACAGGACGTAGGCCGCTACTAAAGATTTCTTCGACCAGGCCAACGTCATGGCTTCAGCTTGCTTCACCCCATCCTGAGCGGTGTCTGAATATTCTGTGGGGGCATGATGCCCTGCGATCGCGGATGGATTGGCACCTAGCAAAGGGGTGTCTTCACTGTTTGAAGACTGCGATCTCTGAAGCACTGACATCGTGGCATTGGCTGTTTTCTCACGATCGCACAAGGAGACAGTAGGTTTCCTTTGCCGGGGGTTGTCAGTTGGCGACTTTGCGACAAAGGTGACGGTGAAGGAATGCCGGAAAGCGCGGGACTCTGGCCATTATCGCCCACCAAGAAGCGATGGAGCTGTGCGGAGAAAAATCGTGAGAAAATCGGAGAGGATTGAACGGTTCAGGCTGTACGTATGGTTTTGTATAGATTACATCAGATTAGATATTACCGTTTATTACCTAGCGGGAATAATACGGACCCACGTGCCTTGTATTTTAACTAGTACTGTGGAAACTGATCCCACGGACTCGGATTTGAGTGTTGCTTTTGGTATCCATCACAGCTTCTTCGCCCAAAGAGCCAAAGGCGTTCAGACCCCGTCGCGATGTCGGCACATCGCTTTGCCCTCTCAGGCTCTCAGCCCATCTCGGGTCTTTCCATCCACTGGCTAGAGATTGATAGTTGTGACCCACTTACGTAACGATGGCTTGCTTTCCCCTGCCCATCCCATGCCTTACTGACGCGCATTTTGTTACTACAGACACACTAGTATCTGTCTGCGCATGATCAACGTGGCTCTTCACAAGCGTCCTTAATACCGGTGGAGTCCCATCAGATAGGAGAGGGTGGGTCATTTTTTAATCCGTGGAACCGCCATATTTGTAGGGCCATGTCGCCGCCAGCCGACGACATGGTCTTCGATAAATTGAGCAATTCCCAGCTGGTGCACTTGGCGACTGCGCCAAGTTCACACTGCAGATTTTCGAACTCAGGATGAAGATTGTTCAGAATCTAGCGGGCTTCCCTCGCTTGCTGCTGGCCGGCAATCCTTCGAAAGTCGACCTGGGCATGCTGTTGGTCGCGATCGCGAGCGCAATAGCATCGGGTGTCCCATTTCCGTTGATTGGTATCGTTTTCGGTCAGCTTCTCGACGATTTTAACTCGGCGACATGTAGTAGTGAATCCGATACGTCCGGCTCTGATTCCGATCCCGATTACCAAGGAGACATCAACGACAAGATCCTGCTCATTGTCTACCTGGCAATTGCCCAATTCGTTTTAATCTACATCCACCTTACATTTTGGACGCTGAACGGCGCTCGATTGGCGCAGCGACTGCGAGAAAACTACCTGCAGAACCTACTACGCCAAGAGCCGTCATACTTTGATGACCTTCCACCGGGAGAGGTAGCCTCGCGGCTGAATAACGACATCCAAACAATCCGCTCGGGTACTTCAGAGAAGGTAGGAATATGCCTTTCAAGCTTTTCCTTTTTCGCCACTGCGTACATTGTTGCATTCATCAAGGATGCCAAGCTTGCAGGAATGCTGGTTTCGTTGATTCCAGCCTATTTCTTGATGTCATTTGTGGGAAGCCACTATATCGAGAAGTATTCTGGTGTTATGTCAAACTATGCCGCCTCTGCCGCTTCGATTGCTTCAGAGGCGCTTTCAAATTTCGTCGTTGTACAGGCCTTTGGAGCGAACGACCGCTTGGAGGAGAAATTTTCCAAAGCTCTCAAGTCCTCAGAACATGAAGGGTTGAAAAAGGCTACTGCGGTTGGCATACAATCCGGAGTTCTGTATTTCATTGCTTATGGAGCGAATGGTTTGGCATTTTGGGAAGGGAGCAGACAGATTGCTCGTTCCATGAGCGGTGATGGGTCCAGTGGAATTACTGTTGGTGCTACATTTACGGTCATCTTTATCTTGGTGGAAGGTTAGTAACCCTAAGTTCGACCTTGTCGCACAGCTTGCGCTGACATAGATGAAGCGACGTTGCTACTGAGCCAGGTCGCACCATTCCTGCATTTATTTGTACAAGCCGTCGCTTCATTTGAGAAGTTGCGTGGAGATATCGACCGTGAACCGTTGATCGATGGAACTACACCTTCGGGTGTCCGCCTCCCACGGGCCGAAGGCGGCTTCGAGTTCAATCAGGTTTCGTTCACCTATCCCTCGAGGCCCGATATTACCGTTCTCGACAAGGTTACTCTCAGTATACCGGCCAACAAACATACTGCTCTTGTCGGTCTCTCGGGAAGTGGCAAGTCAACCATTGCCGGCTTGGTCACAAGGTTGTATGATCCCACGGAGGGCCATATCACCTTCGATGGGCATGATCTTCGTAACGTCAATACCCGTGACCTGAGAAGTTTCCTCAGTTTAGTACAGCAGGAGCCATCGCTACTGGACCGTTCCCTTTTGGAGAATATCGCACATGGCTTGGTTAATTCAAGCGATGCTACTCATGCGTCATTGAAAACTGCTCTCCACAGTCCCGAACTTGCGGAGATAGCGCGAGAGGCTAGAGAGGGAAATGATTTGATGGGCGCAGCAGAGAAGAAGGGTCCAGAATTCGTCGAAATTGTCAAATTGGTCCAGAAAGCAGCAGAACTCGCAGATGCGGCTGCTTTCATCACGGCATTGAAGCATGGATATGGTACTATCGTGGGTTCAAGTGGGCGGCTAATTAGTGGTGGTCAAAAGCAACGCATAGCGCTTGCCAGGGCCCTCGTTAAGGACCCCGCCGTACTAATTTTGGATGAAGCCACAGCTTCCTTGGATTCACGAAGCGAACAGCGTATCCAGCGCGCCATCTCGAATATTGCTAGCGGAAGAACTATGATTACAATTGCTCACCGGTTGTCGACAATTACCAACGCAGACAATATTATCGTTATGCACAAGGGAAATATCGTGGAGGAGGGAGACCATGCAACATTGATGGCGAAGAACGGAGCATATGCTGACCTAGTCAAACTGCAGACTCTCGGGTCTACCATTGACAGGAACGAATCAACAGTCAGTGTTGACAGTATCAGCAAAACTACGCAGGTCTCTTCAAGCGATGACGACCTAGAGAAGGTCAGTTTGGCAGACATCGACGAGAAGAAGCCCACAACGAGTGAAACTCCGGTCACCGACTCTGTAGAGGAGTCGGAAGACCCCGAGACACCGACCAAATCACTATGGGCTCTTATACGGGGTTACGCACCTGCCGTGAGGCCACATCTACTCATCATCGTTGTCGCCCTTCTTGGTTCCACTATTGTTGGAGGTGCCTTCTCTGGTGAAGCCGTGATTTTCGGAAAGACAGTTGGGAGCCTAAACCCATGTAACAGTCCGGAAGACATCCGAAACAAAGGTGATTTCTTCGGACTCATGTTTTTCGTACTCGCAATCGTCGAGTTCTTTGGGAACATAGCTAGTTGGGCCGGGTTCGGGCGGGTTTCTGAGAAAGTTGTCTACACAGTCCGCGTTCTATCTTTCCGATCGCTGATGGAGCAAGACCTCCAATGGCATCAATCTAAGGGCCGAACACCTCCTTTACTCCTCTCGTATATAACCAGAGATGGTAGTGCCTTGGCCGGGTTGAGTGGCTCTGTGATTGGAACACTGTTTTCAATTACCGTCAATCTCATCGCTGCCATCATTATGACCCACATCATTGCCTGGAGAATCGCTTTGGTTTGCCTGGCTCTAGTTCCGCTTCTGCTTGGAGCTGGTATTATGGAGCTTTTAGTTCTTGGAAAGTTTGAAGAACGTCACGAGAATGCTTATACCAAATCGGTTGACATTGGTGTTGAAGCAATTACATCTATCAAAACGATTGCGTCCCTTTCTCTAGAGGACGAAACATTAGGAACCTACCGGCGGTCCTTGAAGGGTCCACGCAAGGAGACGCTTTCGGTCACGCTCCAGGCAAGTTTCTGGCAAGCGATGACTTATTTCTTGGGTAATCTCGTGAACGCTTTGGCCTATTGGTGGGGTTCCAAACAAATTTTAGCGGGCAACTATGACCAGACGCAGTTCCTGATCGTGGTATTCTCCCTTCTTGTTAGTGCATTGCTATGGAGTCAAATGTTTGCACTCGCGCCAGAGCTTTCAAATGCCCGAGCTGCAATGGCCAGATTACTGGGCCTTATCGAGGCAGGGTCAGACAAAATGCAGGGCCGCGTACACAGTCGTTCTCTCACTGCGCCGCCGCCGTCAGAAGACGCTGAGGCAGCTATCGAAGCAAAGCCGACTCAGCCGTCAGACAACAAGGCGTCCAGCGTCCAGCTCCGTGACATCCACTTCTCGTACCCTGCCCGACCGGACATTAAGGTCCTAAATGGCCTAACAATTGATATCAAGCCTGGTAAATTCTGTGCCCTCGTTGGGCCTAGTGGTGCCGGAAAATCAACAATCATCTCCCTAGTGGAGCGCCTCTATACGCCAGAGTCAGGTTCCATTCTCATCGACGGTAACGACATCACAAAGCACCGAGACGTAACATTCCGCAACTCAATCGCCCTCGTTCCCCAAGAAAGCGTTCTCTTTGAAGGTACAATCAAATTCAACATCGGTCTCGGCGCGAAGCCTGGCCATGAAGTCTCCATGGCCGATATTGAAGAAGCCTGCAAGCTAGCCAATATCCATGACACCATCCAAGCTCTACCGGACGGTTATGAGACCCTCTGTGGTCCTAACGGGAGCCAGTTCTCCGGTGGCCAGAAACAACGACTTTCCATTGCCAGAGCTCTTGTTCGGAAACCGAAAGTGCTGATTCTTGACGAGTCGACTAGCGCGCTTGATGCGGAGTCGGAGAAACTTTTGCAGGAGGGGCTCGAGAGGGCTGCGAGGGGAATCACAGTGATTGCTATTGCACATCGCTTGCATACGATCAAGAAGGCAGACGTCATTTTTTTGATTGAGGCCGGTCGATGCGTTGAGTACGGAACGCACGACGAGCTGTTGGCCAGCTCGGAGAGCTACAGGGCCAACGTTATGCACCAGACGGTGGCGACCTGAGGAGTTTGACAAGTGATATTCGGGAACTGGTATTATGCGGTAATTTATAGAGTATAGAATATAGAATTTATAATTGTTCTGTTGGCGAGAGAAGACCCTGAAATCGACGCCTGTTCAATATCTGTCTGCAACACTCGTAGCCAACTGAATGAGCGCAGTGACATGCAACATGCCAAGATTTCCGCTAATTTGTCTCTTGGCAGACATGTGCCCAGCCGGGGACTTTGGCTTGGATAAACGATGAAAAGGGTCGATTTAAACGTCGGTTGACAGTTCTTGCACCACTGTTTGTTTCTTTTCTTCCCTCACACACTGGAACCCCATTGTCTCTCGTGGGAAAACGGTCTGTAATGCTCGTCCCAACACGCTCGCGACAATATCTCGTCCCTCCGCGCACTGAATCGGAAACGGCGCAGTCATGCAGAAGCAGCAGGCCCTGGGCGTCGAGACTATCCCATGCTGGGTCGCTTGGGCGAGGCCATTCGCCATACATGGTATCTAGGATTCACGTCTTTCGGCGGACCACCGGTTCATTTCCAGATCTTCCATACGCGGTTTGTTGAGCAGGAGAAGTGGGTTGATGAGCAGACGGTACATATTTAATTAGCTAAAGATATTACAGAAAGAGATACTAATTGCTGCGTCTAGTACCAAGAGCTGTTTGCCCTATGCCAGGGTCTTCCGGGGCCGGCATCTACAAAGATGTTATTTTGTCTAGCGTTGCTCCACGCCGGATTTATCCCGGCCCTGCTTGTATTTCTCCTCTGGTGGTATGCATACCGACTACCAACTCGCCATCTATGACGGCTTGCTTACTGTTATCGATCGACCAGTCTCCCTGGCGCAATCGGAATGTACGCCCTGTCCCTTGGCGTGCAACGCATTGACCAGACTCTCCCGGAACCCGTCTACGCCCTTCTCTCCGGCCTGAACGCCTCAACTGTAGGCATAATTGCTCTTGCAGCTGTCCAACTAGCTGAGAAGGCGATCCGTGATAAGATCTCCCGGATCTTGGTGATTTTCGGCGCATGCGCTGGCCTCTGCTATAGCGCACTTTGGTACTTCCCGGTCCTTATGGTCATTGGCGGTTTTGCCACTGCGATATGGGATGGATGGTTGTATCAGCAGATTGCGAGGGCAAAGAGGGCGTGGAAGGATAGAAACCGGCAGCCTGAGCCGGAGGGCGATACACCCAGTCTGCGGAGCACGGAACCTACATCTGCGAGGAACCCAGCACAGGAGACGGGGACAGAGATGTTACGAATGAGGAAATCTGGTACAGGGCCTTCGTCGCAGAGCCCAGCCAGTACTCCAGCTGCGGTGGAAAGGGAAGGGCACCCATCTGAGGACCACATAATCCGCACTCGTGCTGGGGCTGCAATTCTTGTCCTCTTCTTCGGTATGTCCCACTTGGAGGTCCAAACGTGACTATGGATAAGCTAACCCTGGAACCACAGCCTCCTTCATCGCCATTCTTGTTACGAGATCCAAGCTCTCTTCACCCCCATTAGCTCTCGACCTCTTCGCAAACATGTACCTAGCTGGCACAGTAATCTTTGGTGGCGGCCCTGTTGTCATCCCCATGCTCCGGTCCTACGTTGTAGATCCAGGCTGGGTTTCAAGTCGTGACTTCCTTATCGGCCTCGCTATAATCCAAGCCTTTCCCGGCCCAAATTTCAACTTTGCTGTCTTTCTTGGAGCACTCGCTCTCCAAAAAACACCCTACCCAACCATCCTCGGCGCATTTCTTGGTGGACTTGGGATCTTCTTCCCCGGAATCACGCTTGCTGTTGCAATCCAGTCCTTCTGGCGTGTCTTGCGGAGGCAGAAGTATGTTATTGATTTCCTCCGTGGGGTGAATGCAGCTGCTGTAGGATTGGTCTTTACAGCGGTGTACCGGCTTTGGGAAATAGGGTATCTAGCTCCGTCAGAACAAGAGGGGCAGAGCCTGGCTAAGGAGCCTTGGTGGGTCGTTGTTGCTGCTATTACTTATGCCGAGAGTGCCTGGTTTAGGGTTCCCCCTGCAGTGGCGATTTTGATAGGTGCAGTGCTTGGATTGTGTTGGTATGGTGTCGTTAAACCTGCTTGGTGATGGAGTGTATAGGAACAAGCTTCTAGCCGAATGCAGGTCTCTGAATTTGACAAGACAAAGGCGGATAAAGGAACTTAGGTCTAAAACAATCTCTCGAACATCTTATGGGCTGGCTATCTATGAGAAAACAAAAAAAGAAAGAAAGATCTATATACTATCCTCGTGAAAAGAGTCATACAAATGGAATCATTCATCCAAAGCCAAGACACCTTCGGGGGCTCTAACCAGCTCCTCCACAGTTCTAGCCAACTGATCCAAGACCTCATCCACAAACTCCACATCCCTCTCGCTTCCAACAACACCAAAGTGCAACTCGCCCTTGCGCACAAACGAGACAACCTTAACCGGGTGCGCGGCGTCGCCGTGCGGGTTGGAAATATCAACCCTACATTCCCCACCAGCGAACGGCATGGCATCAAAGTCTTCGTGGTCCTGGTGGTGGACCATGGAGTCGAAGAAAGTAGCAGAAGACGAAGACGAAGACGACAGCCACTCTGTGCAATTCTTGGCAATGCGCTCAAAGCCCAGGAAGTCGTGCGCAGCTGACTCGGCGCTCTGGGACTGCACAAAACGGAGGAGAGAGGTTGGGGTCCAGGATTGCTGGGACTGGAAGGGGACGCGGATAGGAGTGAACTGGTAAGTAGGCCCGATAACGTTCTCGGTGTTGTCGATATGTTCGAGGATGCGGCCCGACGTGACACTGCCGAAGGTGACGTCTCTTGTGCGCAGGCGGCGAGAGAGAAGCACAGCCCAGGCTGCGGTGAGGAGGCTGGCTGTGGTGAATTCTTCGAAGGGCTGGGTTGGGGTGTTGACGACTTTGTGGTGGAAGACGCCCTTGTCTGATGGGTTTGGGGGGTTTGTTTTACCAGGGAGTACGGAGAGCGAGGAGTCGCTGAGCAGGTTGCGCCAGTAGGTGATTGCTTTGTCTTGTGCAGGCCCGTCACGGATTTGGGAGATGTACGAGGGGAAGGGCTCGAATTCGGCGATGGTTTGGCCGGTGTAGAGAGTTTCGAGATCGCGGAGGAGACGCGGTAGGGATATACCGTCATACTGGGCGTGAGATAGGCGAAGGACCAGGGAGTGTTGGCCTGCGGCTCCCTCGATGTGGAAGAAGTTGAGGAACGGTGATCCAAGCTGGAAAGATGACTCAATATCTGCTGCGCAAAGCTCGGTAACATATTGCTCCAGGTCCTTGTCCGTTTGCTGCTTGGTTACAGGAGCATCCAATGCATCCAAAACAACTTGAAGGAAAGCTGACTCGTGCTCGATAAAGACTGTGCGTAGGATGTCATGTGTCTTGACCAGGTCGTTACTGGCGCGGAGAAGCCTCTCTGAATTGATACCCTGGTCGAAGTGCAAGAGTGTATACTGGATAGAAGTCCGTGGTTCGCCGACGGTTCCTTTGATGTCGAGCACTTGCGAATCTGTAACGGGGCATACGTCGCGAATAGACCAGTCTGGATTCAATAATTTGGGGCGGACGATGTCGGACAAGAAGCGTTCTACGCCCTGGGAGACTCCTAGCGTCGAGAACGGCTTGTACGTCTGCTTCTTCTTCCCCTTTGGCCTTATGTCAACCTTCAGCCTCTTAGCGGCGTCCCCGAGACGCATGTGCTGAAAGACGTCGGCCACAGTCAAATTATGCCCTTGCTCGCGCAGACCCGACACAAGTTTCATCGCTAGAACGGAGTCACCACCAAGGCGGAAGAAGTTATCGTCAACATCGATTTTCTCGATGCTGATTTTCAAGATTGCTGCCCAGGCATCTCGTAAAATACTTTCGTTGCCTGTTAGATTGGACTGTGCGTTGATGTTCTTCCATGCGCTTTCGAGGGATTCACGAATCTGAGTGAGTAGCACTCGAGGGATCTTCGAGACGAGTTGGTTGAGGAAGCTGTGATCGACTTGGCCTGTCTTTGTGGGAAGCTTGTCAACGACAACATAGGCCGATGGGGCCATGTATGCTGGAAGGTTATCGCGGATGAATTTGTCGAGCTTCTTCAGTGCCAGACCGAGGGTCACTGGAATCACGGTACTGATGCCGGTTTCGAAGTTTCGTGAATCTGACACGCTGAAAGACATGTCATGTTTCTCTGATGTAAGGGTGATACTGGATTCCTCGGAGGGCTGTTTCTCTACAACGACAACCAGCTCAGGTTCTTCTGAAGGAGCTTGGGATACGGCAGCACCAGCGCGAACGTTTGGTGGAAGTTGCTTGTGGATGTGGGCCTCGAGATCAGCAATATCAACCGCATGTCCCTGAACTCCTACAAAATTTTCCTTTCGGCCAACGAAGATCAGGCCGCCATCCTCTCGTAACTGAACCATATCACCAGTTGCTTGCACTCGTCCCACACGGCCAGCAAAAGCGGGACTTCCAGAAACAAGCCAGGCCGGCGAATCAACAGTTTCTGTTGCAAGCATAGCACCTTCGAGCCAAAGTTCACCGACACAACCAATGGGTGACAGCCGAGATGGGTTTCGCGGGTCGCATACCCACGGCACAACAACGCGAGGATAATACGATCCTTGCTTAATTGCTGGACCCGCACGAAGCTTGCCGGTCAACTCGTCAAGCGATAGCGGAGGCGTCTCATTCCACTGCCAGATCTGGTTCAGTTCTTCCTCGGGCACGCAGGAGATCTCGCCGATTCTTCTTGAAGGGTCCCTCAACAGCTGCGAGCACGCTGTCTCTACTTGCGCAAGGATCCGTTCCATCTGCGCGACATCAACCAAGCTGGTATCGAAGCTTGCACAGATCCTGAAGCCGCCCTTTTGGATACCACAGCCCAACATAGCTGGATACGGGTTGAAGTGCAGTGCTTCGCGCACGACATCTCCCATTTCAAACCCTAGTTCACCACCAGCGTATTCAGGGTCTGGTTGGATGACCAAACCTGTGCCCGTCTCACATGCGCGCTGAGCATCTTCGCTGACTTTTCTGATGTTCTGCATACCCATATGTTGGTAAGGTGTGCGTGAGGTCATAGCTTTCTGTACGCTCCGCAGATAAGCTTCAACAGAGCTTGTTCGGTGGACGTGTACACGGACTGGCACAGTAGCGATCAAGGGACCTATAATGCCTTCGACACCGGGTAAGGCGATATCACGACCCATGAGGGTCTCACCGAACACAATATCATCACTCCCGGTGTATTGTGATGCCACGAGTGACCAAGCGCCCCGAATCAGAGTTGCCATCGTAAAGGGTGATCCAGCACCAATATTTAGGCTGATATGGCGTTCTACCATTCCGTTCGGGGTGGGCAGGAAGTCTCGAGATGGCAGGCGGGGGAATTGAGGTCCGACAGCACCTCGTAGTTCACGCCTCCAGAACTCCTCCATTGCAGATTCATCCGTATCGCGCACATACTTGACAAATTCCCTCATTTGGGATCGGATCTCAATAGGTTGCTTTTGCAAAGCGTTGCTGACTTGCTGAAGCAAAATCGGCTCGGACCACCCGTCGTAGACTACGTGGTGGATCGTCCAGACCATATATCTCTTGCCCTCATCTGGGCTTTCAACAATGGCATATCGGGCTAGACTTTGACCGAGTTCCATTTTCTCATCCTTGTCGTCCTTGAGATATTGGGCTAAGTCGGTAGAATGTTTCCAGGATATGTTCTGCTTGAGCACGACTTGTTGAAGACCGGGCTCTGAGATTTGAGCCACACGAGTGCGCAGGATAGGGCTTACTGCGACAACATCTTCCCAGGCCCTTTTCCAGGAGTCAAGGTCGATATGAGAGGGGATTGTAGCAACTCTCTGGGCGACATAAGCTACGACTGCTTTGAGAGAGAAAGTAAAGAGCGATTCCTGTGTCGGTGTGCAAGGATAGATATCTTCAACCGCTGACGGCTCCAGTCCACATGCTTGTGCTGCCTCGAGAGTGGCACTATCAACGGCCTGGGATATCAATGAAAACGGAGGTGTTTCCATTCGTGTTTGCGAGTCGCAGATGGTGACAACGGCTGCCATATCTGCTAGTACAGGGCTACCAAAAGTATGGCCAACGGTGAGCTCAAGACCATACGCGCGAGAGACAGATACAAGCTTCATAGCCGACACAGAGTCACCACCTAGTGCGAAGAAGTTGTCATCAGGTCGGATGGTTTCTGGATCGCGCTTCAATGTCTCTGCCCATGCCTGTCGTAGGCGTTGCTCAAGTTCACTCAGCCCGCCAGAATGGTTGCTACTGCTCGCGCCGCCTTGATCCAGCTGTCTCAAGTCCACCTTTGCCCCGAATTCCCTGAGGCGCTTGCGGTCAGTCTTGCCTGAGATCAGGACAGGCAGGTAGTTGACAGGTATATATGCGGTTGGGATCATATAACGCGGCAAGACCTTTGCCACATCTTTGTCGGCTTCGGATATGGCTGTGTTTAATTCTTCAGAAAGTTCTACCGACTGTAGTTCGGCATTATCCTGCTTCTTTGGAAGTTGAACCGACACGAATGCTACCAAAGTTGGTTGGCCATGGGACACAATGACTTCGGCAACGATGCTGAGCTCTGAAGGTAGCCTGTCCCTAAGTTGACTCTCGATTTCACCAAGCTCGACACGCTGTCCACGTAGTTTGACTTGGGTATCTTTCCGTCCTGCAAAGACAATGCCTCCAGAACCGTCAGGATCATATTTTCCGAGGTCTCCTGTCTTGTAAAGACGCCCACGACGACCCGTGTAGCCCTTGTGGCCAGCAATTAACCAGGCCGGATCTTCGATGAAAGCGGCCGCGGTTTTTTCGGGATCATTGAGGTAGCCTTGTCCAACGATCGGACCTTCGACGAGCAACTCGCCCACCGCACCGACTGGCACCAGCAACTCATGATCGTTGGGGTCGGTGATCCACATGGCAGCTCCATTGCCTTTTCCGATTGAGATATAGTCTCTACCAGTTGCAGAGTTTCCATTCACCGTGCATCCGATCGTGCACTCGCAGGGACCATAACCAATAATAATTCTGGCAAGTTTACCCCAGACCGTGCAGTCTCTGGCAGAGACGGCTTCTCCTCCGAGTCCAAGACCCTCGAGCGACTCGATGACATCTGTGTCTAATATCCGTGCCACAGACGGGGTGAGACCTGCATAGTTGACGCGCATGTTACGGATTACGCCGTTAATATCGTTCACTCGGTCTTCGTCTGATGGAATACAAAGACATCCACCGTTTCCAAGAGTTAGAAGCATACTATCGATGCTGACGTCGAAGGCATACGACGCAAAATCAAGCACTCTTGAGTCCTTTGTATAGCCCACCTCCTGGGCTCGAGGAATGGCACTGCTCGTGTATGTTTCATGAGATATCTTTACTCCTTTCGGAGTCCCTGTGCTGCCGGATGTGAAGATCATGTACATCAATGCAGATGAGGGCACGGGACTTAACTCTGGAATATTTTCCAGGCTTGCAGAGGACGCGAATGTGTCTTCCCCAACAACAAAAGGTTTACTGTCCGGCATGATCAATGTCGCTAGATCTTGCTGCTGGCTTGATGAGAGCATCATCTTCGCACCAACTTGCTGCGCGATATTCTGAAGTCGCGCAAGAGGAAGTGTTGGGTCCATGAGCACGAAAGTCGCTCCTGATTTCATCGCTCCAAGCACTGCGACGATTGTCCATCTCGACTTCTCAAAACACACCGGGAGGACGTCATGCAGCCTGACACCCAGCTCCTTCAGTGAGGATGCCACAAATGAGGAATACAGGTCGATTTGCCCATATGTCAAGCTACCATCCCAGGAACAGATTGCCTCTTTATCGGGGAATTCGCGAGCCTGCTCTGATACCATTTCATGCATGCAAAACTGGTAGGTCGGAGGTAGAGTATGGTTCCAACTCCAGATGCTGTCTAGGTCGTAATCAGTTGGGCGTAGGTAGAAATCTTGGACCAGAGCGTGGGGGTTCGCAAGGCATAATTTTACGACGTCGGCGAATGTCTCGATATATCGGGTGACGGTGTAAGGCAGCATGTTATCACTATGCCATATCGGATGAATCTCGAGGCGCGCATTCTCGAAGCATACTTCCAAACGAAGTGAATCCTTTACCAGTTAGTAAAATAACCCGGCCGTTATCGCGCCCAACTCACCTCATCTTTAGACTCGGACGTTTGTGATAGAGAGCCGGTGCTCAGAAGGAGAGAGGCGGGCCCAGCAGATTCATGCTCGCTTGTCGCGAGGTGGTTAGAAATCGCGTTTGCAGCCTCTTTGATGCTGCTCTGCAAGCCTATCTTCAATTCATCTATCGCCAGGCGTCTCTTCACGAGCTCCGTTGGGCGACCGCCACCGCGACTACCGTACGCCCATTCATAGCTGATTTGGCTGCCCTCGCTGGTCCGAAAGAGCGCAATGTACCAGGATAGGAGGATGATTTCTTCCCTCAAACCAGTCGCAGTGGGCCGGTCTGGCGTCAGACCGACAATTTTGAGAGACCTGGAGCTGTCGCCGTTAGGTTGATCTTGATCGAGGAACTCCTCGACCTGTATAGACCCCATATTACCGGAGCCTAGCGTTTCTGGTCAAGCCGGTGAATCAACTGGAGCTTCGCATAAGTCGGACATGCGAAATCGGTGTGTGTGTGTTATATAGACGAGCCGCCTAGTGACGGCATGGGGGATAGATTCAGGCCATTGAAATGATTGGACTGACCGAGATCGGGTCGTGCAGGTGGGATGTGGACCATGGACATGACAAGCACCCGCACTAATACCGAGAACTGGAGCAGTATTGAGCTGGTCACTGGTGGCTCACTGATTTCTTTGGATACATCGCGTATTGTCAGTATAGATTGGTAGTAAATTACACATATCCGAAATACGCAACGTCGTACCTAGTGCGGTAACAAATTCGTAATAATGGTTTCTTGTTTGTTGGTCTTGGGTATCTATCCGTAATTATCGGGCGAAGGAATAAACCAGTCCAGCTCGATGATTTCCCTGCATTCTCGCACGCCTCGGGGGATTCATCATATGAGGCGTGAGGTGTTACAAGTTACTTGGTCTCCAAATTGGTCTTCGCTTTTCCACGAATGCTCTCACTCCCTCGTGGAAGTTCTCGCCAGCCATGAGCTTCGGGTACCAAGAATCAACCAAAGTGGAACTGGCTTCTTCCACACTAGCCATCTCCCACGCATAATGGAGTCCCTCTAGCGTAACGCGCAGACTATCAGGGCTGTTTTCTGAAATGGTTTTAGCAGTTTGGACCGCACTTGCCAAGAGCTGGTCGTGCTCCACCACCCGATTTACCAACCCCCAGCGCTCCAGCTGGGAAGCAGGGAAGGGCACGCCACTTAAGGCTATCTCGGCTGCTCGCTGCTTTCCTAACAACCGTACTAACCGAGGCAGAGCACCAGCAACAGCCGCGATTCCTCGTTGTACCTCGGGGAGTCCGAAGCTCGCCTGATCACTCGCGATGACGACGTCGCAGTTGACGACCATTTCGAATCCGCCTCCCAGACAGTATCCGTTCACAGCAGCGATAATTGGCTTCACGCTTCGTCCTCGAGGAAGACCGGCCAGTCCGGGGGCTGTCATCTTGTTTACGGTGCCGCGTTTGTTGAGTTCGTTCCATTCTGGTAGATGGCATATTAGCTTAGACGGATGGTCCCCAATAGGATTTGAAATCTGAGGTAGACATACCTTTGAGATCAGCTCCAGAGCAAAAGGATTCACCTGTACCAGTAATGATCGCGACTCGCAGCGTAGGCTCTGCGTCAAACCATTTCCAAAGCTGTATGATGTCCGCGCTCATAGCAAGCGGAACGGAATTCCGCTTCTCAGGTCTGTTAAGTGTGAGAAGTAGAATCTCGGGTGTCGGAAACGAGACCAGACATCCTTGTACCGGTGGGTGTTGCATATTCGGCGGTTTTGTTGAGTCTTGAGGCCTTTTTGAAGAGGAGCAGCTCGCCGTCTTTAAGCAGCCTTATGGGCGGTCCCACGTCGCCTGATCTTCCAGCCCTTGTGCATCGGAGTGATTTCCGACCGGTATCTTTGCTGATCTGGGTACTTCTCCACTTCCACCCCGTGTAGTCTAGGTACGAGGCGAGGTAACAGCTAAGGCGCCTCCATATAACCTGCGCCAGTCCCGGTCCTTCAGGATCTGAAGCCCATTTCTTCCCGTTGCCTTCAATACCCCTCACGATGAGCACAGCACAGCCTACCGCATCATATCCATGGGTGAAACTCCCTCATCCGTACCTCACTACCTACAAAATCCACGTGGTTTCCGATTCCAACCCTCGAGTGCTGCAACTCCGACTCCATGACTCTCAAGTGCCCGGCGAGCCACTGCCGAAGAGCATGCACAATGATTCATTGACCTACACAGACATTTCTTTTGATAAGTCGGCAAAACAAATACCAGACAATGACAACAGTCCCTGGGCACGCAGTCAGAGAGCTCCAGGGATCACCTTTCAATGGAGTGGCTCTGAAGTGCCCACCTTCGCCCAGATCTGGAACATTATCCATGCTACCTTTCTAACGCACCCCGATCGGGAGGTCCTTCGCTTGGACCTCAAGGGTGCCGGCAAGGAGACTGTCCGTGAAGAATGCATTCGCACTGGGCTGGCAGTCGACTATCCATCTCCTCGGGTTCCCTTCGGCAATGAGAACCAACCCTCTGGTGTTGACACACTCATCTTGCTTCGGTCTTCGTTCTGGCAGGGCGCTGGTTCGCCCCTGGGACCTCGACCAATCTGGGCAGTTGACCAAGGAACTCACGGTCTTCTCCGGGGGTCCGGCAGTCAATATCCACCGATGCCTCAGAACTACGAGGTTACGATGAAATTCCCACAAGAGCGTATCTATGCCCGCCATCCCGTTCGCCCTACCAAGCCTACCCCAGGCTCGCTTGTCTACAGTCGCTATATCCCTCACCTAGATAAGCACTTTTCGCTTATGGTGGTTGACTGGCAAAACGACGAGCATCTTGAGCGTTTTAACCGATGGCAAAACGACCCCCGTGTTGCCAAGGGCTGGAACGAGACGGGCACGCTTGACGAACACCGGGAGTACTTGCGACGCCTACATGAAGATAAACACACCTTGTGCCTGTTTGGGCGATTTGATGATTTTGCTTTCGGGTATTATGAGATCTACTGGGCAAAGGTATGTTCAATACCTAAACACTTACATTTCCTAATTTAGATTCTAACGACTGCTCTTCACACAATCAGGAGGATCACTACGGAGCACATTACGATGCCGGAGACTACGATCGTGGTCGCCATTCTCTAGTCGGGGAGCATAGCATCCGCGGAGCCGAGCGCGT
The DNA here is from genome assembly GCF_001890705.1 of Aspergillus sydowii CBS 593.65. NCBI lineage: Eukaryota > Fungi > Ascomycota > Eurotiomycetes > Eurotiales > Aspergillaceae > Aspergillus > Aspergillus sydowii. The sequence goes on along the minus strand of NW_024467863.1, from coordinate 1,612,957 downwards.
GAACGCCTGGTGGTCAAGCTGCATCCACTATTGTTTCTTGGATGAGCCGCGAACCCAATGCGTGGTGGGAGAGCCAAAGGCCACTGGTGGCACTGTCCTCTCCTACGAGAACGCGCAGGGGTTGACGATCCAGAGCTATGTTGACTTGGGTCACAAGCGTTCCGTTCATGTCTTCTGCAGCCGCGAGAAATGGTTCCAGCTTTGCCCGCTTTGGTGGGACGGGCGCGAGCGCCCGCTGGAGAGCGCAGACCGCGCAGCATGGAACGCAAAGCTGTAGAGTGCTAGGAGGTTTACCTCGGCAGCCCATTCCGACTTACGAGTTAGAATAATATTCTTGTCGCATAATGAAATCCGCTCGACTGCTCCAACTTTTGTTCTAACTGCAGTGGGGCATCAAGTCGAGTCAGTGCCACAGTGGACGTTAAGAGCGGGTCCAACAAAGTTGCCTCCGCTTGAGTACGCTCTCGTGGAGTCATGGTTCTTGACTGTTAGAGCTTCGGAAGACACCTGACAGGGTAATGAATTTATAAGGTGCATAATAAAACACTCAAGTCTTTCATCTAGTAGTTCAGGCGTCTCAATCGATTGCGGACCAGAATGCAGAAAGATTCTCTGCCTCACGCCGCCTCCAGGCTGACGAAATTGTTTAAGTTTTTCCGCCAAGAGCGCTAACAAAAGCCACTCGGAAGTTGGAATGGTGCAACACCGCTATCAATCTAATCTAAATCAGATAATCTTCCGAGACATGACCCCATCTCTAAAATTGCAAGCTGGATAAATCCGTACCGGCCCCTCTATACCAACCAAATTGAGGCAACAGCCTCGAAAGCACACGGACACCTAGAAAGACCGACACAATCTACTCTCAACTAATAATATCCCCTGAACGGTCGACCGCCCAACTGCCTGCGAGTGGAGGGACAAATCCTTTTTCTTTAAGGCTTCCTCTAACGCACTGTTGACGAAGTTCTTGAAGGAGCCCACTATCCAATGATATCCACACATATGAGACATGACAATTAGCTGGATTGGTGGCTGTCTAATCAGATGATCAGATAACTAGCGACCCCGTAGTCCGGAGTTCTCGGCGGTCCAGACCGACGTTGGAGTCTAGAGTGTTTTCGCTTAGATTGACATGATACAAGCATACAAGCGAAGGATGCATCGGGCTTCTGAAGTTCCTGGAGTCTGAGCACTAGCAGGCACCAGTTTCTCTTAGTCTGTGGATTCTGCCGATTACAGAACGAACTGCGTACTCACGAGTCACGACAAATGGTGCCCCCCGCTTTGTCTCTGTCACTAACCGCTGTTGAGCTCAAACAGCTGAATTTGAGTCGAAGAGTCCCAATGACCGTAGTTCTGGGTTTGAGGGAGTGAAGAATGCAGATCCGGTTTCGGGGCCCTCAGGCCTCAAAGCTTCAGTCAGGAACCAGGACCTGACTCGAGCATAATGAAGTGTGGTGTGGGAACGGGCCTCGGCGCACTGCGCGGCATGGCCGCATGAGTCGTTCTTAGCTCCTTTTGTTTTCTGTTTTCTTTTTCCGGTGCGGGTCTTATGTCATGGATTTGAGTGGGCTTTTAACAATATCCATATGTATCCGTAAAACAATACGCCGGGCGCTAACCACACGGTATTGGACTAGTATTATACCGTAAGTATTCCGGTTGTTCTCCCGTATCAGATAATCTCTTTATCAATCAGATAAGATACCGGTACCGACCGCGCCGAAAATCGAAATAGTACGGAGTACGCTTCAACCTTTTATTTTTTACAGCCCACGTTTCGACGCCGACACCCCACCACCACCCACTGTGGTACAAGGCTGGCGCACTACTAAGCGAGCTCGTTTCTTTCAAGTTCCATTCTTAGTGCCCCCCTTCGCTAGAATATACTGGATTGACTCATGCATGCTGTATAGTGCGCCCTACAGACAAGTTTGATCCACTTGACACCAGTATTACGAAATATCTCGTAGCAGGATTAATTTAACGGAGGCTTCGAAGGCTCGCAGCCGTCTGCCTCCGGGCCGGTGACCATACTTTCCAGACCTCGCTTGAACTGCGGATGAGGACAGTATTGTTCATATTCTTTCAAGATTATCATTCTGTTCTCCGTATACACCACCATACCTCTTTCGTAACTTGTGGCGCTGCCGATAAGAGGCGATATCGGTGACGGCCGCCGATTTCACAGTTGATCCACGGAGGTGGAGACGGAGAGGCCTTTCCCCTTTTTCCTTTGCTTCAGACTTTGGTTCGAGTTCGGATCAGATAACTTTGGGTTCAAGGGTTGTGTACGGAGTACGGATTTTTTGTGTATTATGCAGTCTTATGCAAGGTACACCGTACTAAATACCAGTCGATGCCACTAGTAAATTCCGGCAGGAATTAAAGTGCTAACGGTCTCCTTAATAATGCAGTGAGGTGAGAGTGAAAGATATGTTATGTAGGACGGAAATAGCAGTCCTCTTCGTGTCCCTAGTCAAGACAGTCGTGCGGCCATGCATGTCTTCACTGTAAGCTTGGAAGGAACAACAAGCCTTCCAAGGCTACGAAGGTGATTGCGATTGCGCGGAAGTCCGGAAGGAACGGCGAAGCTTGTTCCTGCAGCTCATCTGTCTGACGACGGTGTAGTTAGTTAAGACAAAAATACAAGAGTTTTGAGAACTGTGCACCTTCCCCCGAAAGGAAGGCACTACCACCATCAGTGTTGGAGGCCCTGCCCCGTCTTCAGACTTGCAGCGTTAGAGCCTTGGGCTACAGCGAAGTAGCTACTACCTCATGACTTTACCTAAGCTACAGAGACTCATCTTGGACAACCCCCGGATATCCTCTCAGAATGTAAACAAAATCAGACATCCCAAACCTTCTTCGTCTCAGGTTTAACTGTCTCTTCCCTGTCAAAGCCATATTCACCGCCACATCCTCAGCAGCAAACCCCAAGGTCCCAGCCCGATCAAAGTCATCCTACAGGGCAGCCCTAACTACAACCCCATAATACTCCCTTGGCCGTCGGTCTCAAGCCCAACGGAGAATCCCGCACATGAATATACCAAGATTCCCCGACTCAAGATCCTGCTCTGGTGCACACTGCATGTACAGAGTGTCCGGTCCCCATCTGGGCCCGAACTTGCCCGCAACGGCGTGTGTCACGAAGAGTTTGGTCAGGTTAATGTTCAGCGCAACGATGCCGGGGTCGAATAATGCTCCCTCCTGCGCCCTCCGCGGCAACAGTTGCCAGATTGATATCCCTGCTGTGTATACCCTAACGGTATATACCGTTGGCGTTCTGTTCATAGTAGTCCATATCTTAAGCAGGAAAGTCAGCCCATGTGATCCAGCCGAGGAGTCAACTGTTGGCAGCGCCTAGAGGAGCAGATTGAAAGAAACATAGGTTTCATAATAAGGATATACTTATATAGAGAATATGCTAGCAGAATATTTAGTGACAAGAGAGATGGACTTTGGAGAATATAGTTACAGTTGAGCATTCTACGGCCATCGAAGGGGTGTAGGCAGGGTGGGTTATTATGCCAAAGTCTTTGGGGACAGATAAGACGGTGCGGTTATAAGGATTGGTACAACCTTGGACGGCTTGGGCAGGAAACGAGAATTCGTGGTATACAGTAATAGAGAAGACAGGTCACCAGCTGTCATGTTCCGGCCTAACACGACATGCCACGGTGTTAAGGGTATTAGGGTTGTGAATAAATATCATGTAATGGAAAGAGCAACTGGCTAGGTACCTGCCAGTGGCCCTTCGTGCCTGCCTAAGAGTGCAAGCATAAGAGATGAATCCATATCTAAACGGAAGGAGCAATGGTCGCTTGGGCCGTACTAGTAAGGTCTGCATCGCACCTGCCTCGCAAGCCAGACAACCTAACCATGACAGCCTTACTTAGGAAGGAGCGATTCTCCAAAGGGAAGTTGCCATCGTCCGGGCCCCAGGGCTCCAGCTCCCCACCTTGCTTCAAGTGGCTCAGCATGTTGTGCCTATACTTATTCTTCTACCTCGGGTTCAAGATAATATCCCTGCACGACAAGAAAATTGAATGCCTTTTTTCAACCACTGCGGCAGGCATTAAAAGCTGGCGCTTCACCACCTCGTCTTCTTGTGCCAGTGTTCTGAGCAGTTGCTGCTTCTCTAAACACACAGAGAATTCTCCAGCACATTCCGTATAACACCGCGTCACCAACGGTAAGCTATAGGACTTCGTTCTGAAGCCTGTTGCGCAGCATCTCAAACAATTCGACTATTGTTAACTGGCGGGGCTGGCTTTTTTTGGGCAGCAGCCAAGGAACGGAATGGTCAACAGCTGAGCCTTGATAATTAGGCAAGCAAGCTAAGCTGATATGCGCTTGGTCATTATGCAACCAACTCATGCAGGAGGAAATCATTTGAACCACGTCATGTTCACAGAAAATATCAGGTACTCGGGAACATATCCATCCACCCCAGTCCCGACAAGCTTCCGATATCCCACTGGTTATCAAATGACATATCTGGATTCGAATAGGGAAGGATGTCGGGAAATAGGTCCGGTGCGATATACTGCATTGGTATTCCGTTTCTGCCCTCGGGGGGCTCAAGGAGAACCGAGGGGCCCGCTTGGAGCGCATCAACGGCTACTGTAGTTGATGACGACGCGGACATGGACAGAATCTTCGAAACGGATTCCGCAAACTGCGTAATGCAGATGTTAGCGAGATCCCATCCGTCCTTTGCTGCGGCCTGCAGCTTTTTCCAGAATCGGTCAAGGTCTGTCCTGCATTTTTCTGCGACAACTGGCTCGCGCGATTCAACTGTGCAGCGGAGGAGAATTATTACGGTTAGAATGAGGTGGTGTGCAGTATCTGCGCCATTTTTATATCAGTATGTAAACAGTATTAGTTGTTGGGGCACGTACAGGGGAGCCAATATTCTTGGAACTGTGCCGTTGTGAGAGCGCAAAAGAAGTTTACGATGTCTTGGGCCGATCTGCGCAGTTGACCAAGGTAATAGGCCATATTTTGTTTGCGCTCCGTGTCTGTTGATACCGCTGCCGCCTACGAGCCGTCAGTACTGTTTCAGAATCTGACTATGCCATACATACGTGCAATGCTATCCGTTTCAGCAGTAATCTGATAGAAAGATAGCCTAGACGCAAGTTGCTGCAACCTGGTATCCTTCGTTTATCGCAATCTCGGGGCCGTGCTTCGTCAGGGAGGCGATCGTCCCACACATCTAGGTCAGACTCCAAACGGCGAATCTGCTTCCAGATGTCGTCTTGGTCGATCGTCAAATTATACGCAAGCGGAAGGATATCTCCTAGAATTATTGTAAGGCGACACAGATTAGAAAAGCAAGTATAGGCTATGGTATGCCGCTCCGAGTGATGCGACGATGTGACAAAATCTTGAACGGCAGGAATCGGAACATCATATTGATCTTTGCGGATCATCGGTGGTGTACCATGCGCAAAACTTGACCTGAAAAGCAGTATTAGGACTTGTAAACAGAAGAAATGAAAGAAGCTCACCAATAATCGTGTATTAATACCGCCCACCAGAGGCGCCTTCTTAGGTCTCTCTCGATAGCCGGGCGTTTCCAATCAGTCGGATTGCGGTTCAACCCCAGGCTCAACGCTAGAGAGACCGCACGCCCAGTGTTGACCGTGTTCTGAGCTACGGAGCAAATCGGACGACCTGCCATGTCTAAGACAACTCCATAAAGCGTTGATAAGCCTGGCACAAGAAAATCTTGCTGTAGCGCTTCGACAGCTAGGTTCCACAGGAAGAAGGAATCCGGTCGCGGCAGCTTCTTGAGAGTGGGCGAAAAGTCCCACAGGATTTGTGCCACGGCGAAAAAGTCACAAGTAAGGGTTGGAGAAACCTTGTTGTTGCGATACAATTGGGTGAACGAGTCTTGATCGAATACCGGGAATGCCGGGTGAATGTGTTCGAAGTATCTTGATCAGCGTTAGCCAGGGCGCACAAACATTGCGAGAAGCTTTCCACGAAGCTTTTTGAGAACACACAAATCAAACAATTCACTTGCAGAGGGCTTCAGGATCTGCATAAGGATTTCCACCTGTTGTTTCCCTGGGTTTTCAGCCATTGCGAGCCCTTCCCTATGCCGGGGAACATTCATGTACACCATAGGATTATTCGTTGGCGCCTGGGAAGACGTATACCTCTCTAGGATTCGAATATCCTCTGAAATCACTGGATTGGCTACCATAGAGAGTACCGGCTTGGAGGGGTCCTGGTTTGGACCACCGTGGTAATGCGGTCCAACCCGATCTTGTCCAGCCTCTTCATCTATAGTCGACGATTCTGGCTCAAGCCTGGGCAATGGGCTTTGCACAACTGTTGGCTGACGAACACTGCGTCTCGCAGCACCAACACGCTCTGATACAGACCGACTCTTCTGCGGTGGGCTTGAAGTAAATTCGCAGGGAGCTTCCTGAAGGCTGCATAGCACACAAGGGCGATCCGGGGCACCGCCCGTGCACCGCCGCTTAAATCGGCGGCATCTGTCGCACGCTGGGAATTTGTGGGAGCGGTATGGACGTCGCTGGGTCATATTCAAATCTTCTTCTCTCGCAAAAGTTCCATACATGGGTGCAAGGGATGAGAGCGTGCATATCAGCCTACCAGGTTCGTTGGCGGAGAAGCACCGCTAGTTTGGCTTGCCCGTCGGGAAAGTGATAAGCTCCATTCCAATATGGTCCCAGTAGCAACCGGGTAGGTAAGTACCACCTAGGCAATTGCTTTAGTGAAGAGCTTTTAGATGTCCCGCTGAAACACCAGGAGAAACCATGGGATGTCGTGAGTGTCATTATTACCCTTGTTTGTGACTGCTCTGGTCAAATAGAGGTCATGTTCTGGTCTATACCTGATTAGGAAACCAAAGAGCTTCCCTGGTCGCGTCGCAACGCGTCGGCTTCCCAATAATTATTTCTTCAACTTACCTTGCTTTCGCTCACCACAGCTCTTACAAAGACTTTGTCACGAGAGATTGAATAGAATGGCCCCAAAGGAAGAGGAGATTCCCGAAATCCCCAACGAGCCGCCTGCTGAGACAGACCTCTACGAGATCCTAGGCGTCAAGGACGATGCCACTCCAGAGCAGATCAAGACAGCTTACAGGAAGCTTGCGTTAAGACATCATCCTGGTATTTATTCTTAATCTTCTGTTCTATGTAATTGTATGCTCCCCAGCTAACGAAGCAAAAGACAAGGCTCCAGAAGAGGCCCGAGAAGAGGCCAACCAACAGTTTCAGAAGATTGCGTTCGCCTATGCAATCTTGTCCGATACACGACGACGACAGCGCTTCGATCTGACTGGTAGCACCGCCGAGGCTGTTGATCTGGATGATGACTTTGACTGGGTGGACTTCTACCGGGAACAATTCTCGAATGCGATTGACACTAACGCCCTCGAGAAATTCAAGAAAGAATACCAGGGGTCAGAGGAAGAGCAAAGGGATCTGCTTGCTGCCTTTGAGACCCATGAAGGTGATTTAGACAAGATCTACGAGTCGGTGATGCTGTGCAATGTTCTAGATGACGATGATCGCTTCCGTACCATCATAGACAAGGCCATCGAGTCCGGGAAAGTCCAGGGATACAGGGCATATACAGAAGATCCAGAGAAGAAGCGGAGCCGGCGACTGAAACGCGCACAGAAGGAGGCGAAAGAGGCAGAAAAGCTAGCGAAGAAGCTGGAGAAGGAGAAGGAGGGGGGCAGCGCAAAAGCGGGGGGGCGGAGGAGCAACAAAGACAGCGCGCCGGGGAACAATAATGATTTGGCAGCCCTCATTCAGCAGCGACAAGCGTCTCGGGCGGACTCGTTCTTTGACCGGCTGGAAGCGAAGTACAACCCCTCCGGGAAAAAGCGAGTGGCGATGGACGAGCCACCAGAGGGGGCGTTTGAAGCTACTGCTGCGCGGCGGAGCTCGAAGAAAACGAAATCCAAGACAAAGGCATAGAGGAGTTTGGATATGAAAGTGGATCAATTCACGGTCTATTGTATTTATTGGGTATGGGGCGTTCTGGGAGTTATTCATCATCGCATCCGCACTGTCCAGAATAGCAAGTTTAGCTAGAATCCCACGATTTGTCTTGCTTGGCCTTGGGCTTTACGGGAAATCTGGTCCTCTTACTGGTGATACAAATAGCTCAAATGATTGCCGTCCCAAATCTGGTTCACCACAGCCACACAGAGGCATCACACGACAGAGGAACCCCGTCGGAGCCGTGGCCATCAGTGACTCAGTAATTAGCTCCCTGTGATGCCTGATTGGAGATCTCCTGTGCGTCATACCTAATGCATCCCAACTATTGATCGACTAGGGAAGGGAGCTGCAGTGTCACCTTCTGTCCAACAGCTGAGGCCAACTTTGTCGCCTCCCTTGAGCTGATCTACTCGAGCTAACGAGAAACTGCAAGGGAGATGGAGCAGGTGTGGACGGGTTTGCTGAATGATCGTGGCCTGTTTGGCTTTATACCCCGCATGCCGAGGGTTGCAACTCGAAAGGCTATCCATTCTGTCCATTGTGATTCCCCATGAGAACTTCACATCCCCCGCGATGATTTAACATGATTTAATCCCACCTGGAGGACGACTGCTTTGCTCCCCGCTCTCACGAGAACCCGCCAAATAGCTCACAAGTCCCCCGCCCCGTCGTCCCTCCCCGAAAATTACCTTCCTCGCGTTCGGCCCCGTCGTCCAAGAGAAATTACTCGGAACTGCAGTGTGATTCTCGCTGTGATTGGCAGGGAATATCGCAGGGAATACTCTTTTACCGCGGTATTGGGCGGGCTGCATTGACAGCGTCACCGCCGGCTCCGTTGGACCACTCGTTATCCGAGGGTGAAGGAACAAGGAATGCGAAGCCCGAGAGAAATCACAGAACAAAGAGAAGATCCCGATCCTGAAAGCCATCGCGGCGACCAAGACCGCCTTTCCCACCGGTCTAGATCGTCAAGGCTTCACCATTCACACGTGGAGACGGCCCCCGAAACCCTCCTTCAGCTCTGAGCTCCAGTTTAACTAGCTGCAGCCTAGCTGCTTGCCCAGCCTTGGGCATATATCAATAACCATTGCCCCTCACCTATATCCGATAAATCGTCCAAATCCTAGGTAAAGAATAAAACAACCCCAACTCTCACAACTGAAGCGCAAGTTCCAGTGGAGCTAAGTATCGCCGTTCAGATAGCTCTCCACATTGGGCGTCTGTTTCGCTGAGAGGACGGTTCTCCACCGCTCGTCAACAGCCGTGGGCGGCGCCACCCACAAGAATGTCTTCACATCGCAGGCCCGGCGGGCTGGCCGCTGCGCTGGAAGAAGAACGTCTTGAGCTTGCTGCTGAGCTCCGAAATTCGACCACGAACCGCACAACGACGACTCACGCACCTCTGAGACGAAGTATACTCGACACCGCCACCGGGCCCTCTCCCGGTTTCGTCGCCCCACGGCATGGTTCCATTGCGGGCATCGGTGTTGGTGTGACTCCGCCCGCTGGTCGCGGCTACCAAGATTCTCCCCCTTCACCACCAGTGGTACCGACAATGAATAACGATTCCAACGAAACCCCCTCTTCTTCAGCCTCTTCAGCCTCTTCAACACCATCAACTACACCAGTAACTACTCCCAAAACGCCCTACACGAGTTTGAAAACCGCCCCTCCCCCGCTCAAGCGTCCGGATCCGCCGCCCTCGAATGACAAGGAGAAGAACGGTGATAGAAAGGCAGGCTCTCCCGAGGCTAGGCGACCAAGTATCCGTTGGGATTCCGGAGTCGATATGCCGCCCAGTGCTAATGGGAGGCGATTCGGCCCGCCGCAGGAGAAGGCTCCTCGGGCGCTTCCAGGCAAGAATGCGATGGCCGCAGTGATGTCAGGATTCGATCTCAAGGTCGGCCTGCCGAGTTTTAGCAGAGGACGTGACTCCAGTCGGAGCGCCACGAAGAGGGGGACTTCCTTAGACTCGCACCTTCCTACACTGGGGCGCAGGGCGCAGTCCGGTTCACCAGCGCGCCGCTTGCCAAACTCCAATCTTCGCACTGCGGTGTCTGATGCCCCCAAGTCCCAGACCGATAAGACAAAAGAAAGTAAAGTTGAGAGATCAGACGAAAAGCTTCTTCGCCCCCCTGCGATTCGCCACGGGTCTTCGGAAACTGATGTCAAAGGCTCCGCGTCCGGAGATGAGCGATTGTACGACAGTGACAATAACGCGTCTGAGTCTAGCGAGGAAGAAGACGAGTTGTCTTCGAGTGACGACGAAGCTAGCTCCGAAAATAACAGTGAAGACGTGAAACGTGGTCGAAGAAAGGAAGCTGAACCGGATTCTTCCAGTTCAGGCGAAGCGTCGGAAGAGTCAAAGCCTGCTTCGGACGAGACTGGTATGTGGTTTTACTCATATATGTGCTCCGAAATCTTGCATTTGGATGTGCACTGAATTGTTAGTAGAGTTACTGACAGACGTTTTACAGACGGTGAAGAAACCAAGCCTCAAGGCCCAGAGTTGATTCATTCCTCAAAGACCGGACCAATGGCGAAAACCCCAGAGGTTCAACCCCATACGAGTTTCGATTCACCTTCAGTGCTTAACACGCCATTTGGCTCCGATGATGAAGCGGAATTATCCGACATCAAACGCGCTCAGAAGCTCAGCATCCAAATGTCTAGCGTGGATAATTCGGTTCGCAACCGATCGATCCGAACCATCATCCGTGGGGATTATACCAACATGCAGGAGGATGGCGAGGGCGGCCGACGGCGGCAGCGCAAATATCTAGTGACGACAGATCTCAGCGAGGAGTCTGTCTACGCGCTAGAATGGACGATTGGGACCATATTACGAGATGGAGACACCATGTTCGCTGTTTTTGCCATGCACGAGGAGACAGGGACCCAAATTGGAGAGGGTGCCAAAGCAACACAAGACGTTGCTGCTGTGGTGGGCTCCCAAACAGCCGAGACGGCTCGGAAAACACAGAACGAGTCTTCTAATCCCAATCTATCCCGTGCCATCCTCAACCGCCTGGGCTCGGGAACTGATAGCAGACCTGGCTCTGTTGATTCACGTGGAATGTCCAAGGCGGAAGCTGAACGTTCGCATGCAGTCCATCTCATTTCTCAGACCTGTGTTCGACTCCTGCGAAAGACCTTATTACAGGTCCGGATTGCTGTTGAGGTGATTCATTGCAAGAGCCCCAAGCATATGATCACAGAGGCTGTATGCTCTCTCTTTCCTATTTGGATAATAATTGAAGACTGTACTAACATCGTGTTATAGATTGATGGGCTGGAACCCACCCTCGTGATTGTTGGGGCTAGGGGGCGAAGTGCGCTGAAAGGGTAAGTCTTCGTTTTTGCCAAGATAAGCGCAGTGAGAAAGTAGCTAATTTATTTTGGCAGTGTACTCCTTGGATCATTCTCAAACTATCTTGTTACGCATTCATCTGTTCCAGTTATGGTGGCGCGGAAGAAACTCAAGAAGAAGGCCAAGAACAAGACGAATGTGCGTCTCTCGAACAACCTGACGACGCCAAAGAAGCTGGCATCGGCAAGAGTAGATTAATAAATTATTATTTTACGATTTGATTTCTGTTGCCCGCATGCTAGCGAAATACCTTGATGAGTTAATGATGATCTGGCTGGCGCATAACTGGACCGAGAAGGCTGTGTTGTTTTGTTTTATTGACGGCACTTTAATTTACATTCTGAATGTGTATAAATATCTTATTATCTTAATGATAACGAGAATGATGAGACAAATGGAATCTTTTGTTTGTTATGATGGTTTTGTAGCTTGCTCTGCTACTCTATGATGACACATCACGTGGGCCCCGTGCTCTCCGCCAGCGAAACGAACAACGAGCGGGTTGAACTTCCCCGAACGTTGACGGACGGCATCAAGAGCTCCCTCCTGCTCCTCACTTCGGCCCTTCTCCTTCTACTTTCTTACTCTCCTGGCTTTATCCGTTTCCCACCGGTGTTTTCCTCCGGTTTCCTCAACCATGGCGGATTTCGTCGACCCCCGAATGTCTTCCGTCCAGCCTCGCATCCGCTACAATACAATCGGAGGCATCAACGGTCCTCTCGTTGTCCTCGACAATGTCAGTATATTCCTATTATGAAGCTTTTTCTGTTCTTCAGCTTCTTGCTTAGTTGTGTGCCATGATTGTCAACCTAACTTTTGCTCAACTAGGTCAAATTCCCCACCTTCAACGAGATCGTCTCCCTGACGCTCCCCGATGGAACTGAGCGGTCGGGACAAGTTTTGGAAGCTAGAGGTATGCCCTTCATGCTATTAAGAAGGCTGCTTTACATGTATCGAGCTTCGGTGGCTGACTGGTTCTTGTGAACAGGAAACCGAGCTATCGTCCAGGTGCGCTATACAACAACCGCAGTGGTTGAGCTTCCTTTTCTTAGACGGACTACTNACTTACGGGTTGCGATATAACTAGGTGTTTGAAGGCACTTCAGGTATCGATGTCAAGAAGGTATAATACAACGTTTCCATTTTGGTGCTATGGAGCTTGAGAAAGCGACAACGCTGACGTCGACTACCATAGACCAAAGTCGAATTCACCAACCACAGTTTGAAGCTTGGTGTGTCCGAGGACATGCTTGGTCGTGTTTTCGACGGCTCGGGTCGCGCCATTGATAAAGGTCCTAAGGTGTTGGCGGAGGACTACCTGGACATCAACGGTCAACCGATTAACCCGTACTCGAGGGTATGTCCTTCTAACACGGGGATTCTACAGGCGAGTAATGCTGACGGAATTTCATATAGGTGTACCCTGAAGAGATGATTTCTACGGGTATTTCCGCCATTGATACCATGAACTCAATTGCCCGTGGACAAAAGATTCCCATCTTCTCAGCCTCCGGTCTCCCTCACAATGAAATTGCTGCTCAGATTTGTCGCCAGGCTGGTCTGGTTAACAAGCCGACCAAGGATGTCCACGACGGCCACGAAGAGAACTTCTCCATTGTCTTCGCCGCTATGGGTGTTAACATGGAAACCAGCCGTTTCTTCACACGCGATTTCGAGGAGAACGGTAGTATGGAGAGGGTCACCCTCTTCCTGAACTTGGCCAATGACCCGACGTAAGCTCAGCTTCCGTTTATCTATCCTAGTTCTCAGAATTTCTAACCAAATATCACAGGATCGAACGTATCATCACTCCTCGTCTAGCATTGACTACAGCCGAATACTACGCTTACCAACTAGAGAAGCACGTTCTGGTTATCATGACTGATTTGTCGGCCTACTGTGACGCCCTGCGTGAAGTCTCAGCTGCCAGAGAAGAAGTTCCTGGTCGCCGTGGTTATCCCGGTTACATGTACACTGATTTGTCGACCATCTACGAGCGTGCTGGCCGAGTGCAAGGCCGCAATGGTTCTATCACCCAGATTCCCATCCTGACCATGCCTAACGATGGTATGTATCCATAGTCGCTCGAACTTCATGTGTGCCGCCATGCATTCACTAAACCTTTGGTATAGATATCACGCACCCTATCCCTGATTTGACAGGGTACATTACTGAAGGCCAAATTTTCATTGACCGTCAACTGTACAACAAGGGTGTTTACCCTCCGATTAACGTTCTGCCATCCCTATCCCGTCTGATGAAGTCAGCTATTGGCAAGGGCCGTACTCGTGACGACCACTCTGACGTGTCCAACCAGCTGTACGCCAAGTACGCCATTGGGCGAGATGCCGGTTAGTGATATCTTGCATCTTGGTACACGCAGTAACTAACCTAGCTTGACCCAACCAGCTGCCATGAAAGCCGTCGTCGGAGAAGAAGCGCTCTCCTCTGAGGATAAGCTGTCCCTCGAGTTCCTCGACAAATTTGAACGTACCTTCATTAACCAGTCCGCCTACGAATCGCGCTCCATCTTTGAATCTCTCGATATCGCCTGGAACCTCCTACGCATCTACCCTCCACACCTCCTCAACCGTATTCCCAAGCGCGTCCTCGACGAGTTCTATGCCCGCTCAGGACGCAAGATTCCTAACAAGGACACGCGGGACAACTCTGTCCCTGAGCAAGCACAGACTCAGAACGCGGATCTGATCGAGACCTAGTTGAATTGTGGCTGTAAATATCTTGCTTTTGCGTACCGTCCTGCTTATCTACCAATATTATCTACTTCTCCGCCTATACCTCGAGTATTCCGCTAGGATTCCTACAGATGAAATAGCCTAGCCAACTGACTTTCCATGTTTGGCGCTGCCTTACGATTACCGTGGTTATACTACCTATTTCTGTTGCTTTTTGGTGTTGTCATTTTTGCGCCTCGAAGTTTGTTCTGTACTACGAACATTTAGCTGCATATACACTTCAGTATCTTTCTTTCATCTGCGTAGTCAAAATGTGACATTCATCTACATGGGGGACTCTGAAACTAGTACTGTTGGTAAGTGCGGAATATACCTGAAGAGCCATATTCATAACTATGTGCATGCCGAAAAAGAAAAGAGAAGAGAAAGGAATAAACAAAATAGGTGACCATCATTCCTCTATCAAATCAACTGCAAGATCGCTTTTGAAAGTATTATCTAGAGAATGGGAGAGAAAAAACAAGACTCATAACTCTTATGTAAACCCAGATATGAATGCAGCCACGCCATTTCATATGATTTCCCTTGTTTATGGATCGCAATGGCAAAAAATGCTGCTGAATATACGAAATAGGAATGGCGGTCAAAGGGTCAGTCAAGTGGGCAGGTGACTTAGAATCGCAAGTCCCAGTCAATCATGGGACCAAGCTTAGGGAGGGATTCGGCAACACTCTCGACGTCCTTGTCTCCTCTACCGCTAACAGTAAGAACGATGTCCTTACCCTTGCCCATGGACTTTGCGAGCTCGATGGCACCCCAGACGGCGTGTGATGACTCAAGGGCAGGAATGATACCCTCTGTCTGGGCCAGCGTACGGAAACCAGAGAGGGCCTGGGCATCAGTGGCGGAGATGAAGTGCGCGCGGCTGCTGTCCTTCCAGCTGCTCAGCTCGGGCCCAACACCGGGGTAGTCGAGACCAGCGGAGATGGAGTGTGTTTCGGAGATCTGGCCGTGTTCGTTTTGCAGAACGTAGGTGCGGACGCCGTGTAGTACACCCTTGCTGCCGCCTGACAGGGTAGCGGAATGGCGTTCTGTCTCGACGCCGTCGCCGCCGGCTTCGACGCCGAGGAGCTTGACGCTGGTGTCTTTGGAGAATGGGTAGAAGCTGCCCACTGCGTTACTGCCACCGCCGACACAGGCGACAACGGCGTCGGGGAGCTTGCCGATTTGTTCTTGCAGTTGCTGCTTGGTCTCGTCACCAATGACGGATTGGAACGTGCGGACGATAGTTGGAAATGGGTGTGGGCCGATGGCAGAGCCGATGATGTAGTGAGTTGTGTCAAGGTCAACCACCCAGGCACGGAGAGCCTCGTTCACAGCGTCACGGAGGGTTCGGCTGCCTGCTTCAACAGCGACCACGGACGCACCTAGCAGCTTAATGCGGAAAACGTTCAGGGCCTGGCGGCGTACATCCTCAGCACCCATGTAGATAACGCACTTCATGCCAAACTTGGCACAGACAGTGGCGGTGGCAACACCGTGTTGACCAGCTCCAGTCTCAGCAATGATCCTAGTCTTCCCAAGTCTCTTCGCAAGTAAAATCTGGCCCAGAGCGTTGTTGATTTTGTGACTACCGGTGTGGTTAAGATCCTCGCGCTTCAACCAGATGTTAGCACCTCCGACTCTCTCGGTGAGGTGTTGTGCCAGGTGAAGAGTACTGGGCCGTCCCATGTAAGGGTAGTACGAACGGTACTCCTCCCAGAAGGAAGGGTCGTTAAGGGCATGGTTGAAGCCTCGCTCCAATTCAGCCAAGCAGTCCATCAGGGACTCGGGGACATACTGTCCACCGAACTCGCCGAAACGAGCGGGCAAAGCATCAGCACTTCCAGCACCACTCAGAGCCTTAAGCTGATCACCAAGACCAGGGCCCGCAGGCGTATCTTCATCTGTAATTACATCGGTGGGTTGCGATCCCTGAAGAGGTTTAACCCTCAAAACAGGCTCCAATACATTGACCTCACGAGTCAATGTGCCCTGGGTGTCTCTTTCTAATCTGCGGCCGGTAACACTAGTGAGGTATTCCTCTGCCTTTTGGGCTGCCTGGCCAGCAGGAGCTTGACCCAAAACAGTGATAATCTGACTACCAATGACAACACCCTCGGACATTTCCTGGACAGAGAGGAAGTGCTCGCGGGTACTGACGCCGAAACCCAGAGCGGTAGGGACATTGCCAGACCACTTGTGCACACGGGAAAGCAGTTCCGGAAGATTCGAGCTAAGCTTTCCTGTAGCACCCGTCACACCCATTCTAGAGACAACATAGATGAAGGAGTCGGCGATCTTGCAGAGGAGCTTCATGCGTGACTCAGATGTGGCAGGCGCGATGAGTGGGACGTAGGAAAGACTACCACGACAACATTAGCAAAGTCCCAACTTGTAAAGAATAGTCTGAAGCAAAACGAAGCTGCCAAAACCGCAAAGAATTAACATACCCCGTGCTGGTACAAAGGTCTCTGAACCGAACAGCCTCCTCCGGGGGAAGGTCGACCATGATGAAACCATTGACGCCAGCCTCCTTGCAGTCCCTGAGCATACGCTCCTCGCCATAACGCAGCATCGGGTTATAGTATCCCATCAGCATGATTGGGGCTCTGAGGCCGCGGTTTCTCGCGGAGCGAACCATCTCCAATACTGTGGTGACAGTGACCCCGTTCTCAAGCGCCTTCGTGTTCGCCGTTTGAATAGTGGGTCCATCGGCAATGGGGTCTGTAAATGGGACTCCAAGTTCGATGATATCTGCGCAATTGGTGGAGATTGTAAGTGTGTTGTTTGAGAAAGGGAAAAAATGTGGTGGTTGTGGCCCAATGAGTCAATTGAGGACTCCGAGGGAGTAATCACATACCAGCACCTCCATTTTCCAACCCGAGAATAATATCTACAGACTCTTCAATGGTAGGGTATCCAGCGGTAATGTAGGCGACCAAAGCAGCACGGTTTTCCTGCTTAACCCTGGCGAAGGTTTTTTTGATATGCTCCATGATGGAAGGCGGGGGCGGGGAAGACAAAGTGCAGGTGGGGGAGAGAGGGGGATAGGGTTCCAGAAAGGAGAAGTGGAAGTTTATAAAAGGGCAGGCTAAATAATGACTCAAAATCTGGATAATTGAGAGTGAAGAGAGGAATAGTTGTAGGCAAGGGGTGAACGCCGCGTTGAGTCACCGTCTCTGCATACGCACCGGTATTAAACCACAAAGTCCGACGAAGGAAATCATGGGCAATGTTGGTCAGGTGACCCTGGGTGGCGATAAGATAAGGACTGCCATGTTGTGTACGGGCCGGTACCGGCCAAGGCGCAACTACGCATTTACTTTCTGGATGATCAAAGTACATGTGAAGATTGCACAGGACAAATCAGTTAAGATTAGGATGATGATGCCGGGTACTATAGTAAAATTATTCACCATCCATGAGCACTTCAGTTGGTAAAACAGCCCATAAACGGCAGAAACCAAATCAATGTCAAAAACGCCAAAACTATGCAGCAGGAGACCAGGCACAAGCGCGAGCGCTCTCTGGATCTCCAATATAATCGCAGCAAAACGAAGGCGCAAGACATGACAACACTAAATCAAAATAAACGGGTGCAATAAAAACTGTGAAATAAACACAAACAAGCCCAATCGAGGTATCCCAAACAAAAATCACGAATGTTTTCCACACTTTTCCAACCCAGATAGTGGTATCCAAACCTGCGAATTAATAAGGAAAGACAGCAGCGCCAACCCATGCGGCGTAATAATACATATATCGTAAAGGAATGGTATCTCAATGCCCCGTGTATAATGCAAAACAATCAAAGGAATGGACAACAGATCATCTATAATGCATCATGTCAACGTAAAAAAAAAAAAAAAATTGGAAAATAAAAGATTATAAAAAGGACAAATTCGGGGGCATCAAGGCATTAATAATAAAGGAGAGACATAAAATCGTTGCGAATAATCGTCAGTCAAAACCATAGCCGGACGGTGGTTCCGTATGCAAAGACATCATTGAAACCAAGCGCGCTATGGTATCAATTAAAGGAGTGGCAATGAAATGTAAAAGAAGAGAATATGCAAAATTAAACAACACCGCTGAATGCGATAAATCAGAAAAAACAAATAAAAAGAACACGTCAGTGTCCCTGGTGCTGACCGGGCAGAGTATAGGTCATCGCAGGCACGTACTGGTGGTAGCTGCTGGAGGCTCCGTCGACGTTTGAGGGCGCACCAAGAGAGTTGAATTCCCAAGATCTCGCGGGAGGGGGTGGGGGGTTTTGTGTAAGCTGGCCCTGGTGGCACACGGCAGTATAAGAGTATGGCGCACTCAGTGCCGAGTATGATTGGCCGACAGCGGGTAAAATTGTTCGAACTGGTCCATCGGTTGCAGCCGGAGGGGAATAGACTGGTGCGGCTATACTGGGGTGGTAGCTACTAGAAGGTGTACCCTCAGACATCGACTGAGGCGAGGGTGCGCTGAATCCTTCCGTTCCCGAGTCAGATGCAGGCCCCGTGCTGGGGTAGTTGGACCCGACAGGAGTGGGTAGGGCTCCAGCGGTGGACGAGTAACTTGCAGACTGGAATACAATATGTTAGCAAGTCAATCCAAACGAGCATATTTATCAGAGCTAACTGGCTACTTACGTATTTTCCGATGATCTTTTTCAGAGCATGGCCCAGGATCTTCCAGGGAAAGACTTTCACATCCTTCTCAATATTCCTCGGCTTTGGTGCAGGAAATCCCATGATAACCTTGAAGAAGTCCTCGCTGTCTGCTTTGGACTTGGATACAGTAAGCGGCCGGAACCCTTCCAGATTCCGCCGAATACGGTTCTTCTCCTCAACGGTAAACCGAACCCCGACGAGTGATTCAAGTAGGTAGATTGTATCTACACTTGTGATGAAACATTCATCTTTACCCTCCCAATAGATGCAGCTAATGCAAATACTGTTAGGTACTCGTTCTTCGGGGGTTACGGGCTTGAAATCAGCGTGGATAGTGCTGCCGCTTTGCATTCGAGTGAATTGAACCAGCCGGCGCTGAGCAACAACTTCCTCAGGAGTCCAGTTCTGCGTCATAGTACCCAAATCACCATTGAGCTTCAGTATCGCCTTTGAGGGATACATGGCATAAGGGTTGAACGACTGCGTTTGGACCACGTTGCCCGGCTGCTGTATGGTCGATGTACGGATTAGGGGTGGGTTCGCTGGGGACGATGGTTTTGGCTGGGGAACACCATGACTAACTGTATATCCGCTACTCCTGTGGTCTGTATTGGCCGACAGGAAAGACGAGTTCCACGAAGACGGCATGGGAGATGGTGCACGCATCGAAGTTTGTGAGTTCGGCGATATCGCTGAGTATTGCGTAGCACCGATTCGGGGTGACGAATCAGTGTGATATGACGCGGCGTATCCATTCACAGGCGGTGGTGGCTGCAGGTATGGGGAGTAAGGAGGAGCAAAGGTTGATGGTTCTTCCTTAACCTGCACTGGGATTGTCGACGCTCGCTTGATTGGCCTGGGAAGGGTATCCGAAGAGATGGATGATGAGATCCGTCTCTTTCGGCTCTCATCAGACGGTGACTGCTGTCCCGCATGCTCATAAGTGTAAATGCCCACTTGAAGTGTTGTTGCAGGGTATTCATTCTGTCCACGCATAGATAGCTGGAGAGGGACAGCCAGAGAGGGATAGCCCGTGCCCATGAACGGCGGGGTATCAACGGAGAGGGCATATTGAAAAGAAGAATCTTGGAAACCCAGAAAGTGTGGGTTGCACTCGCACTTCTTCGTTCCAAACACGATAGACAGTGTTGCGTATGGAGTAGTGTGCAGGTCGTACGGAGACTGAATTTGCACGAAAACTCGCGTGCCTTCGGTACCTCTCTGAGGAGAGTACGAAACGACTTCAGGCAACTGGTGAGAGTCCGCATTGATCATTGGAGACTGCTCGTCTTCGTACGAGCTTGCATAGTCGGGTTTCGCCATATAGGGGACACAGTCTGACATCTGGCTCAAATGGTCGGCCATTGGCGACGGGGCAAGGGGGGTCGACATATAAGCAGGCTGGCCGTATGTAAAATTGGAGACGCCATCCTGCAGAGACCGGGTGGAATCACAATCTGAAATAACCATTAGCGAACTCATTTTCTAGTCGCAACAGAATATTGGCTGCCGATGGCGGCTGGCTGCAGGTGGTGCACCTGTAGATGGTACTCACCTAATACGACCGCTTGTTGAGACTTCCGGAAACCAGACATAGACAAGACAGGCTCAGACTTGGCCAACAGGCCGCCTGAGAATACGTCAAAAAGTTGGGACTCTTCAGGATCCGAGAAATCCAACGTCTCGTCTAGAATCAAGGGCGTCTGGAACTCCGGATCGAACTGTCAGCGATGCAAGATTTAGCAAATGATCATATGCTGGAGAACTTTGAATGAGGTAAGAAAGAACGCCGGCCTACGGCGAGACAGGAGGTGAATCACGACTCAGATTCCGACCGGAAGGTAGCAAAACAGGCGAGACCAGAACACTGGTAATTGGATAGGAAGGAGAAACAGGGCGGTTTATTTGACTTACCAAAACGCCGTGTGTCTTGGAGTAAGCCAGCTTGAAGGTGTTGCAGAACCTGCAACGAGACACAACAACCTAAAGAAGCGAATGACACTGAATTATAACGAGGGCAAACGATAGTACGCCGGGAAAGCCGATATGAGTTCTCCGGGACAGAACGAGCGACGACACGAAGCGAGCGAGGGTGGAAATAACGACTTTCAAAAGAGGCCGGTGCCCAGCGATTAGGACGGAAATTACCCAAGGTTGCTTGCAGGGCGAGAGCTAGATACAAGCCACGCTGACGATGGATATATCACGAGCACCTATAGGAGGCTGATTTCCATGTAACGGAAAAAGGATAGACTTGAGTATGGTCAATCCTAACGGAACTGCGGCGGAAGTCCGTGGCTGGGTTTCAGAGAAACGAGTGAATACGGCGGCTGAGCAGAGACAGAAGGATCTGAGAGCGTATATCGTTGTCCTTGTCGTTCCTTCGTGTATAAAGCGAAATAATTTGTTTCACGGCTGTTCCAGGTCGATAAGTACCAGGTCCGAATGCAAGCTAGGCGATGAACTACCCGCCTTGTAAGTACGAACCACACCTGGAGGTAATAAATCGGGCCGCTGCATGCACTAGTAGGACTTACCAAAGAGACGGTAGAAGATCAAGTCTGTAACTGGGAGTTGCAGAGTGCTAATATGCAAAATTCTCACGATCAGGAAGCGACTGACAAGACACTGCAATCAAAACAACGTCAACAATCAAGATCAAAACCTAAATGACGAACATCACAGGGGGAAATGAAATTGACTGAAAATCACTATCGGCCCTAATTTTGCTCGAGGTCCCTTTCTTTCAAGGCACTACCTGGACGAAGCAAGGAGGGTAAAATGAAAGGAGGTACGAGGAAGTGTAAATGCAAGGCACAACGGCCAGTGGCGACCTGAAGGGGACTTGGCTCACCAACCTTAACAGACCAAAAGGGCTCAGGCGTGAGATCTTTTGCTATATTCTGTATTCTGCGGTGTCCTCAACCGAGACAAGACTCCACGAAAACGGATACAGGACTGGAGATGGACCAGTGCGAGCTCCACTCTTCCGAAGAAAACTGAGCCAGTTGAAATCTTGATGGGCGAGCTGATAGCGAATAGAAGGCTCTTGTGGAAATGAGAAGCGCGATTTGGGCGATTGTTTCAGTTGCACCGTCGACGGAACAAACGGTGTTGCTATAGAGCTGGGCCGAGCTTGAGACGAAAACAAACGCGGAGCTCTGAGTGGTCCGCTCCAACAGAAGGTGCTGGCTGTCGGTCGGCACAGACGTGTTTCGTACGAGGCAGGGGAGCCCTCGAGACGAAAGTGGATTGATTGTCTGCTTGTTCCTCGACAGGTACAGGGCAGTAGTCGGAGAAGACGTGGGGAAAGCGTCACGGGTAAGCCGTGAGTACAAACAATAGCGAGCGGTCCAACGACGAACGAGCGCGTTGATATTGGTAATTAGATATTAGAGTATTGAGGTGAGATCTTTGTCCAGTAGCCCTTGTGAGACGGGTTCCAAGTTGTTTCTCAAAGGTCTAAAGTTGATTTATCGGACGTCTTCTTAGATCAACACCAACGTAGCGAATGTAAGATTACTTCGATGCCAAACCAAGCGAGTGTGATAGCGAGCGAATGTAAGCGAATGAATAAAAAAACGAGGAGGATATTGGGCGTGTTCTTATGATGCCATAACAGGGGAGTTATGGGAGGGGTGAGGAGGGAAATGTGAGGAGAGGTAGAAGGGTCGAGATGGAGGAGGAGAAGGATTTAAGGTGACCAAAGCGAGTGAGGTACCTCAGAAGGCTGATGGATAAGAAAGGAAAAGGAAAAAGAATAGGCAAGGTGACGGAGGACGAGAGAGGATATAATTATGAATCCTTTTTTCGCACTAAGCGTGGTCAGAGAAGCAGCACTGGCCGGAGGGTGGCGGGGACTCGAAGATGTGAGGCCGTGACTCGAGGGATTAACGGGCGTACTATAATACACGACTCGACATATGCATCAGATAGGGTATTTTATATTTATTCCTGCTTATTATTATAGTGCTAATTTTGATAATTCTTATTTATTTACTGCTTTTCCGATCTGAGCGAATGACAGGCGGTTGTCTTCAACCATGGCAGAGCAGCAGCACTGTTCCCACGAAACGAAATCGCGGGTTCCGAGGTTGCGGCGCTCGTCCTCAACCCTTTTTCTTTCTTTCTTTTTCTTTCTTTTTCTCATCCGTTTCCGACCCGGGATCCATTAACGGTGGTGAGGTCACGAGTGGAGGGTGTATGGGCGTTTGACCAAGTCGGGATAATATGAGCATTGCCTATAAAATCGCCAGGTTTATTCTTAGACGGGGACTGATTACTGGAGCTAAGCCGCGAAGAGACTAGGAGCGAATATCTGGCAGTTCACACTTCACAGCTCACAACTTAAGTTACTAAACACTTGTTTAGGCGGTCCACGCCGCCCTACCACAGTGGACCCTCTGAAGAAACAGAAATAAACCACTCAGAAACGCGGAATGCGAGATCACTATTATTAACATGGCCATATCAGAGACAGCAGCTGGAAACGCATGCTCCTTTGGGCCGCTACACTGCGACCCTGGGTCCGTAGATTCTCCCAGCTCACTGGATCTGTGCTGTCAGTCTCTGAGGTTGCGGTGTTAATGTTTAGTCTACCCCGTATTTATGAGGTATAGGTGGAAACAGCGTGTACTAAGTCCAGCCTAACTCCTTCAAGGGCCCTTGTCACTACTAAGTTTCCCCAGAAGAGTACAGGTAGACGAGCTCCTAAAAAAAAAAAAAAGGTCGAGTTTCACTTTCAATTCCCTCCCTCCCATCCATTCTCTTGCGGCCGGTCTCCTCCTCTTTCCTTCCTTTTCCTTTCTAGTCGACTCTATCGCGGGATGATATCATGGACGATGGGGGCCCCGCGGGTTACGGTCGGGGACTCTACTAGTAGTTGTCGCACCCTCGAACCTCTACTCTTCTACCTTAGGGTTCTGGGAGGTGCCAAAAAAAAAAAAAAAAAGAGGGCGGAATGAGGATAGATCTTTGAGTCGTCGTGCCAATTGCCCTCTATCCAGAGTCACCTGCGGAATTATTATCTGTAGGATTTTGAACATATCTTGATTGTCCCAGCCTGCACCAGCAGCCAGGGCTTGAGAGGACCTCGGGACGCTGGAAACTTGAACCGATCGTAGAATTTTATTCTTAGTTGGCCCCACCGTGCTGCCCCTTTCCCTTTGGGGAGATTTCTTCGCATCGCCAGGTGCAATCCTGAAACCGCCTCCCCCATCCAGTTTCTTGACCAAAGTTGAGCAACGGCTTCTTTCCTGTTCAGGCTATCTCCGGCCCATCTCAGGGACGATAAAACCAGATACACCCCCGTCCGTTCCATATTCTTCCCCTCGCGTGGTGCTAGTGGAGGTCAGCGATCCCGACGGAGCAATCCATAGGTACCCAGGGGGGCTACAGCTGACAATTTGGGTTAGCACTCGAACTTCTGCGAAACTTCGAGGGACCAGTCTCCGAGGAGACTTCAATAATAATCCTTCCAACTTCCAAGCCCCGAAACCAAAAGAAAACACCCCACCAAATACATTTTGAGCAGCCAACCGCAATCCCGCAAAGCCCTGCCCGGCTTCAAGGATGAAGTCCTCTGCCGAAATCCTTTGAGCAAAAAAGCTTTGGGCTGAGCTGTGACAACCAAACACGAGCCTGTGAATCCACCAGCCAATTAAGACAATAATCCTGTTGCCCGTGGAGCACCGTCTGAATCGCTTGGATGCCAAATCCCTGTTCATCCACGCTGTGGCGGTGACCTGCACCAATACCATCAAAATTCAAAAAGCCCGTTTGAGCTGTTGGCTGGTTGGCCCCCGCCGTTCTCATGCACCAACCATCCAACTCTGGCGGACCTCCGCGAAGCTCTGAAGGGCTGCGCGGATTGCGTACGGATGTGGTTAGGCTCCAAGTTTCTCCAGTAAAAGAAGCAGCCCGTCTTACCAATCAGAATGGGAAGTCCCTTCCTCACCTCGTCCTCCCGAGTTTTCCGACGAAAGCACCCAAGGGACTCCCACACCAGATCGAGACGGCGGCCGCTTAGCGGGGGATCTAAGATGCTAAACATAGCAAACCTTGCATTTGGCTCCCACGCGATGCAAGGACGAGGCGATCTTATTGGAGACAAGATGGTAGAATGTGGAGACCATCCACTGGGACACCAATGACTGGTGCACTCAGTTATCCCTCAAATCCGCTGTCTGGTTCTCGGGTGCTCTTATTCGCCCAGATAACGGCACGTGAGTGACCCCGGTCAAGGTGGTACCTGAGGTCTGGTAGTACCGTTACCGAAGTCACGCTGCATTGTTACCGTATAGCTGGTGGGCTGACAGGCTTCAAGTTGCTGGGAGAAATCGGCTGAATTGCTAAACTGCGTCTCCTGACCAAATGTCACCTCGATCCGAAAGGCTTGAGAGCCATCGTTATTCGTTATGCAATGTTCTGCATCCACCCAAGGGTCCGTCATGTTGTTAGCTCTTCACCCAAGGGCAGAAGCACGGGCAGAAGTGTCCGAGTCGTTCATCCCCACAGCAGTCAATAATGCAATTGTTAATTAACACCGGAGGGATGAGCCTACATGCATCCCAAAACCGCACGTTTGAAATTATGGCGCATAGTAATTCGGAATCCATCGATGAGGCCGCCACATTGAATAATTGATGGATGTTCCCACAATGTTGTCAACATGAGACAAAGGCTGTAGAATCAGCTGTGACCTGTTTTTAGGAGCTGCAAAATTCATGAAGGCAAATACGAGGAAGTCGCCCTGTGGTACGGATATAGTGGTACATTGTTCCCCATGTCTGTTGGAGCCAGGCCAAATAAACGAAGGCCTCGGCAACGAGGAAGTGACGACATAATCTCCATCGCTCCCGAAGGAAGAATCTCATCATCTATCCGTAGCGGGAAAACTCTCGTGAAAAGAAGGTTGATATTTTGGATGGCCCATGTTGCCCAATCCTCAGTCCAGTAAGAATTAGTCCTAGCTCCGACGGATGAGGAAGTGAGGATCTCCTCTTAGCCTTTCGTCTTCATCAGAGGCTAGCAGTCTATCCGAGGATGGCATTTACACCTAACGCATAATGAATACGAGTTTCCCCTACCTCACTTCCTCGTGATTCGAGCATGCTCCGGCTTTATGATTGGAAAAAGAGTACAGAGTACCGGTTATCTGAAAGCAAGCCACAGACCAAGAGGAACCGTTTCGTTCAGTGGCCAAAAAAGGCGGAAGATGATGACCAAAGAACCTGTCAACAACACTGTATAAAGTTATCACAAAGTGGGCCCAACTTGATCCGCAATACCGCATCGCTCATGATGGACTGGGAGTTTGGAATGACTTGGCCTCGTTTACCCCGAATCGGCTGGCAGACCGATGGCATCACACGAAAAACAGGGGACGAACGAGCGTCGAGCCGACGAGCAGCAGTAGTGTCTGCCAGCGATAAGCTGAGGGGGCCAGGACCCCGAACAGGCAGAAGGATTCAATTTTCTTTCCGTCGTTTCAATACGGTATACGAAGTGCGTACAGACGGCTAACCTCGGCCAAACATTCCAAGTGAAGGACTCCGTATTCGCTTACCTTGTACCTGTCGCCAGATAAGTGCATCAGCTTTATCACTACTGGGAATTGACTATTGACTGCTCTGTAACTCTTCTCACAACCAAAACCGGTTCCCGAGACTCTTGAATGGCAGGATCAAGCAAAGCCACAACAACCTGGTCACTAGTTCAGAACCCTGACTCCCATGTCGGCGAATCCTCGGCCCTGTTCACCTATCCAATTCACCTTCAACGCACCGCCACAGCAAATTCGGGGATCATGCCTTAAAAATACATGCGGAGCACGGCACGAAGCCGCACAAAAAAAAAAAAAAGTATGGTGGGTTTCGCTGATCTTCAGCCACTCTTCAACTGTTCCACCGGTCAATCTTAGATAGTCACCCGGGACTCGGAAGTTCGGAGAACGACCCCACCGAGGAATCGGATAATTGAGACTTTGGGAGTGCTTGTCAACGTCGACAATTCTTCGAGTTGGAGAGGCCGAGAACTCCAAAACATTTCTCCCGGGTGCAGACCGGCTGAGCAGCGAATACTCCGTACACTGCGGAGTAAACTAATCCAGACGGGACATGTAGGAGACTAAAAATAACATCACCATTGGCCCAGTCACACATCCTCCCTCGAATAATGGTCGATTATCCCAACGAGATGGATGGACTTGAGCAAATGTATGGCCAAGAGAGAAATTCACGGCCTTGAAGGCGAGTCAGTGAGGTTACCTTAAGGTTACACATCACTGCCTCAGGATCTTCGACAAACATAAACCTCCGTCAGCCGCAGCCATGTAACCTCGATAATCTCCAAGCAAAGAGCAAGCACTGTTCTTCGCAAGGTCAAGGACGATCCCTCGCTCAGCCTCCCACCATCCACAATCTTGCAGTTGCAGCTGACAACGCTTCCTGACAGGCTCGCAAGCTCCAAAATAAGCGTCCCGTGGCCCGCCAGACCAGCCAGTTATCATCGAGCATTCAGCGTCAAAACAGTGGCCCGGTTTGTTTCTTGGCTTGATCGACATGAGGAAGAGGGAGAGCTGCAGGTTGAACCTTGCATTATGATTACACCGGAGCACAGCACTGCCCATCTCCAACGCATTCTCTATCCCTCACATCCTGCAGGGGAAGAGATGTAAGGCACAACAATGAACGACTAACTAACAATGCTTTCCACGAGAGTTGAACCATGGCGCGGCATCATCCCCCATTGATCGCCGGTTGTTGTCTGATGCAAGGCCGGCATACCCGCAACACAACTACAATCCAACTTCGCACGCGGGAAATGCCAATTCCTTCTGCAGTTCCGAGGATCCATCGGACCGGCACGTTTTGACTCCCTTGAGTCCCTGGCATGATAATCTCTCCTTGTCGATCAGATTTCCGAAGTTCAGCCATTGATCCTCTGTGCGTACGTCCGCGGCACCCCAGCATTAACGCCATCCACACTCTGCAACCATTAGTGTACCCGTGCAGAGAATACTCGGTACCAGTAGTCTACATACCTGTAAACCAGCCCCCTGCCTTGATGGTCAGTTTCAGCATGCGAAATTAGTGTGGTGCTACTTTGCAATTTGCCCTCTGCGTCTCGAGTCCAAATTTGCTGGTTTAAATTGCCTAGAGCTCTCTACCATCTATACTCAAAACACCGGGTTCCGTCGACCGGAGTTGATTTACCGCATATTGCATATTCTTGTAGACAATTTTATTTTATTTTATTTTATTTTATTTTTTTTTTACTCTCCTTCCAGTGCCTCTCAATTGACGCGATGATGATCAGGGCTTTTACACCCTAGTCGAAACCTTAATAGACTCAGATCGGGTTCGTCAAACACCATTTGTCTCACCAGCCGTGTGAAACACGGAACTTGGGTTCCTTGGTTGATCCTAGACTCCTGTTGAAAGGGACCAGAAGTGAAGCCCTCAGCTGAGTGGGATCCAGCGATGTCGAAATCTCATTACTGTACCCTTGTAGTTGTCCCGCGTAAGATCCCAACATCCACGGGTCCAAGAATAACTCGCTCCATACAGGGGCATTGGTAAAACACTCCTCAGATGTAAGAACCGGTGTTCCTGGTGATACTCTATTATAAACCAATGCTTTGCAACAAGTTATTTATAGGAACTAGAACTTGTGACTTGGGAGGGCTAATCTTCCCAATCCACACGACTTTTATCTGATCAGTTCAGTCACATCGATGACTCTCTTCAGCTTCGGTCTACGAATTCCCGTCTAGCTCAGAAAAATAAAGCAGTGTCTGAGATGGTAAAAAATTCCGAGACAAAAAATCTGGAAGGAAAGACCAAAAAAAAAAAAAAAAAAAAGAAATCCATAATATTGGAGTTTAGGTAACCTGGAAGAACGTCTCAACTTGGTGGCACTTAGTTCCCGTGTCCAATGCCAATGCCCACTTACCACGACTGCGATCCATAAGTTAAGTAGTCATTACTATTATTTCATCACCAATATTCATGCTGGCGGGGTTTTCTTTTTTTCGACGCTATCATTGCCCAATTTTATCTTATCCCAATTTCCAGTATGTCATCAGGCAACTCGCGGACATTATTATTGCAAACCCATTAACCGGTTTCGGTTAATTAGCTACCCAGAACGTGCGTGTGGGCATCTACATTAGTGTATTGTCTACCGGTTCCCCAAGGGCCACTTGAGCTGCAGGGCTTACTGGGGCTGGCACTAGCAGAAGGGACTATGGAAGAAAGCGATGACGTAGGCATCATTCCCGAAGTGTCAAACAAAAGCACAGGGCAGAAGGTCTCCAACGATGTTGAAGGGCCACAACAGAGACGTCAGGTTTACTGAGTTTAGCTGTCGATTGTAGCTAGCGGAAGACGTGCCGGCACGGGTTCTCTTACCGGAATGAACTCCTACTGGCGATCATGATACTATTGGGGTCATGTAAAGCAGGTGTGGCGTTTTGGCGGACAGCTGAATGATGGAGATTCCGGATTCACGGTCTATATTCTTAGTAGGGATGGAGCGGAGTTGAACTTATATTAGAGGCAACTTTGATGAGCAGCACAAGCTGCAAGTCCGGGACTTTTTTTTGCTCTCCCCACATTCGGCGACGCCGTTAGATGTAAACTAGCAGGTATTATTAGGGAAATGCAATTTCTAATTGAGATAGTGTGCTTATTGTTTGCCTTGGTGTGGTGGGTTTTAATGGTGGGGAGAGCGTGGACGACATCTGTATCTACCCGGCTAACGGATGACTTTCTCATCGATTAACGGGTGTACTTTGGCTGTCAACGGTCTCTGTGGGCTCGGTACTTAAAAATAATACTGTCCGGTGAGCACGGATAAGTTGAACTCTGATTGATTTGTGGTCAGTGTGCTTTGCATCCTCCGCAGGCCTACCTAATGACTGTATATACATTCTATTGGGGATAACTCACAACACCATCCCAACAAAAATCTTGACCCTTGGTGAAGGATCCCCCTCAAAAATTGACGTAAATTTGGCTTGTTACAAGCTCCATCCAACTCTTCATGGTGATAGGGTCAAGCCAAGTCGTTGCTCAGTCAAGTCGCCGGCGCACCAAAAATAAGAGAAACTTGGCCAGTCAAGACACAGCATCATCACCAGATCATCCCCTTATACAGCAGACTGAACGAGAAAAATATGAAATCAGTGACCGCCAATTCTTTGTTAGGAATAGTCCGGTGACCGCACATTCGCTCGAGCCACCGCCGTGGAGAGTGTCTCACGAAACCATTCGTCTGTTCCTGTAATGTCTCACCTCGTACTCATCCCCTCCAAAGAGAGACTCTCACGGATTCTCCACGCTTTCCCGCTCGCATACACATCCCTGAATGTGGCTGGCTGCTTCAAAACATGAGAGAGCTCTCCTGGACGGCCCGACTATAGCATACAGGAAACAGCTTCGCCCAGAAACAGTACATTCCTGGCCGGTTTGACTTTTCTGACATCAGCCATCGGGCAAAATTGGATTCTGTTCGAAAGGGACTCGTGCTACGCAAATGCACAACCTTCTCGCATTAGAGTGTGGGCCAGTCAAATGGGTGACTTTGGTGTGGAGGAGGATACCTACCTTGTCGAACCGCTGCAGCGCAAGATAGTACGGCTCTGAGAGGCCAACTGCTTTTTTGGTGACAGTCTCCTTCTTAATTTTCTTTGCTGCCATCACATAGACCTTCGAAAGCGTATCTCGATCCAGGTTATCGTGGTCACCGACGAGTATTTCTCCTGGCATTCTCCAACCGTGTCTCTCGTAAATAACTTCAACTAGTCGGGTGAGGGTGTCTGCCTGCCATGTCACAAGAAGTTCGCCGTGGACAGTACTCATATACTGCTTAACAATCGATACATCAAGGTTGAGTCGAACACTCTCCGAACAAAGTTGCTTCACCTTGTTCTCAAGCAGTTTATTCGTGATCGTTAATTCCCTCAAAGCCGCACAATACTCCTGATAGGAAAGTACGTCAGCTTGGCCTGGAAAATTTGTTCAGCCAGCAGGCAAATTGGCCCCGCGACCATATATCAATTCAAGATCCACAAACCTTGAGGGCAGCATCTTCTGGTCTTATCTTTGGTCGACTCGGCTTTATCTGCGAGCGATAGAAGGACATTCCGGGGCCGTATCTCTGCACAATGTCGGTACCCATGACGACGACCCCAAAAGCGACGGGAAGGCTGTGGTCTCGACAACGAAGCAATGAGTGGACTTCGATAAAATAAGGGAATAACTACCTTAGAAAGATGAATTCTTGGGCCCGACAGAGCCCTC
This sequence comes from Aspergillus sydowii CBS 593.65, assembly GCF_001890705.1. NCBI lineage: Eukaryota > Fungi > Ascomycota > Eurotiomycetes > Eurotiales > Aspergillaceae > Aspergillus > Aspergillus sydowii. The sequence continues at coordinate 1,581,883 of NW_024467863.1, read as the reverse complement.
GGATACTCCATCGTGGGTGATATTGGAAACCTACGCTGGTAAGGAAAGGGCGAGTCACCCATGATGGTCAGGCTTGGGAAAGAGCAAGTCATTCAAACTTCATTTTCAACTTCCTCGCATCAGGCAATCAAAGCTGACTTATTTTGCTGTGCATATACAGGCCATAAACACGTTTCCATCCAGACGTCCTTGTCTAAAGCTTACTTCCTGAAGACTTCCCGAATTCTATGACCAGCTTCCCGAACTGCTTGCTATCCTTCATGTCTTGGAATAGTCCATCGAGGGCCGCAACATCGCTTAGCTCAGTTTGAATAACGCGTGATACAATAGGGTGGACTTTGTGCGTGCTGACAAAGTTGACCATATCCTTGAACTCTTTCCGGGAACCCATTGTAGAACCGCGTACGTCAATGTTCTTCAAAACCGCCGGCATCACAAATGGCATCTTGGGGGATACTGTCATTCCATAGATGGAGAGGACACCACCAGCCTACGAAGAGTTAGCTTCACAGAGAATATGGGCCAACATTGGAACCTTGCTTAGATCGTACCTTGAGCAATCGCACCGACTTCTCGACGGAGTCGCCGCCGGCTCCATCAATAATTGCATCGAAGTTCTTCTTTCCTTTGGGGAGTAAGCCTAGCAACTTCTTTTCCCACCCACTCTCCTTGTAGTTCACGCCTCCCTTTGCACCGAGTTCGATGGATTTTCGAATTTTATCCTCGCTTGAGCTTGTCACGTATACATCTGCTCCTCGCGCGACAGCAAAAAGCAGGGCAAAGAGCGCGACACCTCCGCCGATACCTGTGATTAAAACCGCAGAACCCTTGCCAGTGTTGTGCTCCCCCGCTTTAGCGACTAGAGCTCTCCATCCTGTCAGCCCTGCAAGAGGCAAGGCGGCTGCTTCAGCATCTGATAGGTGCTCAGGGGCCTCTTCAACCTCCGACTCTTCAATCGTGATATAATCCTGCAATGTGCCCTTATTGTAAAGCTTCGTCCCTCCCATGATTTTATAGCCTGTCGGGTCCTCGGGACCCTCGATTGAATCCTTCCAGCCGATTCCTGGATTCAGAATAACTCGCTTTCCTTGCCATCGCCCTGGGTTTGCCACGCCGGAGCCTGCGCCCACGACAGTTCCAACTCCATCTGCACCCATGGGTACGTCGAAGGTTAGACCCGGGTAGAGATGCTGCCGCAGGAATACATCGCGATGATTGAGGGCTGCTGCGGACAATTTGATCAACAGCTCGGTGCCCTGCGGGGAGGGTTGGGGTAAGGTCTGCAGGGAGAGCGGATAGTAGACCTGCCCTGGCTTGCCTTCAGCTTTGCCGAGAAAGATTGCTTTCGACATGGTGATAATAGAAGATTTGGTAATTTCCTATACCCGCAGTTGTTCAATACGGCGGAGATGAAGATGTCAGATTCCAATTGTTGAAGAAGTATTCGGTGGAAATTCTATCACATCATCAGAAAAGGACGACGTGCGGGGATAGAGGAGCGTTATCGATAGCCGAGGCTGTCCGGAGCCTCGATACATATCACAAGAAGATGGCAAACTAGAGACAACAAGCGAAATGGGCAGTTCTGCAATTCACTATGTAATTTTGAAGCGGAATGATGCAATTATTCGCCCTAGCCGATACTCTTTATGCAATTGACGTGTTGCGAGTTGAGACATAACTGCCTCGGTCCAACTGTCTCTTCCACCATTCGCCAAAATATACAGAAGACACCACAACATCAAGACACACTCATTGGCGCAACATGCATCGGCTGAGAGAGAAAAAGAAAAAGGAAATGAAAGGAAAAATTAACGTCCCATACTAAAATCCCGAACAGCAACGCTGGGACTTATAATATCTCTCTTGTTGACACCATCCCGAATGCCCCGGCGGGTGATAACATCGTGTTGGCGGACATTGGTATCGCGGCGGTTCGCAGCTATTGTATACGCGCTGACAATGGTTCTTGCGTTCGCGATAGCTATGCCGATGGTCGGAGTAGTAGCTGGGTGGTGCGGGACCGCAGACGTCGGTGCGCACCTGACAGATGTATTCTCCACGCTTATGGCCTTCGCAAAGAGGTTTGCCGCTCCAGTACCACGAGTATGGAATCTCCCTGCCCGCGTGCACTTTCGCAGAGCAGAAAAGAAAGGGCATGGTTGTTGATGAGAGGGAGGACTTGACTGGGAGGAAGGAGAGCAGGAATTTGTTAGCCCGCTCAACCAGGTGGGATACTGTATGAGACTGATCAAGTTCTCTGTTGGTTTGACTGCGTCTTTCGACCTCGTCAGGTATTTATTTCGTTTGGGTTAGATCCGTCGAAAGGCTGTATCCTTGCCCGTATCCCATGCTCCCAAAGTCCGTACTACGTACAACAAACAAAGAAGGGCAACATCTAAAATCTTCGGCACTAATTCTGTGCGACAACAAGGAGAGACTTTCTGATACGTGCCTCAAGCGTGAAAGCAACTGTGCCTGACAGAGCGATTATCCATCAGAAAGAGAGGAGCCAAAGATAAGAACCGTGGTTTCCCGCCAAAGCGGCCAAACTTTGTCCAGTGATGGCTAGGCATCAGCTGGATGCTGCGTCAATGATCCCATAATGTTGACTGGGCCTGGGAGCCTGACAACCCGGTTGCTGTTCGAGAAGAATTGACTTGGACCTTGAGTGCTGCATGTGTTCTCCCGTAAGGGATGGCAGGGTGATCCTTGCTGCGAGTCGAACGTCAACGGCCCATGCTATGATGGATGGTCCAGTGTCCATTGATCTTCTGCAACGCAACGCTGACCGCAGAATATCGGCAGGGTGAAGCCCGCAGGCGCCGTTGACGCGTCCGGTTTTGAATTTGTGCAGCAAATGGCGTTCCAAGACGCGTCCAGAAAGTGCCCAGGTGGCTGTGAGCCTGCAAGTGTAGAAGTTCACCGAGGGGCTGGGGCTTGGATTGCGGAGGTCGCGTGCCAATCGCATTCTGGGGTTTCTCGCAAATCCTGGGTCACTGACCCCTGGACAGGGCTGGTATATGATCCAAATTAGTTTGAAGGTTGAACCTTGAAGATTGCCTTTCAATTGCACTGTGATATAGGGAGCGCGAATGACATATGCTGTGTACCATCACACCTATCAGCGAGTCTGTTTGCGTTGACCAGATTTCGTAGGGAAATCATTCTGAATGATACAGAGATCAAGGTAGTTTTGTTAGTGATGCTTGCAAGTAATCCGAATCCAAGCTGTGTTCATCCTTAGATATCTGCTGGGAACCTGGCATTAGTCGAAGCGGTTTTATCTCAAGATTAGGATGATCTCACGGAGAGCAAACAATCACTTGGTTGGATGCATCTTCACTTTGTCTTCTTTTAACAGCAGGAACGCATTTTAATTTTAATTATTATTATTATTATTATTATTTTGGGCGGCAAACTGTGAAATCAAGTACCGCTGGAAAGCGACACGTCGAACTTGAAGGCGTTTGTGTCTGAAGCACCAGTGGTCTTTGCGCGTGCCATTACCGGCACTTAGGTCTGGTGGGGGATAACGACCACGCACCATTTCCCAGGATTCTGGAAGCTCCAATGTAACTTCGCTTCAAAGTCTTGGTACTGGGTTTTATAGCTCCTGGTGCTAAAGAACAAGAGCCCATGGTAAAAATTAAACTGAAAACCCCCTCGATGCTCTCGTGAAAAGGCGTCGTGAGGATTAGTGTTCCAGGGAGCTTTACCGAAAAAAAATGGTTTGTGTGTGTTCTGTGGCAGAATAAATTTCATAAAATTTGGGGGTTGGCTGCGCCGACCAAAGTGTCGAGCAGTATAAGATACAGCCGTGACGTCGACAGTACCTCCGACGCTAATGCCACGACCCCAGCTAATTCGCCGCAGCCTCTTCATTTTTCTCAGGAACTTCGAGCCTCTCCAGATCTTCTTCTCGACTTGGATCGTCTAGCGTTCTTCTTTCGTCTCGACTTCGACCTCACCCCTCCCGCTATCTGCCGTCAGAAACTCTGCCAGAGCACGTATGTGATATCCTCGCCTTGCTGTTTTGCCCCGTCCTGCCCACTTCCTCCGCCCTGGTCCAGCCGCGGATTCTGTGCCCTTTCCCTCTTCCACGTCCGTCGAACGATTCATCCTAACACCGCACATTGCTCCGTGGCAGTTCTAACTTTAATATAGCTTCCAACTCTCGACATTTGCATCTTTCTTCCTCACTCCTATCAACTTTCGATCTTCATCCATCGTTCTTTAGCAAACCAACTACGACATAATGCCGACGCCACTCCCTTCGAGTTTCGCTTCGGCCGCCGCTGGCAACATCCAAGATGCCTCGAGTAGGAGAGGTGATGGAACCGCCGGTGGAGAATGGTATGCGACCCAGCATTGTTTTCTCGTTCTCTCTCCGTTGCTGCAATCAGCAATCTGTCTGTCTATCGAGATTTTGTTCTTTCCTGTTCGCTAATTACCCTTTTTTTTTTTTTTCCGAACTAGGTCACGCACTCGTATGAACGGAGCAACACAAACCTTCCGTCGTCCATCAGTTGCCACAAATCCTTCTCACACTCGAGAACCGCTGTCCGCTACGACTCCGACCGGCGGTGTCTATCCTACGCACATGTCTTCCACTCTTTCGAGCGTGTCACGCAACGGGCCGTCTAGCGATACCCGTTATTCAAAGGAACAGCTTCTCGACATGTATAAGGCTCAACGGGATACTGGGATTTTAACTAAAAATGTTGCGGATTATTTTGTCGCCGAATGGAACCCTCACATTGAGAATGCGTCGATGAATGGGGTTTGGGGGAAGCGGGATGACCACAAGGATAATTCAACTGGACCTGAGGTGTGTTGGGACCATGGAGGAGAAGTTGAGCCTCTGGGATTGGTGGATATGACCGATGATGAGAAAGAGGTTTGCTACCCTGTTTGAGGCCTCAGCTGCGGCTTGTATTGCTTCTTCCGAAGTTCGGTGCTAACTACTATAGATATTTACCGTCTCGGTCAATTCCCCACTGAAGCCGCCGCCCACCAACGCTTCCAAGGAAAACGCAGCTGCCGGTGGCCCAGGACGCAGAACTTCGGTATCCTACTCGCAAGGGAATGCAAACCCCTACAATACCTCGTCGCCCAGTTCAGCACGGCCGGGTCCCAGACGCCGGGAAACAGGGGAATCAGTTGCGAACCCTATGTCGCCCACGACTGGCGGCTCTCGCTTTTTCCGTGACGAACCCAATACTTCAACCCCGCCTCCGTCGCTCTTGCGCCGCAAAACCGATTTCCGTGACACTACGTCTGTTTCTAAGTGGGAAGAGAAAGAAAAAGAAGCCCAAGGCCGAGAGGCGGCGGAGGCTTCTTCGCCCTTCGGTTCTTTGAAGCGTAGCTCTACGAACCCTGTGGCAATGTCTGGATCGACCTCTCCTTGGCCATCAGCTTCTCAGAACGCCAATTTCTCGCCCATGGGTGCCTTTGGAGCGTTTAATATGAGCTCATCCAGCGCTGCACAAACCCCAACAACTGAGAAGAAACCCGGATTTGGCAGTTTACGCGGGGAAAGTCGCTTGAAGGGACTGTTCTCAAAGGATAGCTCCGAGGACGTTTCTTCCATCAGGGGGAAACCGTCGTTGAGTAATCTGGAACGCCTTGGTGAGAGTGAAGCTGAAAAGCGATCTCAATCGCCTTGGGGTGAGCAGTTCAAGACTCGAGCCGGCCGAAGCGAAACAAACCCGTTTTCGGACGAGCCTCGTAGTGGAAGCGCGGCTCTGGGAGGCTCCCAGGACGTTAGTACTCCTTCGCAGGCAGCAGACCAGCTTGGATTCTCTGCTTTTGGAATGACGTCTAGCATCCCGGGGTTCCGTGAATTGATGCAGAGCCACGAGAACTCGCGCAACCCGACACCTCACCTCCACGGGCGTGAACCTACCAGTCCCACGAACACAAACCCATACCAAAGCCCACACCATGGCGAGAGGGGGGAAGCGGATGATGTGGACACCGACGGCTCTGACATTCAAACTACTAGCCATCCCGGGCTTAGTGGTCTGCGAGACTCAAGCGCTTTTGGTTCCGTCCGTCGCGTGGGGTCTGGGATGGATCTTCCGTCTCTCGACCGTAGCCAAACCTCGAGCGTCGCAGGGAACCGGAGTTTCAGCAACCTGGGTAGTCTTGGGGGCCTTCCCTCTCTTGGTGGCTCTGGATGGCCGTCTAGCGGAGCTGTTGGCACTCCGACCAAGGAGAGGTCTACCTTTGCTGGAGGCTTTGGCGACCCTATTTTTGGCTCAATGGCTGACCTTCAGTCTCCGAGTCTATCGACTCTGGGAGGAGGCGGACTCTTTAGTCCTCACGCTGGAATCTCGGGCACTGGAAGCATCGGTCGTTCAAGCAAACTCGGCTCGCTTTTCCCGCAAGCGATGCAGGAACAAATCCAGGGCGATCAGCAAAGGCAAGATTTGGGCAGTCTTGACGAGACGCAGCAAGGTGAGTTTCGTTTACTATATATAATTTACAAGCATTTCTAACGCGAAATTAGATCTACAAGCAGACACTTCTGGTCAGCCGGTTCCTGCGACCACATCCACTTCGCATACACCAGTTTCTGCTGTAGGCTCCATTCCGACTTCCATCGTTCAAGAAGGACAACAGACAAGCCAAGCTGGAAGCACTGCGGGCTCGGTCCCCACAGCTCAGCAGCGGACCATGGTGATGCCGGATAGGATGCGCTGGATCTACCGGGATCCGCAAGGAAACATACAGGGCCCGTGGACAGGATTGGAAATGCACGATTGGTTCAAGGCTGGTTTCTTCAGTCCGGACCTGCAGATCAGGAAACTAGAGGACCCAGAGTTCGAGCCACTGGCCCAGTTGGTGCGACGCATTGGCAACTCGCGAGAGCCATTCCTCGTGCCACAGATTGGGGTCCCACATGGACCCGAGCCGAACTCAGCTACATGGGGAGGGCCTGCACCTTCTGGCTCCGCCCAACCTCCATTCCCTGGGAGTTTCCCAAGCTTTGGCACCACCCTGACGGCTGAGCAACAGAATGCTTTGGAGCGTCGCAAGCAAGAGGAACAGTATCTCATGGCGCGGCAGAAGGAGCATCTTGCTCAGCAACAGGCTATAATGAAGCAAATCCAATTCCAGCCTGGAGTTCCTGGAATTCACCCACCTCAACTTCAACACCATTCCAGTGCTCACAGCCTTCACAGCCAGCCCAGCTTCGGCAGCATCGCATCGCCAATTGGTTTTCAACCTTCTCCTATTCAGGGTCCGATACAGCAGCAGCAACAGCAGCAGCAGCAGCAGTCTGGCTCCGGTTTTTTCGATGCTCCAGGTTCTATAAGGCCGAACCCCCTGCCCAACGTTGGCTCCCAGATGCTCGGGACGGATTTTTTAAACAGCAGCCAAGAGCAGCTCCCTACTCTTCTCGAGCGTTTGAACGTGAACAGTCGACCAGACCCTTTTGCCTTCGGTAGCCCAACGTCGCTCGCCGCTCGGCAACCCGATAATTTATTTCCCAGTCCGCAGGTAGCAACCATGCTTCAGGACCGTGCACGGCTGCAGCAGGAACAAGAGCAATTTGACAGCACCCACGGTGACAGCTTGTTTGACCAGCAGGCCCGCGAGGAAAGGCTTCGTCAGTTTCACGCTCTAAGGGCACAAGAGGGTGAATTTGGCTTACAAACTGCCGAAGGCTTGCCAACTCGTCCCGCTACCGGCCCCTCTCAATCGGCTGAAGGTGTTGAGCAGAGTTCAACTATCGAGGAAACCTCTGCGTCGCTAGAACAAGAAGAGCCCGTCCTGACCCTTTCGCAGCAGGTCCAAAAGGCCGCCCAGGAGCAGGAAGAACAGGAGCAGAAGAAGCAACAAGCCGCCAGTGACGTTGCTTGGGCTACTAAGGGTGACTCCGCCATGCCCCAACCCTTCCCTCCACCGCCCTCGGTTTCACCTCTACCTGCTCCAGCTGCCCAGCGTAACCGCCAGAATGTAGCGGAGTCTCTTGCTGCCAACTCGCGTTCTCAAACCCAGACACCTGTTGAGGCACCCACTACTTCCGTTGCTCCATGGGCCAAGGAGGTGAACGAGATGCCAAAGGGGCCGTCTCTAAAGGAAATCCAGGAAGCCGAGGCACGCAATGCAGCACAGAGAGAAGAGTTGGCAGCCGCCGCTCGCCGAGCACAGCTCCTTGCGGAGCAAGAACGCCTTAGCCAGGCTCAGGCTCAGCAAGCTCCTGGTCTCCCATCGAGTGCCAACTGGGCCAGCGCTGGATCCCCGGCAACTCCCACATCGAGTGGCTCAGTCTGGAATAACAAGGGCTCAACTGCAACTGTCGCGACAAAGAAGACGTTGGCCCAGATTCAGAAGGAAGAAGAGGCTCGTAAGCAACGTTCAGCTGCTGCTGCTGCCGCCCAGGCAGCCCAGAATACTGTGGCCACTTCCCCTGCTCCTGCTCCCTCTTCTGCTGGAAAGCGATATGCGGACCTGGCCAGCAAAGCGCCAGCTGCCTCTCCAGTCAATGCCAGCTCCGGTGCATGGACTACAGTTGGTGCCAGCGGCAAGGCCAAGGCACCTCCTGCAGCACCTACCGGCCCGCGCTCTACCAGTGGGCCTGTTCCCATCGCATCATCCCCAGTCCGACCCAAACCAGTGGCAACAGTTACTACGGCACCACGGGCCATCCCTGTCAGCGCACCTTCGAACCCTAGCCGGGCCATGGAGGAGTTTACCAAGTGGGCTAAGCTGACGCTGGGCAAGGGTTTGAACAGCAACATTAATGGTATGACCTTAAAGGAATTTTTTTCTTGAGCACTGTAGCTAATTTTTTTTAGTTGATGATTTTGTCCAGCAGCTACAGCTTCTCCCCGCAGAGGCGGAAATTATTTCGGACTCGGTGTATGCCAACTCGCAGACGCTTGATGGCCGACGATTCGCCGATGAGTTTATTCGCCGTCGCAAGCTTGCTGATAAGGGCATTGTGGAGTCGGTGTCGACGAGCGCCCTTTCGGAGACAAACGGTGGAGGATGGAGCGAGGTGGCTAAGAAGGGATCTGCTAGCACACCCCGAGAGGAGGATACTAGCAGTGCGGCGTTCAAGATGGTTGCGCCTCGCAAGAAGGGCAAACGGTGAATGTGACTCATTGATGTATGATAGTCAGCATGGTTGGCATTTTGTATCTCCACTTGTAGTTTAATGCGAGGCCCTCGACCATCCGTCGTTTTTTTTTCTCCATTCCCAAGTTATTTCTTATTTTCCCCGCGTTCCTCAAGAAAAATCACAATAATGGCTTTGCGAACCTCCTTCGGTGGCCCCATGAAAAACCACTTCCTCATTGACCCCAACTACCGAAACCTTAACCACGGTTCCTTCGGGACATATCCAAACCAAATCCTCGAAGCCCAACAATCCATTCAAAAGTCGCTTGAGGCCGCTCCGGACGTCTTCATCCGCTATACCCAACCACCCCTCCTTGACAAATCGCGTCAAACTCTCGCGACGCTTCTTAATATCCCGGTCTCCGAGTGTGTCCTTGTAAAAAATGCAACTACCGGGGTGAATACAGTCCTGCATAACCTCGCTTTCACCCGCACTATAACTCCCAACGATGTCGTGATCTACTTCGACACCGTCTACGGCGCTGTCGAGCGCAGCCTCCTCGCTCTTAAGGAAAGCTGGGGCGTTCAGCTGCGAAAAGTGAAATATACGTTCCCGCTTGAAGAGGGCGAGCTTGTTGCTAGGTTTCGCGATGTCGTGGAAAGTGTGAAGAGGGAGGGTCTCGTGCCCAGGGTCGCTGTTTTTGAGACAATTATCTCGAACCCTGGGATCAGATTCCCGTTTGAGGAGGTTACGAGGGTCTGTAAGGAGCTTGGAATTCTAAGTCTTGTTGATGGGGCGCATGGCGTTGGGATGATTAAGCTTGATTTGGATAATCTTGGGGTGGATTTTTTTACGAGTAATTGTCATAAGTATGGGTGTCCTCTTTCTTTTCTCCTTATTGGGCTCCTTTTTCGCTAACTCAAGTGCTCAGGTGGCTTTATACCCCTCGCTCATGCGCGGTCCTCTATGTTCCCACAAGGAACCAGCATCTGATTCGGACCAGCCTGCCGACATCATGGAACTATGTCCCACCGACTTCTTCTGCAACGAGTACTCAGGGAGCGGATGATGAAGAGCTCCTCCCGTCTGTGCTACCCACTACAGGAAATCCGAAATCAGCCTTCGTCACGCTATTCGAGTTCACCGGGACAACCGACGATAGCGCATACGCCTGCGTCCCCGCTGCAATGAAGTTTCGCGCTGAAGTCTGTGGTGGTGAGGAAGCGATCTATGACTACCTTGAGAAACTGGCTGGGGAAGTGGGGGACGCTGTCGCGGCTGCGCTGGGAACGGATGTTCTTAAGGCTGTGAAGGGGGAAAGAGGGGGGCTGGGATGTGCAATGGTAAATGTGCGCTTGCCGGTGAGGATCATTGAGCCCCAGTCCCCGGCCCAAACGAAGTCTGGTTCATCAAGGGCCGTGATAGACGTACGGTCTAAGTATGTGAGTAGCTTGTCGCATTGGATGCATGCTAAGCTGGTGGAAAGGGGCACCTTCGTGCCTATTTTCCCGCATGGGGAGTGGTTCTTTACTAGGCTGAGTGCGCAAGTTTATCTAGATCGGAATGACTTCGAGTGGGTGGCAGGCGTATTGAAGGAGATTCTCGGAGGGGTAGAGGAGTTTTTGGATACCCTCAAGGTCCCCAAAGCCAGTTTATAAATGAGGTTCAACGGTCCTTCCTTGTGAGGCAGAAGTCATATATATACGTAGATAGTTTGTCTAGTTGGCATCAGAGGAAAAGACACGCTTCCCATCGAAGTACGTCTCGCAAACCCTTGCCTCCAATAGCTTCTCTGCATCCCAATCCATATCAACTATCACAAAATCAGCCTTCTTCCCCACCTCAAGAGATCCTGTGATATCATCTGCGAAGCAAGAATACGCCGACCCAGCCGTGGCCGCCTGAACAGCCTGCAAAAGGGTCAACGCAGACCCCTGGTTCACGGTTTCCTCACATTGGGGTTCCCTCGCAGACCGTCTCGTCGTCGCCGTATACAAATTCCGCAACGGGAGGTGCGGCGCCGTCGGCGAATCCGTCCCAATGGCTACCCTTGCCCCCTTATCATGGAATTCCCGGTAGGCAAACGCACGCCTGACACGTTCTGGTCCGAGTAGACGAGGCCAGGCGCGCAAGATGGCTGGGTCAGCATGGACAGGCTGAATACTAGCTGTTATTCCCAAGGCTGCTAGCCGCTGTGCGTCTCCTGGGGCCGTGACCTCCAGGTGTTCGATACGGTGGCGACGCGAGACACCATCTGCCGGCTTCACAGTCTCTAACGCATCAATAGCAAGACGCACAGCTGCGTCACCAATAGCATGCAGAGCACATTGGAGGCCGGCCCTATCGGCCCGCTGCACGACCTTGGCTAGGATACCAGCCTCCCAGAGCGGTGCGGGCGAAGCCGCCGCCGTACTATAGGGCTCAGTAAGAGCGGCAGTGCAGGCATCCACCACGCCATCGCAGATGACCTTTATCCCCGCGATGCGGAAATCCGGCGAGGTCGTCTTGTTGTATTCAGCATGCAGGGCGATCGCCCGATCGACCTGAGACAGAACTTCAGCCTCTGTCCCGGCTGGCGTAATTATCCAATGCATGGCGAGACGAATGGGGAGGGATTCCTGCTTGCGAAGCTGCACGACCGTCTCCCAAATATTCTCGTCCGACGCCATCTCCACCATCCCCGTGTACCCAGCGGCATTGTACGCGGCCACGGCATTTCGTACATACCCCTGCTTCTCGGCCACCGAGGCCACGCGCGCGGTATGCGGCCAGACAATCGTAACGGCCGCTGCTTCGCTAAGGAGCCCTGAGGGACGGCCGTCCTTGTCGCGTGCGATATCTCCACCCTCTGGATTGGGGGTGGTAGCGTCGACGCCGAGATCGGCGAGGGCAGCGGAATTACACCAGGCGGAGTGGAGGTCTTTGGAGTCGATGAAGATAGGCCGGGTGTCGAGGTCATCGATCATGCTGGCGAATGCCTGGTTATCGGTCATGGAATGCATCCAACCGCTGCAGAAAAGGCGTTCTGCGTGTGGGCGTTGAGCGGCGCCTGCGCGGATGGTATTCCGGATGTCTTCTATGTTTTTGCACGACGAGAGATCGATCTTGGATAGAGACGCCCCGAAGAGGAGTAAGTGCATATGTCTGCTTTTACTTTAATACATTGAAGAGATACATATAGGTGGGACAATACACCTACCCATCAATGAAACCCGGTAGGACTCGCCGTCCAGCTAGATCAACCTGCTGGTCAGCCGCAGGAGCGTTCTGCTCGGAGCCCACGTAGACAATACGATCATCTTCGACAACCAGGCAAGATGCCTCCGTTGGTGAGGCGATGACGGCGTTGCGAAAGAGGGTCTTCATGGCGGGGTCGTTAGTTTGAGTTGTGGAGAGAAGAATGAAGCATTTGGCACGCGGGGAATCGGTTCGGATGTCATTCTCGCAGCGTTGTTCGTTTCATAGATACCAAATCGCCATTCCTGTCTTTCGTTACATCGTAGGCCTATGTTCTATTCGGCTATTCAAGCTAATGGTGACACTTTCAAAAAAAAGAAAAAGAAATTAAACACTAAGAGAAGCAACAAGAAAAAGCAAAGCCTGAACAAGTGAGCATCAACCTCCCCCGCCAAGTCGACTCCGAACCCACTCTGCCCAACTCCCCGATCCTTCACCACGGCTTGTCCGTGAACTAGAACCTTGTTCTTCGTCAAATGAAGGATGCGCGCTGGACCTCGGTAACGAATCTGAGTGTCTAGTTTGGTCGGAGTTCCCCTCAGGTCTGCACAAAAAGCAAAAGAGAAAAAGACCATCAGTTACCAATCCAAGATAAGAACCTGCACTGCGCGCATACTTACGGCGTCCCTGTTGCCGCCTCCTCAGTCGTTGGATCGATTGCCCGCCGACAATGCGGGCAAGTGTTATGTTGACCTAGCCACATTTCGATGCACTGCGGATGAAACCAATGTGTGCAGGGAAGAACGGTGACCTGGTCGTCGACTTTGACAGTATCCATGCAAATCGAACATTCGGTGCTTTCGACGCCTCCAAGCATATCCTTGGTGACTGCTTTCTTTGGGAGGGCGTGAATGGCATCCTGAGAGGCTGGCGGCGCCGCAGTGCGGTCCCCATTCTGCTCTGCCAATTGTGATATAATTCGATCTAGCTCTTCCTGGGAGTATACAGCATCGCCACTGCGCATGTTTAAGAGAGTAGAGATGAGCTGCCCTATAGGCGCTCCGCCTCCAGTCACAACACGCACATGGGGCCCACCGGGGCCAGCTTGCGTGTTCGCGAGGTTGGACTGAAACAGTTGAAGGATACTACAGTAGTCAGTTAGATGAGAGGCCTGTTTTGTTAGATATTTGTGGTAGACTTACTCCGACAAACTCCGCAGTGGGCTGTCCATAGGCTGGGGCCCATCTGCATCACGGGGAAACAGTCCCGTATGCGGCTGGTTATGGCCTGTCCGGTCGCCTGCTCCATACATATCATCAAATGGTGAGCCAGGCCCCCCATGCGCACGTGCAGCCCGTGCTCGGTGCATTTCAGCAGTTTCCCGGTTTAGTTGGGAAATACTATGGAAGAACGAGTCCAAGCCATCTATCGCGGGGTTGGAACCCATTCCTCTCTGTGCACCAGGTACTCTGCGGTGTGGCATGCTGTGTGCTGAGAGAGAGAACTGGATGTTACCGCCGGGAGACCGGTAAGTTCTTTGGGTGTAGCGGTAGCCAGGACCTCCATCCCATCCATGCATACCATTGTCTCTCCCATGTTCCATGCGGACCCATGGGTTGTGGTCAGTCCAAGGATTGACTGGAGAAGGGGATGGCGAGCGATGGCCAGGAAAAGACTCGGGGGGGTCAGGGTGTGATGGCTCAGGTTCGGGGTCCGTGTCCGGGGGGATTTCAATCTGCGCGAGTGAGCATGGTACGTTGAGAATATGATTCGGGATTACAAACGATTTCAGTGAAATCAGAGCCGCAGTGCGGGCACTCCAGGCTGTCATGTAGGCGGCGGGGCCATACTCGACCGCAGGCATGACACTGAACGCGATCGTCGGTGTCCATGATGTTGAAGCACGGAGTAGAGATCAGATGAGAGAGGTTAGAGTGACAGAATATAACCCGAAGAGAAAATTAAGGCAATGACCAGGGAGGAGGGGTCAAATGCGATAGTTGAATGAAACCAATCAGTCAAGCAAGAAAAGGTGTTGTTCATGATTTGAAAGACTGGCAGGCACCAGCGAATATGATCATTTTGCAACGCAAAGAAGTGACAGAGATCTCAAAGAAGCAAAAGGCAGATTAGTATACACAAGGCAGACCAAGCCTTTCACAAACTGATGCTGTCACGCTGTGAACAAGAAGATGAGACAGCAGATAAGATTGCTGAGACTCGTCCAGCTGTGACTTGGATGACGTTAGCCTCGGCTGCTGTGGCGCAGTTCATAACGAGCCTTGTGTAGGGCCCATTCACCCTTTCTTTGGGTGACACAAATTGATTTTATTTCGACGATAAAACGGTGAATAAAAAAAATTAGGATTATATTCGAATCTCGGGGTCACTTCTTCTCCCGTCGAGAACGCCTAAAGTATGTATAACATGCTAAAAGCCCAGACAAACACACACGGTCCAACGCAAAATAACAAAGCACAAGCACAAAGGGAAGCGTAAGAGCAAAGAGGGAGAGAGACGGATATCATCGTCAACGTCGTCATGTATATACAGCTCCGCCACCTAAGTATATCCGCTTGCTTATCGCCGCTGTCCACGGAACAGCATTCCACCTACTACTCCGGCAGCGAGGGCCAGCCCTCCGACGATAGCGATTCCCACCATTCCTTCGCGAGACACCTTATCATCGATCAATGTCCGTAGGCTAGCCGCCTGCAGATTTCCCGGTTCCTTGTCGATGAGAAGGTCGTTGTAGCGGCGGGCCTCTCCATAGTTGCCTAGTTTGTAGTTTCCCAGCGCCAGATAAAAGAGGCATTCGCGACGTCGTTCAGGGTGTGCACGGAATATTTCAGATAGTAAGCGGACACCTTCTTGTTGTTCGGCTCGAGAGTTGGATTTGATTAGACCCTGCTCTGTCAGTGGGATCCAGGCGCACTTTGCAGAGAGGGGCATACCCAGGCGTAATTGAACTTGGTTTGAACACCGACGTAGTCGCCTTCCTTTTCATACTGTGCACGCAGGACCTGAAGCTCCGCTGGTTTTAGCGGGCTACTTCCAGTTAGTTATTGCCCATGGCCTGTGAACGCGGAGAGAAGAGACCTTTCAGCATCAGCGGCATCTGGATTCGGTCAGTAAACAACAAACGCTCTGGAACAGCACAAAGCACGTACAAGGAAGGTTTGAAGAAGTCATATTATTTTCAGAATACCAGACTAGAGCTTTTGATTTCGACTTTGAAGTCTGGGTATGATCTAACGTGAGTGATGTCAGGAAAACAGGCAGTCTCATAATTTCGTAAATGACGAGGCGGTGCACGTGGAGTTGTGGCGGTTGCCCTCCCAACGGTATCGGCAATACCAAATTCAATACATCCCCTCATGTCATCGAAAAGCTTCATCTCTTTTTGTGGCCAACAACAAAACCGATTATCAACGAAGTCACGATGTTGCTCGACGAGAATCCTTCTACAGTAAGGGCTTCCGCGCCTATTAACTAATTAAACGCTGACATCTCAGCTTATCCATCATACAATCGGCAACTTTAACATCGCGCCCGACAAACAAGCTGTCTCCCGCATCAATGACTCCCTTGCAACACTCCAACAATCTCGCGATCTTCGCATGCGCGAGGCCGAGTCAGCCCTACGAAAGCTCTCGCGTCACCTCCAATCGTTAAATACCCAACATGACGAGGCGGTCGCCGCCCACGATGCGAGTAAACACTCTACTGCCATGGTCGAGCTAGACACGAAGAAATTCCGCATTGCAAAGGCTGCAACCGAACTAGAAATTGAGAGCGAGCGGCTCGAGAGCGAACTGGAGATGCTGAAGGAACGGCTGGCGGACCTGGAAGCGCAGGGTGTTGAAGGCGATGAGCCGACGCGGAGAGAGAGGGAGGCTGACGACGCCACTCTGTATGTTTTTCATATAAATGGGCATGAACTTTGCTAATAGCGACAGGCTACGTTTGAAGATCTACCGCGCCTTGGGCATTGATATTGAACCCGATGAGGCGGGCAACTTCATCAAGGCTGTCATCCGCAACAGCCGCAAGGGCGACGTCCACGTCGTCAATCTCGATCCGAAGTTCTCGCGTTTCTTCTATTCCAACTATTTCTGGTCAACTATGCAGGGCTAAGCACGTTTCTTTGGCGTTATGGTGTAGGACAGATACCCCAATTGATTATTTTACTATATATACATTACTTAAGGAATATCATACATATCATCTTCATCATAATATACACTGGCAGAGCCAGGTTAGGTCAGTAACAAACCTCTAGCGACCACGTCTCGCTCCTCTTCCGAGATCATTATCGGTCTCGTGCCGGGCAAGATCCTCTCCACGGCATCTAATAACTCCTCGCCCGGGAGGCTTCCCAGCCCTCTCCCTTCCCACTTCGCCATCCATTCATCCTCCAACCGCCCCATCCCCTCTTCAATCTCATCCATCGTCTGCACCTCCGTCCCATCCCAAGTTAACCTAGCTTTTCCCTTCCCATGTCTCTCCCCATCACCATCCTCCCCCATATCAGCCGGATAGTAAACCTCAACACCCAGCCCACTAAGCCCCAAGCCCTCAACCCTCCCATTCCACAGAATTTGCCTCACGCTCCCCTCCCGTCCCATCATCATCCAAACGAGCGGCATCCCACTCCTCCCCAGCGCCTCACGCACCCCTTTCGTCGCCTCCCGCGGACTAACAAGCACGCCCGCACCGACGCCCCCGCTCGGTGCAAATTGCCGCGCCGTGACACCCTCCAATTCTCGAACAATGTTCGGCCCAATCTTTGTCTTCAACGCCTTGCATTGCACTATTACCCGGACCGGCGGGTCAAGCACTTGGTTTGGCCCGACGTGCCATGTTCCTTGTAGATCGATACCTAGGTCTGAGCGTCCACCGACGCGGTGAAGATTGAAGGCGGCGGTGCGGAGGTGGGATTGCACAGTATATTCGTATGATGTCCCTTGGTATGTGGTTGTTGATTCGGGAAGGGCGGTGCGCTGGGCGTAAGAGAGGAAAGAGGGGAGATCGGTGTGTGAGGGGGAGAGATTTGCGGGGGGTGTCGGGAGTTGGAAAAGGCGGCGGGTGAGAGGGGTGATGGATCGTTTAGTTGCAATTTGAGGCGAGGGCGGCAGTGAGAGGAGGGAGTAAGTGGGCTTCATTTCTCGGCATTTTAGAATTAGATACGATATTATTTCCAATTTTGATTGTTGTTGTTGTTGTACCTAGATGATGCCGTTATTGGAGCTCCAGGGCGGTGTACCCAACTCCGACTCCAATTTATGACGATCTCATCTGATAAGGCGGACCACTTTAGCTTCCTCTTAATCTCATCCTTCACGTAACTTCAAGTCCTGCGTACACTTCCTCTCTTCACTCCAATGATCAGACAGCCCAGTCAAAAATGGCAGACATACTGACGCAACTCCAAACATGTCTTGACCAGGTACCTACCCAGCTACCCACATCGTCCTCTCTACCCTCTCCAGCGACATGACTAACACCCATCACAGCTAGCAACCCAATTCTACGCAACAATCGGCTACTTAACAACTTACCACGATAACTCTCCCGCAACTCCACCCCAAAACCCAACATCTGCACCTGCCCTCGCCAAAATCCAAAAGAACTCAACCAATCCACCCATCCCCGCCAGCGCAGCCGCAATTCTCAACAGTTCCACATCACAAGCATCCCCGTCCGGCGGGCCCGGAGGGACAGGTGCAGCAACAACGCCGGGGCCAAATCCTAGTAATATCGGAGGTGAAGCCGGAGAAGCTGTGGGGGAAGAAGGACTACCGCCGCGGCCGGACTCGCCGAGGACTTTTGCGGCAAGGCAGAGGGAGTTGGCGCGCGATCTGGTTATTAAAGAGCAGCAGATTGAGTATTTGATTTCGGTACTTCCAGGGATTGGGTCGAGCGAGGCGGAGCAGGAGAAGAGGATAAGAGAATTGGAGGGGGAGTTGAGGGGGGTGGAGGTCGAGAGGCAGCGAAGGGTTAAGGAGTTGAGAGTTCTGCGGAAGAGGGTGGAAGGGGTTTTGGGAGCTGTGGATAATGGGATCTATGGAGGGCCAAGATGATTACATTTCTTTTTTATATAATCTTGCCTATATTTTTTTTCGCTCTCCGTAGATAGGATTCGGATAATCATTAGCTAACTATGCCATTGACTTGCGTCGTCTCGTCTTTCTTTATGGTTCTAGGCCCATGATGCAAAATATCAATCAAATGGTGAGTGGGGATAACGAAAAACAAAAACTTGGGTATCAATATGAAGAAACCAAACCAAGCCCAACCCGCGCATGGGAAAACAAAATCAAGGAATATATTTAATGTGATGCATCACTTGAATAAACTGCGGTATTCTCTCATTCGCTTCTCTTGAACCTCAGATTTATCAAGTTTTCCCCGGCTCAGGCTCATGTCCGCTAATTGTTGCTTCTTTTTCGCCAGCTCGGCGATCTTTTCTTCTATGCTTTCTTTCATAATAAATTGAACTGTCGTCACTTCGCGCGTCTGCCCGAGTCGGTGCACTCGGTCAATGGCTTGTGCCACCGCGGCCGGGTTGTATTGCGGCTCCATTACGTAGACGTGAGATGCGGCAGTCAAGTTGAGTCCGACACCACCTGATCCAATGGTTGCCAAAAGAATTGTTATGTTGTTGTCGTCGCGGAAAGCATCTAGCGCCTTGTTACGTGCTGCTAGAGTCATCGTTCCGTCAAGCCGCGTATATCCTGTCAGTCCTCGATCTCGGAGTGCTATCTCAATCAGGTCCAAATGCGATGTCCATGCGGAAAATACCACGCTTTTGAGTGGTGGCTCGCTCTCAGGAAGTTGCGCGCTCGCCTCTGCCGTGGAGAGGAGATGTGAAAGAAGCGCGTTGGTCTTTGTATGCGGGCCTTCGTACTCGCCTAGCACTTTTGCCTGCTTTCGGCTCTGCTTTGCTCGAGCCTGTTCCATTACATACTCCTGTAAGCCATTTGCCGTTATCGTCGAGTATGAAGCCGGGATCCAGCCGTCGCAGACATTGCACTTTATATCGAAAGAGCCCGGGCCCCCGACTTGATTATCGAATGCTTGCTTCCAGGATGAAAAACACTCCGCACACAAAACATCCAAACAAGGAAGCACAATGGCCATTGTATCGGTTTTTCCGGGGTTGGAAGCCCCGTTTGTGTCGGAATTTGGTTCCTCCAAGCGCCTACTGCAAAGGGCACATGTGTCCGCGGATGACTCTTGCATCAGGGTGAACATTTCGTATGCCTTCTTGTCAGTCGCACCCGCGCCTTCGCTAGGCCCCTCCTCAAGGTCAATAGCATCGTGCACGCTCAGCCCCTTAATCCGCGCTCGCTCATCGCTACCGAGCAACTCCTTGCCATGAGCACTGATCTGGCGAAGAATCATCATAGCCTTCAAGATATGATGATACATTCGTCCCTTCATCTGGGTCTTGTCTTCGCCAGCAATTACACGCATCATGACGTTCGATTCTTTCCGGAAGAATTCGTGCAACTGTTTCTCGGACTCGCTGAAGTCGAGCATCACAATTTTATCATGTCGTGGCGGCAGATCAATCTTGTCCTTAACGCGCCGGAGAGTAAATGAATCGACCAGGACACGCAGACTAGCAAGTACCGTCGCATCTCCTGTTTTGAACCTACTCAGGATATGCATTCCGAATCGGCCCCGGTCGTCATACGGGTAGAGACCCAAAAACTTGGTAACAGAGAGAAGATCTTCCAATCGGTTCTGTATCGGAGTGCCCGTTACTGACCAGCGGCGCTGAGAGTGCAACCTGAATATTGCCTGTGTTTGAGCCGCACTCTGCTCTCGAATTGTGTGGGCCTCGTCCAGGACAATACGAAACATATTCATTTTTGTTAACGGGCTGGCTCCTGCCCGCTTCGAACCACGACCGGAAAGTTCGCTGAGGACAATGCTGTACGTCGTAATCACCAAGTCGTATTTGGAGAGCTCGTCAACGCTGGTGGTCCGGGAAGAACCATGGAAAACGTATGACGAAACTGCATCTGTCTGCAAATGCTCCTTAATTTGCGTAACCCAGTTATTGACGGTGCTCAGAGGGACCACAAGAAGGGTTGTCTTCGTGTTCCGAATGCCCGGCCGACTCTTCACCAGTTCGGACGGCGGGATCATGCTTGCCCACTCCTGGGCCTCCGTGAGCGTAGAAACAACCAAAGACAGGATGCTTAAGGTCTTTCCCAGACCCATCATATCGGCCAGCAACCCGCCCAGACTTTGCGGTGGCTCCTGATCAACAGTTGTACCGCTAATGACTTCTCGGAATATCTTGGCCCCATTGGCACGATGTTCTAGCCTCCAGAGAGAATTGTTATCCTCCTCCTTAGGTCCAAATTTGCGAGGATGTTCTTTCTCAGTCATAAACCACAAAGCTTGCTTCTGGTGCCGGAGCAACGGTGTTGTGACAAGTGATGGGGGCTCCATTTCAGGAATATTGTCGGCACTTTGAAGTTGATCAAACATCTTCATAACCGCGTCGGTCACTTCCTCGGCCGACCGCACTTCATAGTTGACCTGTGTCCGATTCCGCGGTGCTCCTGTTGGTGTCCAGTTCGGCTGCAGACGCCTTCTCTCGGCATGCGGATTGAAAACAGGAACACCTTGCTCAACTGAAAATGGGGTGGCAAGCCAAACATTGTGCTGGCCGAGATAATTTCCAACCCTCTCCGCATCCTGGCGGAGACCATATAGGTTAATTGATGCTCGAAAGCTTGAGGAGCAAGGACTCCATGGCACTTCGTGAGGTAGCTTTTTACGCAGATCCAGACGAGCAGTGATTTCCACCTTCAAAGCTGGGGAGTCCAGGAGGGGTACAATCACCGCAGAAGTCTTTGAATCAACAAGACCAAAAACTTTCTCATGCGGATCCGAAACCTCAATTCGGTTGTTTCCCTGGCCCGCTTGTCGAAGAACTCCCAGTTTCATCGATGGCCAGTATGACGAGTCTCCTAGAATCGTCTGCGGCGCCGGCATAGGAATCAACGATGCCTGGATTGTCGCGTTTTCCAACTTTCCATAGCACACTCTCTGAACACTCAGATTGTTTGATCCGGTAACTTGAAGATCGTCGTTGTCGTTATTCGCCGATGCATCTAATGCCCAAAACGATTAGCATACGGCCCTTTGAAGTCTTTCCGTAACCAGATCCTTACCAAGGGTCAAATCGACAACGTCTGGCGTTATCGCAGTGGAACCGGGCGTCTCCACGTCGCTTTCCTTCATATATTCTCCTAGGCCAGTATTGCCCGCAATAGGTCCTCGCTTCGTTTTCTCATTATTATCATTATCCATTTTGATGCGCTTGTAAGGCGTCCCTGTCCGTCGCTCCACACCATACATGTTTTCGATTAGGTTGCCGTGCCTCAAGCTGGCATCATCATCCAGGTCTACCAAATCCACGCTTCGTTTGCCGTCACTGAAATCCATATCGGATGTATTCGTAAACTGAAAGTCAAGGTCCGGCATCATGGTACTCGGGGGTTGCGGAGAGGAGCTTGCGCTCGTCGAGCCAGTCGACGAAGGGTACTGGGAACGCATTGGACTCGCGCTGTGAGCGGAAGGTGGACATTGCGGACTTAGCAGACGGTGAGCGACGGGTTGCGGCGCAACAGGCGAGGCGGCGCCGCGCTGCTGATGGTTCATGTTTTGCTGGCCTGTTTCTTGATGTGAGCTTTCCGAGTCGACGTCGCGGGGTCCATTCGCAGGAGTAGGGGACTGTTGTGTCGAGGAAAGGGAAGAGGATTCATGTTGGGTATCGGGGCCAAAGTCCGAATCATGTGAGGGCTCTGGCGAAAATTGAGGAGCAGCATTCGGATCCTCACCATTTTTGGAAATTTGTCTTTTATAAGCTCTCGGGTTGAGAAGCATATGAGCGTGAGAGGCCATTGGGGTTTCATCCGTCCCTTCTCGGAAGGGATAGGAGGGACTCGAAGTGGGAGGAGGGATGACGAAGTGGCAAGGAAAGAGAAACGACCTAAGCGCGGGGATTCTATCGCAACGACGCAGATCGCCAGAAAGAAGAAAGAGGGGAAAGGTGAGATACGGAAGGAGAAAGGAAAAGGAGGAGAAGAGCGAGCGAGAAGACGAAGTCGCGATCAGTCCTGCTGCCTCGACGGTGATGTCGCCAAGAGAAGATTCCGATAGTGAGAGTAAGATAAGATATCAGCAAGCGGCACGACATCATCGGCGGCTCGGAATGCCCTCACTACTAGCAAACCCTGCGGAACTTCACTCTGACCTCACTACCTCTGAAAAGAAGTCCTAATTTCTTGCTAATTTCGAATTATCTTCAATTTACAGAAGAATGGCGAGTTTCCTCCGGGGATCATGATTATTAGTAGAGAAGCTAGCTACACGTCTATATACAATACAACATTGGGGTGGTAATTCCCAGCCAAAGCCACACCTCGTAGCTAAGAGTCTCCTCATGAATGTTTGCCGTAACAAAGACGCTAAATGAAAATAAGATGAAAGGAATATAAAGTCATGATAAGGGTAGGTGTGGAGGTGAAGAAAGAGAAGGAGTCATGCAAGCGAACTAACTGTCGCATCTAATGTAGCAACTCAGATAAGGCAAATGATGACAGGGAAATCAAAGCAAAGCGCTAGCACCACGTAAAAACAGGGTTTTTACTCTTGACAGCCTCTAATCGTTCAACAATGACTTTGCGCTGGTTTCCTTCCATGCCTTCGGCGGCCGCATAACCGAGGTCGCCTTCCAAATCGTCACTGCTCCAGATTATTTGGCCTCGTGCGCTGGAGAGGGAGCTGTGTTTCTGATGTTTGTTACCAGGTCGGGGTGGAAGTGACGGCCAGTTTCCGTCACCATTCCTCCTTGAACTAGACGCATCAGTACTGCCGCGGCTAAACCCATAGTCTGTGGTGCTGGCAGTTTGAGGGCGTCCTGAATCCTGAGATTCACGGGCCCGGTTGAGTTCGAACCGATTTGGGTTGGGAAGGTCGCTCGGCGGGGAGGCAAGTCCCATCAAGTCCTGGTCAGCCATAGCAGCGCCAATATCCATTTCTTCGTTGTCTGGGTCGTAGCGGTCGTCGTAAGTTCTGACTTTACGTCGCTGAGCTTCCGTTGACGGTCCACGAAGAGGGATAGCAACAGGGACATCTACAAGATCGTCCCAGACACACACGCGGGTTCTCCGCGTAAGCTCGAGCGGGCCATGATCAGAGTGTTTTAGTGTTTCCACTACGTTCCACGCTTGGCCCTTCATGACGGCGATCTGTCTCGCAAACATGCTCTCCTTGAAATCATCGTCCTGCGAGAACACACGTCGCAAAGCCATCTGCGTACCACTCCACCAGGCGGTCGAGGTTAATAACGGCAGGAAATGATCTCGAGTCCTCTGAGAGAATGGCTGCCCGATCAGAGAAACCGGTAAAAACAACCAACCAAAAGGGAAACTACGCCACTGAAGAAATAGTTAGCAAAAAAAAAAGGCTATAGAAGGTAATAGTGTACACACAGCATCGGGATGCTTCCATGGCCACGACAAACTATTGTCGATGGCTCCAATCTGTATAGTTGCCGGAGCCTCCTGGGAATTCAAGGGCGTTCCCGTGCGGCTCACAGCCTGCATCGTCTCGTGTCGTCGATATGGGTATGAAGGTGAGCGCGGTTTGTCCGAATTCACTGAAACCGGCCGTGGAGGTACCAAGTAATCGTCGTCGTCCTGTTGGGTTTCGTTTTGGTTTTGCTTAGGAGGCTCTGCAACGATCGAGACATCCTCCGTCTTCCAATCAATCTTGATCATCCAGTTGTCCAAACCACGATCCGTATTCCGCATGATGTAGTCCAGAATGACTAGTTTTTCCAGCTCTTCTCGGAAAGATTGTTTGAGCGTTTCGGTCCAGTAAAACCGCCGTTCCTGGCTTTCTTCTTGTGGGGATGGCGTGCGAGCATAGTCTTCCATGTCGTCTTCCTCATCTTCATCGTCGGACTGTATCCCAGACGGTCGGCATGCCTCATTCCAAGGCCGTTTCTTCCGCCTCGGCGCGTCCTCGCCACGGAGACCGGTATTCGTCTGATCGGGCCACGGGTGCTCTCTCAGGAAGAGGTTGGCATCTCTGTAGCCCCTTAGGAAAACCTGAAAACTGCCCGCCTTATGAGGGAGGGATTTCTTGCCCATCCAGGCCTTTCTTCGATCCCAGAAATCGTAATAAAACGACTTGGAAGACAACCACACTATATCGGTGTATGGGACCATGTTGGTACGGAGACGAGAGTCGAGCACATAAGCGGCAGCTTCGGAGACGTAGGAGAGGTTAGGAATTAAGCAGGCACGGCCAAAAAAACAAGGGAATAAATTCCGATGTATCCACTTGGTCCATTTTGGATTGCGTGACGCATAGGGCTCTTCGTCCTTGGGTTTGAAAACCCCGACAACTTTGCCTTCGCCATTGCGCGCAAAGTAACTTCCCGAACTGCCTTGGGAAATCATGCGCGGGTGAACTCCCAATTCTATAGCCAACCGAACACTTTCCACAACCTCCTCGAATCCATCTCGAGCCTTCCTTGTAGCAGTTTCAGCCTCCTCCGAGTCCAGCTCCTCAGCCGTGATCGGTTGGATACCAGGCGGAGGCTGGAAAACAGAGTGATAGATCTCCAACTTCTCCTCCTCCAGCGTCTTTCCTTTCACACGGTGAATCTTGAATTTCGAGGCAAACTCCTCAGCCCAACGTTCAAGACGTGCATTGATCGCCTTAATATCCACTGCCGAGTTGCGCCGCCCCCGACGATGGTGCCCGCTCGATCTCCGTCGGTGTTCCGGGGGCGTTCCCGACCCGGGCAGCGTCGAGCCTCGAGTCGAAATGGGTTCATATTGTGTACCATAGGGGTTAACTGTGCTGGAAGTGTTGTACAAGTCATCGTCGTCCGAATACTCGTAGGGGTCGTTATGTCTATCCTCCTCCTCCTGGGCCAAACGGGCATAACCAGACGTCGCAGGTCGATTGTTCTTCGGCATGATTCTATCGAATAAAAAATATAGTTTGAAAAAAAAGGGTGCAAATGAATGGCGAGAAGACGAAGCCGCGAATTAGGGGGAAAGTAAAAAGGACAAACGACAATCCTTCAAGGCATTACCATTACACCTGTGCTGGGTTCGAATCCGGGGTATAAAAAAGGGGATGGACGAGAAGGCGGTCGTAAGGGACGAAAAAGCGAAGGCGATGCGTGGAGAAGATGCGGAAGACAAATATCAACAACGGAAGAAAGGAAAACCAGCAGTTGAGACCGGCTCCGTCATCTAATTCGTGGTCGTGGTGTTCAGCAAAAATGAGGACAATTGACAGGGAGGCGAGAACCCGGCACGTCCACGTCTGTCACTATGAAGGGCTGCCCAGGTGGCTTCGGCCTCGAGTGGAAACTGGAACGGGAGATTAGGGCGGTATCGTATTATACCGTATTTAATCTAGGCGGCGATAATTACGTGGTCTGTGAGTGGCCAGTGGGTGGCTTACAGAAAGGGATCGTCACAATATTACAAAATTTCCATTGCGCACCGCCACAAATCTCATGCCGGGCACTCCACCAAAGCTTCATCGGTCCAAAAAGAGAAACAAGCAAAAATAACAACTCGACTTTCTCGACGCCCCTGAAAACGATCTTCGCCTCGAACCGTGGACGTGTCAGAGTGACTATCCTGAGTTAGTCTTACTTGAACGACTGATGGTATTCAACCTTTTTACATTCTACAGTCCAATGAGATTATCCAGGTAATTCAATACCAGTGCCATTTCTCCAGCCACTGGGTAAATGCCATTATTTACTAGTATCAATCAAATGCTCAAAACCAACTTGAGCCGCGACTAGTGCGCCGTCGGTGCAATCATGAAACCAGAAAAGAATTGGTCCACCGCGTCATAATCCTCCAAGGGTCCAACGTACGAGACATACTGGTCCGGCCGCAGGACAACGAGACATCCCTTGTCCGGGTCTATCCCGAAAGTCTCGTACAGTTGGCCATGGCCCTCATGGTAGGAGAGGTCATCCACGAATATCTTTTCGTAGTCCCAGCCGTCAATTTCATCGTACGGGCGGAACACCTCGGGGAAATCAAAGATGTCCACCGCATTGCGTGGCCCGGCATGCACCGTGAGAACCTCAATGACGGAGTCGTAGCGCGCTCCTGCTGGCTTGTAGCGCTGCAGGAACGATCCTTTGCTTCCAAGTGCAGCTCCTAAACGCTCAATCTTCTCCTTCTGGGGCTGTTTGGTCACATCGCCGGCAAATACCATGACGCGCCAGCGCCCGTTAC
This sequence comes from Aspergillus sydowii CBS 593.65, assembly GCF_001890705.1. NCBI lineage: Eukaryota > Fungi > Ascomycota > Eurotiomycetes > Eurotiales > Aspergillaceae > Aspergillus > Aspergillus sydowii. Next base: position 1,555,315 of record NW_024467863.1, on the reverse strand, counting down.
TCGGCAGTCGTTCCTGGATATGCCAGGGTCGCGCATCGGCCTGACTCAGGACCTTCACGCTAGGCATTCTCTTGCCAAGCTTGACCTCCGGTGCAAGCTCTTGTACACTGACTACGGGGTTGGATTCTGTTTCCTTCGCAACGATCATGCTCGAGCAGTAATCGACAGCTGGAGGCAACGCGTCAGCTGTTGTGGCTTCTACATTGCGGGAGGGGGTGAAGGCGCACGTACCAATACCACTGGCAAATAGGTTACCTTTCTCGAATGCATCTTTAAAGGCATCCATGCTTATTCCCTCCTCGTCCATGATGTCGCGGGCAGGGCGACCAGAGAACAGTCTAGAAAATCGGTGGTCAAACGCAATGAGGTCCTGAGCAATTTTCCTTCTCTCCATTTCGTATGTCTTGAGGATGGAGCGATGGGAATGCCCTTTGACAACGCTTGCAATTTTCCATCCAAGGTTATACGCTGTTCAACTGTCAGTCAAACTGATGGTCTCCGCAATGTGAGGATGGCACTACGTACAGTCCTGCATGCTCACGTTCATACCTTGGCCGGCCTTGGGACTACGAACAGGTCAACACAGATCTGGGCTCTCTTTAGTGCAAGTAACTCACCTATGTGTGTGGACAGCATCTCCCGCTAGGAAAATGCGCTCGTGGGCGGAAAACTGGGTGCCCACACGCTGTCCAATTTGATAAGCCGTCCACCAGTCCAGCCTGCGGTATGAGATCTTATACGGCGCCATAATCTTCTGGGCAGCACCCAAGATGACGTCGGGGTTGATCTTGGACCTATCAGCCCTCTGACCCCCATTGTATGCCGCTGTCGTCAGCTGGATGTACAACCGCACGAGTTTGTTCTCGCGGGGAATAACCATGACGCTACCCGAATCTGCAGAATGAATAGCGCAGCGCATGCGGATATCCGGGAAATCAGTAATAGGCGCGATATCTAAGACACCCCAAATGTAATCGGTGGATTCTCCCTCAAGCGCAAATCCAAGCTGCCCGCGCACCCATGAGTGAGCCCCGTCCGCGCCGAGCATGTACTTGGCCTTGACAACTTCCTCAGTATTGGCCTTCGCGTCCAGCGCGCTAGCCCTAATGAGTTCCGCTGTATCGTCAGCGGAGAGATTGCTCCGGAAAAGACCGTCTTGAATAGCAGAGCCGTTAACAGATGTCCCCTTTTGTTGCGGTGTTGCATCTGCCTCCGAGAGATGGCGAAGATGTACGGTGATCGGATAAGCGTCTGATGAATCCACGAGAGATTCGTCGAGTTCCAGCTTTGTGGGCAATACGCCGCGCTCCACACGAAGGCCGCCACAGCTCTCCATATGATCCAAGAAGAAGCGCTCAATCCTGCCTTGGTGAAGGACGACCTGTTGGAATCGACTGATCCCTGGAATGGTGTCAGGGATCCGGGCACTGCGCTGGATTCTCCCGTTCGAGTCTGGGTTCCAAAGGCAGATTTCGAGCATACGGTTCGCCTCCTTCCATGCACGGTCACCGAAGCCAAAGGAATCGAAAATCTCCAAAGTCCGGCATTGTAAACCGTCTGCCTGGCCGTTGAAGACCTGGAGAACTGCGTCAATATTCCAAGTACCAAGGGAAAGAAAAAGAAAGGGGTCACTTAAACATACCTTGGTCCCTCTTTTATCAACAATTCTAGTTTTCACTCCGCATTTCGCCAGCCAAGCCGCCATCATCAGGCCAGCAGGCCCAGCACCGACAATCAGCACATCGACGTAGGACTGGTCGTCACCAGTAGAACCCATTGTTGTAGGTTTCGTTTCGATGGGAACCCAGCTAATTTCCTAGGTCAAAATGGAAGGACAACGTCCTGGTTCTGCCAAGTGTTAACTATCGGATCTTAGCTACCGGACGCGGCATCCCTGACTTTATATCTTCGCTCTGCGCTACAAAGGTACCTAGCAGCTCTGAGTCCTTGGCTCACGCCTACCCGATCCGACATTCACTCCGATAAAATCAGGCTTTGGCGACCGCTCCCCAATCAGTAATTTCTGCAGTTGTCGGGGGCTGATCCATTGGATCCATGTCCGACGAGCATCGGAACTCTGCACCAACATATAGGACCCCGCAACTATCGGGTGCTCATCGGAAAGATAAGGTTTCCATTGGACCGTTCAACAGGTAATAGGATGTCCGGGTCCGGGGCAACCTCTCAATGCAAAAATGTACGTATGGGGGATGGTATTGGCGGGGGCTGGTTCTCCCCGGACTTCGCTATACCCGCTCGCCCGGAGTAGGCCAATACGCAGTGCTTGTCAAGTCGAGCGCTGCATGTGATCAGCACATTGTCGGGCAATTGATCGGGTATCATAAGCTTTATCGGATAGGTATGCTATAATTACAGAGTACACACGGCCTCATAGTTCAGGTCTTCACATGCGGGGTACACCCCCGTGGCGGGGATCCTAGATCCCTGTATCAGCCCGAATGGCGCCTGCTCTGAGAAATTGTCATTGGAACAACTGAACCATCCAGCACAAAACCCAGTTTGGTTGCCGTGCTGACAGGCCGGACGGGCTTATCCCACATTGTTCATCCCACACTAAGTCCGACCCTAACTCTCAATTAACGGTTCAATGTGTATCTCGATAGGAAGCATGGCGCATCCGAATTCTTTAATTTTCGGAAGCGACTGCTATTGATTTGGTGTCCTCAAACCAAAATATGGGAACCATTGGCATCCCCGCAGTCTCCAGGGATTGAAGCTTGGAAGGACATGTGCCCAGCTTGAGTCCTTGATGTTGCAAAGCAGCTAATTAACACCATACAGTCACATCTGATGCTTATCATACGGACAGTATATGTGGATCTTAAAGGTAGGAATATTTCTTCAATCCATCTAACCTGAAGAGCAGATCGGTCCCTCGAAGCAAAGTACTCGCTCACTGCATTTCCCGATCAAGTCCCATAATATCCAGGACAGTGACCCTTCCTTCTATCAGATAGGATGCATGGCAGCATGCAAGGCTCTCGCAGGTGGAGCGCTACTAAACCGGGCACAATGATGGATGTTGGTTTTCTTCGGGGCTACTGTGCAGGGGTGAAGTGCTGCCCAGGACATTCAGCCTCCGATAAGGGCTGGAAGATGGCGTGGATTATCGACTGCGCCCTCGAAGCCAGCAGACCAAGCAGGCAGCTGCCATTGATTTAACATATTTCAAGTGAGAAGTAAATAATCTGGAGCGAGCAGGACAAGAAGGGTTGTGAATGACTGAGGCCAAGAAGGGTTCCACAGATCGTGATCAATAATCGTCGATAGTCTTCGGCGCGATAGCAGCCCCGATAGTGATACGTTTTAATCAATCACCCCGTCTATCATCCCATCTCCTTCACGGATATCGTTTTAATATCATTACCCTAATTGTTGTTTTCATTTCCTGCCTCACGGGGTCGGTAGATTCTTTCTCTACTTGTATCTTGCAGAATTGCACTGCAGACTGCGCCGATTTCGGTTCTTTTCGCTATCTATCGGCTTCGTCCAGATCTTTCGCTCCTTATCCTACCGAGCGTCGAGAACGCAACGGGCACACTGCCTTCCTGAATTGATTCTTTTTCTTGATCCATTATCCATACACATTTCTCTTCGCTATTCATCGGACTCTGACTGGCGGACGAGATCTAGAGGACATTCCACTTCACCCTCCCTTTTTGCGTGGCTGGAACCCCCTCGCGACAAACCCGCGATCTTTCCTCCTCCCTCCTCTGATGCAACGCATCAAGAAAGAGGGTCAATTGACGTGAAAGTTCCCTTATTCGGTCAACAGAGGCCGAGTTTCTAGCAGTTTACCCGCCACGACCACCATCGTGGCTTCGCTTCTCTTTAGGGCGTCGCCCATCGACCCGGCCCTTCGCCCTCCATCGCCCTCGAACTCCCAATCGAACGATCTTGCGTTTAACCCTTCGTCTTCCTCCGTCGAGAGTCAGTCGGCAACGGATACAGCACAAGGCGTGTCGTCAGCATCGTCTCAGTACTCCACAACCCTTCCCGATCTCGCGTCGAGTTCACTAGAGAGAAGTTCTGAGGGTACAAACGGTGCCAACGCATTCTCGAATTCCCTTGAACCGTCGCTTCCTGGCCTGTCTGTTCTTGCATCGGTCGCGTCTGCGCCTACTTCCAATCTACGGTGCGTACACGATTCGTGGTCTAATACTCGTCGCGATAAGCGCTGGTCGCGGCATGAATACATGCAGTGTCCGGCGACTTACCCCTAGGGGCCAATTTCCGCATGCCAGTTTCTCTGATTACCTGTTATCAACCCTCGTTCAAGGTCCCGGCTAACGATGACCGATCGGATAGAACTTCAAGTAGCGATGCGCATTTAGGCATGGCTAGCATGACCTACGCGACATCGTCTCCCGCTGCCACTACTGGAGGACAAGGAAATAATCCTGTGAGTATATTTTCCCTGATCCGCTTATACATCCTTTATGTTTGTAGTTGCATTGCGTTGTCCGTTTTGCTCTCTTACTTTGCTTTTTCCGTGTCGGGTTTATTTTTTCACCCAATCTGTTATCAGCAGGCTTGGCAGCGCACCGCACCCGGCTCTTATCATCGCAACCCATCAATAATCTCTCAATCTTATCAACCCTGCAATCTTCCTTCGTCCACTATCAGCGCCTATCTTCCCACGCAACCCCCTCATCTTGTCTTCCCCTTTCCTTTCCCCATTTCTAGTCTACTATCTTAAATTATTATGGAGAGTACGTTGGCTGATCAGAAGCGACCCCAATTACAGCCGATATGCCAGAATTGCGGCACTTCCAAGACTCCCTTATGGCGTAGGGACGAACTCGGCTCGGTGCTTTGCAACGCTTGTGGCTTGTTTCTAAAACTCCATGGCAGGCCGCGCCCTATCAGCCTCAAGACAGACGTCATTAAGAGCCGCAATCGAGTCAAAACTGCTGGCCAGGGCCCGAAGCGCAAAGTGAGTTCCCGGAGCAATTTTTTTTAATTTCTAATTTTTTTCTTTTCCTTTTTCTCGAGGCATCTGGAGCCTTGCAGGAAGGTGATTAAAACGTCTCGGAATGATCGCTAATGCTTGAGTTATCTGCAATAGTCTGGCAGTGCAGCCGATGGGAATGGACTGTCTTCCGCGAGGTCGGAGGCGGGAACCCCTCCTTTGGGGTCGCAGGGATACCGTCGCGCATCGCGCAAGATGTCCCCCGGCCACTCAGACCGATCAAACTCACCAGTCCCTCGAAATGAAACGCCCGGTCTTTCAGCCATGCAACATGCGCAATCTCATCACAACTCGAACATTGCGCCTCAGCATATGTTTGATAGTGTGACCATGGACCAGACCAGCCAGCTCCCAAGTTCGCTTCCATCTACCCAGATACGCCAGCCTTCTCCCACATCTGCTTCTGCGCCAGCAGACCGCCACCATGATTCCCCGCAAACGTATGAAGACTTGTTGGCAGCGAACACGTCCTTGAAGACTCGTGTTAGCGAGCTGGATCTCATCAATGGGCTCTTCAGGGGGCGCGTCGCGGAGCTTGAGCAGAGCGATGCAACTGCGCGCCGGTCTGAGATGATTCTTCGCGACTCGGAAGTACGTCTACGGCGGTCCCTCGACGATTCCCAGCGGCGGGAGGAAGAACTCAAGCGACGCATATCCGAATTGGAGCGCCAACTTTCCGACCAGGCTGGCGGTGGGAACCCCGCTCAAGAAAACCCTCTGGAGCCGCTGGCCAAGAGAATGCGGCTTTCCGACGTGGTGGAGCAATCCTCAAACTCACAGGCCAAGTCGCCGAAGAGTATCTAGCGCGGACTTTCAAGATCCGGGGACATTCTTCGTGAAATGAGCGGGTTGTCGATACAACCGCTGGCATGTCACGAGTAGCTTGGTCCTGTTACGTTTTTTGATACCCTTCGCGAATCTTGACATTGGCTGCTTATATATCCGATCGAATTCTATCTACCTCTGCTTCGATCCGCGACCGAGTTACTATCTTGGTTTTCATCCTTGTGTTCTACGACTTGCTTGCTATAGAATCATGCAACCTTACTCTTAATTTCGATATGAAAATAACGGCGTAAAGCCTGGCCACGAGGCGCAAAAAAAGCGTTTACCTCAACGACATGACAAAAAAAACTTTTGAAATGGGGGACATAGAGGAGGAATGTTTCTGTTCAATGATTGTGTTTATAATTCCCAGAATTGATTGTATGTTTCTATCTATGGATCTTCTCAGTCTTTCTTCGCTTCTTCGGCTTTGCCAGGTGATTGGTAGGGAGACGCTCAGACAATACTCAGACCAGGCCCGTCTCCCCGCGAAGTGCCTGGTGCTGCTTCGCGTCTTCACCGCGAGACTCCTTATCAACCGGAGCTGATGCGCTGGCATCGTCCTGGACCTAGCCAGCGGTGGAGCACCTACGGACTGGGGAGGTTTCAAAGCTGTGCATGCAATTCACTTCCACTGAGTCTTCCATTCATATTCTTTTATTCCTCTTCGAATATGTCCTTATTAGTATCTAACTAGTTATTTAACTTGTTCAATTCTATCCCGTTTGTGGGTGCCTTGCTTTGCCTTGTTTCTTAACTTTCCTCTATCAGATGTGACCCCTGCCGAGGATTAAGGGAGATGTACCGGGGGCTTCGGGTTCCTTTGTGCCTTGACTGGGGAGGTTGCCGGCTTTCGAAATTGACTGGTTTGGGGACCTTCGTCTGCAGTATTGTTTGGATTTGGCATTGAAAATTGGGTACGTTCTTGATTTTCCATGCTAATAGGGTTGGTTGATCATATATATATTCATCGGGTACGGAAGACAGTGGAATGTACATGTTTCAATCAATCTGTTTAGTTCTCCAACAAAGCAAAAGGTTTAAAGAAAAAAGGAAAAAAAAAAAAAAAAAGTTCATTCGACCAATTCTTAAACATTTTCAATATATGTGAGGGCAAATAGCCGTAATAGAAAACGGATCTGGAGCTCTGCTACACCTACGGAGTATGTCGCTGAGCCGAGGTATCCTGATATTACATCTCATCATAGCCTCTTGGTGTCGAAAAGTGTTAAATTTTTCAACAACATCCGATGTGGTGTAATGGTTAACATCGCCGTCTCTCACACGGCAGCTCGGGGTTCGATTCCCCGCATCGGAAATAATTTTTTTTTGCGTTTTATTATTTTTCCAGCTGGTGGACGCTTAAATTACATTTTGAAATTACAGCCGAGTTTTGCCTGACAAAATGGTGGTGCGCAGTCCATCCAAACTGAAGAGCAATGGCGAGCTGGGTTGCAAGTATGTTACACCAGGCTTGGACACGCAATCCATTATGGAGAGTTTTAGCGGATATCCATTTTCTGACAATGACTAGCAGTAAAACCTGCGCCACAATCAACAGTTCGTCTTCGTGGCGCAACTGGTTAGCGCGTCTGACTGTTAATCAGGAGGTTGTCAGTTCGAGCCTGACCGAGGACGGATTTCCTTTTTATCCCGTATATATATATCTATATTGTATTAACTTTTTTTATTCTTTTCACTCTATCTCTCTATCTTCATTATTCTTGCCCTGGCTGCGGCCTTCCGACAGCTGTCTCGCGACCATTGTCCAATAATATATCGGATGAGCAGGTTTCGATCAACGCAGAGGTCAGGCAATCACCACCCATGAGCGGGCGCTTAGGATATGCCACACTCAGCTACAGACAGGAGAGCCTTGGTAGCTGGAGCAAGTATAATAAAGATAGTAGTAGTAATAGAGTAAAAGGAAAGAAAAATAGTAATACAATATAGATATATACACGGGATGAAAAGGTAAAAAAGGTAAAAAAATCCGTCCTCGGTCAGGCTCGAACTGACAACCTCCTGATAACTGCCAAACTGTATAGTTGACATAACAGTCAGACGCGCTAACCAGTTGCGCCACGAAGACGATTGATTGGTCAGTTTGGCTGATGCCGGGATAGTTATCCACACGATTCATAAATGCGTTGACGTCGAGGTTCGTTTGGGGTCCCTTGGGTCTTGAGTATTCTGCGTGATAACACAGTTTACGATGTAAGTTAGTGTAGACAGAGAACAAGGACAAGAAGATCAAACTCAGTGAAACGAAGGCTGTGGGTCTGCTAGAACATCATTGGCATCTGGTGTTGAGGGCCGATCAGATACACCGCCTGGGCAGAACGCGGTCTTCTGATCGCATCCGACTGACGAAAGTACACGACTAGTACTGCTTGAAAGAGGTGCAGCTTCCTGTTGGAATAGGAGGGAATTTCGTTTCTCAGGCATCATTTACTGGTCGCACGGAGTATCCCAGAGTTGCACTGCGCGTCCCAAACCAAGTCGGACGGCAATTCTGCTCAAACATCGCCAGTTCGAGCCATCAGATCCAAGTATCTCACTTGCTGGGTCTCTCCTTTTGTGTGAGTACTTAGAATCCTGTTCTCCCGTCGTATTAGTCCAGTCGTCGAGGGTTGCCTTGCGTTGTGGATGATTCCTCTGCCCTTCGCCCCGTTATTCTCCTCCATCCATGATCCCCCCCGGTCCCGTCCAACAACGGTCGAGGATCCCGATTTGCCCGGTGCTGGCAATAATCCAATCGCACGAACCTGGTGACTGCAGCTCTGCTGCCCGTCTCTCTCTCGTCCTTTGGCAATTGGACTGGACTAGGCTGCTCCCATTGGCCCCTTCGTCGATGCTGGTTTCAAGCGTTGCAGTGGCGCATGAACGATGCGATAGATAGGGGTCGATTCCCTGTGGCTTCCCGGATTGCATCTTCTATTCTCCCCCAATGAAGCACTGGCCCACGTTCTTGTCAGCTGTGGACAATGCTTCGACTTGACAAGTGCATGCATATTCACCTCACTTATGATTCCCGTCAAACTGTCCAACTGCGGCCATATAACTGGAACCTTGCCCCCGTTGTCCAATCCTTCAATCCTCGCCTACCCCAATCCACCAACTTGCTCAAGGAAACCCCTCCGTAATTTGCACACAATCTTTGTTTGCCTTCCAAAATACCGTTTGCAACACTCCACCCGATCATCTTTTTTTTGACACTTGACATGTTCCCCCTCCTTTTGAGCGACTCAAAAATACCTGCTGCTTGCCATGTCCCTGCGACGCTCACTCCGTGCTCGTGCTGGCCGCGATCATCCTCCAGTTAAGCAATCTAACACTAGCACTAGGTTAACTCGACAGTCCCGCTCTGTTCTATCGCCGCCATCAGTGATAGTGGTTCGGACCCGATCAGAGTCTCCTGAGAGTAGTAGAAAATCTATTCATATTACGGTCAAAATGCCGCCAAGCAAGCTCCGTGAAGCAACTGGCGGTAGCTCGCGAAGTGCTGCGTCTAGGCGCTCACATAATGTGTTTACTGATAACCCTATTGTGAGCGGGCCACGCACCAGCAGATCAAAGAGAAGGGTAGTGGAGGTGGAATCTAGCGAAGAAGAAGAAGAAGAAGAAGAAGAAGACCTGGAAGACCAGGAAGAAGATGAGGTTGACGATGAAGACGCACTTGGGGAGGATGATGAAGATGAGGACGCCGATGGTGATGTGGACATGGACGAAGCCCCGCCTCAGCCTCCAATCTCAAGAAGGAACGCAAAGGCCACTGCAGCCTCTGCATCCAACCGGAAACCAGCCAAGAGCGTGGAGGCAAAAGAAATGGAGTTGGATGAGGACGAGGAAGAAGACGAAGAGGATGAAGAAGAGGAGGAAGAGCTTTCTGAGCCGGATTCGGATGCAGATGGCGAGCCAGACGACCAAGACGAGGGCGTGACGATTACTCTAAATGATGGCGAAGAACCAGACGAGGATGAAGAAGATGACGAAGATCTTGACAGCGAAGATGGAACAGCCGGTGACACCAGCAAAATGACCAAGCGACAGAGGGGCAATCTGGGCAACGATTTCTTGCAACTGCCAATGGGTTAGTTCTATTGCGTCAGCGTGGTTTATCTATAAGCGAATTGGTATCTAACTTGTTTGCAGAGCCGCAAATAAAGAAGCACCTGACGGCGGAAGAGCGAGCGATGCGCCGTGCTGAAATGGCCCGACGCCGAAAGAACCTTAGCGAAAAGCGGAACGAGGAAGAAAAGGCATGTCTACTGAAAGCGACGTATGCTCTTCTCCAGAGATGCTAACCTTTGATAGATGGATACGATAAACAGGCTTTTACGGAAACAGGCGCCAAAGCGTCGTGGACGTATTCCTGCTGCTGAAGCCGCCGAAAACGCTGCTGCGGACCAGGAAACAGCAGCACCGGAATACGAACCCGTGGACCCGACCATGGTCAGATGGGTCAGTGGTCGTGGAGGGAGCAATGTTGCCGTGCCAGAAGAATGGATCGGATCTCCTGCGGGACGTATATTCGGAGGGACTCCGAGGAAACTTGTTGAGGAAATATAAACCCACCAGATGGCGGCACTTCGCCTGGGTAAAGGATACAGTGTGATCATGGTCTAAGTGGGCGCAATCAGGATTCGGGCGTATTGGTATTGGTATGCGGCAATAGCAGGCTTACTCGGTTACTTGCACTTTGAGGGAGTTTGTAGATGGAAATGGGTTATTGAGATATTATATTCAGGGCTTGCGTGTCCAAAAATTTATACTACGCCATCATGAAATTATATGTGCTGGTTGGGTGTTCTGTTTCACCGCTCTGCGGCTTGTACTGAAGCTCGCCAATGTCAGCGGCTTGTACAACGCCAGGTAGCATATGCAAATATGCGAATGTATTGGTGTCCCTGGCGCTCCCGCCAGTTGACGGGAGTGTTCAATACCTTACTCAAAGGTATATCCAAAACCCACACAGGCTAGTTTTGAGAGCGCCTTCTGTCTCGAAGCAACCCCTTATAACCCTGGTTAGATGACAACGACTTAAAAAAGGTTGAGCGCCGTCGTCTACTAAAGAGACGAATGACAAGCCCCCTCATTTCCCACTGCCATCATATTTGGAGCTAGGTGCCGGCGTAGAGGTAGTAGATGTGGAGGGCTGTTGCTGTGCTGGCGGAGGTTGGCTTCTTCGTCCGACATTAGCATATCGCATTCGCCTTGGGCTCGCAAACGTACCCAGGACCTTGGATGTTTCCCTTATCGCTTTGAATCTCTCTCAATGCTGGTTGGAAAGTGTAATAACCTGTATGGAAAGAATGAAAACTGTCAGCGGGTTCTGCGGAGTGAAACCGAAGGGAACGGGGTCTGACCTGTCGCAACACCCATTGCAATGGCTAGTGCTGCGGGAATGAAATTTCGACTCATTATGAATATAGTATGCTATTCTGCCCACGTCTCGACAGCTGTGATCTGTTCCTGAGGATGAATCGTCGAAGACGAGAACTGACGTTGAGGCCCACGGCGGCGCCGCCGGAGGAAGCCCAGACTTTCGCCAAATGGGCGCCATTCTAATTGCCGTCGCGTCTCCCCACATTATTTTCCGACGCGTCTCTGAGACAACCATTACTGAACACTTTCGGTTAATGCTTGGTGTCCAACAACCACGATTAAGTCGCCAATATCCTTCCCACAGTTTTTATACGATCGTCGGCTATTTTCATTGCAACCGTTTTTGAGGAAATGGGTGTCTAGAGACATGGGCAATCGCGTCCGGGGATGCAAATGGAGTCATGGCGGGAGCGAGGGTTTGTGCCGGACTCGGATGACGAGGATGGATTTGAAAGCCAGGAGAAGGGAGTGAATCAGGATGTCCACAGTGATAAAGCTGCTCCCACAGAAAGTGCCGCGCATACGGATGAGGTTGTCGGGACTGCTGGCGAGGAGAGTGAGGGGGTAAACAATGGACAAAGGGACGATGCCCGTGACGACGACGTTGAAGTCGTGGAAGGGGACCGACAAGGCTCTGATATTCTTGAGGATTCCATAGCGCCTGATGAGGATGATTTCGATTTGCCCTTGCCGGATGCGCAACCGCAAGAACTACTAGACGACGATAGAGAGTATAGCCTAGCTTTGGGTGATACTGGGGGCGATGATGGTAGCTCAACACGGAAAGAAATTATCTCAAGAGCTCAAACACCTGATGGAATGTCTAAAGCGGCTGAAGACGAGCAGTCGTTGTCGACGCCCAGGCCCAGACAGGAGCGTGATTTCTGGGACATGCCGAGCTCTTCCCCGGACCTGTTGCAGCTTGATCACCATCCGTGGCGGGACAAAACCTCGCCTGCAGCTACGCCCACACCCAAGGCCAAGGAGGCCAGCCAACTGCGTCAGCAGAACGGGAATGTGGAAAGCTCGCCTCTTTCCCCATTATCCTCTATGCACTCTTCAATACTGGCCGAGAATGACGATCAACGCGCCGAAGATCGACCGGACCAGGACCTCGAAGAACTACTTGCCCCTCTCGACATACCAGAGGATATACTACAACAGCTGGATCAACCCGCGAGAAGATCGCTCCGGCAACGCAATCCCATTCAGCTCCACCCTTATCTTCTTGAGGATGCAAAGTACCAAAAGCTCATGAAAGCCAGGGGTGTCAAACCTGTGCGTATCACTCAACAAGAACTACAACGAGCTCGAATCGCAGCAGTTGAAAGCCAGGAACAGAGCTTGGGTGATGACGCGGGTTCGAGTTCGGACACCCAAATGACAAGTTTTCAATTCACTCCGTCGTCACCCATAGATCCTCGACAGCTATTTGACACAACGACGCTGGAAGACACTGCGGAAAATGACAATAGGCAAGTTCTTCAAAGACCGGGACCGTCTGTAAATACTATTGGGCAACGTTCGCCCAAGAGACGTAAGGTGTCAGGACCTAGGGACAGTCGTCAACGCCAGAATTACCGTCCAGCATCTACTCCCGCCCCTCCACAGGTTGTGATTAGCAATCCGTCATCGTCTTTACCGCGCGATGCTTCTTCGATATTCGACATTCCTAGTCCACCGCGCTCGGGTAGTATATCGTCCCCACCCGTCCGAGCGGATACAGGGTTTCGATTTCCGCGTGGGTTCTCGCCTCCTAATACTACGCCTAGGACGGTGACAAAGGGAAGCACGGTCGATGCCAATGATAGAACTGTTGTTATAGACGACGCTGAGGATGGGATTGACCAGGAATCCGACGACTTTCGGACCGTCAGATCAGAATCACCCCGCAGCCGCTCAACTTCTGATTTGGATGAAGGGGATGACGAAAATGCGCACGAGGCAGCCGTTCGAAGATATCAGAGAAAGATCAAAGGTGTTCTGCCGGCGTCATGGCTACGGCTGGATCAGCAAAACCAGAAAGGAACCCCCGGTTCTACACAACGGAACCATGACAGATTATCGCGGCTGGATACGGAAACTGCTAAAGGTGTTGCCAGGAAAATTACGAAAAGGCCTGACGCCTCGGCGCCGTCCAGTGCGAGGGACCAACTTCTGTCTTTAAGAGAACTTGCAGAAGAAAGTGATAGCGAAAGTGCAGAAACTCTCCACGGTTCTGACAATGTTGAACCACACCAACGTGTGACTAGTTTATTTGGGCCTGATGACTCTTTCGCTGACCAAGATCCTGACGGTGATATACCGGAGGACAACCGAATCGACTACATGTTTCCAGCGATATCTCGAAACCCTACCCTTTCCAATGGTCAAAAACGCACCAAGAAGCGCAGAAGATCGGAGACAAACGAAACTCGGTTCCATGATCAACCAAAGAAGCCTCGTCGGCAGGCACGACTCACAGAATCTATGTACGGCGCCCAGAAAAAGAAAAAGCCTAGGCCGTCGCAACGCCTACCAAGTCTGGGTATATTGGACGCTCCGGATGTCGCGTCACAGCCTCGAAAAGAGCAGCCTCAATTCTTGAGAGTTGCTGCGAGGAACGCGCGTTCTCGTCAAGACAGGGGAAGACGTAGCCCAACTCGCAAGGTGATTAGGCTGAACTCTAGGATGGATACAGAAGATGCCAACGCATCTTTGCGCGAATGGCGTGCTGGTCGATTGCAACAAGCGACTTTGCCCAGGGCACCACATCAACATCAACCTTCTCGAAGACAGCCCTTAAAGGATCTCTCCACAAATGCAAGAGATGTTTTCAATGGTCTAGACGCTAAGCGGACAAGACAGCGCAATTTACCAATTAATACTCAATTGACGGACCCTTTAAGAAACAACAATGCTCCAAGAAGTGATACGGCGACAATTGACGCTCGTCCGGGCTCAACGTCCGACGCTCGCAATGCTGCGCCGAGGCCTGTACAGCAGCGACGTGGTAATGCATGGGTCATTCAAAGAAATCTCGCCATTTCATCCCTAAGCAGGAACAATGCACGACCTGTGCTGCCGGAAATCGAGAGCCGTGCCAGAGTTACAAGAGAACCCCCGTCGTTGCAGGGGTCACTTGCACTATTGGCTCGGGATGAAAGACTGCCTCTGAACCGATTTCTTTCCGGAGCTGCTGGCCCCCGTACCTCACTCCGAGAAACCTCTGAACATGACAAACCGAAGCATGCCCCGAACTCTGTTGCTGGTTCGCCACCTCGCCAGTTGAAGAAGCGGCAACCAAAACGCCTCAGTATCACCACAATTGAAGATTATGCACAACCTGTGATACAATCCGCAGAATTCGAATCTGCAGAATCTCGATCCAGTGGGCAATTGCGTCGCGTCAAGAGCATTGGACAACCGAATCGCTTCAGAACGGCGTATTCTGTAGATTTCGGTGTCAGCCCTTTGCATTCCGAAATATTTTTTCATGAGACTACATTCATTGGGAGTGGAGAGTTTTCTCGCTCGCTTGATATCCGCAAGCGCGAACTCGACAAGAGCAACGGCCTCTTCCACTTCAAGTTTGGTGGTCAAAGTATGCGATGGGGCGCCTGGGATGACTCGGTATCCTCTCAACTGGGCACAACTTTCGACCAAATTCTTGAAACCGCAGATGCCGACAAGGTTGCTGGAAGCTTAGGAGAAATCTCTGAGGATCCTAGGGATTCAGGCTGCGCTCTTTATAGATCCGTGGTCAAGTATATGTCAGAAGCGTTATCATTCATCGACCCTATTGACCGGGTCGGGTTCGTAAACAGAGCCAACGGCCTTATCTCGAAGACTATGGAAAATTTGTCAAGTCTAGTTTTGACGACTGGGTATGATACTGGACAGGTAATAAATATTGCATCGTACAATGCCGTCTTTGCGAACCTTGTTTACCAGATTTCGAACCACAGACTCGTGAACCAGTCTATTCGGGGTGAAGCTTTTGATTTGACAAAGTCGGCTTTGAAGCAAATAGTCACCCTTATCTCGAACCCGATAGGGCAATCAAACGTCCAAAGGTTCATCGCCGCAATTAAATCGCAAGAATTGCGCGAGGGCGGCATTAAGGACGACCACCCAACTGTCGAGGCATACGTTATTGTGCAGCACGTGTTACGTAGTGCTGAAGAGTTCAAGGGATGCCTGCAAGACTTTGTAGCAGATGCTTACGCAACACAGGATGCTGGAAGCGCTGGCGGGAAAGATGTTGGCAGCTTGGAAAATGGATGGCAACGGGTGTTCATCACTCTACCATTGCAGGAGATCGATGCTCTTGGGATTTCTCGTGTTGGCTCCCGGTTCAGGGGTGGCTATGATAACTGGACAGTCGTCAAGCGTCTTCTGAGTCCGATATTTGACAGCGACGAGGCAAATTCGGAGTTTCAGCCCATATCTTATTACAGTTACTGCCGAATTCTGTTCCAGAGGTGTTTTACACTCATCAACGGCTGGGGTTGGCGCGATTGTAAACCGATTCTCGACACGCTGTACGACTTTTTCGCCAAACGGACTTTGTACAACTTGAGACTAGAGGAGAGTCACAGATCACCTGCCTTTCTTGATGAACTCGACGGCCACCCATCCTTTGACGTTTTCCCGGGAGACCCATGCTTTCATATCTTGCTTAAGATAATCGCGAGTGGACTGCGCTTTTTATCGAAAGCCTACAACAAGAAGAAGATTCTAAGTTATACCTGGCGGCTGTTACCAAACCATGGCCGAAATTATCCCAAGGAGCAGCCTATCCACGAAGCAGATTTGGATGCATTGAGGAACCACCATGACCTCCTTTGCACGTTATACTCATCTGTTCCCGATGGGTGTCGTCCTCGGCTGGGGACCATTAGGGACCTAGTTAATCCCGCTACATCCCACTTCGAGACTTGCAAAATCAGCATTCGGTCATGGACACGGCTTGCACGGTTTAAGCTATCGACAAACGAGGACATATCTGGCTTGGAACCCTTTTCTGAATGGCATTGTTACTTTGTCTCGGAATTTCTCAAGCAGCACAGCCTTGCTCGAAGGGAGATTGAAGCGCAAAATGCTGGCGGCAAACAGTTTCCTCAACAGCTGATAGAGAGAACAGTCGCTGAGAATCAGCGACAAATCGAAAACTTATTGAAAACGGCTCTTCAAGGTCTGCAGAGCGCGGTCAGGACTGCACCTACGTTAGACCACGCCCAAAAAATTGTGTCTCAGACGCCTATCAAGTCAATACTGGACCTTTTCAACAGCCGAATCGCTCGGTTAAATGCTACCGTTTTAGAAGGACTCCAGGTCATCCTGATTTACGTCCAAAAGTGCGGTCCGATTTCTTCAGAGCAGCCTGTCATGCCGACCGGGAACCCTTCATTCTCAACGGACGACGATAGTCAAGAATATGGAGATTGGGCGGATATCGAGGCTGTATACGGATATGAACCTTCACCGGTACCTCCAGGGGTGGAGCATGTGGAAAGGGTATTTCACCCTGCAGTATCACGTTTAGTTTCGAATTGCTTCGGTGAAGATCGTTCCCCGGATGATGCGATTCTCAATGGTGTTGTGGATTGCTGGACATCGATTGCGAACACACTTGTGGGACATGGATTGCGACGGTGGGACAGTTACATAAGTCCTTACGAAGTTGACTCCTGGCAAGCGCTTCGTTGGACGACCCAAACACGGAAGTTTACCCCCCAATTTCTGGCGAAATGTGTCGAGAAGGATGGGCAGATCTTATCGGAATGTAAGATACAGATACTCGGGATATGGTTATCGAGTTTGGTCGAACGGGCATCAATGCTTAAGTTTCAACATTGTTTGACCGAGGCTATCTTGAACTGGGATGCAGAGGATCCCGTTCTAAAGAACCTTCCTTTCTCTCAGAACGCAAAAGAAAGACGATACTCAATATCGTATGTAGAGCTCAGTCAGCGTCGACTGTCGCTCATATCGTCCCTTCTGTCCAACATGCGCGCACATCTCCAGGACCTGGATGATACCAAGTCACGAGAGCTGTCAACCATGCGACAGGAGTATAGGGAAGCCATTCAGAAGATGATGTCGTCCATGAAAGCAAACTATCAGGAGTTGGGCAATGCAGATCAAGGAGACTATGTCCACTTCGTCCACAGTATCGTCGGTTTCCTACAACAGCATACTAGAGATATCTGCCCCATCGACTCGTTTTTTACGGATCCAGCTTCTTTTCCTCTGCCTAAGAACGACCCGACTTACATTGTCGCTCGGCTGAAGAGCTACGAACCGAAGCTCTCGTCCGCAAAAGTCGCGAAGACACTCGTCATTTTCGTCCAGGGCGTTTCAGAACGTGCCGCACTTGACAGCGAGCAAACGTATCTTGTCAATCAGCTGCATGAGGCAATATCAGAGACCTATGAAGCTGGAAATTCAGATCAGCCAACTCTGCGAGCAACGCTTTTGCGAGGTGTTTTCCCAGCGTATCTTGCAACCGCCTTTGAGAACCCGGCTGCGTGGATACTCAGTTGGCCAATTATCGAGACTATCACTCGGGTGTTCAAAGAATTGCTTCTCAATATGGATTCCACTGACCCAGACTGTGTCCGTTCAGTCGTGGATATCTCCAGTGCAGTTCTCGAGCCATCGTTCAGGTCCCTACACCGGATAGTACTCGACACAAACTTACTTGGTAAACCCACTGCATTGAACACCGCTGCAGCCTTTCTCGACATGGTTATATCTATCCTCCCAGTCATCGACTATATCGACCGCGTCACAACAGACCCCACTTCAACGAGGTCAATTATAGCTCAGATTCGTGCCCTCCAAAATCTCGCCCTCTTCTTGATCTCCAACCTACAAAATCGACCTTATTTGTCCCCAGACTTACCGATAGACATCACCCTTCCCACAGAGACCCGTCTCCAGCCATCGCCTCAGTTGCCCACCAGCGACATTTCTCTCTCTGCAACCCGCGAACTCCAGGCATACATCAACGAAAGCTGGGCCAAACACCAGGAAAAATATTACTTTACCCGACGAGGTCACCAGCCACAAGAGGTCACGGTGGAGGCACCAATGTCCGCTAAACTAGACGACCTACCTGAGAAGAGGCTGTTAGACGCTGCGACGGCGCTTTTGGATGCGCTGGATAGCCTGGGCTTGTTTGGCGAAGGCGAGGAGATGGTTAATCCCAACATGCAGTTTCAATCTGACCGTGTTTGGGAAGATGAAATTCTTCTACTTTAATGAAGCTTATATTACGATGCAAACGAGCAATTTTATTAAATACAGCATCCATGACACAAATTTTTTATATTATTCACATCCTTGTATACCCTTCGTTTTCCGTGAACTAGGCGCGCGTGTCCAACTGTCCTTAAACCTTGCCCATGTGGGAAATTAGAGTTTGATGTACCATGGTAGCTCCATTATTGATCTGCAATTCCCAAACTTGGGAATTTAAACTCTCCAGTAACTACTGCGATGTATAGATCTATTAACGTGTACACTGTACAGTAAGTTTAGTACAAACATATTCTCAGCCCTACCAAGTAAGCGTCATGGCCCGGTGCTCTAGATCATCACGTGATGACCGCAAGTAGTTGCCAAAAATAAATAAAGAAACGGCCTCGATGGTGTTACTCCACACGAGTGTGAATATTCCAAATGACTCTCTCATGACCCCTATAATCTGGGAAGGTCTGTGAAAGTTTTGAAAGGCGAGGTGACCTGTGCCAGCTTGCATACCGTCGACTGGCGATCCAGGTTGTCAGGAATCAGTATACAAGGCAGATGGCGATGGCCGACAACGGTCAAGATCTCCACGCTGCAAAGCATATCATCGCCGAAGGACCGGATACTGCGCCTGATGCCAAAAGAATCAAAAGCTCCCATAATGAAGTGGCAGTACCGGTCGTTAAGCCTGCAGCTATAACACGGGTGGTTCCCTTCCCGGATAAAGTATGCTTATGGCTTTTGGATGCTCGGAAATGTGGAGGCTAACTATTCTGACTTGAAGCCTGCAGTTATAGAAGAACGCAACGGCGAGATCGAATACAGAGTCGTTAACAACGATGGTTCTACAGAGAGCATGGTTATCTTAACGGGGCTCAAATGTCTGTTCCAGAAGCAACTTCCGAAAATGCCGAAAGATTACATCGCGCGTCTTGTTTATGACCGCACACACTTGTCCATCGCCATTGTCAAAAGACCCCTGGAAGTTATTGGTGGGATATCGTTTCGGGAAGTCCGGCATCGCAAGTTTGCTGAAATTGTGTTTTGCGCAGTCGCGTCTGATCAGCAGGTGAAGGGATACGGTGCGCATCTCATGGCTCACTTGAAGGACTATGTCAAAGCCACATCACCCGTGATGCACTTCCTCACTTATGCCGACAATTATGCCACCGGGTATTTCCAAAAGCAAGGGTTTACCAAGGAAATCACTCTCGACAGGTCTATCTGGATGGGTTATATCAAGGACTACGAAGGAGGGACACTCATGCAATGCTCAATGTTCCCTCGAGTACGGTATCTTGAAGTTGGCCGCATGCTTCTAAAGCAGAAGGAAACTGTTCTAGCCAAAATGCGTCCGTTGAGCAAAAGCCACATCATCCACCCACCACCTCAGCAATGGGCAAACGGCATTATTACTCCAATTGATCCGTTATCTATTCCCGCCATCTGGGCAGCTGGTTGGTCTCCCGACATGGATGAATTAGCACGGCAGCCGCGCCATGGCCCTCATTTTAACGAGCTTCGACGTTTCCTCAACAAGATTCAAAACCACAAGCAAGCATGGCCCTTCCTCCTCCCAGTTAATAAAGATGAGGTTCCAGATTATTACACTGTCATTGAATCTCCCATGGACTTGTCAACCATGGAAGAAAGATTGGAGAACGATTCTTATGCAGTCCCGAAAGACATGGTTAACGATCTAAAGTTGGTTTTCAGCAATTGCCTGAAGTATAATGACCCAACAACAGTATATGCCAAGTGTGCCATCAAGCTGGAGAAGTACATGTGGACACTCATCAAGGAGATCCCGGAGTGGTCTGAATTACTCGAAAAATAGTTCAATCGACGCTAGCGTATCCCAATATTTGAAGTCAGGTCTTGCGAAGTAATCCGGCAAAGGTTAGTCCAAGTACCCTAGACCCTTTAATATCGCGGCGGTAACCAAGGCTTCGTCGATGTCCCCAAATTGACCATACTCACACTCAAGGGCCTTGCACATATTATCACAGGTGTCTGAGGTGAAATATTAGAGCCCACGAAAGAGGGGATGAGTGGTTCTAGAGAAATTCCCTGTCATGCTAATGCGAGTCGATCCTCTATGAGAGCCCCTGAGCTTGAGATTGTTCTAGAGTATGATGCGGTGCTCAACCAGGACTATACAAGTATCAAGACTGTCAGTTACTCAGTTCCACACTCGCGGATCGGTGCACCCGCGATGACAGCAGGCAGCTAATCACGTGGTGCTCTACTATCCAGAGACTACTATATTTGAGAGGACAATTCTTCTCCTCCGGTCGTCCAGCATACTGTACTCTGTTTGTTGTATAGACTAAATAGCTTAGCGAACTTAACACAAACAAATTTCTTGACAAGGCACCGCTACCTTACGTCATCGTTCGCTGTTATCGATAAAAGCATAAGCCAGTCTATTACCATGATGGTTCCCCGTACCTGAATTAAAGGCTTTCGGTAGCTCCTGAATGTACGAAGCTAGGCAAACTGAGAGAAACCACGGCTGATCTAATGGTAAGGAAGGAGTTGAGGACAGGTTTGGTACTCAGAAGGCAAGGAAATATATACTGACGTACTTTACTACGAATTTTGGCGAGCAATACAACATAATTTTAGTTTCTGATATCTACCATAGACGAATAAGAACGCAGTAATTTGTGCTTGTAGCGGAGTGTGGGACGAAAAAAGATTACTTGTGATATTTCTTGAATTCGATAAAGTAGTCGACTCGATCAAGTTTCCTTTGCACCATACAAACAGAGTGAATACAGGTACCATGAGTACCCACCAGCTCCGTGGCGAAAGATGAGATACAGCGGGTGCAAAAGAGCGGAGGTATAAGATATATAGCTTTAACACCCAGGGTCCATGTTCATAGTCAAGAAAAGAAAAGAAAAGGAACCAGGAGCGTAAAGTAGAAGAAAATTTGCGACACTCTTATTTACCCGCTTGCTCAGCATCGCCCTCCACGATTGCTGAGCCTTCCGCAGCCCCGGGGGGATCCTCAGGGTGTGAAAGGTGCTGGCTCGACGAACCACGCCTGTGGAACGGATGCGGGTGGAACCCTGAGAAATGCAAGACCTTCCGCACTGTGCTTGCGATTGAGGATCTGCGCTTTGACTCCGGCGAGCTCGGCGGATTCCCGTCCTTGTCGGCTGCTGATTGGGGAATAGCGGGAGTATCGGGGTGTTTTGAAGCGGAGGTATTGGCGGGTTGGACAATTGCGTCGTTAGTGAGTACGAGATTTTGAGGCTTTGGAGGCCACTGCCCGTCTGCTTTCCAGCCTTGAACCATAGATTTTGTCATGTCCGCGAGATTTATTGGGACGGTAGGGGTGAGGCCTTGGATGACGACCTTCGAGTAGATGGAGGGGTACATTGCGGGTATTATGGCGGCGCGGATTGGGTTGGAGGTTGAGATCAGAGAGGGAACGACAGGGATAAGAGGGTCGTGGAAGGTGTTTGATGAAGGGGATGAAGAGGTGGAGCTGGTAGACGGGGATGCCGCCGGGATAGCGGCGGAGGCAGAGAGTGGCTTTGATAAGTCTGCTATCTCAGTAATAGGGCTGGTCGTGATCTCGGCTTTAGTTGCGTCGTTGACAGTAATCTGGTCAGCCAGCGACGGTTGCACCTCGTTGTCACGAGTATGTAACGCATTATCTTCCTTTCTGGTAATGTCCAGAGCGTCTGTCTTTGACGCGAGACCAGATGGCTCCCCCGTAGCTGAAACAGTAACTGGATGGGAATTAAGAAATGCTGAAGTGTTCTGGGTATCTGAATCTGAAGTCGCAGTGTTGCCCTCAAGCTCCGCACCAGTCGCGGACACTGACTGCTGTTTTCTCTCCCAAGTCTTGACCTGCTTTCGAGACAGAGCCCCCGACCATGCATCGCGTCTCTCTACCCACGTACGCAGCCCTTCATTCCAACTCATCTCCTCCTCCATCTGCCTGCGACGCTTGCGCCGGCGTTCAGTGTGCCGAGTCTCTTCTGAGGACACCGAGCTAAGAGCGCCTGAGAAGCCATCAAAAGCATCGCCCCCCTCTAGAGGCTCGGGGCTCGCGACAGGCGAAAACTGAGGCTCAAGCTCTGACCCGGAGCTGTCATATTCGCGAACGCGCCATTCCAGCACTTCCGTGGGCTCTGGGTTCGCAGGGTACTTTGGAGGAGGGGCACCGGGTTTTGCCGAAAATTCGAAGGACCAGTCGTTTTGGACGACATCGCGGACGTATCGCTTGGCTTCGCGGATGGCCTCGTCCCGAGAGTCAGCCGACATGATGAATTCTTTTGAGGGATTGAGCAGGTAGCGAGTAGTGGAGGAAAGAAAGGAGGTGATGCAAAGGCGACGGAAACGGAGGATGTGAGGGGTTGATCGCGTGAGGAGGAAAACCCGCGGATGAAAGACAGAATGAAGGTGATCTCTTTCAGCTGTCTTGTGGGATTGGGTTTCGCATCCTAAAAGTATTAGGTGTTAATCATTGTCTGATTGACCCTCATTCCCCATTGAGAAAGAATGCATGCTGAAAGAAGGTGACGAAATCCAAATGCGGATAGAGGCGACACCGGAAAAATCTGCCTGAACAAAACAGCTAGAAGCTTGTGCGAATGCTGCCCCTACTGGGAAATCATACAACAAAATTTGTATATACTTCTTTTAGTCTAATTATTGGTACTAGCCGGTCATATCGTTACAGTTAATGAAAGAAATAGGTGGTGGTACATATGTTGTCGCATGATCGGACCCGTTCCTTTGCCGAAAGTCCTGCCGAAGCACACTCTAATGGAACGAGAAAACCGGCCCAAGTCTCATGCTCTAGGGTATCATGTTGTTCGTTTTCACGTCCGTACTCTTGCGGCGTCTGATGCAGCAGCCTCGTCACTGACATGCGTTGCGAATCCCCATCCGGGACTCTTCTTGCGCCGGCCTTTGCGATCTCCATACTGCTCGTCGAACTTACGGACCGCGGAAAGCGAGGACATGTCTTCGCTGATGGAAGCACTGATCTCTTCCATACCGCTGGTGAAATGTGCCCATGTCAAGGTTCGCCTTTCGGGATACTGGTATGCACCTTCTCCCGTATGCTGCTGAGCTAGACTGTTCTCTTCCCGTACGCAGGCCAAGGCAGCTGCGACGCAGAGGTTTTTCAAGTCAGAGCCGGAGTATAGCGGTGTGCGACGTGCCAATTCCGCGAGATCGACAGAAGGTTCTAGGTTTTCTTCTTTCAGGTGAATCTTAAGGATTGCGTGGCGGTCTTGTTCTGTGGGAAGGTCCACAAGTAATCGCCTTGGGAGGCGACGGAGCACCGCGTCGTCTAGATCAAACGGCCTGTTTGTGGCAACCATGATAAACGTAGAGGTGTCGTTCATCCCATCCCACTCTCGAAGGAATTGATTGATCAGTTCCCGATGGGATGTGCGGCTGCTGGCTCCAGTACGGGAACAAAAGATGGCGTCTGCTTCATCTATGAAGACGACGCAAGGATTAAGCTTCTTGGCCAGTGTAAAAATGGCCCTGACGTTCTTCTCCCCTTCACCAACATACATATCATACACTTCAGACCCGCTGACTTCGAGCACCGTTGCTCCACTTTCACGAGCCACAGCCTTTGCAAGCATAGTCTTTCCAGTACCCGGAGGTCCGTAAAGAAGTAAGCCCGGGATCTTGTCGGTGGCTAGTACGCCATAGGTAAACGCCTCCGGACGAATGAGCGATAGCGAAGTGAGCGTTTTCAACGCGTCAATTGTCTCAGGTGGGACATGCACATCCGCGAAGGTAGTGCGAATGCTTTTTGCGTCAACAACACCGTTCAACAGCTTCTTCTCATGTGAGTTGCAACTTTTGCGGAGGGAGGAAATCAACCGCTCGCGATTGTTCTCCGTTTCGTTGGGCTTGGATTTCGGCGTTCGTTCTTGCAGCCACTCGTCTCTGATAGAATCTGTCTTCTGCATCATTTTGAGCGCACGCTGAACGTGCTCAAGTCCAAACATCTCATCCCCACGAAGGCTTCCAAGGGCAAGTGTTGTCGCCCAGTGTACCTGATTGTACGACCAATACCCCTCATCGAGACCCGAATCTTTTACAAGTGGCTCTTCTAGCGGCCAAGAAGTTGTTTGTAGAACTTCATCCTTCACTGCCGAGGGCTGTTCCTCAAGCCTTGTCCGGAGCATGCTCTGAAGGTGTCGAATGTTGATGTCTAAGGTCCGTTTTCTTCGATCTTCCGTAAAAGTCTTTTCTGTGGCCTCGGATTTCATGGCGGGCGTGACAAGGACCGTCTGGGAATACTGATCATCAAACGCAGTTTGCAGTAGCCTTGAGGAATCCGAATCAGAGGGAACATCCTGAGCCGCAGTGCCAATAAATAGAACCCGATGCCCGTCCTTACGGCGATCTTGAATAACTTTAAGTAACAGATTTAAGAACCTGGAACCTTCACGAGTATTCTGTAAGTCAACGCAGTCCTGGACCTGAACAATAATATCACGCGTCTGTTCTGGTTGTGCACTGTCAGAATCGCTAGGTAGCTCTTCGTTGGTTGTGTTTTGAATAGCTGGTTGTTGTGAGAGTTTCCCAGGGGAAGAGAGAAGTTTATGCAAAAGCTGAAGTCTCCGTTCTTCAGATCGATCAAAAGACGGCTGGGATGTGGCGCCGGCCGAACTGTCTGAAGGATTGATTGCCGCGACCAAGCCCTTGAGACCGAATAAGTTGGGAAGAGGAATATCTCCAGGTTCGCGAGAGTTCTCGATTGTTATGAACTTCGGTCTACCGTAGCCATCCTGGCGGAAGTTCCGTGGGATCATTGCATCTGTGTCGCCTTCTTCTTCTTCATTTATTCCCTCGCTAGGCTCCCGCCACGCATCCGATATTGATGGTCGGTACACCTCGTAGCCAAGTAATCGGATGGGCGAGGATCTACCTGTATCCGCTAGATCCTGCTCGGTGCAGAGCTGAGCGATGTCTTGCGCATTGAGCGTGATTACGTCGGTGCCGAGTTCCTCCGCGAGACGTTTTATTACGGCGTCTAAGAATAAGATCCCATCGGTGCCCGGATAGTGGAGGCCGAGGTGCGATTTGCGTGTTGAAGGCTCGGTGGCATATTTCGCGGGCGGTAGTCGTAAACCAGCCCTAGCGGAGGCGCATAACTCCTCCCATAACGCGTCCGTTAACGCATAGCGGTTTTGAGGGTCAAAACATTCATCTCCCGCAGGGGGTTCGTCTCCGCTGCCTCCAGAAGCTGAACCATCTGCAGAAGCTTTGCGATCTGGTGTTATGGCGCGGATGTCCACCTGCCGCTGCTGTTCCCTTGTGGTCTTCTCGCTGAGTACCGTATTCCGTTCACGAAACCAGTCAGGGACTGAGACAGTCGGAATGGCCACTTCTTTAGTGCGTTTCCTATTCCTGAGTGCTCTCCGTATCGCCGACCCGTAAGGGCCTGACTCCTTTGTGCTTGGCTGTTCTACTGGCGTCTCAACAGCTGCATGGGGTCCATTCGGGCTGTGGCTGCCATTGAGGGCTGAGATTTCGCCGGGAAGATTGTTGGAAATCGGGTCTCGACTGTCCTTGGGATCGGAAGGCGTGGACAAACTCCACGTCTGTGAGAGGTGGAAGCGTCGCAGCGGAGATGTGACAACTGCGGGATATCGGCGATGCGCAACAAAACGGCAGGGTCGAGCAAGAGACCAGAGGAGCCTGCCCTGTTGCATTGGCGAGTACATCCGGGGCAAAAAGAGCCGCCGGAATCAGGGAATATTGAGACTGCTGATGTTGCAGAGAACAGGCGATCGCATCAGGTGGGTGGTTGAGGCGACGGATCTTTTTTGATGTCAATCCTATATCCGGCTGACAAAGAGGAAGCAGAAGGTCACATGACCTAAACAGCACTTTTTATACGGACAGGACAACGAACGTCCACGGTGGGTAAAAGGGAAACCGAACGTATTTGATAGATCAACTACGCGCTAGTGGTGTTGAACACGTACTTGTATATATTTGACACCGTTCTTCTGACGTGCGCTACTTCCCAATCGCATGGGGAAAACGGCACACGAGGCTTTCGGAAGTGTGATCTTTCTACTCTACGCGTCCACCGAATAAGTACCTGGTTCCAAGATTGAACCCGACGAACTCAAGATCTGTCGGTTCAGTGATCTAAGCCTGAGTTGGCTGTCTTACAAAACGGCCTTCGGGACTCCAGGGCTTTGCTAATGTTTAGACCACAACCGGCATACTCCTGGTCCTACATGATACAAAAGCGTAGCCCGGATAAATGTCGACGGGAATGAACTCAATTGTAACTTGATTGTATTATTTATGCTGCGAGCACCTAAATCTAGTCCACGGATGCAGAGTGCAAATACACTGTGCTGGTTAGACATTGTTGGGTGACCAATGATCTCTCAAGCCCAATTACCAACTCATCTTTCAGGTTTTTTGTTACCACTGTTCTTTCGAATCATCAGCCAATGTACACAAAAGAAGGTGACGAATCAACAAAGTCTTGAAAAATATCTCTCAGACAAAGTATACTGGCAAGTAGCAGACCAACCGGGAAAGGAAGGTCCGAATTATCTCGTCATGGGCGATTTGGTAAAGAAAGAAGAAGAGGTATGGTTGTCATCCTCGAGAGATCGGAGTAGAAAAAAGCAGGAGACCAAGGAAACACGTTATAACTCACCTTACGAAGTTAGCTGGACACGATCTTATTCGAGGCGAGCAGTATGGTATGATCTCATTGCATCACACGCTGCACCAAAGAAGAGCAGTGGCCAAGCCATTGCCTGACCAGAAAGGATCAGTTAGACCGCATGTTGCTCGATCTCGCAGCAGACATTCCGATCAGATCGTCCACGGTTGAGATTTCTTGCAGGAAGAAAAACTCGAGGAAGAGAGGAACTGGTGTGGAAGAAAAAGAACGAAACTCGGCCGAACTATTTTTCCGCGTACATATGCCTTACCTCTTATGGCATAGTGTCCTCGGCCATCAGATTTTCCGGCCAGCGAAGCGCCCCCAGAGAAGAAATCCAGAGGGCAGGAGATAGTTATAAGTCAAGAGGAGCGCTTTTTCCTGGATTGCAGGGAGATCTCTGATATCTGGAGCTTCCACGCAGTAGCAAGCTGTCTGAAGGGTACGTGTTGCAAGTTATGGTTGGTTGAGACGGTGAGGACGCCTGGTCGACACCTCCAGATCTCGTCAATTTTCCTTTTCTTTACCTTCTCTCCCTCTTTTCTCCTCCCCCTTGGAAAGCCACCGCATTCCCTTCCCCGTTCCCTTCCTTTTCCCCTCCTCCTGATCGCTCGCTCGGGGTCTGCCATCTGTGTGGCGCTTTTTGGTCGGTTTTCTGTGACCAGCCTGCGAGACCAAAGTTATCCCGGTCGCTATCAAGCCTCATTGATCTGGCGATCGCGACAGTCGGACAGGAGCCGTCTCGCCGTTCTTTGGTCCCAAAGCCCCTCCACTTCTGTCCATCTTCCTCCACCCGATCTCCCAATTCTCGCACCCGCCGTTCATATCATCGCGTCTCTAACATTGGTCGCTCAGGTTGACGATTAACCTGGCCGACACCGGTGATATCTTCCAGGCCCTATCCATGCCTTAGGTTTGATGTGGTTCTGGACGACACCGACGCAGGCTCAATCGTCCGTCAGCCTTTAGGCTTTAGCCTCCGCTCCGACACTAAAAGCGGCCCTGTTGTGTCTCCACGTCAAGCGCGCCTTTTCGAGTCCCACGTCCGCCCAAGCCTCCGTCGCTATTATCAACACCTCATTTTGTCTCTCACTCTCTCTTTTTATTCCCACGCTTCCTTCTCGCTGCCCTCTTTTTATTTTAGGCTGTGGAGTCCCGTTATCGGTGACTTCGTAGCCCAGCGATGATGATGGCGCAGCCGTTCGCTGCCCATCCAGGCATTGCCAACCATCCCGGTCTGCCTCCCGGCCATGCATTGGCTCCTGGTCAGCACCCAAATGCTCACCCAGGCCCCATGGTGCAGCAAGTGCACCCTGGCGTGTCTGGGCCTGGCCCGCAGGTTTCTCAGGGCGGTCCGATGATGGGGCAAATGCCTCCAGGAGCGGGGACTACTGGCCCAGGAGGCCCTGTACAGGCTCATGCTCTCTCTCACCTTGGACCACAGGCACATTTGTTCCCACAGCCACCTTATGGCCAAAATTGTACGTTCTCACTTATCTGAGCATTATCATTGTTGAAAATCTCTTCCGTCGGCATAATTCCCCTGAATCGCGTCTAGTTATGGGCTAATATGCGTGTTTACGTAGTCGCCGGGAACCCCCAGCAGCTCATGCAGCAACACCACCAAAATATGATCAGACAACGCATGATGTTTCAACAGAATGCACAGCAGGGCCAGCCTCAGCAACAGCAGCCGCCGCAGCAACCACAGCCACAACCACAACAACATGGAGGTCTCTCGGTGTCGCTTCCAAATGGAACGCAAGCATTGAATGCAGCACACATGGTCGCCATGCAGAATCCGGCAATGCGACCGGCGAATCTGCAAATGCAGCAACTCCAGCAGATGTCGCATGGGCAACCCCAAAATATCCAACAACAGCAGCAGCACCTTTTTGCAATGCAGCAAGCCGCACAAGCGCAGGCGCAGGCTCAAGCCCAAGCCCAACAGGCTCAACAGGCTCAACAAGCACAACAAGCCCAGCAACAGCAGAATACTGCCGTTCAACCTGGTCAACACACCCCACAGCAGCGCTCGGCACCCCAACCTCAAAGTGTGCATGAGGCCCAAAGTGTCACCCCACAACCCCAGCCAGGACCACCTCCTCACCAAGGAAGCGCGACTCCACAACCAAATCCTCATCAAGCGCCGTCCTCTCAACCACCTCAGCAGCAGCCAGCGGTTACTCAACAGCCGCAGCCAACTCCGAACCTCGCCCCTCAACAACTTCCTCAGGCTCAGCAGCCTGGCCAGCAGCCACAACAACCACAACCGCAGCCCCAATCGCAACAGCCCCAGTCGCAGCCCCAGTCACAACCTCAACCGCAACCAGGCCAACAGCCAGGACAGCAACAAGGCCAGCAACCCCATCCAATGGCCGCGCAGGAAGCGTTCAAAGCCCAGCAACAGCAGCAACAAAATGCGGCAATGTTAATGCAGCAGCAACAGCGGATGGCCATGAGAGGACAGGCGATTTTATGTCTAGGCAATTTTGCGGAACAGCTAAGTAGCTTTACGGTGCGTCCCTTCTACTCATTTTTGTCAGGCCGATATTCGACGCTCGGAGAGACTAATACCAGACATATAGTCCCGCGGCGAGGCGAACGATCTACAGTACTGGTCCACTTTCGTGGACAGATTTTATTCACCGACAGGAGTTCTTCGACAAGGCGTGTACAACTCTCAAGCTGGTGCTAAGCAGTTTGAGATTGCGACGCCCGCACTCGCGCGGTATTATTTGACGCAATTTACCAGTGGTATCCGTCAGATCCAGATGCTTATCGAGGGTGCTCGGGAAAGGGACTCGCCAAACGGAGGTCATATTGTGGAATGTCCCCGAGCTTCCTTTATCTACTGGTTTACAAATGATTCCCAAGTGAGTTGTATACTTTCCGCAATTTTTTTAAGCATTCTAACATCTTTCTTAGCTTTTTACTACCGGCACATTGAAAGCACACTTCGATTTCCAGAACAAAATCGAAATGCTCGATATCGTCGTTATGAATCATACGGAGTATCTTCCCCGGAACAAATTACAGGCATTGGAGTTTGATCAGAAGCAAAGCCCCAAGGTTACCAAAGGGACGGGAAAGCGGGCCCAACAGAAGCAGCCTCAGCAGCCCCAACTTACTTTACCCGAGTCTATGGTTACGTCTAACGGGGTTACCCCTGCAGTAATGAGCTTCCTCGAGGTATGCTATGACATTCTTTTGTTCCTTAATTCGATTTGTTGTGCTAACAGTCATGGCGGTATAGGTGGCGGAGACAATGTCGCAAATGCAGCTTCTGCTCCAGTATTCACACCAGAATCCAAATCTAACACCGGCCGAGTCATTGCGGAGCCTTGTTAGCAATATTCATAATAACCAGGGCGCAAACCCTGTTTACATGCAGGGCCATATGAACCCCGCACTCCAGCCAGGGCCGAACGCACGAGCGCCCAGCATGGGTGGGCCAAACCAATTCGCATCGCCGGGTATGGCTCATCTTAACCTACCGGGTGGCGTTCAGGGGTCGCCACATCTTTCTGGATCGGCTCATCCAAGCCCCGGACAGAGCAATCTTTCGGGGCCGCCGGGGATGGGACCACAGGGCCAAATGCCACAGCAAGTCGCTAGCGCTAGTGCCAGCCCTAATGTGAGCAACAAACGCAGGCGGGCTAGTACCGTTAAGATGGAGGGCGAGGACGCTGGCGGCGAAGTCAACGGCACCGCCCCTGGGCCTGCCAAAGTTAAGGCTAGTCCCAGGGTAGGCGGCAAGAGGCAAAAAGGGACTGCTGCATGATTTTCCAGAGAACTAATTACTGATTTTTATTTTATACCAGTCTAAAGAGGTTGGGAGATGGCGCACGCTCGGGTACATCGTCTATTATTGCTTCGTGTTGTATGGGGGAGTCTGCTGCTGCTTTTTTCTTCGTTGAACATATCGGATGGGAGTGTTTCGCTTATTTGGTGTTCTTACTGATGGAAGACATGGTCGCTACCGGTTGTTCATATCGCCTTTTGCGCGGTATATACTTGGTCATGTTTATGGAACTTTGATTCCTGTACGTGAGGTTTTGCCCCCGTTCTACAACACAAAACCTTCCAATGCGTCGAGGTCAAGGCGCTTCGGCATAGATTGGCCTCGGCTTTTGTACTTTACCATTTTCATCGTTTCTGCATCTGGTTTCATTGCGCCCTTTTGGATGTGTTGTTTTTTCTGGTGTCGGCTTTTTGGCCTTTACCCTTCCCTTTGGTGGAGGTTGATATTTCGTTGAGCCTGATTCCCGCTAAGCGTGACATATATTGTGTCTAATGCTGGTTGACGTTGGTTGCTCTTTATCTCTTGCGCTTGATTTTCTCTGCAGTGATACTCACGATTTTTCTCATTGGCGACTTGCTCTATTTGGCGTTCGGATTTGCTGTTACGATGGTACTACTTTTTATGCCGTGCTAGAAACCATCACAAGGATTTTCCCGCTTTTCAATGTGCAATTCATCCCCATCGATCGTTCCCTTAAAAGGGCTTTAATGAATGAGGGCCCAGTTTGTAATACCAGCATTCAAATTAGTGTTAAAATGGCAGTAGTATTCGATCATGGAGGTACCAAATATAACCCCTAAGCACTAACGACCCTATACTATATGCTAGAAATATACCATTTGAATGTGTAGGTGTACACTGAAGATTACGTATCTAGGTATGCAGCACTTTTTCAACGAATGTATCCAATTGAACGCCCTCAAATGCATATTCATGACAGGCTGGCAGAGCTATACTTGCTCTACACATCAGGGTATCTGTGTACGGTAATCGCCATCATCGCTGACGACGAAAGAGCGAATAAAGCTTGGAAAAACAATACAGGCCAAGGCAATAAGAAGGCCAGGAGACAGAGAGAAACCGGGAAAGCATGGGCAAGATTATATATCCTTCTTTGCAAATCTCGCCAAAGCAGGCCCCAGCTCCTCCTTCTCGCTTCTGAGTCTCTCCTTGGCACGCGCCGAGCGCTCCTTGTGCAGCGCCTGCGCCTTGAGAAGCTTCTCGTCGACCACATTGCGTCTGCCCTTCTTTCGGAGATACTTCCGCAGCGCACTGTTCCGGCCACGGCCACGGTTCTTGAGTTTCTCGATCATATCCTCCGGGCGGCGATCGAGGTCCTTTTCTTCCCTGTTCTTCTTGTCGCTGACTGTGTCGACTCTGCCAATGAAGCTGGGGTCTAGCGAGATCATGCCAGGCTGGAGCTTGTTCATGAGCGCGCGGACCTCCGCTTCTTGACGCTGCTTGGGGTTTTCGTAGGGGTTTGCTTCGAGGGCATCAAAGTTGGGTTCGCCAGCGCCGGGGACGATGATGCTTGCGAAGCCCTTGTCGTGCGCTACCCCGAGGATATCTTCGTACGGGCACCAGCGGAGATTTTCGATGCGCTGGCCGTCGCCACCCCACGCCATGTAGGGGGATTGGACTTTCTGGGTGTCAGCGGCTGCGGCGTCGAAGAGGCCGCGCCAGACACTGACTTGTGTGCCCCAGCCGACGGCTGTCAGGCCGCGGTCACTGATGGAAACGGAGGCACCGGGCTGGTAGCACGAGTACGAATGGACTTCACGGTACATGCGGATGTCCCAAACTTGCATCTTGAGGTCCTGGCCTGTTGAGACCATGTAGTGGCCTTGCCTGTCGATGGCCATTGAGCGGACGGGGCCGCGGTGGACGAGGGCTTTGACGAGCGGGGCTTCGGTGTTGGGCGACCAGAGACTGACGGTGCCGTTTTGGTGGCCAACGTGTATAATTGCGTTCCAAGGATTTTGGGCCATGGCCGTTGGAGCTCCGGCCTTGGTTGGGATCTCGGCAATGAGCTGGCCGGTAGATGTGTCTGTGTACTTGAGGTGGCCGCTCATTTGCTATACTGCGTATTAGAACCGAAGTTTTCCGATGCGTATGAAGGAGAGAAATCACTTACAGTTGAAGCGAGAAGAAAATGGTAGGGGAGGAATTCAAGAAAGTTGGGTTCGACGATCCTGTCCAGGCAGTGCAATTCAACGCCCTGACGGTCATAGATATAAACCGCCTTCTTCTGAGCAACGGCAAAATACTGATTGTTATGCAGCCACCGCGCATCCCTAACGGTTTCCCGTAGATGTAATTCACACCCCAACTTCCCATTTCGCCAGTCCATCGTCGCAACATGGCCCTTTCGCCCTGCTAGCATCAACTCGCGCCCATTCCGCGTGTAATCCATCCGATATGGTCCAAAATCATCAAGTCTTAATTCGAATTTCTTCTTTGCCGTTTCGATGCCGACATTTTCTGCGATATCGTCCTGGCGCACCCGATACGTCCGCTCCATCTCCCCCTCAGGCTCGAGGAATCCAGCTTCATGTTCCATGAGAATCTCCGCATCTTTGGCGCGGAGAGCGGCATCTTTGTACTTTTCTTCGACGGCCTGTAGATTACTTCGCAGTTTCTTGTCCCTTACACCCTGGGTATGGACAGCCTTGCCGCGTCCGTATTTCTTCTGTGCCTCGATCAACCGTTTATTCTCTTTGCGCTGCTTGGTGGGCGCAACGGCCTTTGTCGGCGCTGATTCCGCCATGGCGTCGACGGGGTTGGGAATACCAGGGTAGTGGTCTGGGTATCCAAGGGTAAACGAGGCCGGTAAGATTGGATCAGAGTTAATGATCAAGTTATTTTGTCCAAGCTCCTCGAACCAGCTCTGGAGGTTGCGGAGAATTTTAATTTTTTATTCTGCTGGAAGAAAGATGCCAAGACCGCCTTTCCGGATGCTCGCTTGTTTTTTTCCTCCACCGCCTAATTTTTTTAACATCCATCGATCTATATTATTCATTCTTGCGGAGAACTTTGTTGACCGTTGCTATTTTATTCTGCTTTTGCAGTCTAGACGTTCGCTATCAGCCCGACACTCTGGCCTCGCTTCCGTTTCGCTTCAAGGGCTCCGGCGGTGCCAATATGGCGCCTACTTCGACTGTGCAGCACCACCACCGCTCTACCACCAAGACTTCGCACAAGCCTTACAAAACTGGCCATGCTTCTAAGCGTGCTCTGAAGGACCAGGCTAAAGGTATGGCTGGTTATACCCACACATGTCTTTTATTTTAACCGGAGCAAATGCTGACTTATTTTTTTTTTTTTAGGCAAGGTCGAAAGAGGAGAGCGGGGCACTCGCAAGACCCCTCACCAGCAACTCATGTCGAAACTCGACCGAAGGAACCAGGCTCGTCAGAAGCAACAGAACAAGCAGCAGGAAAGGGCCCAAGCTACAAGCATTTTCTCCGGTCAAAATGGGGCACCCCGTCACGTCGCCATCGTTCCCCTCTCGGTTGACATCGACATCGCTGCCATCATTAAGGCATTGAACCAAAGTGTTGATATTTCAGGCGATGCCTCAGCGGATACTATCTCTCGAGTCCGTGTTGATCGATTCCGGCAGAACATACAGTATATTCCGGCCAAGTATGACTTGATGAGCGCTTTGGATGCTTGCCGGATGGCGGACTTCGTTGTGGTAGCGGTCTCCGCACAGGTTGAAGTGGAAGAGCAAGGAGAGCTGTTGCTCAGGTCGATCGAGGGCCAGGGTATTTCCAATGTCGTTGCGGTTGTACAGGTATGCTAACTGGGCGACATTTCCGTGTTCTATTGGATTTATGGCTAATACCGTTACCCGTCTAGGGCCTCGATCAAGTCAACCCTCCGAAGAAACGCCCCCAAGTATCTGTGTCCCTCAAATCATTCTTGAACCACTTCTTCCCAGCTGTCGACAAGGTTCTTTCAGTTGATTCACGACAAGAATGCTCAAATGCTATCCGATCTCTCTGCACCGCGACGCCCAAAGGTATCCGCTGGCGCGATGACCGGAGTTGGATGCTCATTGAAAACGTCAAATGGCCTGAAAGTGCCGGGGATGCTGTAGATGACGTGGTTTTGACCGGTGTTGTACGTGGAAAGGGCTTGAAGGCAGATCGCTTGGTCCATGTTCCCGGCTGGGGTGATTTCCAAATCGACGGTATCACCGCTGCGCCGCTACCTACTGCGCGATCAAAGCGGGATGATGCGATGGCTGTCGACGAAAGCGGCTCGTCCCAAGTGTTGGATGGGCCATCTGCGGATCAAGATGACTTGGCTACTGTTGCGCCGGAAGAAATTGAGATGGAAGATGATATGGAGTCCATGCCGGATACAGACAAGAAGGGTGTTCTTCTGGATGACCACCACTACTTCTCTGACGATGATGACCATATCCCGGCCAAGCCAAAGAGGCTACCCCGAGGTACTTCCGAATATCAATCGCACTGGTTCCTGGACGACGTATCAGACTCCGGTTCCGACATTGTAGACGAAGATGAAGATGAAGACATGGAAATGGACGTCTCTGGCGCTCCCGAGGACGGTGTGTTCCCAGACAACCGCGACGCGATGACAGAGGGCGGAGCCTCGGAATACCCTCAATCAGAAATGTTCCTTGACCCATCACCAGAGGAGGAAGCACAGCAATTGGAAGAATACAGAGCCAGCCGCAGGAACGAAGCTAAGGAAGACCTGGAATTCCCGGACGAGATCGAGCTTCACCCCAACGTCCTCGCCCGAGAGCGACTGGCTAGATACCGAGGAATGAAGAGTCTCAAGACTAGCGCTTGGAACACAACAGAGGACCGACCACATGAACCCGAGGATTGGCGACGACTTCTCCAATTCGGTGACTACAAGGGCTCCAAGAACAAGATTCTAAGAGAGGCCCTAGTCGGCGGTGTGAGCCCAGGCAACCGAGTCGATGTCCACCTTCGTGCAGTCCCCGCCTCGCTCCGCAACAAACCCCAACCCTTATCTCTCTTCTCCCTCCTTCGCCACGAACATAAGCACACCGTGGTCAACATCAACATGCACCTCAACGCAGCCGTCGAACAACCGCTCAAAGCTAAAGAAGAACTCATCGTGCAATACGGCCCGCGGCGCCTAGTTGTTAAGCCTGTCTTCTCCTCCGCAGACAATACGCCCAACAACGTCCACAAATTCGACCGCTTCCTCCACCCCGGCCGCAGCGCAATCGCCACTTGGATTGGACCACTTACGTGGGGCTCTGTCCCCGTCCTCGTCTTTAAGACTCGAAAGGCTTCAGAGGAAGAAGACCCAGAGGTGCTCGACTCCGCCGACGGACCGGAACCAACTTCAGCCACAGACTTCTCAACATCCTCCCTTGACCTAATCGGCACGGGCACGGTCGTGGCCCCCGACCCATCACGCGTTGTCGCCAAACGCGCCATTATCACAGGCCACCCGTACAAGATCCACAAGCGTGTTGTCACTGTTCGCTACATGTTTTTCAACGCCGAGGACGTGAATTGGTTCAAGGCGTTGCAATTATGGACAAGACGCGGACGCAGCGGGTTCATCAAAGAAAGTCTTGGTACACATGGATACTTCAAGTGTACTTTCGATGGAAAACCGAACCCACAGGATTCCGTGGGAATTAGTTTGTACAAGCGGGTGTTCCCACGGAAGGCGAGGGCACCGGAAGAGATTGATAACTAAGTTAGTTCCCCTTTCTATATACAGCGCGTGTTTGGTTTGGGTGGTGGATTGTGATGTTGCCAGAGGCTACATCTGGCAACATAGGTTGGATAAAGAGATGGGATGATATGATACCATAAGATTGCGCTGCATGATTTGATGATCTTTATGTTCTGAGTTTTTTGGGCTATTTTCTAAAAGTCTTTTGAGATACATACATGGATGCCGACGAACGGCGAAACAGGTCGTAATGAATTATGATTGACTGCTTCATACCTTATGGCAATACCTAAATACCTACCCGAGCAGCCGGGGGCATAGAAAGGAAAAGGATAAAAGGCTATTCCAACTAGCGAGAAACATAAAAAGAAGTAGTTATCGTGACCACGTTCAAGAACCACATCCAAGCAAGATACAAATCTTGTATAGGTTGAAATAATAAAACCGACTTTAGACAAAGAAAAACGGACATTGAAAGGAAGAGTAATTTATGAAGAACGAGCTTCTGCAATTTAAGAGAAATCATCTTCCTCTGGTCCTTCAATCCCGTTCTTGATCCGCAATAGAATTGTCGTCTTCCACTTGTCTAGCTTGCTGAGCTGATCGAACTGGAAGAGTTTATCGGCGAATGCCTCTTGGTCTCGCGCCTCCATGGTCTGAATCAAGTCTACAAGCAGTTGGTGTTCTCTCGTCGAGTTGAATGTGGGGTCAACGTCGCGATAGCTCTCGAGGGCGCGGTTGGCGGAGACCATGTCCTATTGATAAGTTAGTATGTAGGAAACTGTATACTGGTATAAAGAACGCGAACATTGGTGGCTAGATGGCAGAGTCCGGCTTTTAAAAGATAATCTTTGACAGACCACTTCATCAGCCCGTTGTTGATGGATGAGCGGGCAATCCGCTCATAGTGGTCAATTGCTTTGTAGTAGTCGCTTTCAAGCGCGGCTAAATCGGCTGCTTTGAGGAAGTGCTTGTTTGCGAGACTGGAGAGAAAGAGTTAGCGCTTTGGAACATAGTATAATGTAGGGAAAGATGTAGAGCTCACGCTTCAGCATTGTCAGCATCGAACCACTCCGCGGTCTTCTCATAAGCTTCCAGTGCGTTCTTTACATCCCCTAGTTCCGTCTCGTATACTTCTGCTAGGTACTGCTGCTGGGTGGCTGCTCGGCGGAGGTTCCCGTTCAATACGTAATACTGGATGGCGGATGAAAGCACGCGGACGGCGTCCTCGGGGTCTGACTTGCGGTAGACTTTGAAGGCCTCCTGCAGTGTGTTGGCGGAGTCACCGGGTTCATTCAAGTTTTGGGTCTGGATAGCGGCAGCCTTTTCAAAAGCTTGACCGGCTTCCTTGTCTGATCCATCCAAAAAAAGGTACTCTTTTAGTAAGGACATCAAAAATTTGGGATGCACATTCCCCGCAGAGAGATGAGGGGTGCGTACTCAGCTTCTGGATCCGGAATGCATTGGCGGCCTGTGTGTATAGATCTGCTGCATTCTCATATTTTTCAGTACGGCCGCCGAAGAAACTGAAGCCGCCTGAAGCACTTTGGAGTGCTTTCTCTGCCTAGAAGGAGCATGATATTAGTGATCACTATTGATAGCGGGGCGGCAGAAGCAGTGGGCAACTGACTTTCTGGAGGAGGGCTCGAGGATCTGCGGCCATGTTGACGAGTCCCGGGGTATTATAGCAAGAACAGGTAGTGTAAGGAGGATATAGCGTTAATATCAAAAAGACACGTTGAGAGTTCAGGTTACCTCAAAAAGTTGTTGGAGGAACTGGGCTTCTCGCATAGTCGTCACTGCCAAGACTCTATTAACTCCTCAGCTGGGCGGTGTCTGGCTGGCGCCTCCGAGCTCTCCAGCTTCTTTTCCCCCCGAGTTACCCTTTGGGTATATATCCCTCTAGTCTCACTTTGTTATTGCACTCCATCAAACACAATTGTATTTTGGGGAGATAAGAAATT
Organism: Aspergillus sydowii CBS 593.65; assembly: GCF_001890705.1. Taxonomy (NCBI): domain Eukaryota; kingdom Fungi; phylum Ascomycota; class Eurotiomycetes; order Eurotiales; family Aspergillaceae; genus Aspergillus; species Aspergillus sydowii. The sequence continues at coordinate 1,516,718 of NW_024467863.1, read as the reverse complement.
TAGAGCCCTTTTCTGAAAATTTTTGATATTCCATCACAATGCTCCGACGCGCAGCTCCTCGCCTATCCTCTGCACCTTGCTCAAGCCTACGAGTCAACCGGTTAAGGTCTCGATACTATTCTTCAAAACCCGATGATACCGATATCGAGTCCATGCTCGCGAAGCCAACATGGTCCGTTCGATCTTTACTTCCTGACCGTGCCGCGCTACCGTCTTCCCCGACTGTCACCCCTGCCCAGCTTAAACACCTCCTTCGTCTATCAGCTCTTCCCCAACCATCTAACCCGGCGGAGGAACAGCAGATGCTTGAGACACTTGAATCTCAAATCCACTTCGTAAGAGAGATCCAGAAAGTAGACACTACTGGGGTTGAGCCTCTGCAGAGTATCCGGGATGAGAGTCCCGAGGCAGTGAAAGAGAACACTATTGGATTAGAGCAGCTGAAAGAAGCCCTGTCGAAGGAACGAGTCATTGGCCGGAATAAGAAGATTCAGCGCATTGAATTGGCAAGAAATGACCGTCCTGATGGTGATGCGTGGGATGGCAATGCGCTTGGTTATGCTTCCAAAACGAAGGGGAAGTTCTTCGTCGTTGACACCGCCAGCTCCTAAGATATTACATGACTCCAAGTGTCACACTGCATGTTTTCGAGAGACACCAGTGGAATTAGCATCATCTCACCCCATTATTCCACCGGCAAATTGTGATCAGAACCCGTGCCGATCCAGTGTTTGGGGGCTGCTGCTCGCAGCCTGCTGTGACGCAACAAGGCGAGTCGAAACATGGACCGTATTGCAGCAGGCAGCACTTGGCTGAGTCATCGCCTTCACATGGACCGCATCGATTCAACCACTTCGCTTATCCCTCCTCCAACAGCCCATCGGGGGCAGCTTTGTATCTTGATCAATTAATTTTAGAATAGGATATTTCTGTATCCTCTATGTGGAAGAAATTCAATAACTCCTTTGGGTCGGGTCCCAAAGGGGAGTCGAAAAACGACCAAGACCTAACAACAATTCTAAGTCGACCTCAGCGGGCGGACCTGACAGTTCTCGTCGCTGAGATTACACAGCACATGAGGAGCTTGGTTGAAGAGACTTTCAAAGCGCCAGCTGAACAGCACCCAAAATCTTCCGCATCTAGCCAGCTGATTGATCTGGGCGAGGGGGATAGTGGCCGACCACCTCCAAGTACGAAAGAAGCAAAGAAATCCGAGGACGACTATGTCCGCACGGAATATGTTCCAACGGCCGAAGATTTTAAAGCTGAAGCGAATCTCCTGACCCAATTCGACGACTGGAGAGACACCGTTCTTCTCCGGGTCGGCGAGGTTGTCAATCGAGACGCGGAAGCCCGGGATGAAGAAGCAAGCTCCGAACGACAGGATGAGGAACGACCTCGAAGCTCGTATGACGATGATGATGATCCTTCTTGGAGCCGACTTTCCGAGGTTTATCATCCGGTAGAAACACCATTGATCCGCCTTCCCAAGCCCAAGAAGTTGTTGATCTTGCACTCTCTACTATTGTTAATGCTTAGTTTGGAACATTACAGTGCCAACTCTCGGGTTTTGATGCTGTATGCCGCATCCAGCTTAGGCCTGGGCGTCAAGACTCTGAACCAAGATGAAGTCAAGGTGTCCCGAGGACTACTGGACGCCGCTCTTCAAATGCCAGCGAATGCTGACGCTCAGAGTAAAGGCAGAGAAAGTGACCCAACAAGGAAATGGAAAGTCGGTATTGCATCTGTTGCTGGGGCCGTATTGATCGGTGTTACTGGTGGACTGGCGGCGCCTTTGATTGCAGCTGGTCTAGGAACAGTAATGGGTGGGCTTGGCTTGGGAGCCACTGCTGCTGCCGGCTACCTTGGCGCAGTTGCAGGCAGCGGAGTCATCGTTGGTGGTCTTTTTGGGGCTTATGGTGGGCGTATGACAGGACGTATGGTGGACAAGTATGCCCGTGAGGTGGACGATTTCGCCTTCTTGCCTATTCATGGTTCACGACACCGATTTGATGACGAAAAGGAAGCAGCTAAGGAGGATCATCGCCTTCGAGTCACGATTGGCATTACGGGATGGCTAACAGAAGAAGACAACTTCGTAGTTCCCTGGCGTGTTATCGGCAAGGATTCTGAAGTATTCGGCCTCCGCTGGGAAACAAAACCCCTTTTGGATCTTGGAAATGCCATCGATTCTTTGGTTACTTCCGCAGCCTGGGCAGCTGGCCGTCAGGTCTTAACCAGAACAATTTTCGCTGGTCTTATGAGCGCGCTAGTCTTACCCGTGGGCCTCATGAAAGTCGCCGGCATTGCTGACAACCCTTTCAGCGTTGCCAAGGCTCGATCTGACAAGGCGGGTGAAGTTCTTGCCGACGCTCTGATTAACAAGGTACAAGGCGAAAGACCTGTTACGCTTATTGGGTACTCTTTGGGGTCTCGCGTTATCTATTCATGTCTTCAGACTTTGGCCAAAAGACATGCATATGGACTAGTCGAGACAGCAATTCTAATGGGATCACCAACACCATCTGATACACCCGATTGGCGTTGCATGCGACGTGTGGTTAGTGGACGACTTGTCAACGTTTATTCAGAAAATGACGCCGTGCTTGCTTTCTTATACCGAACAAGCAGCCTTCAATATGGCGTTGCCGGGCTACAACCTATCGAGAACGTTCCCGGCGTCGAAAACCTCGATGTGAGCGATATTATAAGTGGCCACCTCCGCTACCAGTTCCTACTTGGACGTATACTGCGCACAATAGGACTAGAGTGTATCAGCGCCCGGGAAGTTGCGCGCGAGGAGCAAGCTTTAGCTATAAAGGACCGGCAACAGGAGCAACAACGGATCCAGAATGAGCGCCGAGCTGGAATTCAAGGAGATAGTGAAGCGGCGCGCAGGAAGCTGGAAAGCGGCGAAATTGCTGTTGAGGAACAACCGCAGGCACAGCCACAGCCACCGGTAGAAGCTCGCCATAGCATCCCACGACGTCCCGTTCCATCCAAGTCTGTTGAGGAGGGCAATAGCGGACAAGAGCAGTCCTAGTCCATTTCGCGGTCATTGGACCCGTATATGAGCGAGGTGGATTTTGAGAGTTGATTTGCAGTTGCGCTTCGGGCGCTATCTTTATACAAGTCCACGATTACTATAAACCTTCAATCCGCACCTGATTTATTTGTAAAATGCACCGTGTAAACTCCTTTTCCGTGTCCCAGCTGATTAAAGCCCTTCATAATCCGATGAAAAATACCAAAGTAAGACAGCAAAAGAGAAGGATAGATACAAATATACGAAGTGGGATGTGTCGGAAAGTTCATGAAAAGCTTCGTACGCAGATAATGCATGTGAAAGCGCCTGAAAGGAAAAGGGAAACTAAATAGAACGAAACCAATCTATAAATCACTCCTCCGTAACTTCCTCAACGCGAGGTGCAAGGTCACGCTTTACTGGGCCAGATGTGTCCGCGCTTGCAGTTGCAGTCGTAGTTGCCGTTGGAGCTGACTCCGCAGCCTGGGCAGCTGGAGCCTTCTTGGATTTCTTCTTCTTCTTTCCGGTCTGATAGATACTTGGTTAGCAATCGTTGAGAGTTCAAAAACGGGAAAACATACCTCTTGCCATCCCCATGTGGGCTTGAAGCTGTCGAAGAAGCCGACATCTTCGAAAAGATTGGGGAAAAGCCAGAGACCAGGAGGTACCGCAAAGACGGTGATACAGAACAGAATAAGACGGAATATAGCCATGGCGAAGAAGAGACCAAGGAGGCCCATCATGCCTACACTCAGGTACCACACTCCTTGCCTCAAAACCATGGGCCAAAGAGGGAATAGTACGACCGCGAATATTCCGGCCACCACGGCAGCAGCCATTGCCTTCTGTTTCCACTGCGGGCCCTCATACAGCCAGACGTAGTGCATCATCGGATCGGCTTCCTGGTGCTGCTCGATCTTCACTGTCCATAATCCCTTGACTCTCTTCGCCTTGCCATGGTTGTGGCCGGCATGGGGGTCGACCTTGGAGACTCGAAGGGCAAGAATCGATAGGGGGAGGAGCTTGAATACGTTCTCAGCTGAGGCGCGGTCGGTCACTGGCGGCAGGAGAGGGTTCTTCTTCTGAGCTTTCGCATATGCAGGTGACTCAAGGGCACGAATCGCACGTTTCACTAGAGACCAGCAAATTAGTAACGTCGACAACAATCGTTCTAGGCCATCAAAATCCTACCCTTGAACATATCTTTCCTTTGCCCGTCCATGATGCATGTTCTCGGCTTCAGGTTTTGTGATTGCAGGAATTGCGCGACTGCGATCGCTTTGGGATCCTTTGGATTGTTGGGGTTAACAGGAACCTGTTGCGTGTGCGCCTGCGGGCCTTGACCGGGCTGGCCAGGCTGACCAGGTTGACCTGGCCGTCCCGAGCCTTCGCCCTTGGCGTTGAGTTGTCGCTGAACCTCGGCGGCCTTCTGCTGGGCAGCCATTGCACGCATCCTTAATTGCGCGACATACTCCTCAGTCGATACGCCATGCTTCGCGGCTTCTGCATTTAATTGCTCGCGCTGTTGTTTAGCGAAGTCTTCGGGGGTCATCCCTCGCTTGGCCGCCTCAGCAGCGAATTGCTGCTGCATAGCGGCCAGCTGCTGAGGGGAAGGTTGGCCGGGGGCGGCCATCTTGAACTAAGAGCGGAAGGTAGTTGAGATGTGAGTCTCAGCTAGATAGAGTGGCTATAAGTAGCGGAGACGAGCGAGAGTCGTTTATGGCTGAGGGTGAGGTGGTCATAAACGAAGTGGCCAGATAAGAGGGACACGAAGGGAATCCTGCTCACCGCCTTGGCAAGCCTCCGCATGGATTCACCAGGCTAGTGGCAGGCCTGCAGTGTGTACGCTGAACAGTCCCTTACAGCCACACTCGGGCTTTCGCTCTCTATCTCGCATCATTAAGTAATGCTAATGGGGCTGTCTTATGCGGTGCAAACAGCACAAGCCTCCCTGCATATCCAATATTCTGCATCTTCATGTCCCTGAAGTTTGATCCGGATGATTCCCTCTTGAATGCATCCTGGGCCACTGTTCTTCTGGTCAGTTTTGCGAATGCGATGCGAACGCTGCTTATACTAATTTCCTCATCCAGAGCGAACGAGATGTAGCTGGTCAAATCCCTATCAATTTTGTCACTACTTCCGCCATATCTCTGCGAGCAGCGTGTTTTGGCGACAACAAGTTCGGACGCACTGCGGCAGGAAAATGCCTATCTAACTTGCTTGCTATCGGCTACCGACGTTTCAATGTCGATCTATATTGGTCGCCGGACCATTCCCGTTGGATTCTATGCCCTGTATCGATTCCCAAAGGTCTTCATGTTGCAACAACGACCCCAGACGCTTCTCCAACCGCAACTGCAGAAGTTGCTCAAGGTACGGTCGCGGTGGAGTCGGACGAGTCGACGGGGGATATACTTTATGATCTTGGTCCCTATAAATGCTCAGATGGGCTGGACCTAGTGGATGTGCTGGATATTTTCCACGATTACTTCCAGTATACTGATACCGATCTGGTGATGTATACGAGATACCTGTCCTTCAATCTCCATGCTGCCGCCGACCCCGCTTCTGCGGGTTCTCCCGCATCGTTTGTTGACAGCGGACAGCTTCCAGCCAAACCGGATCGTGTCAGTTCCATATTGGAAGAACAGATCGGATCATATATCTATGGCCCCCTCGACTTGTCTAAGGATCGCCGTAACCTGAATGAATCCTGGTATGAAGTTGACGAGACGTATAAACCCATCGTTCAATATTTTACCATTGAGAGAGACTCGGGTGGTGTACAAAGCACGCCTGATGGGTGGCCCAGCATGAAATACATTCAATTAGCAGCCGAAAAAAGGCTGTTGATTGAATATGGCTCTATTGATCCTCAACTTAGCAGTTATGACCTCTCGCAAGAAAATGATGTTATATTTCCTCCCGGTTATATGACTTCTACTGTACCTGTCAGCGCCGGCGATGATGGCAGTCTAGATACTGGCTGCTTGTACAATCCAAACACAACCGATGTGTCCAAAGTCAACGCATCCTGGGCAATAGCAAACCACATCCCTATTCCACAAAGCCTCAGCGATCAGTCACTTCTGAACGTCTCGGACCTAATCGTGAACCTCACACAATGTGGAATGACCGCCACCCTCAACCAGACCCTGTTCGGTCTCACTGCGGATGACAACCCAGATCCGTACCGCAACCTTACTCTATCATCGTCCTGGGCGTGGGCCCTAGGCCAACCTGCAGCGCGGCCCTCCAACCTTGACGCCGCCGAATCGGACGACAAACGTTGCGCCGTCATGGACCTCACCCTGGACGGACGATGGCGCACCGAAAACTGCAGCGAAACGCACCGCGCCGCTTGTCGCATAGACAACCAACCGTTCCGCTGGGCTCTCTCCACAAACGCCTTTACATACGACGACGCATACGACGACGCTTGCCCATCACCAAGGGAATTCTCAGTGCCCCGCACAGGTCTCGAAAACACATACCTGTTTCGCCATTTGCTCTCTTTGTCGCCTGAACTGATTGACCCTGCATCTTCCGACCCGCTCAAGCGCGAGGTTTGGATCGATTTCAATTCCATCGATACGGAAACCTGTTGGGTAACAGGTGGTTCTGAAGCCAAATGCCCTTATACATCGGATCCGGACCAGCTTGAAAGACGCACAGTCCTGGTTGCTGCTATTGCTGGTATAGTTATTTGCATAATTGCCGCTTTGACGTTATTCGTCAAATGTAATGCCAACCGGCGGAACTCGAGGCGGAACAAGAGAGTTATTCAAGGTTGGGAGTATGAAGGAGTACCATCTTAACAGCTATGTCTGACAATGACACTATTCTCACGCTTTACTTATGTACAACTCAATTAATTCCGGTAGGAAAGTCCGTAGAGGTAGGTATCATGGTATTTATTCCTAAGCTATCAGTCCTAGTTTACTCCAAACAGTTAAGTACAAAATGGCAAGTGAGTATCACAAATGAAGATCCGAATCCCATCCCACCCTATCCTATCCTATCCCATCCAACATCATGAATATCTCATCCTTCATCCAACGCATTATTCCGATGTCACATGCAAGTCCATAAAAGCTTCTTTTTCATCCATTTATCACAGTCCAGCAAAGCGAGCCCATCCAGCAGCCCTGGGCGTGGAGTTGCCGGTCTTAGGGCTATCGATACCGCCTCGGCCCTCCTCGGCCATCTTCCCGCTAACATCGCGTCTTCTTCCAACGCCGAGGTTCGCGATATAATTTCCGTACGACAAATCTGATCTTTGAACCGCACGACGACCAAAGTTAGCACCCGAGTTACTCACAACACGGCCCTTGCGGTCTCCTTCGGCCACGCTAGGATCAGTAGGCGGAGAAGCCTCATGGTCCTTTGCGCTGTCTTCATCGCGCTGCTTAAGGGCGCCATAGGAATTTTTCTTATCGGCCTTGCGCTTAGAAGATTTGGTTTTCTTGCCGGACTTTAAGTTAGCACCAGTAGTAGCCATTCCGGCCGGTTCGCCATAGAATTGCCCATCTTTTTCGGGGCGCTCGAGAGGGGGTACTTTGTGCGTGGGCGGCGTTGGGGATAGGTTAGGAATATCACCCAGGACCATACGACTGGGTGTTCTTTTAGGCTGGTTTGAAGAATCGAGGATAGGCTGAGGAGTTGGCGGGTTTAGTCCAAGAGGATTGACCTTGAGGGCATTCGATGTATACTCCTCGTCGGTGTCTCCGTTATCCTGGTAGATATCAATGCGGTGATCCCCAATGTCATGCTCGTCGCCCTCATCATGGTCGTATAGTCCATTTTTGCGCACATTGTGGTTATCCTCCTCATTGCCGTAGTATTCATGCATAGCCAAAGATTCGTATTCGCCACGAACATCTTCCGATATGGTTTCGCCGATATCCCATCCATACTTCTGAGCGATTCCCATCCAGTCGATCACGCCATTTGCAGACGCGGGTGTTTCCGATCTGCTGTAAACGGATGATGGATCGCGTTGAGCTTGCCCCTCATTTTTGGCGTCATCAGCCAAAGAGACAGAGCGTGAAGAGTACGCAACCCAGTTGTCTGAGGCAGGACTAACGCACTGAGATCGAGTGGGTACTTCCGGAGACGGCTGGCGCATTGGAGTACTAGAGGGAATTGAAGAGGTAGGACGGGCTTCAAAGTCGGTATCGTGCAGCGGTATCTCGTAAGTTTCCTCGAGGGTATTCTCTCTGTACTGGAAGGGCATTTGCGGTATGGAAGTCTGCGAACCGCCCCTTTGTTTGGACATGGCCACAGGAGGGTGAAGTGTATTATCCTCTGAAGATCGAGCCCTCGTGTGCGTAAACGGAATTGTGCGAGGCGCACTAATCAGGGGTTGTGCAACCGAGTGAGTAGCATCGAGGGTAGAACTGCTGGCATGTTTCTCGGCAATCTCCGATTTAGTCCTCTTGTGAGGACGTGCCGTCAAGTTGTCCTCTAAGGGGTTGAGATCCGGAGGTAGCCGCGCAATCTGTCGGAAGATGTTGAAGAGGAAAGCGGATATAACAAGAGATATTAGGTGGATCCCCCCATTGATGATCGCAAGATAAAATGTCGACTGTGCAATCTTGATGATGACCTCGGGATCAGCGCTCAACAGTGTCTTCCAACTGTATGACGTCTCAGCATTAAACTCTTTATATCCCAAGTAAGCCGTAAACACATAGAAGGGAATTAGACCCAGGTCCAGCGTTGAGGCGAACAGCATGTAACTGGCTTGCGAACCCGGAGGCCTGGTAACTGGGGAGCGGCATAGGTGGTAAATGGCATAAACAGTGTGAAGAATTGCTACCGCGGGCTTGACTAAGTCAGTAAAAATTCCAATTGACACCATGGTATTCTCAACTCACCGCGACCCGAATAATCCATACAATGGATGCTGCGATATTCTGGATGACGATGGCGCAAAATAACGAGCCAAGGGCGCCAATCAACGAAAGAACCCGTAGACCTAGCAGTATCCTACGGCCGTAAAGGACTTTTCCCTTTGTTCTTGGGCTCATTGGAGTCCAGCGTGAGCGGCCATCAGGAATGTTATAATACTTCACAATTATCCCTGTTAGCGTGGATTCAGCTGTCATTCAAAGAGATCTATAGTAACATACCGAGTCAGGGTGTCGGTTGAAATCAACCAGTGGCCCTTTCTGCTTCTTTTTAGACGGTGGCCGAGTCCAGCTCGACTGCGTCACGGCTTTCGGATTGAAGGCATGGTCTGTCGGGCCCTTGAAGCTGAAAGCATCAGGGTGGCCGTAAAGGAACGGAGGAGATGAATTCCCCATGGTCGCAGCGAGAGATCTTCAGCAAAGAATGCCTTCACCCACGCGACAGCGGGGGAAGGGGCGGAATGTGCACAGGCAAAGGGTCGATTCTGGAAAGAATGGAAGAATGAGGATGGAATGGTCCTATTCGAAAGGCGGATGCGGATAATGACGGTGTGAATGAGAGAACGAGCATGGGCTGGAAATGTTCCTAAATCCCCGACTACTCGTGCATGCACCACGGGGTCTCGACAGTCAAAAGATTCGAGTGGAGAGACGGAGACATTGAACCAGACAATAGTCACAATTGACGGGAATGAGGCTGAACTCGAATAGGAAGTGTCAACATCCGGCTCACGTGGTCGCTCCAGCAACCGATAACAGGTGCGGCGATACAAGAGGAGCGGGCTATCGATAAGGGTCACGTGTCATGCGTCATTTGAGTCACTGCCTCGGTTTTTGTTCTTCAATTACTTCGACATCGCGCGAGATGGGCTTCACACGGGCGCCATATGTATGTGCGCAATGCACTGTTCACTTTTCCCACTCTTTGCGCCCTGCGACCCGTCGAGCCTACCCCCAATTATGGCATCAACGCCGTAATATCAGCCAAGCGGTCCAGGCCGACCGACCCTTCCGAGTAGCCATTGTTGGCTCGGGCCCAGCTGGATTTTACGCAGCATACCGTCTATTGGGTAAGGTTGATGATGCAGTGGTCGACATGTATGAGAAGCTGCCCGTGCCATTCGGACTCGCGCGGTATGGGGTAGCTCCGGATCATCCGGAAGTCAAGGTTTGTGATACCGAGATACTTGCGCCAGGGAATTTTATGGAAAGCTTATATTGAGAATTTAGAACTGCGAAGAGAAATTCACAGAAGTTGCAGAATCTCCGCGCTTCAATTTCGTCGGTAATGTTGAGTTGGGGGAAACTCTACCTCTTCAAGTGCTCAAACCCCACTACGACGCCATTCTATTCGCCTACGGCGCACCTAAGGACAAGGAACTTGGAATACAAGGTGAAGATGCATTGCGCGGCGTATACTCTGCGCGAGAGTTTGTTGGATGGTATAACGGTCTGCCGGAGCACCGAGATCTTGCCCCGGACCTTACCGCGGGAGAGGATGCGGTGATTATCGGTCAAGGCAACGTTGCGTTGGATGTTGCTCGAATATTGCTATCCGATGTGGATCGCCTTCGTCAGACTGATATTTCTGATTATGCCTTGGAAGCGCTGTCTCGCAGCAAGATTAACCGAGTTCGGGTAGTAGGGCGTAGGGGCCCTTTGCAGGTACGTTCAATGTCCTTGTTTCAACTATCAGCTATCCTAACTCCTTTTTTAATAGGCGTCTTTCACTATAAAAGAAGTTCGCGAGCTGTTACAACTTCCAGGTGTATCATTTGAACCTATTCGTCGAGAGCTATTTCCACCGGAAGATGTCATTTCGGCTCTTCCTAGGGCCCAAAAACGGCTAATCCAGCTTCTGGCCAAGGGATCCACCAATGACCCTACCACAGCCACCAAGTCGTGGTCACTCGATTTTCTTCTGTCACCGGAGTGCCTCAACTGGTCCCCCATTGCCCCGTACCACTTGTCCCATGTACGTTGCCACCGCAACGAACTCGACCCTGAGAATCCATTCTCCCCAAGCTCAAAGGTTACAACAAAGTACCTCTCCAGTGGCAAGGAGGCGAAGGTCAATCTTCCCGCCAACACATTCTTCCGCAGCGTTGGGTATAAGTCTCTTCCTTTACCCGGACTAGGGGACCTAGAGGTGCCGTTCGACGACAGCCGCGGAGTAATTCCGAACGACGGGTTCGGCCGGGTCACTGTCCCTTTAAGTACAGAAGCCGGGACCCATGACAAACTCCCAGATGGATCCCTGATTTCCCATCTACCAGGACTATACTGTGCGGGTTGGGTCAAGCGCGGGCCAACGGGTGTCATAGCCACAACAATGACCGATGCATTTAGCACAGCGGACGCCATCGCAGCTGATGTATCAAAGAGCGGCAGCTCGTTGCTCAACGCGTCCCACGAAAGGACAGGCCTTGGATGGGAGGGCGTTCGCGCCGTGGCTGAACAACTCGGTGTTCGTGCAACGAGCTGGGAGGACTGGGAACGAATAGACCGGGCTGAGCGTGAGCGGGGATCACAGAATGGCAAGATACGGGAGAAGTTTGGACGGGTAGAGGAGATGCTGGGAGTATTATAATAGACGCCACTCTCTAAGTACTATATCATAGACATGACCACTGTATAATGAATTGAAAAATATTCTCCTCCGACCAAAACAGAGCCCACCCGTTTTCCAGCTGCCTAGGCGCTCCACCAAAACCTACCTAAACTCCGGCCTGGCCTGACTCGACATGGATAAGCCTACTGGTATTATTGCGAAGGAGCATGAACAGCTAAATCTATGGCCGAAGGCCATCCACGAATATACAATTCATTTAAATTAATCAACTATTTGCAGCCCTGGACCTGGGCTGCGACACGTGGATATCCTCCGAAGTCCGCTTGTACCAAACTTGGCTGTACGGGAATTGCAATCAATCGCCGTGTGCTTACTGCCGAACAAAAACCATACGGGTAAGCCGGTTGACACGCCTGTTCTATGCAAATAAGCCATTCTCACTATGCAACTCAGGTCTTTGTTTGGTACGGACGTAGTATTAGCTTGTATCTCAGATGGTGATACCCAATTATACAGGTTGAGAAAAAAAGAAAAGGTGTAAGAGAGATTCCACATAATGCAAGTCTAATTATTAACCAATTATTATTAAGGAGTGTGGCTGGAGTACTTCATAAACGATGCAAATAAAAAATAAAATGAAAAATGACAAATGCTGAACATCCCGACATAATCCTAGTTTTCATGATATCTCACTACATTCCCAAGACAGATGGGAATGCAGCAATGCAATGCAATGCAATAATCTCAGAGCAGTACCAAAGAAAGGCAAAAGTCTCTCTCTCTACTCGCGAGGAGACAATCCACAGCGGTCCCGGCTCACTTTTTCCCAAGTAACGTCGACACGACCGAGTTCCACGGCGCGGTTTCCAGTCAGCTGGTCCATGGCCCGCTGGCCAACATTAAAACCACCGGGAGACGCGTCGATGCCGATCATAGTGATTGAGTTCCTGGCGCCGGTGGCGGAGGTGTATGAGACCTCGTAGCAAGCACCGCATTGCGGGCTGTTGAATCCAGCGATGGTAGGTGTGCCTCCGATGAGCGGGAAGGTTGGGAGGGATTGGAAGTTGGTGAAGCCCTCGGTGATCAGCCCGAAGTCACCGGTAGAGCAGGAGACATCGTTGAGGGAGGTTCCGCCGACGTCATAGCGGGGGTCGTAGGAGAGGGTAGAGGAGCCAGAAGACTGGCGGCGCTCGAGACCCGATGGGGCAGCAAGGGTGAGGGCTGCGGGGAGGAGAGAGAGAAGAGTGGTTGAGAACTTCATTCTGGTAGAGTCGTTAGAGGTTGAGGATGTGGTTTGGTTGGAGTTGGAGTTGGAGTTGGAGCTGTGTCTTGGTGCAGAAGAGTGATGTTGATTATGATGGAGTTGGTACGGGCACATGAGGGTATTTATATTGTCGTCTGCCCTCGATGAGCGAGTATAGTCACAGCTCTATTCCGGCCAACTCCCGGCTTGCAGCGTAGCATTCAGTCATCCATAGTGGCCTAGACAGCTGTGGCTGCAAGCTCACAGTCCGCCCAACCGTGCGACATCACAAGTTGACCGTGGGAGTAAAGCAGGAGCGGGGACCGCCCAGCAACAAGCGAAACCAGAGCAATGGCAGATCGAAGCGATCCGTGCCGAGTGAGACATTTGGACTGCATAGATGAATGATCAGCGCATCGGCTGACAGAGTCGGACACAGACGGGCGGGCAGTGCTGTCTCCAACTCGGGTATCGGACCAGACTGTGAGACATGCTTATTTTTGGACGAACGGTGCATGCTTCAGCTGCCGATCAGGGCGGGGGAGGCGGCTTTAAGCGTCAAGGTCGCCTAATTGCAGCAGAATCTGCAGCCTGGTTACGTGAGCGACATGGTGGTATCCCAGAGTTACGTTGGGCAGCTTTCTGTCCACTGCAGATGCTTCTCTGCTGGCATTCCTGGGCCCGGCCTGTTCGGACGTTGTGAATCCGCTTAAAATAGATGAAAGCATGGGTCGATTTTAGCCGTCTCCACCCTTGCCTGATTGGCCGGGCCGTGACTATGAATCCCAGCCTTATGGCGGGCATTTGGAATGTGAACAAAGCTCTTCCAATTCCATACTTTGGGTGCCAGCCCATCTGGACATGTCACTACTTCACAGCCAACACCGCATATCAGCATCCAGTCACTATCCACCACGCACACCGGAGCATCCCAAATCCACAATCTCGCAAGCCACAAAATGTCAGCTCCGTTGTCTGACAAAAATATGGCTGACCGACCAGTGTGTGAATCCTGCTAAAGCATTCACCGGAAAAAGTAAGTCTTCAGTGCTCAGCCTTATGAAGTTCGAGACTCGAGTAAAGTCACTTATTGTCGTCTGATTGGTCGCTCGCGCTGATAGCTAATTATGGATGAACTTCGGGAATTGCCATGGATGTCTTTGGGTCTTCCTCCTGCGATTGCTATGGTCCTGGGAAAACGAGCCATTGTTTCTCCCAGCGAGGATCCCAGCAATCACTGTGGCTTCCTATCTTGTCAGACTCCATCGTGCCTTCCATTATAAATCGGTGGATATCACATCCTTACTGCCCGAATAGGTAAGAGCGCCTAGAAACCGCGGACCCCCCCTGTTGGGAGTTGGGACTGAATCCCTGCAGGCCCGTGGCAACGATAGCTCCTTCCCGTTACAGTCAGTCCTTGCAGCTAAGAGGAAGGGACGATGGCCATTGTGATACAGACGCCCACCAGTCCTTCCACATCCGATCAATACCTTCACACTATACTCTCTCGGGTAGTCTTGGAATAGCTAATGGAACTAGCGCTTCCAGAAGTAGTAACGAGTATATTCCAATAATGCAATCTATAGCGGTATCTAATACTTGTTTCCTGAGGCACCAATCAGCAAAATGGATCGAATGTGTCGGTCTCTACCTGCTGACACCTCCCGTCCAACTCCAATTGTAAAAAAAGATCAACCTTAAATCGATGAAGCGACTCGGATGGCCAGGAACCTCTTGATAAATTACACTGTAGTATTCCTTTCCAGTCGTGCGCTCGTCCAACTGATAAATATTAGTGACGTCATCAATATTTATACTTCACCGCAATCTATTCCAGTTAGGTGTCTAAAGCCCAGTCGACTGACTTTTAAATAAAATTAAACAGAAATCAAGATCAAGTGAGCTCGTGGTAGTTCATATACTAGTTAGTGATCCACGATGTCAGGCGGCCTGAAGCTGGGAATAGTTAAGTAGTACGAAAGTGACATCGCGATGACGGCAAACCCTACAACAGACCTAGAGCCACAACGTCAAGTTCTATCATCAACGCTGATTCATCCGATCTTCCACATCTACTTAGCTGTAATCGCCCCCAAGCCGAATTGTTCTGGGCAGGTCCATCTATATCGATGGATACGTCACCCTGAGGCCTTACACAACCACACCTCACTGAACCATTTTAAAAACCATCAATCGACCAAGCCACCCCAAAACCTTTCTTTGCAATAGCAGATAGCTATGCTCCGTTCCCTATTCAGATCACCAAAACCGTGCAATCCCCTTTTTAACCCTTACTCCATACCCACTCTATACGGTCCATACAAAGCCAACCTCCCAATATACAACTACCGCCCCGTCACATCCAAAACAAAAGCCAAAATGGCCGCAAAATCCAGCAACGAGCACTTCAGACTCGAGAACCTCTTCAGCGTGAAAAACAAGATCGCGCTGGTCACAGGCGGCGGGTCCGGAATCGGGCTGATGGCCACACAGGCGCTGGCGAAGAACGGCGCAAAGGTTTACATCACCGGTCGAACAGAGGAGAAGCTCGATCGGGTCGCAGACCTTTACAACGCCAATGTGGATGGCGAAATCATCCCTATCGCCGCAGATGTCACGGATAAAGGGTCCATCGACAAGCTCGTCAAGGAGATCGGGTCGAGGGAGAAGTATCTCTCGATCCTGGTGAACAATGCCGGAGTGAGCAGTGCCACTCAGACGGTTGAGCACGAGGATCCAGAGAAGCTCCGCAAGGCGTTATTCGAGGATGCATCGAGTAGCATGGAGGAGTGGGACAAGACGTACCGGACGAATGTGGTGCAGTGCTTCTTTACCACGACGGCGTTCCTGCCGCTGCTGCAGAAGGGGTCGGAGGTTGAGAAGGGGTGGTCAAGTACTGTTGTGAACATCTCGTCGATCTCGGGAATAATCAAGGCGTCGCAGCATCATTTCGCGTATAATGCGTCCAAGGCGGCGACAATTCATTTGACTAAGATGCTGGCGCATGAGATTGCCAGCTCGAACTTGACGATTCGGGTGAATAATATTGCACCCGGCGTGTTCCCGAGTGAGATGACGGCTGGAGAGAGCGACGAGAAGCAGAAGAGTGCGATTCCGAAGGAGAAGTATGAGCAGAAGGTTCCGGCGAAGAGGCCGGGCAAGGATGAGGATATGGCAAGTACGGTATTGTTTACGGTTGCGAACCAGTATTTGAATGGGCAGACGATTGTTGTTGATGGCGGTTATGTGTTGGCAACGGGCACTGTCTAATTAGTTCTGGTATCTACTATCATAAATCAAGTACAATATTTGTTGTCAAAATGAATGGCAATTGCATTTTGATCTCTTTATCCATGTCTATCCCCATACCGCAAATCACCAGTCCCTAAAAGATCAAAAAGAACTGAACATAAATATATATAGTACACAATTCCCAATATTCAATTCCCTATAAAATGCAAATGTTGAATGCAAAACCAAAAATGCAAACGCAACCAGCGTGGGATATCTCGAAGAAGGAATGCATCGCTCACAGCATATCAAGTGAGTGAACGTAGAGATATGAGACACAAAATTAGAAATGTGGTATCATGCGAGAAGCAACAACAGAAAAAAGCAAAGGGGATTCAACAAGGAAAGGAAAGGATATGAGTGAACGCTAAGTCGCTGCAGATATGCATGCTATGTGATTTTATCCGAGTCGTGACGAAGGAATGGGATTCACCGAGGAGAAAGAGACGAGGTTGTTTAGGGAGGTCTGATGGCGTTAACCTTGCGGATCATGTAGGCTCGGGTTATATCATGTTGTCCATATGGCGGGACGTAACCTTTCGTGCCGTCCGTGGAGCCGCTATTGGGGTTGTGGCGCCCAGTGCCTTTTTATCTTCAACTGGGGATATTGGCGGGGATTTCTCAGGCCACGCAGATTGTTGAGACGGTTCGACAAAGGCTGATGGAATCTTTGGTAGGGGGCAGTTTGGCGGAGGCGCGGTTGGGGGTCCGATGGTGAGTCCGTTAAGACTCTTCCGCCGTGACATGACCAGAGATGAAGGTCGGCTTGCTGGGTCAGACCTGCTTGGCTGATCACGACGGGTGGCTTCACCAGACGTTTTGGGAGGGTGCAACACAGCGGTGGGTACAGTTGGCTTGCCGTTAACTGGGGCAACAGGGCGCGAGGAGTTGGGTGGGCCAGCTGGCATCGTAATATGTCCCGGCAACTGCGAATATCGAAGACGGCTGCGGTCTCGTTCCCGACTCATGTTCCCAAGCGCGTCCTCCGAGTTCGTTGAGCGGAGTTGCTTTTTGATCTGTTCCTGTCGATTTAATGGCCGGCGCTGGTCGCGAGCCTCAACCGGTACACTAAACCCGTCCCGACTTGGAGATTGTGGTGGGGATGAGAACATTGACATGGTGTCTATTGAAGTATCACCCCGTTGATTATCACCATTGTTAGGCGGCAAATGAGGGACCTGTGGAATATCTTGTCGAGCTGCGAATTTCTTGCTGAAGAAGGGTACACTGAAGTTAGGTGCCGGGGGTGACGTGCTTCGAAAGTGTGCATCAGGAACAGTTGACTGTGCTCGAGGTATCTCGGCAACTTCCGAACTCGTCACCTGAGGCAGGAACATAGACTGTCGCTTTCTCGGAGTTGAGAACGTCGGGCTAGTCGGGCCGGTTACGGATGATGCTGTCTCCGAGATGACACTGCCGTCTGGAAGGGGAGGTGACCCAAGAGCGGAATAAAAGCGTCCTGGTTCTTCGGGGTTGGACATGACCTCCGTCTGAGAAGTGGACACCGACCCTGAACGCGATTCCGGGTATGGCTGCATAATCATCGACCGGCGATGGAGCGAAATATAGGAGCTCCGGTGAGACTGCTCACCGGCACTCGACTCCTTGTCCTCAAAGGTCATCGATTGCCGTGGCTGGAGGTAGACAGCCGAGAATCTGTTTGGATCCTTCTTGACCATCTGTCGCATGCTCGGCCTGGGCCGCAGCTGGCTCTCCATGCCCTCGTCGTACACCTTTTCGGACACGTATTTTTTGCCGCCGCGGGCCTCAATGTGTGCACGAACGGCCAATAACCAGGAGCTCATTTCTTCTGGGTCATTGAACACAAGCAGCAAATTTCGCGCCATTCGCCGAGCGTGGGACCTGTGGAACCCAAACCGTGAGAAGAGAGGCCTAGGCGTTTCGGGGGAATTTGTACTACTGTCCTCCTCGGAACCCTGGGATACCTGCAGTACCCAGTGCTTCCCTGGAATTGCATCGCTGGCGAATGCCACAGACTTCGGTCCAAGAAGAAGTATTTTTTCCGGTAACCGGTCATGCTTGCCCTCTCCAGAGAACTGCAAAATATACCCGGATGTGGCAATGATATAAATTTTTTGGGTCCATTCGCCTTTTTCAATATTGTCAGACAGAGCACGTAAGTACTTTTGATTTTCCTTTTCAAGTTTCTTCTTTCGCGCAGTCAATTCTTCTGAAGGCTCTTCATTTGCCGGTTGGTTGGCTTGCTTGTCATGATCCCGGAGATTCGCCCCTCTTGCCTTGTGAGTGGCATGTAATCGCATTATGGAATCCCCTGATAGGACTGGGGCCGGAAGAGTGGCATGTTTCAACCCTTGCGGATAAGCTTTGAATAGTGGAGGCGGCTTCCACGTTGCATCTTCGGCGACAGTCGGTTGGTCTTCTCCGTCAGTCTTCGTTCTATGCTTCGTTTGCAACTTGGATCGAGGTGCGTTCGTCGCCTGAGTTGGCGTGTCCGGAGCGGGAGTGGAAGCCATGGTAGTTCGCGGTGTAATAGAAGACGTTTGTGGCGTAGATAATGGTGCTGCTGGCTCAGATGACGCCTGGCTTGCTGGCAGCTCCTGGTCTTCCTCGATGCCTGAAAGTTTAGCGTCGGTTGACTTCCGAGAGGGCTTTTCGCGACTAAAAATATTGCGGAGACTAGACCTGGAAGAGTGCCGTTTAACGGGTTCCGGTTGTAAGGGAATCCGTTCTGCCTTCCCGTTTTCCAAATCTGACGGCCGTTGACGTTGAGTAAGCGGAGAAGCGACGTTGACTACCTGGGAGGCAGGGCGGCCGAAGTTTGTCTGTACTTGTAGGGGTGGCAATCGCTGACCCCTGCGCTCGCTGACAGAAGGCCGAGAGGTGTTGCTGGTATTGAAGGACATCGCTTTGTCGTTTTGCTTCTCTCCAACTGACCCCAAAACCCAGCGGCGGAGTTTATTTTAAGAGGCACGACGGGATTGGGAGGAATATATATCGATATTGATTTTGTACAACATGCGACGACAGTTGTGTAATGTATGGCCGTGAAACAATGGAGGGAATGGTTGCGAGGTTCTGTAACGAAGGCCGAGAGAGACTGGGTGATTCATTTGAGTAACAACATTCAAGGCGCGATCATATATTTCGTGACGGCGACGGCTCTGAAAGTGAGGTGTTGGGAGGATACTGGATACAAAAGCATATAAAGTAAAAGGTATACTGAGGGAGTGACTTAAAAGACGGGGGAAAGTTTAAAATAAAGAAAATTAAGGACAGTTGAAACCTGTTTGGTTTGAAATTTCGAGGCTCATGCGTGTCGGATCGGAAGTCTTCTGGAAAAGGAACGTGCACGACGCAATAAAACGTGGGTTCTGGGACGCGATCTGAAGTCCTCCGTATCGAGGGCCAGTTCGATTACTCGCCAGTCTTCAACAAACCCATTGTCATCATCGTTCGTGTGTGACGGGGCCGGAGAGAGAAGATGAAGGAGAAAAGCAAAACTGCGGCGGGAAAGAGGTCGAAGGAAAGAAAGAGGATGACAGGATGAAGAAGAGGAGAAGGATGCGTGCATGCGACGTGACAAGGAAAAATCGGCCGCTCTGGAGGGCCGGAAATGAAATGACTGGTCTGTTCTTTGTGCTGAGATTACCAAGAGGTGCCCAATCCTATCCACTGCTGGGTGCCGACTAGAATGAGACTAAATTACTTAGGGTTGTTTGAGATCAAGTTTGAAATTGTTCGCGAACCTCACACGGATCCTTTGAGAACCGTGGGACCGCGGGCGTTGCAGACCAAGATCTATGGTGGGAGTCATCATCGATTTATCGGACGCAAGAAACCGTGTTTCGATTTGGTGTTCGAGATGAGATCAGGGAATGGAGACATGAGTCCACTTTCTCGAGCTTCATTGTTGTTTTGGTTTCTTGGAGGGAACCTGGGTCGCGAAACCCCTGAATCAGCTTTGCCCGTCTCCACTTTGAATAACGGTTTTCCGTTGAGAGATATCTTAGTGTGTGTTAGTTGGTGACGATAATTTGGTTCCTCCCATCCAAGCCAATGAGACCGAGGACGGTGCTGGAACTGGAGGTCTGGCTTCTGCCAGACTCGTGGATCGTCTGTGAAAGGGGGGGATCAGCACCAGCCACAAGGTCGTTCAATGTTCATCACATCGGTAGTTCCACCTACCTTGACGCTCGAAGACTCAGACTCGCACACTGCCACGCGCTTCGAACTTCAAAGTTCACCTGTCATTCTGTCATCCCGGTAGAACGGGCGACAATTTGGGCGCAGCTGGATTGCAGAACTCTTCTCGAAGCTGTGATCGTCAACCGTCAAACCACGAGGTGCCGACCACGAGTTGCGAGCTGACTCATCGGATGCTGTCTCCGCAACGCTTCTCCCCGGACTTTGCGTATAAATAATAAACAGTCGTCAAAGTTGCTATCACCAACAAAATATAACTAATAATAACAGCGTACGAAGGATTAGGCTATTGGCTCAATTGCGGCTGATAAAAATAAGGGCCACATATTACGGCCCCGGCCCACACTTCAGGCCCTGCCCTTCTTGCACGGCGCCCATCAACTCTGCCGCCTGCTCACAGAACTGCGCCATCGAAACGTCCTTATCGGTCAAGCCTCGGGGATAGTGAGTAATCCAATGGATATCAACTGACCCGAATCTCTGTAGTCCATCATCAGCGTGCAAAGATCTTCTTTATCTACATTGACTGGGTGAATAGCGACATACTATTGTCATCGTGGCATGGTGCTTCTTTGTGGAGCTTTGCGATGCGATTGCGTTCACAAAACTCTACCGCCGATCGAAACCAAGTCCACATGTCAGCCCTTGCCCGGAAATGAGGATATCTCGAAACTTGAACCCACCACAGCCTTGAAATATGATCGGAAATAAAAGGTTTTTTTGATGCCAATTTTATCTTCATCCAAGCCCCACCCTTGGCCCTGCAATTCATTTAGCAATGGACGCAGCTGCTCGGCATCGATGCCCTCGGCAAATTCAGGCTCAGAAGCCATGGTTGAGGCTTTGCGGAGTGCAATCCAGCTGTTTGGATGCGCTTGACAGTAAACAGTTCGCACAGGGCTTGGTCGCAAATTTTGAGGCTGCAGGGCAATCGAGTATTGGCGACTGCAAGCTGGTCGGAGGTTGAATGGCAATTTCTGAAGGCGTTGGCAATGTCTGAGTGCGGAGTTCATGATGGGGTGAGTTGGACTGTCCAGGTGGAAGATGCAAGGCAGAGAACTTCGTCCAATGACGCGGAGAGCTCCTAGTCGCCTTGTGTCACATGACTCCCACCTACTCGATCACGACGAGAGCTGCATCACCTCAAGTCATACTTTACTTGATCACGCAGATAAATACTATAACTGCTTAGTAGGTTACTACAATGGAATATACATATAAAAAAAAAGATTACCTAAATGCCGAGAATCATGATGCAATTATCATTTCGCTATGAGCCACAGTACGATTGAACCATTGCCGGTATCTGGGTGAAACACAAGACGGATCAAAATCCACAGGAGCAAAACTGTATTACAGGTCAAAGAACTGATTTACTATGCGCCGATGGAGTACCGAGCAATATCTGCAAGCACCATGATGCCGTACCGGTCCGCAAAATGAAATGCTGGAAGCAACAGCCGCTTTGAGAGAAAAGACATGAGACGAAATGAAATAAATATGAAACAAAGGCGTTTCCCATCACAGATATAGAGAGAAGCCGAAAAAAAAAAGAAGTGTGGATAAGAAAGTTGCATGGATCATATCAATCACACACAGCCAGTTTAGATAATGAGGCAGAACAGGGTGAGTTTGCCTTAACTTTCGGATCCATGTGACAGCATCCAATTTTCATTCATCATCACCGTCATGCTTGCAAAGAGCCGTCATACGTCCGCAGAAAAGCTTTGTCTCGCAGATGCATTGCGTGATGTGGGACGAGACGCCGCAAAACTGTTCTGTCGGCTTCCCATGGTTTGGCGAATGCGCAGGTTTTGTTGCGAGCGCGCAAAAGAATTCGCCCTCGAAGACGTTGGGACACGAGACAGTCGGCCAGGGCCACCGTGCGTCTGCATTTCAGCCTTTGCATCGGACAACTGCTGGGCAAAGGGCGACCGCTTGCGGAGTGTCGGGCCGTACCAATAAATGACGTAAACCGCAATGACCAAGAGGAATGAGATGCAGACTGATATGGTTAGAATATTTTAGTCGAATTTCGTGGAGTGTTAAGAACAACTTACAAAGGATGGTAGACGCATATTCCAGAGGTTTGCTACCGATATCTGTCAATTAGGTTAGTATTAGGTGGCTTGTGCCCGATAACTCAGAAATATCACTTACTCTGGAAGAAAGGTGTTGCAGGAATTGTAAGAACACCGGCAAGGAAATCTCTCGCCCAACCGTTTCCTCCTGTGGCCGAAGCTGAGTATGGTCCATATGCACAGATCATATAATCAATGGTTGCCATGTAGATGCTGTAGTTGGCGATGCCAACAATGGCAGAGAAAACCATGGTACCCATCCAGTGAACAGGGGGTCCTAGGCTGGTCCAAGCGAATCCAATCAAACCAATTGGTAGACAAGGAGCGGTATAGAGCAACCACCAGAGACGAGATTCGTACTGCGTGTGTTCGTCCTCAGGGTTTTCACGCCTCTCCCTGATGTTCCTCTTGATGGCGGGGACGAACGAGAACCACGCGATAAAATAGCCAACAAGGATCGGGAGGAACGACAATCCAAGGGCGATTTTGCCAAAACCCCATTGCTCATAGACCAAGCCGAAAGACTGGATAAACATGAAAATCAGGGCGTCACTGAAACCACTCAAGAGTGAGAGAGTCAAGACAATTGGTTCAGTCACGAACATCTTAAAGGGGCGGATCCAGGTTATAAGGATTTCTCGCATTGAAAAGCGCTCGCGGTAAGGGACGAGTTCGTTGGGGCCGTAGACATTGGGGTTTTCACCACTCTCCCTCATCCTCTTTGCAATGCGGTCCATAAGAATTGTAGTTCGGGTCTCCGGAACGAGGAGGAGGTGTGCAATCTGGACAAAGCCTCCGAAGATAAGCTGAATCCAGATGTTCCACCGCCAGGGCAAGAATTCTTCAACAAACCCGCCGACAACAGGCCCGATAACCGAGCCGCCAACTGAAGAGAAGACAACACATGCAACAGCATACTGCTGGTCATCTGCTTCCCAAAGGTCCGCAATCATACCAAGAGTAACTGAACCACCAGCTGAGCTAAGACCACCCAGTGCACGGCCAACCATGATCGAGGCGAAGTTGGGGGCAATTGCCACAGGAAGCTGCCAGATATTGACAAGAAACAGACTCGCTTGCAGGATAGGTTTGCGGCCAAGCTCCTCACTCCATGGTGCCCACAGCTCACAACCAAATGCATATAGGACTAGGAAGATCATTGCACCACAACGGGCAGCCTGCAAACTCACGCCAAACTCCTCTGAGATGCCACTAAGAGCATTAGAGTAAAGACTGGTGTTGAAATTCATGGAAACCTGAACAAGGAAGATGACGGTGATGATCATCCACTTCTTCCAGCTAGGGAAGGCATAACCGAGCTGGTTATAGCAGTCATCTTCAGTCAACTCGATCTTCTCGTCGTTAGGCTTGTTCTCCAACTGGTCCATGGTGGTGCCAGCTAGAGCGTCACGAGGCCGCTGAGACTTCTCGAGATCAGCCGTGACCTTCTCAATTACGTCGTCCTGAGACGACGACGACGCCTCAGGTTCACGCGTTCTCTGCGTGGTTTCGATCTCCTTCTCGGAGATTGGCGCCATGTTGGCTGAATTACCACTGTTCGAATTAGCGCTGGGTTTTGGAAGCCGAACCGAGGAGTAAGATAAGGAAAGGGTTTGCGGTAACAACACAAGAGAAGGGCCGTTGGTCAAACAGCTACAACAAGAACAGAAATGACTTACCACGACACTGGCTTGGAGATAGTAACACAGAGACGAGACTCAGGCAAGGATCAGCGGTGAGGTGGAAAAAGGAAGACAAATAGCCACGGATGTTGGAGGTCGACGAAAGCAAAGAGAGAGAAGAGAACGGGGAGGAATGACGGGGAAGATAAAGGGGAAAAGTTGGGGGAGGGCAAGGTAGAAGAATGCGTGCGAGAATAAGGCCAAGAGCAAGAAAGATGGAAACAAGATGGAACCAGAAGAAAACTGGAAAGAGGGAGAGTGAGCTCCGGCCTGTCACCACCGTGATTCTTGGGGCAAGTCTGGCAGGAGCTCCCGAAAGGGAAGGAACGGGCAAGGCCGTTGACTGGACCCAGAAGTCGTCGAATGCGACTCTCTGGATCCCCTCAGTGACCACTCCCCGCCTACTCCAGGTCAAACACTGCTTTGTCAACTTCAACTTTGACTTCGCCCCGAGCGATTATCATGACGATCTTCGTCGAGTCCTTAGTCGATTCCATGCACCAAACTGCCCAATGAAGATCTGTTCCTTTGGGGGGCCATTCTTTTTTTTTTTCCCTCATGTTGCTGACGTTGTGCATCCTGACGTTCCCCAAAGTCATTGGGGGTTTAACAGGCCACCGCGTTCGTCCACTGGTCTGCAGTCTGCACCTTAGAATTACGGTGGCTTTTCCAGACCTGTTCTGTTCTAGGCCGGAATCCTTCATGGCAGCCGGATCGGGAAGGCCGACCACCAACCCTGACCCGGCGGGACTAGAATCCGGCATTGAGCAACTCGCGAGATATTATCACTCTAGGGGGTGGAATGGTTTCATGGGAGGGGGATTCGCCAATAACCTCACAGCATGACATGCAGCGCATTGCCGTCAAACTGTCAGTCAACAGCGCATGGTCGGTGGTACGACGCAAGGAGTGTCGGGATGCCTAAGGCTGGGCGTCACAGATCCCGAAGGGCGGTCGGACTTGGCCTCCAGGGCCAAAGTCAAAATCGCTAGGGCTTGACGGATCCATTATCTTATGCTTTGCCCTTGCTGGGTCGCTGCGTTGTGGCGATTGGCCTTAGTGGATTGTCTGAGGTAATAGCCTTTCGGAGTCTCCTGGCCTGACATTTTTCCAGCTTCCAGTTTTTCTGGAAGCTCAAGGCCATAACCACAGGATACACCGTATTCCCGTACTCCGTAGAGTCTGCCGCGGTGCGATGACGTCAAATCCCTGCTTAGACACGATCCTTCGCTTTTGCTTCTTTTCCTTGGCGTGAGCTTCGCAAAGAATTGATCATTATTTACTATTTCTCGTTCTGCGATCGGCGACGACACCAAGACGGTTTGCCGACTGCAACCCTGGTCCCGCGGAGCAGAATTTTTCTTTTGACGGGGTTGTGGGGATTTCTCCATGGGACCATCTTAATCTCCAGTCTCCAGATCCCAGCGTAATACGTAATTCGATGAATTCCCCGAAAATCCCCATAATAAACAGAAGCGCAGTTTCGCCGGTGGTAACTTAATTCGCAACACATCCGTTTAGCCGTCAACACATTTCGAGGGACACGAGACCCCTGGGAGCAGAATGCTTATCCAGCCACCCTTTCCGATGTTCCCAAGGCACTTGGCGCAAGACAGGAGGATTAAGCACACGCTAAGGCCCTCGTAAGACCAGCCACAAAAGCCAAGATGAACCATGTCGGATCAGGCCCAGGGTAACCCGAGCTTGAGGCGCCTGGGCAGCCGCATCATCTCAGAAGGACGCAGTAGCATCGCTTGTATTTTCCCAACAAACCACTAGGCCCAATCGATGAGATTCAAAGATGCATCCGATCGTCTCCAGATTCTACTCACGTTGGATGTAACTTTGAAATCCCCGGCATTCCACAGATCCACCGGCCAGCGAAAAAAAGGGGGACTGGGGGACGATGAAAATCACGTGTGGTGTGTGAATCACGTGTGATGGTGTGTGCAGCCGTCATGTTCGGCTGTTTCCGGATTAAAGAGACAACTCTAGTCCCAACATAGATAGAATCACCGGACCCGGACTGCCGACCGCCTTCTGCTTTGGAGAGTCCCTCCAGTTCAGTCAGACCACCAAAAGACTAAGACCGTCTGTTTACAGCTAGCTTGACCATCCGTTATCATCATCTTCATCTTGCATCTGTTCTGATTGCCTGTTTTCATACTATTTGTGAAGCTGGGATTGTCTGACAGGGGTCAGCTCGCGTTCAACGATGTCTCCGGACATCAATTCCCTACCCCCATCTCGCTCGGCATCTGCTTCCCCACGCCAACGACGCACACTCTCCAGTCTATTGGACGCTCTAGCTCCCACCCAGCCTCTACCGGTTTCTTCGGCCGGGTCTTCTAACCCAACTCACAACAACAATAACAACCACTACTACAACAGTAGCACCACGATCACTGACCTGCCGCGCCGCCATCACCCAATAACCATGTCAGAACGCCGCCGGTCTGGAAACCTGAACCTCAACAGTAGCAATAATAGCTATAGTGAGTCGGGCGGCGTAGATATCCCGTCGCCCTCTGATCATCGGTCTTCCATCGGCCACGGGCTTCGCAACTCCAGCCCCTCCAACCTTGGCGGTAGTCCCGTTATTGGCACGGGTGACCCTCATCATCAGCGCACTCCATCACTTGGGGAGCTACATCAGGAGCTTGAACAAGAACAGGAAGCGCAAGTGGTAAGACATCCTGATCTCCCTTCACTCTCACTGATGATAATCATAATCTCATTCTAATATTTTGCGGTCTCAGAACCGGCTTCTACAAACTATTCGGTCCCAACAGGTTCGGCTTCAGCATCTTGAACAGCAGCACCAGCAATCTGCAATTGACGATACTCCTCTTACCTCGGAGCGCCCCACGTCATCTTTGCCTCCTGCTGCAGCTCTCTCCACTGCTGGTAGCAGAACTTCAACCCAGTTGACCTCTTCTTTGTCAAGCCGCCGTCCGAGTCAGGCATACTCTCCTAACCTCCGCCCGGCCGACTTATCCCGTGGCCCGGACGCTTCAGAGTGGGTCCCGGGCCCCGGTGAGAGTGCAGGACGGCGGGGAAGCCGAGACGAAAGTAGCTTCTACCACGCCGAAGCCACGGCTCTCGCAAGAGAAAATCAGATGCTACGGCAGCGTGTTCGGGAATTAGGTGCGTGAATTTTTTTTGAATTTTTTTTTGACCCCTGCCTAGTGCAGCAGTGCTGCTTGTGAAAGCGCAAATTCAAGTTAAATCCCTCACTAACGCTGAGCTAGAACGCCAAGTGAGCGAGCTAAACACGGCCTTGATGACCTCTTCTCAAACGCCCGATGAGCCTAATGTTGGAGCACCCCAGGTAGCAGCGGGTGCGGAATCTGATGGCGAGGCATCAGACAAAACATGATTGGCTGGATGCATTAATCTGCAAAGGGTATTTGGATTGCCCGACTCTCGAGCCATGAATGGATCGGCATTCGTCAACTTGGACAAACGACACTCACCGAAATCACTTTGTAGTATTAATCTACTTTGTGAAAATCAACCCCGGTTCCAGCGGAGGACGCACATGGCGGCTCAGTGCTCACCGAAGCTACTCCAACAATCACACCATCAGTAGTCTGAGACAGGCAGCGCGCTGTTCGGCGCCATTGCAGCCCCTGGCAATCGGGGCGCAACCTTCGGCATACAGAATATACATATTTCATTCCATTTTTTGTATGTTTAGCACCACTAGTTCTGGACTTGGCTCATCATGTGTTTATCCAATACAAAGCAACCCACCCGTACAACATGGCCAACTTCCCTCAAAAATCGCACGTCGTAGTGAGTACCCAATGTTCGACCGCCTCTCTCGCAACATCTCCTTGCTCCTCAGGCCATAAGCAAAAGTCAAGACTGTCTACACGTGTACAGAGTACGCCACGCGAACCCAACGCAAGGCAACTCCATCCCCTTACTCAATCCACATTCCGGCGTTTGAGATCGATCGATCCGGTCGCTGGCGCCTGACAGTGCGGCCCCAACGCAAGGGGCTATGCCAGGCGCAAACGATTGCACGTTGCAGTCGAAGCGCAAATTTCACCCCGATCTGGTGCAGTGGTGGGTGTCTGGGGGCCCGACGCCGTAAGCTCGAGGGACCGAGGCTCGTAAACGACATTCCTCACCCCGGTCCAAGCGATACCTATGTACCTGAGCCCGAAGTTCAAACTGACATCGGGTCGCACGCCCCAGTTCCACTGGGCTTTCCGATTCTATACAGTCTTGCACTATGGTAGCCTGTAATCCAGTGCAGTCTGGACTCTGGAGTCTGCAGTGAATAGTGATAATAGTGCAGGCCAGTGCCACTCGGTTCCGGCCCACATTATATTTGCGCCTTAATCAGAATCTCGTGTCCCCCGTCCCCATCCCCATCTTTCCCCCCTACCGCGTGGCGTGTGGGTCATCCATGCCTTGGTGAGTTGCTATGCATGTGATGTAAGGGTCTTTCTCTGTCTAGCATACAAATTGCATACCTGCATACGTCCAGTCCATGCCCCGATACTACTATAATTAAATATAAGAATCAAAGCTTTAAAAGATATTCTGGAAAATGGCGTGGAATAACGGAATATTCTTCTCGGTTAGACCGGTAGATCTGATGATCTCTTCTTCAACTTACTCCAGTAGCCCAGTTATATATATCTTGATCATTTCGATTTGACTTGGCTTGGTGTTGGTAGTAGACTTATTTCAATTATAATTTCACATATATATATATATATATATGTATCTAATCATGGACTACTTTACTATTCAGATATTTTCTCGATTACTTACCCTACCTGTACAAGTACATCCCGTTTTACTAGCGACATTCCTGTCTTCGCGCACCTGACACCCACACCATTCACACCAAACGAAGAAAATCCAGTGCACGGAGATCCCAGCGGATGTAAAAGTTAGATCAAATGGACCGGGAATTTAACTATCAACTTAATGCATCCCCTTGACGCCCCTTCCCTTGGACATCGAATTACTTACACTTCAGACATTCAATAATTCGTAATCCTATGCTTAGAACAGCTGTGCAGACAACCAAGAATCTTAATCCACCCATGAATCCATTCAGCTAAAACCAAGATAAAATACATAGAAAATCAAGCCAGTACCAGCTAATGGCAGTCGTAGATATCTCAAAGCAACCGCAAATCTATGCATGAAAGAAATCTGTCTACAGCGAGGGCCTTCACTTTCTTACAACCAACCCAAGCCAGTTTGGACTTCAAAACTGAAGGAGAAAATATGGTAAATAAAATAACGAGCCTACAGCTTAGCCTTCTCGGCCTCGGCGGCAAGATCGGGCATCAGCATGTCGCGGATGTCGCCGGCGGCCTCGTTGAGGTAGTGGCTCATGCGCTCGGCGCCGATGCGCTTGCAGACGATGTTGAAGTTGAGGCTGTAAACAGACACATTAGCGCTTGATTCTTCTTGTGGGATTAAATAAGGTTAAGGGCTTTTTTTTTTTATTACCTGTTCTCGTTGATCATGTACGCAATTCCGAACCCATCATCAATAACCTCGGACCATCCGTAGCCGTTGAAGTACTCCGAGCTCAGCTGGGAAGTAGACAGGTACCACGAGCCACTGTAGGCGAAGGCAGGATCTGAGTAGATGGAGGGAAGAGGCTCGCCCTCCTGGAGGAGCTTCTTCAGACCGAAGAGGTGACGGTCGACACCCTTGCCGTCGCTGGCTTCCGCGGTGTACTTGGAGTGAGCGGCGAGGGCGGTGCGGAAGAGGCGGACGGCTTCCTCGCGGGGAACGGAGGCATCGGAGATGGCCTTGCAGAAGGCGACGCTGTCGTCGGAGACAGTACGGATAGTCTCTGTGCGGCCCTCGGCGAACTTACGGGTTGATGCGGACTCGTAGGTAGGGCGGTTCTTGCCGTACATCTTGAAGTAGGCGAGCTGGATGAGCATCTGCACGTATGCGTCGGGGCTGCACTTGAACTTCTTGATCAGACCCTTGCCGTAGCCCTGGTAGGCCTGGACACGCAGCTCGTGAGCCGCGATCTGCTGGCGGTGCTCCTTGGCGGCGACATCAATGGCCTCGTTGCATTCTTCGTTCAGGTGGAAGTTAATGGGGCGGGGGTCGGGAAGGTCGGAGCGAACAGGCTTAGCTGAGAGGTCGATCTTGTTGTTGAAGATGAGGGCATTGAGGTGGTCGTTCAGGCGGTGCGTCGGGCTGCCGTCCATCATGCTGTGCTCGCCCATGAAACCAGCAGTACCGTTCTCGTTGACGATGAACTGCAGGGGCTTGTCGAACCAGCGGTTCGAGCCATCACCGTGCCAGTACTGCTGTGCGCGCTCCTCAAGAGTCACGGGGCTGGCATCATCCAGACAGATAAGGAAGCCACTGGACTCGATATCCTTCAAAGCCTGGGCATTATTCGGGTGAGCAGCAAGGAGCTTCTTACGAGCAGCAGTCCAGTGGTCACGGTTTGCAACAGTCAAAACACCAACAGGAGGAGCCTTCTGCGCAGTCTGGTAAATGCGCTCAAACACCTTCTCCAGCTCCGACACATTCAGCTGACGTCCATTGACAACAAGCGGAACCTTGAAGAACTGGTTCTTGCGCACAACGACAATGTGTTGGTTCTCCTCGGCCTTATACTTCTGCGGGTAATCCGCCCCATCGTTCGGAATCCGGCAGCAGTTAAACATGTACTCATACGAGCTCATCGCCTGCGGGATCTTCCTCAGGTACTCCGGCTCGACTGACCCCGCATCAACCTGGCCCTTGAATTCCAGCGCCGCAGTCGCAATGGCCGCAGCACGCTTAACGGGGTCCCGACGCGCCCGGTCATCAATGTACGAATAGAAGTACGAAACATAGGGGATCACAGGGTCCCGGTACCCGAGGTAAGCCGCGTGGTTCCACCACTCGGTCAACCAGTTCTTGTGCTTGGGGTCGGCGGCGCGCGCAAGCAGTCGCTCCTGCAGCTTTTGGCCGACGCCGCCGGGCTGCATGAACTCCTCCACGGCCTTCTTGGTGTTTTGGTACTCGGTCTCTGATACGACCGCATGCACGGACTTGAGGTACCGACGGCCGGTCTCTTCTAGTGACGGGACGGGGAGTCGGGGTAGGGAGTCTTCGAAACGAAGCATGTTGCCCTTGGAGATGTCTTCTTTGTATCCTGGAGGAATTGGAATTAGCAGGTTGCTAATTTAGAAAAAAAAAAGAGCATCCTCGCCACGTGAGGTCATTGCGGATGCATGTGATCGATTCCTAACTCACCCTCAGGGACGGAAGAAGCCTTGCGTCTGGGAGCCATTGTTGAGGCCTGATACAGTATTAGCCAATCTCCAATTACTCTGCTGGAGCAATAAAGAAATAATCATACGACAGAAGATCTAGCAAGGAGGGAATTCGTAGGAGAGAGACGGGGACGAGCAAGAGTAGAAGAAGAGAAACGGCTCCGAGCAGCCGCTGTAAACATCACTCTCGTTGTGAGGGGTATACAGGCAGAAGAGAGGAAAAAAAAAAAGAGGTCTCTAGATAACGTAGGAGGGAGAAAAGGGAATGTGATAGGTATCTGAAGAAGAAGGTTTGAACGAGGCAGGGAGGTAAGATGAGCACGAGAAATTAACGGGAGAACAGGAAGAGAGGGAACTTGGGTAGAGAGGATGGAGAGTGACGACTGACGAGGGAGCGAAACGAACCTCGGTTGAATGGCTGTCTTGCTCGGCGCGTAATATACCGTATTCGACTGTCACCGTTGCACCGCTCGGGCTGTGCTTGCGGGCATTTGGCCTGGTAATACAGATACACCGCGGGGAGCCGGGAGGTCGCAAGCAGCTCGACTGGGCATTTCAGCCTCGGTCCGATCATATGAGGACAGTAGACCTAGAGAGCGGTCTAAATACGCCTGGAATATCCTCTCTCAGGTGGCTAAATACAGTAACTAATAGGTTTTGGCAAGCACAGTATCCCTCTGTTGCCACCAGTTGCGGATACTACGGCCGTTGGTAGAATGCGGGGAGAGCTCCATGATCAAACACGTAGTGATGATGGATGCCGAACCGAAACTCTCCTGGATGTGCTACAACCTTCCACAGTGGAACACTGACACAGCAGTTACAAACATCTAACGCAGTACGTATATACCGTATCATAATAGAGCAATTATTTATATTGTCAGAATAAGCTTAGACTTTCCCTTCACCCGTCCCGTTGATCCGATCTGCAAGGATGCATCGTCCGCCATGTATGGACGAATCATGGAGCACGCTTGCAGAGAGACGTCAACCAGATATAACTCGTGATATCGGAACGATGGACAAAGCCAATGTACATACTGTGAATTGCCGTAAATGACAAGCCGCCCGTAATCGAACATGGGGAAAAAAAAGAAAAGAAAAGAAAAGAAGAACAAAAAACCAGATGACCAGGCTCGCGCCACGCCTCGCTAGTACACAAGCAGACCATAACCAACCTCCCCGCCCAATTCAAACTAAAAGCAAAAAGAATTATTAGACTAGAAAATTAAGAAAAAAAAAAAAAAAAAAAAGAAAGAAAAGTATACCTCATCCTTACGACACGGTTTGCATCGCGGAAGAAGGCTGGTGGTCTTGGCTCTCAATCGTCTGTGGCTTCCGCCGTGGAGGTTGGATAATCCCGCCGCGGAGCTGGTCCAACTTAACAGCACTTGGGCCTGTACAGATCCGGCCTGTTTGTATGAGATTGCGCAGTCGTTTCCGCCTAGCCTCTCCGCTGCGCTCCTCTGCACGGCCAACACCTTCATCTACCCACTCAATACGCAGGACCTTGTAGCTCATGCCGTCGTGATTCTGCTCCCAGACTCGCGACTTTAGGCCAAACAGCACGCTGGAATCGTACCGTTCTAGTTTAGGGAGAATGAGTAATGTGATGTGGAGGTCCTTGTCGGATGGTGGTGCTGGAGGGGTTTGGGGGCGTTCTCCTCCATGGATGCCCATGTCTTCAGCTGTTTTGGGAGCATGCTGGAAGGCTTCTTTGATCTCCAGGTCGAGCATCTCGGCATCCACGTCTTCGCCCCATGCCCCGCGAAGGAAGCCAGAGTGGATGGCAGCCGCAACGGGGTCCGAGTCATCAGTGTAAATACCAGTACCCCAGAGAGCGCGGCGGGCACAAATCTCCTCGCGGTGGCTGTTGTCGACCCGGAATCGGGGAACGCGGATAGTGAATGTGCAGTTCTCCTTTCCGTCAAAGCGAGGAAGAGGCAGAGGAGTTGTGGTATATCCGAACTTAGCACTCTCCAAGGTAGCCTTTGAGGTCGGCGCTCCAATACGTGGAGCATACAACGTTGAACCGAGATGCTGGCGAGGAAGATGAGCTACCTTTGAAAGAACAGGTTCGATCGTAACAACGGTTCGGGGTTCGCGCATTGGCGTCAGGGCAGTCGAAGTCCGGGGCGCATGGTGATGATGATGGTGGTGGTGATGGTGATGAGGATGACCAGGCTCCGAGCCAAGCGCATCACTTGATCGATGGAACATGTTCATGCCTAATGGTCTGTGCGAGCCACCAAAGGGAGAATGTTCTTCCTCGGGCTTGTGATGATGGTGGTGACGGCTGTAAACGATTAGTATATTGGAGAATCAATTTTTGAAGAAAAGGGCCAAAGCACGTACTGATGATGGTGGTGGTGATGAGAGCCACGACTCCGTCGGCCACCACGCATAGGCCCTACACCATTCTCACCCTCGAGACGATTCTCTTCCTCCGATCTTCTCGGGCGTTTGCCGTTTGCAGAAGTAGGTCGAGTGATTTTACTTTCATCCGATGTAGTTTCGGCGTTGGCGGATCGAGCAGTGAAACTGTCACGCTTGAACGGGCTTGCAGTCATTGGTGTCGAAGGTCCACTGCCCGTGCTTGTAGCTGTAACACCCCCGACACCACTCCCGATACCAGCGAAGACACGACCTAGTTCACTCTTGATCCCTAACTCACCAGGAGCCTGTGCACCTTGCACGGCTTGAGGTAATGGGGAAGCGCGACCACGTTTCGCGTCTAGGCCAACCCCAAGCAGGTTACGATGATGCATCAACTCTTCGCTACCTTTACGAGGTTGATCATCAGGCGAGTTGTGTGCGAAGGAAGAGGGTGGTCCGGACGAGTTTCCGCCGTAGAGTCGAGACTCGCTTGGCCGCTTGTTCAGGTACGACGGTTGCTCACGCGGGGAGGTCTTGTGGCCCTGTGCAGTCGAGGCTGATGCTGGATTCTGGCGAGAGCCCACTGGCTGCGAGCCCAGAGATTTGGTGTAGTTTTGTATCGCTCCGAAGCCGAAACTGTACGAGCCAGGCTCCGACGCCGACAACCGTTTCGATTCCGGTGAGGTGGGTTGCGAACGACCTAATTCCCAAGACGACGTAGATTGCTGTCGACCGGGTGGTGCGTCGCGGTCTCCGTAGAGTGAGCCAAACCTTGGAGGCGGAGCAGCGCTCGCCTTAGTTTCTGGCTGATGAGACATACCTCGTTCTTTATCCCGACGGGCCTGCTCCTCTGACTGGCGGTCTCCGTATAATCCCCCAAAGCGGCTGTGCTGAGAGTCATGGCCCAGGTATGAAGGCGGTCGCTGGTGCGACGCCCCAAATGAGCTCTCCCCAGGTGCAGCTGCAGGCCGTGACAGAGGACTATAACCACCGGGCCGCGATGGAGGTTCGAGATGTTGGGGTTGGCTATTTGGTCGAGGTGGTCCACTGAAACTTGGGCGACGCGATTCGTTACTGCTATACGACGGTTCGGCCGGGGAAACCTGTGGCGAAGGGTGCGCAGAGCTGGGTTTACTCGGATACTGCGACGCGGACGATAAGCGATTTAGCCCACCATGTTTCTGCTGCTCCGCACTCGCAGTCGTAGGGACGCCTCCTGAACTCGATCGATACGGCCTGCCAGGTTGACTACTCCTTGGAAAGGATTTCTCAGGGGTCTGCGATCGACGGTACACGGGGTAATCGAGCGGCGACGGACGTGCAGGAGCGGTGGGGGGGGACATGGCACCTGGTGCCGAGGGCGGCGGCGGCGCGCTGCCGAAGGGGCCGGAGGAGACAGGAAGACGCGAGAAAATGGACGAGCCTACATCCCGCGGTTGTCGGTCAGCGTCCGAGCCTAGCATGGACGATATCGACATGCTGCTCCCTGGACGGTGATGAGCCGCGGTGCTGGGAGGCTCACGCGACAAAAATGGGGTGGAGAGAGAGGAGGGATTTCCCGATTGACCGCGCGACGGGTAATGTGGTGGAGACGGAGGAGGCATCCGACGAGAACTCGACGAGGGTGCGGAGGACTGATCTGGCTGGCCTAGAGGGTGCACACGAACGCAGACGTTAGCAAGTTGGATTCCAAACCACGACCTGAGGTAAAAAAAAAAAAAAAAGAGACACGCTGTGGGGTGGGCAAAATGCAAGAGAGCGTTGAGATGATGTGTCTCGGGTATGGTACCCGCGCCGGCTAATTTCGCTTCTCCTGGCGACAAACGGATTCAGGAGAGGGCAGACGCCTGACACTCACCAGCGTAGGCAGAACCGCCACTGCTACCCCAGGATCTCCGGCGGGAGTGGTCATGCGACGGGGGAGGGTTCATATCGCATGGACAGGGCCGGGGAAGAAGCGAAGCGAGCCACAGGGACAGGACAGCAAGGGGAAGCGAGGCGACGTGTAGGGGGCGAGCCGGGGGGGAAGAGACAGACAACACAAGTCGCGCTTCGACTGGCGATAGAAAAAAGGAGGAGTGATGGAAGACGGGGAGATCAGCTGAGAGAGAGATGGGGGTGTGGAAGGGGAGAGACTGAGAGAGACGACAGGGAAGAGCCCAGAGGAACGGACGGAGCAAGCCCGTGATGGACAACAAGCGCTGTGGGTTTGGGTCTGGCTGAACTCTGGGCGCCTGGAGCTGAGCCGCCCACCGGAGCTGCATCTGCCCGCCCCCTTTGGGCATAGCGCCCGGCTGATCGTGGGCCCCTGATTGGCCAGCCCAAGCTTTGGGAAAGGTTCCTTTCAATCCTTGCAGTCCAGGCAGGCAAAAGTACAACAGAGGGAAGCCGCAGACTGGGCAGAGGAATCCACCAACAGGTGCACAAAGAAGAAGGAAATACAAACAACTCACCCTCGCGATGCACAGCCAGACGCTCCCGATCACTGCGGTAACGAGGTCCGGAATTAGCATCGTGCCTGGGCGACGCGCCCTGGAAAACATCTTCCCGATGTGGCCTCTTCCGTGAACTATGGTTCGCTGGTGAGACGTGATACACGCTGTCCCCTCGCCGGAGTGGCGCATACCCATTCTCTGCGGAATATAACGTGACGGCAGGGGTGCCATCTGGCGGCGGGTGGTGGTTGTAGGCGGCTGACGGAGGTGCTGATCGGGGCATATCGAGCTGCGACTGGTCGACGGGGCCGTTGGACGGACGGAGTGGTCTGTGTGACTGAGAGTACGGAGTCCAAGGTGAGCCTGACAGAGACGAGGGCCCTGATGGCGGCGGAGCAGGTGGTTGAGGGGGCGGAGCACCGGCGACAGCGACAGCCACAGAAACTGAAGGGGGGCCAGGAGGTGCAGAAGGGAGAGGCGGAGGGAAGCGAGGGCCGTGGGCTGATGTCGATAGCGTATGCGGAGGATATGTCGACGTCGAGCGCGAGGGATAGTGCTTGTGGTAATCCATCATGGTGAAGGGGATAGTGCTGCGGTATTATTATCAGCAAACGCCAGCGACCGGACGGATGGCACGCATCTGAGATTTGCAAGATAAGAATTAAAGTCAAAATCAGAATCAGCAAGCAGAAGGGCAAAAGCTCGAGACTGGGAGAAGTTGGATGACGAGGAGAGGGAAAGCATGCAAATTACGGTGAGAAATAACCGAACTCCAAGCAAGGAAACAAAAGGCCATCCACGCGACAGACTCGCAGACACTATACTCGGCCTGTCGCAGGCTAGCAGCGCTGCAGCAACGGACTGCTCGATTTATTGGAGACATCGGAGTAAAAAATTGACAGCAAACGGCCAATCAGACGCCCCAGCCAGCAGCTAGTTTTGGTGTGGTAGCGGGGAAAACGGTCGATCCGCCAGATTCTGCTGAGGTCGATTTAAGGCATCGTTGGGCTCATCTCCACTTGCAGCGTGATGTATGATATGCAGTCTGCTCAACGTGTCATGCCCATGGCCCTGGGCAGGGCTCCTCTACAGTGCACAGAATTCTTTGTGGTTGTCCTTGTTATGTCATGGCTGGAGGCAAAGGAAAGAAAAAAAAAAAAAAAAAACATATTGGGTATAAACGTAGGTATAACGGTACATAATCGAGTTTACATATCAAAACAGCCCCTTCATGACTCGAGACAAATCATCCTTTAATGACAGCCGCCGACATCCCCTCCCTGAAGCCACAATTGTAACGGGCCGCAGTACAAGTTCCTGCTCTGCATTTCGATACGACAGGTACCCACTCCTGTTCAGCGCCGTTAGCTGTGTCGCGAGCACCGGCCACGCCTTGCGCATCGGCGTTTTGACATCCAGGAATATTGTGAATGTCTGCTGGGGATCGTTGTCGAATAAACCGACTGGCGGAGAATCAAATTCGTCATCGTGTTTTTCAGTTTTTGAGTTATTAGAAGAAGCAGCGTTTCGCTCATCTAACTGGTGCTGCAGTAATGTCAAGTAGACGCCTTTGAGCGTGTGCTTTTTGTCGAGATTTGACGGTGACGACGAACTCCCGATAAGTAGATCATGGTGTCGCTGCCACAAGTCGACTTGAACACCGGTACACCCAGAAGAAAGCGCTTGCTCGATGGCGTTGTTAACCGCTCCCCCGGGCTGTGATGGAGGGTCAAACGCGCAAGCGGCTGCACGATCAAACGCCCGACCGGCCGTTATGGGCGTTTGGATGAACTCGGGGAGCCCCTTTGTATGGACGGGTTCCAAAAAATAAGATGCGACGTGCGGTAATTGTAACAAGAACTGCACGATTACACTAAATAATTGGTTAGACGAAGCCGAATCTCGCAGATCGGCATCGATAGACTCACAAGAACATCAACAGCACACTCAGCAGGGGAAGAACGCGGTCCCGCAAGTGCCTCCTCACGATCGCATACAGCTTCCTGGTGAATGCAGAGAGCTCGGGATGGCAATCGGCATCGGATGGGTATGAGCGAAGCGGGTGGTCCTCGAGCAGCAGCCACGAGTACGAGTCGTACTCTTCAGCGTCGAGAAGCAGCTTCGTGGCACCGAGGGCCTCCAGGTCCGGCGAAGTGGCCATGGCTTGACGGGAGAAATCCGCCGTTCGGGGCAGGTGAGCTCCAATAATGTGCCTGGACCCTGGAGGGACTTTGCGCCTCTTTGTCCGACGCGTGCGGTGTGGAGAGGAAGGGAAGCTTCACCGTGTAGCGGTGAGCAAAGGCTTCAAGCAGCGACAGGGACCGGTCACAGAGGCTGGAAGAGGCGACGCTCCCAGGGCTCTGGAAATTGGGCAGAGAATCGGAGCATCGTGGGAACGGATTGGAGCTGGGGGTGAGCTTAAGAGGACGCGAGAGGGAGAATGACTCCATAGCACGCCATTGTTGGTTGAGATGGTTCATCGGCGGTGGGAGCTCGAGCCATGTCCATCACCAGCTCATTCATCGTCGCCGTCACCGTCACCGCCGCTGCATACACCTCCTGATTCTGCAATTCTGATCGCATTTTCATCCCTGGCCCTGTCCAGTTCACTCCAAGAATGGCATAATAAAATCGTGAATATTTGTGACTGCGAAGGAATCGGCCTTATCGATGGTCTCATCCATGGTCTCCTCAGCCAAGACTGCAACACTGCAGATCATGAGGGGCGCCTGGACTGTCTTGACTGTTGATCCTGGATCTGGAGCCTGGACTGAATTCGACAATTCTAACTCGCGGTTGTCAAATTGGCTGTTCCACTCTCCAATTGCCTGCTCCGCGCCCATATCAGCTCATACTATACAAGACGGAAATTAACCCTTGAATACAAATTAATACCTTATACACAAGATCCTCCCATTCTTGTAACTAATTACGGAGTAGCGCTTTAAAATCCCGACCTAGCCTAAGTCGGTAGCGTCTGAGAGCAGGCTGATCGAGGCTGAACAGACATCCGCAGAAGTGTGTTGGAGCTTCAATTTCTCGCATCCTCACGCATCTCTGCTTAGGTGCTAGATCCGACATCACCATGCCTCCAAGAAAAAGGCACGGCTGCTCAACATGCAAGAACAAGCAAGAACAGGCGGGTAAACGCAAAAGTCTACATTATAGTATTTCAATCCCGGCCGTTCATGCTGACGTGGAATGATGTTCACAGCCATGGTTTAATCTCTTCAAGAGACGGCACGCCGTAAGTCATGTAGTGCCGGTCTAGCTCGACGGCTAGCCCGGAGTTGTAGTACCGCGCTGTCTTCCAGGCGCTGCGTAGGCGGGCCTCAATGGTAGGGAGAGGGAGCGGGCATTTAGGCCTGATGTAGGAGGTGGGAGGGAGGATGTCACGGTCTGATTTTGGCTGGTCGAGCTTGAGTATCCTTTTTTTTTTGGGGGGGGGGCAATATTTGGAGGCTATCGTAGGATTGGGTTTAGACCCTCCGCGAGGCCGGGAGCCATGTTTAACCAAATTTATTAACTGTGGATATGAATGATTAGAACAAGGAAAGCCCGGAGATTGCATGTAATTAAAATGCTGGAGATGGACGCCTGGATTCATTGTATGGAGGCGGGGCCTGAACGATGCTTCCCTGTTGTGGCTAGATTCCCGAGAAACATTGAGAACTTTTAGGTATGATAGTAAATGATGTGCCAGTACCAAAGACCTGATATTACAAGCCGATGATGCTTAGCTGTTGATGATCATGGAACCGGCCATATATGAAGCCTTCCTGATCCGGCTAGCGGCCCGAGAAGCCCTAAAACCTCAACTCTCCAGTCAACATGCGTGCCTTCACAATGCGCAGCAGGGAAATGACCAGAGCCATCTGATATGAGTGATTGTTAGGGCTGTTCTCGATCCGTGACGGGAAATGAACGATTTCCGTCCTTCTGGGTGATGATCTCCCCAACAAATTGGTGTATTGCAGGCATCACAAGTACATCTATTCTGCACTTAGAAGTAGATACATAGTCTTCCATTTACAATGCCCACCCCCTCACGGCGTCCGAGCGCCCTCGCCTAGGCCCATCAACCCACCAGCCAGCCCAGACATCCGACGACCCAAGAGGTCATCCTCGCTGGATAGACTGTGCAAGCTGTGTTCTCTCTCCCGCACTGGACTCACTGGATCAGAAGCCCATTCCTGAGGGATGTTGATGTTCGTCGGTGCCAATGGTCGCCGTTTGCCTAGCCCCTTCGGCCGAGCCGGTCGGCCTCGAGAAGTACTGCCTTCTCTGGGGGCCACTCCCTCGCCTTGTCTAGAACTCTTTTCTGCTGCGGGAAGATCTTCAGTTTGAGACTCATCCAGTCCCGCATTTGGTTGTCCCTGGCTGTAACCTGGGGCACTGGCACAGCGAGCCGTTGGGGATAGGGGTGTCAGTTTCCCAATGCTCATTTCGAGTGGTTTGTCTTCATCCGCAGAAGATTCGCCAGTAAGAGTACGTTTGTGGTTGCGCGGTGAGTTCTGGTGCTCACTGTCGAGTTGAGAA
Source organism: Aspergillus sydowii CBS 593.65 (assembly GCF_001890705.1). Classification (NCBI taxonomy): domain Eukaryota; kingdom Fungi; phylum Ascomycota; class Eurotiomycetes; order Eurotiales; family Aspergillaceae; genus Aspergillus; species Aspergillus sydowii. The sequence goes on along the minus strand of NW_024467863.1, from coordinate 1,476,106 downwards.
CTTAGAGAGATGCTGTTGGTACTACCAAGACCGGACGGCGATTTTCTCATATCGGCCATGTTGACTAGTGTTTGGATCCAAGCCGCACACCTGTTGATATGCTTCCAGCTGTCTGGGAAGAATCCGGCCATTTGCAGGAAGCCGTGTGAGATTCCTGGCAGTAGTGAGACCTCCACATGGTCTTTCTCGTTGAATGATCGGTGTGATTTCTCAAGTCCTAGCTCCTGTCTTTCGTGGAATCGGCGCATCTTGGCTTGTCGGAGCCTTCCCGCGAAGACGACTGTGTCGTCGACTAGCGGGTCTCGTTCTCCCGTAATGATATATGTTTTTGGGAATTGTGCGAGTAGCTCTTCAGGTGCTAGGATTGGCGACAGTAGATAGTCTGTGTTGAAGTCTGGGCGATTGTGAGGTCCGATGTAGAGAATAATCATTGCCCGCATCATTTCCGGCGACAAGATCCTATCGTTGACATAAGATATCACGGATGACACTGCCAATTTGGTCCGGATTTTCTTGGGCTGATTGTTTGAAAGGTATGCGGTCTCCACATCTGGAGACTCTTGCTTATCCTCTTCTACTGCCATCCCCGGCGTTTCCTCCGCCAGAGCACCCGCCTCTAAATCCGGCTCAGAGAGGTAGGAATTTTGTCGAAGATCATCAATAGATGCACCCGGAGTAGCAAATGGCGTCAACCGCTGATAATCAGAATCCTTTCGCTGCTTGACACTTCGACTAGTGCTCTTGTCCTGAACCAATGCCATTTGCTCTTCGGTCATCCAGCTCTCAATCTTCATGTTCAGGGCCGGGTAAGAGAGAACCAACCCATCTGGTGATGGAAGCGAGTTTGGGCCTTGGCCCAGAGATTGACCCTTTGCTCCAGACTGGAGAACCATCAGTGTGGTTCCAACGGCAAGATTTGCCCCAGCGCTATCGCCCGTGAGAATGATGCGAGGTGGTGCATCTCCAGCAAGTCCTAAACAGCGACCGCGCGTGGTAATTATAGAGTGGTAAACATCATAGCACTCATTCAAGGCGTAAGGGTAGGGATATTCAGGTGCCTTTTTGTAGTTGAGACTCAAAATCGGGAGCTTGGTTTTACCCGCCCAGGCGAGTAATCGGTCCTCCGAGTGCCGGGGTGTCATGGAAACAAACCCACCTCCGGGGATATCAAGAACAATGCAGGTCTGGTCCCTCAGCGCACTCAAAGGACCGTCAAAGTAGAGCCATGCATTAGTGGGCTCATTGTAGATCGACTGCCGGGGCCGGGGTATGCGTATAGCACGAGGTGGGTATCTGGTTAGGCGCGGACGTACCAGGCCTGCAAGGGCCCAGAGATACGGTGTCGTCCCTTTGTTCCATGAAACCCGCAAATGCTCCACCGTCAGGGTTGCTCGTACACGGCGAACCTTATCATCTGCCTGCTCAGCTGCGAACAGATAATAGACAGTGCAGCCCAAGGATGCAATTTCCCGGAGCCATTTTGGCCGGACCTTCATTGCGGTCCAGAATCCAGCATCCAGCGCCGTAGTTATCCATGTCGCGCGGAAGAAAGACCGCGAATAGAGGTTCGCCAACGGCTCAGGGCATTCCAGGCCCACGATTTTAGCGAAGTTCCGACAGAAATAGAGCCACAGAACAACAGCAACGGTGGTTTGCCAAACGCTCAGCCTCTTCGAGAGGCGGGATGAAACGCCTCGAACAACGGGAGGGCCATGTTTATTTCCCCTATCCGAGAAAGCATTTAGCAGCTGTGCGTGGGAATATGATTTTCGTTACGACGTACCTTAGAAGGTAGTAGGACCAAAATATGAATACAGCAAGCACCTGAACCTTTCGGAATCTGGTCGATGGCCTCCCCAGAACGTGATCTAGATCGAGATTCAGTGTTACGCAGCGCTTTCTCGGACAAATGAACATACCTATCATCACTACAGGCTAGTAGAAGTATATAGGTGAGATTATTGTGCGACACGGAGATTTCGGTAGAGTAGCAGTAGCCATTAAATAGGCACGTAATCAACGGAAACGTCGCACAGAACATGAGATTGTCAATAGTAAGCAGCTCGTGTAATTTCGTTAATATGGCAGCAAGATCAGCGGAGTATAGAAAAGACAGCAGTCAATCCATCATAGAATCTGGGGCTTATGGTTAATCAACCCAGGAATGACCACAGTATGCAGACAACACAATAGAAAGCGACCTTGAGGAAACGAAAGAACAAGCCAGCAGAAGAGAAATTGGAGAGTGAAGACGGTCAAAAAAGGCCATCGCAGTTCAAAGACACACATCATCACCCTCAGATTCATTGCATGTGAAAGGCCCCACCAGCCCCGGGCCACTCCCACTCCTTTCCATTCTTCCTCTTGTCAGCCACGCAGCAGGCACCCAATGCAGGGAGGAAGGCGGAGCATCTCCGGGGTTATCCTCAAGTCAGCACGGGCGGATTAGTGGACGCATTCAGCTTTGTCGTTGGTGGTGGTGGTGGGATCTTTGTTGTTGCAGGGCGCTGTAGACCCACGATCACATGCGCCTGGCGAGTCCTGTGACGCCACTGGTTGTCAGCTGAACTGTACGGTGTAGGGCTACTCCTGCATTCCAAATACAGTACAGTTCTATTTTATGGATACCTGCAAACTATTTCCAATCAGGTCCTTCGACAAAAGTCCCTCCCCCGCGAAACCTGCCAATCACACAGCCAGACTTCAAACACCATTCCAAGAAACCCGGCAATACAAATGCCTCCCGAATCGCTGACCGTGGTGGCCCCGAGCGAGAATTCGCGGTCCTCTCGGGGCACTCGGTCGCCAATCTCTGCAAACGTATTGACATAAACCAGGCCTCCGAGGAGGCCCTCCCAGAAAACCACAAGGAAGACGAGGTAGACGCTGGGAATGAAGTCGAACAGGGAGTGCAGCGTCAGCACCACTAGATTGATGACTTGCAGGAATGACGGAAGGTAGAGGTCATGTACGCGGAAAAAAGGTGTAGACGAGCGAGAGATGAAGACTCCGACTTGGTATATCGCATTATACGCGGGATAAAATGCTCGGAAATTTTTGAAAGGGGACTCTTCTAATGGAAAGAGTAATGTCGGAGATACCCCTTGATTGATAGTATATTCTGCAATGTACACGAGGAGGAGCGGTAGCATACTAAGCAAACCGTTAGCAGATATCCGAACACAAACGCAGAGAGTGCATACAAAGGGAAGAAAAGCCCCCGCGCGCGTTGCAGGTTCGTTTTCAAGCTTTGCCATAAACGTCCTCGAGAGTGTGCGCTTTTGAGACTTTCTGTGGAATGGATGGAGGACTCAAGTAGCCCTTCTCTTTCCCCGAAATCATCATCGTTAAACGCACTATCATTCGCATGTAGCTCCCCATCTCCACCCCCAGCACGCATCGGCGATCGGGGTAATATCATGAAGAAGCTGACAGCCAAAACAGCCGGCAGAAAAGCGGATGTTAGCAAAGTGGTTCTCACTTGCAGTCCCAGGGATGTTGTCGCCAGCGCATATGCACCGGCGCCGACCAGCCCAGCAGCTCCCGTACCGCTCCCCCAAGCCGCCAGGCTAAATGGTCCGTAGAAATGCGTCAATCCAACAAAGCTCAACTCTCCCATGCCGCTTGACAAACTCGCCAAAACAATTCCTGCGAGCTTAGTGGATATCGTACCGCCATCGACATATGCTGGGCTTAGCGCCACTACGAGCATACCAAGCGCGGAGAGGAAGACGCAAATTACGATCCGTACGGAATAAGGAACTGCGTGGATGAAGTAGGGAGCAACGAGTTTCGTTCCGAAGGACGGAAGGACATCAGCGAGCAGTACGACGCCTTTTGGGACATTGGGCCCGACTAAGTCTAGGGCGGCAGATAAAATGATGACATAGAGGACGTTGTTGATAAGACCTTATGATCATGATTCAGTCAGAGACAGAGCACAGTTGGTGGATCGACACAAAATAGCCTACCAAACAACCAGAATGCCACGCAAACCTTGGGATCCGCTCCCTGGAACAATGCACCGAGCTGCGCACGAAAACGCGCCCATGAGGCAGATGGTGCTCCTGGGAGAGGTAGCATTTGTTCGGGCATAGCCTGTTCAAAGCTGAAGGACGAAAACTAGTGCGCTACGGAGTAAATGCTGTCAAGCTGCGAAGGCAGATATAGAATTAAGCTGAAGGATCAGTATACAGTCACATCATAGATGATAGCTCAAAGATGTTGTCAAGTGAAAGGAATCGGGGGTGAGGTCGGAAGGTCGCGTGCCACCTTGCCCGAGCGGTGAGCTGACTACATACCGGTACCGTATAGATAAGGCAGCCACTTCCAGCGAAGGTAGGTATCGATGAGGAATAGCTACTCCGTACGCAATATATAACCCGCAGCCAGGGATGCTTTGAGAAGTAAAACAACAATATTTCAATTATGCTCTGACCACGCTTAGCCTTGAAGTCTTGCCACTGTCGCCTTTCCTGCCCTACTTTCATTAGACCGGCCTAGCTCATCACTAATCCATGCACCGATTCTTGACATCTCCTCCAGGTCAATACCGGTATGCATCCCAAGACCATGGACGGTATGAACGAGGTCCTCGGTTGAAACATTGCCTGTCGCCCCCTTGGAATAGGGGCAACCACCAAGCCCACCGACACTACTATCAAAAATCCGAACCCCATGCTCTAAACCTACAATGGTGTTCACCAATGCCTGGCCATATGTATCGTGGAAGTGGAGAGCCAGATCGGTGTTGGCAATGCCCGCGGCTTTCAGAGCTTGGAGAAGCTCCATCGTGCGGGGCGCAGTCCCCATTCCGGTGGTGTCGGCTACCGACACTTCATCTGCTCCCATTTCGAGCAAGGTCGCTGTGATATCAGCTACCTTTGCTGGAGAAACATCCGGACCCTCGTAGGGGCATCCCAGTGCAACAGAAACGTATCCACGGACCCGGATGTCTTTTGTCTTGGCCAATTCTACGATAGGGCGAATGCGATTCAGCGACTCGTCAATAGTGCAATTGGTGTTGGCCTTGGAGAAAGCTTCTGTAGCTGCAGCAAATAGAGAAACCTCTGTGGTCGTTGGGGGTTTGGTCTTAGTTCCTGTTGTGCTCGCAGAAACCCCAGTTGAGTCCATGACCTTGATCAGGCCCTCCAATCCCTTGACATTCGGAACAAGGTAATTGTAGGCAATGGCGTTTTGTGATTGCGGTGGGTTTTGTAACAACCGCTCGCATATTTCTGCAGTACTAGCCATCTAAAAACCAGCGTGAATTAGCATAGGACAAATATACGTTGAACGTTGCCATCCGTCTCGGTTAGGGGCGGACCGCACGCGGGGACATACCTGGGGCACCCATTTCGCAGGCACGAAAGAGCCCGCCTCAATTGTTGTTACGCCGGTTCTTGCAAGCTTTGAGATAAGCTCTAGTTTTGTATCCAGCGATATGGACTTCTTCTCGTTCTGAAGCCCGTCGCGAGGTCCTACCTCGACAATGCGGACATGGTCCGAAGTTAACCGCGCCTCTGTCGCAAAGCGTCTGATTGGAGTAGTCCGGATAGTGGACAAATGCCCTAGCCTAAGCCTGGGCTTGAACATACTGATGTAGTGTGGAAAAACAGGAGAATTCAAAAACAGATTTCGGACATGGAGAAGAACGGTGATGAAATCAGACCATGAAGCTCCGAAATCATGGAACTCCAGGGTGTCTGGGCGGAATGCGGAGAAGCACTCAAAGAAGTTAAGGCTGACGCCAGGCCGAGAACCCCACCTGACCCCCCTCTTAGTCAGACATAGCGGAAAAAATGGTTTCATCCCACCAAGACATCGATCTATACTCGATAGTCCGGCAGTTTCTTGTTAAGACGAACAATCCAAACATCAGACTGCATATTCAGGCGCCAGCATGGGTGACTCGAGTGAAACACCTCAGGCAAATGCTTCTCTAAGACAACCAAAGAAAAGATTCGTCGGAAGACGCACAGCAGACGCCCAGGCACAATCATCACCGAGCGTCCAGGATGTTGAATCTACAAGCGTACAAAAAGGTAAATGCAAAGAAAATGTCGTTATATATCCTGCATAGGCTAACAATAATAGCTGCTCCTCGGAGGACCCCAAGGACCTTAAATCAAGTACCCCCCGAGATCCTCAATGATCCCGATATTCTCGCCGCCATCGATCTCCTCCCAAAGAACTACTCTTTTGAAATCCCCAAAACCATCCACCGTATCCGAACATCCGGTGCAAAGCGCATAGCCCTCCAATTTCCCGAAGGCCTTCTTCTCTTCGCGACCACAATATCCGATATTCTTACTCAATTCTGCCCAGGCACCGAAACCCTCATCATGGGAGACGTCACTTACGGCGCATGCTGCATTGACGATTACACGGCGCGGGCCCTCGGCTGTGACCTCCTCGTCCACTACGCCCACTCCTGCTTGATTCCGGTCGATGTAACAAAGATCAAAACCCTCTATATCTTCGTCGACATCAGCATCGACACAACCCACCTTCTCGCCACCCTCGAGCGCAACTTCCAACCAGGCAAGACGATCGCTACCGTCGGAACAATCCAATTCAACGCAACACTGCACGGTTTAAAGCCGGTCCTCGAGCGTGCCGGTTTCAACGTCGTCATCCCCCAAATCACCCCACTTTCAAAGGGTGAAATCCTCGGCTGCACATCCCCAAACCTCTCCGCCCAGGAAATTGACTACCTCCTCTATCTCGGCGATGGCCGCTTCCACCTTGAATCCGCAATGATCCATAACCCCTCCATCCCCGCCTACCGTTACGATCCTTACTCCCGCACACTCTCCCGCGAATCCTACTCCCACAATGAAATGCACACTCTCCGGCGCGACGCCATATCTACCGCCCGCTCCGCTAAGAAATGGGGCATCATCCTCGGCTCCCTAGGCCGGCAAGGAAACCCACACACGATGGCCATGATCGAGGCGCATCTCCGAGACCGCGGTGTCCCGTTTGTCAATTTGCTGCTGAGTGAGATCTTCCCAGGGAAGCTGGCGGCGATGTCGGACGTGGAGTGTTGGGTGCAGATTGCTTGCCCGAGGTTGAGTATTGACTGGGGGTATGCGTTCCCGAGGCCACTTTTGACGCCGTATGAGGCTCTTATTGCACTCGGGGTTAGGGAGAGTTGGGAGAATACGCATGGGGGTGTTTATCCGATGGACTTCTATGCCAAGGACGGGCTGGGGAGGACGAAGCCGCAGGCGGTACAGGGGACGGCTTGAATTATATATATACACCTCAAAATTAATGACGATCGTTTACGAATAGAAGTCTTACGAATATAGAATGGTTATAGAGATGGGAAATCTTTTAATAGTTTCCCTTGGTAATATTACATAACAGTATCTTGACTCATTAGTTACAGTAGGACAGTACTCCGTAGGTAGCGACCATATTTAGCCCTTGACATCGTCGGCACTGTCCATATTGGGGTCACTGGCGCTTTCTCTTCGAAGAGAGAGGACACTCTTACTGGCCAGCTCATCAGCTGTCCGTTCAGCAGCCCGCCATCTAGTGACCGCTTGCTCGACATCCTCAAACATCTCAAGGGTATCTTTGATGATGCCACCTTCATCAGGCTCCGGCACAAATTGGCGCCTTCCAGACCCACCATCGGCAATCATGGGAAATGCGGGCCCAAAGCCACGCTGCGGAATTGGATTGAACATGACCGCGTTGGCAAACATGCGTATCAATTCCTTCTCTAGCTGCGCCGAGTTGACTATTGCTTTGGGCGGAATAACATCGTCGGTTTTTTGCAACATGAGGACCGCATTTTTCGACGGTGTCCCTGTATTCGGAACTGGGGACTCGCCATCCGCAACTGGTGTGTTGGCAGCTTCTGTCGCGGCCGCCAACGACTTGCTACCCTGGCTTATACTTGATTTGATAGACTTGAGGTCCTGCGGCCGGTAGATAAGATCTCGGTACCCCGGTGCATCGCGTTCGGTCAGTGGCTTTGTGAAAATAGACGCATGCTTATGAGTCAAGACATCATTCATGATCGGGGCGCCAGTTCTCGGAAAGTTGCGTGCGCACAGCACAAAGGGTGCCGATTGATCTGAATCCTCGCGGTTTGGCTGGTTTAGGTCAGGCTGCGGCTGCGGCTGCGGTTCGGGTTCAGGGGCTTCACTAGGAGGGCGTTTGCGCTTTGGACGACCCCTACCCGGTCGAGGTTCTGAGCCAGTTGCACCCTTTTGACCAGTCAAGCCCCGTTCAGCTTCGGCAGAGTTAATTCTTGCTGGAGTGCTGGGTACTTCGCGCTTAATCTTGCTAGGCTCCGCACCTGATTCATCCCCGCGCGATAGAATAGATCTTCCTCGACTTCTTGATGAAGCTGTGCTTCTATCGCGTTTCCTGCCGGTCGATACTGTTGCTTTCTCCCCCTTCTTTTTCGCGGGCCCTTGGTCAGAATCTATTGCTTTCTTTCTTCCTCGTCCCCTTCGGCGCGGAGGCTCGGGCTCTTCCGGTGTTGCCGCCCGTGATCCAAATGGTGACTGAGCCTTCTCACTAATTGGACTGACATCTTCCGGCCGGGGGCGGTCCGGTGAGCGGGGTGAATGGGGTAGTATGAGTTGTGGAGTCTGCTTCCACGGGGTGAGCGATCCAGGTGTGTTGATTGACAGCCGTGGTCTTGAGCCTCGTCCTCCCGTAGCCGGCAAACCCTGGGCTGGTCCAATAGGCGTTGCAAATCCAGAGGCAGGAAGAGGAGGAGCTGGTGATTGGAACATGGGGCGAGATTGTTGGGGTGTCGACGGAGGCGCCACATCTTGGGGGCCTTGCTGTACCTTTGTCTCAGCCTTTGGCACTTGTTGAGTAAGTGGCGGCTGAAGAGGCTTGGTGGAGTCTGCAGGTTTGGCGATAGGGGGTTGCGACGGTTGTTGTGGTATTTGAGGTTGACTCAATGACCATTGCTGGAAGCTGGCTTGTGGCGGTCCATGTGGCGGTCCATTGGAAACGGGCGCAATCGGAGCACTCTTCTTTGCAGTACCTTTCGCGGTCGAAGCAGCTTTTTGCGGAGTAGGTGAAGGAGCCGGCAGATTAGCTGGTTGCGGAGGTTTGCCGGGAGGTGGTTGTGTGGGTATAGAGTCGCGAGCAGGACCAGGGCTAGGAGCCACAGCAGAGGGGGCCGGCAATGGCTTTTGCAGTTGCGTAGGTGGTACATTCGCTGCTGTGTCCTGCACTGGCGCATTGGGAGCAGCATCGCCTGGCTTTTGAGGCGGCACCGGACCCTTGCCGTTGGGTATTTGTGCCTGCTGCGGCGGAGTAGGCTCCGCAGGCAGGCCATGTGGAGAAGAGGCGGGAGGTTGTGGTTGAGGCTGGAGTGGCGGTTGTGATTTCTGTGAGGATATAGGATGTGCTGGTAAAGAAGGTTTTTGGGGTGTAGCAGAGGGTTGTGGTTGTAATTGAGGCTGCAGGTCCTTCGCCTGGGTTTCCGGCTGTTGTAAAGCAGGTTGGGCCGGTGGCTTAGGCTCTGAGGTCGTTGGTGGTGCAGGTACTGGCGGCTGCGGTTGCGGCTGCGGCTGGTCCTTGTGGGGTTCAGATTGGGGTGGTACTGCGCCTACAGTCGTAGTGGGCTTGGTTGGTGACACGTTCGGCTCCTTATCCGGCTGTGGTTGCGCAACTGGCTTCTCGTTTGCATCCACATCCATTGGCTCCGGTGCAGATTCATGTGTCGTTTGGGGAACCGGTGCTGGTGTCGGCTCCGTGGACTTTTGTCGGGGCGCTTCACGCTCTTCCTTCTCTAGCTTTTCGATCTCTTTCCTAATCTCTTTAAATCGCCTCTCTTCGTGTTTGATCTCCGTCGTAACCAATTCCTTATACTTGGCGTACAGGTGCGGCACTAAATAAGGAATGACACCAGGATTCCGCTTTCCATCATCAGACAAGCCACCGGGTCGCGAATTGGTAATCTTGCGCTTCTTCGGATTACTGGGGCTGCTTGATTCTGAGTGATGGCCATTCGGTTCGTTTGCAGACACAGACGAGTCGCCATTATCACGCATCAACGTCGAATAAAGCTCCTCCAAGGCCTCTGGAGAAAGCCGGTGCGCGTCGAACGCGCCATTTTCGCGAACAAACTTGTTGTTGCGCAAAAGATCGGATATCGAGACAAAGCTGGTCGGTCGCGTGTCGTTGGCCGCAAGAGACTGGAAGAAGAGAAGCGATTCAAGGGGAGTGTAAGCCGACAGAGGAGGCATCCCCCATTGCCCGTGGGACCGGCCACTGGGGGAAGATGAATGAGGGATGGGGGCCACGGTGAGGGAGGGGGTTATGGAGGTAAAAGTCCGTGAAGTCAGTTCAGGATGATGAATTGATGCAGTCGCGATTCAGTTCTATGATCAATTCTTGAAAAGGTAGGTGAGAGCGGCGATCGCATACAGGTGGCTGTTTAGACCATTGGCGCAGCGGGCAAAGGGGGTACGATCCTTGGAAAATAAAGGACGACGCGTGAAGGAAATCGGGAAAACGGAAGCTCGGCAGGTGGAGAAAAAATAGAAAAAAATTTGTTAAATTTTACAGCGTAAGACGAGATGGGAGGATGGTGAGACAAGGATAAAAACCGGAGAGTTCAAGCGCGGAAAATGGACGAGAAAGAGGACGTGAGGCCGGAGCAGCGACTGGGGAAAATCTCGTTTCGACGACGTTTCCCTTTCTCTCTTTTCGCAGCCTGCGCCTGGCCGGTATCGTCACGTGACGGAGATCGACATTCACGCAGACGCCAAGGAACGGAGACCTGTAAAGTTGTAACCAATAGCCGTATGTATCGTAACCGGCTGACTTGTTGAACTATGCAAAATGACGCCACGGGTTGCCCCGGCATTATCGCGAACGACGGGGACTAGGGACATGTTATGCGTCGGTAGCCTCGAGCATTGAGGAGCAGGAATGGTCCGAGCAGAGTCATTCATGTCTTTTGCCCGGGCGATAGGGTATCCAAGAGGATCGAGGACAAGTTCCCCCACTTCGAATGCTCCATAGCCTCTCCAAGAGCACAGAATACTTGAGAGATGGAGGAGGATTATGATACCGTATTATTACAGGACCCCACGGTGTCAGGGGTTGAAATTGCCCGCCCCTTTCTGCCTGAGATCTATAAGACTGTGATGATGAAAAGTATAGTCCTCTGTCCATGCGTTGGGTACCTTTGGCACGCATGCCGAAGTCTTCATGACTATGTAGAATACAGTGTAGGAAGCACAAGATGCTATCCTGTATCATACTTATATGCCCGAACGCTTACGCCTTGCCTCGGGAGGAGTCGATGGAGCGAAGCTGTTTGCTCTTCTGATGGAGAGTATCCAGCAGTAGTGGGGAGATTCGAAGAGCTATTGAGCATCCAACGAATGTCAATGGTCATCAAGAGCTGTCGACTCGGGCCCGTTTCTCGCTATAGCTGATGAGCAGCAACCGTCAATCTCCCGTCCCCTTTCTCTCCCTGTCCCTCGGGCCCCCTTGCAAACTCTCGAGTCTCCTTTCTTTGCCTCCCTCGTCGCATGTTTCCCCTCTCAAATGACTCGAGCTGTTTCGATAAACCCCCAACTGCAAAAAAGCCGCCAGCTCCGGATCTCAATTTTGAACTTCCCCCTTTTTGCGCCGCCATCTTGTCATTCCTCCGATCGTGCAGGGCCCCTGTCAATCCAACTAAAAAGTGGTCCCTCCTGGCGCCGTCAAGAGGAGGACGACAAGGCTGTCTTCATTCCACTTTCCCCCATCAACTCTCCCACTCTCGTCAACAACTGTCTTCTCCCCTCCACGGGCCTCCTTGAGTAATAGACTTTCAGCTGGTCCTGATTTTCGTCCCTATAATATCTTAATCTCACCTTTCTTGGTGATATTTCATTCGTCTTCCGCTGTTGTTTTCCCATACCTCTACGTTCGACCCCCAAGTTGTTGTGATACCCCCCTTTGCCGCGGCTCTGCTGAACCCGGACTTGAGCTTCTTTCGATACTCCAACCTCAAGAGGTCTTTTTGCCTTTTTCGCTTGAAGCTTTCGAGCTTGTCTATTATCTATATATTTAACAGCAAATACCCAAGATGTCCGACGCAGACCAAGAATGGAAGCCGAAGGCTCGGCCTCAGTCGTCCGTTTCCCCTTCTCTTTCTGAAACGTCGACCGTGAATACTGACCAGTAAATTCCAGAACCATGGCACAGGCTTTCTCTTCTGCATTGGACTCTGCCTTTTCGCTTGATAGCGATGTCGACAATCTTTCCTTAACTATTGATCAGAAGTAAGTTCCTGGTCGGACGCTTCGGACGCTCCAAACCCCTAGCCCACACATTTTCTACAGAGATATACTAGCACAGTATAAATGTGAGGGTTTCAGGCTAACAAAGGCACTAGAAAGCACCAGATGATGATCCAAAACCGAGAATTAGAAGAGCTTCAAGCTAGAATCCGTGAGGCAGAGGAACGGCTGAAAGCGCGTTCGTCGGTGATTGGTGGCGGCCGATCTTCGGACACGCAAACAAACGCCGGATATCAATCCACAGGTAAGCCATATCCATACTTGCGAATAGCAGCGATCGGGTATCTGACAGGTTGTTTTCCACGATAGAATCGGCGTCAGCGACAACATCCCCAACGGACACGGCAGGCCAGTATTCGAGCGGTGACGAACAACGGCAGATGCCCGGCCGGCAACAGGGACGCAATTCGTGATCGACGGTTGTCCCGCCAGGATTGGCGGATGGTACAATAATCGGCTAAGAGTAGGGCTCTGATGGGTTCGACTATGACTGCTCCTCGTCTTGATCTCTGGTATTCTGGCAGACACGTCCGGAGGGATCGGTTCTGTTGTTTTGTTTCCTGTGCGCGTGTTTTCGGCTCGTGTCCATCAGGCGTTGGACGATTGAAGGTGTTTCTTTGATCTATATCTCACGGCGATGCATCCCTGGCGCCTGTAGCATTATTTGGCGTATTCGGCTTGATCAGTGTATGAAAATCCCGTCGCGGTTACGCTGGCCAGGTGCCTGGGTTTGCTTTGCTGTGGCATTCTTGTTATTGTCATTGCCATTGCCGTTTAGATAGTCATGTACTGGCCTGAATTATACTCCCTATATGTATCGTGATTCAGTTTTAAATCCATGCATATTTTCATTGCTTCACGACACTGCGGCAGTCATATGAACATTCGTACAGGATAGTACGGTCAGCTTCCACTATAACCAGTAGTTGCTATTTCTGATTGAGCCGGGTCTGAACGACCTCGGGACGGAACCAGGCCCTCGAACATGCAAATCGCCGGCAACTTCAAACGATTTGAAAAGCGAATAATATTAATGAAGGAGAATAGAGCCTGTAGCTGCATGCAAGTTCTCGTGGCATCCCCCAGTCGAGTAGACCGAGACGCTTGGATGATGTCAGTGCACTGGACGTGCTAGGCTCCCCACCCCCAAAACCCTGGAAACGGACCATAAGCGCCCGGAAATAGACCAGAAATGGATTGGGTTTGCGGTCCAGACCTTGTAGTAGCTGAGAGGCACGATAAGACTGGCTGTCATGCAACTGGAGTAGCTCATTTGGGGGGTCTCACAGGGCACTCGCAGCTCCTCTTCTTGCTGCACCCTTCCCCTCCTGTCTTCCCTCTTAATCCCGCCATTTCTCCTCTTCCTCTTCTCATCTTCTTCCTGTTTCTTGACCATTGCGACCATGGTCCTCATCGACAAGCAGAGCTACACCTCGCGCGAGGAACAGCGATTGCAGGAGGATCGCGAGCGCACCCGGTACTGGAAAAGATGGGGTCCCTATGTCTCAGAGAGACAGTGGGCTACTGGTAAGTCCTCCTGATTATCTACATTTTGCTATCAATTGTCGGTACTCACCGTGGTACTATTGATAAGAAGGATTTGGGCTAATCAATCGCTTTCCAAATTCTCCGCAGTTCGCGAGGATTATTCGTGAGTCTCACATCCGGTTTTCTTTCTTGCCCCTCCACCTATCCACCCTAGCTTCTTTTTTTCCTGTGCAATGCCTGTTGGCATGCATTGGCTGACTGACCTATCACTGCTAGAGAAAATGGTGACGCTTGGAGCTGTAAGGAACTCTTTTCCTTCCCGCCTTTGAACCCCGCGGGGCGGACTCCCGACTGATCGACCCTAGACTTTACCCACGACCACGCCCGCTCGCGAGCATTCCGCTGGGGTGAAGATGGAATTGCCGGCGTATGCGATACGCATAACCTACAGAATGTTGCGTTCGCCTTCTGGAACGGAAAGGAGTACGTTTTTTCCATGGACCTGCATATGGCCCCAGCTGCGACCGTGCTCTAACAGCTCATCTCTACAGTGGGTTCCTTAAAGAGCGACTATTTGGTCTATCAAATCCACAGGGAAACCACGGTGAAAGTGTCAAGGAGGCCCATTTTCACGTCGACAACACGCCTACAGTATGTCCGGTTTTTAGTCCATGTCAGATTTCTTCTAATAGCTCTGCATTGCAGCATTCGTACATGAAATATCTCTATAAATACCCACAGAAAGAGTTTCCCTATCAAGATCTAGTTGATGAAAACGCTAGACGGGGAAGGTTGGACCGCGAGTATCAGATACTCGACACCGGCATATTTGACGATAACCGGTACTGGGACATTTTTATCGAGACGGCCAAGGAGGATGACGATGAAGATGAACTTCTTTTCCGTGTGATCGCTTACAACAGAGGCCCAGAGCCCGCTCCTCTGCACATCATTCCCCATGTGTGGTTTCGGAACACTTGGTCTTGGGGCTATGAGAACAGCCAGAAACCTTCCATCCAACAGAATGCTCCTCTTTCTGTCAAAACGAACCACGAGAAGCTGGGACAGCGGTATGCCCGATTTGCCCCCTCCCCGGCAGTCGGTGACGGCCAAGAAGACGTCGTACCTCAGATGTTATTCACGGAGAATGAGTCCAACAATGAACTGCTTTGGGAGACCAAAAATGACCAGCCTTATGTGAAAGATGCTTTCCATCGTTACATCGTCGAGGGGGAGAAAGGCGCAGTCAACCCAGCCCAGAAGGGCACCAAATTCGCCGCCTGGTATGCTTTCAATGAGGGCAAGGGTGTCCCTCCTGGTGAATGTGCCGTTGTCCGCTTTCGCCTGTCGCGGAGACTCGAGCCGTTCGTGGATGAAGAGGTGCTAGATGATGTTGTCGAGCAACGTAAGGCGGAAGCTGATGACTTCTACTACCACATCAGCCCTCTACCGATGAGCGATGACCTGCGAAACATTCAGCGCCAGGCATTCGCCGGTATGATGTGGACAAAGCAGTATTACCACTTTATCTGGGAGCAATGGGCCAATGGTGATCCCGGTATGATTGCACCTCCCCCTGGGAGGAAGAACGTTCGTAACCAGCAGTGGAGGCATCTTTACATGGATGATATCCTCTCGATGCCGGACTCGTGGGAATACCCATTCTTTGCTGCCTGGGATACGGCTTTCCATTGTATTCCCTTGGCTATGATTGACCCAGACTTCGCAAAGCGACAATTGGATATCTTGACGCGAGAGTGGTATATGCATCCCAACGGCCAGCTAGCAGCCTACGAATGGAATTTTGGGGACGTCAACCCTCCTGTACATGCATGGGCCACTTTCAGGGTTTTCAAAATGGAGCGAAAAATGTACGGCCGACAGGATCTTGATTTTCTTGAGAGGGTCTTTCAGAAACTACTCATAAACTTCACATGGTGGGTCAATCGAAAGGACTCTGGAGACAAGAATATTTTCGAGGGCGGTTTCCTTGGGCTCGATAATATTGGGCTTTTCAATCGCTCTGAACCTCTTCCGACGGGAGGAGTCTTAGAACAAGCTGACAGCACTGGTTGGATGGCTTTCTATTGCCTGAATATGCTGAACATCGCCTTGGAGCTTGCCAAACACAGGCGTATTTACGAAGACAGTATGTTTCTCTACTACACATGGTGGTTATTGGCTAACCTGAACTAGTTGCCTCGAAGTTTTTTGAGCACTTTATTCTGATCAGTGATGCTATGACCTTTCGATCAGGCGAAGAAGAGAGTTCTCTATGGAACGACGAAGACGGGTATGCTACACATATTGATGCTCATGGCCAAGAAATAGCTAACACATACAGTTTCTACTACGATGCTATTTCGTATGGTGACCCATGGACACAGCAGCTTCCTGTGCGATCCCTTGTTGGTCTGATCCCTTTATATGCTGTAGCAACGCTTGAGCCAGAATTGATCAATAAATTTCCATCATTCAAACGCCGACTGGAGTGGTTTGTCGAGAACCGTTCGGACGTGGCGGAACGAAATATTGCAAGTATGAAACGCCGAGGGAAGGGCGAGCGACTCCTCTTAGCCCTGGTCAGCAGAGACCGCCTAGAGAAAATCCTCAAGCGTATGCTTGACGAGACTGAGTTTCTCTCTGAGCACGGAATCCGGTCAATGTCCAAGTACCATGAAGAGCACCCCTACTCCATGGACGTCAATGGCCAAAGGTTCCAGGTTAATTATGTCTCCGGCGAATCAGACAGCGGCCTATTTGGTGGCAATAGCAACTGGCGTGGACCAGTTTGGCTGTGCGTCAACTTCCTACTTATCGAATCCCTTCTACGATTCTACATGTTCTACGGAGACTCCTTTAAGGTTGAATGTCCCACCGGCTCGGGAGACTACATGCACCTAGGTCAGGTAGCAGAAGAAATCCAGCACCGACTGCAACACCTCTTCGCGCGCAACGATGAGGGCCGTCGCGCTGTCTACGACGGCTCCGACATCCTCGACTTCGACGACCACTGGAAAGACTACATGTGGTTCCACGAATACTTCGACGGCGACACCGGCCGCGGCCTTGGGTCCTCGCACCAATGTGGTTGGACAGGGTTAATCGCCAAAATAATTCACGATACAGGGTACGTGCATCTATTCCACTTCCTCACCTCGTAGATGACTTCATCCTGACCCGAAAAATAGAGTCAATTGCCGCCTTCCCCAAACACCGCGCTCCCCCTTCGCCGCAGCAAGCCACTACTTCGACGACATCTTCACCCGCTCAGTCCGCGGTCACAGTCGCCGCGGCAGTACAAAGGACAACAGACCCTTCATCCGCCGCTCTTCAACCAGCCGTTCAATCGGCAATAGGAGCGACTTTGAGTCCGCATTCACGACGCCCGCGCCTCAAACTCCTCATGGAGCTGCATTCGATGACGAAGACGAGAAAAACGGTGACGAACAACCGTCCAATGGGGCTTCCGGGCAGGGATTCGATGACCATGTCTCGCATTATGTGGAGAGTCAGCTGCAAAGAGTGAGGAGCCAGGCGTCAATGGGTGCTTATGAGGACGAGTTTGAGACGCAAGTTGACGGGGCAAATGGGAATGGGAATGGGAATGGTAATGCCGCTAATGGGCGGTAATCCATTGGTTTGCCAGCCATTCAGGCGGGAAATGATATGAGAGGCAAACGAATTAGTGAATTTGGGTATGGACATATCATACACTTGTATAGTTGGACGGAGCTGAGTTGTGGCTTGTTTTAGTCGATTTGCTGTTCTTGTCGTCGTCCTTTGCCTTTCTGCCTGTTTAGAATACATAAATCGATAACTTGGCATGTTATCTTAGAGCCTGATTTACAATTCTTAAATTGGAATACACATCTGCAAGAGGAGAATATGCTCTGTGTTTTGATATCTCACCATCTTGTTGCTTTCTGCAAACCAGGTTATACTGCGCAGGTGGTATACGAAAACACAATAAAAGGAACCAACACAACTCAACTGTCTATTCTCCACCAAACTCAAGTCCAAGTCTCATTCAATGGACTCTCGCGTAGTGCAGCGGGATGCTAGGGTACATAGTGTAGGAAGAAAAGCTATAGATGGTAGATATAGGAACAACAAAAGAGACACGATACGATGCGTAATGGGGATGTAGGGTGTTGTTAATTTACAAAGCATCGGTAAGGGCCTTGTTGAGCTTGGCGATCTTGGAGGAGACGCTCAGGTCAATGGTACGGTCGCCGATTTCAACGACGAGACCACCGACGATGTCAGGGTTGACCTGTGGTTTTGGGGGTTAGTCTAAGCTCTCATTTATTTCTTTCACTTCTCTTTTCTTTTTCTTTTATGCGACATACCTTGGGGACAACCTTGAGCTTCTTGCCCTGGCTGAACTCGGACTTGGCGACGGCCTTCTCGAGACGGTTGATGGTCTTGGTGTCGAGCTCCTGAATTTCATAGCGTTAATATCGCCGACAAAAATATAGAACTGGATATAAACGTTTGGGGGGTAAATACCTGAGCACTGGTGATCACCAGCTCGATCTCACCACGGTGAGCGCTCATAAGAGCACCGAACTTGTCGACGACCTCGTTCAGCAGACCGAGACGGTTGTTCTCAGCAAGTGTGCCAAGGAAGTTCTTGACGATGTCACCCTTGTCAGCAGCGACCTTCTGGAGCTCTGTGACGATGGCCTGCTTGTCGGCGACAGTGAGGGTAGGGGTGGAGATGATGCCGGTGAGCTTGGGGTCGGCCTTAAGGGCAGCACCAAGGTTGTTCAAGGCCTTGGAGGTGGCATCGAGGGCGGAAGCCTTGGCGGAGGCAGTGTACTATTTGTCCAATTTCAAGTCAATTATCACGATATATTTGGATGTTGACGCTTTGTATTCGTCCGGAGACCTGGGTTGGGATATTGAAGGGTTTTCGGCTCAACGGATAGCACCGAACTAGTTATCCAGGCGACGTTGAATGGGGAAGCATACCAGAGCAGTGGCGTAGGTGCCGTCAACACCGAAGAGAGAAACAGGAGGCTTGATTTCCTGGGCCGGGGTAGCGTAGGAGCGCAGGCCGTTGACAGCAGCAGTGCGAGGAACGGAGATCTGCTGGGCAGAGGCACGGAGGCCGGCGCGGGCGAGACGAGCGGAGAGCATGGCGATAATAGACGCGAGAGACGAAGCTCCGGCTAACAGGAAGAAGTAGGTAGTGGGAGCGTGGAATTGGACGCGAGACGGCGAAGACGGTCGACACACAAGAGGGGTGCAAAGCGACGATGCTATTCGGATGAGGTCCAACTTCTCCCGGTCCCGGGTCACGTGAGATTCCGCACACGCCGAGATTTCGGGTCGCTTCACAACCAACTACGAATTATTACCGCCATACTGCTTGGAGGACTACAGACTTTGTCCCTTTTCCATGATGATCGCTATTTCTTGTTTTTTCAATGTTGAACAGCCGATCTAACCAGCAAACCATGCGAATATTATCATGCGCAACACCTAAACGCCAGATCCTGTGCATTCGTTTTCGTTACCACTAACCGTAATTGACTTTCTCAGTCACTTCGCAGCATGCTGTCCACCAGGTCTCCCAACGGTCCCCAGAAATCCTTTCCGCTCGCAAGCCGGTGCTCGTCGATAAAGAGAACATAGTGCTTGAAACTGGTGTTGAGGTGTGGCTCGAGGCCCAGGTGGACAATCACAGGGTAGTGGTGACAGTAGATGTGGGCATATACACGGTACATTCGTTTGAAAATTTGGCGAACGAGACTGGAAAATGGCTTCGGGAATGGGACACCTGGTTATCCTCACGTTAGATTGCCGGCCTGCTGTAGTTGTGGGAATTTGAATCTCGGTACCTAATCGACTAGGGAACATCTGCTCGTTGTCGATATTTCCCTGAATCCAGCTCATGAGATGCTCAATGTACTCGGGCGCAGACATCTTCGTCGGGCGCTTATAATTCTCAGAATCCTGCCAGAGATACTCGAACCTATTAATCGGTCAGCACGGTACTGTCACAATTCAATCCAAGCGAAGCTCGTACTCATCGGTCGCTTTCATTTCGGGGCATGTCTGCGGCGAGCAAAATTCGGTGATGGCTCCGTAGAGAAGGTTTACTTGGTTGTAGAAGTCGACCACTACAAAGCAGCGAGGTTAGCATATAACAATCACCAGGTTCTATATAAGAAACGAACGCACCATTGACAGCTAGCCACTCATTCACATCCTCCCCCTCGGGAAGCTTCACAGCCTTCCGCAGGCTTCCACTTCCAAGTGTGGCTTCCGCAAATTGTCTCAATTGGTAACTAGTAGTTCCCTTGGCCGCCGAGCGCGGCTTGAAAGGCGCTCTCGTGCGAGCATTGCTAGGAGGTGTTAGTACAAATAATCCTTGTTTGAGCGCGCGAACGGCAGGCGATAGATACGAGGGTGGTGCAGATAAAGGGGCATTGGAAACATGAACAGTATTGTATGTAGGAGGGACAGAGGTTATGGGTTTCCTGGATGGTGATGACGATAGACGAGGGGCAGGCTCGTCGGCAGAAGAGATGGATATGGAGGGGACGGACATCGTGGTGATGAATGAAGCCATTACTGTCTCACAGTTGATTCTCCAGCTGAAATAACCAGATAAGAGCGATGTCCACGCGCGAAGGGATTGGAATTCCTCCTGCCTTGACTGGTGTCCTTGTGGAATTCGACTGGCCGCTCGAGCGAAGATCGAGTGTTTCGTGAGGGAGGTTATCGCCTGTGTGCATTCCAACGAAAATAAATTGGTTAGCAGTGTCGGGGGTTGTTTTCTTTCAATTTCAAAAATGAACTTACTGCGCTCCCAAGGGATCTAAGAGGATGATGCGGCGTCGAGCTGAGGGGCGATTGATTGACCTGGCCGAGCGGGAAGCAGATGGCAGTCGTTGGAACCAGATAACACCCAGTAGTAACTGCTTCCAAACAGAGAGCTGAAAAAGGGAAGTTACCGAGAGAGAGACAAGGAAAAGAACTCTCACCAAACGTATTCTGAACCGAGTCGTATAATTACCAACTTCATGCATGGATCTTCCCCACGATCGGAGCCATGGATAAGTGAGATCCGCCCGTTCGTTGCCCCGGCGATGTGAGATACATAACACATAACCAGAGGTTCAACAGTGCTCCAGATAATATATAAATGGACGTTGAAACTACTATATACTTGACTATTCCACGTATTCAACGTCATGATTCATGGAGTAAGGTATTGGTGTCTATATAGAGTGTCCTTCGTTCTCCTCCGGCAAGCGCTCCCGCACCGTCTCTCCGTAGATCGTGATTGGTATCGCAACCTCAAAGGACTCACAGCCGAGATGCTCCAAAGCTGAAAGTGTAGATCCCCGATCGTCCTCAGAAACGGTTTCTAGCAACCGGGCACCCGAAGGCCCTGATCCCAATTCAGGCGGAACACCAGTAGTCACAAACTCCAACCGTAGTTCCCATTCAACATTAACACCACTGGTCAGTATCGTGGGTGTGGCAGAAATCGGGACTGCTGGACTGAACACAACCCGCGTAGAGTAAAGAGTAATCTCGAAGAAAGATGCATGGACTCGTCGTGTTGCTCGTCGAATACTAGCGCCAGATCTTACTGCCAAATGGGCCCCAACTTTCTCCGAGCTCTCTAATGTGGCTCTAAGAGCATAGCACGGAAGTGCCGAATCAGCTAGGTTAACTGTTGCAATGAGAGTCTCGCCGAGCCTGTGTGCTGGTCGATTGAGCACTACCACGGCAATCCGACGTCCGCCTCGTGCAATCTCAAAACGATTCGGGCTCTGGGAGGAATTGATCGTCTGGTTACTCCGAAGAATAGCAAAGTCAATGGCATCTTTGCAGGATATTGGCCCTGCGGTAGCATCATGGCTTGGGCGCCTTTCAGCAAGTGTGCCTGGTGGTTTTAGAGAACTGTTGCGGGATCGTTGTTCCAATATTTCATCCACGTATGATAGAAATTCGGGCGCTGATGTCCACATAGGCCGGCTTATGCTCTCAGCCTTTGGTGTTATTTGGGGAATAGAGCCAACTTTCTGCACCCTAGCCTCGTCACGAAGGAGCACATAGGGGCGCATCAGGTCATGGCCAAGTATATTTCCTTGAGCTGTACGAAATTAACAGGGTTACAACGTCAATAGACAACGGTGAATAATGTTACTTACCGTTTACGCCGCTGAAAACACGAAATGGTATACTGATTCGGTTAACCTTTTGAGGCTCGTTGCTTCCGCTAGGTCGCTGTGTCCCAATAACAAGGTTATAAGAGATCTTTATCGCCTTCCCTTTGTGGCTCGCTGGGAGACCGCTAGGTAGAGTGAAAACAAAGGAGAAGGATTGCTCTTCTCCAGGTGCCAGCCGGAGATCGACGAAGAGAAGCGATTGAGGTGTGGACAACAAAGGGATCGATTTTGACGAGGACACCCCTCGCATGTCTCGTAGTCCATCGAGGTCATTGTTGGAAAGCAACCCACTGATAGATTCTTCTATCGAGTTCCAGTTCAATGCGCCCCAAAATCCACCGGTTTTCTTGTTTTTCCCGCTAGATGAAGCTGGCCTCCCGTTCGGTGTAATGCCACCGTTGCCTGCGCCACCGACCACGCCCTGCCGTTTAACCTCGTCGAAGGCAGATTGGTTGATTAACGAGCTATCTACCGTGAACGACGCGCTTATTTGGGCATACCCCATGAGCAGCGCCTGGCCTTTCGAGATTGGTGCCGATGACTCCATACTAGACATGTGTCGGCTATGGCGCGGAAAACCTGCGCGCGGCATAAGACCCGAGTAGTTGGTGTATTCCGATTGTAGAGTCTCGGACGACATGTTGCTGGCGGAGTAGAATTCACCGCTGCTTCTATGGCTTCCGCTTTGACTAGAAGCCGAGAGAATTTTTGACTGCGGCGTCTGACCCGGAGCGGCCAGCGATGAGTCCTTGACGTCTGGCCTCGCTGTTGCTGGTGTTGCAGTAGGCCTGTCGGTTGAGGCTATTGCAGGCGAAGGTCCCAAACTCGTGTCATTTTCTGGGGGGGGAGGAAATTTGAAATCTATAGGTGGTAACTGAGGTCTCCGTCCTGGTGCACGTACCGGTGGGGTTGGTCTTATAGGACTGGGGCTCCCAGATGCAATACCACCGGGTTTTAACGCCTCTGTATCTACCCTCGGCCCACCTTGGAATGGCTGAATAGGCGACTCCGACGGTGGAAAACCACGACCTGGGGCCCGAAAGCCTATTGAAATAACATTAGCCTAGCCGTCGTAAGACCATGAGATGTTGTAGATACCTTTCGCGCTATCTTCGTAGCCTTCATATTTCCTTGGTACCACCTGCAGACTGGCGGAACGTCCATGACCCCTCACTGGTCTCGAATGGTTCAATTGGGGTGTCCGTGGTGTTTTATCGTTCGCGACATTCGAGTTTCCTCCTTCGCTATCAATTGAAAGTATGGATACCGATCTTTTATGTTTGTGGCCGGCTGGTGGCCCATTCCGCGGCGTAGAGGGAGGTGGAAAGCTGTGAGAGCCGATCAACGGTGAACTAACGGAGGACGAAATGCGGTGCGATGGACTCTGTCTAGGGATACTCGGATAGGAGCGACGATTGGGGCTTTTAAATGGATTGGAAGGGAATCGGAGAGAGAATGAATCTGAACGGGGGGTGAGGGCACTCGTCCGGGACTGCCTCCTCAGATGGGTTGTCTGCGGCGCATTGCTCGTGTCTTCGGGCTTCTCCGCAACGTTCTTGAAAGTAATTGTGCATTCCACATCTTCCCCAGCAAAGATAGATTGGTCTTTCCATTTCACGAAGACCTGGATGTCCGATGACATGGCGAACGACGGAGAATCACCACATTCGCAGAGGAGTGTAAGCTGGAATGAGGGAGCTTGGGCAAATGGTGGGTACCGGCCGCCACCTCAGGGAACAGGGGTAAGCGTGGGAATATGAATATGAGAGTATAGATATTGAAATCGGCCGACTATGGCATCACCAAAGCACGTTCCATCATTGAGGGATCAGTCGGGGAAAAGGGGCGTGAGTGGCGTAGAATTGGGCTGGAGCTTGTTGAAGTTCGAGTTGTCCCTGGGGTCGGAATCGCGGAGATTTGGCGGTTGTTGGAACATCAATCAAGCTAGTCCAACCAAGAACAGCACAATATCTCGTGATTCTGAGAACTCACCAGGTTTACCGGGGGATCTACCCATGCCGTCTGTTTGTACAAGGAATTCTCGGTCCGAAATAAGATAAGAACGTGAAGATATCCTAGAGCTCTTCGTGCAACGTCATGTATGATGGTGTCATCAACAAGTGATCCAGAACAGATAAACCGTCTTGAAATATTATAAACAACATGCTATTTAAAATGCATCGCTAGTATACAGGTTGCCTTGAATACAATTTACACAAGAATGTCGAATTGTCCCGGCCATTAGGAGTCGCTAGGTCCCTTGTCTTTCTTGTTTTTGTTATACAATATCGTAGCCGCATCGATGATAGAATCCGGGCGCCTCGGTCGCAAACCCAACTCAGACATATGTCCCCAGATTCGCGCATGTCGCTTCTCCCATCGTTGGCGCCGAGTCTCCATCTCAGCCCCCGAGGGACGCCATTTGCTCTTTAGAATCCTCCGAATAGCTTCGGGGGATACCTTGAACTCGGCCGCAAGGACAGGGGTCGTAAACTTGTCAGGATCAACGAGATGCAAATGCCGTATCCCTTCCATTGCATCAGGGGAAAGTTTCTTGGGTGGTGCCCATCCATCTGGAAATTTTCTTTTCAAAGCACCCTTCTGAATCTCCCATTCTTCAGCCTTCTTCTGAGGCTTAAGCCCGGCGTTTGTTGCACTTTTCCGTGTGGTCTTCTTGGTGCCGCGGTCATCTGCTCGTTTTCTGCTGGATGTTTTTGACTCCGTCTTTGTTTCACGCGTGGAAGGCGAGCTTGCGGAACTTGTAGTTTGGGCGGAGACTTGGTCGTTTGAACTCTGATTTGAAGTGTTCGAGCTCTCAATGGTAACCGACGGCTCATTCTGATTAGGATTTGGTAATTCGGTTTTCTGGTACGATGTGATAGGAATGGCATCAAGTGAAACAGTGGTAATAGCCCGTCTGCTTCTGAAATCGTGGCGAGAAAGTCGGTTTTGACGCCGTATTGATGGAGTGCGAAGCGGAAGGACGAATTCGGAATAGAAGAAAGTTCTGAGGGTATTAGAGAGCGAAATATTCGCTGAAGTAGAGCAGAACGACGACATAACGGCAAATTGCTATTTGTACTGAGACTTGAGGCGGATGAGTTTCTTGGACCTCACATGGAAATTTTGGAGATAAGGATGCTATTTGCCTCAGGCATTAATCATGTGATATGCTGTACAATGAACCAATCAGACAGCAAGTTCATTGACAACCAATTCGGAATATCCTGGTATGGCCCATGATTGTGACGTTAGACACCAATTTGCTCGCTCAGTGGCTTGGTCTGTATGTGTGCCCTGGGCGGCCAAACTGGACATGCCACTTAGGACAGGGACGGCTGCATCGATTTGGCATTATCATTGAACTGTACGGAGCAAGCAACCAAGTCTACCAAGATAGATGTGCCCTGGAGCTGACCAGGCGAGGAAAATAGCCAATGCACCGATATTGGGGCAACGTATTGAAGTGATTGCTGCTAAGTGAATGAAGGCGACTTCGTCCTGAATCGTAGTGGAGCCCACCCCGCAAAGACTGTCCCTGCGGGCCCGCAAGCACCGCAGACTTGGAAACTTCGAGGCTTCGAGCTGTGGAGCTGTGCTTATTGTGCTACGTACCACGATCCTGATTCCTGCCAGCGAATGACCTCTACCCTGCAACTTTCCACCCAGGCCCTTCCTCCGACTCCTAACTATCATGGACTGGCGCCGATTCGGTGCCAAAAACCGAAGCAAAACTACTTCTCCTAATGGCAAGCGCTTCCTTAGCTAATTTCCTGCCATCGCACTATATCCTTATCGTTCAAGATGGTATCTAGAAACCACCAGAATATCACAATGGACTACGGCTTTCGACCATTCTATGTGTGGAACTACTGTACCACCACCAGCAACAACGCCGTCGGCCTTCTATCTAGGTAACTGGTTTTTGATTACTTACTTGGAGGGCCCGAATAACAAGTCGAGAGGTCAGAGAATGATCGATAAGAATAACATCATGTCTTTGTACTCTATATTCGATCTTCATGATTTTGACAGAAACTGCGTGGTCCCTGTAAAACTGCACGGGCTGGGGATCAGAGCGTACTGGTGGTCAGTGATCCGAGCCAAGAATCGATAATCGCCTGTGCTCAATGAGGAATGTATACGGAGATAGTGCTGATCGGTCACTTCTATACAAAGATAGAGGAGGTATTTGGGAACGGCAAGCTATAGATAGCAGATGGTGGTGGAAATGAAGGAGATCAGTGCTCCCCTCTCCAGAGGGAAAGCATCCCTGAAGCAGGGCGGGTCGTGGACTCGTGGCTCGTATGGGCGTCTCGGACCCAAGAATCAGGGCCAATACTAATAGTCCACCAACTCCAACTCAAATCCGAACCGAACACAGCGCCAGGGGCACGGTTGAGTCGTGCCTGAGGCAGGAGCTCAGAGAGTCGGCGATTGGCGTCTCCACAGTCCACATTCTCTCCATGAACCTCGAGCTCCCAAACATTCCGGTCCAGCCATGTATGTGCTCGGCTTTGTTGTTTTTTTGCCATTCAAAGAAAAGCAGCTTGGATGTCGTCAAGGCACATAAGACTGCTGCCAGTATCTCGCAGCACTGGGAGCAGGCGAATTGTGGAGCTCTGATTGTCCCAGCCTCCTCATCTACTTCAGCCGCCAGGAGTTCGCTGCCGAGCGGTGGTGGTTCTTAAGAGTTTCCGTCCGTGCTTCAAGCATCTCCGCCCACTAAATCTTAGCAGCTCGAAAAGCTCCCCGATCTCTCAGTCTCCGTTCTCGATCTCTTGTCCTCAGCTCTGGTCTCTGTCTTTGATCGTGTTTTTGCTTCCAATTTCTTCACTCCTTGAATTGTTCTCAGTCACTCCTTATTCGCGGTTTTACATTGACCGGCTGTTTTCTCTCAGCCTTTCTCGCGACTCCCAAACCAGCTCCGTTTGCTCTCGAGCCCCTCCTTATCCAGATTCTACGACCCAACTTCATCGCCTGGCCAGTTCGAAAGCCCCCAATCTGCCTAGCAGGAGCTGACTTCGTTCATTACATCTTCCCTCTGCTGCATGCCTCGTCGACCGCGCCTTCCCTTTTGAGCTCGACATATAAGAGACGGAGCTTTGCTTAGACCAAAGTCTCACCTTAAACCGATTGCTCGCTCGTCTCAACAAATGCAACCGAAACTTATACAACTCTCTGGGGACAGTGCAGCTTCTTGATTGCCCTTGCCCCCGATTTGCTATGGCGTACAGTACGTTAAGCGTGAAAAGCAAGCCCGCTGGCCCAGCCCAGTCGCTGCGCATTAACCCCTCCAACTCACCTTCCATACGGCCGCCAACCCGCTCCTCCAACAAACCATCTCTATTTCAGTCAGCTTTATCCCTCCAGACAGTCATCGGCACAACGACAACTACCCCCAATGGTTTCTCTTATCATGATCAAAGCAAGTCGTTTGCCTTCTGTGCTGGATCGGCCGGTGTCTTAGCAGAACTGGATGATGATGATAATGTGAATCAACGCTTTTTCCGAGCACGGCCAACAGCCAACAGCATAAATCCGATAACGTCTTTCTACAATCAATCTACGCCCCCAACCACACCCGATAATAGGGCAAAGTCTCTGCCAGGTGTAAAGGCTACACCACTTAACGGCAGCTATAATGGTTCACCGTCAACTGAAATAGTGGAGGCACCTAGTCCCCGTTCATGGTCATCAAGGGAAAGGGTAAAGGCGGTCACTAGTGTCTCCATAAGTCCGAACGGAAGGTTCCTTGCTCTAGGAGAGGTGAGTACAAATTGGTTTTCTGTTACAAGGATGAAATCTAACAGCCTCAGACGGGCTATAACCCCAGAGTCTTGGTCTTCTCAACTGCAAAGGACGCACCTCCCGATATTCCGCTCTCCATACTCACTGAACATACATTTGGCGTCCGTGCGCTTGCTTGGAGCTCGAACTCACAATACTTGGCAACCCTAGGGAACGTGAATGATGGGTTCCTCTTTGTATGGTCCATCGGACTCAAGAATGGCTCAGCAAGGCTCCACTCGACGAACAAATGTACTACCGTTGTTCGTGATATGACTTGGCTGGGTCACGCTTTGATCACGTATGTTTTCTATTTATCGGCTCAACTTCTAATTTGTTCCGTGTACTAAATACTGTATAGTGTGGGTGTTCGGCATGTGAAGGTTTGGAGACTTCCCGATATCAGGCCTGTATCCCCAACCAAATCTCGTGCCAATGCCGGCGATGGGCCCAGCAACGCCGCGCCCAAGGCTCTTTCTGGAAGAAACTGTGTTTTGGGCGCCCTGGCCGACAATACCTTCACTAGCGTCGTCGGGATTTCCGACTCGGAGGCTGTGGTTGGTACTGACTCTGGAGCACTCTGCATTGTCGACGATAGAGATGGCAATGCCAAACTTACTCTCATTCGGTACATGGAGTTCGGCATCACGTCACTAACATCTGATCCAGACCGGGCCTGTTTGTGGATAGGAGGTCGCGGTAGGCGAATGCGACGAATTGCGTTTGAATCCTTGCGAGCATCGTGCAGCCCATCGTCTCCACGCACGTCTAGTCGGTCATCAACGGAGCTAAAATCTAAAGATCCGGCCATCACTTGTATCGGCTCTCTTACATCTCATCTAGTTACTGTTGATGGTACCAAGGCTATCCATATATATCCCGCTGAAGTCTTAAACGACGAGGTTGACCAATGTGACACGGGAACCACGATGCCTGCCCATAGAGATTCCGTTCTCGGTATAGGGCCACTGGGTACACCAAACTACTTGGGAGCGGATTTTTTTACTTGGTCTTGCAAGGGTGTCGTTAAGTTTTGGAACACCCAAGGCG
This sequence comes from Aspergillus sydowii CBS 593.65, assembly GCF_001890705.1. Taxonomy (NCBI): domain Eukaryota; kingdom Fungi; phylum Ascomycota; class Eurotiomycetes; order Eurotiales; family Aspergillaceae; genus Aspergillus; species Aspergillus sydowii. The sequence continues at coordinate 1,447,299 of NW_024467863.1, read as the reverse complement.
GGTGCTGCGACACACGGACAATCCCCGTTGAGCCGCTCTCAGGCGGTGATGATGACAATCTCAATGGACTCAAGATATTGCGGGCAAACAAGGACATGAACTTGTTTGTCTCCGGCGACAAACTCGGTGTTTTACGGTATTTTCAATCAAAGCAGTTTGTTAATAAGCTCCTCTTACTAATGCGTCTCTAGTATATTCCAAGGGCAACCGTGGAAATGTGTGAATGAAGTTAGAGCCCATGGAGGGGAGGTCACTGATATCGCTTTATACGAGACTCCAGAGTCCTGCATCGTTGCTAGCTCAGGGCGCGATCGGATGGTGCAGCTTTTCCAAAGGCGTGACGATAGCCTCCAGCTGCTTCAAACCATGGACGACCACGTCGGCTCTGTCGGCCAGCTTCTTTTTGTCAATGGAGGAGAAAGGCTCCTATCCTCTTCTGCGGATCGTACAGTTCTCATAAGAGAGCGTGTCACCCGCGAAATCGACGGTGCAACAGCCATTGCCTACATGATATCGAAGGTGATTACCTTGAGATCATCTCCGGTATCTATGTCACTGTCTCCGGATGACCCAGACAGCATAATTTTCTCAACTGTTGATCGTTGCGTACAACAATATGAGATGAGTTCCGGTCGTCATGTTCACTCTTTCCGCGCGGCTGATCCCGATTCTAATGATACAGTGGTCATGGGCTCATTAACGGTCACCTCTGCTATCTCCGGACAGAACCCTAAAATGCTCATCGGGGTTTCAGGAACTGATAAATCGATCCGTGTATATGATATGGAAAAGGGGGCACTTCTCACAGGCGAATTCGGTCACACTGAAGGCGTCAGTGACGTTCGACTTCTTGAAAAATACCCTCATCCATCAAGTGACTCACCGGAGCGGATATTGATCAGCTCAGGCATCGATGGGGTAGTCATGATTTGGAACATATCTGTGCAATTACAACAGTCTCAGGAATATACCCAACCTACACAGGCGATTCCTAACGACGACGAGGACATTGTCTCTAAGGATCCAACATTATCGAAACCCCCTCTGCGGAAAGTATTGTCTCGCTCAGAACTTGCGGGATTCCAACGACCGGACGGCTTAGCGTTGACTCCTACCACGGTGCGCGAAACGTCAGAGCAGTCTCCGCTTTTATTGCGCAGGCTATCCCGAGCATCTCTTGTCTCATCAATGAGAAACGGGAACGTAATGCCAGCAACACCTCCCCCTGCACCAACACGTCGCTCACCTACCTCTTCCATTCGCCCCGAAAGAGTGCGCAATTCTCCGTCGCCGCCGAGCCCAAAATCTACGGGTGGGAAAAAGGCCTTGGAGTCACGGAATCACAACAATATTCGCTGTTCATCTCTGGATTTTCGAACACGGGCTCGAGCATCTGGTAAAAGCGAATTTGGGAGTCTGAATATGTCGACCGAACAGGTATGCCGCACACTGAAGGCATACAGAAAGAAGCTCAATGGATCTACGGAGCATCTACATTCCCAGAAGGAGCTAGAACGCGAACTTAACCTCACTTTACGGGCTCTCAACTCTCGGGCAAAGAAAGTTGAAACTGAGTCGGGCGAAACTGAGACCGATAGCAGCGGCAAAGAAAACGAGCGGATTCCTCCTCCTCCTCCTCCTATACCAAACAGGGCCCCGCGCATACCTCGTCGGATTCCGTCAACCCCAAACCTAGGCCAAAAGAAATCGCCAAAATATTCTCGCAGGCGCTCCCTTGACGCTGCCGGAGAAGGCTAATTCATGGGCATAATTGTGTGACTCTGATTCTTCTCACCTTATTCCTTCTCTTTTCCATTTTCTTCATTTAACTGGCGTTTCATGGCGACATGGGGCTTTATTCGGAGCTATTATTGATAGATCTTTGCATCTTGCAGTCGCGTGTTGCCTTTCTCTTTTTTTTTTTCTTTTTTTCCCCCCACCACCCGGATGTTGGGTCTTGTTTAAGCATAGCAGGTGTTGGGTTGGTTTTTGGTCATTTGCGGGTTCAGCTGATGGCTCTGGTTTTGCCTTCTCTGTTTGCACCATTATACCGCTGGAACCTGAGAGTTGTGGTCACCAATCGTTTAATTTCGTCTTTGTTTGTTAGAACCAGCGAGGCTGACAATGGCTTGTTTCTGGGGTTAAAGTTCAATCCTCCCCGCTAGTCCTTGATTCATTTGCGCAGCCGTCTCTAGGCAATTTCCACAATGATACCCATGTTATTGAAATTTGCGACGTCTCTCTGGACCGCAGATTCAAGACTTTATTGCAACTCCTGCGATACTGTATTATTCATGCCCAGGTTACCTTGCCCAGCAATTACAACTTAGAGTGGGAAAGAGCGCACGTCTAGTTAACTAGGCATCGCACTTTCCGTGAGTATTCTGTAGGATTTATCTTGCAACTTGGGGAAGAAGCAACCCTTGACTTTCTGACTTTAATCTGGGAAGGGACTATCGACCCTAGTCCGTTGCTTTTTTCCTACAATCAATATATCTTATATATTAACGCTCTTAAGGTGTAGGTTGGGATTGGCCGCGACTTGCCCTGCATTTTCCTCTGCTTTAAAGTAGTAGCGTTAATTTTTAACCTTTACATGTTGCTTTATGTAAAAAAAAATTTTGGTTCCCCCTGTTGTGAGTTCTTCAATAATAGGTGACCTATTTTAGGCGCCGTGAAAATTATAGTTATGTATGGTGTCCCGGCACGCCTTAGTTAAAACAATTCTACTCGTTCAAGCAGGCTGAAGCTTCGCAAGATTCCGTCTAAGGAGCCTCCCCAACTCACCATTGTCGTCGTCTGAAATCGAATCCGCCAGCGCAATAGCTTTCCCCGCCCACCGACGACACTCCTCATCTGCAGAAACAAGAAAGAACTCTACCGCCCGATTGAACGCAGTAGTTGCTAGCCACTGGAGTTCGTCTTTTGGGTATGGAGTGCTTGTATCCCGAGTAGAATTAGAACTATCGCGGTTTAGAATGACGGCTTGGTCAAGAACAGACTCGGCGAGGATGTATTCTTCCGCTTGGATGGAGAGAGAAAATAGGCATCGGAGGTGGCGAGGGAGGTGGGTGTGAAGAACATCGGTTGATTCGGTGGTTAGGGATTGAGATGGGGGACTGTGAAATGTGCGGATAATTTGCTGTTGTTACAAAGTGTGGTGATTAATACGTTAGCCATCTAGTTTGTATATTGGTTCGACTTGGGCGGCGGACATACCTTGACAAACTGTGATAAGTATGATGAAGGGGCTCCAGATCGGAGAAGACAGTCGAGAAAGACGGAGCTGAGTTTTGCTCCTGCCACGGGTTTTGATGCCTCGATTATCTTTGCGAGGTCTTCCCATTGGCGGAGGAAGACGGTGACTTCAAAGTCTAAGGAAAGTATGATACGATACTTGTCTATCCATGCCCATGGCTGCGGTGGGTTTGTGACAGATATCGAGCTAACACCTAGAGATTGGATGTGAGTTTTGAATTGTTTTATGGCTGCGCTGGCTTTTCTGTAATGGTTTTCCTATATGATATTAATATTTGGGGCAAAGTGGAGGAATATTATACCCATATATATATATACCTTTTTGGCGCAGCCCTTTTCCCTTCGAGCTTCAGAAGCTAAAATTATAGCTTGCAGAAAAGCACACTTCAGATAATGCTGTAAAGGATCGGTACTCGGCTCTGCTTCTGTTTTCGGCTCGAGTCCCATAAACTGCACAAGAGCATTAGCATAGGAGCTACGAAGCAGAGACTCGGTAAAATCATGATAGTAATAACTACCTTGGTGGAAACATCTATCAGCTTGACAACAGCTTGTATGGAAGACTGTTTGTATAACTCAAGAGCAATGTTGTAGCTTTTACAAGCAAACCAGCGTAGTTCCGCGGAAGAGAATGCCTTTCCTTGCGCAGCAGCGGCCGCTGTCAATGCTGTGCATTTATCAGCTTATCGATTTTAAAATATAGACCTGAGCTCGACTTACCAGACTCTAGTAAAGAAGTTACATGCCCCAGCATGATTTCGCAGTTGCCTGCGCCCCTCTCGTGAGCTGTGCATATCATGCACTGTAAAAGTTGAGAAATCTGCAGCCTCTCAAGGCCACTGTCATCCGAGGCGATCATGATGTCCTGAAGGTATTGGATCGCTGTATCTGTTTTGCCTAGTTGTAGGGCATCCGCTATACATGACCAGATGTACATCGAATCCGCCTCGCTTTTGCAGAGTGCTCGTATATAGGTAGTGGCTTGTTTTTGGTTAAATCTTATAGATAAAAGGAATAGTACGTCTTACATAGTGATGCGTCCCCGGTGAGCAGAGTCAACCTGCACATCAGATATAGTGTGAGTGGGCAATTCCTGCATGCTTCCGGTATATTATCCAATATATGCTGTGCTGTAGAAGGGTTATACCCCTCCAAGACACAGAGAGCCAATTTCCTATTTCGGTATTAGCCAGGCCAGTGAAAGTGCTATTCAAGCGTACCGAAAATACTTGGCTTCCACATCTGGGGTCTTCTGGAATATGGAATGCTTCAGAACGAATCGACACCATTTTTCGGCAATGGAAGTAGACCCTTTTGATAACATCGTGTCGATATACTTCCAGATGAGCTGGTCTTGTCAATACCTGAAGTATATGCCACCGGTCATAACATACAATCAGAGAAGCTTGAGTTGCGTTTCCACTTGATTTATTCAAGCCGTACTCTGCCAGTACTTGTGCTGCTGCTTCAGCATGATCAGGGGAATGGTCTTCGTTGGAGGTGGTGTTTGTCAGAGTCCATACGACGGAGACGAAAATCTTCTCCATCCACTGATCTTTGGAATCGATACCAAGGGTAGCTAGTTTATTCAGAAACTGCTTACAGGATTGGACAAAGATCTCTGGACTGAATGATGTTATTTTGAAAGGCAGGCGTAAACTAGAGACTGAAATTTACCTCGAGCTTCCGACTTTCGTGATGTAGTAGTAGACTCTGTAGCCAACCTTTAGATAGGGGTCAATGTGGTGCAATATCACTCACATTTTTATACTTGTATCACTACTACCCATTCCCTTAATAGAATTTTCGAGGGCTGAATTCGGATGAGTACTTTGTTACCTCAATAACATGCGTAGTTCCGACTGACTTTCAAAGTACTCCGCATTGTACTCGCTCTTCTTGTTGAGGATTTCGAGGGAGAGGATTAAAACAGGGAAGGAATTGCCATACTCCTACATTGTGATTAGAGTCATGATATACTCAGATATTGGAGCATACGGTTATCAGAAAGCTTAGAGCTCTTTGAAGCTGGCTCTCGGAGGATGCCGTAGTAAGGTGAAGATTAGAACGTGCTGCTACAGTTAGACCAGGACTCATAGGAAATTTGAAAGTAGACATCCTCACCATAAGCATGAAAAACCAACAGCTTCTTATCTTTTAATCCTGGCCCATCCCCGGGCCATAACTCACACACTGTCAACGCTCTGCCCAGCCATGTTGTCGCTGTATCATACTGGCACTTTCGCAGTGCTGCTTCTCCAATACTGTAGCATGTGTCTACAACCACTTTTTGTTGCTCTGTGGACTTTGATTCTGGAGCCTTCGAGAATAGATGATCTGCGATGTCTGGCCGCTCCTGTGACCAAGCCTATTATTTGCTTGTTAGATGTATCCAGTTTCCGTAGGCGTGGCTGCATACCAGATATATCCGTAGCATATAGTATTCAATGGTAAAAATTTCAAGCTTGACCATGTCGGTCTCGACTCTAGACGACCCCATCAGGTCTAATCGCGCGGCAGCTGATTCCATGATATTCTGACTTAGGTCGGTAAGGCCGTGCTCTAAGTGTCTCATTAGTATGTTGTCCCAAAAACCAACCCACAACAACATATACCAGTACATGTCTTGGCTGCTTTGAATGCAAGTTCGAGACTTCGGTAATTTCCTGGACCACGAATGACAAGAAATTAAGCCCGTTCTGTGAGCAGGAAGCTCGCATATGTAATGGGATATTCTCACCAGCGCCTGTTTTAGGTGCCGCTGCCTCTAGCATCGCATAGGCTAGAGCTTTCACTGAGGAAGCTTTAGCACATGTAATTGCTTGAAACACCGCCATCCATGATAATACCTTTACAAAGAAACACGGTTCCAGTACTCTCTTCAGAAGCCTTCATCTGCAATGCGCGCATGTTCCAAAGATTTGTTCCTTCGTTGTCTAGCTGCCGGCGGATCGACTTGGATGCAGCGTCTGGCAAAAGTGGAAGGCATGGTAAGGTTCTCTCGAGCAATTCTTGAGTTTCTCTGCTCGGAGATAGATTGTCCGAAGCGTCATTCTGCGTGAGTTGATCCTGGAGGTCTATGGCTAGAGCTAGAACGTGAGTTGGATGGCATTAGTATGCGGCCTGTTAACGGACACTGCGTATACTCGCCTACCTAGTACAGCCTGTGCTTGGTCTTTGGGCTTGGCAGAATCATTTACTGCCATGGTGGTAAAGTAGCTTTGTCGGAATGAAAGTTTGAGGATCAGAGGATAAAATCAATTGAGTTTGGGTACTCGAAGAAGCTCGTGGGGAGGGTGAGCACATGATCACCCCTCCAGATGTAGATACACACAGGGCACATACATAGTAAAACATGAAAAGCAGGCCTCAACTGAAACTCGCCAGAATTCCTGAGGCAAAACATGTTGAAAACAAACAATTTCAGGTTGATAAAAATATGATACAACAGTTTGTAGTTGTAATGGTATATACAGAATTCCACATGTAGGGTCAAAAGCAGGCGTAACCCTTGAGAAATAAAGACAAGCAACCCGATATCCGATGAAAGTACCTAAAGGGTCCCGTATAACGCCGATTAGAATTGACAGTTGCCCAAATCATTTTTTTCGTTGCGAAGGTAGGAAGTTTCCGACAATCAGAGACGGACTATAATCAAATAAGTTAGTATAGCACGTCGCACTCGCCCGTTCTGCATCACTTACATGTTATGATTATCTCTTCGGATAGTGAATGAGAAACAGCACGGTATTCCTTCGTTAGGGGAAGTAGAATTTGGGTTCTTCAAGGTACAGCTCGTGAGCATGGCTTTTTGGGTATTGTCGAAAGCGATGGCGCCAAACTTCTCCCAGTAGCTCACAAGTTGGTCTTCCACGATAATCTCATGGATTGCTAGTTTGCCCTGTCATGTAATAAGTGGTTAGAGTCATGCCTAAAAGATGCCCGGTTGCATTTGGAATAACATACGTCTCTGAGAACCTCGATAGGAACGCCGATAAGCTCAGCCATTTCTTTATTACCTCGGAAAATTTCACCCGTTCGTCTCCAGCAGCAGGCAGGTATCGCCATACTCGCAAAAACGCGGTCATATTCCATCAAGCTGCGCTCGAACCACATCTCAACCAGGATAAGTTCAATATCCGTCAGGCTCTGCATCCTCTCACGGAACTTGGGCCGGAATTTGTCCAGTTGCCGGAGGATCTTTTGCCGCGAGGCTTGCTGTAAGTGTTTCTCCATATATGAGTTGAGTCTTGCATAACCTTTCACGTAATTGAACGGTCTTAGAAGACCTGCGTCGTATTTCGCTTTGAGAAGCTTGTTCATCCGCTCTTCTGGAGGATCAGACCCTGAGGGGTCCGCTGCCGTCATATAGTACGTTTCCCTTGCTTTATCGTTCCCAATGATGCCTGACCCTGAAGGGTCACCCTGGTTTGCTGTATTTTGCGGCGGACCCAGGGGCTGAGATTGTTGAAGTAGCGATGTATTTGGGCCTCCGAGCACAGACATGGAGTTGATCAACGTTGGGTCAGAATACATTCTCTGCATGTCGTCATTCTGGAAGATGCCTCCATCGTCAAGCAAGCTGTTGCTGAGAAAGTCACCTAGAAGGTTATACTCGTTCGTAACTTCGGGCGCATTGAACATATAAGATGGGTGAAATGTATGCATGTCTTGAAATTGGCTTTGGCCCCCTACCCAGTCATTGTATCCAAGAACTGCGCAGTTATTAGCAAGACACCAAAGTAAAGGAGATGTGAAAATGGATAAAAAGCTTACGCTGTTGCTGAGATGTGACACCCAGATTTTGGCCTGTAGAAGAGGACATGGGCCCAGGTTGCACCGCATTCATAGGGGACGACGTAAGGCCCAAGGTTCCATCGGCCAGGATCTGCTGACCTGCAGCATCTTGGATATCGACCTTCCTGGGCATGGAGTGAACATTCGGGTATTCGTTATTTGAAGAACCCTCTTCGTCTGCAGCAGACTGTTCGTGCTCGCTGCGCGCTCGTTTCGATGGCTCTCTCGGTTCGTCATGGCACAGGTGTCCGATATTGCGTTTTATACATCGAGTGCACGGTCGCTCCTTCATTCGCGGGAAAATAAAAGTCAGTAACGATTCGTCCTCTCCCAGATGCCATCCTGCAATACGTTTCACAAAGACTCGTGCGGATATAATTCAGGGTAGGTCTTACCGAATCGCAAGTCATATGCTGTAACACGTGAGCAAGTAACCTGCCGTCAGCAAATGGGTTCCAATGAAGATCTGGGTCGGAGGAAAGTTTGAGACGACCCGAGCCTGTATTTCTTTTCCTCGTCCCAATGATAGAGGGTGTAGAGGGTTATGAAAAGTGAAGGGAATGAAGGTAGACGCCGTCCTCCCACGGGGCAATGAGCTTACCGATCGCCTACAATAGACGCATGCTGCAAGCGTGGTAACCTGATTAGCAACGTGGTCTAGAAGCCATAGCAGAGGAAGGCAGACGTAGGGAACCGCTGCTGTGGCCCTGCTGGATGTAAGTTCTTACCATGATTGACCTTGCGCCGCTTCTTCGGGCTGGCACGAGCCCCCGCAGCAGCACCTTCGGGTTTCGAGGCTGGCGACGTTTGCGCTTTATCTTTGGCGTTTGAGTCGGCTTTGCCGACTGTGCTTCCATCTACCATCTTGCTAGGGGTCGTATTCTCGGCCGTTCCATTGGAGGTATTCTGGTCTGGGCCTGGACCCGTTTGCGCAGTGGTTTTCTCCGTCATTGACTGCGAAGCGCAAAGCTGTTGCGCAGAGACCGGCTCGCTGCTGTGGGCGCTGATCGGTCGGAACACAAAAGGCGAAAGTGAAATGGGCACTTGCAGGCACCGACGTGGGTTGAACGAAGAAGGACACGAACAACCATCGGTTCAGCTGCACTAACGAGCGCGAAGCTGGAGATACATGCGACCACACTTTTCCCCCGCTGATGGAGCGGGACTTCAAAGTGTGGCAGTACGTAACTAACTAGTAGTGGTGACTCAGGCAGTGACTTGGGACTTGGAGGCAGTGGCTCGGCAGCCAAGATCAAGTCCCGGTCTTCTCCGCATTGGGAGCGCCGCCTTCTTAAACCGGGCCAGCAGACGGTCCGCCGTGATTCAACCTCGGAAAGCTCTCCGATTCCTGTTATTGCTCATGTGCAGCCAGATACCTCGGTTTACAATTATCTATATATCAGGCCTCAGAGTCTGAGCCCATACTTGTATTTCTCGAGTATACGTAACAACGGTTGGAAGTTGTCTCAAATGTTCTGCCCTCCATCACGGCCCGGGAGCACAGGACGAGATCCGCTGGGCCACCTTGGGCCAAAGCTAAAGCTACCCAATACAATAATAACGCTTACTCAACCAGAATCTCGACATTGCCAGCGCACTCCAATCAGGGCAATGATCCCACAGGGACAAGAAACCGGCTCGTGCCCGTTTCCATTGGTAGCCTAGATCAATGGTGGGGTTTCATGTCGCTGCATGTTTGCGACGCGGTGTATTAGGTACTTTCCGTGCAAGCCCACACAGCGTATGGTTCCTGTGCGCGTACCCTGCTGTTGCACATCGTAGTTTTTCCAGTGAATGACACCTCTGCTGCCCCAGCCCGTTGACGCTCGAGCGTATGAATAATGAGCGGTCCCGAATAAACTATCTCGATTTTAAACCATCGCGACAGCCCTCATATCAAGTAAACGAACAATAAAGTCTGTTATCCAGTCAATACTACTGGGTAACGTTATCCGTCGCCAAATTCAGTCATTGGGCATATCTGCTAGGCTCAGCGCGGTCTGAGACCGTGTAATAGCATCCTTCAGTCCAACGAGAGGAGCGGTATTGCTCTGCATGGACTTCAGGTGGCTGTTCAATTGCCTGAGTAAACCGGACACTTCGGGGTCGGCTTCGAGCTAGATGGGGAGGACGAGTCAGTAAATCGCGCATACCCGAAGGTTCAAGCTCTTACCTCACTGAATCCCAACTGCGAGTTCTTCGGGTTGGAAAGGGTAAACTCGAATGGGGCTCTGATTTGTATACCAGGACTGTCCTCGACCTGTCGTAGGACGGGGTGTTCCTATCATTGATGAGCCGTAGTTCTAGTATGTTCAGCCGCTGTAGGCAACATACATTCTTCATTTGCCGCTTTCGTTCAGTCCCAGCGCGTTTTGCGTTCTTCTCTATTTCCTGCAGTTGCTTTGTTTCCTTTGCAAGAAGCGCCTCCTCCTTTGTAATCTCGTTATTCAGCAGATCGATGCTATCGTTCATTGTCGAGAGCGAGGTCTCGAGCGCGCTCTAATCGGGCGAGTCAGCATTACCGCACTCTAGAGTTAAGTTAAGACAGAGACGTACATGTTCCTTAAGAGCCGCTTCGTACTCGAAAACCGAATCTTTCGTCAAGGGAGGAAATGGCATCCGAGGTAGTCGCTTTCCAAGACTATAGCAGCCACATAGCAATTAGACACATATCTACACATTATCGTGCGCGTAGGAACGTACTTCTTCACTACAGCTTGAACAGCTGCCTGAGCTTCGTAGCGTTTTCGGTCATTCTGTTGCCGGACGATGACAGGGCGCTCCAAGGCGCGAAACATATCGCGGATTTTATCTTGCGTCGGCTCAGGGAGTGTTGACCATTTCGAGTTGATTGTTCTTTCGGATATGTGTCGCACATGAGGCTTCAAGTGGGCGTATTGTTTCTTGCGCCTGGTAGTCTGGCCCTGGTCGGGTGCATCATTAGAACGCTTTCGTTTAGGCGGCATCACGAAAAGTCTAAAGGTTGCAGAGCGAATCAAAAGTGTCTATATTCGAAAGAAGAAGATTTGTCACTGATGATAATACCACAGGCGCCTGAACTTGTCACAGGTTGTTGCAGCTGGAGGCTGTTGATTGTTGCTCTCACAGACGCGCCAAGCATCAATAGCCTTAAGTCACATGCATATCCAACATCACTTCCACTAAACTGCTTTGGAATCCAGGGTCAGCTCGGGTAAGGGTAAGTCAACACCATGACCAGTTCTGCCTAGTCTCATCGTTATCAGCGGTTTTCACATGTCCATCTCCAAACCTGAGGAATGAGGGGCGATCAAGATCTTATAGATGATGTCATGGTATTCTTTTCTATGCATCAAAACATTATCATTTAGTCCACGTTGAGCGTGGAGTCTGGCAAACGCCACAAGTAGTAGGTTATATATCAATACACGGACAGACGAATTTGAACAAAAAACATAGGTATCATATCCCAAGACATAATTGTGACAATGTAAACGCCTATAATCCCCAAGTGCAACCCGCGTCAAGCCAGACCGCTAAACCGCTTCCATTAAGTCAAACAAGATCGTGTTGTCAAAATGACGGTAATGAGAAGATCTCTCATCGCGGCATCACTAGGCCGTTCATAGACTTCAGTTCTGCAAGCTGTGTCTTCAGCGCATTGTTACCGCGTATAACATCCTCCAACCAGTCGGCGGCCTGGGTGAGCATCGCACTTTTGCTGAAGCCACCACCTCTTAACCCGGGAACAAGTATGCATAGGTCCTCGAACCCCTGTCTGATAAGATTCCGTCGTTTTTGTTCTGAAAGAATATGGTTGCTTCGTTTCTGTTCTTCCGTCAAGTTTTCTCGCGGAGGTTTTGAGCTGTGCGAGCCTCTCGCCTTTCGGATCGTATCGGTAGAGAGCCGTCTACCAGCACCCTTTGTGCGTTTTGACCGGTGTCGGGGAGAGTCTTCATCAGAAACATCATCGTTCTCTTCTTTAATTGATAATCTCTGTTTTTTCTTCGGGTGTGACGAGTCTTCTACAGTGTCACCGTAGTCTTTCTTTAGTCCATTAATATGATTGACCGCGGGTGTATCTGCCCACGGGACAGCGTGATGGTTCATTGTCCGATCTGGTGTGGGTGCTCGCGTATTGGCAGCGCTGCTTTGAGGCTCGAGACATTCCAGATTTTGTATTAATTCCTTTGTCCGTTGTTCTTCGCTAGGATGCTCGGGAGGGGCCACATATCCCTGGTCCATGAAACTAGAATCAGATCCCCAGTGAAGTGGTCGGACTTTGGTAGATAATTGTTGTTCCGGGGATATGGGCTGATGTACATCAAAGAACATCTGTGGTGTATGGAACCCGACAGGTAAATGCGTCTGAGAAGTTGTGCTGGGCCGCCTGGCGGGCGGATGACCATTTTGCTGCCGTTGTTTTCCATTTCCCTTGAGTTGTTGGTAATCGACATTGGAGAAAGCAAGCGGTTGGCTCCCAAAATTGGTGTTAATCTCGGGGCCATTTACTCCGTTGGGGTAGATCATAGAAGCTGCAGCCATGATGTCTGGATTTGAATGCTCGGGGATAACTCCGAGGGATTTTTCGACACTTTGGTGAGGGAACGGTGGTTGAGGGAGAGATGTTGTAGAGCCCTCAAACGTTGGTGGCAGCTCATTCGACCAGTCAAAGCCTGACAAGCCATGAGACTTGTTCGTGTCATCTTGAGGCCCCGTCAGCCAGAAGTCGTTAGCGAAAGGATTGGCGTCTAGCGTTGTGAGGAAGTTATCAAGCATATTCGTTTCGTTGACATCAAGCAGCGCTGGCCCGAGGGGTGAGGCAGGAGCGGGTTCGCAGGGTGTATCTTCAGGGAAAGAATCTGCCAATCAATTAACTGGGTTAGAACTGACATGTCTCAACCTTGAAATGGAGAGGACTCACAGCCAAACGGAAGCGCTGGATTATTGCGCCCATTCCGATCCTGGGCGCCGTTTGGGGTATTGATGCTCATCATTGTGATTTTGACTATCTGGCACGATAGGTGCGATATGTTTGGAAGGCAGTATCTCAATTATGGTTCACCGGCATCGAGTTGTGCAGGTAGCGAGCGGCATAGACAAGGCCGATCTCAGCACAACTTGGACCGCAAGATATCACAGACACTGCAGCTGCTTCCTTATGCGCCGTGAGAAAATACCCTCAAGAAGTTGAGATGACTCGAAACTCAAGGTCGACGTCGACCGATGGACAGTGCACTGCGCAAGGAGTCAATTTGTTTTTTGTGTATCCCCCAAAAGGTCGAGTGGTAGTCCGGGGAGTAGAGTATGGAAGTGTAGAAAAAGTGAGGAAAGTGACACTCGAGGGTCGCTTCGGAAGTTCAAGACAAGGAAATTATAACACGGGGCCAGATCCACCGCAACAAGCGCACATCCCCCGCATTCAATCTAGGTGCACCGGAAAGATGACGACGAAAGCTGAAGATACAGGCGTTGATAGCGGAGCGAGCATGGCCCGTCGGCTCGTGGTGGTTGCTGGAAGGATCACATGCAAAAGACTCGCAGAGAGAGGTCGCGTGGGTACTGGGAATACCGAAATTACGAGATTTCCCCACCAGATCTGGCTGTCACAACGTATCAGCCTGTTCTGGGTGCGCTCGGACGAACTTCCAACGTAGGAAGAAGTTAAGCCCAAAAGGAGAATCCCTTGCGAGCTTCCAGGCTCTTCATTCCCCCCGTCCAATTGACGCCTCTGTGGCTCGACCATCGTTCTTAATTCTCCCAAGGGCGCCGCTTCCCTGGTTTTTGCTTTTTTTGCTGCTATTCATCGCGTCTGAGTCGACTCAGAAAGTGTCTTTCCGTGGCACGACGGTCCGCTACCGAATTGGACTTGTCCCGTTCTATCCAAGACTCCGGAGTACGACGCCTGTCCCAGCCCCACTGCATCGCTCGTAAGGGACTTTACTGGGTGTACCTGACATTCTGCAGCTCCAGATCTTTGGCGAGACCTGTGGACTGCGAGGGCTATCGCGGAGAACTACCCCTGAACCAATAATCTATCCTTGAAAATTGGCCATAACGGCCACTGTTTTCTCGTCCGGGACCGAGGCGACGTCGGCTTGCGTCGCACCGCAGCACGGCTGATCATACCGAAGGATCTCCCCCCCAAATTGGCGACACCCTAGCGCCAGCTCCAGTTAATTGCCTGGTTCTGTAAACGTATGGAGTAAATCCCTCGGATATTGCACTGTTTTACCTTTTTCCAGAACTTGGTGCTCGCAGCCAACAGTTGTCTTGGAACCGCCCGGTTGCCGACGTTGTGTCAGAGAGCTGCACGGATCTGCTCAGCTGTACGACTCGGTCTTGTATGATGATTGGGGTTTGAAGATTTTCGCGAAGCGTTCTAACCTCCAGGCCATAGGCTGATATATTGCAACTGTATTCAATTTTGGCAGCTACTGTCATGAACTGAGCACTCGAACCACGATGGATCTTGCTGCGCTCACTCGCAGGCGCCATCGAACTACGCAGCTACTCCAGCCGTAAGTACTACCTTCCGTGGCAGCTGTGTAACTTCTATGCAACCTGAAGTGCACATAGCCATACTACCGGCTCGAGAATGTTATTGATTGGTATTGAAAATCTCATCTAGAATTATACGAGCTTATGCTCTGGGGTATTTGTCTTCAACAACACCAAAAGTCATATCCTCCCTACGGCGACTATGGGGTGACAATGACTTGAGCTACCAGCAAAAGCTAGCGGAAGTATGTACTCCTTCCCGATCCCCTTCATCTTGGCTTCTTATGCAGCAACGAAAAGTGGCCATCTTCGTGGCCCTACTACATCTTGACCAGCGCTACCATTCACTTTTTTGAGTATTGTGTGGAAATTAAATATTAATTTATTCGCGTACACAGTTACTCCGGACGTTAACTTGTACATTTCGGCTGGAAAGCTTCCCGACTTTTTGTGCCGCACTTGTTGGGGGCTCGACTTTGCTTCCGCTACTGACTTTGAGAGCGCTGCAGACTGCATGCCGTAGACTTGGCTCAAATTCCAAGAGTCTAAGTTCTCGGGGAGCCTCTCGATTGATCCAATTGGCTGCGACATTCATATCTGCATGGTTCAGTTTCCAGATTCTGAATCACAAACCGGTCAATTTGCAAAAGGTGTACAGAGAGGTCCAGGATGGGAGAGTTCACAAAACAATTGTTAACCAGCCGAGACCTCGATTCGCTGGGAGAACCTTGGATCTCACGCTTTTTACTCTTGTTAGAGCCCTTGATTCTCTAACCTGCATTTCTTGGGGCTGGGGTCAAAAGAGATGGAAAGGCAACGCCCACTGGACTTTGGCGGGCTCAATCATCCCTGGGCTTACGGACTCTGCCGTCTTTGCTGCTAGTGCGGCAGTGGTGATGTGGGCTTGGTTTTATTCCCCAGATAGGCTGCCAAGGTCATATGGGAAGTGGATTGGAGAAGTGGCAAAGGTGGATGAACGGCTGATCGAGGCCCTCCGCCGTGCAAGGAGAAATGTCTTTGTTTACGGAAAAGAGACAGGACAAGCGCCATTACTGGAATCTATGTGCAGAGACTTTGGCTGGCCTATTGAATGGGGTGATCCTTCCAAGACCTCCCCAATTCCTTGTGAAATGGTACATATGGGATGTGGCCCTAATTGTGAAAAGCACGCCGTCTCTCGGTTCATGAGGACGTTCAAGTTCGCTTGCGCTACATATATTCCCCTGCAACTTGCTTTCCGTTTTCGGTCAATGAAGTCTATGGCGTCCTTCCGGCGGGCTATATCCGATGCTTTGAGGTCTTCGTCGTTCCTTGCCGCGTTCGTCACCCTATTCTACTATTCAGTCTGCCTCGCCCGGACCAGGCTGGGGCCTAGGCTATTTGATAGAAAAACGGTAACACCGCAGATGTGGGATTCTGGACTCTGTGTCGGCGCTGGATGTGCGATGTGTGGATGGAGTATACTCGTTGAGCACGCAAAGAAGCGGCAGGAGATTGCATTGTTTGTGGCACCGAGGGCCGCCGCCACTGTGCTCCCCAGATTTTATGATCAGAAGGTAGGACTTACCCGATGAACCCATTTTCCTTGCCTGTTTCGGGATGGTTGCACGGCTTGAAATGTGTCATTGCGCGTCCTACGCGTCCTTTTACTGCAACGTGCTTCAGTTCGAGGGTCCAACTCTAACTAATTGGAACTTTTATTTAGTATCAATACCGGGAGCGTGCCACGTTTGCCATGAGTGCGGCTATCCTTTTTACTTGTTTCAGGGAATGTCCCGACATGGTTCGAGGAGTTTTCGGCAGGATTGGAAGAAGTATTCTGAATTGATATGGCTCAGGCGCTTGTATTATTATACATTTGCGGGTTCTGGTGTTGGCCGGCCAACACGTGTCCGCGCTAAGCCGACTTTAATATACATGTAATAGTATGCTACATAAATAAAATCCAACCATACTTCATAAGATACTCCAAATGAGTAGACTGGAGATGAAAGGAAAAGGGCTCTGGTCTGTGCGGAGTAAATAAAGTTGAAGGCTGTTATCGATAAGGGAAATATCACGTGCAGCTAAATCCCTTGTCTGCGGCGTGCGCTGATCTTGCGATGCTTCCTTCTCCGCTGGTACCCGCACGCAATTCGAAGCTAGCCATGTTTTCTCGTCTGACGCCTTTATGGGGTGGGCTCTTATCCTCCGGGACTGCATCTTCGCGGTCTGCATTTATGCAGGCTAGGAGTGTAGAGGCAGGCCGGAGGTATTTCACCCGCAATTCATGTCTAAATCAATCGTCCTCGACGGCACCATTCAATACCCCCCAGTCGCAAAAGCGTAATGCGTCCACAATGTGCGTTCAGGTCGAGATTTTAGGGCCATATACTAATATGTAGCAGGTATTACACAATCAGCATAATCCTCGGCACAGTTTCCCTCGCATACGGTTCCGTCCCGCTATACAAGATGGTCCGTCGTCCCATATCAATCGCTCCCCGCAACCTCTTGAAAACCCCGCGAGTGGTACAACTACTGAACTTAGTCTCTGCAGATATGTCAACAAACCGGCTGGAATGGCCAGCCCGTTCTTACGCACCGCGCAGGTGACGGCGACACATCATCCCGCGTCACGCCAGTGACTGACTCTCGTCGGCTGCGGATTACATTCAATGGTTCGGTATCAGATGTACTACCTTGGAAATTCACACCGCAGCAGCGCGAAGTCCGAGTTCTTCCCGGAGAGACAGCGCTTGCATTTTACACGGCCACGAATAAGGGACCGACGGACATTATTGGGGTTGCAACGTATAGTGTTACGCCGGGCCAAGTTGCGCCTTACTTCAGCAAGATTCAGTGTTTTTGTTTCGAGGAGCAGAAACTGAATGCTGGGGAGTCGGTAGATATGCCGGTGTTCTTCTTCATTGATCCAGACTTCGTAACAGATCCGGCGATGAAGGGCATCGATACGATTACGCTCTCTTACACGTTTTTCAGTACGTTCCTTCGCAGATCTCATAGTATTAGGAGTTGCTGACGCATAAAACAGAGGCGCGATATGATGACAATGGTGTGCTCAAGGCCATTCCGGGCAGCTAATATGCTTCGGGAAACCATAACTTGGCGAACTGGTTACATTTGGTTCCTCCGCGGATGTTTCGCAGCCGCCTATGAGGCTGAAGTGTAACCGGCGATGGTACGTCTAGTTGGCTGAACATACGGCAGCCGTATTCATCTCGATAACTTCGACTTCCTCGAAGAATAACTTACCTCCCTCCTCCAAAACAAGTATATGAATGTACAATAGCAAGCAGGATTGGCGTTTTTGGGATTTGTATCATAGCATACATATGTATATACTACAATGGTCGATTTGCTTTGTCACGCAGATGCTGTAGATCATGCCTAAATTGATACTAATTGGCAGATATCATCATGGATATACTTGCTGTTTTGGTGACCGGAAAGTATAGATCGCTCGTGAGCCCGCTCCACGCTCAACTGAGCACTCATCTGATCAGATAACTCGGTAGAAATCCTCCGCGGTGTATTCTGCATAGGTTTGCGCCTATCTCAGCCACTTTTCTGCATTTTCAGAAGTAATTTCTGGCCGCTCACATTGCTTCTATTTTTGCATATGAATCGTGCGGAACAGGCGTTGAACTGTACGTACTGAAGGGCCGCTTTGTACGGCTTCAGAAAGCTCACGCATTTTTATATTTTGATCTTGCTTAATAAGATCCAGTAAGTGTTGTTGATCTTCTGTAGAGATTATTTTTGGCCGTCCAGAGCGTGGGGAAGTCTCCTGGTTCTTTCGATTATTCTCGCGCTGAATTGTGGAGCGAATTGTTGAGTATGGGATATAAGGATATCGCTGGTGGATCATTGTATATTTCCATCCAAGCGACTTCAGTTCACAGAGCCTCGCTCGAATATCTGGTGTTAATTCCTTGCCTCGTCGTCCCATGGTGTTGGTGTTGGTATAGCTTCACCAACACGCTGAGATATCTACGCGTTGTTTTGGCTGGCAGAATAGCTTCAACTAGGCTTAATTAGGAGGCGGTTGAACACTAGTGCTTATTGTGGATTTCTTGGCATGGCGAATACTTTTGTCACCTCACTGTAGACTGGATCCCGCCACATACTACCCAAGTATCTGTATCTGCAGGAATATACAACGTCAAATATATAACAGGCATTCCTTTTAACAGTAAGATACCCACTTGGTGTATCAATTTGCCCCGTAGATTATTCTTAGTGCTTACAGAGTACTCTTGTACTGAACTCATTCATTTACTCGAACTGCCAGCCAGCCTAGCAACCAGAGCCCAAACATTCTTATCGATAAGCCCGTTCCACATCAAAAACCAACGGCCTCGCCCTACCTGACCTTAACAAACCCACCAAAATCCTTCTTATTTGAGGATCCGAGGGGGAAAACAATAATTACAAAAAAGTAACATATATAATGTCACCGCAAACATCAAGCGCCTCAAATCACCTAAAATTTGACCCCTGGAACTCCGCCTCAACTGGCCACCAACGCGGCGAATCAAACCCGGGTACAGCATGGCAGCGCACCCGGGAAGCAAAGCTCGCCCAGCAGCTGCGTACGGGAGACTGCACGATAAACCCATTTGCATATGACGATGCGCAAGAAAATTTTTATGAGAAGGGAGAGTGGGAGTGGGATTGGGGCGGCGATGCCAAGGGAGGAAGAGGTGGTTCTGGTGGGAGGAGGAGTAGGCCTCCTGGGAGAGCTGGGGTTGGGCCGGATTCAAAGCAAAGGGATATTAGGAGTATGATGAAGATAAGGAAGACTGGGGGTTCGGGTGGTTCTTTGCGGTTGGATCGCAAGGCTGTGACTGTATTATCTCTGCCAGCTTCGACTCAGATTCCCGGGCCAGTGCACACGCCGGCGTCAACACCAAACGAAAAGCACCCGGAAGAGTCTGAAGCTAGAATGGACCAAACACCCGGCGCAGTCGGTGGAAACGACAGTGCCGCCTCACTCAACCACAAATCAATACCCGAACAACCACAAGTAAAGTGTAGCAATGACGGCGGCGTCGAATCGACCATGTTTCGCGGGGCAACAATCTATATAAACGGACAAACGGCGCCTTTAATATCTGACCACAAGCTCAAGGGATTGCTCGTCGCCCACGGTGCAACATTATCCCTATCCCTGTCTCGGCGGGTAACGCATGTTATCATCGGGAAACCGAATTTGGGGCCCGGGCGCGGCGGAGCTGGGGGTGGGTTGGCTGCTGGGAAGATTCAGAAAGAGATCCAGAGGGGTGGTTGGAGGGGGATGAGAATTGTTGGTGTCGAGTGGTATGTTTACTTCTTCCCCTTTTACTTGAAGTTCGCTCTAGGGTCATACTTCGTGTTGGGTGTGAAAGCTAATGCTTGATGAATAGGGTATTGGAGAGCGTGAAGACTGGGAAAAGACTCCCTGAGACGAGGTTCGCAGTTAACTTGTCTAATCAAAGAAGCGTGCTGGGCTTTATGTAGCGATATTTGCTTTTCGGTTAGGGTTGGAGGTTTCCTTTTTCTGCTTATGCTGATATTTATGTTTATTAAGTCTAAGATACCCTCATATCTCATTATTATGTCATATTCATACATTATCATATACATCATATCATGTTTGTGCTTCATGATCCAAATCCTTTGCTTCCCCCGCTACTTGTCGAATCGTGTCGGCGCCATCCACTCTGTCTCCGTGGAATAGGTAAGAGCGACCCTATGCTGCTCTCTGAGTGTTGTGGCGGTTGCGGCGGTTGTTGATCCGTCTCCGCATGAGAGTGCAGGTCCAATTCCGACTCGTTATCGGGTAGCGGAGGCAACGGGTTCACGCGGAGTTTCGGAGGGTAGAGAGATGCATGCGAAACTGCGCGTTGCCCAGAGGGTAGGCGATCTTGCGGTTCGTGGTCATAGTCATTGTGGTCATAGTCATTGTGGTCGTAGTGGTTGTTGTCATAATTGTCATGGCTGCTTTGTGAGCCCGATCGTTCAAGCTTTTCGTTCATGTATTCTGCGACTGTGTCACCCTGGACAAGTCCGAGGTGTTCCTCTTCAGAAGTCATATTCCGTTCATGGCCGCGGCGGAGAATGCCACGGGGACTGCGCAATGGGCTCCGCGGCGGCTCGGCTGGTGATTTGATCTTGTTGAAGATATTGTGGAACGAGAAGTTACGATGTATTGGTGGTGTTGGGGCAGTTAACCGGCGTTGATCTTCGTGTTGATCTTCATCTGCCCATGAGATGGTTCGAGGGCGGTTCGACCCTGGGTAGCTGGTGTCGATATTCCTCGAGTCTGACTCCGGTACAGGTTCAGGAGTGGGATTGTGGTCATCGGGTACTGGTCTCCAGGGGGAATTCATGATGCTAGAAGTCCGTGATCGGATCTCATTCATGAACGAATTCACGCTAGGAGTTGACTCTGCATCTCCTGACCAATCCTCCGGAAAGCGGGACATTCCAAGTGGCGGTAATGGAGTGGGTGTGCGTCGTTGAGACTTCTCACTGAGGACGGTCTTGCGCCTACGCAGCCCATCCCATTCGATGACCTCGTTATCGGCTGGTGGCTTAAGGTCGTCTTCATTCCTTTCGTTAAAATAGCGGCGTGCTTCCTCGGCCTCGACGTTACGGCGTGGAGTTGATAAGCGGCGAATGATGGCCGCTGTTCCACGGATGGCATCGGCCTTTGGTTCAGATTCAGGTTCTTCCTGGGTTGCAACTTCTCGGATTTGATCAAGATCGCCTTTGAAAACGGCGGCATCTGGTACATCTTTGGCGGACTTGGAGAGCTGCAATAATACAACACCTGCACAGATTTGCAGGAAGCCAAGAATAACCGTAGCAATTTGCATGCCTGACCCTTTGAAGCCCCGGAAGAGGATGGCGGAAGAGATAATTGTAGAGCTGGTGAAAAATACGTAATAGGTGGGGGTGACCAGAGCAGCGTTGAAGATGTTTAGTGCTTTCTGTTTCTTGTTAGCATAGTTCATCATGGATTGGGAAAAGAGCACTCACATTGAGGTAGACGATCTCGGTCAATAAGGTTGCAATCACAAATACAAGTAGAACATACATAAACCACTCTTTGAATTGAGATTCACCATTGATCTGGGCAAGAAATGCCGCCCCCAAGCCCTGAGTAGCCACCACACTCAAGCCTCCGATCAAACTGCAGATGCTGATGTAGACGAACATGCTCCGCTTCCCGTATCGCGGCCCGGCCCATATAGCGGTCGCTGCGCATGCCACAATGATAACCCCGGCATATGACAGAAACCCAGGCGCTATGACATAGCCTTTCATTTCCTGGATGTCGGCGACGGACGATTGCTCTGGAGCATTTAACGCAATGACCACCGAGCCTAGAATACAGGTGAAACACCCCACTTTGCCTACAAAGCTCAGTCGCTCTTTGAGAAATATTGCAGACAGGATCGTGGTGATCACAACAGACAGGGCGCCTAGAGGTGTTACCAAGATGGCATCAACGAAAGCGTAAGCAACAAAGTTGCAAATTTCGCCGATAATCATCAGCGTCATCCCCGACCACCACCACAGATTCTTCAAGTAGCCATATCCTTCACCTGCCTCCTCATTGTATTTGACATTCGCCCGCAGGAGCCCGACTTTCTTCAGCACGAACGAAACTCCAATAAAGACGCCAGATGCGACAGCCAATGATATTCCGATCGCTTTGTAGGCCGCTGGACGGTCACCGCCGCTGCTGACCCCGGAGCGAGCAACCAAATCCATGTCCATGGTACTGCCTGCAGTATCAAAGACCACTGTAGGATATATAGTGACCGGGAATCGAGCACGAAAGATGGGACGGTTATATATAGATCTAGGCCATGCCTGGGATCGACAAGATGAAACGGGACAGCGTTTGACGGCGGCTAGGAATGCGGGCGGGCGGACGGGCGTTATTGGCGCTCAGGAATGCAGACAAAGAGGCTGAACAGGTTGAGGAAAAGAATGAGCAGAGGAGAAAAGAAGAAATAGAAAAACGAAACAAAGAATTCAGGGGAAGAGAGCTAAGGCGAGGCAAATGGTGGAGCTGACTGCATCATGATTGATGGATGGATGGACTGTCGAGGGAGGCTGGGAGTCTGGGAAACTGCGCGACCCACCATCATCGTCCTCGGTGCTGGTCTGCCGTCTTTCGATATTAGCGTCCATTATTAGATGGCAGACAGATAAATTCCACGGGATTTGTATGGGACCCGGACCATTGGTTTCGAAGATAACCTTGAGACCAGATGTTGGCGAACCGTGGAATGGCACATGGCCCCAAACAACATCGGTCTGGATTTCCGCCCTGGTTCTACACCCACTTCGTTTCTAATTTCATCCACGACTCTTCTTAATTTAGAAATTAACGGATACTATTCAGCTGCAGGCATAGTTGCCAAAGAGTGAATTTAAATCAGACGAACCGAAATCCCCAGCGAAAGTAGTTGTCCACCATTTATTCTGTCTTTGATAGATCTTGCGGCGGACTCAGACCTTCAAAGTGCCAGCAGACAGCCTTGAGAAGGTTACATCAGATCCAGAGCGCTAACGTGCCGCCGCTGATACGAACAAAAACCATGGATCTCACTTCTGGGTCGTCGTCATCTTCGATACTAATAAACCAATGTCACCACTGAGGGGAAACACCGAGAGCTCATAACTTAGGGCTAAGCATCCTGCGGCGGATTCTCCGTCCGTGGCCCAGAGCCCAAGCCCGATCAGACCTCTCTAAGTCTTTCTTCGGTTAGTTGGAGGGTCTGGAGGGTCTGCTGGCTGATCGCAGAATAGCCCGATCGTTGAGGGAGCAACGCTTGCAGACAAGAACTGAAGAGAGCATTACTCCGTCTCCGTACTGATTTAGATGTATGCGATTGTTGATGAAGAGAAGTAGTACAGAGTAATAGAGTACACTTTGACATCGGCAAGGGGCATTGATCTTACGATCTTGTTTCATTCCGGCCACGTGCATCCCTTGGGCGGTGCATATAGTTATGTCCATAAGTAATGTGTTAGTAATATGCATAATTTCCAATTAAGCTCGCGTCACGAGCCGACGCGTCGAGCTCCAAGTTTAGTGATTTCGTGAGAGCTGTGCCTGGATTCGAGAGCTGCCAAAACGCTCGACATCACAACCTCGGGTCTTAAGATAGGACATCGCAGCTAAAAACATGGCTTTACTCGTCGATAAGCTGCGGCCACGATCGCTTGATACGCTCTCATACCACCATGAGCTCTCCGCACGATTAAGGTCTTTGGTATGGAAATTGACCATCTGTTTGAGACCAAGCTCTAACTTATTCGCTCCCCATTTCAGGCCCAAAGTGGCGACTTCCCACATCTTCTCATGTACGGACCATCCGGTGCAGGCAAAAAAACTCGCACAATTGCCACCCTAAAAGAACTCTACGGCCCCGGTGTCGAGAGAATCAAGATCGACAACCGAGTCTTCCAAACAACAAGCAACCGAAAGCTCGAATTTAACATAGTCTCCTCCGTAAACCACCTCGAAATCACGCCGTCAGACGTAGGCAACTACGATCGTGTCGTTGTCCAGGAACTCCTCAAGGAAATCGCCCAAACACAGCAAGTCGATCTCACAGCGAAACATCGGTTCAAAGTTGTGGTTATCAACGAGGCGGACCACTTGACACGCGATGCGCAAGCTGCGCTCAGACGGACAATGGAGAAATACAGCCCTAATCTGAGATTGATTCTCTTAGCGAACAGCACGTCGAACATCATCGCTCCTATCCGCTCGCGGACTCTGCTGGTTAGGGTTGCGGCACCGAGCGAGGAGGATATTTGTACTGTTTTGGGCAATGCTGCGAAGAGGGAGGGGTGGAACGAGGCTCCGGGACTGAATAAACGCATCGCAAACGAGAGTGGCCGAAACCTTCGGCGCGCGCTGCTCATGTTTGAAGCCATTTATGCTCAGAGGTATGGGCCTTTGGAAGATGTCCTGGCTCCATTAAACTAACCGCGATTCCCTTCAGTGAGAAAGTAACCGACAGTACAGCGATCCCGCCACCTGACTGGGAAGCCCTTATCTCGTTGGTAGCGGACGAAATTCTCGCAGAAAGATCACCAGCCCGGTTGCTACAAGTCCGTGCTAGGCTATATGACCTTCTAACCCACTGTATACCACCTACGACGATTCTCAAGGTATGCTGACTATTTTCTGACGCAATGAGTATGTGCTAACAATATCCAGACTTTGACGTTCAAATTAATCGCCAAAGTCGACGATACGCTAAAGCCCGAAGTAATTAAGTGGTCTGCTTTCTACGAGCATAGAATCACACAGGGCTCTGTAAGAGATTCGGTTCTAGAATGAGCAAACACATAGTACTGACAAACGCAACAGAAAGTAATTTTCCACCTTGAGGCCTTTGTTGCTAAGTTTATGCGTATCTACGAAAGGTTTGCAGCCCCGCCGCCCCAAGCTATGCTCGCTTTAACTAATTGGAATTCCACGCAGTTATTTGATGGGCATGGACTTTTAGACACTAAACGCATGAAGTAGAAACAATTAATGAATGATTCACTAATGATCTTTGCATTCCGCTAATCTGTAGATTCCCACCTTTGTGTGGCTTTAACCCGCAAACCTCTTAAAGCGCCCCATACGGCAATACAGTCTCTATAATGTAGTCAACTGCCTCGCCCCGATACGTATCTTCTTCAATACTCGACCCATATCCACTAAACACCATGCTCTTACCATCCGCCCCATACACAGGCCATTCGGGAAGCGTACTATCTATTCGCAGTCATCAGAACGAGCCCTATGCAAGTACAACACACGAATGAAGAGCTTACCACCCCCAATATTCGGGTCGAGCCCATGCACAAATGAAACCCAAGCACGGCTAAGATCATACGCCAGCGCCCGGTCCCACGGATGGTCAGGAACGAGATTCGAAAAGACATAGCGCTGCTCAACGCCTGTCCCGATGCCGGCTGTTATGTTTGATGCGTCTGTGTCATGCGGGAGGTGGTTGAACCTGTATCGGTATACTGGGGCGTTAGTACTGTCGCGGTTGTTTTTGGTGAGCCATTGCGCGATCATGCGCGCAGGCCCGATTTGCACGATGTCGCCAAAAATTGAACACGCTTTTTTGTCTAGCTTCCCGGAAGTCAGGCGTGTGGAGCCGGTGTTGTAGGGGCAGCCGTGGCGCGGGTCATTGGTGTACAGGTTGAGGAGTTTGGATATGGTTGAGTTGGGGAGGAGCTTGGGTCTGTGGAAGCCTTCGGCTGTTTTTGTCATACAGAATCAGTATTGTGGTTATTTCGGCATCATTCCAATGTAGCCTACAGAGGGGGCCGCGCAATTGGGCTGTGGTATTTATTCCGGTTGGGGCTGAGTTGGTTCCTTCGTCTGTGTTTGCTGTTGTATAGAGTTAGGGCTAGCCAATCTGTTCGGCGGCGGAGAGTTGGCTACGTACTTCCGACTATCGTGGGAACTTTGACGTACTTTTCCGCTGGCAAGGCGAAGTGAATCGAGGTCTGTGAGAAGCTGCCATCAATTGATTGGCCCGTGTCGGGACCTACGCTCGAGAGAAATGTCCTGACTGGAAGCTTTCGAATACAATCGAGCTGTTCCGCAGGCGGGGCATCTGCGAACGAGGAGCAGGAGGTGTTTGTGATGATACTATCAAAAGTGTCCTGGAATGATGATGTATTAGCAGAAGTCAGTGGGAAAGCACCACCGCTTTCTAGAATCCCTGCTCGAAAGAGCCTGTCATCTCGGCCTCCATATGCCATCATGTGGGAGTAGACCGATACAGCCCCGGCACTGAATTGTTGAATTAGATATAGTCGATTGGAATGAGCAGCTGAAGATTACTGATTGACTTACGACTCCCCAGATATTGTTACTGCAGGGTTTTAGTGAATTTATGTCATGAATGTGGATGTTTGTTGGTTTATACCTTTACTAGGGTCCCCTCCAAATGCAGCAATGTTTTCTTGAATCCAATGCAACGCCAGTCGCTGATCCAACATTCCAAGATTGAGCAAACCGAGCTCTCCCATTTGCTGCCCATTCAAGAACCCAAGAGGTCCGAGTCGGTAGTTCTGCGAGCCCGTTATGAGTGTTTACCGGCGAACTCGGCCTTTTGATCGCACGCACCACTGAAACGAGCAGAATCTCTTTGTTGATTTCGGAAGATATGCGAACAATATTGGTTCCTTCGAACTTGGGATCTGCCTACTCTGTTTAATAAGATTCTCTGGTAAAATAGCAGCACGAACCGTGTATCCAGCCCGTAGTCCTCCGCCATAAAACCAGACCATCACAGGCTTGAGTGCATCGGCTTTATTCTGCCCAGCTGGACGCCATATGTTCAAGGTTAAACATCCCTCACTAGAATCCGGATTCGAGTCTATTTCTGGCCCATAGCAGGCTGACCCGAAAGACTGCGCATGAAAAGTGTTGAATGATGTGTTCAATGGTATCGCATGCCGTAGACGAAGGTCGCCTACCGGAGGTTGGGCGTAAGGAATACCTAGAAAGCGTTGTACCTGATTTCTCTCATCATTAACCCCAACAACGGTTCCATTGCGGATTTTGACAGATACGGAAGAACGCAGAGGGTCAACAGATGCGATGGCTTGTCCCAGTAGGTATGTGATAAGCAATAGCTTTGCGTTGAAAAACATGGTTTCGGCTCGCAATTGGATTCTATCCTTCCTTAATGCAGAATATCTGGCCAACTGATATTTTTGAAAAGCTTCGCATTGACCTTTGTGTTTTGAAGCTCTCTTTTAACAGCTCCCCACTGTCTCCACGCTTTCAGCCATCGCGAGTGTCCCCACCCCCGGATATTGTTCTGCGGGGGATCACTAGCAGGTAAGAAATGTCTCGGAATGCTTCAATATTCAATGGATGACTCATAACGCTGATGGCGAAGGTAGTAAAGCAGGCGTTGTCTCCACTCCCATGATGGTGCAACTGAAAGCACCTGCCGAAGTCTCGGATACGTTCGGAGGCACAGTCTTAGAGCGACACAAAGACTGTTACAAAATAAAGGAAATCAGATTTAATTGAAATTAATTGCAGATCCGAAGAAAAAAGTGTATGTTCTAGAAGTATTGGCCCTTGTCACGGTCAACTCGAAACGCGATGTAAACATTGTATGTAGCTGTCACCCTGCAATCTCCCATCACGAAGCGGCATAGTTTTTTACTTTGGAAGAGTTCTGGTGCATAATATCTTTATAGACCTAAATAGAGAGGAGGATGAATTTAGACTGAGAGCTGTTCCTCTGAGTAAAGTAACTGTGGCGAGGGCCGGTGACGACGTTGTATAGGCGTGTTGATTCACTATGGAGCCCCTCAGCGGCGAAGACGCGGGGTGGCCAATAATCCAGCGGTAATGGAAGTGAAGTATAAGCCTGTCAGGGCAGATACTGTTTGCAGTGGAATCACGCATGGTTTGCAGGCGTGTAAACAGAAGGGTCGAGAACGAGTATCGACGTCATACTTCCGTCCCCCAGCTATTTAGGTCCACTGACGACCTTCAACTCTCAGCACAACTGAAGAAGACAATTTACAAGATCTCACGATTACCTGGTTACTATTAGTACGAATTATTTGATATTACTGTGTTTGTTGTAATCCACAAAAAGTATTTACGCCATGTCTGACCGAAAACTCATGGATATTGAGCCTGGTGGCGAACAGACGCAGTAAGTTTGTAATGAGATTCCCAGTGCGATATTGACAGATGCTAACTACTGGTACAGATATGAGGGCTCTCGAGTATTCACCGTCACACCAGACAAGCAGACTGGACAGCTAGGTGGTACCGGCTCTTTCGAAACCGCTGGTCTGGCCTGACTGACGCCTGATTAGGAAATCTCCAACACACCAAGAGCCAAATGAGAACGGCGATTACGGGCGACCATAGTGAAGCAAAGGCTAAAAGACAGGAGGCCAAATTGGCGCATAAGCTCGAGCTTGGAGAAGGCACTTCTGGCATATCCGGATATACAAACAGAGGACCGGTATTTCCTTTCCCTATGAACTCCTATATGCGACACCTCTTTATGTGATAATAAAACAAAGAGAGCCCAAAGCTGATGATAATGTACATGATACTTAAGGTTGAAACCGAAGACGATGCTGCCAAGTCTAGGAGAGAACAAGGGTATGGCCCTGGTTCTGGTGTCGGCGCGTAGGTGCCGAGGGTCCCAAGCCAGACATGGTAGGGTAGGATGTGATAATCTGACTTATTGCGAGGCCGAGGGACTGGAGGATGTGGACTTTG
The DNA here is from genome assembly GCF_001890705.1 of Aspergillus sydowii CBS 593.65. NCBI lineage: Eukaryota > Fungi > Ascomycota > Eurotiomycetes > Eurotiales > Aspergillaceae > Aspergillus > Aspergillus sydowii. Next base: position 1,418,471 of record NW_024467863.1, on the reverse strand, counting down.
GAGGATTAGGCATATCCTTGGTCCCGAGAGGAGTTGCTCTTCGCGCTCGCTTCAGGCTTTCTAGTGTGACACCATTCCCGAGTTTTGTTAAGCCAACAACTGGCGGATCATCCTTGTTCACGAATTCCCAGAGACCTGAATATAGTTAATACATGAACGCTTTGCGTGACTTGCCTGTTATTCAAGACAGCTTACCGGGTAACTTGTGGCCTGCTAGACGGAAGGCCTCCCGAGCAACCTTTTCGTGAATGTCGCCCTTGAGCTCGAAAACAATCCTGCTGACAGCGACCTTCGCAGTCCAGTAATCGAACTTACCCTTACCCTTACCCATACGCTGCTCGTTTCCCTTGGTGTAAACACCGATGTTGGCGCTCACGCGCTTGTATAATGTGTAGTTCATCCCTCTAAGACGCCTTTTGATAGTCTCTTCCGCAATTTTGAGCGAGGAGGCTGGTAGTCGGCGGTCATGGTCTTTCATCCGAAGTCCGTAATCTCCCCACACCACCGTTGTCCCTCGAGATGAACCTCCCGTCGGGACATGTGGACGACCCTTGGGCGATTTTGATGTCTCCGGATGTTTCGGTGTAAGCCAGTCAAGAGCCGGCGATGTTGTAGAAAAGCATCGTGATAGCGGGAGAATTGGGATGGAGGTTCGGAGGCCGAGTGCTGGAAGCGCATCAGTTTAGTAGTAAAACTTTTTTCGTCCTGAAAATAATGCTCACATGTTGACTGAAGACAGGCCAGCTGCGGCCGTGCCAGATATCTGAGATGTGAAGCCATCGCACTTATCGACCACGACGCTTAGCCTTCAGCGGATTGAAACAATGCTGGGAACCAGAGAGTTTCTGGCTATCGGACTCTGCGCCCCAAAGGTTTCTCCGCTCCGTTCCCCGAAAAGGAAGGCGGATATGTGCTCGGGCGCCGTTCTGCACGTGCCATATACCTGTATTACATAAGCTAATTAATCGCGTGTCGGAGCTCTACGCAGGCGCGTCGCGCGGTCTTGCCTCGCCGAGACGTTCTGAATTAGAGCTGTCCGATGTTGAACGGCAGCCATTCTGGCTTCGTCTCCGAATTACTGAAGGGCTAACCTGTCTAGAAGTGCTCCTGTGGAGGTGAATTACCATGCCGGCCGATATTAGGAACTTCTTTGGTGGCAAGTCGAGTCAAGGCTCAAGCTCGTCGCCTGCGAAACCACCTGCGAAGAAAGAAGTATGTATTTCGCTTTTGCATATGTTACTCAAAGTTTGCTTCTCATACGTAAGATCCGTTAAGAATGGCTGCTAACTCGGCGATGACAATAGACCCCAGCTCGGAACAAGCGTAAGACTTGCCACGGAATATATCACAAGGAACATGTTATTGACCGGCCTTAGGAACCAGGAAGGTTGTTGACGACAGCGACGATGATGACGTTGTGGTAACCGAGGCTCCAGCCCCAAAGGCTAAGCCCCCGAGTAAACAGTATGTTCTCTTCTGGGTGCCGTATTAAAGGTTGTTGGCTAACATGATTCCAAGGAAATCCGAAGCACCGGAAGGAGAACCAACTACGACTTCAGACTATTTCTCGTCAAGCAAAAAGAGAGGGAGGCCGTCCAAGACCGCTGGCGAAGCTGCGAATAAAGACAACCAGCCATCCAAGAGTAGTCCTACAAAAACGGAGAATACTCAAAGTTCCAAGGAGCTTACAGATCGTTCAAAAGCCAGCTCTCGCCGTAGCACGAAACCAGCCCCTGCAGTTCTTGACGATGAAAAGCTAGGCGATGATGATATCTTTGCAACTGAGTATAACAAGCGGGGCAAAGGTGATGATGATTACAAGGAAGATGACGACGAGAGCGATGATTTTGATATTCCGGTGAAACCCGCCAAAGCTGCTCGAGGCCGACCAGCGCCTAACAAACGCTCCGCTCTGGACGAATCTGACGACGACCTTGTTATGGAGGATGCGCCTCGAAAGTCGACGAGCACTGCGAAATCTGCGACCCCCCAAACGCAACGAAAACGAAAATCCGAGGCCATTACCAAGGACGACGATGAGTTCCAAGTCTCGCCCAACAAAGCCGGGGCCGCTATGAAAGCAAAGAAGCCAAGAGCGTCGACCGTGAAACCAGATCAGCCGGAAACCAAAGAGATTCAGGACATTTTCGACAGCATTCCGACGATAAGGCCTCCCTCGCCTCCGGCAGAATCCGGCGAGAAGAAAAAGTTTCCTTTCGGAGGAAGGTCACGTTCTCCTGTTTCGGGGAGCGCGACAATCCCCGCCGGAGCAGAGAATTGTCTTGCAGGACTCTCGTTTGTTTTTACCGGTGTGCTTGACACTCTCGGCCGTGAGGAAGGCCAGGCCCTAGTGAAGAAATACGGCGGTAAAGTTACGACAGGCCCTAGCAGCAAAACAAGTTACGTTGTTTTAGGAAGCGATGCAGGACCAAAGAAGCTCGAGACTATTCAGAAGAATAAGTTGAAAACCATTAATGAAGAGGGACTATTCGAACTCATTCGCCGTCTTCCTGCAAATGGTGGCGATGGAAAAGCGGCCGAGAAGTACGAAGCCAAGAAGAAAGCTGATGAAGAAAAGGTCCGACAGATGGCTGCTGAGATTGATCAGGAAGAAAAACGCAAAGAAGCAGAGAAACTTAAAGCAAACAAAAGCGCAACTAGTACTAAGGATAAAAAGGATATCAGGGGCTCCCAGGAAACCAAGGAGACCAAGGTTGATGACCTCCTTTGGACCTCAAAATATGCACCCACATCCTTGAATATGGTATGCGGCAACAAGGGTGCAGTTGACAAGCTGCAAGGTTGGCTTAGAGACTGGCGGAAAAACGCTAAGGCCAACTTCATGAAACCAGGCAAAGATGGTTTTGGGACTTATCGCTCAGTTATGGTTCATGGACCTCCAGGAATTGGCAAAACCACCGCGGCACATCTGGTAGCGAAGCTTGAAGGCTACGACATCGTGGAATCGAATGCGAGTGACACGAGAAGTAAGAAACTTGTCGAGACTGGCCTTCTAGGTGTCCTCGACACCACTTCTTTACAGGGTTACTTTTCGACATCTGAAGAAAAGGTCGAGAGCAAGAAAAAGAACCTCGTTCTGATCATGGACGAGGTGGATGGAATGTCTGCTGGCGATCGAGGTGGCGTTGGAGCGATGGCCGCCATCGCAAAGAAAACACAGATTCCTCTCATTCTCATTTGCAATGAGCGGCGACTTCCGAAAATGAAGCCGTTTGACCATGTTACGTTTGAGATACCTTTCAGACGTCCCACTGTCGAGCAAATTCGAGCCCGGCTTTTGACCATCTGCTTTCGAGAGGGAATGAAGATTCCAGCGCAGGTTCTAGATAGCCTGATAGAGGGAACGCATGCAGACATTCGACAGGTGATAAACATGCTTTCGGCAGTCAGACTAGACCAGAACGGTCTGGATTACGACAAAGGGAAACAAATGTCTAAGGCTTGGGAGAAACATATAATTCTGAAGCCATGGGATATTGTTGGGAAAATTCTGAGCCCGCAAATGTTCTCTCCAAGTTCCACAGCCTCACTTAACGACAAGACCGAACTGTATTTCAATGATCATGAGTTCAGCTACCTGATGCTTCAAGAAAATTATCTGAGAACGAGACCGACACGCGCCAGCAACCTCCAGGGCAAAGAGCATAAGCTGAAACTCTTAGAACTAGCAGACAATGCGGCATCAAGTATTAGCGATGGCGACCTTGTCGACAGGATGATCCATGGTAGCCAGCAACAATGGAGCCTGATGCCAACACACGCTATGTTCAGTTTTGTGCGGCCTGCTAGCTTTACTTATGGAAATATGATGGAACGCCCTGGCTTTACTAGCTGGTTGGGGCAGAATAGTAAACAAGGTATGCATTTACTCCCGACTAACCACATGAGTGACTAACATGGTGTTCCTAGGGAAACTTTCTCGGTACGTCAAAGAAATTCAAGGGCGCATGCGCCTTCGCGCTTCCGGAGACCGCCATGAGGTTCGACAACAGTACATACCGCTCTTGTGGGACAAACTTGTTAAGAGATTGATGGATGACGGTAAGGACGGCGTTGAAGATGTAATTTCCTGCATGGACAGTTATTTCCTGACTCGGGATGACTGGGATGCGCTGGTTGAGCTGGGACTTGGGCATATGGATGAGTCTAAAGTCAAGTTGGAGACGCAGACCAAAGCTACATTCACGCGTCTTTACAATCAGCGCTCACATCCTCTTCCATATATGAAGGCCAGTAACATCCTTGCGCCGAAGAAGCCGCAGAAGGAGAAGCCTGATATTGAGGATGCGATCGACGAGTCGGACGACGAAGAGGTTCTTGCAGACGAGTCTAAAGATGACGGCGAGGACGAGGAAATCGATCTTAAGAAGGATAAACTTATTCGCATGCCCAAGAAGTCTGCAAAGAAAGGCACGGCAAAGGGTGGTGCCGCAAAAGGCAAGGGGAAGTCAAAGAAGGCAAGCGAAGATGACTTTATCGATGATGGTGAAGATGAACCGAAGGCAAAGAAAGCGCGAGGCCGAAAACCCAAGGCAAAAGCGTGAAGGAGTGATAATTTATTCACTGTTTCTGATTAACGTTGGCTGGCGTATAGTTGCAACTTGAGCGGGACTGGGACGTTTTGTATGTAATATAGACATAATGCCAAGTATCATCGTCCATAGAATTTTTCACTAAATAAACAAGTGCACGATTATTTCCCGTATTACAGCACGGTTTATCCCCCAGATATTGCTGTCAATCCGGTGCCTGTCTATCGGGGCTAACTCGCTGAGCCGTTGCGTGCCTGTTTCTGGTCTTGGCCGATCTCCGGGGAGGCGGAGTCGGGTCCTTGCGCCAACCTCCCCCTCCTTCGCGTTCCGCTCTGTAGCAACTAGCAACACAGTGCACGCCAGGGTGGTATTTACGCAAAGCTGGAGTAACTCCAGGAATAAAATCTATTTAACCGCTTCGTTTTTCCTTTTATCAAGCCTCGGCCAGGCTGGTCCTGCGCCAGTTCCTCTTTCTTCATTCCCCAGTTTCGGCGCATCCAATCTCCTCCGCATCGCAGGATATGAGCACAGTGCTTTTCTCCTCTCTCTATTGACCTATAACCCATATATTCGGGGCTGTGGCGACGCGGTTTATGATTCTAGGTTACTCGCTGGGCCCTCTAACTCGAATGGAAAATGTCTCTCCTCCATAACGAAGAGTAGGCTTTAAAGTCCCCTCCCAAGTCTCTCGCCTTACGACAAAGCTGACGGGATATAGCTTCACGATATGGCAGCTGCGCACTTCTTACCTTTCTACAATCAAGGATGGCATTGGTGACAGGCTTATCAATGTGAACCACTCCGTTCTTAACGCGCCTGGGTTTCGCGCCGCAGGCTGGCCGACAGCTTCCACGAACCAACCCTCGCAACTTGCGGCTAGCATCAAACGAGCATACTCCCCTCCGATTCCTACAACCACCGCGGTTTCATCCGAGTATTACCAAATAAGCACCAGGGATGTGACTGAATCGCAAAGGTTTGGGCTCGGGGAGGACGGAGAAGACGATGAGGGGGGTATGGTAACCGGGAGATCAACTACGGATATGGTTAGCCGCCGTTTACATCTGCGAAACGAAAAGCGAACGCATCGAAGGGATCGCCAGCAAAGAGAGCAACAGAAGGCAAGGGAAAGGGAAATCGAAGAGGAAGACAGCAGTGATCTGAGTGATGAGAGTGACGAGGAAGGAGTTGCTCCGCAACGGCATAGTGAAGAGATCAAATTCGAAAAGGTGCCTGTACGGACCAGGGCGGACTCGTCACCCATCAGGACATCTGATCGCCAGGAAAGACCTCAAGTTATGATTACGCACCCGTCGCAACAATCAATAACCAGCCATTATCGCACCGGGTCTTTGGGAACAGCCCCGACCGTCAATGAGCGTCCTCGGCGTGACACAACAACAACCACAACTAGCAGTGATATATCTTCCGACCATGAGATCGACACATCGGCCATCAGAAGGCGCCAGATCCATTTTTCCGGCCAGGATCAAGTGATAGGACCCGGATTTGGGAAAGCCAACTGTGACGGCCTCGAACAGTTGGATGAGCACGTCGAAGACTCCGACGCTGGGTCAGTGGAAAGTACTCTATCGTCAGAATTTGATGCCACAGCCGGTTCTGCTTCACTTCTGGGGGGTGTTGGTATAACGGGAGGCTTGGATTCCTCATCACCAATTACATTAATGCACAAGCTACCACATGGACCAAGTTCTCAGTCTGCCTCCCCGCGGAAACCAAAACCGCCTGCGCCTGAATTACAGGACCTACCGCCGCCTCGACCGATAAGCACGGTGCAGCCTGTTAGTTTGCTTTCCACGGCTCTAAATGCCCGCGCAAAGGCGCCAACAAATCCTGTTGAGAAGTTCGCTGTACTTTCTGGCGAGGGTCTAACCGACGCCCTGAACATTCGATTATATGTGCCCTTCTCCGCAGACCCTGAAGAGCCTCTCAACCTACCTCTGGCTCGAGAGTCGAAGTTAGCAGAGCAACCAACTACAGTTACTGTTACCGAGGCGATCGGATTGGCACTTTGGAAATATACTGAGGACCGTCGAGAGCCTCCCATCGAGCGTGAGAAGCTCACCGTGAATAGATGGGCACTTCGAATGGTGGAGGACGGCGAAGTGGAGTACGATTTCCCGGCATTGGGTAGAGCATCGGCCATAACGGATTTTACTTCGAACAACAACAACAGAGCGGGCGGAATGCGCGGCCGATCCAGAGGGAAACAATATGACGAGTTCGCTCTAGTAGAAGCTTCTGACTCGGAGTTCGAGGAGAATGTGCGCTTGTATCCGAGTGAGAACGTTTCTGCCCCGGCCGAAGAGCCTGGAGACACAGCAGCAGCAGCAGCGCTCCCTGTTCCCGCAGGCCAGCCAATCTTAGCGGGTAAACCTTCTCGTCCAAATCCGATACTGGGACAGCCATTCTCGTCAGCATTGAACGATAATACCCTCACGCCTGCTGATCGGCCAGCGCTGCCCGTTTCTCATGCGACGCCCCGTCTTGGTGTCTCAAAGACGCTGAAAATCCGGTATATCAACTTTGAATCCTCGATCCAAGTTACAACCCTCAATACTTCAACAGACAGCTACATAGCAGAAATTCTTGACTCTGTCTGCAAGAGATGGGGACTAGATAAGGGAAATTACCTGCTTAAAGTGATGGGATCCAACACAATTGCGCCGCTGGACCGTACAGTTGAAGCATTGGGAAATATCACGGAGCTGGACCTTGTCCGCCGACGCTTCGGCCCGCAATTGACGGGATCCCCAGTAAGCTCTTCACCGAACGCACCACTCATGGTTGAGAACCCCATGGTTCCGAGTAAGAAAGGAAAGAAGAGCGAGAAGCGGATGCTACATCCTCTTACTCAAAAGCAAGATCTCATCGGAGGATACTACCGACGGTACTTCGTGCTTCGCAAGCAGTCTATGGGGTTCACCACATCACTTCACCGTGTTCTAACATTTGACAATGACTATATGCACATCATGCCTGCAGACACGGGCAAGAATGGATCCGACACGAAGACTCGATCGATCAGCTTCAACGACGTTGTCGGGTGTAAAGTAAGTCGCAGGCATCCGAAGAATTTCCGAGTCGTTGTGCTTCGTGGGAACGATGCGACAGAGCAGAAGCGGTATGACTTTGAGGCGCGGAACGCTCTCGAAGCGGTGGAGATCGTGGACGAGATTAAGAAGAACATGGCGCATTATCGGACATAAGTGGTCTATTATTATTTCTCTTTATAGGTATTATTGGGCGCGAAATCGCAGGATGGACGGATTAGCAATGGGACGATTCGGGTGGGATAAGCATGCATGAAAGGCACTCAACAGGCTGCTCTTTCTTTAACGTTGCAGAATTTTGCAATATGCAAGCATAAAAATGCAGGCAAAGAATTCTACGCTTACAAAAGCGGGCATTGGCCCTCAAGTATCCAAGCTCTAAACACACGGGTTATTTCTAAACTATACAAACTCTATATCCACGAAGCTTTAGGTGTACTCTGAAGCCATGTGTTGAACAAACTCTTTTTTTAAGGTTGGTCCGGAAGTGCGGTTATGAAGTCATCGCGACACCAGAAGCAGTGGTGATCTCACCCGCCTGGTAGGAGACTGCAGTGCAGACATCACCGTGGCCCGGTTGCGAGTGGTTTTCCTCGGGCCCGGGTCCAGGTATTCTGCGAGGTAGACTTTGGCGGGCGCTCTCCAGCGGGCTTTGTTAAGCTCCGGCCGATCAAGAGAATATAGACGAAGTGCTGCGGTGGTGAAAGAGGGGAGCAAAGTTGGGGAACAAAGACGATTTCTTGAGGAAGGCAGTGATAGGCTGTGGTGGATCGCAGCAGATGAATGGATCGATTCATCTTGACGCAAAGAACTCCCAATGCCAGCATGAACCCCGCTTCTTCTGCTGCTGCGCTTTCTCCTTCGCCCCCTCGACTATTGACTCGGGCTTGTCTCAGGCTGAGCGTCTCAGAGTTCCCTCCTCGCTACTGTCCTCGGTGTGCTCATTGTGTCCAATTGCATTATCGCTGCTTTCTTTCGCGGCTCTTATACTACTTAATAGTCGTACGTACTCCGGTCTGTCATTCCGGGCCTCTCCTTCGTATCTGAGCCAAAGAGCAATACGAAAGGACCCCGAAGTCATCGTCCCCCTCTCCGTAGCTTCAACGGCCAAGCCAGGCGCCCGCATGCTGCCAACTTGTGTCTCACCTCGATCTTGATCCTTTCTCAGGCATTTTTCCACCCTCGATGCCTACTCTAGGAGGTCTTCTGAAGAAACGGCGAACGAAGGATTCGCAGACCCTGTCTAAGGAGCTTCAGGCTGGTTCCACTGGCCACACGGCGACGTCACCAATCGCTGCCGAAGATACCCAGCACCACCACCACCTTTTCCACCATAACCACCACTCGTCCAACAATTCTGCAAATTCAGAAACCTCCAACCACCAGGCCGCCAAACAGCAGTCCAACGAGTCATCAGCCACCAAAACTGCCGACGGTCAAACCGCCTCCATGCAATCCCCCGCACTCCAGCCCACCACTTCCGCACACTCGAATTCCGGCCACCACCACCAAAGCAGCAATGCCGCGAGCATACACAACATCATAAACCCTTCGCAGCAGAATAACCCGCAAGTCTCCCGGACGGAGCGCACCACCAAGGGAAAATACACGCTCGATGATTTCGCAATTCAGCGCACTCTTGGCACAGGCAGCTTTGGGCGCGTCCATCTTGTGCAATCAAAGCACAACCACCGCTACTATGCTATCAAGGTGTTGAAAAAGGCGCAAGTCGTCAAGATGAAGCAGATCGAACATACAAACGACGAGCGACGAATGCTGAATCGCGTTAGACATCCTTTTTTGGTCACTCTGTGGGGAACTTGGCAGGACTCACGGAATCTCTACATGGTCATGGATTTCGTGGAGGGTGGAGAGCTGTTTAGCTTACTTCGGAAGTCTCAGGTGTGTTGTATTTTGTCATTCCTGGCCGAAAATGGTCAACTAACGTTGGTCAATATATAGAGGTTTCCTAACCCTGTCGCTAAATTCTATGCTGCCGAGGTGACTCTGGCGCTGGAGTACCTCCATTCATTGAATATCATTTACAGGGATCTCAAGCCTGAAAACTTGCTCCTAGACCGCCACGGGCATCTCAAGATCACGGATTTTGGCTTTGCTAAAGAGGTGCCTGACATTACCTGGACTCTCTGCGGAACGCCCGATTATCTTGCTCCGGAGGTTGTATCCTCTAAGGGTTATAACAAGTCTGTTGATTGGTAAGTGCTGTTACGTATAGACCAACCTGGGCCCGCTAACTTGTTCAAGGTGGTCTCTCGGTATCTTGATTTTCGAAATGCTATGCGGCTTCACGCCCTTCTGGGATCAAGGCTCTCCTGTCAAGATTTATCAAAATATCCTCCAGGGAAGGGTAAAATTTCCGCCATATCTTCACCCCGACGCTGTGGACCTACTCTCACGGCTCATCACGGCGGACCTCACCAAGCGGTTAGGTAACCTTCACGCTGGGTCCGAGGACATCAAAAATCATCCGTGGTTTGCGGAAGTCACTTGGGAGCGGTTGTTGAGGAAGGAAATCGATGCGCCTTATGTGCCCCCAATCCGAGGAGGGCAAGGTGATGCAAGCCAGTATGAGAACTACCAGGAAGAGACAGAGTCCTACGGCCATGGTGGTGACGATCCGTAAGTTTCTACCTCTGCAATTTCCGGCAATTATTTCTTGCTAAATTTATATTTCTAGTCACGGCCATTTGTTCCCGGATTTCTAGACGCTCTTATGAGTGATGATGATATGATATTCATTCTAGAGATTGTTCTCTGATTAGAACTCATGCTTCTACTCTATCATGGAAGACGTGTGGAACCTGGTGCTTAACACAGGACAGCGTAGCTTACTCCACTTGTCGGTCTTGATAATCGCTGGTCGAATGGGACTTAAGCGTTCTCGGAATTGAATGTTTAACGGACATCGGGCCTAGCATCGGTTTTTGCATCAAAAGTATGCCATGGCCTTGCCCCTCTTAATAATTTGCGGGGCTACTCTCATTTACGATGAAGAACACACTCCCCCTATTTCACTTATTTGGCTAGGGCTTCTGTTTGGTCTTTATCTTCAGCTTTCCGGGCATGGACGGTGGGTATGTCTCTTGTCTGGTGTTGGTTCTGGGGGACAGGGACACTTAAGGTGCTGTGGTCATGTTTTGCTGATGACATGTGCGATTTGATATTACCATCTTTCTGGCTAGTTTTTTTCAGTTGGCGCGGAGCTATTTTGGTTTATTGTTCCCTCTTACCATATGGGAGGAGGCCTGTATAATCTATGTAAATACGTCCCAGTTCCCCTCGTATGGAATAAGAACAAAAAGTAGATCAGGAATCGGCCCAAGCACAGGCTATTTTATATATATAAAACCACCAAGTAATATCTCCGCAGCCGCGCCACACACAAATGCATATTCAGAAGGATTGAACCAGGTTGTCAACATAACTCCCATCCGTTCCGATCTAACCAATACAGTACAATCCCCTTCCGTTATTATCGTACAAGCACTCCTCCCCAGTAGCGGCCACATTAATTAATCTTCCCACTTTACATGCTGGATGCGGACGGCCCGCTCGTAGCCAATGAGTTCGCCGCAATCACGTCGAGGCCGCCGTTTCTCTTGTCCGACGTGGCGCGGGTAAGGTACGTCTTACTGGCAACGTTCCATAGCGAGATATACTTCTCCATACATTGGGACAGGCAGGTCTGTTCACCGGTGCTCATTGTGGAGCCGGGGGATGGGATGCAGTTGTCGAAGCAGTGCTCGTTCACTTTCTGCGTAAAGTTAGTACGCGTGTTTACAATATTTCATACAGTAAAGACAGTTGCCGGAGGGGTGGTTACGTACGCCGATGAGTTGGCGGGCGTTGCTCATGGCAGCTTCTTGTTGGAGTTGCTTCAGGATGGCAGTTTTGACTTCCAGTGCTTCCTGGCCGGAGGAGCCGGGGGCGGCGGCGGCGGGGGTGGAGGAACCGAAAAGACCCATTCTGGATGTGCTGTTTATTTGCTGGGAGAAAGAAAGATGAGGATGGAGGAACGGTATAGTTAGAGCTGCGGTTGTTGAAATGATGTCGACAGGATCTGAAGTAATAGTGTATCCGAAAAAAGCTGTGGCGCCGCCGAGGCGGAGAGCGCGCACCAGCCACAGCCGCGGGAAGTGGACACCTAACTTCTAAGGCTGAGGGTGAGGTGTAGTGTGAACTCTACTAAGGTTGGTCGGAGTTGAGCTGAGTGTCTGATCTGTCCAGTTCTCTGCTGTCCGTCCGACTGCGCCCTCGCGAACAAGCTATTTTCCTTGTTCTGTCCTCTTTCTCCCCCGACGCGGGATTCCTTCCTTTTACTTTAATTCCGACCTTGTCGCTTGCGAGCTTATCGATTCCTCGACCGACTCCGCTGTTGTTCCGTTGGTGCCAGGTGGAGGTATACCCTGGTTATACAACTGAGGGAGTGTGCAGTTGAATGTCCCGGCGACATTGAGTGTATTTTTCCTGCCGTATTACAGTCTATCGCTACTCTCAGCCTTTGCATCCACGATCTTTTTTCCGCTTTGCCTTTAGTTCACGATAACAATGTTGTTGCCCCGGCTTTCGACGCTCTTGTGTCTGGCTGGCCTGACGGCTGTGCCCGCAGTCAATGCCTATGACGGGGATGAGAATGTTAAGAGCATCCCGGTGTGTATAGACCTACCTTTCGATATTCTCACTGCTAACTAATCGTTGTTTGATAGCTCCGAACTCACAGTCTCAATTCCGTGCGTTTACCATGCTCACCACCGTCCCCGCTTTACAGTATCGACCTCCTACTAACAGTCGCATAGCCATACTTGGATTCAGACTTCCAAAGCCGCTGGTTCGATTTTGGTGGTGATACGGTGATTCGTGCCGACAAGTATGTCCTCCTTCATATACATCTAGATTCTAAGTCGAGGAACTGGAGGCTGATTTAGCTTAGATACGTCCGCCTTACCGCGGACCGACCATCGCAGCAAGGATGGATATTCTCCCGCGTTCCTTTGACTGCTACAAACTGGGAGGTTAGTAACAACGCGCATGTGGCCACATTCGTTTGGGTCTAAACATTGACCGACCTGCCGTCTAGATCGAGTTTGAATTTCAGATTCAAGGAGAGGGGAACTTGCACGGCGATGGCTTCGCCATGTGGCTCACCAAACAGCGCGCCACACAAGGCCCCGTCTTCGGTTCAACAGATAACTTCGAGGGTCTCGGAATCTTCTTCGACACATACAAGAACAACCGCCCCGGCACATCCTTCCCGTACGTCATGGCCATGATGGGTGACGGCAAAACCAGCTACGACCAAGCCCATGATGGCAAGGCCAACGAATTGGCTGGATGCTCTGTACGTTTACATCTCTCGCCTCCAATATAGCTCTACTGACCACACCCGCACAGGCCCGCGGCCTTCGCACTACCTCGGTTCCCACCAAAGCCCGCCTTACCTACTTCCAAGACAAATCCCTGACCCTAGACCTCCAATACAAGTCCGAAGACACCTGGACAAACTGCTTTACGCTTACGAGCCCTGAAACAAACATCGCCATCCCCTCTGTCGCATATCTCGGCTTCTCCGCCGAAACCGGCGAACTTAGCGACAACCACGACATCATCTCCGTCAAGGCCCAGAACCTCTACAACGTCGGTGGCTCCAAGGGCACAGGCGGCAGCGGTCCCTCCCGCAAACCCAACAAGAGTCAGGGCAGCAAGTCGAGGAAGAACCAGGAAAGCAGCTGGTCGTGGTTCCTGTTCAAGGTGTTCTTCTTCATCGCCGCTTGCGTGGGCGGGTATGTTGGGTGGACTGCGTACAGGTCTCGAACGAGGTATTCGCGGTTCTAAGTGAGGAGTTTATTGTTGGTGAATGGACGCTATGGATTGATCTCGGTGGTGGGTTGATTATTGTTCAGACTGGAATGAAGAAAATAACCAAAAAAAAAATCATTTCAATTTGTTGTTCTATATCTGACCCGCCTTTTTCACGTTCTTATCTTTATCGTTACTTTGCATAGCCATGATGTATGCGTACTTTCTGATTACTCTTGCTACTATGAAACGAGTCAAAAGTTTCACGAATGTGTATTTCACCATTTCAGAATATATATGAACGCTGAAGTTTCAATGCAAACAATGGGTATCAATGGTATCAACGCCAGAATCCTCCTAAGACGTAGGAAAAAAGAAAGAATAGAGGGTATGCCAGTAGTAGTAGACCAACGCCAGAGCCATGCCAATGCAATTCGTAAATGCTGACTACCGTTTCAAGTCGCTCCACAAATGGTCAATGATCTGAAAGACTTCTGTAACGCTGCGCATTACCGACTCATCGATTCCTAGTGCACCGTATCGATGTTGAATTTTGTCCGGATGCCACCGAACTCGCTCTGCCTTGAGCGTAGAGAGCAGAGCAGCATCGGGAGTAGATTCGCCTCCAGAATCAGAGGGTTGCGGAGGAGCTCGCCGCATGAACTCCTCTACATTTTCTTTCGTCACATCCCTCCTCTTCCCTGTCTCGACGGGCCAAAATAGTAGATTCCGTACTTGAACCACTTCTGTTGTTCCTTCGCCTTCACTTTTATTGCGTACCGACTCAATCTCTTCCCAAGACCTCAGATAGCTTCCCCAAACCCCCTTCCATACCTCCTTCATCTTTCTCCTCTCCCGGCCCCGTCGAAGACTATCTTCCATCGCCCTTTCGAATTTTCTTTTCTCCTCATTCGCGCCAGCCGCCTTCTCAGCCTGCACCTTTGCCCTCTTTTCCGCTCTTATGCGCTCCTGCTCCTCAAGCATCCCCTCCCTCGTTCGCTTCCACATCTCACCGCGCACATAAGCCGCGTATTCCTCCTCGTCCATCTGTTCAAGCTCGCCCTTTCCATCTCTTTCCCCACCAAGATGCCCTGGCGGGGCAGCGAAAGAGTGTACCGACTGACCATAAACCGACTCCCAAAACGCCGCGCCTTCATCATCGCCTAGAGCATCGAAGAGAGATTCACGGAAAGCAGTGTTTGGCGACAATGGTGGGCCCGGGTAAGACGGGACTGTGTTGGGTGAGGGAGAGCGAGCGGTGGTTGTTCTGCGGCGTTTATATCGGCGGTGATGGTGGCCGCCGCCGTCGTCATCGTGCCGGTGTCTGTGTCTATGGCGGTGGGTGTCATGCCGATGAGAATCGTGTCGTGATGATCTAGAACTCGATTTTGATTTTGATTTAAAGCGGAATCTCCCTTTGCTTTTGCTTTGCGATGCGTGTTCGTCAGGCTCTGGAGCTGCGGGTTTGGTACTGGATTCGGCTTTTGATTTGGAATCGTGGGCTGGTGAAGAAGGTGCATTGTCTTCTGTGTCCATGGCCTCTAAGCAGTTCCATGTAATCGAGGTGTTATGGGGTAAGGACAAAATCGGCGCATCTCGGCGACTAGAGAGAAATTGATGGAAGAGGGACGGACGGTCGAGGTTCAGATGGCGACTGGAAGGTGCTATAATTTTAATTTACGACTTTGTATTTACGCTAGTAATTTTGTCTATCAAAGTGTCTCAAGCGACGAGCGAACCCTCTAAGATGCGACAATGATCAGTCATGCTTTGAATATATGCCTCTAATGAATTCTAAGTGGTCTATTACTACAAGTCCTTGCAGAAATGCCTATTATATCAGTATACATTGAATGTATATGATATCACAGGTCATGGAGTGATGATCAGATAAGATAAGGGCCAAAAATTACACTCCAAACCGCTGCGTGACGTACCGCATTCCTCCTTCAACCTCCAACTGCGCAATTTCCACCATCTCCATCGTCAAACAACATCCCACACCACATCCCACGCCAACTATGGTGCTCGTCGCTTATTCTGACTCTGAAGCTTCTGATTCAGAGCCCGAAAATAACACTCCTGCTCTCACCCCTGCCTCAACAACCAAACCCGCCGGATCATCCTCAGGCGCAGCTTCAACCGCAAACCCAAACTTCCCATCCATCGTCGATAAAAGCAATCCCCGCAAAATCCGTGTCGCACTTCCAGAAATTCAGCCAGAAACAACAGATGGAGATGATGCCGATGGTCCGGCGCGCAAAAAGCCTAGGATAGGAGGTGGAGGCGGTGGTGCATTTTCGGGGTTCAACTCATTCCTGCCGGCCCCAAAACGGCCAAACGCCACCGCAGAAAAGGAGAAGAAATTAGGCGGAGGACCTGTACGAAAGGTGTTCAGCCTGAAGACAGGTGCTGCACCGGGTTTTGATAGAGAGGCTGATGAGGAGATGAGGAAAGATATGGAGTTTGACAACCTAGGGGCCGCTGGTGGCGATGATGACGAGACTATTCCGAAAGCTGGGAGCTCGCAAAAGGAGGGGTATGAAGAGTTTGAGGATGATAGCCAGGAAAATACCACGAAGAAGAAACCAGAAGAGGTGGTCTTAAAGGGGAATCCGATGATGTTTAAGCCGTTGTCGGTGGGTCGGACCCAGAAGAAAAAGAAGACGATGGCCACGATTATTCCGCCCCCGGTGCCAGAAAACAAAGAGAAAAATAGGAGCATGGAAGGAGAAAAAGGGCCGAGCGTACATGCACCGGCTCAAGCCCAGAAGCCTACTGCGCCTCCTCCGACCCCGAAACCCAAAGTCAGCCTTTTCTCCCTGTCGACAGATGAAACAATTACGCCAAACACCTCAAAATTAGCTAATAGCTCTACATACGAACCCCTTGTATATACGAATGAACACACGCCTGCAGCTGGTCCAGTCCCAGAACCCGAGTCGGTTTCTGTCTCATCAGCGCAAACGGCCCCCCCAACACAATCGTTGGATTACATCGCGGATGATCTGAACCTCTCTCGTGCTCAACGACGCCAGCTGTTTGGCCGCAATGCTGACCCATCGAATTCCCGAATCCTACACTTTAATACGGATATGGAATATGCTGCCAACCAGGAAATGGCACATAAGGAACTTGCTGCGACACAGCACAACCCAGTCCGGGCTATTGCTCCCGGCAAGCACACGCTGCAACAGCTGGTCAATGCGGCAAGTACGCAAAAGGAAGCTTTGGAGGAGAGTTTCGCGACTGGCAAACGAAACAAGAAAGAGGCCGGTGCCAAGTATGGATGGTAGCATGGCGATTTCTCTGATGTTGCTCGTTGATACGTATACCCTAGCCACGTTGTAACTGTAATATAATATAAGAACTAGAGGGTCCTTATATGCAATTAGTTCCGTCATTTTTGGTCTAACACTATGTCCGCTTGATGTAAATATATTGATAGCCTTCACATGGATTCTAAAGGGTACCCGAATGAACCAAAGGAGATGATGGTTGTTCCCACTTTGAGATCACTTGAACTTAATGCAGCTCACTTAGTAGAATGGCAGAGATGGCGAAGCATAGTTAATCGNATAGGGCTTTGGGAGTGATAATGTCATTGTATGATCCTAGGATCAACTAGGTAAAACTGTGGGAAAAAACGAAGGGTATTATACTCTCCTGCTGTACTAAATGTTTTCGTCAATAACAGGAGGCTGGAGCTGCCCTGGAGAGGCGGCCATTTTCGGCCTCAGAATCGGACATTTTCCTCGTTACTTTCACAGTTCAAATTCTAACTGTAGTAACTTAGCGTCTTTGGAGTTGAACAGTTAACAGGGCAGTATTTAATAACTGGCACTCTATCATTTCTATACACACTGTGCCCCTTATTTACAAAGGAAAAAAAAACAAAACAAAACAAAACAAAATACATGCTTTTATATGCACACGAAACAAAAATAGAGAGACAGAGAGAAACGCCACAATGCTATCAATCTAAGAAGAAACGTCCACGACCTCTGCAAACCACTGCTTTAATGCCGTGGCTAAAACAGCCGGGAGCTCCCTTACATCACGCACAACAAGGTAATAGGGGAACGGGAACCCTTCAAGATATCTCTTCATCTTCAACTTCATTTCGCCAGTACCGCTCTCAGTATCCGGCTCAAAACTGGCCTGCGTGAGATCCAGTATGGAGTTTCCCTTCAACGCATCCACAATTATGAATACGATCATAATTCTTTCTTCCTGGGCCTGACGGACCAGACGCTGGATTGTTTCGTGATCTTCACAAATACCGTCTGATATAATGAGCTCGAGTTGCCAGAGATCGGCACCGCCGCCAGCAGGGGATTGCTTGAAGCGTGCTTCGCGGAAGAGAGCAATCGAGTCGGCAATTAGCTTGCGTACATTCGTCCCAGTTTGCTGATAGCTGAAGTTCTGGAAAACTTGGACACCTGCTTCCGATGAGAAGGGTTTGCCAAAGTCGTGGGCCACGCGAACGTGGTCTTCACTACCAAAACCCAGAACACATAGGTCACCCGCCTCAAGCATGCTCAGACTCTTTGCGACAAGTGCGAGAGTTTCAAATGCAAGTTGACCGCTCCCACTCTCAAGCATGGACTTACTGTCATCGACCGCAAGCATAATTTGATAGTTGCGCTTGGAAGGGACGGACCGGCGCATCCAGATCTTGTCGCGCTTGTACTGGGAAGCGATGTAGGGGATGATACGCTTGATATTGAGACGCTTACCGGTCCGGAAGTCGCCACGAAGTTTTGTCGCGAGTGTTGGTGCGAGGATCAGACGGAGCTGTTCGGTTAACGAAAGAGATAGATCGTTTGTCGCCGATTCGTATTTTGACCATAGACGTTGGGCTTCGTCTCGTGGGGTTAGAGGAGGCAGGGTGGATGAGAGATGGATGGCGGCTAGGTGGGAGTCAACTTCGTCTAGCTCTTTAGTTTCTGCTTGTTCAGCTAACGCATCTCTCGGATTTTGTTGACTCTGTGACGCCCCTGGAATAAATGCACCGGGTGCTTGGTTGTCACTAGGGGCGCCGGCATGGTCCAGTTGCATTGCATCCTCCAATTCATTTTCTGGAAGGGCCTGAGACTCTTCTGAGGCGTCAGGCAGCATTTCTTGATCGGTAGGCTTGACATCCGACTCTACGCCCTTGTTCTGGTCCAGAGCTTTGGCTTGCTCTTCGTTGGCCTGACCAAGCGCTTGGGTATCAGCGACATCCTCTTGGTCTGCCAAATGTTCAAACTCTGCATCGCCCATCTCTGTATCCTGAGGCAAAGGCTCGTCTGCCTCGCCCTCCTCCTGTTTCGAAGCATTCTTAATTTCTTGCTGTCTGCGATGCCATTGCTCAAGAACATCACCCAATTTCTTGAATGCCTGTAACTGAGGGTCTTCTGGGTTGACATCGTCCGCTCCTCCTTCGTCTGTGTGTCTTTGGTTTTCTTCCCCTTCTTTCGCAGCACCGGTTTGCTGGTTCTTCTCGACCGAAGGATCAGTAGAGCCGTCTTCTTGTTGTGCGTTGCCGGATGCGCCTTTCTCCTGGTTCTGGTCTTGCTCAGCACCGAGACCGCCATTAACAGCTTCACTGGGGGCAACTTCTTCTCCGGCGGCTTCATTATCATCCCGTTGGGCAAGGAAGTCGTCTTGCTGGGCATCTTCAGGCTCCTCGCCGTCCTCCTGTCCCTCATCCTCGCCTTCAGCTGTATTGGCGTTCTCTTCAGCTCCAGCTTCCTCGTCCTGGTCGATCTCTTGCTCTTCCCCAAGCTGGTCATCGGGTCCCTCCTCTTCTGGACCCTCTTCCTGCATCTCGTTCATTTGTTCGTCATTCGGGGCATCCGGAAGATCATCAAGTCCATCGTCACTTTCGAGGCCTTCTTCATCAGCTCCTTTCTCATCACCATCAAGCTGCATCTCTTCTGGAAGGTCCAGTGTCTCTTGCTCCTGAGCCTGGGGATCGGTAACATCCATATCTTCGCGTCCAACAGCCTCGCCTTCGTCCTCAGGTGCTTCTTCCTCTTCCTCTTCCTCGTTCTCTTCATCTCCTTCACCTTCCTCTTTATCTCCCTCCTCGCCCTTTTCACCCTCCTTCTGCTCTGGTGCAGCCGTTTGTTGATCAGACTCCGAAGCGCCTTTACCTTCTTCGTTCTCCGTCTCTTTTTGCTGCTCGTCATGACCGCCGTCCCACATCTTCTCATCAACAGCCGATGCGTCCAAGTCATTGACGCTGCCAACCTCCTCATCAATATCGCCTTCTTCTTCTTCTTCGCCACTTTCGTCTTTCTCCTCGTCTTCTGCTTCGTCCTGTTCGCCCTCTTCTCCTTTCAGATCTTCCTGGTCCATGTTCACCGCGTCCTTGGATTTATCCATATCCTCTCCAGCCCCTTCTTGTTGCTCCTGCTGCGCGAGCTCCGACAGATCCTCATCATCGCCGACATCTTTACTGATATCTTCGGCTCCTTCTCCTTCACCAAGTCCTGTTCCACTTTCTAGCTTTCCGGCCTGCCCTTCCTCGGTTGATTCCTCATGCGGGGTACAAAAGCCTTCGGAAGAGACTTGGACAAAAGATTTGGTGAGAACGTACGACATCTTGCAGGTCTCTCGGTGCACTTTTAAAAAGCGGCCAACAATGTCTTGGCTGATATCGTAATACTTGTTCATGATGGGCAACAGGCTTGCCAGTAGGGCAACTGCCAATGGAATGCCTGTATCTGATTGTTGCTGAACACAGCGTAGTGTTTCTAGAACATCATCAAGGGCCTTTGTGATATCAGACAAATGTGTAGACTTAATAGCTTTTGTGAAAAATTCATCACTTCGGGAAAGGGATCCGGTTGATGTAATCAAGGCCGGTATCTCCTTGAGCTTCTGAAGACTGACAAGAATTTTGTCCGCGGCTGAAGTAAGACTGGAATCAAAGTCTTCTATGGCTAGCACGCCCATATCCTTTGCGGATTCTGCAGATTCTACCTTGAATTTAGTCCAAGGTAGAAGTTGGTCCAGAACAAAAGTAAGATCAGGGCGGTCTCGAACCCATTTCGCGATATCAGCCCTCAATTGGCTCAGGGAGGATGCGGCTTCGTCAACAGTATGTTGATGAAGTCTCGAGGTAAGTCCACTCGGCAAGTCGGGAAGATGTTTAATGGATTGTCCCAGGCGTTCAAATGTGTCTTTCCACGCTTGCAAGCCAGTGGATATATTCAATGATACACCTTCGGAGAATTTCGAATGCAACTCCACAATTGTTGAGGCAAGTCCGAGAGTTGGAGCAAGCCATGCAACTGCTGTTGTGATTTCTTTCTTTCCACTCGGGAGCTCGATATCGGACTGGACGATCGAGGACGCTCCCGATTTCCATAGGTTTGAGACCTTAACGAGAGTGGACTGGAGGGTGCCTAAGTCTGACAGGGCAGGGGAAAGGGCGGATCTCTGCTTCCTTATAATGAACAAAAGATGCTCCATGGAACCCAGACTCCTCGACACCTCCACATTGCTAAGTTCTTCGGAGTAGCTCCGCGATGCTTGACGTGCACGGGGAAGTAAGTCTAAAAGCCGGTGGAAGTAGGCGTCGCAATTCTCGATTAGTTGCGTGACTTCTGAATTTGCTGGAAGAGATGTGCTGGTAGCAAGCACCTTAGCGACGGATGCCTGTGATTCTATCAGGTCGGTACCAGCATTGCGCTTGACGCCCATCTCCAGAAGTTGCCGCAAAGTGTCTGCATAGAAACGACGTTTCTGGCCTTTGAGATGCTGAACATCGGCTTTATTCTCCTCTGTCAGGACCTTTGGCGTCTGTGTTCTGTACTCCTTAATGTTCTCCAGGAAAAATTGAACAAAGCCGTCCAGTTGGTTGCCGATATCGAATTCTTCCGGAATTGAGAGGTACATGCTCAGCATACTCTTGACTGTTCCGTCCGGGTTTGTGAATCGAGGTGGCCGAGTAGACCAGACCTTGCCTTTCTCGCATATGGCGAGGGCTTCGGGCAGGTTTGTAGGAGAGGCAATCGGCTCGCGGCGGCTAAAGATCGCATCGTCGTTTCTTTCAGGCATACCCTGGCTCAAGATCTGTTCAACCGGGAGACCCAAGGTCTCGCGATACTTGCGGACCAGCTTGAACAACTTCACATGTGATCGCCGGGCACTCTCTCTAAGAGCAACAATGTTGGTGTCCTTCCAGCTAGCAAGCTGGATCTGTTCTTTGATGTCTTTTTCGAGAGTAGATCGCTTGTCACCCAGCAATTTATTTACCGCGGGCTCAAACTCGGCATAATATTGAAGGAAATTGTCAAGTGCAGACACAAGTTGCTTTAGCGGCGGATAATCTGCGACATAAAGCAGGAGGAGAGATCGGAAGTTCTTGATGAGCCGGAGGCGCTCGCTATACTGCCCTAGCGTAGTTGAATGAGTGAATTGTTCCAGTGTACCGACCACCTCTTGCACATGGTCGCATAGGTCTGTTTGCCCTGACTCTGCGATTTGAATAGGCGCTCGTATGAGTGCTTCGAAAGCGATAAACCACCACGAACTCACGTCCTGGTCACATTTCTCTTTTTCTAGATCTAGGAGCTTTGCCCAAGTTGATAGCTCCAGACGCCGCCAGGATATTATCAAGTTCGTAAGCTCGTCGTAGTAAGACGCTGCTGAGTACTCTCGGCTCGCTACAAGCTGCCATTCATGGACGAGGGAATGAAGCTTCTCAACCTTTGTCAGAAACTTCGCGACAGGCTCTGTGTGCTTGAACTGATAAATCTCTTTGCAGAACAAGATCACGTCACCGGGCACAGCGTGCTCGGGCCAAGCATTTCGTATCTGTGTGAACCGAGATTGGATAGAACGCGTAAGAGATAGTAGTTTCTTGGCTTCAACCGGGTTTTGGTCCGTGTAAAAGTTGTACCCGCTTGTCGAAGCAGTAGTTCTCTTGACAAGATCATCTTCTAGAAGCAAGAAGATAGCCGAGACCTGCTCTTTAGGAGGGAGATGCGACAAGGGCGAGTCACTGTTTTCCGGCCAGATTGATCCCAGCAGCGCGGCAGACTGTTTGACATAATTGAGTAGCACCATCCCGTTATCTGCAGACTGGAACAACTTTGCATGAAGGTCGGTAAGGCGAACTGAGATAGCTTTAGGATCAGCCGCCGTTGATGAAATTGTATCTTGGTCGGATCCGTCCTCGTATGTCGGGAAAAGCTGGTTCAACTCGTTCGCATCGACCTCTTCGCTGTCCTCCCAAGAGCCTTTGAAATGATACATCTCATTTTTGCGGGCGTGTTCTTCCTGATCTTCCTTCAACTTTGCCTTCCAAAGCACGTAGAATTGCTCGACAATGCGGAAAAGGGACTCTCGCCCACCCTTCGTGGCAAGGAGACCGGGCTCCATGGTTTCAGCTACTCTAAGAGATGATAGCTCGTGGAACCATAAGTCAGTCGCATATTTTGCGTTGTGTGCGACAGGATCATTGTCTGACACATGTGGTCGCCCAGAAGCCCCAAGGAACGGCGTTCTCTGGCAAATAACCCGTGCAAGAGCTGTCTCACGGGATTCTTGATCAGGTGAAGAGCCAAGAGAGAGACCAAGGTCTAGTACGTGCAGGAAGCGAACGACAAGCGTTGTGATGTCGTCGTAGGATCTGTAATTGGTGCTCAGGCGCCTACTTAACTGTTGAATATTGTCACGCAGCAATTTTCTCATGCGCTCGTTCTCGGGTCCCTTCTTCGTGGTGTTAATCAGTTTCTCAGGGTTTCGAAGGAGAACCGATTTTATGATGCTTGAGAATTCACCATGGAGAGTGCCAATTTCTGAAGTTGCTGGACGGGTGACAGATGATGGTGGAGGAGCTGCGCCCAGGCTGCGCAATTCCTTTTGCACGAGTTCCTTCCTTATGTTGGTGGACTGCCCAGAGAATACGTTCTCAAACAGTGTAATGGCATCAGTCTTTGCGGTAAGTTCGGCAACACGATGATGATGTCGTTCTCTTGCGACGACAAGGCTTAGAGAGGGATCAAACGGCTTGTCCGGGACAAATAGCCACAGGAGAATAACTGCTAGTTGCACCAACGCACTTGCGGTATCCTGTGCAGCATCCTCGCCCGTGGATCTAGTCAGTAAGGCCGTAACAAGCTTCGGAAGTGCCTTATCTGCAATTGCTCTAAAGTAATGGTTGGTCGGTAGGTTGCGCGCTAGACGGATGTTGAGTGAGAGCAAGCTAGGTGGTAAGCCTCGTTTTCCTGCCAAACGTAGAAGGGTAACCAGCTGCTCAAATGACTGCGGATTGAAGAATTCTCGGTGGACATCGACAAACTCCGCAGTAAGCTGCAAAAGCGCCTGCCTAAGAAGCTTGAGCTGATCTAGAGCAATTTCTCGGCTTGTCAGAGCCAAAGCGTGAGAAAGGGTTTGTTTCTCAATTTCCAGAGCATCCATCTGTCCTAGACTGACGCGATCAACAAAAGCTAACTTGTGAAGCAATGACAGGGATAATGTGCCATTAACTGCAGTTCCAGATCCGGAAGACCGCTGGTATCCTGAGAAGAGTGACAGTCGGTGAAGTATATCGGGAACCCTGCTTTGCAAATTTGAAGAGTTGAAAGGCTGAGCTGGGCGACCAGCGAGTAAAGCCATAATGGACTGGATCGCATTCTCAGATGCCAGAGCACTTTCGGTGAGAGCAGAAATATCATGGTATTGGCATAGAACCTCAAACTCGTTTGAGAAGTACGGGCTTTGTGCCAACTCAGAGTCTTGCACCACGCTTGCCAAGCCCAACACCGTCTGTCTGAGACTTTGGATGAGATTTCCTTCATCGGCCCCTTGCAAAAGTATAGACCTC
Organism: Aspergillus sydowii CBS 593.65; assembly: GCF_001890705.1. Taxonomy (NCBI): domain Eukaryota; kingdom Fungi; phylum Ascomycota; class Eurotiomycetes; order Eurotiales; family Aspergillaceae; genus Aspergillus; species Aspergillus sydowii. The sequence continues at coordinate 1,394,202 of NW_024467863.1, read as the reverse complement.
TGTGTTTCAACTAGGGAATTACGCACTCGACTCAGCTGGGACAAATCAAGACGCGTCCGGTTAGCAACTCGCATAAACTCGGACGCTACCTGTTCCAGATCCAACATGGATGTCAGCTGGGTATGAGTTGAAGCTGTCGCTGGCCTCCATGATTCCCAGAGCTTTTGCATGCCGAGCCCTGTAGTAAGTGCCCAGTTTTCGTGGAACCGTTCAAGCGCTTGTGATAGAGCAGAGGCCAACGGATTGAAACCAGCACCAAGATCAAATATTGATGCGCATAGTGATTTGCCGATCTGAAGATAGACCAGGAATTCACCTTCATCAACTTCGCTACTTGTTGTGATTCTCAAAATATCTGTGCAGAAATTGATAATTGCACGAATAGAAGGAATCGGATCATGTTGTTGCAAAAAGTCACTGTCCAAACATTGAACAAACTCATATACGAGTTGCCCACAATGCGATAAAAAGCGTCCAACTGGCTGTGTTGAATCCTTCATCAGGGAAGGTATGCGCTTAGCAGCTAGAGATCGTTGTAATCGACTCATCTGGCTCGGTTTAAGAGACTTGCTAGATTCATCTGCGAGGAGTAAGACCTGTTTGAAGCCATGTAAGTCAAGTTTGGACTCTTGCAGATGCGCCAGCAGAATAGCGGAATTCAGTGGCAGGTCACGTTCCAAAACTAAGGTCAGCGGCTCATTAGCTAGAGGATGAAGAGGCTGCAGATGACCCTGGATTGCGAAGGCAACATCCCCTAGGTCGACGGATTTCTTAAACACATCGAACAATGGACAAAACTGGTTATCGTGGATAACGGAGACATAACGATCCAGGAGCCTCGAGAATTGATCGGCCTGGATACCAGGCAAATGAGGTGAGACAAGATGTTGTGATCGTTGGAGATACGCTAGGTCCGATATCGACAGGTGGTCGAGGCGAATCTCGTACGATTGCTCTGCCACGTCCTCAAAATCAAGATTCCAAAGGGAGCGGAGACGGTATAGGTAAGATTGGCTAACATAGGTTGGCGTGGCGGAGTAGTCCAAAGTGTCGTCGTCGCGGGGTAGAATACATATCTCGACACACCGATTTCGCATTGCGCGAGATAGCTCTCCGTTCCGAGAATCCATCGTCAAGAAAAGTCTAAAGTTTGGATGGGGTTTAATAACTCTGGCGTTTCCGCTTTCAGTGCGCTGCTCGTTTAGAATGAGGGCTCCATTTGGTTCGGTCAAGGAGTTTAGCCTGTCGAGAACAGAAGGGTTACAGAGATTGGCATTGTCAAGGACAACCCAATCTCCTTTCTGGACGGCCTGCGTCAACACACCCTCAGTCCACTCAAAGCCGACTTTGAAATTCTCCGACTCCTTCGAAACCTTGAGTAGAGTCCGCGATCGATCAAGGAAATGCACCATTGAAGGCCTAGGATAGAGTTGGTATACCTTCTCCAGCAACATGCATACTAGGTCTAGAGGTGCATCGCGACTCAGGTGCTCGTAGAGCTCCACAAAAGCGGAAACTTCTTCTTGAGAGATCTCAGACGGATAATAGGCGAGAATGTGTCGTCGCACGAAGAGCAGGATATCCTGCAGAAGGGACGATGCTTCTCGATTGTGGTCAATCTGCTCAAAGCCTCCAACAAGGTCCATTGTGTCGGTGTCAGCGCTCAAGGCTAGCTCAACCAAATTAGCACCGTTGATAGCAGCAAGCTTTCTTATCAGTGTCGTCTTGCCACAACCTGATGGCCCCACTAAGATACTAGGCCATGACTGTTCGATGCAAAGCATGAGAGACTCCAAGACAGAAAGATCCCTTGGAAGCATTTTGAGATGAGGATTCGGCGTTTCTTGAAGCATCAAATCCCTTCGCATCACACCAAGACCAACTTGCATACATTCCGGGGTCATGTTATGGTAGTAACTCTTGGCCGTTGTCGAAGCGCAGTCGAAAACACGCTCGTAAATCCGGTAGACATGCTCTCGATCCTCTTCAGACCTGAACCGTTGAGAAATGATAATGTCTAGGAAATTCTTTGTATCTATTTGGAGCGTTCCACGATCCGCGAGTTGAAGCCATCTTTGGATGTCGCGCAGATTGACCTCCCAAGGACCACCTAGAACACCTAATCTCCTTTCCTGAACGATTGCAGTGTTCAACAAGGACACAAAATCAACCAGGCGTTCGGTTTGCGTGGTGGGACTGCCAGGAAAAAGTTTAGCACAAATACGTTTTAAATCCGTGTCGGTGAAACTGTCCGCGTATACCACGGTAAACCGGTTAACAAAAGAAGCAGGCAGGCCCTTTCTGCCACCCCCTTGGTGGTGAGGATTTTGTGCTGCAAAGAGGACGAAGTTGGGATGGCGTTTAAAGGTTTGGTCAAGTTCCGCAATGTAAACCATCTGGCGATGGTCTAAGCAGGCGTTGAGACCTTCGAGGACAGACTGAGAGGCCAAGTTCATCTCATCCAAGAGAACCCAGTCACCGCGCTGCATTGCTTGCAGAAAGGGTGCATCTCGCCATGCAAACTGACCAACATCACCACCTTCCACAGGCACATCGGAGCCAAATAAATCTGTAAGATCTGTTTGCTCAGACAGGTTGATTCGCGTAAGCGGTTTCCCGAGAGCTCGAGCAAGGGCAGTGACCAAAGTGGTTTTACCCACACCAGGACTTCCTTCGAGGAGAATAGGCTTCGTTAATTGCAGACCGCGGGCGATCCGTACCGAATTAGCAATGGTTGTAGGAGCATCCATTATGAATTGTGCGTCGGGCTGGGCATCACCCTGTATGGTGAGATCGAAAGGACCCACGCGCAAGGCTCCATTGTGAACATCAATAATGGACTTTTGCAGGTAGATATTCGACGCATCGACGCCAAAAAGCTCCTGCAGCTTGTCCAAACATAGTTGTCGGTTTCCCTCCAGGTTATGTAACGTAGTCGCAAGCATTGCGGCCGGGTTTGCGCCCAATGTGTCTATGAATACCATTGCGGCTCCATGAATAACGGCAAACATGAGCTCAGAGCCTCGGCATTTATTGACAAAATCAACCCAGGCCAGGAGATCACGAATAGACAGTGAATTACTCGAGGAGCCTTGGAAAGTTCGTTTGAACCATTTCGCAAACTGTAACATTTTCCGAGGAACATGTTCTGACTGCGGTTGTAGTTTCATCTGAAGGATAGGGAGGATATCCTCATCTTCCGACAGTTGGGGTGCCCAAATCTCTGTCATTCGATTTCTGAGGGCAGCAGAAAGTTCTCGCTTGCCGTAGTCTCCGCCAGGGTTCATGGTTGAAAGGAACTGGAAACCACTGTCCGCCACCACCATGGAGTCAACGGGGCCCTTTTCCGCCAGGAGTATCGACCTATGGGGTTCCAGTACACTGTTGAGCCGCTCCAACACTGAGTCGTCCGCTAGAGAAATTTCGTCCAAAAGGAAGAATTGGCCCGTCTTCATGGCCGTGATCAAACTTCCGTCGGTCCACTCAAACAGTGCATTGAGGCGAGCGATATTCTTTTCAATTCGCCCAAGCAAATCCGGCTCGCATCCTTGCCGCTGTTCAACACTGAGAGTACCAAAGGCTTGCCTGAGCTCTTCCAACGATTTGGTTCCGTCGCCCAACACGGTTCGCAAATCGCTACGCAGGGTGTCTTCGATCGCCGATCTGTTTCTGACTGGTCGTTGTGCTCCGATAAGGTCGCCAGTTTCCAGATTCACGTGCGCATTGACGATATGAAGCTGTCTTTGGTAGGCATCGGAAACTGCCTGGCAAAGCTGAGTCTTTCCGCAACCTGTTTCACCAACAAGTAAGACAGGCTCGTTGTTTTCAAGAGCCGTGGAGACTAGCATAAAGAGCCTCCTCATTGCCCTTGTCCACACAATGCCAGGTGTTAATTGCCTTAAGCCTGGTGCACGCTTGTCCATTGCTGAAATACTGTAGAGGGTGTCTTCATTGATGGTGACCTTCATGACCTCTTCGATCACACCTTTGACAGCAGCGCGTTCCTGAGGGTCTCTTACCCTCTCCGCAAGAAGCATGAAACCATTTATAGCCAGCTGCTCTCGATCGTCTGCATTCCGAAGCGCCCACCGAAAGAGGTCACGAAGGGTGGCAAAACTGTTTTTCTGCTCGAATAGTCGGTTCGCCTGGCGCAATAGAGAGAGTTTCCGATAAACAGACACTATCCTGGTACAAAATGATGGCGCGATTTGTGATCTTTCTTTGAGAATATATTCAAGCTCACTTTCCGGTATGTCATCAAAATGCAGTTCTAGGAAACGATTCCGAAAAGCGCGAGACAATACTTTTCGGCCACCATAAAGACCTGCTGGGTTCTGCGTCGCAAACAGCATGAAATTCTGGTGAGGGTGGACGACTTCTTGCGTCTCTGGTATGAACAGTTCGCGGTTATCATCGAGCAGCCGATTGAGTGCCTCCAATACGTCCGATGGCGCTAAATTGAGTTCATCCAAAACAATCCAGTACCCATTTCTCAAAGCCTCTACCAAGATACCTTCCTGATAACGGAGAGTTCCGTCATCGTCGGATACATAAGACCCGAGATACTCTTGAAGATCGGTATGTTCATGATTGTTAATGCGAACGAATTTATTGCCAGAGACCTTTGCAAGATACTCGATCATACTCGTCTTTCCGGCAGAGGTTGGACCTTGAAGCAGGACCGGGAATCGGCGGGTGGAGCTCGCTCTCACAAGATTCTTGAGGTTCTTCTCGATGAAAGGTGTTATGATATAATGAGGTTGTTCTTCAGGTGTCAAGTGCCCCTTTCGCATCCAGTAGTGTTTGAATTGTACATATTCGTTGCCATCATTAGGAGGTCTAGGGGTCTGTCCCAGTAATGCCCTGATGTTTTTCACATTGCTGAAAATGTACTGTTCAAGCAGTGGCATCAACATCCGCTCCGATTCTTGGCTCAAAATTGTCAAGAAGCTCATTGAGAAGCCTTCAAATATTGCTCGGCGCAATCCATAAATCTGCGCGTGATCCGATGCATAGATGAGAGTACGAACAAGTGTTCGAATGCTAAAGTGCGGTCGTTGTCCGGCTCCGTCTGTTAGTTTGTTCTCGTTACTGAGTCTTTTGGCCTCCATGTAAAGTTGGGCAAGATCTGGCGCAGCCCTAGAATCACTCAAGGTTAAGTCCCCGAGGTACTTTTTGATCAAAGACAAGAGGTCATCCAGCTCATTATCGGGTGACTGCACATATAGTTCTGTGAATCGGGAACGAAGTCCTGGTGGAAGGTCCTTTTTTCCAGCATCTGTCGCAGGGTTCATGGCACCAAATATCCGGAAATCAGGGTGTCCAAATACACGTTCCACGTCACCGGCCTCGGAAAGTAAAACAGAGGGTGAACCCTCGCTGCCATGGTGCAAAAGGCTTGCGATGTTTTCAAGGGTATCGGGCGATGCTAGGTTGACCTCATCAAGAAGCACCCACTCACCATTTCGCAAGGCGCGAACAATCTTTCCCTGTACGAAAGCAAACGCAAATTTAGCATCGCCCTGGGAAACCTGAGCTTCAAAGTCATCGAGTTGAGCTGCAAATCTTTCCCATCTCTGTCGCAGAAATTGATATTTGGGCGAATCCAGTTTCCTTCTCTTGGTGGGCTGCTCTCCTTCTCCGGGCTGAGAAGGACCATTTCCTGACTTGAAGACGCCATCGGCCAGCCGAACTGCTTCATGCCAATGATTTACCAAACGGGCCCAGTTTCCGTTTGCAACATTCTTCGCAATCGAAGTCAGAAACTTCTGGTTCTTTTTCGCAGAGAACGTTAATTCAAACAAAGAATTGAACTCGTCAAACATCGGAATGGCCATTGTACGAATGTTGACCGGTTTGAAGCCGCCCAGCAGATCAGTGCTCTCGCTTTGCTGGGATAAGTTGACTACCGTGAGCTTCTGCCGCATCAAGGTTGCAAGGTGTTGTATCACAGTCGTTTTGCCGATACCCGTCTCTCCAACAAGAAGAACCGGTTCCGCCATCTCGACGGAGGCTGCAACTTGTTCCATTAACTTTAGAGCGGCTCTTGTGGTAGCAAAGCGAGATGAAGTAGCTGCTAACTTAGGCGCTGAACCGCTTGGTACCTTGACCTTGCGGCAAACCTCTCTCCCGAGGACGAGACTACTACCGTGATCCAATAGCGCTGGTGTTCGCTCATGTAGACAAAATCCTGCACGCTGAGGCGGAATCTGGAGCGCTTCTGCAACTTTCAAGGCCAGGGATTCTGACAGTGCGATGTCGGGTATATATTTAAGAAATATGTCCACAATGTCGAGAAAAATGTCGTCATCGGTTCCTTCGGGAGTCGCTTCATATCCTGTCTTCACACCCAGTCGCTGAATCCTCTTATGCATTCTGCTACAGAGTTTGATAAGATCGCGCAAGCCTGGAGTACGACCTTGGGAGCTTTTGATCGCGAGACTTCCATGGAACGATGAGCACAGCTTTTGGTAGACGTTCATAATTGTGGGCACCCGAGATTCAAGAAGAGCGAACTTTTGTGCAATCACTTCTTGAACTTCGTCTATTGTTAGCGGATCCACCTGCACCCTGTTCCAAAGCCTGCTTCCAAGAATGGCGGTGCTGGGGGCAACTTCCTCGCCGGCGATATTGTACGACGATTTCATGGTTGCGATGATTTTGAAGCCTTCAGCACACTTGATGCGCTCCCTTCTGCTAGCTATTGTCAGTTCACCCTTCTCGATTATAGGAAGAATGAGACCAATGACTTCAGAAGGGGCGCGATCTAGGTCTTCAATCAATATCCATCGACCCTCTCTTGCAGCCTTCGTCAAGACACCAGGTTGCCATGCAAAGCTCCCTGTGGCCGGCGATGTTGAGTACATCCCGAGAAGACTTTTCGCATCTGTCTGCTCGTTCAAGTGAAGCGTTACCATGGATTCTGACTGGCCCATAGTGCTTGCAACGTCGTTTATCAAGCATGTCTTTCCCGAATTTGGCAGCCCAACTAAAAGGATCGGTTGGGGTCTAGTTAAAGAGCTGGCTATCCGTCGTAGATTATTCACAGCTGTTGGGGTGTTCACGACCAAGGATGGCTTGAGTGATATGTCGGTTTGTCGTGGAATCAACACGCCACAAACTTCCGCTGTTCGACCAGTGAGATTGTCTCGCAATTGCTCCACGTGTTGAATTTCCTCGGAACGTAGCCTTGTAGCCCTTATAGAATCCAGTCGCCTTTCTACAGCAACCCATCGACGCTCTTCCCAAAGCCCAAGGCAACGATAGTCGATTGAGATTCCTTCCCAATCTCCCTCTATCGTATCATCCCCACAGTGTGTCCGCAGTATTCTCTCTGTTGAAGCGTCTGCGGCACGCATATAGAGACAAAAACATCGTACCGCAAGATATCGGACCACTTGGTGATCATGGCGAAAAAGGGCTTGCAATTGCGACGGCGCGATGGCAGGTGAAAATGCTTCTAGGTCGAAAGAAAGAAGGCGGAAAATAGCCAAAAGTAATGTGTGTATCGTGGAGTCATCTATTTGCAAATTAGTCAAGGCATTAGATGCAGCCAACGCCGACAAAGGGCCAGCCCGAGACACGGCATATTGGCTTGCGAAAGGTCGTAGATGTGGTGCGAGCGGCAGTATTCGTGCGAATGCAGAGACAACTTCGATATGATCGACACCAGAATCCGGAAGAATCCAGCGTGCAGCCAGATCAACGAATATCGGTTCGTATAAGTAGAAAATTTTCTCCGTATACCCTGATCTCAATGCGCCGACTGCAAGCGCATTTAGGTACTGAGTCCCTGAAGCGGTGCGGATGAGGGCTGCAATCTCATCCGGTAGCTGTTCAAGAAGTTGGGACTCGTTTAGAGTCCCCTCGTAGGCAGGACTGGCGCCCATCCTGAGTCCAACCACGCAAGGAAACTCTTTTAGTGAGTAGAGGAGAAAGAAAGTGCATATCGCAGTACTTTTTTCCTATCTTTTTTCTGCCGATATTTAGTGGCAGGTCCCCACACAACCAGCCTCACCGCCCTTACCTAAGCACGGAGGCCCGCCGCAGCTCCGATCGTTCGTTGAAGTACGTACGCAGGAGAGGATGCACGGAAGTTAGGTGTTTCAAGCGACAAAGTGGCCATGATTACGTTTTTCATATGTTCCGACATGTCTAGATGATCTGCCACGTCTATAATGGATTCTGAAGCGGACTACGAGGACCAGCAGCCCTCCACCGGGTTAAGGAACAACAATCTCCAACTCCCGCGGCTTCGCGCGAGCAGCCTTTCGCGGTATACACAAAATTCGAACGATCCTTTGGCTGGTGATCTTCGTGAACCGTAAGGGATAAATTCCTTGTATAATTTTACGTCAGTCTAATCTCCGGTCTGTATAGTATCTCCTTCAAGCGCAAGCAAAAGCAGCGATCCGGGCTTAGTCTCTCAAGTCTGTCCAACATCTTTTCGGGGGACTCCGACAGAAACATTAATTTCGACCGTACCACATCTAGAGATGGACGAGCAACAGAAAATGATTTGCAACCGGCAGGCGAAAGCTTTGAGGGGAATGGAATTTATAATACCCAGAAGGAGGGTGGGCTGTTAGATTGGTATGTCGAAGGTCCTGGAAGACGGGTTGGTTACGATGATTTTACGGCTATCGATTGGATATTCGAGTACACCAAAGAGCGTCAAAGGAAGCGGCTACTTTCAGCTAGTGGGCAGGGAGTGGTAGGATACGCCCACAAACTTTACGATGCGAGTAACGTTTGGTTAGTCCTGGTCGCTACAGGAATATCAGTTGGAATCATTGCTGCGTTTATTGATGTTGTCAGCGATTGGTTGGGGGACATTAAAGCGGGGTATTGCAAGAATGGCCCAGGAGGAGGGAAATTTTATCTAAACCGCAGCTTTTGCTGCTGGGGTCACGAACAAGGTAAGCTACCTAGTATTGGCTCTCCGATCAGCTTTCTGACGCGCTTTCTTATAAAAGACCCTTCAAATTGCGTGGATTGGGCACCTTGGGGCAAGGCTGTCGGGGCTACGTCTGCTGGTGGGGCTTTTGCCGTCGAGTATATTTTTTATATACTTTACTCTGTTAGTGCTTCGCACACTATTCCCCGTTCACAGCCCATAACTAATGCAACAGCTAGGTGCTTTTTGCCGCTTGTGCTTGTGTGCTGGTCAGGAACTATGCCATATATGCAAGGCACAGTGGAATCCCCGAAATAAAAACTGTCTTAGGTGGCTTTATAATAAAGCACTTCATGGGACCTTGGACCCTTGCAATCAAGTCATTGGGGCTGGTATGTTGTCTTCATTGGACAAAGTGCACCGAAGCTAACCATCCTGAAGTGTTTATCCGTCGCATCTGGTATGTGGCTGGGCAAAGAAGGACCGCTTGTTCACGTAGCATGTTGCTGCGCCAGTGTCATAATGAAAGGCTTCGATAGCCTTAACTGTAACGAAGGTATGTAGTCTATAGCCCTAGCTAATCATCTCGAATGACAGCTAACATGTGTAGCGAGAAAACGAGAGGTTCTCTCTGCGGCGGCTGCGGCAGGTATTTCCGTTGCATTCGGAGCCCCTATTGGTGGTGTACTGTTCAGCTTAGAGGTATTAGCGGTCTTGAAATCGTGTTGGTATTTAGCTAATATGGGGCTTTAGCAACTGTCGTACTATTTCCCTGATAAGGCGATGTGGCAAAGCTTTGTGTGCGCCATGGTGGCAGCCGTCACCCTACAGGCGTTGAACCCCTTCCGCACAGGAAATATCGTTCTTTACGAGGTCAAGTATACCAGAGGATGGCATCGTTTCGAAATGATTCCGTTCGTTATCCTTGGTATTGTGGGCGGTCTTTATGGAGCATTCCTCATCCGGTTGAATATGAAGGTCGCGAATTGGCGACGAACTCGGGGCTTCTCTCGCCCCATCATCGAAGTTGTGATCGTAGCTCTTCTCAGCGCTTTGATAAACTTCCCCAACATTTTCATGCGAGCGCAAAATTCGGAGCTCGTTCATTCCTTGTTCGCTGAGTGCAGCGCGGAGACTCCCGATCCTTTTGGTCTATGCAAAACTGGAGCAGCATCAGCTAGTACGGTAATGTTTCTGCTGTTTGCTGCGGTTCTTGGCTTTTTTCTCGCAACCATGACATTTGGCCTTGATATTCCCGCCGGCATCATCCTCCCATCTTTCGCCATTGGAGCTCTATATGGCCGTGCTCTTGGCACAGCTTTCAAAATATGGCAAGACGCTTACCCCGGCTTCTTCCTATTTGGTAACTGTGAGCCCGATGTCCCTTGTGTGACTCCAGGGCTCTATGCAATTGTCGGTGCAGCTTCAGCCCTTGGCGGTGCCACAAGGATGACCGTGTCCATCGTCGCTATCATGTTTGAGCTTACGGGCGCACTAACCTACGTCATCCCTATCATGATTGCAGTCATGCTCTCCAAGTGGTGTGGAGATATATTCGGGAAACGAGGCATCTACGAGTCATGGATACATCTCAATGAGTATCCTTTCCTCGACCATCGTGAAGATACCACACCACCCGATGTGCCCGCTCATAGAGTTATGACGAATGCAGATGATATGACAGTCCTTACAGCTGTCGGTCATACAATCGGATCGCTGCGCAATATTCTCCAGACAACATCATATCGAGGATTTCCGGTCGTTACAGAGACCTCTAACCCAGTTCTTCTTGGGTACATCTCACGCAATGAGCTCTCTTTTGCGTTAAAGAACCCAATGTCTCCATCTGGAAGTGTGCTGCCCAGTACGACTCAGGCGTTCTTTGCGCATCAACCATTCGCGGATCCTATGGATACCCTCGACCTTCGGCCTTGGATGGATCAAACCCCTATTACACTCAATAGTGGGACAACCTTTCTCATCGTGCTGCGAATGTTCCAAAGACTTGGACTTCGCTACGTCCTATTTGTTAATAAAGGGATTATGCAGGGTCTACTCACGAAAAAGGATGTTTGGTCTGTTGTTAACGATCCTACATCCCATCGGGGCGAGTGGGAGAGTGACATTCCCCGTGGTGAAGACGACGCTAGTGAAGACGTTGGGCTATTTTCAAACGACCAGGAATCCAGCAATGTCCCTCCACTGACCCCGTTGGATCGGCGACCGTCTCTTTAAGTTACCTACCACCATTTTAATGATATTTTTCCAATAATTGGGACGAGGACCATTGCGGGCGATTTTGGATCTCGAGTACATAGACACGAATCTACTTTCTTGGTTAGATAGATAATCTTCCGTTAAACATTACTACTCCGACCTATGAAGCCTTAATGATTTGCAATGTTTCCCTCGCCTCGTCTTACCTACCCCAGCCGATACCTGAGGTCTACCCATCCTCCCTTTCTACGGAGTAATGTATATCGGTACCGCCTCGCCGCTATCGTCCCCACATATTCTGCCGGCAATTATCGACCGCCCAACGCATCCGTTTTCGAAGGCCAGCCTATCTTTGGGCCTCGTTACATCTTCGCAGTTTAGAGTTGTACTACTATAGTCTGGCACAATGATGGCAGACCCGTTCGAAGTGCGCATGCGCTTTACAGCGCAACTGCAGCACTTAAATGCCTCTGTCGCCTCATCACAGAAAGCCGCACATTATGCCCTCAAATACCGCGATATGGACGAAGATCTACACTCATGTATTCTAGAGCAACTTGAAAGAGTGGGTGCCCCTCTACCTGAGAAACGTATACATGTTCAAGTTGAAATTAACTTTAGTATTTGTATAGAATAATATGAACAACAGGGCCAACATTCTATACTTCATCGAACAATTCTGCGAAATGGCTACCAAGGAAAACCACCTCCAGTACGTCCGCATGATCCAACGAGATATATTCCGTGTCGTGGACTCTGTTGCACCAGCAGACGGGTCGGGTGCTGCGAATGTAAAACACGTTCGACGAGTCCTAAATGGTCTCCAGAACAAAGAGGTGCTCTCTGCCGAAACGGTGGCCGAGTTTGACGCAGCTCTAAAAGAGCGAGAAACGCACCCGGCGCACCTTGACTTAGAGGCTGAGGAGGAAGAGGAAACTGGTTCGAAGTCGAAGACTGGGACACCGCGCGGCTCCAGGGCCAATGGCATTCGTGTGGACAAAAGACAGATCGAGCAACGGATCGAGGAAGATCGGGAACGCAACAAACGGCTACGAGAGAGTATGTGGACTGTCCGAGGGGATGACACTGATGAACACCGAAAGTTCTGGGATGAAACCAGCGATATTGGCGAAGATGACTTTACAGCTGCGCATGAGGAACTGATGGAACGAAGCGAAATGGTCAGTGCTATCTAATTCCTTTGTCTGATGCGTATCGGGATGAACTCGGACATAGCACGCAAGGCGTAATTGGCGTAAGGGGTCAGTTTTCGGGCTTTTGGAGATCGGCATATTAGCATTGCGATTTCAAGATACCAGGACTATATATATATGGATTTTGTCATTTCGAAACAGTCAACTTTTCTCCGTCTCCAAAAATTTATACGTTTAATTATTTTTCTTATGAGGAATTTTAGACCATTTTAAACCATCAGGGAACATTTATATATTTAATACCTAATATATCGACAATCGATGTTGGCAAGGAAATGGATGGTTCTCCGCATATCTGATAATATTTGTTCGGATAAACGTACCGCCGGGGTATTTTCATAAATCTTTTTGCCCGCCGGTGATTCCAATTCCAACAGCATTCGCTTATCTCCCCCTCTATGTTGTCGCAGCTTGTCACAGCGGCAAAAGGCATATTGTTTGCTGAACAAAATCCGAATAACAGCTCTAACATCGCGGCACCGGAACCGGGAAACACCGCGACCGCGACAAATTCGAAGATGGTTACCACTCGCCGATCAGCAGCCCATGTCGCTATTCCGACAGAAGATGCTGGTCTGAACGGATCCTTAGAGCTAAATGGGAAGCGCAAGTCTGATAATACTGCATCAGAGACGCCAGAAGCGAAAGGCAACAAACGGAGAAAGAGGAGCAATATACAAGTTGTGGAGCAAGAAGTAACACATGATAAGGAAGATGCGAAGGAAGAGGCAGCCCCAAAAAAGCACTTTCGGTTTGATAGTGAAGAACCCGTACTGCCAGAACCAACAGAGACAGAGGAGCCGATAGACGCGCAGCAGGGAGATCAGGATGAGGAGGAGAGCAGCGACGACGAAGCCCCGGAGACTGTGGACAACTCTGCGCAATTATCTAAAATCAAATCAGAGGCCAGGAAACAGGAAAAGGCGAGGCAAATGTTTGTATCCATTGACTTTCTGTCAATCATTACTCCTTGCTAACCGGATAACAGAGAAGAGCAATTAAAACGAGAAAAGAGGCGACAATTGGACGAGGCGCGCAAACAACAAGCCAAAGCTTCAAGTAAACGGAAAGAAACCTCTGCTTTTCAAGCCGCTCCAGGATCTGGTACCTCAGCCGACGATATTGTGTCTGAGAGTTCAGAAACTCTGCAAGGATCCTATACACAAGATTACCGACGCCCAACGCTTCCCGCACTTCTCCCAGATGACATCCTAAATGCAGTTCCTGAGGTCCGGCCACCGACGCCTCCACCGGAAACACAAACGCTTTCCCAGAAAAAACCTACAAAACTCAGGTTCCTCGAGAAGAAGGAGAAAGCTCCAAAGGATGTGAGAATGGGCGATGTGGCGATCCGAGTGCTAGACGGTGGTGGTTCACAAAAACAACCAAGCACAGCTCTTCCCCCGAAAGCCTCGAAGACCGGACGCAATTCGAAGGAAGCATGGTTGAAACAGGCACGCAGTACTGGACATGTCAATGGCATGAGGATGGCCAGCAGCGGCTCAAAGGGATTTGTGCGCAAGTAAGGATTTATACACTACTGAAGCCTGTTGAGTTGCATTTGGGTATTTCATCATCTTCAGTACATAGCGCGCTGAAAATTTGTTGTATGAATTTGCAATTGTTTGGCGTTTGGATAGATGCGATGATCACAACGGCAATGCATGTAATGTAAGACAATGGAAGCACTAGTAACGCATGCTTTCTTTTTCCCCAGTATTTTCCTTTATATCTCGTTTATTGGTTTATAATGTGATATTCATTTGTTTGCCTTAAAAGAAAGCAATTATTTAAGTTTTTAATTACAACATGTATCTATATAATTTGCATGCAGTGTAGAACGTGCTATAGATCTGCCTTTGATTTGCAGGGTCGCCGCACGTGAAAAGCTTTGTAGCTCTTTCGTTCAACACCATCCGCCCAGCGTTCAGCAACCACCAACCTCTGCCTCCCAACCCACCTAAAAGCCAATGCCCAATTCCTTCGTTTGGCAGGATTAGATATCAATTTCTATGCGCTTAATCTAAAATGGCCTCTGTTTCCGAATCCTCTCCCCTCCTCCCTCAACACAACCATGCTGCACCTTCCAATACGTCACCACGAGGAAGCCGGCCTTCACGGACGGTGACATTCAATCCTCTCGCTACAGTCAGTACATACCACGATTCCACCTCGGCCGACCCGACTTTTAAGCCCATAGCATCCGGATCTCTCCCGAGCTCAAATACCTCTACTCAACAAAGATCGACCGGGCTCTCCGCCCTGAACAGCAAGCTTCGCCGTCGCAATAGCCATGGAGCTCCTGGCACGGTCGCCTCGTCTTACCCTACCTCGAAAGTTGGCCCACAAAGAACAACAAAGACTGCGCAGAAATTGAAACTTTTACCCGATCCTATAACAGAGGAGGAGCTTGATGAGGAGACATCTCCTTCGGACGTTTACAGGCAAATCGCACGAATCAAGGAACCAGCTGCTCGCAGCCTTGCGGCCAGACTAGGAAAAGCTGATCGAGACCGGTTGCCTCGAGTATCGGCGTACTGCACGGCCAACTCCTATCGGTTAGATGGTGTGTTCAAATTCTTGAAATCTCGGTCCAAAACCCGCGGTGCCAATCCAAAACTATTTGACGAATGCGTCTATTCGCGGTTCGACTACAAACACGAAGAGAAACAGAAATATGGGACGGACTCCAATAATGTTGATGCGGACAATACTTACACCGTCGAGCGGGCACCTAGGGAACGTAGGTTCTCGGACAGCGCGGTAGAAGTAAACGACCAAAGAGAGGAGCTTATTGACTTACATGATCACAACACCCACCAGCAAAGTTCTACTGAAGAATCTGTGCTTGATAACGCCCCGGATATTGACACCACTATTGACGCCCCAGAAGTGTTCCTTTTTGATTATGGTACCGTCGTCATATGGGGCATGTCACCAGCCCAAGAGTCTCGGTTTTTATCGGATATATCAAAATTCGCAACCTCAATTCTCAGTCCGGATGACCTCCAGGTCGAGAATTTCAACTTCTACTATGCTCGTGAATACCAAGCCCGGATATACAACGATTTTATTTCTTTGCGTGATCCTCGGAATTATATGATAAAGCTCGCCATTTCACACGCTTTATCTCAGTCCGTGAAGACATCCCTTTTTGAAGACCTCGTTTCTGAAACAATATCGAACACCGCACCATTACCGGCTCAGATTGCGCAGACGGGAAGCGTCAATCTCTCAAGACAGCAGATCAATATGCAAGTCGGAGAGCTATTCATCCTCCGTATAAATATCCACCTGCAGGGTTCAGTGTTGGATAGTCCAGAGTTAATGTGGGCAGAACCACAACTAGAGCCTGTATACCAAGCCGTCCGAAGCTACTTGGAGATGGACCAGCGCGTGACGCTATTGACAGAACGACTAGATGTAATAGCGGATCTTCTTGCAGTGCTGAAAGATCAATTAACTCACCGTCATGGTGAGTATCTCGAGTGGATAGGTACGTACGAAACCACTGATTTTCGCATAACATTACTAATCCGATGTAGTCATCGTCCTTATTGCCGCAGAGATTCTTGTGGCCGGTATCAACATTGTTGTTGATTTGTACGCTGGTGTTGAATAGATGCAGTTTGCTCTCAATTTGGGGTTTTGTTTAGGTGTCGGAGTCCGAGGAGCCACTCGTTTAAAGCATTTTAACCATCTTATGTATCATATCCGAGTTCCAATTCCGAGAAATGTGCTCGACGCGGACACGCACATAGTGGTCTCAATCGAGCCATTCTTGATGAATTTCCACGCATTCACCTAGTATATACCAATAGCACCTGAAATTCACTTCAACGGCTATACATTGAAATCAAGAAGCCCGAGGCTGCTTACATGTCACCATGACGTATTTCTTTACTACCATCCCACAGTCATAGTGTATCTCGCGAGGCACTACCCGGGCAGCTTGTGAGCTCACAGCGCGCCGTGTAAGCATTTAAGACGCAAGATTAAATAACCAAGACAAGAACACAAAGCTTTCTAAGCAGCTAAGCCGGCGATAACAAGCTTCCCCTCGCCCTCCAGACCGAGTGAGGCCGAGGGCGAGGGCGATCCAATGGAAGGTATGGGTGAATGTGTGAATGTGGACCCACTTGTGACAGATGCGATCGACAGCCAGGGCCCGCCATTCCCGATTCAGAAACCACTCTCTGATTGGTCGGAGAATATACTCAAAGGACCGGCTCAGTGAGGAATTCACATCACAACTGCTCAACGGGCAAGGTGTAAGCTTCGGGGTTAACGGAGGCTTTGAAGATTGGTCCTTTGGGAGTCCGTAAACGCCGATTCAAGTTGCGTGGCTACTGGCGAGGAGATGGAAGCATAAATACTAGCTTGGGCTGCCTGCTGGCTGTGTGTTTCTTTGTTCTCGGAGTGTGTTCGAAAGTCTAAAATTCAAAAGACATCGACTTCCCTCATATTTATCATCCCGTTTTATCATTTTTCCTCCTTCTTCTTCTCTCGCGAAAGGTACTACTAGCAAGCAATCGAGATGTCTGACGAAATCGCGACCCAACCCCATAACCTCCCCCTCCTCGCAACAGAGGAGAACACCGCGGGGAAAACGTACATCGTCACAGGTGCCAACACCGGTCTCGGATTCGAAGCCTCCAAGCATCTTGTCAATCTCGGCGCAAAGAAGGTTATCCTCGCCGTACGTAGCGTTCCCTCCGGTGAAGCTGCCAAGAAGAAAATCGACGAGGCTACCGGAAAAGCCTCTGTTGCGGAAGTCTGGGCCCTTGACTTGAGCAGCTACGAATCCGTCAAGGCCTTTGCCAACCGTGCCACTACCGAGCTTGACCGCATTGATGCTGTGATTGAGAATGCGGCTGTTGCTACAGGTGAACAGAAGTCCGCAGAAGGATATCATATTGGTCTCACGGTCAATGTGTTGAGCACCTTTCTGTTGGCTGTGTTACTATTGCCGAAACTGAAAGAGTCTGCGGAGAAGCATGGCATCCTACCCCGTCTGTCGATTGTGACGTCGGGTGTCGGGTTCGATGTGCGTCAGGTGTGGGAAATGGTGAAAGAGGACCCATTTGTGAGAGCGTCCGGTCTCCCTGCTGAGCAGCTGATGGCCACGTATGTACCCTCGTTAGACTGCTTTTAATTTACTTATAGCTAACTACCTGTGAATAGATACCCCCTGTCCAAGCTTATGGATACCTTCGCCGTTCGTGAGCTAGCGGCGCAGCTCCCACTTGACCAAGGAAAGGTGGTCATCAATGCTGTCTGTCCTGGCCTTTGCAAGACCGAGCTTGTTCGCAATGCTCCACCACCCCAGAAGGAATCAATTCTCAACCTGCATGCACAGTTTGGTCGGTCTGCAGAAGACGGAAGCCGCACTCTTCTCGCCGGCGCTAACTTAGGAGAGGACAGCCATGGGGGCTTCACTTCCAGTTGTGAAATCAGAAAGTAAGTCGTCTCGGAAACCAATCATAGTTGATGTACACTAACAGAGGTGTGCAGTGACAAAGTTCCTGACTGGGCGAAGGACGAGGAGGCGCAGAAATGGCAGAAGAACCTGTGGGACCTCATTGTCAAGGAGATCGATGCCACCGTACCCGGTGCAGTGGGGAAGGCATTGGGGAAATAAGTGTCACACGACGGATTAGTTGTTTGATATGTTAGCTTTGAGAACTCAATTTGATTGATGTGGGATTTCGAGAAACTTCTGTGTAGAACACAGCACTATGCCCGTTCGGTCGTGCAGTGCATATACCCAGGGAAATGCAGCTAGTACCTGCCTAACATCTTCCCAGGTGGAAAGGTCAAGCGCCTGCATTGCAGTGCGAGTTGTAGGTATAAGCCACTCGCCATCTGAAGGTTTGAATACAGCAACCGATCCGATGAAGAGTGTCCAGAGAAGCACGCATTTGATAACCTTACTTCCCTGACCCGTTTCGACAGAAAGCATTAGATCTTTGATAGTGAGCCGAAGCCGATGAGACAACAGAGGCTTATCTGATATACGCTGATCCAAACCCCTGAGAAATGACACCAGGAACGCGATAAGCCCAAGATGAATGGCTTGCTCAAGGATACTCATGTTCGGCGCGGGGGTTGAATTAGATTCAGAGCTGCTGCGTAGTGGGTTTATATGCAGAAGGGAAAACCCGAGGTAAAGAATAGTGTGATGGAATTCATCGGCACCTAGCTTTTGTCTTTGCCCGGCACCAGCTTCGTTGAGCATTACGGCGACGCTTCTCACGCACTCAGATGTTGTCCATAGATCTTCTCGCAGGAAGTCTTGCAGGACCCTATCAGTTCCACAATTGTTGAGTTGGCCATTTGGCCTCGTCTCATAATCAGAACAAACGGATCTTAGAGTACGAAGATACTCGATGCCTTGAATGCCAAATAATGTCCTTGAGCCAAGCTGTAAAGCGTACTCCAAATCAGCCCTACATTAACGGCGTCAGCCGTAACCCAATGAAGACAGCCCAGTAGATTATCTTAACCACAGAGATAGCATATTGGCTCACCTCAGAACCTTTAGGATAACACCGCAGCACTCGCTACCAAACTGTTTAACCCCGCCGCGCAATTCAATCATCCGGCGCAAGCCTTGAATATGAACATAACCCCGCTCATACTGGCCTTGCAACCGTTCGTACTGGGACATTACCACGAGTATCGCAATGGTCATATCCGACGTCGCGTCTGTTGCGCTCATCAACCGCTCCTGGATAATGCGGTAGGTGCAGGCAATATGGTACATTCCTTGCGTCGTCTCATTGACAAGGTTCTTGGAGCAGAGGATTGTTGTAGCAACGGAACAGTGGAAGTCTATCCCAGCCACCATATGAGTATTATTCCGAAAGATAATACTGATAGATATTGGAATGGAGATACGCACAGGCCTCGTCGAGAAAGAAATACCGCACCCAAACGGACCCCATATGGTCTGGCATTTCTAACGCGCCATCAAGTTCAGGGTTGTATCGAGCGCCGCTGAAGAAGAACAGAGCTTTACTGAATCAAACCGCGTCAGTTATTTGTTCTCCCTGCAATGCGCCGATAGTTTATGGGTCATATATATACACACCCTCTCGGACCAGACCCTTCGACCTCGCAGGTACCGGTATAGGAAATAGTACTCCATCACTAACCGGTCTCTCAATTCCAACCACCTCAGCATCACCGGTCCTATCGCTTGTTGACCGAAGGGCTTTTCGAATAATTGCGGGTGTACGAAAAGGGCTCGCATAATTGTCTTTCTTAAGAACAACGGCTTTGGATGAGCGTGACAGAGTCTTGTTGGTGTTCTTGCCTGTCGCTGCGTGGGTGCGAATGCGTCGCCTCGCTGCGTGGTCGATCGCGACACTATTGTCGATAAACTCGAAAGTCATCGTTATTTATGTATTTATATGATCTTTTTGTCGCACAGGAGGTCGTGAAATGAAGGAAGCAGCTTCAAGTCTTCGAAATCTGAGATACAACTGTAGGCCGGAGATAACGGAGCTATCGGCACATTCAAGGTCGAAGGAAAAGGAAGCAAAACTGTGGCATAATATGCTCTCTATACCCTTCAGGCAGCTCCTGGATACAGCCTGGGTACTAGTATTATACTTCGCAAATCAAATACTTGTGCGATTTATACTTGCTAATTTTATATATCTTAGCGTTCTTGGCACTTTGGGCATAGGCCATAGATGCACCGTATTGCATTTATACATGATTATTAAAAAAAATAAAAAAATTGACTGTACTATAGCTTCTAAATTCCCGATATACACAAAGAGCGAGCTCAAGCATCTTCAGGCTGATCGGACTTATTAGCGTTCGCCCGGCGACGAAGCCTTCCAGCAGCATCATGTTCCTCATCCCACTTCGCAAGCTCATCATTAGGCACTTTGACCATTTTATGGGATGTCTCGCCTGAAGGGCCTGCAATAATCGTTTGGCGGAACTGGTAGCCTCCAAAGTGCGGTAAGATCTTCATATAGACAAAATAGTAGACACCGCAAAAGCCAATGCTAGTAAATAAAGTTAGCCCTATACTCACGCGGAAAAAAAAGCATGAAAGCACGTACAGTGAGATTCCAACGACAACATATGTTCCATACCAGAAGCTCACATCGCCTCCGGTTGCACCTGTTGACGGCGGGTACCAGGGTGCAACAAGCAGGTAAAGGTTGGCCAGGATTGCGAAGTAGACGACAACAGTCCAGGCATGCCACTCCGTCCGAGGAATATTGAGACGCTTTCTATGTCTTCGGGTGAATAATAAGCCAATGGCAAGAAAGAAGTTGAACATGCTTTGCGGATATATTCCTAGATCGACAACTGCGCAAGTTGTTAGTGATATAAACGTGTGGTATGTATGCATTCTGCCGGCGTACCGAAATTGAAGGCATCACCGGCCGGAGGAGCCAGAATCATGAGAGCCGTTAGAGCCCACTTTAGCCAGTATGGCCCCAGAGGGGTTCCAAAGGGGCGAGTGGATGTCCAAAACCTCGTAAATGGAAGCACCCCTTGTCTGTTCACATCAGTCAATGGCCCAAGAACAATTTATGGGGCATACATACCTGCCGCACTCGCGAAGCATTCGGGACTGTCCAATGAGAACAACAAGCAAATTACCGAAGGCACTGACACAGATTAGGAAGTTTAGGGCACGAGATGCGCCACCGCCGCCAAAGACCTTCAGGAAGAAGAGACTCGCAACATTGACGTCCGACTCGATAATTTCCTGCTTGCTCGCGGCAGCAACGTAGGCGATATTCGCAAGCATGTAGAGAATACCGGTGGTAATGAGTGATGCAGGACCACTCCATTTGAGTGTCTTGATAGGGTTCTTGACCTCATTTACGAGGTTGAACGCATTCTCATAACCCTGATAGGAAAACATCACGTTTATGAGTGAGTTGGTGGCCCCATACACTGTAGCATCTTCTGTTCCTTCAAAAGCGTTTCGGAAATGGGCTGTTGGGTCAGCAATAGACGAAACGTTGCCACCAAGCACGACGAGTCCAGCAATTGCAATGCTACATGGATTAGAAAACACGGTCCGAAAATGGGGCATGAGCACTCACAAGATCAGTGTAATAAGTTTAACCCAGCCAATTGCATTGGAGAGGTGCAAAGACCATTTTGTATTGAAGGAGACGGCTGTGACCCATAATTAGTATATGTCATATAAGCCCTAGTTCTTCATACTAACCTAGGACTGCCACAGTATACGACGCAAGAGCAACGCNCTTGGATTGCCAGGCTGTAGGTTCCGACTCCCCCAGCCGGAAAAGGTAATTGGCCAAAACTAATATGTTCAACATCAGTTTGGTGAACTTGTATAGGAGATCGAACATGCCATACCGATAGCATTACTACTGCTGAAGGAGAAAACCACAGTCTGCACGGCGAAGACCGTGGGAAAGAAATATCTGGGGCGCGGGTACGCCTGTTCCAAATAAACAGCTTCGGATCCAGACCGACTTGGAAAATACGACGCGAATTCGAGGTATACGGAAAGCATGCTTGATGCAACTGCGAACCCTATCACCCAGTAGAACAGGCCAAGGCCGATAGAGCCGGCTCCTTCAAAGACAGACGAGGCTACACGAAGAAATCAACAACAGATCTACTGAGACAGAGAGATAGCTGGAAGTCACTCACGAGTAGAGAAGATTCCAGTCCCAACCATTTTGCTCACATTCATGAAAATCAGCGTAATGGACCCTGCCTCATACCCAAGCGGCGAAACAACTTCAACCGGCGCTCCGCTCGCCTCTTGATAAGTGGGTATGGTAGTGTTGCCGCCCGCATCTGCAGTGTAATGCAGGCTGCCGCCGTCGATTGTGTCTTCAGACGGCGCATCATGTTGGGTCACTTGGGTGTCGCTGGCCTGGTATTTAAAGTCGAAGAAGCCCATCTTGGAAGCAGAAGCGGCGATCAAATCCTAGCTTCCAGAAGCTGGTGGATAAAGCATTGCAAGGTCTTTGGCCGGGGGCTTCATCTTATATCCATCCCCCACTGGCTGGGGTTCTCATCGTGCTACATTATGGCGTAATCCGGTCCGTCTCTCCTGACGGGGCCACCTGCAAAGGCAAGAAGCAAAAGACAACATTTACTTATTGCAAAAGAGACAGTGTTACATTTGCCAAGTGTCTTGTCTCTGCTGATTTTTCTTGGGTGTCAGCGGATTGTTATACACGAGATCTTGTAGGCGAGGGGGTTGGATTGCACAACACCTCGCAGAAATAGCACCATCGCGACCAACTCTTTGGGTTTAACCAACCACAGCCCCGACGATCGACCTAGCGGCGACATTTGTTTAGTGGCATTCATTGCAACTAGCTGTGCACTGTCTTCTGTCTTCCAATTCCGCGGGCCCCCCACGAGTTGACAAGGCGGCTCGTCGCCTGGGCATATTCCAACTGATAGCTTTAGCATCTTGACCTGGAGAGAATGCTTGCAAATAAAAGGCACTAAAGGAGTCACACGCTCGTATTTGGTGGTGCAATTCAGCATGAGATGGGGTCTTTGGTTGTCGCGATTTAATGAAGGGAAGGTGTAGATGTCAGATGGAAGCATACGCGAGGTGACCCAGTATACGCCTTACCTTGGCTATCTTCTTGAACTACCCAAAATGGAGACAATCTGTATAAATCTATGAGAGTTATATTGTCCCCCTTAACACCCACGCAATTAAGTACGTATTTTCGAATACCCAGTAGATGAAGTAAAAAATTGCACCCGTCAAGAACCCCGTCCGAAACCCACAAAAAAAATAAAACAGTCGTCAGAAACAGATAACGGAGAAATCGCCCTTAGCTCTCTTCCTTTGGTTCTTTCGTATCAAGGTCCATTGGAGTCGCCGGGTTTTCCGCCGAGGGATCTTCTGCTCGTTCTGGGGAAGCATCTCTGTTCTCACCCTCCCGATCGCTCGCCTGCGGAGTCTCCTTCTCCGGCCCAGACCCATTGCCCTGCTGAATCCGGAATGAAGATGTCATCTCCTCTTGTGATGGCGCTGGCGCGAGTCGTGGCCACGCTGACGACGCCCCTGGCCCAGACGCCTCAGGAGTAGTACCTGTAGCCGGCGCATCTTCATCCTCGATATTCAGGTTCGACTTGCGGGATCGTTTTACGCGGAGTGGACGTTCTTGCGGCTGCATTAGATAATTGGGCAATCAGCCAAAGGGAAGTTCAATCAAGCTACTCGCGCTGAACTTACTGTGGGCGGCTGTTCGTCTGAACTCCCTTCTGTCTCATCTTCATAATATCCTGGCCCCGATCCATTTCTCGTCGCGGAGATGCCGTTTACGTTTCCACCGCTGGACATCATAGCCGCAGCACGGGCGCGCAACTCCGGGTTCACGCCGGCCTGGGCTTCTTCAGCCATTCCGGTAACATTGGCCAGGCGCTCGAGAAGGATACAGGACTCGAGGCGCATCTTCTGAATGTATTGCCAGCCCCGTCGGTTGCGGGTGCGCATCAATTCATTTTCAGCTTCGATTTCGCTGAGACGCTTCTTGAGCGCGATGCATTTGCGCTTGTAGGCGATTTCAACACTGGGCGGGTTCGCGGATGGCTGGGATGTTGATGTTTTTGGTTCCATCTTAGTTTGGGCGTCGTGGCCGCAGGAATCACAGGGGGTTTAACGGGATCCAAGATTGACTGCTCTATATATTTTTGATTATTTCGTGAATTTAGAAGAGAATTGATTCGGACAAAGAGCTCGTTTGGTCTAGAAACAAGGAAGTTCTCGTCCTACGCTCCGAGTCGATCGCCAAGAGCGAAGGCGGTCAACGACTCCAGGTTCTCGCGTCTCCATTCATCTCCACTCAATCTACTCCGTGCGTTCTCAGTCTTGGGGTTTCGATTCAACATAAAAATTCATTGCTATGATCTATCTATAATGCCGCCCGGGCTCAGTGACCTGTCGTTGGAAGACCGAGGAAAACCTTGAACGAGTCATAACTGTTTTTGTCAGCATCCTGGCTTTGAGTATCACCTTCACTATCACAGGGAGACTCACATCAGCCACTGGAAACCAGTCAACGTTCCAAGCATGAGAATTCGCACTGGCAAGCCATTCCATAATCCTGTGAAACCAATGTTCCCATAGATTCGAGAGACGGCCGACACAGCCGATTCACCCGCTAGATGTCTCCCGTCAGCTCGAATTGCATGGTCAGCTAGCACAAGATCAGGGAGACATACCTTTTCTATCCGCGTTTAATTTCGATACCAAAACGTCCGCTGGATGGCTGACAATCGCGCAAAAGATACCAGCGATATAACCACCCGCAAAACTAATCCCCGTCTGCTGAAGGCTATTATAGCTCTCCTTGGGCCCTCCCAGCGTCCTATAGATCATGCTAACTGTCTCTTCGAACGTTGCGAACTTCGTCATCGTATACGGGATCTGTCTCGCCCACAACGGGTACAGCCCCTTATACAGGCCCGACATGCCCTCCTTCGCAACGATCTTACCCCAGCCCTCGCGCAGGGTACTTGCGTACGGCGGTAATGTCGTCTGCATGCGCACCTTGATTGCCTCGAACGGGCAGAGGGCCATGTCCGCGAGGAACTCGGCAGAGGCACTCGCACCTAGGTACACAACCGTGCGGTTTGTGTTGGGGAACATGTCGCCGTATAGGTATTTGAAGTATTCGTAGAAGCCGTATTTACCGGCTCCCTGGAAAGAGTATCCAACGAATGTCGGGGACCAACCAAAGAAGACTCCGCGGAGACCTTCCTTCGAGATGATTGAGCGCCATGCGGAGATGTTTGAGGTGTAGATTTTGGGGTCAACTTGTCTTCGGCATTTCACAAGATCGAGAGGTGTTACTGAGGTGTGTGTTGGGCCTGCAATGCAGCTGATTAGAGACTGAAATTGATGGAAAGGTTAACGAAATTTCGAACTAACCGCAAGCTTTACGAAAGTATGTTAGCTTTATCATTCACCAATAATCAGACGTGAGTAACGCACCGATAATTCCACCCATCGTACAAGCACCGAAGTACTTGAGCGAGTTGGGCTCGATCTTCCCCAGCGGGTACTTCCTTTCCTGCTGTAATGTTGCCATCGCGCTCTTACGTTCTTATCAAGTAGATTGGAATGAACAGAAAGTATAATGAATGTAAAGTAGAAGAAGCGACAAGCTCAAATCAAAACCCAAGCAGGATAACCAAGTCTCCAGAAGATAAGAAGCTCCAACCTCGAATCGCGCGAAGGAAGGTTACACTTCCGCTATATAAGTAACTG
Organism: Aspergillus sydowii CBS 593.65; assembly: GCF_001890705.1. Classification (NCBI taxonomy): domain Eukaryota; kingdom Fungi; phylum Ascomycota; class Eurotiomycetes; order Eurotiales; family Aspergillaceae; genus Aspergillus; species Aspergillus sydowii. Next base: position 1,368,617 of record NW_024467863.1, on the reverse strand, counting down.
AGCTCTCAGTAGTGGATCACAACTGGCAAGGTATGTCGTCAGCAGCGCCTCCTCACCCAATGTAGTAACGAAGTACGTTGCCGCAGTGTCCGCACTGATACCCTGGACCAGATCCAGGTCCAGGGCCGGGCCATCCGGTGTATGCGCTCATAATTTATGAACGGGTATATTAATTCCCTGCTTTCGACGAGCACACTTGGAAGAGCGCGTGCCGATTTCCGATTCCCGATCTTGAGCTAAGATGTTGCCAATAATTTTCTCCTCCACTTTCTGAGGTCCGACGGAACTGCTTCAGTGCTTTGAACCTGAGGTTGTGCTTGAAAGAGGGGGCGTGCATGTGACGTCATATATGTACAGCTGCCGCCCAGGGTCGAAAATAACTGTACAAAGAATTATATACAGATTGCTCTTTCTCTATATATAATGAGACGAGTACATAGATACACTTGAAACCCGAGACGGGTAGTCGGAAGAGAAAAGTAACAACTGAAAGAGCACAACTCCGGCCTCGCATCCAAACCCCATTCCCAATCGCTCCCATACAATTACTAGTAATCCTTATATGCAAAGTGATAAACTGCCCGAATAAAGCAACCCAAGCGCCCGTCTTGAATTCATCAATGGACTCCAAACAATGGCCCAGAGACACCGATAGGCGGTCTTTTCTGGCTTGATGCATCCTCCGCCAGAACCAACGCCAGCTTGATTCCTAGGACCGATCCAACCCTCGCCAAACAGTTGCGTATTTGCTGCTCCTGTTCCGGTGTAGCTAGGCCGCATGAAAGAATATACCACAAAGGCCAGACCATTGAATACACCGAAAATGCGCGCGCACGGGGCTGGGGCTTAGATTCTGCGCTGGGAGAAGCAGAGGTCGTTCGGTTACCCATGATATCGACGTCACCGAGGCAGAATGGTATACTGCGGCATATGTCTGTGATCATTTTCTGGATGACTGCCGGTACTCCTGGTCCCAGGTCTTCGGAGACTTCACCCGTCGCAGCGGCGAGCGCCTTTCGTAGCTCGAGCATGATGATGTGTGAAACTATACGAACCGCTCGGTAGTAAGTCCAGACAGAAGCGATAGAGAGGTGATGATAGGTGATTAGAAAGTCGTTATTGTCAGACTTATCGGGATAAATGATGAGGGGGAGCCAGCGGTCAGGGAGGTCCTGGCTCCAGCTCGTGAGTTCGAGATCTATTTGTCGGCCTAACAGGAGAAGGAAGGTGAGTTGTGAAACACTGTCTGCATCAAGTGGTGTGGATACAGGGACTAGATGCTGGAGTGATGTTGTGGCGAGGAAAAGCTGGCTCATTTTGGATGCGGCAAGGATCAATCGTGCGATTGGGTCTGCACCGTTTAGACGCTCGACAATCCAATCCGTGTTATAATGGGGCCTTCCTCGGAGTGCGAGCATTTCGACGTGCTATCCCACTTGTTAGTGTCACGACTAAACAGGTAATGGAAGATGAGGGAGAGCTACCGTATGAGTATATGCAAAATGAAACAGACCTCTCCCCTGCGCATGTCCAAGCTGGCTCTCCCCTCTCAGTTTCATCAAGAACTCGAACCCCGCCGCATGCGAACTGGCAAGCCCGTTCCGCTCGCCCGTGATGTCTTCAAAAAGCGCAAGCAACACCATGGCTGCAAAGGTCTCATCCTTGACAGCATTACTTTTCTCATATAACGCCGCTTGTAACCCCTGTAGTGCATTTCCATAGTACTGTCTAGCACGCAAAACAAGCGGGGCGGCGTTGACATGATTGCTCAGTGTCATGAGAGCCGTCGCATCAACAGCATTGCGCAAGCACAAAGCCGTCGGACTATCGGACTTATTCTCTCGACAGGCAGAGTACAAAGACGGCAAGAACGACAAATAGCTCATAGCTTCGTCTGGGTCGTCGTCAGAAGTATACTGGTCGAAGAAAAAGCAGAGCGCTCGCTCCTCCCACGTGGAATCCGCGACCCGGTGGGTGGTTAATGATGACGGAGGGGTAGAATCTCGCCGACTAGCCCGCCGGCCACTTGAAGATGAAGGTGAAGATGACGACGAACGGCCTGATTTCTTGACAAGCTGCTCAACTTTAGACGTCTCGTTTCTGAATATAGACTCGAGTCTGTATCCCGGACATGGCTTGCCGTACACGCGACAGTTGCCGCATTCTGGAAGCGCTTCGTCGCACTTTGTATCACTTAGAAAAGATTCGCGGAAGACAAGAGGACCAATAGATCCTGCTCGGAGGGAAGCAAGCATGCATGGAGATCTTGTCATACCTTAATTTTGCGCTTACGGCACAGAAAACACCCTTTGCTGCGCCCAGTATACACCATGTTCGCTTGCTAAAATAGCCCACGGATACGTGACGGCTCGCTAACTCTTTTTCCGATAGTATTAGTGCCTTGCCCGCAAGCGTCGTTGTCTCTGTTAGAGTGATCTGGCTGTCTCCGGAGTTTCGGCAAACCGGCATTCAAAACAAGATCTCGCAAGTCGGGAATCGGACATGGTGAGTCTCGATTCCGAGCACGAGATCCGCCTTTAGGTATGCTTCTAACGTGCCTGGTCTAGTAGCTTTCAGGGACGCTTGACGGGCTTTATTCAGATATAACTAGGCAGCAGATATGCGTACCCGTTGATCATGGCCGAGCCGAAAGGTCGAGCGGAGAAACACTAAAGCGTTAGTAGCAGTCAGCTGACGAATGGGATCGTCCACAATCTCGGTGACGGTTCCTGAACGGCGAAGGTACCAAAGTACCCAAGTACGTAGGTGTACGCAGCGCTTTACTAGCTTGTTGTGTGGTATAATAGGTGTATGAAAACTTTTGCTAAATGAGCCCCCTCCTGAGTTGGCAATATCTTAAACTAAAAAGCACAGCAAATTCGCCTATCAGATTCCAGCTGGTATAAGCCAGTAAGTATGACAGCCATCCATATATCTAACTCCGCGTAGTCCATGGACAAAAGCATAGTTGCAGCATGAACCTAAAACACCCAGAATGCAAATGCTAACCAGTGAATATCGGGCCAAATTACCCTGAGCCGCCAGTGGTGCGAGGTGGGAATATCGTAGAAGCAGGAAACCGAAGCAATAACGCTGAAGGCGCAAATTAAGAAGCTAGCTATATGATCGTGATATCCAAGCATCCCAAGTTCACGAAGGCGCATCAACCATTAGTTGATCGCCATCGCTTCGTTGTGATGAATTTGGGGACAAGAGTTCTCCTGCTAGGCTATTGTCATGTGTCGGTGGCGGCTCAGAGATGCTGGATGAAGCGCCTGCCATCCCTGTGTCAAGTGGGAATGCTTCCGGGGGCGGTGAAAAACTCCAGACCTGAATATGGATGTTAGAGATACGAAAATCACGCGCAGCGCATACCACTCACCTCCATCACTGTGCGGCCTGATCTGCTAGACATGATGACGGCCTTTTCCTCCTCAAAAGTAACTCTCCAAACCGTCTCTGACGGGGTCGACAGCTCTCGAAGGAGCTGGCCAGTTTGTAAACTCCAGACTTTGACCCTGCCGTCGCTGCCACCACTAACAATCCGATTATTGTCAAACTGGAGACTGGTTACACTGTTATCGTGGGCCGCTAATCGATGGATGGGGGCCATCCTAGTCAAAGACCAAACGCGAACGGAACCGTCGGAGCCACCAGTGACCAAAGTATCACCGCTCATCTGTAGTTGTCCTACTAAAGACGTATGACCCTGGAGAATAGCATGGCACTGGCCGGTATTCGGGTCCCATATCCGAACGCTGGTGTCGAGACTTCCCGTCGCAATTCGGCGACCGTCAAAGGCTATCGCATAAATTTGACTGAAATGGCCTGATAGAGCTCGCAGAAATCGTCCCTCCGATATATTCCAGATCCGGGCTGTGGTATCGTAGCTTCCCGAGACAACGATATCTCCATGTACAGCGAGGCACCTGACGCTGGCCTGATGACCAACCAGAACATAGCGGCAAGTTCCTGTTGTTAGATCCCACACCCGTAACGTGGTATCCCTCGAGCCAGAGATGGCGGTATTCTTATCCGACATTTTTAGGCACCGAACTGTCGATGTGTGGCCGCGTAACAAATAGATGGAAGCCCCGGTAGCCATGTTCCATACTCTCACTTCCCGGTCACAGCCGCCGCTGACCAAAATGTCATCCCAGGGAACCATAGCCCACACGCCCATCACATGTCCTTCGAGTGTCTTCTGATTCCCTCCGTCGGTGTCATAGACGTGGATTTTAGCATTGTCCAACGAAGCCACAATGTACCTCGGAGTTAGATGGAGACTTGTTACCACACCCTGGTCGGGCGAAATGTGCCGCTGGGTGCACCGGCCGCCTTTACTCCACGCAGATTCTATCATGTATTTTTGCTTGAAATGATATTTGTAGGAGAGAGGCCGAACCCGTCGCTTCCTTGCTTGTACGCTTGACGGCGCAGACCAATCTCCGGATAATGACCGCGGAAAGTCCGCAAATCCATCACGAGACTGAAGCGTAGCATTATTAGATCTCCGTTGTAGTCCGCTCAGGGAGTGTGTACGATGATTGTGGATAGGCTCGATGAAGTCTTGGTTATCTTCAGCGGGCCGTCGATGGGTAAACGCATGTCTTTCGCAAAGATTCTTCCACGTTATATCGTCATTCAACAGATCATGCCATCGTCTCGATACTTGTGACGCCCTGGCCAGGGTTTTCGGGTCGTCGACGAACGAGAGTACCTAGTTAGGAAACCACAAAGTTAACTTCTGGTGAGCCATGAAAGCGTACGGGGCATTCCAACTTACCCTTAGGGAAATCTCAGTTGGAAAAACAGTAAATGGATCTTTCCTTAGTCGAGGGGCGACATAGCTAGAGACGAAACTGAGTTGTTGGCTGTTGCACAGGCCCAGGATAGATTCCAAAAATTGCTGCCGTCTAGGCCCAGACAGAGATTCAAAGAACTTAATATTTGACAGCAGCGTATCCTCTTCTTGGTCATTCGGTCGCCAGGAGGTTGGCCGTTGGTGGGGAGTCGGGCTGGGCGCCGGGGTGGGAGGGGAGGCAGGCGCTGATGGGAGAAGATTAGGGGGAAGAGAGCTAGGTTTATCGGAGGACGGTATCGATTTCGACTGAGAGCCCATCCCGCCTATCACCGCGGCATCTGACATCCGCCGAATACCCATAAATGGTCGCGCGACAAAGCGGAAAGGGTCATACACCAAACGGTCCCCGCAAGCTTCACGGCGAATGTCGTAATATCCAGCTCCCTGGGAGATCGGCACGGTTCATGGATTTTAGAAACGAACGTATGTGCAGCGAAAGGTAAAAAACTAGCAACAGAACGAAGCGCCGAAGGAGGAGAGGAAATCGGAGTAGATAGGCGCCGGCGGTCGGTTGATGAGAGAGAGAGTGTTGGCGGAAGGTTCAGCTGGCGGGAACGATGGTCGGAGGATAATAGGGGGCAGGAAAGACCGAGGGCTGGGACGAGGGGGAAAGGAGGAGCTTGAGAAAGCCAAAGGAGACAATAAAGAATATACTAAATAGAACAAGGAGGGTGAGCAGGAAGGAAGAGGGAATATCGCCTTGCCAGGTGCAGTGAAGCCCACGAGGGAGAGGAGCGGAAACGCAGGCTTGATTTCAAAAGAGTCTCGATCCAGCAATGGGCCATGGCCGCACCTGACTTGGACTGCCATCCGGCTCCAGCAGCCAGCGGGAGGTGGGCCAGATCCTGCCTGTGATTAGTCGGGGCTGCCGATCCAGTTTGGACGTCGGGGCGTCGGTACTTCTGCAGCTGCGGCAGCTACCATAGTGGGCAAGGTACTGAATTCACCGTTGTGCTAGTACGTGGTATCCATCGCATCAGGCATCCAGGAACTCCTCGGGGAGTTGTAGACTGTAGTTGAACAGAATTTGGAAGTCTCCCTGTCCGCGCATCGGTCTTGGCATCGTTGTTTCCGGGCTTTCAGTACCCCCACACGAATGATCTACAGATTCCAAGCTGATTTCATGATTCATCACTACTATGCAGCTTCGGACAAAGGCTTTATTATCTCCTGGCGGGTACCACGCGTAGGTTCATAAAGTACAATCGTATGATTATGGCCACAGCTCCTACCAGTCCAGTAGTAATAGATATCGAATAGCACCGTAAAGTACATACATCTCGCAATTATCAATACCTGCAACGCAGGAGAAAAATCTAGCTAAAAGACAGGTACAGTCATCTCAGATGGCCCGGGCTAATCCAACATAAGAGGGTCGAAAATCAGCAATGCGTAGACGGATCGCAATAAAAAAAAAGGGATCAAAAAGCAAGTTCAATGAGCATGTCCGATTTGGAGAAAGAGGGGCAATATCATGCCAATAACAGAGGCTATCAGGTCTCTGACTGACTTGACTGGCTTCGCTCCCATGTCTCGAGCGTCATAACCATTGACAGGCAGTTCCCGAGACGAAGTGGAGTTATTTTCTTGCATCGTATGCATAGCCACGTATCTTGAAGAGATGGCGTTAGCTCGTGAGATATGCAGTGGGGGAGTGGCCATCTTACAAGAATGTCCCGGCTGAGAAAAGAAGAAGAATCCCTGTACGCCAGTGCGCACCTGTCTCATCAGTGGATCCCGAGCCTACCAGGTGTACGAATAAGAAAGTCGCCACGGCACCAACAGGCGCAGCCAAACTGAAGATGAGTAAATGTGTCCTAGCTGCACGGCTTGAGAGGCCCTGCCTGAGGAGAATAGATGTAAGCCCAAATGAGGCGGGAGCTTTATGGACCATAATAGCTAGGAAAATGATAAAACTCAGACCCGTGTCTGAAGTCGATGCCCCGAGAGCAATCCCATCAGCGGCTGCGTGAATGACTAGACCGGTAGTCGTCGCAAAGCTATGGCTGCTTCGTTGGCTATTTGCAGCATCCAAAAGTCCCCCGTCCCGCGAAGGCGATGAATTTCGACGAAGCCCAGATCCCAGGTTATCCAATGAGATATGGTAGGGTGGTCTTTGTGGTTTGGTTGGAGATGCGAACTCGGGGATCTTGTCGATGAGGTACATCAGAATAAAACCACCAATAAGCGCAATGCCAATCCAGGCATGGGGAGAGCTCTCTCCACTGTGGTCTTCTTCCGACTTAGCACTTGACGTGCTTGAGGTGTCCTTCTTCGTTTCCTGCTCAGCATACGACACCCGCGGGACATGCACAGACGGGGCGTCAACGCCAGGCAGTTCGACATATTCATCCCACTGGTCTGTGTCTCGGTCTACTTTAGGAAATGCCGTTGCGACAGTAGGGATGCCCGATCGTTCAGGGAAGTGCGGAAGGGCAGTAGTGCGACTGCCGAGATCCTTTTGTTCCGTCGTCACGGCATCGTATAGGGTTTCAACACCCTCGGGTATAATGACAATTAAAGATGTTCCAACCAAAACTCCCATGCCAAGGGAGGATATCAATCTCAATTGTGAAGGGGAAAGTTTGAATGCTAACGGCAATGAACCCACGACGAAGGACCTACAAGAAGCCGAAGACTTGTTAGCGGGTATTCAATGTACAGCAATATCATTGCGCATAAAATTCTCACGTAATTGCCATCACAGTGCTCAGTGTGAGCAACGTGAAAAGTCCCTCCATGGTCGGTCGTTGGTCCGGAGTCGTTCGCTCTCTAGAAGACTTGGGACATGGCTTCAAGGGCAAAAGGTACCGACAATAAACCTTCCAGAGCAGTAAAAAAGTCTGAGTCTGGTTGGACGTTTAGAGCTTGGTGGACCGGTGGCACAATGCGAAAGGTGTATTCAGATGGCTGTTAAGCATGGGCAGGAAACGGCCAGGAACGAACTCGTCACCGGAGCTGGAAACGTGGCGTGGTAGGGATCCGCAGTGGGAAACGGGCGGCCGCCGCCTGCAGGGTACCTTGGTTATGGACAACTCCAGGCCGGACAATCCACCGGGCGCAATTAAGGAAAAGAACCAATGATTTTTGATGCGGAAATTATGTGGACAACGCGTGCATTGCATCTGCAATTCTGGGCTGATCTGCTATAAACGCATACGCGGCATTGTCATATCGGCCGTGCAAGGTACAGGTTGCTGCCGCTTTAGGAGCACCTTGTCTTTGTCCTTTGGACTTCTCGTCTGCTCTCAGTTCATCAGAACAAAGCTAACAGAGAGGTTTTATAAAATAATGTGAACAATCAGGTCACACCAGCTAGTCCGCCAACCGTGTAATAATAGAGCTGCATGCCATGTAACATAGAATAATAGATGCGCTCATCAATACTCAGAACCGCTATCATCCGGCAGATATATATACATATATATATATATGTGAGGCCGAGAATTCCATTCTTAAAACCTCTGCGTTTGTATTCGGATGAACCGGCGTAATCGTTCTTCCTTCTCGCGAGTTTGTTCCGGTGTCTGAGTCCCATAGGCCTCGTTTGTCTGTTGGATAACCTTTTCCTTCCACTCCGTTCCCTGCTCTCCCAACACATTGACTCTCCCTTGACCATCCCAAACATTTTGCATGGTATCCCCAAGCTTATTTAGGAACGATCGAATGCCACCTTCCCCGCCTCCCTGTTGATAGCTCTCGAATACACCATTTCCTGCCCATCTCGGGCCCAAACTAGCCATCAGAATAGTGTCAAGATCCCCTGCCGTCACGACATCTTCCTGTACCAGGTGACAAGCTTCTCGAAGCAGCGCAAACGCCAGTCTGTTCCCCACAAAGCCTGGTATCTCCTTTCGGATAACCACAGGGCGATGTCTGGAACCGGGGATAGAGAAGTACTGCCGCGCAAACTCCACTCGTTCCGCTGATGTTTCGGGGGACGGTACAATCTCTAATAGCGGCATGATATGCGGTGGATTGAACGGATGCACTACAAGCAAACGGGTCTTATCTTGCATGTCTTGTTGCTGTTTAGAAGCTGCAATGCCTGAGGTACTCGTCCAGAGATGCGCGGAGGCGGGTGCCATAGACTCAACCTTCTTCCAAATAGACCTTTTGAATTCAAGATTTTCCGGGCCCTGCTCCTGAACGATGGTGGCAGATGCGCATGCGGTCTCAAGTGAAGAGTGGATTTGGAGGCGACCAGATGAAATTAATGCAGCCACCACCTTTTCTGGCTGTGGCTCGATGGACTCAGAGTTAGGGTCAGCGAGGAAGCCGGGAAGCGTCTTTATGAGATAGTCCACGAAATCAGGCCTTGTATCAAAGACGTCGATTACGTTGTCGCGGGTAAGATGGAGGGCAGCCATGGACATGCCGATGGTTCCTAGTCCGATCAGAGTGATTCGTTGTGGGCTCGTCGCTGACATTGCGATTGTTCAACTGAATTGATATTGATGTTAAAATAAGGTCTCGAATCCTTGCTGTTTATTTTTCATCCAGATGGGTGTATTTGCTGGATTAGCCTGAGCACATAACTACAGCCACAGATATCGCACAATTCCCCGCCTAGTCGGACATTCTCCCGACCACAGTGACCAATTGTCTTCGATAAGCCGAGGCAAGAACCAACTATACATTCACATTGATGTTAACTTCGTATATGTGAAAACTCATTAAAAGCTGCATGACAGCTTTATTATCAAATTGGGTAACCCAACTTGAACACAAGGTGAGAGCTCGGACACAGCGACCAAGACACCCGAAGATGTCATATAATGGAGCTAGTCCCAAAAGGGTTATACCCGCTCCGCGCAACGCGATTTGAGAGACGCGCAAAGAAAGGTTGCAACTGGAAGCTGAGGCTTCATGAAACACACCATCTCATTCCTTCTCTCTCCGCTTCCTTCTTAATCGTCTCCCTCTAATAGAAATCAAAATGTCGGCGGAAAGCGAATGTAATGATCCCCTCATGCCTCATCTCATAAGTGTGCTTCGAGCTGATCCTCCAATCCATCATTCTAGGGTCTTGCGACGCCAATGATGCTGTCCAAATCACCATGGTTCAGCCTGACCAGGAAAAGCCCAAGACACTTTCGGGTTTCCATCCTGCGTTCACGTACCCGATATTTGGCGAGGACGAGCAGATATTCGGTTACAAGGGATTGATTATCCGCTTACGGTTTGCCGCGCATAACCTTCGTCCTCATGTACACGTCTCCTATGATGAGAAGTTTTCGGCTGTGGAGGATACTGCGCCCGTTGATATCACCAAGGCACTGAAAGACTTTCTTCCCGAAGGTAGGTGCTTTTACCGTAAAGCTGTGGTTACTATACCAGTCAATTGCCTAACGCGTTCTAATGCAGATGCCTTTTCTTTGCTACCCGAGTACGAGAGCGCCGTTCAGGAGGAAGATGCGAAAGACTTTGTGCCACCAGGAAATCTAGTCCATAGCTACTCCCTTCGTGGACGGAACTACGAGATCTGGGCGGCATCCCTTGCGGACCCCCAAGTGCAGCTGTTGCTGAACCGGTTTCAGATTATGGTGTCATTTTACATAGAAGGTGGATTGCCTCTTGCGACAGACGATCCAGAATGGACGTTGCAAAGATGGATGGTTTATTTTGTGTACGTTGATGCTGCGGTGGCCCTATAAAGGTATACACGACTGACATGAACTAGATACGAAAAGGTTGAACCTCCCACACCGACAGCCTCACCATATTCCATTGTGGGTTACGCAACCACATATCGATTGTGGTTTTACCAGAGAGACCAGTCAGAAAAGCCAACGGCCAAGGAGGGCCCGTTCCCTGTAGCCGAGCCAATCCGTCCAGGAGAACTCCCATCGCGCTTGCGAATTGCCCAATTCCTGATTATTCCATCGCACCAGGGGACAGGACACGGCATCAACCTTTACAACACGATCCACAAGGCATGCTTCAATGACCCGACAATCAGGGAGCTTACCGTTGAGGACCCAAATGAATCTTTCGACGTCCTCCGGGACTCGGCCGACTACCACATCCTCCGCCCCGAATTACTAAAAAACAACATCAACATCAACCCCGATCCGTGGGGCGATTCCTCCAAAAAGACCAGACGTGTCCCAACGTCCTCCCTTCTTCCAATCCAGTCCCTCAATAATATCCGCACAACCTACAAGATCGAACCGACTCAATTCGCGCACATCCAGGAAATGTTCCTCCTCGGCCAAATTCCACTCAAGAATCGCCGAAAGGGCGGAGCGAATATGTCGCGATTGCTTATTAAGAAGCATAGGGCCGATGATCCAAATGACCGCCGATACTACTGGTGGCGCATGCTGACGAAGCAGCGCCTCTACAAGCGCTCGCGGGATGTGCTAATCCAGCTAAAGATGAGCGAGCGCCACCATGCCCTGGAGGAGACAGTTACTAATGTGGAGGAGGGGTATGAGCAACTCTTCGGCTTTTTCGACGAACGAGAGGAGCGTCTGAAGGCTCAAAGGGAAGAAGTTGATGCGTCAAGCAATAGAGATCAACGTGCGAAGCGGAAATTCACCGTGGAAGATGATGAGGAAGAGGACGAGAATGAGTCTGTAGCTGCGAAGCGGCCGAAGGCGTAATTGCATACTCTGTATTCGTGGGCTTACATCCTTAACTTAATCAATTCCAAAGCTCCTGAGACTGACCTGAGCTGCCGTGTACCAATATCAGAACTTACACTTCCAACGCTAACTCGAGTTGTAAATCAAACCTTTGAATAGCACCTGCCTACGCACGGCAGACCAAGAATAAATATTATTTCTTATTGTACACTATATACATGGCATCTCAACGTCAAGGGTAATAACTAGGCGGCGGCGTCCCACGCGAAGAAAGATCTATATCCGTCTCCGCCTCCGTACCCAAACTAATCGTTCGAAGCGATATGACCGTCGATAGACCTGCTGTCGACGAAGATGCTCGACTCCTTCCTACTTTCTGCTTCTCAAGTGCATCCACTACTTTGGGTCCACCGTAGCCTTCAGGATCAAAGTAGCTAGTTCCGCTTCCCGGGGCTATATTCCTATCCGCTGGATGGCGTACCAATTCTCCAACGTACTGGAGCGCTTGACGGCAGCCTCTTATTTCAGCTTGTATGGAACCCTGTCCAGACTCAGTTTCAGTTTCAAGTTCCAGTTCAGAGGGCTCAGCTGTTTGACGATAATAGTGGTGCTCGAGATGCGGATGTGGTGTACCATGAGCTGTGAACTCGTGACGTTGTGTGTTGTTGGCAGAGGGAAGAAGAGCTGTTGTGCCCCTAAATGTATTCCACCACTTCCTCCATCGTAGTCGACGGGCAGCGAATTTATACGCACGTCGTGTCCGCCTCTCTTCTCGCCTGGCGGCTCTGTCGGCGCGGCGTCGGCGGCAATAAATGGTATTACGGCAGATGAGGAAGGTTAATAGTACTATGCTCGTGATGGTAATAGCGACTGCCCCGAATATGAAGAGGTCAATCGTGGAAGAAAAGGAGAGAGTGTTTAGAATCCAATGGCTTGCTTTGTTGACGAGACCCAGTTGTGAGTCGGGACAGTCAATTATGTCGAAGTTGGTAATTTCCCACGGACGGCTGCGCAGGTCGTGTATCTCGGGACGCATGCCCTCAGCGAGCGTAAGGCTGAAACATATGCTCGTTTCAAGATCTGTATCATCGATTTGTTCAACCTGGACCGTGAGGAAATGGTCCATCTCCGAGCATCTCCCAGCGCTTCCGCAAGATGCCCCAGCGCAACCACCCTGCCAGCTGACAGATAACACAGCTGGGGTGTCACCAGAGAATACTGAAATCGTACCGAACTCATGCTGAGAATCTCCATCACGGTTATGGATGGGCGGCTGCCCATTGAGAGAAATGACTGAGCCATCGCAGGCCATGTCAGGTCTGCTGACCTTTAACTCAAGGGGCTGGTATAATCGTCTTAGTAAGTAGAATATACATCATAGTGTGGATCTTACCAGTCTCAAATTCGATAAGCCTGTGCATTCCGAGCAGACAGCCTCAAACTTCACCACCGTATACGCACTTGCTATACATAACTTAGGACCTGTTGATACCTGTAAATGACACCAGCAGAGTAACTAACTTCCAACAGAGCTTTCACCCAGTGGTACTATTTCATTTCCTTGGCCTGTGCCAGTAGCTAGACAGTTCAGAGGCGCGGCTAAGAAAAAACCCAGTGCTGCGGCTGGATACCGCATCTTGGGTCCACGGTGGTTTGTATGGTGGAGAGCTACATATATGCAATTCGACCGGAGATCGTCCTATGAAATCAGGTCTTTTTAGATTATGACAAAGATGTGCCACATCTGAGGCATTCAATGAGTCCGGGGAAATTGCGAATCAGATAATACCGAGTGATTATGATGATGGTGAGCTGACTTCGTCGCATAAGCACGTACAGTCGGAGCGCGGAATTTTCGATAATCCGACAATCCCGGCGATGTCACAGCTTCAGTCACTGAATCCTTGCCGCGCATGATATGTAGTTGGGAAGTTGCTTGGATTCTCACAATTGTTATTTACCATTCACCTTGGCATTGTTATCGCCTTAACCGCAAACTCCATAGCGGATTATTTACTGTTCAGGCTCCCCACAATTCTCTCCTTGCAACTCGCTCAATAATAACCACAATGGTAATTATCCAAGCTCAAGCGCTGAATCTTCTTGTCACTCTTTGATCAGACATTTGCTGACGACTTACAATACACAGCTTCCTCTTGGCCTACTAACGGCCGCGCAAGGCCACCCTATGCTTGTCGAGCTCAAAAATGGTGAAACCTTGAACGGACACCTTGCCAATTGCGACAACTGGATGAACTTAATACTCAGAGAGGTGGTCCAGACAAGCCCAGAAGGTGACCGCTTCTTCAAGCTCCCCGAAGTCTACGTCCGTGGAAACAACGTACGTTGTGCACCCTCCAAAGAAAGCCCACCCCGCAGCTGACCAAGTGTCCTAGATCAAATACCTACGGATTCCCGAAGAAATCATCGAGATGGTCAAGGAGCAGCAACAGAACCAGCCTCAACATCGCAACCGTGGGCCTCGCGAGGGTGGACGGGGCGATCGTGGTGGCCGTGGTGGTCGCGGCCGTGGGCGCGGGCGCGGTCGGGGTGGAAACTAGAGATTAAGACTGGCTTTTTGTTGTGAGGGAAGAGCGGAGACAATGATAGATACCCCGGAGATAGCTGCGGAGGATTCGTTGGCGGGTTCATGAGCATGGCCTGGCGTATCTGGTTGTTTTTTTGATGGGAGCTTGCCATGTAACTTTATTGCTATCACCATCAATTTATGATCCACATGGAAATGAAAAACGATATCAGCTATGCCACTAGTGTTAATCTCAATTAGAGGCGAGCTTTACCTTTTTTTTTTTTATCTCTCTTCTTTTCATTATAGCTAAACCATTTGATATCACGTGACCCGCGCTTTCCATTTCAAGAACCGAGAGCAATGGATTTTAGTTTACTCACGCAACAAAGCTGCTATGATGTCCCGCAAACGGTTCAAACCGGATCAGTTATGGCATTATCTATGTCCGGCATTGGGTACACCTAAGCGCCATATCGTTACCCTTCCTGCGACACGACGACGCTGCGCTCCCTCCACTCCTCTCGGCGCGATACCGAGATGCCTCCGAAGACCCTACAGCTCTACTTCCGCGAAACGCTCGTACGATCAAAGCCAACAAACACAGGAACATATTCATTTGGATGGGGGAGCTGAGGAGCTATCTCATAACAACGACGAATATAGTGAAGCGTGCGACGAAGGTAACTTGCCAGGGCCCAAAAAACGACCGAGAGCACCAAGGAACATCGAGAGGTCATCAACGGGACGCCTGGAGAACCTACTTGCCAAAAAGGCGGAACAATCTCCGAACATAATCAACGCGACGCAAATACTACGTGTTTTAATACGGGACCGTGGTATTCGACCTGAAACCCGACATTATAAAGCGCTTGTGCAATGCCATACCGACCCGCGGTTTGGGTCACCTTTTATGGTGCGGAAGTTGCTTGCGGAAATGGAACAGAATGATGTTCCAATTGACGCAGGTACACTTCATTCTGCGTTACAGGTATGGCCTATACAATGGCGATTCTTGAACTTACCCATCAAACTAGTTTGCTGACCGTTTTTGTTCCTCAAGGCCGTTGCTGTCCATCCCAACTTTGTTCTGCGGGCAGATTTGTTGCGCACACTACGAGATCGATGGTTCCCTCTCAGCCCGGATGGTTGGCATTATGTTGTGGCGGGTCTGATTAGGGAGCACCAATTTGAATTGGCCATGGACCACATTGCGCATATGGAGAGGAAAGTTATAGAGGTCAAGCCTTGGCTTCACAGCATGCTTATTTACTATCTATGCGACGTCAAAGAATTTGACCAAATCATCGAGTTGATGGAGTCTCGTCTGAGCCAGGGGTACCAAATAAGTAAAAAGCTTTGGAACCATGTGCTTGAAGAAGCAGCATTCGCTCGCCATCGTGATTTAACCCGCTTCCTATGGAAAAGATTTGTTGAAGTGGACAGGACTCCGCCTAGGCCTTACCTAACCAATCTCGTTCTCCAGATGGCATCTCACACACGGGACAAGGAGCTTTTGAAATCAATAACGAATATACTGGGCCCCAGCGTTGATGATGAAGCGAAAGATTATGAAATGATGTCCAAGGCAAGTATTAAGTCCGGTGGGCTATATGCTGCGTTTCAGACGTTGTCCGACATGCAGGACGCGGGCCACGAAGTGGTTTCAAGGTCTACTCAGGCGATTCGGGCGCATTGCGTTCAAAACAAGATCCACCCACGAAATGTCTGGAACGTTCTCAAGGAGTTGAAGAATGACGGAGAGAATGTTCCTTTGGCGTGTGCCAGGGTGGTTGTTTATCTGTGCACAGCAGCAGCGGTTGATGATCCGTTCGCAGTTGACGACGGGATTGCGTTCTACAAAGAGCTCCATACGCTTTGTGGCCGGCACCCTGACACGGCTACATTCAACTCTCTGATCAGTATGTGCCGTGTGGGCAAAAATGCTGAGTCTGCCATGTTCATGGTAAAGGAGATGGCAACGCTGGGTGTTATCCCGGACGCGCAAACATTTGAGCACCTCATGCTTATGTGTGTGGATACTGGGAATTTTGAGTCATCCTATCTTTATTTAAAAGATTTACGGGCACGGGGTTTCCACTTGAGCGATAATGCACGGCTCGATATCCAAAGTGTCTGCGCAAAATCGAACGATGAGTTTGCTGTCAAGCTGAAGGCCGATCCAGGACTCTGTCCACAAGGCGCAATGTCGGTGGAGGAAAGAGCGAGAAGGGAGTATAACAAGCAACGGCGTAAGAAAAAGAGAAGGATGGCAGCCATTCGACGGTCTCAAGAAGAGGACGAGGACGACTTTGACGCCTACGAGCCAGGCCTATCGATACCTCAGGATCTACTAGGCAAAGCTAATCAGATCCTAAGAGACGCTATGGGAATAAGGAAGGAGTGAGATGGAATATGTATTTTATGTACTATATAGTATCTTGTATATATAAGGTCCATGGAGGGTCAGTCTCCTGGGTCTCCTGAGCATAGACAGTACAGAATCCGGCGACGCAATCGCATTCGAAGGATGACGGCTTGGTAGGGAATGATTGCTGATCCCAATGACAAGGAAAGTCCCAACAAGCGATTTGTGTCGACGCCTCTGCAGGCGTGCGTGAAATTGTGGGAGAGAATAAGCTCAACTGATGGTTCGAGACTGGTCCGGAGAAGATTTCGTCATATGAGACCGTGGGCGCATCAGGTCAAGACAAGCTGCTACAAGGCGCCGAATTGAAGCATCAACATTCGAATCACATTGCACAGATTTCACAAAGAGACTCCACTACTGCTGCGGGAACGGCGGAGCCCAGAGTCGAGGCGTTCAAACCGGTTTGAGAGTCGGGCCACGCATCTGTGAGCCGCGTCGCAGAATAAGACAGCCAGACCATGGGTGTTTTGTGAATCCCATGCCCAGTGCTCCTCCTGGCAGCAAGCAAGATTTACAGTGTCGAATTAACAAGGTTACAAGAGTCCTGTGAAGCGCGGAATAAAGAATCTAAGTAACCAATCGTTTGCACTCACAGCCCCGCCTGCCGAAGGATTGAGGGAAACTCAAGAGTGATGAAGAACTCCTATACTCCTGCAGCATTCAATATGCCTTTCCTTGAGTCACGATCCTGCCCATCTGTCCAAAAAGACCGGGTTGTGAACAAGCTATATAAAGCTCCCTCTCACTGTTGATAGCAGACCAGCTTTGGTTTCCTCATTGTTCTGACAGAGGTTGCTTCTTCTTCCTCGGCCAATCTGATTGACTTCCCCTGGGGATCTGCACCGTTCAAACGCCGCCAAGCAGATCGTCAAAGGCTACTCCAGTTGCTCCATTTATAGTTGGCATATCACCAATTGTTGTCTCACGTCGGTACGGGAGGCCATCTCAGAATATCGCTCACTCTCCTGACTCTTATACCCATCCCTTTCCATCAGCCTTCGTACACACTACACCTCCCTCCTCACATACAACCACTCACACCAAATAATCAATAATAATAAACCAACCACCATGCATTTCTCCAGCATTGTCCCTGTCGCTCTCTCCCTCTTCGCCTCTGCTTCGGCCTCGCCGTTCGCCGTCCCCCCAACAGCCATGCGCATCCCCATGCGCAACGCCGCTGCCGACCCCACAAACCCAGCCCTAACATGGCACGCCTCCAACTTCACCCTCGGCTGCTCGCCCGGTGGCTGCGCCTACAACTTCAGCATCCAGGGCCTCTCGTCCCAAAACACGCCCGGCTTCAACACCACCTGTAACGGCACAAGCACGCAGCAGGACTACGCACCCTGCAAGGACAGGGGCGTTCTTGCGAAGATCGAGCCCACGCCCAAGTCTGAGAACTGGACCGTCCACGTGGAGCACATGTGGCGCAAGCCCGGCAACGCCGAGTTCTATGCGCTGGGCGAACAGAACGTCACTTCTACGACCAAGGCGTTTAAGATTCCTGTGAAGGATGTCTATGGAGTTGCTTAAACTCGAAAAAGAAAGGATATTGGTTGGTTGAACCAACCACCATCCGACCAACTTCTGACTCAACTCGTATGCGTATTCATGTTTTTGGGGGGACTGAGTCTAGATGGGTCCCATCTGTCATCGGGAAAGAATCGCAGGACTGGACTCTGCACCGCTTGCTAGACTATGAATTGTTTTTTTTGTATCAATATGCTTTTTTTGTGTGACGCTAAGCGCACCTGTGATGCTACTGTTTAATGTAATGTCTCCAATACAATGCCAAAAATTGGGATTCCATTAATGCCTTGCCACCTTGACTCAGCCTCGCCTGCGCGCCTGAGTATTAGTGAATACGACTAACCTTGCATTTTGTTGGGAGAATTGAGGCTATACAAATAAGACTGCGGGCGATGACATCAGAGGCTTGGCGTCACGTTGCACTTTAAACTTGGAGTTTCAAGACAAAAGAGCCTCGAGCACGTTTATTTTCTAACGACCAGTCCTCGCCATAAATAAGCGCTCTATACATAACTTTTGACATTAAATCCATTTCGTTTCTCTTCTGTCTTTACATCGATACGCGTAACCGCAGGATTGGTGCTTGTACGATTCATGGTATGCAAGACGTCCTCTTTGACTGCATTCCCTGGCCACGCCCAGACTAACTCGCTGCGCTTGGCTATTTGACCACCTCAGGCGTCGATCCTCAGACAGATTGTAGCTGGGCCTCGACAACAACACCCAGAGGCCGGTCTAGATCTTTGCTATGTCTCCGATAACAGTGAGATTCTGCCCCCAAATCCAACAACCCCCCTTGCCGCGCTTGCTTTACTCCGCATAAGCAACACCCCAATCAACTCCACTGCGCTTAATAAAAACACACCTCCAGCTAGTAAGCTACCTACCTACTGACCTGGTTTACTTGTCCAGTCATCGCAACGTCCGGCCCATCAACAAACTACCCTAAGATCGCCTATAGAACCCCGCTGAAGCAACTCGTCGACTTCCTCGATAGCAAGCATGGCACACAGTGGGGGATCTGGGAGTTCCGTGCCGAGGGCACGGGGTACCCCGACTCTGAGGTCTATGGTCGAATCCACCATTTCCCATTTCCCGACCACCATCCGCCGCCGTTCGCCCTGATTCCAAAAGTTATGGCCAGTATGCGGAATTGGTTACAACGGTTGGATGGGCCGGTTGCGGAACAGAAAGAAGGCGGAGGCGGAAAGAAGGACAGCAAGGAACAAGGGCAGCGCGTGGTGGTTGTGCATTGCAAGGCTGGCAAGGGCCGCAGCGGGACAATGGCGTGCTCCTACCTGATCAGCCAGGAAGGATGGAAGATGGAGGATGCATTACAGCGGTTCACGGAACGACGGATGCGGGTTGGGTTTGGCTCTGGTGTGAGCATCCCGAGCCAGCTGCGGTGGGTACGGTACGTGGACCGATGGACGAACGACTTGGGGAAGAAGTATATTGAGCGGCCGGTGGAGGTACTTGAGATCCACGTCTGGGGCCTGAGAGACGGCGTTAAAGTTGCAGTTGAAGGGTTCGTTGAGGATGGCCAGGTGATTAAACAGTTCCACCTCTTCGATCGGAGTGAACGCATCAGTCTGCCTAGCGATAGTGCTACGTCGCAATCCAACAGCGCCGCTGGGAGCGACAATGAGGGCAACAACAGCAGCAGTAACGACAGCCTCAGCAAATCCAAACCAAAACCCACGATCAAGACCGCGGCAACTTCAAACCCAAGCTCTACTATTACCACCCCCCAGGAGCCTCCGTCGGCTGCTGAATCGGAAACATCTCTCTGGTCGAAAGCCAGCAACCTCACCTCAACCTTCACATCTCCAAACCCCACCACCGACCAATCCAATACAGTCACCCAGCCCCAGACATCAACGCCCACCGAACCCCCTCAGAAACATACCAGCGCCGTCCTCCTGCGGCCCCGCACGCCACTCATCCTCCCAACATCTGACGTAAACATCGACTTCGAACGCCGCAGCAAAGCCGCCTCCTACACAGGCCTGGCAATGGTAACGTCGATCGCCCACGTCTGGTTCAACCCCTACTTCGAAGGTGGCGACAAGTATGACTCCGGCGTCTTCGAAGTCGACTGGGACGCCATGGACGGAATCAAGGGCACCTCAAAGAAGGGCATCAAGGCGCTCGACCGGTTGAAAGTCGTATGGCGGTACGCGGAACCAAGCACGAAGGAAGTTAAAGATGTGGATAGCCAGAACAGGCCGGTTTCCAGCCAGGTGGTCATGGAGCCGCAGCCTGGAGAGCCAGTCCCTGAGACCAAGGTTGCAGATTGGAGGCTGAGGGATAGTGATGCCGAGGCTGATGTTGGGACTGACGAGAGTGGGAAGGAGGATAGGGAATGGGAGAGTAGTGCGGAGGAAGGCGGTGGTAGCAGTGGCAAGGAGCAAGAGAATGCTCCTATTAAGAAGGGAAAGAAGGAAGGGGATGATAAGGTGTCGAAATAGACATGATAACTGTACAATTACTACCCAGGTCGCGATGATATTAGAGTTGGATATGGCCCGAATATATCCCAAGAAACAATGTACCTTCAAAAATAATAGTTAATGAAATGAATATAGTGAGTGTTGTAGAATCTTGTAGAAATATATACTGTACAGGTATGTGCTAGAAACAACAAAGGAGCTAGAATAAGTTATTAATGCCGGATGTATTCTATTCTACTAGTTTCAACTAAGCATCAAGCCCTCCTTATGGGGCCGATGTTGACTTTCTTCCCTCGCCAACCTATCCTTCTTCTTCCGCTCATAAACCCCCCTCACAACCCGCTTCACCTGCTCCTCGCCCTGCGCGAAGTTCGCCTTGGCCAGTCCCACAACAGCGTCGATCTGCTCGGGCGTGTAAACAAAGTTCCACGTTGACAGGAAATCGTCTACGTCGGGATCGATCGTACCTGGATGCGGGGATAGCGGCTTCGTGGCATCTTTATTGGATGATGGCGCTTCGGTCTCTGAGACATGGCGCGAGTTGTCGGATTTTGATGGTTTTATGAGGGACGAGGTGGAGGGTAGGTCTGGGGCTGCGGGGTTGGGCAGAAGAGGGAAGTAGACGACAGCGATGCCGGCGTCTGGGCGCATGAGGTGAAAGTCGGATTCAGTGTGGCTGGGGTCCGAGTGACGGGGGTCGAAGAGGCGCTTGGAGGGTGGTGGTTCTTGATCGGAGACCTTTTCTTGCGTCGTCCCAACCCAGACGTTGCAGTATCCTAGATCCGTGTCCGGTGATGGAGGAAGAGAGTCTGGGTCCTTCAATCCTTCTGTTGGAGGGACATAGGTAGATGGCGGCTGGTGGTGCTCATGGCTGGGCGAGTCTTGGGCAGCAGTGATTTTCTTGTTAAGGTCCTCTTCGGAGATATTCTGTGGTTCCCGGAGGTTCTGTTCAGTCTCCTTTGGAGTGTCCTTGGCCCTGGGCCACCCTGCTCCAATTGGCCAGCCCTTGATACCCCGTTGGCGTGCGTAACCGTCCACTTCAGACAACCAGTTTTCCTGCTTAATATCGGCTGAGTTGTCAAAGGCGATGATGATGTCTACGTCGCGGCCGGGTCGGAGCAGTGGGTAAATCGGAAGGTTGTTGCTCATCCCCGCATCCATGAGCCGCAGGTGCTGGCTCTTGAAGATCGATTCCGGACAGGACGGTGGTAGTACATCTTTCATTCCTAGCACAAAATTTGGTATCGTTGCGGGGTCGATGGGGTGTACGCGAACAAGATCTTTTGACTTGCCCTGGATTAGAGAATCGATACCTCCGAACCCAGTAATTCCTTTAACGAGTGGTCGAATCTCCTTGTAGTAATGCGAAAGTGTCGCGCAGAACGCACTGCCCCATATTCCCATCAGGTTGCCAACGTGTAACTCAGGTATAGGCGTGGTCCCTGGAGTGACCTCGTTTTTGCCGCCATTGAAATGTCTTCCCAGAGCCCAGGTAGGAATACCTGCATTAAACTCCTCGCAGAAGAATTCATACGGCGTAAACTCGAACCATTGGAACCATGCCTCGCTCCGTGACTGTCTAACGAGATCTTCGGGCTTTGGCTTCTTCTCTCCCTCCTCTGCCTTCTCCTCTAGGATTGGGATTTCATGGCGAACGGCCGTATAAATCGGGAGCGGGTGGGCTCCACTGGCAATGTTGTGGCTCTGATGTGATACTTTAAGGTCATAGTCCGAAGCTCCAAGCTCCCCTTTGGGTACAAGTAACCTGGCAGCTAGCAACATACCATAGATGTCAACCAAACCAAAATCAGCACCAGGATCGCCCTTCAGTTTCTGGACCAGACCACTGAGGAGGTATTTGTTGGTTGGTGCATGTGTAAGCAATTTGAGTGCTGCCGGTGGGAACGCCATATGCACGCCCAGCCTGTTCTTCAGATGAGCCACAAGTTTGGTGAAGTTGCATTCGGAAATAGAAGAATGGTAGAGGACTTGTAGCCAGCAACTGCCGCTCACACCAGCAGTATACGTCACACAATCCCACAGACCAGCTTCTTGTGTGGCCAGATATGAGCCAGTACCAGCAACAAGCGCGCGCAAACCACCACCCGATCCGCACATGGAAATGATTGGGACGTCATCAGGATGTATGTCTTCTTCGGGAATATCCAAGTAAGCTGCCAACGCCTTTACAGAATGTTTCTGTCGTCTCCGTCTGAACTCCAATTCTTCCTCGCAGAGGCCATCCCCAACACGGACTGTAGCTTCTCGAATTATCTCAGGGTGCAAGTCCGGATCATGTGCTTCCCTCCAAATATCGTCAGCCAAGGAGCCTGGCGCCATGGAAAGCTCGCGCTGCAACTTCTGCACTGTCTCCGGGAGAAACCTCGTCCAGTCGGGTGTTATGTAGTGTTTGATATGCTCAAGCTCAATCCATTCGGGAGAGCCGACAGACTGCTTCACCCCTTCAAATCTCCGCAAAATATGTGACCATACCGACGAGGAGTCCGATTCGTCACTATGGAGGCCTCCCTCCTTTCGGGAATCGGAGTCAATTCGGCCAATGCTGCCATCTCCAATTGAGCTAGGGGACTGACCGCGGGCAAACTGCGTGGACGTGGTCGAGTACGGTGTTCTCAGGTCGGAATGCAGTAGGAATAGCTGCGAATTATTCCGAGCTGTCTCAATTGACCAGAGAACACGGCCGCCGACGTAAATCATGGCGGCCGGAGGCGCGAACCGGAGACAGAATGCCCTCGCAGCACCCATTTTGATAAGGGTGCCCCGCGTGGCATGAGGATGGAAAGGAGGCATTGAGGAGGCATTGGCGAGTTTCAGTACTGAGTTGGTCTGTGCCTGCAGCACGATTGGCCAGGCCCGACGATCCCTCCAGTGTCGGCTGCGCTTGTGCTATGACGTCACATGGAGATACCTCGGAACAATATGTCGGACCGAATGTACCTGTATGGGACTAGCGTCATTCTGCTCGCTGTCCGGGGGCCGAGCGTCGAACGGAACGGCTGGAGACACGAGAGCTGGAGCTTCGACGAGCTTTCCCTGCCGGTGTCCTGTATTGGTTAATATCTCATTTGGTTGATCATTAATATATGAGAACCGCAGCTGCTCCCTGAGGCCGGGCGCCTCGTCAGCCGTTTATTCTCTTATTGCTTTCCCGCTAATTGTTTATCCCCTCGCATCCATCCGAGACATGACTTGCCATATCTGTACAGCCTGCAGACAGCCTACCATCTGAATACCTTATACTTCGCTATCGTTGCAACACCATGGTTGCACCAAGGAATACGGCGTTTGCCGAAGAGAGCGCTGAAGTAGAGGTGCTGTACGCCAACCTTGAGAAGCTGAACCTCCTCACCAAGAAAATTCAAGGGTCCCTCGTCCGACTTGAAACCGGAGGAAATGTCGTGAAGCATGCAATCGGACCTATTTATAGCAATACGCAGTCGCTTCAGATCACAAACAGCAATATCGACAAGATTAATGAAGCTATTGATCGCCTTCGGCAGCCGCTCGATGCGAAGAACCGGGAGGAGGGCATCATTCGCGCTGGGTAAGTGCTCAATCGTATTGATTGGTGTCGCTCTCCACTAACACTGGAAATGAATCAATAGACCGCAGACCGAGGACTTGTCACAGTATCTGGCGGCAATGAAACGGGTGGACAATGCATTGGTCGACCTGACATCTACGAATTTGAAATCGAACCAAAAGGCAATCAGCGAGTTTACGTCCCTATTGGGTATTGGGAATACAAAACTTCAAGATCTACTACGTCTCGAGCTTGGCCAGCATGTCACTCCTATTGAACCCTTACACTACCTGACCAAAGGTAAGTTCCTGCATCTCCATCTACTCATAACGCTACTGATTTTTGGTCTAAAATAGATCTTCCCTTTCCTACGATCCCGGAGGAGAAACTTGCGGAAATAGCGCCGATCTGTGCTGCCATCGGTTCGGCAGCAGTCCATACCCCGCATCGTGGTGAAGGTGGCAGTCCCGCCCTTAAAATCTACGCAGATATTCGGGGACCTTACATTACGACAAGCGCGCAGAATCTTGCCATTGCATCTCTCAATACATTGAAACGAAGAGCTGGTGATGGGCCATATAAGCAAGGAACTAATGGAATTGGCATTTACTCTAATGCCTTGGAAAACTTCATATACGCGGAATGGGAAGCCATCACTCGGATTTTCACCGGCGACCATAAAGGACTGGCGCTACAAATGACTTGCCGCGCGGCGATGGCCGAATATTCAAAGACCCTTCGCGAACTCAACCACTACATCCGCTCCAATCTCATGACCGATTGCTTCCTAGCTTTCGAGATCATTGAAATCGTCACGGCTATGTCTTACAATGTAGATGCAAAGACGGGCGAGCTCAAAAGCCTATTCCTCGAAGCTTTGCGGCCTGTCCGAGAGACCGCCAAATCGTCTCTGTCAGAGTTGCTTGAGGAGACGAAACGCAAGGCAGCCAGTATCCCTATGCTCCCGCCAGATGGTGGCCCCGTACCTCTTGTGACTGAGGTTATGAGCTCGCTCACTACACTCACCGGATACTCTAAGCCTCTTGCGTCTATCTTGACTTCCTTGGGAGACGGGAATTGGCGGTCAACATCCAATACAGCATCTAACACTCCGCTGGATGTTAGTCCGGACAGTTCGACACTCTTGTCACATTTCATTCTAGACATGATCGAGGCCCTTATGATTTCTTTGGAGTCTCGAAGCCGGGCGTTGCACCGCACAAAGGCTGTTCAAGGCGTTTTCTTGTCCAATGTCTTTTGCATTGTGGATCGTTCGATTCGATCGAGCCCGGAGCTAGCGAAATATCTCGGCTCTCCAGATAGTATTTCGAGGATCGATACCTTCCGCAAACGGGCAACCTCGACGTATCTGGACGCTTGGAAGGAGACGTCCCATTACCTTCTTGACGTTCAGTATACTTCTCAGGGTAGAGGCGGGGCTCGGCCACAGTCCGGCGGAGTTGTCGATTCCAGTGCGATAGTCAAGTCGCTTTCCTCTCGTGATAAAGATGCGATTAAAGACAAGTTCAAATCGTTCAATACGAGCTTTGATGATTTGGTCGCACGGCACAAGGCTCTCTACATGGAGCGAGAAGTGCGTAGCGTTCTTGCTCGCGAAGTTCAGGCAGTGCTTGAGCCCTTGTATGCACGGTTTTATGATCGCTATCACGAACTTGACAAAGGTCGAGGCAAATACACAAAATACGACAAGGGAAGCCTGTCCGCGCAACTCGCGGCGCTGCAATAATATAGCCTAGTTAGGGTGCGTTGGTGATTTTCAAGACGACTGGCAGGTCCACGTTGTTGATTTGGAGGTTCCATTTTGTTTTTGGTTCTCAGTATTGGTGTCTAATAGTAGCTTTTGAGCGGTATACATACCTTCCATGTTTCATGTTGGCCGGTTTCGGCCGTTACTGAGTGAAGGGGTGGATCTGATAAGGCTCATGTGACGATAACGAGACCCGATAACGTGATTGCCATTGATAAGCGCATTCGACCCCGCCGAAAAATAGTCGTAACAAAATTTTGCCTGGGGGCCGCCGACGCACATCGGTATCTCAGCCATCTTCGGGCCTTTCGCATACCGCAGCCTCTCAGTTTCCTCGAGACCGTTCCAATTGCAGTCTGACACCATGTCCGCAAGCAACGATGTGTACCAGACACCTCTCAACTCGCGATATGCGAGTAGGTTCCCTTGGCTCAATCCCTAGCGCACGCTGTGCGATTGGAGACTAACTGCCCATCCTGGCATATAGGTGATGAGATGAAGTATCTGTTCTCCCCCAGGAACCGGTTCTCGACGTGGAGACAGCTGTGGTTGTGGCTTGCAGAATCCGAGAAAGGTGCCTCCTCCTGCCCTACCCTGTCAGCCCCACGTACGATGCACTAACAGGCACAGAGCTTGGGTTGCCCATTACCGACGAGGCCATTGAGCAGTTGAAAAAGAACACCACGATCCAGGACGAAGAATTCAAGGTTGCCGCTGAGGAGGAGAAGCGCCGGAGACACGATGTTATGGCCCATGTTCACGCGTACGGTCAGGTCGCTCCTGCGGCTGCTGGAATCATCCACTGGGGTGCTACCTCTTGCTACTGCACGGACAATGCGGACCTGATCTTCTTGCGGGACGGCCTTAACATTCTCATTCCCAAGCTGGCTATTGTCATCGACAAGCTGTCTGCTTTTGCCCAGCAGTACAAGGATCTACCTTGTCTGGGATTTACCCACGGACAGCCAGCACAGCTTGTCACGGTCGGAAAGCGAGCTTGCTTGTGGCTCCAAGACTTGCTCATGGATCTGAAGAACCTTGAGAGAGCGCGCGATGATTTGCGTTTCCGTGGTGTCAAGGGCACAACCGGTACCCAGGCTTCTTTCCTTCAAATCTTCAACGGAGATCACGACAAGGTCGAGAAGCTCGATGAACTTGTTACCGAGAAAGCAGGATTCGATTCTGCTTTCATCATCTCTAGTCAAACATACTCTCGAAAGATTGATGTTGACGTAGCCAATGCCCTGGGCTCGTTCGGATCCACATGCGAGCGTATCGGTATTGACATCCGCCACTTGGCGATGCTCAAGGAAGTCGAGGAGCCTTTCGAGAAGGACCAAATTGGCAGCAGTGCAATGGTTGGTACCCGATTTCCGCAGACATGATGCAATTCGATCTAACTAAAACCATGCAGGCGTACAAGCGCAACCCTATGCGGTCCGAGCGTCTGTGCTCACTAGGCAGGCACCTCCAGAATCTCCCCAAGGACGCCCTGGACACCTACTCCGCACAGTGGTTTGAGCGTTCATTGGTGAGATACCCTGTTCGATCTGTTTCGGTCTGTGCTGGCCCCTAATTTTGTAACAGGATGACAGCGCCATCCGTCGGATCAGTATCCCCGAGCTCTATCTCTGCGCTGACGCGTGTCTTATCCTTCTAAGTAAGTACCGAACGAGTCAGTTATGATTTTTAGTTCCATCGACTGACCAACGATCAGACAATGTCACTTCCGGATTCGTTGTTTACCCTGAGGTTATCAAGCGTCGTGTGAACGATGAACTTCCATTCATGGCAACGTAAGTCATCGCTATTCCCGGATATATTATATTAACTCCCATATGCTAATTAATTTTTGCTCAGTGAAAACGTAAGCACCTCATATCACCTGAGTCTATTCATGACACCAGCTAAATTATACACACATAGGTTATCATGGCTTGCGTGAAAAAGGGTCTTTCCCGCCAAGATGCTCACGAGGAAATCCGTACGTTCCCCGCCCGTTATATTATCTATTAATTACCACAACCATGTTCTAACAAAAAGCGATCAGGCGTCCTTTCGCACCAAGCCTCCGACAATGTCAAGAAGCACGGCAAGGACAACGACCTTCTCGACCGCATCCGCCGCACTGCTTTCTTCGGCCCCATCCTCGGCGAGCTCGACGCCCTTCTCGACCCTAGCACCTTTGTGGGTCGTGCCCCGCAACAGGTTGAGAAGTTTACTTCGACTGAAGTCAAGAAGGCTCTCCAGCCGTACGCATCTCACCTTGCTACTGCTGAGACTTCTGCTCTCCATGTTTAGAGGCAATCAGCCAGTCCTGCTCCAGAGGTAGCGCTTGGCAGTCAAGTCTATTATGAATTGGCCTGGGCTAGGCTGATCCAATGGGAGGCGCAAATGCATGAAGTCATCCATGATTGCTTGAATAGATTTCCTGTGGACTCCCTTTCTCTGGTTCATTGATACAGTACCTATAACC
The DNA here is from genome assembly GCF_001890705.1 of Aspergillus sydowii CBS 593.65. Taxonomy (NCBI): domain Eukaryota; kingdom Fungi; phylum Ascomycota; class Eurotiomycetes; order Eurotiales; family Aspergillaceae; genus Aspergillus; species Aspergillus sydowii. The sequence continues at coordinate 1,340,431 of NW_024467863.1, read as the reverse complement.
AAAAGCTTGGGCAAAATGAATGAAAAGCGAAGTCAATTTACGTCTATTTGCTACTCTACCTAGAAGCTAGAAGGACAGGAGTTTTTTATGTATATAATAACGAATTGATGGTACGAAGCAATTTCTATTTTCACACCAGGAGAAATAGGGCACCCATGCGCACCTGGGCACAGCGTTCTCGGCATACCCGCAGTTACGCTATTATTATTAACCCCTCCAAGAAGCGAGTCATAAGTTGCAAACCCGGAAATTCACCCCCCAAAGAAAGTCTGATCGGGAACACCTGGATTAAATGTCCGCGATGAAATGAAATGGTTTTGGGAAGGCAGAAATAAAAGCCACGGCAGCGAAAATACATACAGAAAGAACCCTGAAATCTAAGAGAACTGGAAAGAGAAATTGAAGGGAAAAAGTGATAAGTGAAAAAAAATAAATAAAAGGAAGTGGGAGAGGAAAGATAAAAACATAAATTCCCAAAAGAGCCTGGCATGCCTTATTACCTTATCCATAACCTAAAGCCATTATTTTGACCTAGACATCATACCAACTTTTCTGTCATACATCGTCAACTCCTGTCACACGATTTGGAGAGGAATCGGAGTCGCTAAAGCGACGCCAGCCAATTGATGATCTGTGACATGTCAGTCAGTCGGACATGCATACATGCAGACGTATGCACTGCAACGTGTTGGATATTATCTTACCATCATCGCCTGCATAACGGCCACCTCTTCGCCGTAACGCATGCCGTCCCAGCTCTCGGCCTGTAACGTCGCGTTGTACATGCCTAGAACGTCGACACCTTTGCTTTGCGCTACCTGGGCAGTCTCTTGGGTATACTGCCAGCTGTTGGCGTGAACATTGTCCTCAGGTGGGGTTTGGTGGCCGGGGGCCGTGGGGCCTATCCAGAGGAATGGCGTTCTCCTTGCGCTAGTTTTGGCGAGAGTAAGCCATTCGTCTATGCTTTTTGTTGCTGTGGATAGCGAGTATGAAGTTGAGAGCGACAGGCTCTGGATCACGGCTATTGGCTGCTTTTTCTCAGATGAACGAGCGAGGAGGCTCTTGAATTCGTTATGTGCGGTACTCGGCGCAGGTGAGCCGGTGACAGAGAGAAACGCATGGGGAGTATCTTGTAGAATTGGTCAGCATTTTTACCTCCAGAAACAGATTTTCTAGTGGAAGGCAGCTAAGTAGGACTTACTGGTCGAACAAGTATAGGGGATCTGAGTTTTCTTGCCTCCTTCGGCGTATAGTTCTTCGCTCGAGGTGATTCGAGAAGAAGAACAGGCAGGGGATGTGAATTGCGAATTGCACTGACATTTCGTGTCCATGTAACTGCTCATTTCCCACTCCTTTAAGGATCCTCGTTTTAGATCCTGGCGCAGGAGGATGTTGAAGCCCGCGTAGGCATCTGCTAGGGCGTCATCGCCAACGAAAAGGACACCATCAAAACGCGCGAGTATTTCACATATCTCAGCATTTGTATACCAACGATAGAAACAACCTTTGGATTGGATTAGTGACCAAGTACGAACAACAAAGAATTGGCGTTGACAGGAGAGTTATAGCTCAGTTACACATGTTGTATCACTTACCTTGGGAAGTATAAGGGGCGCCGAAGCCATGGCGCCCGCCACCGCTCATTGAACTGAGCAAAGTATCACGAGTCTGGCAGTACGGCTCGTTCAACACAGAACCACCATTGGAGTGAGGAGGTAGATAAAGAGCGTGAGAAGAGATGCCGCATTCTTCACGGCCCACGTACTGAGCTAACAGACTGTAAGCAGAATTCAATAAGTATCGTCCGCTATCCAGTGAGATGTACCCAGACCAAAGCAAAAGAACTTACTCATCCCCCGCATTCGCGTTTATCGCGTGTTTTGAGGAGTATGAAAAGGGGAGATAGAAGATGTCGCGAATGAGCCAGACCATATACAGCACCCCCAGCACCCAAAGAGATGCCATGAGCTTGTAGGTGGACGACCGCCAGGTGACTCTTCGAGTCAACCTACGTCCGCCAGGCCCCTCGATCGGACCGCGCCGCTGGGGTAATGTATGGCTCTGTTGCATGCCGGTAAAAGGATAAGCCATGGCCTCGTTCATGGACGAGGTTGCCAACGATTCACTGTTGGAGGCACGACGACGTGACATCTTCTGTTTTATACATGAACCGGCTGAGCAAAAAAGTACAGTGGAATGCTCATTTGCGAGGCGAAGGCGTTTGACCCTTGTCCATAGGCTGCTTTTTTTAGCGGCAGAGAAAATGAGACGGCTGGAAAAGGAAAAGGGAAACGGAAAGGCGACAGAAAAAAAAAAGAAACAAAAATATTATTAGCTAGGGCCCAGCAGAGCAGATGATCCACCAGCTGTAGAAAAAACGCGGAATCTCCAAGGTTTGAAGCGGATGGGTCGCTGTTAAGAACGAGGGACAGCGCGAAAAGCAAAGAGGTCAAAGAGGGGCCCGCGACTTCTATCGTGCGTTCTGTTGTATTTCCTCTTCGGGCGCGCCTCGTACTTCTTTCTTGACGGCCCTCGCTCTCGCTTCTTCTTCTTCTTCTCTTCTTCTTCTCTCCCTCCAGTTCTCGAATTCACCTCTGTTCAGCTTCCTGCTTTTTTCCCTACCGCTCACCTACCCTGTCCAGAGGATCACCCTATCCTAGTCTAAACGATCCTTCGCCGCGACGCACTAGATGCCGCCGACAGAGCTGCCAGGGGCGACCTGGTCGGATATGGCTATTATCGCCTTAGTCTCTTCTCTCTAACAGCACGAGGGCGAAACGGGCAATCTGGAATCCGCGGATCCTTCCTGTCTATCGCCAGTAAGTGACTAAGTGTCGACCCTGGCGGCGAACCTCGCTACAGGCGCGGTAAAATAATAAAATGGATCTGGACAAAAGTACTGATGATGAAATGGCAGCGCGCACAAAGTACAAAATGATTGACGCTCCAGTGTGCACGCTTGCATCATAATAAAATCTGCTCGCTTCTGCTGCATGAGGAACCAGAACTTGACAACATACAACTTGATCCACCTCGACACAAGCCCTGATTTATTCCGCCAGAATGACTTCATCATTGTTTACACCGGTTTGGGGTGGGCATCCTCCGCTCTGAAGTTGAACTGTGTCTTTCCCCCGCTCATGGCGAGCTCCAAATAACAGTGCTGCCTTGGGAGGGGGGAACACAGGTTCGGCGAGGATAGCAATAATTCGCAGCGTGCATTTCAGATGGTCTAGACACTCTCCGCTGTGGTGGACTAACAGCCAGTGAGACAATCTGCCGGCGGATTCGCAGTCACAAGCTGTTTTGGTTGGTTGGGTTGACAGATGTCAAACAATAAACCAGACTCCACTGCATCTCCGTCGTCGCAGGCTCGCACAAGGCCACGGGCGGAAGAGGTGGAAAATTAACAGCGCCGTCATTTCGATCTTCCCCTCAATTTGGCCTTTTGGAAGCACGTCTACCAGAAAGGAAATTGAGTTAAATTACGGTTAACGGATGGTGTCTTTCGCAAATCGCAAGAGGTTCTCTGGGTCCCTCCCATGTCCGCACTTAACCGTTTACTCTTTCGGCTTTTCTGCCGCCTCTAATCACGAGGAGAAGATACTTAATGAAGATGACGGTAGCATTGGAAGGCGGAAGATGATACAAAAGATTCTAGGATACGTGAATGGGTACCATTGAATATCCTTGTCTCTTTTGCCGCGTTTCTACTTATTAAACCACCATAGCCTTAATTACGAGGCCCCTAACGGCGATGTTCCGCATATCCAGCTGCAGGGTTTTTTTTACCCGGCATTGAGCTCAGCGCGGCATAGTTACATTATTATTAATATTTGACTTTTTAGCTGCGGATGGTCCGACAGTCGATGACGGTTATCCGAGACACTCTACTACCAGCGTGATACTATCTATATGATCATCATTAGGTATTGCGACTTGTCCCTGCTCAAAGTCTAGCTACGGCGATGTACAACCCCAAGAGTGCAAGTCAAAATCAGTTGCAGAATGGGTTTCGATATTCGAGGGAACCGAGCCAAGGGATTGACGCTACTACTATGGCAAGCTCGGAGTTTGCTCAAGAGATCCAGCTCCGATGAACTATTATTATTGCCTGGCTCGTGATCAAAGGGTTTGAGCATCACCTGACCGAACGGTTGAGAGTATGGGGTCGGGGGGAAGATGGGAAGTTGCCGGCGAAGAATTGAACCATTTTCGGGCGAAGGGGAGATCCGGAGCGAAGGTTCACATTCATCGGCAATTCAAGGCAAAGGGCACTGGACCGCCCGAGCAAAAGGTGGGGTGCGTGTCTGCCAGTTCCCAAGCCGCGGGCTGAAGATCCTCGGGTCGATTTGAATCCAGCTCACAGGAGCAACTGCCAGATTGATCGCACAATAGGATGTGTTTTGGCGGATAGTAGACCTGTAGAAACGGAGAGAAATATAATCAACCATAGCCCTGGGTCTTGGACTTTGTCGAACAAGAGTTACAGACTTGTCGGATCGCCTGATGGCAAGCCAAGCACGGGACCGTCAGGATCACCCCCCACACGTGACCACCCCGGGCCAGGACTCTCCGCAAGACCTAAAGAGTCACTGTTATCCAACGTTGCCAAATCCTATTAGTTTTGTCAAATTTCTGCTGGGCTGTGGTGTGACTGTTGTATCTGCGAAGCCGGCTCGTCTTTGTTCACCGTCCTCCCTCCGTAGATTGTGACTGTGCTTGCCATCTTCCTCACATTCGAGCTCCCACTCCTTCAGTTCGGCGACAACCTCGGCAGTAGTTCCCAGAGCTCTCCGACCTTACGATCCAAGCCCGTCATAATATCGCACGCTATTCTCGCATACCCCGGACTTTTTCCTCTTTCTCATCCATCTAATACGTTTCTCACATTCACGTCTATTCGTGCTCAAGCCAACTGGGAAATTTCAAATTGTGACGGCCGCTTGGCCTAATTCGCTCTCAACATCATGTGGAAGCCGTCGGAGCGCCTGATGGAAACCATTAGGCATTACGCCAGCTTCCCAGCAACTGGCGTTTCGCTCCGGCAAATGGTTCAGTTCGGAGACAGACCTTCTACCGGTGAGTTTATTATATGCTGTAGAGGATATTCGTCTTCCCGGTCTGTGACTTGCAATGGCTGATCTCATGTCCTCCGCGAAATAGGCACCTTGTTTCGCGCCTCCCAATTCCTATCAGAGGAACTCCCCATCCGTCTCGCCCACCGTGTCCAGGACCTTGGAGAGCTGCCCGACGGGCTCAGTGAGATGCCCTCCATTAAAAAGGTTCAGGATTGGTATGCGCAATCATTCGAGGTATGACTCACTCCAACCCACGCAATGGCCAAGCTGTATTGACGAAATGCTCCAAAGGAAATCATCACCCTACCTCGACCAACCCTAACACAAGAGGTCAAGGCACGCCTGCTGCGCCCAAATAAAACGCATAGCGGCGGATCAAAAATCCTTGCTGAAACTACACAAAATCCAAGCGTCCGTGAGGGACAGTACCGTTCCTCCACAACATCAAATGGGAACGGAAATGGCAAGACTGCTGCTGCCAGGAGATATTTTGTCCCGTCTGATGATCATGGCCATTGGCCTCCCGAGTTGAATGACTACAATGAACGTTTCGCGAAGACTTTGCAACAAATCAAACGACGTCATGACAGTGTTGTAACTACAGTGGCTCAGGGTATTCTTGAATGGAAGCGGAGACGACAGCGCCTCCAAATTGACTCGACAATTCAATCATTTCTCGATCGGTTTTACATGTCTCGAATTGGTATACGAATGTTAATTGGACAACACATCGCTCTGACGGAACAAACACACGTTCGCCACCCAAACTATGTCGGGATCATATGTACCAAGACAAATGTGCGTGAGGTGGCTCTGGAGGCCATCGAAAACGCTCGTTTTGTTTGCGAGGATTACTATGGTCTTTTTGACGCTCCCAAGGTGCAGCTTGTTTGCAAGGAAGACCTAAACTTCATGTATGTCCCGGGACATCTGTCCCACATGCTTTTTGAAACTTTGAAGAACTCCCTTCGTGCTGTGGTTGAAACACATGGCGCAGACAAGGAAGCTTTCCCGATCACCAAGGTCATTATCGCCGAAGGAAAAGAGGACATTACTATCAAGGTCTCCGACGAAGGCGGTGGTGTCGCACGGTCTGCGATACCTCTTGTCTGGACTTATATGTATACAACTGTGGAACAAACCCCCAATCTTGACCCCGACTTTGACAAGAGTGATTTCAAAGCTCCCATGGCAGGGTTCGGATACGGGCTTCCAATCAGTCGTTTGTATGCTCGGTACTTTGGGGGCGACCTGAAGTTGATTAGTATGGAAGGGTAAGTGTGCCACGAAAATAAAATAAAAAGCCGATCTTGCGACTGATTCTGTCTTAGGTACGGTACCGACGTATACCTTCACCTGAACCGGTTGTCTTCGAGTTCGGAACCCCTCCAATGACAATTACCAGTCATGAGGGATGGTCGCGTTCGGTTTTCTACTTCACACAGACTCCATCCTTTCTATTCGGAACCCGATCCAGCGCCATCTCAAGGATTGACGCCAATGAATATAGGAGCTATTCGCGCAAGGATGCGCACCAGGGAAGTCTCGGAGCGCAAGCAGGTCGGAGATGCCGAAAGTCTGCTTAACGCGGAAAAAATGAAATGAGACCATGGCCAACATTATTGCGAAAAGCTGAGATCGCACGCAAACTTGTCGCGCGCACATCATCATTTGCAGTCTACAGACTGCGCTAGAAGATCCATAGTCGTCCACAAGATACAGGACACAGAAATCGCACGCATTACCGGTGATGGCAGGCTATTAGCTGAGACTATGGCACGTCGTCTGCTAAGGTGGTCAATTTGGGATAGAGGATAAAAGTCCATGGTCAAAAGAGTTGGTTGTATGCGATTACACTTGGCCTATTGATACCCACCGGCCACGGTTGCAGGAGCATCTGGATTTGCTGGTTCGCATATTATATTTGGTAGAGTGTGACTTTGCCCTGCACCCCCGCGCCGCATCTTCTGCCTTCCTATTATTTCTTTTGATATCCTTCACCTTATTTTTTTTTTTCCCGTATACCTTTTTCGTGTATTATATAGCATTCCTTTGTTTGGATTATCATGCGACAAAACGGCCGAGATGTATAAGAGTCAAAAAATGGCAATTTGAATGTCCAAGCCTCGTGTCGAACTCAATGGATATGCATCATATTCATATAAACCAACGGAGCATCCATGAAGTATCAGTCAATTCAGGGATATCAGAATAACACCCCAGTTAAAAATGCACTCATAAGTAGTCGTTACCTTACAATCATCAGTCATAACATAAGCATACCAGGAAGTCAAATTCAGGATAACCAGCCCAGAAGGCCACATGCCTGACGAAGCCCATCAAAACGAAGCCCCGGCACCATAATCCTGCCTCTCAGCACCACTCCACCTCCTCCTTCTCTCCCTCGTCTGCTGCTGCTGCTGCTGCTGCTGATGCCTTCCCGACGAAACCCTCCCTTTCTTAGTCCTCTCCGGCGTCCCGGGCGACCCTAAGGAGCTTCGCCCCTTCATCTTCGTACTCGACGCTGGCGACGACGATGACGGACCCAACACCGCCTCCGCCTCGGGCTTATACCAGCCCGAATCATCACTCTCGCAGACATCGACCACGCCGCGCGAAACAACCACCGGTTCGGTATTCGTGGAAGACAAAGGCGACGGGGCGGGTAGGGAGCGGTGGATCGTGAATTGGTCGGCGCGGATAGAGTATGCTGTTGCGGGGTCGGAGGGGGCGAGCAGGTTCGAGAGGAAGCGGCGGCGGGTTTGGGGGAGAGTCTTGCTGTTGTTAGTACGTATTCGATGTGGAAAGGTAATTCCCCTTGCGTGATGATTGGTGTGTGCGCGGGTGGATGGGGGAGGGGGAACTCACCTCCTGCGCAGCTAACGCTTGGATGGTGAGGAGTTCGCGGTCCATGAGGACGCATAGTGCGGCGTGCCGCTCCTCGCGCAGTCGGCTGCGGATCTTCTTCTCTTGTTCGATGGGGAGGGATGTTGTGTACGTTGGCAGGATAGTCGGTGGCCGGGGCCCGTGGTGTGGTCCTGTTATGGCGTATTCGAGGTTAGACTGCCTTGTACACTGGGGAAGTTGCTGGTTGATGAGGTGGTCGAGGGTAAACATACTGCTATATGCTGCCATCCCCGGCTGGGGGGTTTCATCGTCATTCTCGTCCGACTCGGAGTCGATTATAATTGGGTGATGCGTTTCGCTCCGGCCTTGGTTGTAGCGCCATTGATTTGGGTTTGGGTTGTACATGGTGAATGGAGTATACAGCTGGTAGATAAACTGCTAATTGGAAGTTGAGTCCAAGCTCCGGAAATCAGATAGAGAACAGTGCGGCCTCAGGCAGAAACTCCACATGCATTCCCCACCCACGTGAGAGCCGTATCTACAGTCACATCTTGGGGGATTTCCTGGCTCAAACTGATAATAAAAGACAGATGACCAGCGGAGTAATATTGTGGCTATTGGGTGCCAGCTATCACTGGACATTATGACGTGCAAAAGCCTAGGGTATTCGGCCAACCGGCTATCCGTCTTTGACCCCTCAACTGAAGTATAAGAAACAAGAGACGCCCGAGGTAAAAAGAAAAAGGCTACCAGTAATTCAACCATCAACATGTCGAACGACAAGATAAATCGTCCTGTACGAGTTGCCAACTGTTCCGGCTATCATGGTATGGCTATCCTTCCTGTGTGCAATCGGACCATGTTAACAATGCAGGCGATCCTGCGTACGAGATGTACCGCCAGGCAACGCTGGGAGACGTTGATTTTATTACCGGTGACTATCTAGCGGGTACGCATATTCGAGGCTTGCTTTTTATCTGTTGAGTTTTTAACAGAGTAGAGGTCAATCTCGCCAACAATGCCGAGGCCTGGCGAGCCGGAACACACCCCGGCTACGAGGAAACAGCCTGGGAGGGCATCCAGCAGACCATCGACGTTATTGCAGAAAAGAGAATCAAAGTGGTCATTAACGGAGGCGCGCTGGACCCTAAGGCACTTGCGTTGAAAGTTCAAAGATTGGTCCGTCTGAACTCTGCCACCGGGAGACAGACAGAATGCTAATGTTTCTACAGGTAAACGAGAGAAAGCTCAGCCTCCGCGTTGCTTATCTATCTGGCGATGATTTATACGACCGCGTCGGTCCAAACATGCCCACGACTAAAGAGGAGCTTCAACATCTGGACTCAGATAACTCGTCTGCTGCCCCGGCATCACTAACGTACGCATTCCTCCGCGGTACAGCAGACGGCAAAGCTATCCCTATGGTTTCCGCCCATGCGTACCTTGGAGCTCGCGGGATCGTTCACGGCCTCCGAAACGGCGCAGATATTATCCTCTGTGGTCGAGTGGCAGACGCCAGCCCGGTGATTGCAGCCGCTTGGTTCTGGCACGACTGGGCAGAGGCCGACTACGACGAGTTGGCTGGCGCTTTAGTCGCGGGACATCTTATTGAATGTTCAGCCTACGTGACTGGAGGGAACTTCTCTGGCTTTGACAAGTACGATCTTGACGACCTTGTTGCGCCGGGATTTCCGATCGCTGAAATCGAGGCCGATGGAACATGCATCATCACGAAGCACCCGGGCACGAAGGGCATGGTCACTGTTGATACAGTGCGGTGTCAGTTTTTGTATGAGCTGCAGGGAACAGTGTACTTGAATAGCGATGTGAATGCTTATATCGGCAACATGGCTGTCGAGGAAGTGGGAAAGGATCGGTAGGCCTCACTTTCTAGTACTTCTCCGGAATTATCATCTAATGATTACTTTACAGTGTCCGCGTCTCCGGGATCAAAGGCTCCCCACCACCCCCAACAACTAAACTTGCTGTCTTCTACCAAGGTGGATATGAGGCCGAGATCCTCATCAATGCCACCGGCTACGCCACGTCCAAGAAATGGGACCTGATCGAGAAGCAGATCAATCAGTTCCTTCCAGAATCTGCACGGAGGGAAATTGAAACTCTTGAATTTCAACGGTATTTCTCTCTCTTTTCTCTTGTTGCAATACAAATATTGATGGACTATCTACTTAGAATCGGCACTCCGTCTCCGAACCCAACCTCACAAGCATCTAGCACCACATACCTCCGTATCTTCATTGCCTCGCGCTCCCCCCAGGCTGTAGGAGCTGTTGGGCTAGCATTGAAGAATATCTCCTTGAAGCATTTCTCCGGTATATTTTCCCCCCTATATAACGCGACCCTTCCCTCATTTCTTTCCTCTTTTATATCATGGTCCCAACCAAGTTAACAACCGGGATAGGCTTCCACAGTACTCTCGACATGCGCACCGCAATCCCACGGCCATTCCTAGCATACTACCCAGCCCTTATCGCTCAATCAGACCTTAACGAGGAAATAAACCTTCTCAACACCGACAGCACAATCACCACCCTAAACACAGGCCATCCAACCGTCTACGCCCCCCTCCAACAACGCGAGAGCTACGACCCTCGTGCCGCAGAGTCCCACAACCACAGCAGCCCTAATCCATCATCAAGTCCCACGAAACGAGTCAAGCTCGGCGACATCGCGCTCGCCCGGTCCGGCGATAAGGGCGGTAACCTCAACATCGGATTCTTCATCCCTCGACTCCCTGAAAGGGACAAAGAGAAAGAGCTCGCAAGCCAATCCTGGCTCCGCCAGTACCTAACAATATCCCGCATGCGCACGCTTCTCGGCTCAGACTGGCGCGACGAATATTTCATCGAGCGCGTCGAGTTCCCGGAGATCGGCGCCGTGCATTTCGTTGTCTACGGGATTCTAGGACGCGGTGTTTCGAGCTCTTCGCGACTAGATGGGTTCGGGAAGGGCGTTGCGGATTGGATTCGCGATGTAGAGGTTGATGTTCCCGTTGGGTTGTTGGGTTAGCTAGAGCTCTTGGTTGATAACGAACATGCCTGCCTAGTTAAAGCTGTTTTAATGGTTCATTTTCATAAGGCAGGTGCGGTTCACGAGTCACGGCCTATGACAGGATCGCTCCTTCCTATTAAAGTGGCCGTGCCTTCCCTGGATAAAGTATGATATTACGACACACGTCCCGGTTCACAGGGCAGGCACGATGGAGACCGTAGATGCCTACTTTTAAAATTTGTACATTTGCTGTTTTATATTGACTTATATACACATACTTACAATAGTTGACGCATTTGATGACGCTACTCACCCAACAGGGGCAAACAATCAAGCATATTCTGGAATGTATCCGTTCTAGTGCCTTCGCTGCTGTTTTCTTTCCCCTTGTGTTTTACCGTTATTGCGGGCTCGGACCCTGTCCCGGATTCATCGTACGTGGACGATGAGATACAGGTAGGGCTTCCTCCACTTGCGGCTCCAAGTCCGGATTTATCTCCTTCCGTATTGCTGCTTTTAGTACTGCTGGTATCACTGTTACTATTACTACTACTACTGCTGCTGCTGCTGCTGCTGTCGCTTCTGCATTCGCTAATAGTAGTAATAGTAGTAGTGGGGTTCGTAGTGGTGGTGATAGTAGTTTGCGGACTCTCCCCCTCCAGCTCCTTCTCCCCAAAATAAACCCAAAAGTAGTCCTCCGTCCATCTAGGACTTGTCGAGTCCTCTTCTTCTGCGGCCCCATCACCAGAGTATATAGTGCTCGCCGTGTCATGTGGTGAATCAGTAGTAGTGGCAGTAGCGGCGGCGGAGGCGGCGGTTATGGTTGCGCGTTGCCGCATGGATGAAGAAACCGATGTCGACTCAGAGCCTTGTGAATACGACCTTGGATGCGAGTGCGGGTACATCTGCAACTGTAACTGTGACTGTGACTGCGACTGCGGCTGGATAGCAGGAGAAGGATAGATAAAATCTTCAACCCCCGGCGCCCTCCGCAACGACATGAACTCGTCCACGTAGCTGAGCAGCCGGATGTACTCGGTGAGTTTCAGCTGAAAGAGGTTTGGGTGGCAGTATAGATCGTTTGCAGTGAGGTCTGTGAAGAAGGGGGGGTTCAGGACTAATTGGTTTCCGTTGCTGCTGCTGAGATCCGAGGATGGCTGTAAGGGTGTAGGAGAGGCGGGCCGGCATAGCTCTAGCGCTTTCCATGAAACTGCAAATATGAGGCTCATGTAGTACTGGCTGCGAAGGAAGCGGAATGCTTCGGTGAAGAAGACGAGCATGACTTCGTGGAGTTGTTTGTCTTCGGGGGTCGTGGAGAGCTGGGTCTGAATGCTTAGAAGGATTTGGGGGAGGAGGGTGTATGCTACTCTACAGTTCCAAAGAAAACGCCGTAAGTACATGCTTCCATATTTGCGAGCTAGAATAGAGGGAAGGTTTTGGTACGCACGCGCTTATAGGCAATTTATCAGCGACACCGTTGAGAAGGAGCTGTTTTACATTATCGGCTGTGGAACGGATCGCGATTGCGAGCTCGGCGCGGCAGGACTCGATTCGAGGCAGGTCGGTTTCGTCTGTTAGGTACGTATTGTAGCCGATTAGAAGACATATACGGTTACACAGTGCAATGCGCGCGGATCTATGTATTTCAGCTATTAGCATGCTCTCTTTATCGCCGAAGGAATTAGGGGGTTAGAGCGTACTGGAAGTATATGGCGCAAAGGTTGGTATAGAGGGTCAACGACGGATGAATGTAGTACTCCTTGCCGTCTGGGTTCGCCACCCAGCTGAGTTCCCAGTCCAACAGGGCAAACTTGGTCTCTTCGAGTCTATCCAACTGGATCCGACGATCTGCTAGGCTGAACGGCATGTTCTGCGTTGTTGGATAAACGAGCATGATTAGATCGGTAACTGCGACGACAAGATGGCATAGACTAGCAAGGACGCGGCAGAGAGCGATCTTTGTGTCCGGGGTATACACCTCCGAATGAAGACATTCTTCTTCTAGGTCTTGGAACGACAGCCCTAGTTGGTGCAGGTCGAACTGGTCCGGGGTGATTTGGATGGGACGACGCATGCCAAGCGAGACGATTCTGTCCCGAATCATGCAACACCACCAGAGGCGCTTAAGGTCGGACTTCTTCCTCCCTGGCCCCAGACCGGTTTGGGGCAGGTGGTGGTATATATGTGCCCGTTCCTTTTTGGCGTATCGGATTGCGATGCGTAGCCAGCGGGAGTTGTTGGAGCGCTCAGCATCGGTGGTGTAGTAGGTCAAAAGCAGACAGGCTTGGGAGATGACCAGACGGTCTTTCTCAACGCCAGATTCGTAGAGACGCTAGACGGTCAGCTTATTGTTATATTCTTACGCGGAAGTATTACCTTGGCTCGTCGATAGAGGTCGTCTCGCGCGGAGTGCAGAGAGTCATACCCGCACTCTTTGGCGGTCTCAACAGGGACAAACTAAAAATTGTAAATTGTTAGTAACCTCGACTAAACCAACAATTCTGAGCAAGCTTACCGGACTGGCAGCAAAAAGCATTGCCTGGAAAAGCAAAGTCGAGATCTTGCCGGCACTTGCATCAACACTCCGGTACTTCCTCCAAAACGCTGCCTCGTCAACCACTGGCAGACAAGGATGGACGTAAAGAAAGTAATGCTTTGTGAAGATATCCAAAACCTCTTGGATGGGAACTCTAAGGCCCATCTGAGATCTCACAAACGTCAAGCCTGTCTGCTCCGGACGCAGCTTTCCGGTGTTTGGGGTTGGACAATGATTCAGGCCACGTTCCCTAGCAACCGCCTTGAGCATCTGCTTCTCCTTGTCCCTCTTTCCCGAGTGCAGAGTACATGATCGGCCGTCCAGTCGACAGTTTGTGCAGGGAAAGCCGGTGATGGAGCCGTCGCAGCGGACCTTGCGGGAGTGGCAGCGGGCACAGGCGCGAGCGGCGCGTCTGGAGCGGGCATTGGGGTCCTTTCTGGGGTGAGACGACATTTTGGAGGCGTGGAAGGGTCGAAAGTGAGACTGAGGACGAGAGCAAGACAGAAGACTGGCTGAGTAAAAGAGCAAAAGAATTGCGGGGAAATAAGCTAAAAGGAGCGTCGTGGGGACTCCACACAAACCGAAGGATCAGCCATCAGCCATCGCCCAAACTCCCCCAAACCATCAATGGAATTCATAATTCTTATGCCGGAGCCCGGTTCCTTGAGGCTGGACAGTGGGCGCTGGCGAGAATCCAAGCAGGGGCAGCCAGCATGGCTTCGTCTTCAGCGCAGACTGGAATCTGCGGACTGTAGATCGTCAGACTCGCAGTCCCACCTGGACCCATCGTGACATCGCCAGCTCCATCAGCTAATTAATGGCAACGGGTGCTGACAATCCCGGAGGCAACTGCATTACCCCAAGTTATGCAGGGTCGGCACTTGTATTCCGGTCCTCCATCCGTCCGTCCTGAGGGTGCGACGAAGCAGTTATAAAGCCTTTTCGAGTCTGGACTCCCGAGGTTATACCCCTCCCCTCCACCTTCGGTTCTTTACTCTCATCGCTGGGAGCTATAGCTCTAGCCTTACAATCATAACTCGCAAGTCGCAAAGGTCGTTCGAAGATAGTTTATCGTCCAATTCTTGAGTCAACCCCGCCAACCAGACAAGGCTGCTCGGCTAGCCCTAACTGCGACCAGGATTATCAGTAGTCTTAACAGAAATCAGATATGCCTAACTCGAAGCTCCTCTGTGTTTCAACCCGCCTCTTGTCATCCATCCAGCAAGAGCTTTCAATTCTGGTGTTCTCCTTCTTACTGTTTAGCGAGCTCCGAGGTTAACACCAACCCCTCAAGACCAACTCTAGTAGCGGGGCTCGGCTCGACAAAATCTATGTAGTCCATATTCCTCCGTACATTCCTTGTATATGCGTAAAGATAATCTAAGTAACTATTCCAAGGCCCAGTTCAACAATGACGGTCTACCACTCCCCCATCGCCCCTTTCGGAGAGCTCGCCTCCCTCTCCATCCCCCAGTTCCTGGCAAGGTACAACCCCGACGGCGTCGCGGCAGACAAAGTCGTCCATCGGGATACATTCTCGTCTGAAGCCCTAACATACGGGTCTCTGCGCCAGAAAGCCAGCTGTGCGGCTTGGGGACTCAAGCACGAACTCGGCGTCAACCCGGGCGACACCATCCTTGCCATCGTCACGAACTCGGTGAGAAAAAGCCCGCCCTGGCCATGGTATAATACGTATCTAACGACAAGAAGAACGACTTTGTAATCCTAGCACACGCAACATGGTGGCTAGGCGCAGTCTTCGCACCACTCAACACCTCGTCCACAAAGAAGGACATCGAGCACGTCCTGGCTCTGATCAAACCAACCCACATCGCCACGATCAGCTCAAAGCTGCAGGACGTGCAGGACGCAGCAGCATCCACAAAGCTGAATCCCGCACCTCAAGTCTTCACAGTCCTCAGCAAAGTACCATCCATCCCCCAATTCCCCAACGACATCCTCTCAACAACTAGCAAGCCACTGCCGCCATTCGACCTCGGCGGCAAAAGCGCCAAAGACACACCCAGCACCATCTGCTTCTCGTCCGGCACAACAGGCAAGATGAAGGGCGTGCTGATCTCGCATTTCAACCTCGTTGCGAACATCATGCAGCTCCGCACCTCGTTGCCCACGCGTCTGAACTCGTCTGTGAGGGAAGTCTGGTTTACGCCGTGTACGCTCGAGCACCTTTTCTCTCAAAAATCACCCCAGCTTTCATGGTATTTTAAAGCCTGAGGCTAATTAGTTTTATTTGATTATGTTCTAATATAGACTGCCACATCTACGGCCTCGCATCCGTCGTCCTCGCCGGTATGTGGGCGGGCGGGTCATTCTTCTCTCTCCCGTCATTCGATCTCGAACTGTTCTGTGCCAAATCGAGCGAGATCCAGGCCACCGATATGCATCTTGTGCCGCCGGTGGCGTTGCTTCTTGCGACGTCGGATGTTGCGCGGAGGTATAGCGTGCCTTCGCTGCAGAGGATTGTTGTTGCTGCGGCGCCGTTGAAGGTACCCCCCGTCCTTACCCCTACCTTTTTTTAACTATGTTGAAACTTCTCTCTCTCTCTTTCTCCTGTGTATATATGTATGGGGAAATCTGTATCTGATCTGATTAATATCCGAATTAGGAAGCCCTACAGCGTGAACTGAAGAGTCGCTTCCCTCGAGCTAGTATTTGTCAAGGTAGGTACTTTGTTCTCCCCGGTCCATATTCCCCCACCCCCTATAACGAAATATAGCAGCTAACCAGCCCAAGGCTACGGTCTAACCGAGTGTTCTCCCGGCGTCATGCACCAAATAACAGACAAAGATTCCAGCTGCGGTACAGTCGGGACTCTCATCGCCGGCACGTACGTTTCCTCTTTTGTTCCCAATACATCCCTAACAGGCTTGGTCTCATTATTAATGTACGAGCATATAGCGAAGCCCGCCTCGTCTCCCCAACAACAGGCCGCGATGTTGCACCGGGAGATGAAGGCGAGTTGTGGGTTCGTGGACCGCAGGTTATGATGTACAATCACCTAACAGCAGTTACTACATATCTCAGTAGTAAGTGAGAGAACAGTACATACTAACGGTGTATACGCGCAGGGGCTACATCAACGACGCTGCCGCAACAGCAGCAACGTTTTCGTCTGACGGATGGCTCCGTACAGGCGACATAATGCGAGTTGATGCCGATGGGGACTTCTGGGTGACGGATCGGTTGAAGGAGGTATGATTTTTCTGTTTCCTTATTTTTATTTTTATTTTTATTTTTATTTTTATTTTTTTCTAATCACTTCATGCAGATGATCAAGTATAAAGGGTATGTTCCAACCTTAATTAAGATCAAGCGACCCGTTTGCTAAGAAGGAGATTTCAAATCCCACCGTCTGAACTCGAAGATACACTCCTCCAGCATCCAAGCGTGACCGATGCCGCTGTGTGTGCTGTATACGATGACAGCCAGGCCACCGAGGTGCCGCTGGCGTATGTAAGTCTATCACCAGAGACCATCAGCCTGCCTTCCAGCGAAATTCAGTCCGTACTCGATGAGATTAGGCAATGGTCCGATGGCCAGCTAGCTGGCTATAAGAGACTGAGAGGCGGCGTCTTTCATTTACAGACACTGCCCAAGACGCCCACAGGGAAGATTCTGAGGAGGCTTCTGCCGGCCAAGGTCAAAGAAGAGAGGGTGGAAAGGCTTTAAGAGGCATTCATTCTGAACAGAGTCACTATTAGTAAATAATGTGTCAGGCGAGTCAATTGAGATTATTATCAATATCAACAACATTAACATCAGAAAACAAAGCGAGTTGTAGCCCCCTGGACTAGACCGGCTCGAAGAAAGTACACAACAACCGCAACGCCAAAGCATATGCCGCTAAACGCCTCGTGAGTCAGATCCAAATAGAACCCCTCCGTGCGAGGTAGATAGATACGTAAATATCGGTCAAATATGAAAGGTAGAGTTGAGTAGATATGGTTATATCAACATTTATGCATAAAGTCATTTTTCGGCCACTCATATCCGGTGGAGGCCCTGAGGGAGAAAGTCAGCCGTTATTCAAGAATAATATATGGCCCACTTACCATGTTGTCTTATTGAAGTTCTGGTACGCAAGAGGGTGGTTGGCGATGTACTCCGTGGTCTCAAAGCCTGGGGGATCGCAGGTGACGCTGATATCATCAGGGTCTTGATAAATCCGGATGTAATCGAAGCGCATGTAGCCAGGCATAAGCTTTTCTATGCCGTCGTCTACCGGAGCGAAACTGTGTGCCATTCCCAGGTTCATGACAATGGCCAGTGGCTCCATTGGAATCACTCGCTGTCCGACGTTTGCATTCGGGCCTACTGCTCGTCCATCAAGCGTCCATGTTTTGTCCTTGCCGACGAACCAAGTGACATTTCCAGTTGCACCCGGTGTGTACTCGAACGCATAGGTCTGGTATTCTTTCCCATTGTACCAATCGTTATTGAGGGTTGTCTCTCCGGACATGGCTTGTTGGTATGGGCCGCCTCGGTAATTGTTGATTTCCGTGATTTTCCGATTGTATACAGCGGCATAATCTGCCAAATCAGTATTAAGCACAGGGATTTTGACTAGGGCCCTTACCATAGTCTGGCATGTACCAAATATCAAACGGAGCCATCTGCAAACTTTGCGACACAGTTCCTACCACCTTAGCCTCGTTGCCCGCCAAAGGCGCAACACTCGCTTCGATAACATCGATTTCGGGGGCACTGCGGGACCTTCCGGGACTTGGATGGTCTGCACCTGGGCAAGTACAGGCCGGTAAACGCATACCGGGGAGCCAGCTAAGACCATCCGGAGAACTTTGGTTCGGCGTGATTCCCGCATCACACCCATCATAGTAGCTATAGGGCCACATGCCTTCCGTAGTCGCCGCGTGTCCAGGACGTCCCAAGTTCCCCATAGCCCAGAAACCAGGCCAAAACCCGGAAACCTCGCCGTCTCCCGGTAATGATATACTCGCCTCGAGTCGACCACCGCTGAAGCAAAGCTTGTTCCAGCTCTGCAACATTCCTGATCGATATTTGAGCTCATGATTGGGAAAACTATCAAATTTAAGCTCTAGCACCCCATCCCTCGTGATTGCTGCGTCGGGATCGTACCACTGCAGGAGTTAGTACGATTCTGCTATCGCGTGGAGAGAACTAACCTCGAGATCCTGCGTCACACCATACCAAAGGTCCACGGCTTGGTAGTAAGGGTCATCTCCATCATAGAATGTACGTCCTGGGGTATTGAACTCGTCCGAGAACTACATAAACACATCAGTCATCCAAGTCCTCGGCACCGCATCCCGGTATAACTCACCACCAGCTTGAGTTCTTTACCATCCTCTGCTATCATCGTATGTGCTGATTCCGGCGTATCGGGGTCTATCAACCCATTCCGAATATTAGACAACAAAGGTCTGTCTCCAACATCGAGACACAGCGTATCACCCGCTGTACAGTGCCATTCATTCTTGTCAAGTCCTTTGACAGCAGTGCTATACCGGCAAGTCAGTCCATGGTTAAATTCTCGAAGCTGGTTCGTCAAACAAATGCTGGACTCTTACATAACGGGATATCCAATAAACAGCACTAAGAACCCTACAGTAAGCAGGATCAAGCCCCCAACATTTATCAACCCCCTTCGGTTCCAAATATCGCACTCCCGTTCCCTATCACTTGGGTCCGGGTTGTGTAAATAATCGTCTTTCTCAACATCTTCCGGGAATAGCAACAGCCCATCTGTTGGCATAATATTGTACTTCTCAGTAACCGTCTGGGTATTCACATCATTCTCATCACTTTCTGCGCACGACGGCACTCTTGATTGGCTGTACCTTCTTGTATCATAGCTGCCAGCTTCTGAGTCCCAACTCGTGCGCCGCGAAGAGAGAACAGAGAGGTTGGGTGACGCCAGCTCGTCCCTAGTACGGTGTGGCCGTGGTGGTATTAAGAATTCAGTCGACCCGTGCTGATATGTTGTATAAACCGTCTGTAGGGTTCCCGTCGATTGGGATTCGCTGACTTGCGGTGTCAATGGTGTTAAAGGGCGCCCGTGCTCGGGGGGTGGAGGAGGCGGAGGAGAAGAGATTGGGGAAGGAACGTTCTCGTCGGAAAACACATCGTGCTGTCCGGAATTGAGGCGAATATGAGGCGTCTCCCGAGGAGGGAGCTCTGGAGAGGGACCGGACATTGTGTCTGGAGTATGTCCGAAAGCAGTATTCGCAATTGAAACGTAGCCTATGTATACCGTGCTGTGTCAATAATACCAATTCCGTGTCTTCTTTGATTCAGCTACGCTTCCATAGGTGTGGTTCCCGTATATCGATTCTGATCCAATAAGGCTGCGATTATGCGACAGCCTAGAAGTTATTTCTTGTCAACTTCGAGAGGCCACCAATGCTGTCTGCCAAAATAGTCGGCGCCGTAATTGTCAACAAACAATAACGAATGGACGGGACAGTTCGTCTGGCACTGTCGCCGAAAACAAGCGGGAAAGTAGAAAACTGGGCCGAATATCGCGCAAAACTGTCCCAAGCGTCTGGATTTTATTGCAAATACTCCCCTTGTCGTTTGAAAGAATGGCGAGTCGCGCTGATACAAATCCCAAGGAAAAGACAGGAAAGGGTCAAAGGGAGAAGAGCATGTTAGGAAAGAAGAATAAACAGAAAAGAGGGACAAGAATGAGGAGAGAGACAGAGGGAGAGAATGAATGAGTGAGGAAGTGAATGAAGGTGATGGGGTCAAGGAAGGGATGAGGAGGGGACTTCGCCCGCAAAAGAGTGGCAGGACTCGACGATTGTTTGTCGGCTTCTGCTTTGATTGTTTTGACAATCGGCCCGGATAATGAGCGCAAGTAATTTGATTATGCTCGTGGCATCTGGGGGTGGTCCACGTCGTACGTACTCCTGGATGCGCAGCGGCTTCTCCCCCTCCAGATCAAGGCAGGCCCAGGCCGAGGAATGCCTGGAGGCGCGCTGGCCCCTTGAATAGCTGCTGCGAAGAATCCAGACATCTTCTTTGCAGGACAGGGGTCTTTCATGTTAGCCAGGGTTTGGTAGCGCGGCATAAATAGTATACGCATGTATAATGCACTTCAAAGCTGCAGGGCTCCTAGACTCATGCATGGTAAACCCAGCCTCTAGACTTCAATAAGAACAAGACGCCAAGTGTCTCGAAAGTTTACCGGCAATCTCGGTAGTCGGTAACCATCAGCAGAAGAATGAAGAATGGGCGAGGAATTCTGTTGCTACAACAAGTCCCGGGAAGAAGAATGTACACGAAGAGCCCAGATACCTAGTACACCCGATTAGGAAAGAACATCACAGTCTCTCCCAAAGAGGAAAGAGCGACGGGCGTGGGCCTCGGCCTTATCCACGACAACTTTGGAGTCCTCAGCAGAGAAATCGGGGCCGACGATGACCCAAAATACTTCACAGCTCGCCGTTATTACTTGCCAGGCACCCGAGATAAACCCAAAATCATCTCACATTTCTCATGTCAGGGGAAATATTATTATGTACCTCCTCCAACTCTTTAACTTTCAATAGCTTTAGCCCTCAGTCCAACAATTAAACCTCCCTCGGCATCCAACGCCGTGACATAATACTCGACCCTCGACCTCCCAGTCTCCACCCGATAAACCTTCATCTCAACAGCAGACTCATCCCCGCCAGAGCCCTGGGCAGCCGCAGCACGCACCGCCTTCAACGCAGAGGCATACTGGTTCTTTGGATCGAACGATGTAGCCGACAGAGTCTCTATAGATGATGACAGGTCCTTATCCGTTGAAATGAGTTTCGAGAAGTGCGCTGTAACAGGGAAATAAGTTAGCATCCCACCAGCAGTAAACCAAAGAAAACACTGCAGGACGGTGTCTTCCGATAGTAGTGTGGGAAAATGGATAGCGACATACAAGCATCAGGCCAGATACCCTTCCCAGCGCCCTCCCACTTCAGTGCAACTGGTTCGAACGGCTCGTCCGTGTCGGAGACGTAGTATGTGTCAACAGAAGTGAGCGGGGTAGGCACCTTCACGTTAACATCCACGGTTTCTGTGCGAGCAGCGGAGGATTGCTGGGCTGCTGGTTGTGATCGCCCGTTATCAAGATCTGCATTTGCCTTGTTCAGGAAGGACATGTAGGCGTCGTCTGAGGACATGGTGCGGGTAATAATGGAGGTGGGTGAGCGGGAGGGGCTTGCAGTTGGCGTTAAAGATGACGGGATATGGAGCGATTTTCTTCGCAAAGGTTGTGTTAATATCGACGGAAAGCTGTAGCGATATTTAGACGTAGATGAAAACTGTCGGAGGGCTTGGGTTCGAAAAGGCTTTAGATGCGAAGATGAAGCGAAAGACGGACTGGAGAGGTGATCAATGACGCAATGGATATTGCGGGTGCTCAGGCACCTGCGGGAGTGCATTGAGCTTTGGTTGGACAATAAAGAAGCCTGAAAGGTATTGCTATGGAGGTACTAGTATATTAAGTATTTCTCGCAGCCAAATAGAAAGAAAATAAGCGTTCTCGCTCGTTCGAGAGGCTTACGAGCTCATCAGGCGGAATCTGCAGGATTTTCAAAGCTCCGCTCTGGGCTCTGCGCATACCTAGTGCACACACGACCATTTACGCTTTTGTGATCTACTCTGTCCGCAGTGGTATACAACGAACGAAGCGACAATTTTTACAACACCAGTCTAATTTTTTTCTACAGTGGGATCCACACATTTTCATTAAAGGTAGAATGTTGGAAGTATTCGCTTTTTTTATTGAACCGCATAATAATCTGTACTACACCAAGCCATAATCTCCGTAAACACCTTAAGCAGAAGTAACGAGGTCCTTCTTGAGGGTACCCATGAAAGCGCGCTTCTCCTCGGGGGTCTGGAAAGCACCGTGACCGAACTTGGACGAGGTGTCGATCCACTTGAGGTCGATCTTCTCGGTGGCCCTTCGGCTGGTCTGGGGGTACATGGTCTTTCGGAGGGTCATGACACGCTTCTTAACACCAGGGACGGAACCCTTGAGGAGAACGTAGTCGTTCTTAACCTCACCGTAGTGGACGAAGCCACCAAGGCTGTGAAATTGTTAGCTGGAATATTCCCTTGTTGCCTTGAGAATGTCAAGGGTGGTACATACGGAGTGATCTGCTTCTTGGAGACATCGAACTCGGTGGAGGCGTTGGCCTCATCAGAGCCCTTGCCAATGCGGAAGACCTTGTGGTTGCAAGAGGTACGGTGGTGGTAACCCATCTGACCGGCACGGGCAACGGTCCACTGGACGTGGTTAGGGTGCCAGGCACCGATACAAGCAACCTTACGGAGACCCTTGTGAGTCTTGCGAGGAAGCTTCGTGGTACCCCAACGGCTGGTGACACCCTGGAAACCGTGACCCTTGGTGACGGCAATGACATCGATCATCTCGTCCTTCTCGAAGATGGAGTCGATCTCGATGGGCTTCTCGAAGAGGTTGCGGGCGAAGTCAACCTTGTCGGCAACAGCACCACCGTTGACCTGGATTTCCATAAGGTGGGCCTTCTTCTGCTTGAGGGGAGTCTTGCGGATCTGGGTGTGGGCGAGCACACGGACGACAGTGCAGTACTTCTTGATGCGCTCAAGGTCGCGGGTGATGGAAGCACCGTTCTCCTCGGAGTGCTTCTTGGCGTACTTGGTGAAAGCCTTCTTCTTGCTCTTGTACCAGTTCTTGTAGAAGCGACGCTTGACCTCGTCACTCAAGTGCTCAGCCCAGACGGTAGCGAGCGAGCGGAGACCACGGGGAGTCTCGATGTAACCGACAACACCAACAGCAATGAGCTAGAAAAAAAATTCAGTCAGTTCCAGATCACAGTCGATTCCCCGCAGGAATACAAAATTATTCGGAGATGAACATACAGGAGGGGTCTCAATGACCGTGGCAGCCTCAACAACCTCCTTCTTGTGCATCTTGGCACCAGGACGGTCAAGGTCACGGACAGTGGTGGTCATACCGGCCTTGTAGCCCATGGAGGCCGTCAGGTGGACGGGCTTCTTGGGGTCATCCTTGGGGAAGCTGTCGCAAAAAAGTTCAGTATTCTGTCCCTCCAAATCCCGATAACAAAAAAGTTTCATATTCCAAAAACTAACCTCTTGACCCTTCCACGGTGTCTGGCAGCGCGCTTGCGGGGCAGGTAGGCAAGGGAGCCTGGAAGAATTCTTCATCAGTATAATTCTTACAAGCACACAAAAAAACCCATATCTCGAAGATCGAGGTCGAAAAGGTAGACCAACCGTGCCGAGGCGCTTCGTACTTCCGGTGACTCCTAATCAAAGGATTTTAGATTAGTGATTGTCCATTGAGCAAGTATTTAGTTGAAATCCGGTGTCGAAATACTCACATCTTGACCCTGTTGTCGTTAGTTGTCGAGGTGGTGAGTGAGAGTGTCTATCTCCAGGTTTGGCCGCAAGTCCGATTTTGCAACGCTTAACGAGTTGTGGGCTGTCTCTAAGCGAGAGGTCTTGGCGGTCTAGCCGAATCTAGTTAGCGCACACCTATTTATGCCTGAGGTATAAAAGCACGTGCTCAACAACGATTTTCTTGCCCCAGGCATCAATTTCCCATAGGGAATTTTGCCATGTCGGTGGCACACTATGTACAAACAGCAGCTACCGAGAATTACTATACGCGAATCAGACGGTGGAATATCTCGATTTCAAATATCTGCAAAAAAAACTTAAAGGCTACAAAAACTCATGGATATTGCTTGATAGCTATACGCAGCCGCCCCAATCGTAGAATACAACAACCTTGGGCTAACCTAAGGGCTAAAAAAAAAAGGGAAAAACAGATACAGACGTCCCCGAAGACAAAGGTTACGCATCGGGCTGCGATCGGAAGAATATAATAAAAAGAAAATGGGAAGGTGTAAACGAAGGTGCAGGGGGGGGGGGCGGGGGGGGTTCTCATAACAAGGGCATCATTCAAATCTTAAATTGCGGCATTGAGGAAAACAATCATCGATATGACTAGACAAAAATGTATTCACCGTATTCTTAGACCGCAGTCTCCTTCGATTGAGAAGTCTGAGTACCGCTAACGCCATTGCTGTTTCCATTGGCGCTGCCTGTGGCGCTGCCCTGGGGGCTCCCCTTCACGGCACTCGCCTTTTTATCGTCGTCACCATCGTCATCATAATCCTCATCAACTTCCATTTTACGTGCAGCAGGCTCGTGTACCGGGGCTTGTTCGGCACGGGCATGCTCCTCCTTGACGGGAACTGAAACCTGGACTTGCGTACTGGGAGGGCCAGACGAAGGTCCGTTGGCGGGCGCGGGAGCATTCTCAGCCATCGGGGGAAGGCTAGCACCGGAAGGATGCGGCGGCATGTGCTGGATCGAGGGAAGAGTTGGGGGGTGGTGTGCAGCCTCGGAAGGATGGTAGCTTTCATTGACACGGCGTTGGTCTTCCCGGCGGATCTCAGAGGAGCTCCGACGTTGCATCTCGCCGGGTGATGGCAAACGGCTAGGGGAAGGAACGCGGCGACCGATTTGCTCGTCTAGTCTAGATCGGTTTTCTTCACTTGCAATCTTCTTTACTGGGCCAGCTTCAGCCTCCCATTCCCGACCACGCTTCATAGCCGAAGCGGGGCGATCTTCACGTTCGCGAGCCGCAGCTTCAGCAGCAGATATAGCAGATGCTGGTGCAGGTGCACCGCCTGCAATGCCAGCGCTGTTTGCACTCTGAACCGCGACGCTAGGTCCGTGATGATAGTTTTGATGCGGGTAAGTAGACCCAGGCGAAGAGGCTCGTTCCTCACGAATTGGTCGAATCTCAGTTGGTGGTGTGAAAGGTCGGTGGTAAGGATGCATAGGGCCAGCAGAAGGAGGGCCACCGTTAGGAGCGCCGGCGCCTGCTGGAGCGGCGCCAGGAGGCAAGGCTCCACGTGTGGCAGCAGCGAAGCCAGCGCCGCTAGGGGCACGCTCATGAGTTGGCGGAGGAGCATTAGCGAGCTGAGGAAGAGCATGCCCCGGCGGATAGACTCCTGGACCACCAAGAGCGGGTTTCGGCGAACGCACGCCTGGCGGCGGACGCGCACCATCAGGCAATCCTCTTCCTGGCTCTTGACGTGGGCTAGGCTGCTGGATGACACCAGGGCGAGGCCCATCGCGGGGATCGAAACCATTTGCGCCAGGGACTGGTCCCTGAGTCTGAAGTTCGTTGACGCCGCGGTCCCAGCCAGTAATCTGGCGGGGTGGAGCAGGAGGCTGTGGCGGTGGTCCTCCTGTCGGAGCTGGAGCGCCCCACTGGGGTGCAGGGGGGGCACCGACGCCAGGAGCCTGGTAAGCCTGCGGGTGGACGTCCTGAGGCTGTGGAGCAGGGCCGTTGCTTTGGCCAGAGCCCGATAGCTGGCTTTGGAGAAGTTGCAGGCGCGCCTTGATGTGGACATTTGAGGGATCCAGATCAGCGGCACGGCCATACGCATCCAGCGCATCAGCAATTTGGTTGTTGCAGGACTCATAAAGAGTTCCCAAATCGTACCAAACCTCCGAGATGTATGGATTCAACCGGATGGCACGAGAATACGCATCCAGAGCATCACGGTATTGGTTGATTTGGTAATAAAGCACACCGATCGAACACCAGAAGGTCGGGTTGCGACCGTCGCGATATACTGCCTGCTGGTAGGCTTCGTATGCCTTGGGGTATTTGGCTTGCGACATGTAGCAGCGACCCAGGAGGTACCAGCTTTGGGCGTCACTATTGTCTGCGCTGACAGATTTCTCCAGGTACTCGATGGCTTTCTCCTGACTGGCATAACTAGTGCTTTGCTGGTGATACAACCATCCAAGCTGCTGTAAGACCTTTGCATGGTTGGGGTCACGATCTAGGACGCGCCTATAGGCTTGCTGCGCAGACTCGAACTATAGTGTTGTCAGTATTCTATATCTTTCTGGATGACATCGCATTGCTTACATCCTTCTGCTGTTCGTGAACGTGTCCAATTTGGAACCAAATGTCTTCTTCAGTAAGAGGGCGTGGGGGATCATTCACAATGTATTTGAAGCACTAAGAATGGTCAGTAAATTGCTCCTAGTAAAAGCAATAGCCGTCTCACTTACATCCAAACTCTGGTTGAACTTTTGCTGCTGCTTGTAAATTATTCCCAGCCGGAAGTAGATCTCGTTGGCCTTTTCAAATTCCGGCGCCATTCGCATAACTTGAGAGAAGGCTTCTTCCGCGTGATCCAGGGAACCATAGCGATCGTAAAGTATACCGATTCCATACCACAGTTTGGGTTCCTATGCGCGTGTTAAAAAATTGCAATGGACAGGTAAAACTGAAAACTGAACACCAACCTTGGGATCGCGCAGGTGATATAGCGCCTGTTGGTATGAGGTGTACGCTTCCTGAAGATTGTCCATCATAAGATAGCAATGTCCTGGAAATTACACGTTAGTAAAGTTTCAACTATAGTTGTTTGCCTTTTGCCAACATACCTAAGCTTCCCCATGTTTCTCCACTGCCAGGATCCAATTTCAGAATATTCTGGAGGTATTCGATGGCCTTTGGAAACTGCTCTCTTGT
The DNA here is from genome assembly GCF_001890705.1 of Aspergillus sydowii CBS 593.65. NCBI lineage: Eukaryota > Fungi > Ascomycota > Eurotiomycetes > Eurotiales > Aspergillaceae > Aspergillus > Aspergillus sydowii. The sequence goes on along the minus strand of NW_024467863.1, from coordinate 1,313,397 downwards.
TCGCAAGATACACGATATCGCGTTCATAGCGGGGCACGACCACTGATTATGCCGTAATGCTTGTTCATATGCGTTCATCGCACCATCCAAATCTCCCATCACTTCAGTCAAAGTTCCTAATAAGATACCGTTAGCAAATACTCTTAACAACAGCTTTTGTGCGCAGGCCCGCGTTATGGGTGAGAGGCTTCTGTACCAATTTGCAGCCAGACCTGCTCATTCAGAGCAGCGATCTTCTGGGCGGTGCTGGGTGGAGGCTTCTGCGCCGGCGACTGCAGAGGCATATGGCCGTTCACTGGGTGGGCGGCGAGGTGTCCATGGTGAGGAGTCACGCCTCCAGTAGGCGACGGCTGAGTGTGAGCCATAACGCGGAAGTTGGGTCGAAATGAAATCACAAAGCAGGCTGTTTCGGATGATAGCGATTAACTTTGCGACACAATGATGCAACCAATCCCCGTGTCACTTGAACGTCGCACAGCCCCGGTATAGATGGTCGCGCAAGATGGTGACCCAATGACCTTTTGGATGAATCGCAGCGTTCTTCCGAAACAAAATATACCCAAACGTTCGACCGGGCGAGTACGTAACGAGGCAGTCACCTGGATGAGTTCGAGAGCGTGTTTGGCGGCCTTGTTCTTGGCACACAAGGCGGCAAAAGTAGTAAAAAATATATAGAAACACAAGACAGTAAAAGGAAAGCAGAAGGAAAATAGAGCTTAAAGACGATGATGAGGCCAAATATGACACGGGTAGACCGAAATCCGGGCGGTGACCGGGCCGGTGGATAAAGGCCAAATTGCGAGGAAGAGGTGGTATAGAAGGGAAGGGAGAAGAATTGAAGCGAGAAGGAAAGAAGAAAGGCGAGGGGATATACAACTATATGGCGAGGAGGCACAAGGCAAGAAATCCAAACGGAGTCCGGTAGGGAGCGCCAAAAGGAGGAAAGGGAAGAGAAGAGAGGAGAGCGGGAAGAGGGCGAAGAAAGGTCGAGGGGCTTGACACTTGAGCGCCGTGGTGAAAAAGCTAGTGGTTGCGTACCTCTAGCCGTGGTGTCTGATCTCAGCCTGAGGCACCAGCAAGCACCGTGGACGGAGCTCGTTGTCCGAAGCGCAAGCGGCCAGCCTGAGTCCAGGAACAGCCTAGTCGGTGGGGCCCGTCATGGAACCCGCAGCTAGTCAATTCTCCGGACTCAGCAAGAATCGGCTTCGCTCCAGGGTGCAGTTGACTGTCATATCGAGGCTACAACGCCCATTCAAGAAATATTTCTTTATTTTTTTTATTTCTTTGTTTTTTACAGTAGTATAGATATGCAGTAGACGAGAATTACTCCCCGGCCTGGATGTTCGTCGATACCCGCACGGGGCCGCCTCGCATGGACGATTCTAGGTGATCCTTCATTCCTATTGCGGAAGGACAACTCTGTTGGAGTGTGATGCGCAGAGGCTGGAAGAAGGCTAACCTGGCGAAGTGTGTCATGTTGGCAAGCGGGGCAGAAGCTGAGGACATACGTTATATGGTCCACCATACGACCATGGGCGCGACTAACCGAAATTCAAAAATTCGGGGACAAGAATATAATTTAAAATTAAAATTTGAGCAAAAATAAAAATAAAAATAAAAAATAAAAAATAAAAATATAACATTCCGGGGAGCATTATCGAGATCAGTAGCGCAGGGCGCTAGTCCCGTCGAAGACAGCAGGGCCAGGATGGATCCATTGACATTCACCGTGGCGCAGAAGAGAAAGGTTCAGAGCCAAAGAAGGCCCGAGACTGCAGACAAATAACAAAGCTGAAGCCGGAGAAACAGCATTCATTTGTGGAGTCTCAAGCAGGGCAAGGTGTCTGACGAGGATGCAAGCGCCGGAGCGACACTGACACTGAGCCAGGGATGGAGGGAATGGTATGATGAGAGGGGCTCTCATCCAGCACGAACCCCGAGTTGTGACTCGCCGAGTGGCTGCATGTGGGCCCAGAGCCCAGACTCCACAGGACCCACTCTTCCCCGTGCCATGATAATTTAGGCAATTATTTAATTAACTAGCGCATGATTTGTGGAGCGGCGCCAATAATTCCAGACGGTGAGGGTGGGCCCGCACAAACATCCCTGACTGGGCGTGCAACTCCGGAGCCCTCCCACAGAGTCAGAGAGTATGGCCATAAGCTCAACCAGCCAAAGGCAGGTAAGCTCCCGGCAACCTAGGAGGTTGCCGACTAACGTAGGAGTCAGGCATGGAGGCGCCCTCCACTCCCACGGCCACCAACCTTCTCCGCCCACCCATCCATGTCAATTCCTTACTGTGATTGCCGCAAATTGCAGCCCCCGCCCAGAGAAATAGTCGTTGGGCGCTTTTCCACACGACCCGATGATTTTCGAATTTCGACTCAGCGGCGCAGCGCTGCTACAGTGATGGAGTCGATTTGGCACGCACTTGCGCGACTCCAGTCTCCACACAACTCCATGCTGTCTTGAACTCCTGATGGGGTCGGGCCTTCTCTCAATCTGCACTCTGCAGTCTGCACAGTCCACGCTGCAGTCACGGACTCACGGGTGCCCTCAAGACCCCCTTTAGGATCAATTTGTCGGATCTATCACAGGAGTAGGCCACCCAAATCTCGGCCAACCCACTTCCCTCTTCGCTCCATCCTCCGATCTGTTTCCTCCTTCAGCCATGTGCCGCAAGGAAGCAGGGACAGCGATGTCAATCCGTCAAACGATGCTGCATACTCCCGGCATGTTCAGCCGACTCTCCCAGCATTGTGCGTTGTCTCGCAGCTATCTGCATGGGCACAGATCAAACGATAATCACCCAAAGTTTTTTCCATTTTTTCAACTTCCTTCCCAACGGAAAATCCGTACTAATGATATTCGGGTACCGTCATCCTCAGCTGCAACCGTTTGGGGAAGCGCGCTCCGTCATCGCCACATCATCCAAATCCTGAATAATTCAGCCGCTGTGGTCGGTGCGCCCGGCAGCTTAGATAACCCTGCGCTAAGCCGGATCCAGCCACCAGCCACAATATTTCTGCCCAGGCTCAGGCTCGGGCTCAGGCTCAGTCTAACTTTGTGTGGGCCGTTCCCGAATGCTGATCCCGTCGGCTTTCCCAGTGATCTTGATACATCGCCCAAAGTGGAGCGATCGCTTTTTCTTTTTCTGTCCCCCATCTCTTCCAACTCCAAGGGCCCCAGTTCCTGCCGAGGATCCCGGTGCGCCTCTGGAGGGCCGCAGTGACTGTCTCGCTCATAGCACTCCTATCTTTAATATACTGTGAATATTCAGGTGCAACTACAAATGCGACCTAGATTCACTTAAGCGATGCACCCTGATACGGGTCACGACTGACTGACAGCTGAGCCCAGGACCGTCGGGTTTGGTGTGGCGGCCCATGATGGGGCAGCCTCGTCGCCTATTTTTAATCGCCTTTTTCCCTGAGGCGAATAGACTAATAATAATGCCCATCGAGCTGTCCACTTTTCGTCCCCTATTGTCGGGTCATCGGGTCCGAGGAACACCCGCTTGTCAGCAGTGAAGTCACTGCACGTTTGATATGGAGTGATACAGGTAGACCATTAGAATCCGACCGCGAACCACAATTACATATATTATAATATAATTAAATTCAAATCATGAATTGCTTTTCGACGTTTCAATATTCGATACCATAAATTAGACAGTAGCGAATGTAACTTCAACTTCCGAGTAAGCCATAAGCCATCGTCGGCTCCTCTGTATGGAAAAAAATAGTCACGTCAGTTTGCTAAGTTGCCCTGCAAAAGAACGACGCAGTAATGTGATCTCGAGAGTCAAGACAGGGATTCTAAATTCCAGAAATGCAGGTTCTTTTGCCGGCATGAAGCCAAAGTTTATTGTAGCCATCCGCCCTTGTTCCGCATTATTCGAATCTATCCGCGCAAAATATATATATCAGGTCCCGTAACCCATGGAAACCACACCGCCACGCCTACAAAAGCACAAAACCGCAACAACGATCAAACACCCAGTCTCCGAGTAAACAGGGTCCTTTTAACTAGAAAGAAGTTCAGAACAATACTAGAGAACTTCCCATGTAAAAGAACCCGGGTGCAGGCGGAACCATCCATATCAATTCTTCAGATAACGGCTTTAACGCCGTCTCCCAATGTATCCACTTGCGGACCTCTTCGGTCAAGCGATTCACCGCCCGTAGTATTTCTATATTAAGTTATTTATTGTCCCATCTCACCCCCTGTGTTCGGTTTCACTGTGGCTGTGAATGCTGCATGGGATTGTTCAGTGGATTTGTACCGAGTCCTGGAAGCATCCCGGCAAGGGGAGAGAACGCGATGGTCAGTGCAGAGTCAGGAACTGACATCCATACTGCACCATGTCAACCCCTTCAGAATAATTTACATTCATCAAGCCAATTAGCTTATATACTATTCAATACTCCGTACTTTCTCCATCAATCTGATCATCAATGCAAAAGTACAAATGTCAGGGCCTGGACCACCCCTCCTCAAGTATCAACTTTCCGCCATGTCAAGCCATCAAAACCCAACCGCAATCACACTGGAATTAGAGAGACGGGGAAGTCACAGTACCAACTGTGCATGTGCGTCCGAATCTTGATTTATTGCCGCGGTGAACACAACCTAAGTCACGACCTCCGTCTCCGTAACAATAGCCGAGCGCCCCGCATCCTGCATCCTGTCATCTCCACACGAAACCGGCAGTGACAGCCCAACTAACTAAACGTCATCTCCAGTGTTCATCCCCAATGTTCGTCCATCAGAAACCAAAGGTACGAAGTATAAATCATCACTTCAAAGAATCCACGTTATCGGAAATTCTAGCGGTGATCCAGAACCCTCGAACCTATATCTAGGTATACTTTGAGTTCCCACAATCCACGGCTCGGAATGATGGCTCGGTAACCAACTCACCTTGGAACCATGGATTCGAAAAGGAAGACTCGTGGCGAATAATAATAGAGATGATATAATTGCAGACTGCCATGGTCATCAACCATGGATGGGCTGCCGTCCGACGGCCGGAAGCTGGACTCGGCCGTCTTGGTTGGCCTGGCCTCCTGTCGAACTGGTTCAACTGGTTCAACTGGCGTAATATGGGCCATTACAGTAAAACAGTATGGAAGCCGTGGATTAACGTAACGATGCTCGATCTACGATGTTAATTGCATAGTAATATGTTATCCTTTGCATCGTCCGGAATCAGCCAACATGACCCCGGATTACCATGCGTCATGGTCATGTGACCCATACCGAACAGCAATCAATGCTATTATTATTCTAGTTATTTCTTCCAACCAGATCGGTGAGGAAGGCCTTCTCTAGCTCACCGTGACACAACATCGCAGATCCATGTAGGTGAGGTCAGCCTGGCAGCGCACAGAACTCCGCGGCGGCGACGCAGCCTGAACCATCATACATACGTACTATACTGGCAGCCGAGTTCACAACAATATAGTCGAGTTGGACATATTCCGAATCTAAACAACTGCAGCGGAAAGATGAGACTTGTCCTTAGTACGTGCTCCGCACAGTGTACCCTAATCGGACGGCACAGGAATCAAAGCCCAAGGGGGAGAATATGCTGTGCAACCATACTCCAGGCAAAGTCCGAGGGTCGTGGCCGTGTGACCGGGGTCCAGTTCTGCTGCTGCTGCTGCTAGAACCCGTATGCAGACTCTGTGTTGGACTGCTGGTGGCTGGGTGGGGCTTCTAGAGTTGAGGCTAACTGTGCCTGAGATGTACTTCACGTACGGTGTAGATAGACCGTCGGGCTCGACACTCGTCCCTACTTATATAAGTTTTGTTATGCATGGGCTTATGGGACATGGTTATGAACTATGGGAGATTTATACGGGAGTAGGTATTCAGCCAGAATTTAATATTACAATATACACACCCAGAGACAAGGGCAAAAATACTCTCAAAGTCAGGAGAAGAAAAGGAAGGCAAAATAATAATAAAAATATTAATAGAACGGAACGCATCATAAGAAGCAAACAAACAGATGCCACCAAACCCTGGGCTGCATACACCTTACATGTACAGACCGATCTGTGCCACTGCCCCCAGTCCCACCTTAATAGGCAGTAAGCACTGCCTGCACTTCACTCAGATCCCTTAGCGTCGTACAACATCATGCAGCTTTGTCGACTCCAGTACTGAGTAAAATTTGTTTCACTTCAAGTTCCCTGCCTGCCTGCCTGCCTGCCCGTCTGGTGCTATTGCTGCATCGACAACGCGGGGGAGATACAGGTGCAGACATGCTGGAATAATGCCAGTGCCCTCTCTACTCGAAAATTAGTCAGTCAGTTGCACAGCATGCAAAGAGGTGCGTCGTGTCGTATTGTGTCGTGTGGTGTCATTGAAATCCTCCTGCCTTGCTTACACAGTGCAGATGTTGATCGTCGTCTTGCCTTTCATTTTTCTATTTTCATTTTTTTAGCCTTTTGGCTTCAATACCGGTAGAAACTTAAAACGCAGTGATGATGGATAGTTTGCCGGTACGAAGGATTCGTCGGGGTGGGAATATGCGTGCCTACTGCCAACGATCTGGTTCCAGTATGCGGATGCCTAATAGTAGGCATTAACGTTCTTGCAGGTCGGAAATTGTCTTCCTACTTCCTGGTATTCTTCTCTCAAGTTCTAGAACCCGATTATTGTGATATCGATTATTCTCTAGAGTCATTGGCTGGGGTGTTGTTCACGGCATCCATGTGAGATCTCTGTGGTGTTCGTGGAGTGGAGTATACCTTCATCAGGAACTAGTATGGATTATGCCTGTTTGCTCTTTGACTTCACGAATGAGATTTTCTACAGTATACATAATTCAACAAAACCTACTGTAATCTCAATCGACGACATCACAATCTAGTGGATGGAGGCTCAGTTTTATATCTTGCAGTATGTACCAGGTTACTTTTTTGCTTAGAAATTTGTCTGATACTTTGTCTGAAAAGGATGATCATTTAATACCATAGTCAAGATAAAATAGCGATGCTTTACCAGGAAGATATCACTGGAATAATTTGATTATGGCGTCCAATACATGGATCTATAGGACAGTACCAAGAACCGGGTCTCTGCTTCGAAGGGTAGCACGACTGGATGGCCAAGGGGGCCGGGGTCAGTGGTTCCTTCCTATCTCAATGGGCGCACCTTCCTGGTACTGCGATTTATATTTCGATTGAAAGGGAAGGCGCGATAGGCGGCCGGGGGTGTTCCTTCCATCTCCCGTCTCATTGTTCCATTTCAGTCCGAGTTGTCCAACATATGAGTGCCGTATCGTGTGTTGTGGTGTTTGGAACCAGAAACTACCTAGGTGTACGATACTATTGGCTTCTTTAAATGGCTTTATTTATTACCATCTGAATATGATATGATCGAAGTGAGAAGGTTCTTGGGCCCTGGGACTCAGAGAAGGATTCCTCAGCGGACGGATATCCATATTGCCATTTTAGTAGAATACTGATAGAAAGACGGGATCTCTCGTGCGATCAAGTAAACGTCGAGGGCAGGCGGGCCTAGAGTATTATCAGTACCAAGAGAGCCCTGTGATGACTGGCTACGTGTCTTTATGTCCCGGAGACAAGCAGATTATTTGCATGGCTCGAGATCGATGGTTCACGTAGCATGTGACATTTCTGGATGAAGATATAAAACAATATTTACGGTTACATTAACTACCAACTGCCTCAGTAATGGAGATAGTTAGCGGGAAGGTTTCCAGGGTTAGTACTGAAATGAAACAACAGCAAGCCCATCGATTCTTCTTAACACTGTGTTCTAAACCCACCTTGAGGCATTCGGCCTTGATAGGCGCAGTATAATATCCATACCTGACCGTAGGATTTGTTGCGAACAGATAGTTCAATGTAGTGAGGCAGGCGGGGATTTTTATCACGCCCAAACGTCACATCCTCTGAAGAAGATTCTCCTGAAAGGAACGAGCATGATGAATGGGACCTGATACCGAAACCAACATTGGTTTGGGGATCTGGTCGGCACTAGGACGATGACCCGTTTCGGCCGCCAACCTCAATTAACTGGAAAGACTATAATCTGGGTCACAGAGAAGGTGGATTTGCTTGAATGATAGCGAGGACACTTGGCCATGCACATGAGATTTGTGAAATTTGTGCCCGTGGTCGAGTCTCACAAGTAATAATGAACAATAGACTTTCAGAACCCCAACTACGGATAGGCATCCCGCGATCATCAGTGATGATCGTCAAGCCAAGATAAACTACTCGGAACGCCGGCATATCACAAGAGCGGTCTGTTATAACTTGTCAGTCCCCGTTCGTCACTTTGGTTTGAGCTGATGGTGATTATACGTATGGAGAAGACGTGGCACAAGACAGCTGACCACGCGCAAGGCGTCTCGAGAAGGACCCTGGATCAAGTATTTAGGTTAGAGCAAAAGCCCTGATCCCCAAATTCCGGAGTAGACACGAGTGTCAGTCGCGTCTATCTCGGAGGCATGGCCGTGCTGGAGGCCGCCCCTCGTTGTACAGTGTCATGGCATTGTGATAGATGCTTGAGGAAATGTCAAGGATCTTATGCGCGATATGACTTTGTGAGCTGTCTTTCGGAGGATATGAAGTCAGCCCTACCTCGGTACGGAGGAGCTTGTTGTAGCATCAAGATGTAGTACGTTATTGGTCGGGCTTATCCCTCGTATCAATAACCTTCAGGCCTCCCATCGAGAGGGCCGCTCATAGTTGAACCACTTACACCCCGGGGAAATGAAGATCATGCACGGGCAACCGAAGCACGAAATTATTAGGGTAATCAATACGCCCACGAAGCGAGGAGCACGGCCAAGATTACACAGGATTCTGACCTCACGTCTCGGCGAGACGGCCAAGCGAAATCGAGAGGAGATGAATGCACAAGGGAAGGAGGATCCAAGGATGAGATCGGCTCGCGAGGGAATATTAGTGAGAATGGGGGTAAAATCACGACGCCACGCAAAACCATATATCCACCACAGTTTCGCATGGCGATTCTGGGCACCTCCACGAATTTGAGACAGTCGGATCTTGGCAGGAGCAGTATTCACTCGCCCAGGTTCGCAGTAGTATTGGAAAGCCAACTGCATCTGGCAGGAATTGCGGCAGGTTGCGACATGTCGAACACCCACCTGCTCCTACACGACAAAGATGATACCCATCTTCAACAGCGCCTGTCAGGAACACAATAATGAGCCATCGATTTCTCGGCGGGCTCGGCGAGGTGGCTCGGCGCAGATTTGCGAGAGTCCTCGGCGGACCGGATGTGAGGAGAGAAGTTTCATCCTGAGGTCCGGGGCCCAAGGCCGCGGAAATCGAGACACCTTCACCCTGCGAAGCGACGCGCAGGGGGTTTGATCGAGTCGGGGGAGATTGAAATGACGAACACAAGGCGTAACGGCGTGAAAACCCAGGAAAGTTACAACGGTCTACTAGCCAATCAAAGCTGGGACATAGTCACTCTATCATGGACTTACTTCTGGATGACTCCATCGAGATGCTGGTATTTGGTTGAACGATGATATTATGGAACATGAGGAAAGATGATCAAAGACCAGCTGTCGATGGCTCGACGCCAGTATGCAACAGGCTGGTGAAGTAATGTTGGACACAACCGGGAACTATGAGAGTCCGCTCGTCACATGATTCGCCTGATTGCGGAAGGAGCGACCTCGCCCTCCGAGGTCCCCAACGCGGCAAGAGCTCTGTCCGACATTCAATCTCCAGCTTGGAACAACTGCACGTTGACAGCAGCAGCCATCGACTGACTATACAGTCCCAAATTCTTGATGCAGTCCCGTGCGAAACCATGCGGCAATACGTTAGTCATAATATGTGCTTGGGTATTCCAGCTCGGAAATAACTGGTATTGCCAAGCCGCAGTCCACACCAGTGGGGATACGCTGCCCACAATGGCGAGCGATCCAGGCTCTTGGCAAGGCCATGGACGGGACACCATCGCAGCTTCAACTGGCTCGCTCTGTGCTGCAACGACACGGGCAGCATTCTTCTGACAATGCCAGCGGACCCTCCACCTTGCCCTCCTGCGCCCTGCGATCTCCCTCCATCTCGACGCCCCTGCTCCCCTGTCTCTTGACTTTCTTCCCTCCTCCGACCGCGAAGATCGTCAATGATCCCATTCAAACAAGTGCCAAGAGCTTGGCGGCTTGGTGGTCTGCAAGTTGCCCTCGACGCAGTCTTTTACTCTTGGTTCTTCTCTTGGTCTTCTCGTCCTTTTCTTGGGTTTCTGTAACCTTCCTGGCTGAGCATTCATGGCCTTATAAGTCTCCTCCTTTTCCTTCCCTCCTCTTCTTTTCCGCTCCCCCATCCGTCTCCGTTCCTCCACCCCCCTCCTGCCTGAGCCGTCGCTTTTGCTTACCCCCTCATTCGCCGCCCGCTCGCCGTGTCTGGAGCTCCGTTATCGAGTATATCGCGAAGGAAAATCATTCTCCCTTTCGCTGAAAGCCATGCTGTGAGCTGCTTCCGGGTGCTCTCTCTGTGCACTGCTTGTACCACCTGGTGTGCCTTCTGTCGCATTTTTTTGAGGGGGTAGATCTCCGTTGCGCCCTTGTTTGCTCCACCGACTCTTGACTGTCCCTCTCCCTTCCTCCCTTGACTTCGACTGCCCGCAATGAGGCAACCTGATATGTCTCATTCGTCCGCCTTCTATCATGACCAACCCCAGATTGTGACTGCATACCTTTCCGATGGTGAAAACCACCCTGCCGCTCCTCCAACGGCTCACATACCTGCGGAAACGCAGCTAGCGTCGCCGCAACATAGCGCTGCAATCCAGGACGCGGCCGCTGACATTCCCTCGTCGGAACGGACATCCGTTCACACCTTTACCTCGAGACAATATCCCTCCGATCCGTGGGATCCTTCTTACCCTCAGTCCGGTCGCCATTCCCGCCAGCAGTCTGTGAAACCTGTTTCTCCCACCGCGGCCCCAGTGACGCTTGTGTCTTCGCCATATCTCGGGGAGAATCATATATTGTCCCCCCCAAACAACGGAGCCGCGCGCAAAGAAGACCACACCCGAAGGAGTTGGACTGATCATTCGTCATATATGTCGGGGGATAATCGTAATCCTGGTGTCGCTCGCGCTCAAAAACGGGCAATCCAAGATAGCGAATTCGTATCAAATGACGGCCAGGATGCAGTTTTAATGCTAGTGAGTTGAATCGTTCGAGTTCATTATCAATTGATATTTAGGGTACGGAACTAACCGCCGAACCGCAGTTCCGGATATCACTCCCCATCCCCATCTTTTCTCTTATAGCCTCCATCTATACTATTTTTGGGTTGCTCTTTACGCTTTTCACCTCTCCCCTTCGGATTTGTTCCTGCATCCCATATCTCAGGAAAGCATCGTTCCGCACACAATTATGCGATCTATTGGTACCACAATTGCATATCCATGAGCGATTAATTGGCCTTCGCCCGCCGTCGCAGTCGTCACATAATGGCGGCGATGAATCGTCTATCACGGATTACGGTGAAGGTTACTCCGTCGGTGGTTTGATCATGGTCCTTCTTCTATCGTCACTCATGTCGTTCGGCCTGCTCCTCCTCGCTTGGACTGCAGCATTCTTTTGGGTCTTCGCCATGATGCTTGGCAATCCTGATGGGACAGAGCGAAAAGATGACGGCCGGGCTGCCGTTTTGGGTGTGACTAGGTGGTGGCAGATATGGCTAGGGAAAGCTCGTTCGCCGCGTCGGTAGTGTCTCTCCCACCAACTCCTTTTTATACTCCACTCATCCGGACTGAGTCTTTCCGATTTTTAAACCGTTTAATGCTAGCATGATACCAATGTTTGGGATACGTGGAATGATTACTGCGCGCCTTTTTTCTTTCTTTTTTTTTTTTCTTTCACTATTCTTCGTCAATTCTTTTACACGCAATACCTCAACAGCGACGATACTTTCCATTAGCACATGTGACTCGGAGTTGGTGTTTCGGTTGCAACGGCGCGCAGGGTTTTCTTTTTTTTTTTTTTTTTGGTTGAAATCGGAATATGGGAAGCATGCCATAAATATTCTCGTTATTATTGTCGTGCTTGGAGGCACTAACCTTGATTAGAAGGGCTTTTGGTTTTTAGCTTTGTACTCTAACAGTCTACACCTCTGAAGAATTGATACCCGGGCTGGACTTGTGCTTCGCCATATTTTTTCTTATTTACTCGACTTTCTCTTGTTCACTATATCACTAAACACTGCCATAACCCTTGGTTAGCAAATTACTCATGCCCGCGATGTACTTTGGTTCGGGCCCCGGCTACCGTTGAGAACCTAACCCTAATCACAACTCTGTACTGCAAACTATCAACGTCAACCCAGTAAAGCCAAGAAATAAGCTATAGGAAGATCATGAATAAGCCCCGTCTATTACAGAACCCAAAGCACAGTGTTATCTTTGACGTATTGTTCCTGTTATGTAAGAGAAACCTGCATGCAGCACAAGGGTATCCCGATCGAGGGAGCGACGATGTCGAGATCGTTCATGGATCCGTCATATGGCGAGCATGTGGGAACTAGGATTTCTTTCCTTCATTTCTTTTTTTTTTTTTTTTTTTTTTTTTTTTTTGCCTTTTACTGGGTTGGATGCCCAATGGCAAATGTTATCGGCTGTCTCTGCGTCTTGCTCAGGCATGAGTTAGGATAACATAACCGGGCTTTGATATTTTCATAGACTGGCTGGTCGTCAATAGGATTTATAGATACTGACACCTAGTTGGCTAATAACTACTTATGCCGACGACTTGGATATAAACGTGGTCAATGAAAACCTTGGAAAAGAGGGTATATAGATACCAACCGAGGATATAAACGATTTAACCTAAGCACATGGAAGGATTCGTAATCAACAAGAAGGAAAATAAAATAAAAAGAATCGAAGCATAAATGGGAATGAATAAGTGCAAGTTCATGAATTTTCTAGCCGTTGATCTTTTGTGTTGGGGTCGTTTCAGTTCCTCTCTTTTACTCATCAAGGTGGAAATGACAGAGGGGAAGACAGAGCGTGTGGACGCCGGTTTACCTGCGCCGTCCAACACGGATTCCACCTCGCCCACTTTGCCCGGGCTTTCCGCGGACATTTCTCCGTTTCTGAATTCCGCTAGGCCCATGAGTTTTCGGCATACCCAAGCCTCGACGACCAGGTTGGTTAGGGCCATGGCCTGACCCTCCTCTTCCGCCTCCTCGTCCGCCTCGGAATGAAGATGATTGTTGGTTTCCAGCGTTGTTATTGTCGTCGTCGACGTCCATTTCGTCGCCGCGCTGGGACTTCTTCTTCTGGGACTGGGCCATCTTAATCTTTCCGCGCTGACCGCGGCGGATGGCGTCCGGTCCGCTAACAGCTTCCACGTACGCGTTGATTCCGCTACCGCCGGCGTCATCACCATCAAGGCCTCCCGACATGTCCATATTGTCGTCCCCGTCACCGCCGAGGATAAGACGACCATCAGAATCGACCTTGGCGGAGCGCTTCCGCCGAGACCCAGGGCCTGTGTTGAGGAAGCGCACACTGGGTTTCGTGGTGGAAATGTTGGCGAGGGCGTCGGAACCGAGCAGATCCAGAGGGTTATCTTCAGGGGAGAGTTCACGAATATACTGCTCGCTCTGCTTGCTCCCCTTCTTGCCCTTTCGGCCCTTGTGCTGTACATGTGTCTCGCCCTCCTCGTCGACGCTGATCTCACTGGCGTCGTCGTCTGAGTCCGAGAAGTCAGAGTCGTAGACCGCCTTGTCGAACGCGTTGCCGAATGATTTGCTGCTCTTCTCGGCTGCAGCAGGGGCCTCTTCCTCTTCCTCATCTTCGCCGCCTTCTTGGTTCTTCTTCTTCTTGCGTCGCTCACGTAGCTTACGGATGTTGACTACGAGTTTTCGGTCTGCTTCACCAACCAGTTCTTCAAGCGGAGCTGCTCCAAATCGGCGAATCAGTCGATCGAGAATACCCTTTACCTTGCTCTTGAGGCGACCCTTGTGTTCCTTGCTCCATACCATGAGGTTCGGCACAAGGGTGTTCAGACGTGGGCGAAGCGCGTCATCCGGAAGTACGACAACAGCAACCTTGACGAAACCAAGCACTGATCGCACGATCTCCCGGTTGTTACTGGTAAGGAAAAGTTCCACGGTCTGAACGAGATCAATCCGCATGGCTGGTTGGATGTCCTTATGGAAGTCGAAGAAGAGACGAGATAGAGCCGTAACCGAAGCAGCAACCATGTGTGGGGAGCTACCAGCAAGTCCCGCAGAGACCATTGTAAAGAATTCCTCAATGGTTGCAGGAGCATCGGGAGCATCGTCGGGCATATGGGGAACCAGCGAGTTCCGAATCTTGGTTCCCGGTGGGTTCAGCTCGGAGTCGATGGTTCTCTTCGCAAGGTGGATAAGCATGTCGAATGAAGCAGTGCGGGCCTTTTCGTTGCTCTCTTTGCAGCCCAACACAACCTCAGATAGGATTGAAGGGATGAAGTGGAGATCGGAAGTTGGAAGATGTGTGATAAGTTCGTGAATGGCGAGCATGCGGTCTCTGCGTGCGGAGGCCGGGGTCTTGTCGGCTGTAGCAAGCATGAGACCCTGGAGCTCTGCGTTCCGTTCTCTTAGCGCCGCAGCTCCCGTCTCCGTTGTAGCCAGGCGTGAAATCAGCTTGTAGGCCTTCTTGATCAGCTGCTGATCACTCGTGCCACCGTTCAAAACCGCAGCTGCAAGGGAAAAGAGGGTAGCGAAGCTCGAACGAGGCAGATAGATTGACATCGCAATGACCAAGTCGATGAGTGTGTGTGAGGTTGGTGGCATCTTGTCTCCGGAATTCGTAGGCTGATTTCCTTGCTTGGCTGCCTCCTGTTCGGATGCCACTGAGGATTCAAGCATGGAAGTCACCCGTTCGAAAGTCTCATTCAATTCCTAAAGCATGGTTAGTCCGGGAACAATATATGAAAGGATGCATGAATACTGACCTTCTCGGGTGCAACACTCAAATACGCGTTAATGCACTGGAGAATGTAGCCTCTGTAGTGCGGCAACGTTTGGCTGTACACGTTGAAAAGAACTGCCAGGAGATTGCTGGCAAAGCCAGCCAAATGAGCAATGTTCTTCATAGCAGCGTCCTTGGTAATTCTGCGTTGTAGAATTAAATCATCTTCCTCATTTTCAATCGACAAGATAGTCTGGTTCGACTCGACTAGGTTTTGAAGTGCCCTGCAAATGTCAACTCGCAAGTCGGTCTGTTTGTACAAAATGTTAGACAGAAGCTCCGCAAAGCTCTGGTCAAACGATTCAGTCAAATCAAGCGGAAGCTCGCAATATCCAGGGAGGATCGCCCAGGTTTGCTGAACTAAGGTTTCGAAAATCTTCACCTCTGTTAACTTCTCCGCGGATGCGTACTCCATGAGCCTCTGGTAGAGGGTTTCACTAAGAGGGACAAACTCAGAGCGGAAGTGGCCCAAATTCGTGTTGGTCACGCTGTCGCGAAGAATCGGGAGGAACCAAACGCGACCCGGTTGGCCGGGTTTCTGCTCAATCAGATTAAGTGGTAAGATCTGAAGAACAGCTTCAGGACCCATAGCCTCAACCGCAGCACCCAGAACGTTATCCGCCTGCTTCTTTCCCTGGAAAGCTTCGTTGCTGCGCAGTTCTCCGACGGTCCGGACGACATCGTTCAGGAAGGGGCTAGATTGCCACTTGAAACTCTCAAACATGGCAGCACAGACATTAAACACTTCCATCCACGCAGCTTGGTATTTCACTGAAAGCAGATCTTTTGTGGATTTCGCAAGCTTCTCCAAGGTCTTCTCGTCGTAGACGGATGGTTCAAGGATGACGTTGGCCGGAATGCAGTTGGCGACGAACGAAACAAGACACTCCGATGCTGACACTCGAATGTTGCTAGAGGGAGATGCGAGATAACTGGCGATCATGTTGAACAGGTCGGGTAATTTCTCAAACGTGTCTTCGGGCGCAATTTGGGCCGATACATCATAACCGCGGGAAAGCACAGCAATCCAAGGCGGCAATAGCTGGGAGTCGTTCTGTGCGGGCTTCAGTTCAGAAATCGCATCAAGAAGACGTGGAAGCTTGGACGAAGTAAACTCGTTGGCCATGCTGGAGAAGATAACCTCGAAAACTTCGAAGGCACCCATGGTAATATATTCGTTGCTAGACCGGGACGCATTCATCAACAGCTCACATAAAGGTTCAATCTTCTTGCTGGGCCAACCTCCCGACGCAACCGCAACCGTCTTTACCAGCTGCAAAGAATGGATAACGAGAGGATCACTGTTCTCCCGGCCCTGAGGGTCATTGCGACCACGCTTTTGCTTCGATGCAGCGGTAATGCTATCGCCGAGGGTCCGCAGCGCAGACTCTGCACACATATCTGCAGCCGGGTGGTCGAGAGAGGGGCTGGGCGGGGGTGTCTTGAGAACCTTGATCAAGGCATCTTGAGCTCTCTTGCGCACTTTGGGACGGTGGTCTACAGACAAACTGAGAAGTCCTGCAATAGCGCGCCGGGGGCCGACCTGGGTATGCGGAAGATTCCATGACGCTGTGTCCTGAGCGATGAGTACAGACTCGAGACAACCGATAGACGGACGGAGAAGCGGAGCTTCGACTTCTGGAAGGGAGAGCGCAGGCGCGAGGTTGGAGAGAATCTGGGAGAATTTGGATTGGAGAATAGGAGCGGGGACATAGGAGGTCGTGATGTCGAGGAGGTAGACAACTGAAGTTGCTAGGTCCTTATTCACGATGCCTTGAGAGGCAGATAGCGACTGCGAGAGAAGCGCTAAAAGCGCAGCAAAATACGCAGTAGGTGAGAAATCTGCTTTCTGGTCCCGTAATGTATCTTCCACAGCAGACAGAACCACAGCAGTCTAGGAAACGTTGTTAGGTGCGCAAAAATGGGCAAAATGCGGGTTCAGACACGGCCAACTCACATGGTGCTGGTTCTGCAGCTTGGGGGACTTGATCTTCTCGAGCCTCTCGGCCAGGGTCGCCATGATGAGCGGATCGGCCTACAGGCAAATTGAGAAGTCGTTTCCAAAGAGACCTGGGGTTGACAGGACTAGAAAAGAGGCAAAAGAGAAGAAGGTTGCGGGAATGCGGAGACTTTTTTGTGGTTGAAAAAAAAAGGTACAGAACTTCTTGGCGGCGGTATCGATAAAGGGAACAGTCACTGAACGATAACCACCCCAGCGATCAATGGCAGATGATAGGCAGTCCCCCTCAATTAATATTAATTATCTAAACCATTTATACTCTCGTGACTACGCTGGATCGGTACAAAGCAGGTAATAATGACTGAGCGTACTTATTCGTTTATCTCACAGTCATGGCTAGGCATCAAGGCATCAATATCTGCATCACCGCCAGTTCATAGATTCAGGCCAACACTAGACAAACCGAGTCACGTATTGGCATCGGGTCATAGCGCATTCTTTTAATCTCTAGCCATGGGCTATACCCTCACAGACTGTGTTCTTTATTATTCCCGCTTAACGGGCACCATAACCCATATCGTCCTTGATGTCGCAGTCTCGTAGATGCGATTCAGAATACCCATGTCCGCCAAAAGGCACCGCATCGCGAGAAGTCAGAGACTAAACCTGACTATTCACGGCGGTCCTGCAGTCTTTAGCCTCAACCAATCGAGTGCTATCAGATGCTTGAGAACAATACCCTTTCACGGGCAAGTTCGGGGCGAACCGCACGAGCAGACAACAGCCAGTCGGCGGAGAGAAAAAGCAACCATTCGGACGTAGTGTCTAAGTTTGACCTAGAAAAGGATCTCCCCGCTGTGTTCGGCCTCGAAGCCGAGGCCTTGTAGCTTATTATTTCGCTTCTTGTCATGGGATTTTCTTTCGTTGTCTTCCTTTTGCTTCAGCTCATATACCTCCTTGAATGGTGCCTTGATAAGATTCGGGGGGATGTCGTCTTCCCTGTCAAGATCCTACAAACCAAAAGTCAGAGTTAGCATACCAATACACACTGCTGCCATGTCCCGAAGATACTAGTGATCATACAATTTCGCCCAACAACAACACGTTCTCGCCTCGAACCAGGAATACTCCCCGGGGGATATCCGTGTATAGGTTTCCAGCATACATGCGCTCTATCGTTTCTTGGAGGACAAGGTTCGCTGTAAAGTTACGAAAGGAGGTCAACTGTTAACCGACGCTGGTTCTGTCAAGCGATTGTCTGCGCGCATCGAGTTGTCCATACCGAACTGGTCCCATGTCCTCAAAACTCCAATCAACTTTCGCCCATCTCGTAAGACCAAAACTAACTTCTCTAGCAAGGTGTCAGCTTTGGGTATGCGCATCAAAGGAGAGACAGAAACGCACTATCCGTTAAGTCTAATAATTGCGCTGCAGTCGTGAACATCTGTGGTGGTAGTTGTGGTGGTCCATGTGTCATTGGGCCCAGATTACCCGGTTGAGGATTCCCCTGGGGCTGATTTGCGGGCTGGCCGGCGGCAGGGGGATCATTTATCGTTAATCGTTCCATTGTATCGGTGTCGCTGCGAGTTGGATTGTAAGCGCGGGGATGAAAGCAGGAGGGGAAGCCCTGCGGGCGATGGGGAAGGGGCCGGGTGGTAAGTTATCACTTGCACAAAAATATGGAAAGAACGATTTCGACGACGCTGCCTGCAGAAATATCCTGCTAAAAACTCAAGAGCTCGTCGTGAAGTGGTGACAATAGCCGTAACCTCAGAGCTGCTGGACTGGAACGCCTTTTGCAACATCGGATGTGGAGCGAGCGTGTTTGTCCTGTTTGTCTGGGTCACCAATCACCCAAGGCTGAATGTACAGAATAGATGACTAGGTACGCCATTACTAGTTTTGTTGCTTATCGTTCTTAGTTTATACTCGGAACATTAAGTATGTACTCAAGGTTATTTATTGAATGCGCAATGGGACATACTGGTCATGGAATGCAAAAACCTTGTGCCAACACGTAGAGATGATCCAAACTATATACTTGCCGCGCCTGGTGCTATTCTTCCAGACTGGACCACGAATATTTATAAAAACAACAGATATTCGAAAATAAATGAAAGAGTTTTGTTTAAGTGAACCATTCTCGTCAAAAGGCCTCATTCCCCAGCCACTTCAAGTTATTATGCCGACGTCACATTTCGCATCGTACTCAAATTGGATGCCTCACATCCAGGTCAGCGCTCAGGCGCAGCTCCATGCAAGGCTGAGCACAGTCCAGCCACAGGTAATATACCCACCAGTCCGCCGCACTGGGCCCGGTCCGATCTGATCGATGGCGAACGAATACGAATGTTGTGGGGTAATGAGATGCGTCCCGGATTCCCCGTCTTCACCGAGTTTTGAAGTCACGGTATCTAGGGATGGTCCCTGAGCTGACAACATCACGGCCCTTCCTTTGCTCCTCACCACACACGCTGATAATCGCTGATAATCTTCATCATAATACAGGCATCAAATCATGAACATAAAAGGCAAAAAAGCCGCTAAATCATACAAACCGCCCAAGCTGCCCAGGGAGCAAGTTTTTGTTTCAGTCAAGTCATCAAGAGACAGAGCAGTTCTCTGCGTCTGCATAGTTTTGCAGAATACACCAAACGATGCCGGAAATAATAGGTAATAGAATGCTGACAGAAGATGCATAGCAGCAGGAACACCGACTTGTGAGCATACCTGCTTACGGTACATTAACACCTCGCCGTTGCCCTCGCATTCTATCTTCTCGTCGCCGGCTATATGGAACACAATATGGCTCATCGGATGAGCCGACACTCGCACGGACTGGTTCCTGCCGCCGGTGGTATCCAGGACTGGACGGCGGCGGAGCGAGCTGCATCACCTTGAACTGGTCGACGCTGATCACTCTCAAGTTATAAAGATATCGCATTAATTCAAAATCGGGCCGACTTCCTGCCAGTGTCTGACCCTGTTGATAGTGGGCTACATCAACATGTTCGAGCAGAAGATCCCAGGCCCTTTGATGAGGTGTGCTGTTGAACCGCTCCGCAGGACACAGCGGGCATCGAGCAATGTCTGGCGGTTCATACGTACGAAAGTGGCTCAAAACATGTGTTTTCCATTGTTCGGAGTCGTAAAAAGTATCGTGGCAATCGAGAATATGAAAGAGGCAGACATATAACTGTTGCTGGCCGGAGATAGGAGACGACGGTGGTAAGGCAGAATGGATATGCCGTTGGAGGGTATGGCCGGGGGGGATGACAAGCGCCCCCGTGCCATCTTCTTCCAAGATACCACTGCCGATAATTCCCGATGCCCACATAGTGTGCAACGACAAACTCGATGGCGTTGAGCCTGAAGAAGCACTATCGGTTGACAAGGATGGCACGGCCGCTGTTGAATCTGGCCTTCGTCTGCTTCTGGGAGTGATGCCCTGCGTGTTGGCGCAGCAAGCTCTCGCGCTCCAATCTTGCTCCATGTTTATTTAAGTTTGGACGACCGGTTCGATCGCGATGGTCTAGGCTAATGTTAGAAGCACTCAACGGGGTGTACCGTGGCGCGATATGGATTTTGAAGCGTGGTCAAGCGATCCTGCTTTCACATTCTTAGTCTTGAACGGCGACTCTGAGGCGACTCCGATACGGTTGCGACGCCATTATCCAGTGCCCAACCTTGCGGGGCAGCTACTCTGGGAAATGAATAGAAGCATGCCGATGGAGTGATGCGGAGGAAGGGCCAGCTCATTACCTCTATTGACGCTGATGGCGTTGGCCGTAAAGCAAACAGATATGCGCGACCTTTCTGGTCCGTCCGTTTTTGCTTTTTCTTCTTCTGATGCCGAGATAGGTTTGTTTAGCAGACATGCCTAATCGAAGCGAACGACTGCATCAACTACGAGGGCCGAGATGAGATCAAGCGAGTCAACGGCCATGGTTGGATTTGGAGAGCATCCAGTCTGAACAGGCCGTGGGCGGGGAAGAAGCGGTTGAAAGTCGGATAAAGGGTGGAAGAGTCGGAGAGAATACCACTGGATGAGGCCGATGCCAAATGCGATGAGATGAGCAAATGAGGGGAAGGCGTGACTGAGGGCTGATTTCTCGAAATAGGGACAATTAATCAAGAATCGCGGTTGCGGAAATTCCCGACCTCCAGATGTGCTTTGACAGCAGCCAGAATGGAAATTAAACTATAATAAACTCACCTATAGCGACCTGCCTGTAGAGAGACTCAACGCACTGTGTGGATAGTGATACCCAAGGCGGTGAGCTTGCTGCCGTATTTACCTCACGTGACCTATCACCGCTCGATCTTGAGGGGCTCTCCGCGGCGTTTGCTGTGGTCTGGCCTCAACCCCCAGCTGACTTCTATACCCATTCGCATGTCTTGATGATTCTTTTCATTGCTTGGTACAAACACTGCAGGTCTAGTTGTTCGATTCCGTGACTTTGTGCGGCCTCCGCTGCCAGTAAACAGCCGCCCACTTTGTATTGAATACCCTCCCCAATATTTGTGTACACAACCGCCATGAGCCAAATATTGACAACTGGACAAGCGGGAGAACTGTGAGTGGCCCTGGTTTTGTAATGATTGATCTCTTACTGAACACGCACAACCAGGCACAAGGCTATGGTCGCATACCTTGCTGCAATAAATGCGTCCCAGAGCTCTGAAACGCTACGCGAAGAGCTTCAAGTTGGCGACAGTTTTGATGAGGGAACACGCAAGAGATACGAGGGGCTATTAGAGAAAAAATGGACGGGAATTGCTAGATTGCAGAGAAAGGTACATTTTGACGCATTGGTGACATACATTGAAAAGAACGATTGCTGACTGGAAATACAGATAACCGATTTAGAGAACAAAGTCAGCAGCCTCCAAGCTGAGCTGGATGCCACACCGTCAGCAGCCCGCGCAAAGAATCAAGACCCAGTCAATTGGCTCCCTAAACCGTCACCGTCACATACATTTGAATCTCACCGAAGTGGCATTACGTGTGTCGCGTTTCACCCGGTATTCACATCGCTCGCTTCCGGCTCCGAAGATTGTACAATCAAAATATGGGATTGGGAGCTTGGAGAACTAGAACGGACTCTGAAGGGACATATAAGAAGTGTCTCGGGTCTTGATTATGGTGGGCAAAAAGGAAACACATTGTTGGCCTCCTGTTCTAGCGACCTTACAATCAAACTATGGGACCCAAGCAAGGATTACGCGAACATCAGAACGTTATCTGGTCATGATCACTCAGTTTCAGCTGTGAGATTTCTAACAACGAACGAAAACCACCTAGTCTCCGCCAGCCGAGATGGAACGCTACGGATATGGGATGTACTCACGGGATTCTGTGTGAAGGTGATAAAGTCCTCAACCGAGTCGTGGATTCTTGATGTGGCACCTTCCTTTGATGGGAAGTGGTTAGTGTCCGGTGGTCGAGATCAGGCAATAACGGTGTGGGAGGTATCGTCAGCCGAACCGAAAGCCGCATTATTAGGCCACGAGAACTTTATTGAGTGCTGTGTTTTCGCGCCACCAGCAAGTTACGAACATCTAGCTACCTTAGCGGGACTCAAAAAACCGCCTCCTGCAACTAGCTCCTGTGAATTCATCGCCACAGGGGCCAGAGATAAAACGATCAAGCTCTGGGAAGCGAGGGGCAGACTGATCAAGACTTTAGTCGGCCACGACAACTGGGTGCGAAGCCTGTTGTTCCACCCTGGTGGGAAATATCTGTTCAGTGTTGCTGACGACAAAACAATACGATGCTGGGACCTCTCCCAGGAGGGTAGACTGGTCAAGACAATCGATAACGCCCATGGGCACTTCGTCAGTTGCATTCGGTGGGCACCTAGCCCTAACAGCAGTGACAACACCGACCCTGCCGCCGACAAACCAGACGGTGCACCCAAAAAGGATGCTGCCGCCAAACCCTCGTTCCGATGTGTCATCGCAACAGGAAGTGCAGATTCATGTGTAAGGGTCTTCTCATAAGTCATTGTCACGATCACGGTCACGGTCACGGCTACGGTGTCTTGGGTTCGGAGGTTGCATTTCTCTCTTCTTTTGTTCTCATTTCATCCTTCCAGCAAACTATTATTCTCTCTATATCCCCTGCCTTTTTTTTTTTCCCGTTTTCGCACTTATTTCCCTCTCTCTTTCGAATTTGAAGCAAGTTACCTCATCCGTTTACATTTCCGAGCTCTATAATCTCCTG
This sequence comes from Aspergillus sydowii CBS 593.65, assembly GCF_001890705.1. Lineage (NCBI taxonomy): Eukaryota > Fungi > Ascomycota > Eurotiomycetes > Eurotiales > Aspergillaceae > Aspergillus > Aspergillus sydowii. The sequence goes on along the minus strand of NW_024467863.1, from coordinate 1,290,214 downwards.
TTTTCCTTCCCTTTCTTGAAAAGAAATGTCCTTTCTCGAGCATTGACTATCGGGCTAGGGTGACAGATGAATGGATGCACGGGTGAATGATGTTTGGTTGGTGTATCGGTTGGTCGGTTGGTTGGAATCGAATTGAACTACCTACATTATACTGCATTGCACGCATAAATACATTGTACATAGACATATTCCTCCATTTTATTCTACTAATGACCACCCGACTGACCAAGTCTGCCGTGAGTTTACCCGGCAGACTTCCGAACCTTGCCTTTTAATCAATGCGCCCGCACAGGTGCAAAGGTGCTTGCTTATACCCAACTGTATTAATGGCAACGTTCTTTTAAAAACCATTGAAGTATCCACTACTATAGCTTAAAGTAGTAGACGCAATACTCAAGGTCGGGTCCTCTCCATGTTAACTAAACCTGGAGCCGGAACTATGGATGATTTCCCGGGGTAGAAGAGCCGTAGAACAAATGACCTCATACCAGGGAAGATGAAACATTAATTACATTAACAGGGGGTAAACAATACTCCGTGGCTCCCCGCGATCCTGCACTGAAGTTCTTATTATGTGGGGGTAGTTTACTCCAAATCTCCAACATAAATGATACACGCAAAGTTGAGAAATCACGCTGACGAAATGTTGGAGAACAAAAGTTAACTTCCAATTAGGCTTTTGTCTGATGAGTGTTTTGACCTTATTGATGTCATATATAGAGTGTCCGTTAAGTTTTGAATGCTACTCTTCAGAGAGACGTCAAGGTAGTAGTAGTAGTGGTAAATTTGTGGTTTGTATTGTATTATGAGGACTGACCTCAAGAAAACATAGTAAACAGCTGAAGAGCTTTTCCGATTGGAGAGGTTCTCAAAAGTATGAAATATAAGGTATAGAGAAGAGAATGGAAAAGGAAAAGAGGAAAAACAAAAGTTGTGGAACAAAAGGGATAATCCGTCTATATGGGCAACGCCTTCGCAAAATAATGTAATCAAACAAGAAAAAAGAATCAAAGCAACCTCAATCCATGACACCAACGATGCCCTTGAAAAAAGCAAGAAATGCACAGTGGTCTATATCTTTCGTACGCGCATAAAGAAAAAGTTTTTTTTTGAGAGCGAAATTATTTGCGATCCGGTCGCGCAATTAGAACCGCTCAGCCAAGTCACCACCAGCGACCGAGTTGGCCGTCGACGAAGAGACAGACGAGAACCCGCTGTTATTCAACAGATCCTGAACCGCCATTTTAGGAACCTGCGGTATAGGAAGTTTTCGCTGGGCACCTTCAGGTCGAGACATGATGTCACTAATGCTTGGTCCGACCTGGGGCTGGTTGGGGTTGTAGTAATTAGGACCATCGGCCTGGGGTTCCATTGGGGCGAGCGCCGGGGTGTGGTGAATCGACAAGTGACGAATCGAAGGCAAGTGCAGTTCGTTTGCGTTCAAAGGCTTCAGCCGTGGTGAGTGGGCGGGTGTAGCCAGCGGCGTGTGGTCGGGCGTGGGGGAGAGCGAGTCATGGGAAAAGGTAGGGGAAGAAGGGGCAGTAGAGTTGGGCGAGTTGGGTCTTGAGCGCTTGACGCGATGTGACCCGTAAGAGTCCTCCTCCTCGTGCGAGTGTGAGCGGCTCATGCTCTGGCCGAGTGCATAGGCTGAAAGAGAGGGTAGTCCACCTCTGGTGGGGTGGCGGCCACCAAAAATGTGGTTGCGCTGACCAGAGCGGAATCCGAAACTCTCATCACGCTCAACTTGGGATGCGGCAGTGGCGAGGAGATTGATGTCCATTCCCGATGTTGCGCGATCATTATTACGAGCGTAAGGGCTCAGGTTGGAGCGCATGTGTTGAGCATAGTTGCTGAACGAATGCGGGGGGGAAACATCCGGAGACCCAACCTGGGAGACAGGAGCAGACCTAGTGATCGGTTTGCTGGGAGGAGGCATCATCGATCCAGCATTGCTGGGCATTCCAGCGCCGTCGTGGTTGGCAGCAGCCGCCGCCGCCGCAGCCAAGTGCTGCGCCTTGTTGCCTCTTCTTGAGTTCGGGTTGTTATGGATTCGCGAGTGGCGAGTGAGCTCATCAGAGCGACTGAAGCGCTTTGAGCAGCCAGGGAACTGGCAGGCATGGGGCTTCTCTCCGGTATGCGTGCGGATGTGTCTCGTCTGGTGTTCCAGACGGTGGAAAGCACGCTCACATAGTGGGCATTTATACGGACGAGGAAGATCCTGGCGAGGTTCCTCCGCGGCAGGACGGCCACCCTTCATCATGGGGGGTAGTAAACTCGTGCCGGTCGCCATTGTAGATTGCGTACTCGGCTGGGTAGGTGAGCTGTTGGAGTCCACAGGGATGGATGTGTTGTTCTGGGGATTCAGTAGATTAGAAAAATCCACCGAAGAGGCTTGCTGTGGCATGTGAAGCTCGTCCTTCTGGAGCTCCGAGGAGAACAGGGTAGGACAGAGCGAGGTTATTATCGAAAAGGCACGGTTGGTGCGGTTGGCGAGAAGCCGAGGTGAGGATTCTCGCGACCAGGGTGTTAGCTCGGCGAAAGACGATCACCACCCTAAGACGTCCTCGGCCGGTCTTTGACAAAGCTGATATCGGAAATCGGCAAGGATGACGGAAACAGTGTTTTCGTTCTCTTACGAGTAACGGTTGGACGTCGGGATAAGATGATTCACAGCAGGTGCTGGGAAATGACCTTCCTTTTTATCAAGGGAGCGTGGACGTCAAGGTTGAAAAAAGTGCCGAAGTAGGTAAGTAGCCCGAGTCGAGGGACGGGGCGTTGGGTGTCGAAGTATGCGAGTATGCGTAGTCGAGGGCAAAGATCGAAAGAAGGAAGAGAGGAAAAAAATCTGGAGAATAATCTGGGGGAAGGAGAATATAAGAATGAGCGCCGGAATGGAGGGGGGAAGAAGAATGAAACGGGAGCTCGGGGGAGGGGAGGAGGAAAGAGGTTGACAGAGGGGGTTATCGGATCGGAGCAAGGAGGGAAAGGAAAAAAAAAGGCAAAAAAAAAAAGAAAAAGAAAATGGAAAGAAAAAAAAAAAATCAAAAGAGTTATGGTACTTTGTGTGGGGATGAAGATATTGGGGAGGGGGCAAAAAGGGTAAAAAAAAAAAAAAAGGGCGAAAAATTACCAAATAATAACAGGAAAGAGGGGGGCGGAGGGAAAAAAGGGCAAAAAGGAAGAATAAAAAAAGAACGTGCTCAAACCAGATCGCCTGCTTTGCTTGGAGATTGACCCGGCCCGGTTATAGTGGGGGTCAGCACCTTTCCTCTCTTATCTCACGATGTCGCAGTACGTATTGGTATAATAAATACTTCAAGTGATATTGTCGGATAATATTCTATTCTCTGCGAGGGCAATGGAATGCATGCCTCGCCGGCACTGTCAACCTTCTCTTGTCTTGTGCTCAATTACAGCCGGAGGGCGGAACTAAATACAGAGGTGGCTGAGAGAGCCGGAGCTGTGGAGTGCGTGTGCGTACTGTCAGGGTGGTACACGCCTTACAGAGCCGTACAAACCGGCTATCGCGGAAGATCACACAATCCTGGAAATGGGATCACCGACAAAGGCGGTGGCCAAGGGCTCGTCCCTGATTGTCCGAGTCAGAAGCAATCTGGATGGAACTGCCAGTGCCAGCAGGTCCGGGGATTACGCGATAGCATGGCCATGTTGCAGAATGAATACGGGCGATGAGCCATGTGATGGTGAATCTTCCATCATCTGAGGCATCACTCTGACTGTCTTGATGGATGAAGCGGGTATGCAATATTGGTCATTCCTGCACGCATGATACGATCTGCTCAACATTGCCCCTTTTCCCCCACCATGAGGTTGCCCAAGACGGGGTAGCTTGCGATAGTCGCCGGAGTCGGGAGATCGTAGATGTGGCATGCTGGTGATTTGCGACTCGGCCCTCTCTTACGTGATCCTTCCTGTTGCAGGAACTGGGTTACGAGGTTACAGACTCTTACAGCCCAACTCGGAAATCCGCGCTACTTTCCTTCCCCAGCTAATCTGGGGCACCACGGGGGTGCGTCGATTGATAGGATTCGGAGCCAGCCTAATCGAGACCTGTCGATCCACCGCCGATGGTTGGTTGACAAACCGAAGAAAACCCAGCAGGGCGGGCATGCAAACCCAATGGGAACCCTGAGGCGACGTTGACGAGGCCGGGCGATGCGCCGATGCAAGTGTCAGACGATTATGAGATCCAATACCTCATCATTCATCATGCGGAGGGTGAATTGGCAGCCACGATAATATCCCGGGAGGCATGCGGATTGCGGGGTGAGAGCCCAATCCGGAGGAGACACAAGGATTGCATCAGCCTCATGAGTCACAGGCAGAAAGACTCCGGTGGCCTTCAAAGGTAACCGTGGATCCTCTCCTTGGGTATGATTCATCTTTTCTTGGACAATGGCGGCAAAGAATGCGGTCTGGCACTGCCTGACACTGTCGGGTCGGTGGCGCTGAAAACTCGGCGCTTGCTCGGCGAACAGCCGTGGAGGATCCCTGCTGTCACAGGCCACACTTCGCGGAGTGGGCGGACGAGTCGACGACAGAGTACGTAGTAAACCAGTACTGGAACTATGTCGATTATTTACGATCATCCGAACCCGGAAATCTCGAGTCTGCTTCTATAACTGCATAATTATCGGCCTTTTTAAGTTCCAGCCCTGTCAACACGGCTGCAGAGTCTGGGGCAGAGACGGGGTTCGAGCTTCACCGTTTCATCAAGGTCTGTGCCGCCTCTCGACCTTCAGGCCACAGTGCGCAGACCGCACGCCCCAAAAGGAGAGAAGGAGGACCTTGGGGATTGTAAGGGGCCCCATTCGGAAGTTGGCCTCCGCTCTCGGCGTCAAGCTCCAACGCCCCGCTTCTTGCTGGCATTTGGCATGCTGGCAAAGTCGCAGGGTACGTACTCAAGTGAAATGGCAATCAAAACGGGAATGTAACCAGGCGCACGACTTGCCACCCCTTGGCCGAGGGTCAGCAACGGTTAGAATTGGATACCCGGACTCAGCCAAGAGGAGTGCTGCTGCCCTGGGCGCGCGTAAGTATACCCGGAGAGGCAAACGACGCGCCGCATTCGGGTTCCGGGGAACTTGCAAGTTCAGCCAGCCGCCAACTTGAAGATCTACCCCTCAAAGCTTCTGGTGCGTTTACTGAAAAAGAATCCACTGGCAATGCAAGGGAGAGGGCAAAATGGCAATTTTCGCTTAATTAACCTGGATTTCGAGTATTATTCAACAGCCAGCTCCCAGCGACGCCGGATCCAAGCGCCCGGACAGCATGCAGTGCGCACCAAGCCGTCTCAGCTGCTCTTCCTAGTGGCCGATCATAAATAACCCCGAGGGGGTCCATCTGATCAGTCAACGCCAGCCAGAATTGCGAATCTGGCGGTAAGATCATGGTACCAGCTAGAACGGCGCGGAAAACAGGGCGATCATCCAGAGTAAACATATAACCTAATCTTATTACGGCACAGACTGGCTTGTTGAAGCACGGAACACTTGGTCCTTATTGTTTCCGGACGAGTTTTGCCTGTGTTCGGACCCTTTCTGCTGGTCGATCTTACGTGCGACGTCAAGGCTCAGACAACCCAGGAATCGGCATCTCCTATCTCAGGCTATTCAGGTCTAAAATCGAACTATCCAAGGCGAGAGAAGGGATGGCATTCCCCACCAGATTTGGCGGTCCGTATTGGGCTGCTCCCCGCGAACTGATAGGGTGAAATCGCATGATCAGCAGGTGTCGAGTTCAAGCCTTGAGAGAGTCTGGAGACCATCTGCCTTTCCCCCGTTTTCCTTTACCAGGGTCGAGGCGCTGGCCGCGGCAGCCTGCAAATACGTAGATACCTATCGTGACGCGGCCCAAGAAGCATCACCCCCGAGGCGGAGCAAAGGTACGTCTCACGAGACAGCCGGGCGACAGGCACAGCTGAGGACACGAGTCGCGACCAGCCCGGCTCCCACGTATACCCTGCATCACAGGCCACAGTCCTTCATTTCCTATCTGACTCCCTGGTAAACAACTCAACATGCAACGCAACAAGTCTTCCAGTGTCAGCTGATGTTCCTGCTGCTAGATGCCGGGCCGACTGCCGAAAGACGGACAAAGTGCGAGCAATCAAGCTCTTGGCAGAGACTGTCTTCCCCCACATCCACAGCCCCAAGTTCCCTCACACTGGTTGCTGGAGCGCAGTTATGGAGTCACGACTCTCGACTCACGCAGGTACCGATGGTCGGATAGCGGCACACAAGCCAGTATTGAACTTGACTAGCGCTGACAGACTCCGGGGTGCTCGAGATCCGAGGAATTCTCGCGGTCAAGGCCTCAAGGGCAGCATTTCCCGCGTTTTGCCGAATTTACTAAATGCAACTAGTTTGCATTGCGGGGATGTCACTCTGTGCTGGATCTGATAAACCTGATCGCTTCGGAAGTTGCGATTGTCGCCTTGAAATTGAGTGATCACCGATCTCGCACTGGAATTTGGTATTCTGTATTTGTACTCCGGAGTAGGAGTCGAGCCTGGGAGGCCACGGGCTCCGATCGCGTCAATTGAATGGTCGTTTTGCGCCGCCCACTTCGAGCTTTTCTTTCCAAGGTTTCTGCTCTTGGTCTCGAATTGATCACGAATCATCGGGCCTATTCCGAGCCCCAGGAAAGAGATTACGCACCTAACCACTGGGGTCCTTCGCTTTCTCCAATTGGTTTCCGGTAAATTGTCAAGAGCATTTGAACTCCTTCAGAATGTGTACGACAACGTCGACAAGTCCACTACCACACAAGCTCTGCAACGTTGTACCTGGTAGCTGAAACACCACCAACTAACCCGGACTGCGAGAACCTTTTGCAAACAAGCTGTCAAGCGAACATGCAAGAGCTCTCACTCAACCGGATCCGTTCTAAATTAGAGAAATTTGGGGAATATCCCCACAATAATCGAAATTAGGAGATAGACCTTTCGATCTATGAAGTCAGCGACTAAACCGCATTCTCGTGTCATCACGATGAATAGATGTTGTGAGAGAAGCCGAATACCCGCTGATGCCGTTCAATTGGTGCATTGCGTGCGCAAGTCACACAGCGCACTGTCAGTTGTCATCTGGGGCGGCAATGCCAGGCAAGCTGAGAGCGCTTGTACCTATCAGGTACCTAACCAAGGCACGGAGTACAACTCGAGTACGTCGTCTCTGCAACCCAGTCCAGGTCACAGCGCCAACAGGAAGGATGAAGAGAACATCAAAGCCTGACGAGAACAATCCCCATGTTTCTCCGCACTTGCACTCGACGATCGACCAAAGATCGAGTGGTTCACATTGGAGCCGTTTTTCCGTGGAGAATATTAACCCCACCAAGTAACAGAGTCTCGCTTTTCAATTGCCTCCAAGTGACCATCTCCATGGGGATTTTGAGTTAGTACTCTCCAAGCGTTTAGACGACAGGAATCAGACCATAGAGTTGCTTCTCCACGAAGTTCTGTGTGGTGTCTGAAATCCGACCCGGAAAACCGGCGCGAGCTCCTCCACAGTGCATTGAACCGCACTGGAGCTGCACGAAAATCCGCCGCAAATCAATTGCGGGGATGATGCATCTCCTTCACTCGCATTCGGTCCCAATTACCAAATCGTTTGAAATTTCTTCACTGTCACGCTGGCATCATGATGTGATCTTCACCATCTCAGATCAACCTGACGCATCAGCAAGCGTCTTTACCTAAGTCTCCCTCAAAACTGCATGGGGCAGATCCGAAGTCGCTCTCATGCTCAACGAGCACCCGATTTCGCTCCTTCTCGCGCAAACTTGAAAGTTTATTGAACAAGCTCTCTGGGACCGTCGTCGGATTATCCGGGAAGTAATGCAAATCAAAGGATGATCGTGGATGCCTAAATTGCTGCTAATTTTTGCACCCTCGTTCCAGGCTTGCCTCCAATCGCTCGACAAGTAACTTGTAATCATGGTGTTGCCATTGACACGTATGCAGTATGCACCCATATCTCCCATTTTAAGTCATGGCATCGTCATCATCAGTGGTAAGTCGACCCCTCAGTAAGTAAATATTTACCTTGGTAAAAGGTTACGTACATCGCCGAACCAATTCGGCGATTGAAGGCGCCCACCCTTTTCCTTATCATATAGCCTGAAATATACTGTATATACGACCTTAGAAGATTTACCCACGGCTTATAAAGTGGGTAAAAGTAGGAGCTCAGGTAATTCAGCCGTGATACCCTATCTTTCCTACCTACAAAACCGAACCAAACAGCTCCAGAACCGATATCAGCGATCATTACACCAAGAGGCCCGTTCCCCGCCTTTTTACATACAGTAGTAGCGATAGCAGCAGGGAGACCTGGGCTGGTTCATTTACTAGTGCAGTAATGGCCGCGACCCATGCCAACGCCAATGCGTCGATGGCTTTGAACTAGCTGGGGTGCCCGTGATGTGATGCAGGTTCGCCAAGGTTGCTCGCGCGGAGTCGAGGTCCATGACAGTCTCAGGAAAGTTGAGTTGGTTGTTCCTGCCAGTTAGTTGGCTGGCTGGACTGCCCAAAAAGGAGCTCTATTTAATTTGCATCTGTGCACCATTTTGACGTACTTCTGTGTAACGTGCTCATTGCCTGCTTTCGGTTGGATCTGGTGCATTCGACTGCATACATACTGTACATATATATATATATGCAGTCTTATTCGTGGTTAATTTGGACTATTTGGTAAGTAAATATTAAAAGCTTTATCCTAGGGTCATGATGGAGTCGATTTTGTCAAAGCGCCTGCAGATACCGTTGTGCGGTGCAGTGCAGATTTGTTGCCTTTTAGGTAGAAGTGTTATCAGACTGAAGGGGCCGAAAGAGGGAAAAGCGCTACGTATACAAGGTAGTAGTATCTCCAATGGTGAATCAGGGTTGGCGATGATTGTACGTAACCCCGCGGAACTCGCTCTATGGTGGTATATTATTTAAGTTGCAAAGCGGGCTCACATGAGGCGATGCTAATATTTGTCTGTAATCAGAACCCTCACATTTAATTTATTTTTACCCCCGGACGACACGGAAGATTACTATGAACAACGCCAGGAAGTTGTTTAACTGGCTGGTAGCGAGGTAGCCCAGAGGGTCACCCGGGCACACTGCTCCCTCGAGGTCCAACAAGTTCGATCTGTCTTTGCGCAGTCGAAGAATGGGATGGAAGCTGAAAGTCAACTTTTACCAAGGGAGACAACTGTAACATCCAATCCTGCCGGACTCGGCGGCTAAGGAATAATAGTGGGGGCAGAATCCGGGGAAGATCACCCCAACTGCTGAGCTGACTGCTGCGCTTGGTTGGAGATAGGCAGACTGCGATGGCGCAATGTTTCGACCTCCCTGGCACGAACCAATCGTTCCATAATGCACTGGCTCTATCCCAATTCGAAACCTGTGGACAATGCGCCGCCGGGTTTGGCGGGATTTGGCAGGCCGGCAGGTTTGACAGGGTGGGATAAGTCGCTGGGGGCCGGCCGCCTTATCTGACACCATGCCATGTTGCAATGGCATTAACAACTTGAGCTCGCTCGCCCGCCGAAAACGCCGTCTGCGGTAAGATGGATGGGTGGTGGAGAGGATGGAGCAGTTATCTAAAAGATAAGGTAATCGAACACTGCCCAGAGCTCAGCCTGCACTCAGCCAATGTTACAATATTTCAGTACGGTATTTTACCACACGCCCAGCGTCGTACGCGCAATAGTCACGACCCACGGTCTCTGGGCACACGCACGCCGAAAAATGGCAGAAAACTGAAAAAGGCCCTGGTGAAAATCTTCCTCCCCACACACAAGGAACCAAGAAAGACCAAGACCAACCGGCGGCGAGCGATCGGGGGATCCACAAACTTCTGGAACGAGACGGGGGGGAGCTTTGGCCCAATAAGACGGACGAATCTTGTCTCATGCTGATATCATTCCGCCGCAAAGGGAAGCCCGTTCCCCAGCTGGGCTTATCAGCTCTGGAGTTATGCGGGGCCGACGAATGTTCCGAATTGAGAATTGATTGATTCTATCCGGAGATGAATACGGGGGACGGTCATCCGGTGTACCTCTGTTGATGGTGCCGGCTAATTTTTACCTAGCCTACCGAATCTCCTCTTCATTGTGTTATCAATTCTTACAATATTTTTGCTGAGCTGACACTGTGGGGTAGGAGCGATTGGCGGAATTGAAGACTTCCCTGCCCCAGCGCCCTGGCTTCACAGCCCCCGGAATATTATTCATCAATATACCACAGACTCAGCTTCTGATTTCCTGTTCCAAACCCCAGCTTCAGCGAATAATCTAGAAGGGAGGGGAAGGGTGCTCTGGACCTGAACGAACAGGGTTGTTACAAAAGTTCAAACGAACCCCTGTCATATAATGGCTGCGTGAAGAGGGTGATCATCGGCGTCCAAAGGACCTTGAAACGGAAGGGCTCCCGACTCCGAGGATTGCGCGAGATAGAGGCCTGGGCCCATATGTGTGCAAACTTGCGCATGTTGACTAAGAGTCTAAGACTCAAAGGGATGAGAAGAGAATTTGGCCCGGCATTCTCCCCACCCCCCCAAGGTATCAGGAGACGCGGAGCCAATGATGCAGACTTGGCGCCTGTGTCTTACTGAGGTCGCATTTTTACCGCCTGCAAAGACCGCTGCTGAGTCGATGACACGTCGCCCAGAAAGCCTTGTTTGCAGGCTGTTGGCCCGAGAAGGCGAACCATATCGCCACATCTCCGGCTATAGACTTGTGGCTGACGGCTTCCACACGGAGACGCCCCGAAGTGTATCCGACGCGCGGATAATGGGTCTGTCGCCGCTCGTCGGCATTTGTCAAGCCGGGAAAATATTGCCCGGAATTTCATTTGGCTACATTTTCCTTTCCTTTGGAGAAGTCTTCTCCGCGCATATGGAGATTGGAGGGAGCTGATCGACTACCCCAAAGAAACTGTCTACGTTGTATGGAGTATGGAGAATCATACGGCTTTTGCTGTCCCTGCTGAAGCTCGAGATTAGTTGTCGTTAGCGAGGTACTAGTCTGCATGCGCTATGCACTCCATAACTGGGGTGGTGAGGAGCTCGCGGCAACAGTCAACGAACGAGATAGTCTGGCAATCACACGGAGTTGGATAGAGCGGAGCGGCCACTGTCGATGACCCCTGAATCGGTTCAAAAGGCCAAGTCGGCTGTACGGATTGCCATTCACTCCTGAGTCCCTGAGAAATTGCACCTTTTGATCAAGTAGTCTAGACCATGGACGATAGCTTGTGATAGTCGTGATGCAAGAGCTCCTTCACATGCTCTGAGTTCATATTGACCACAGGATTTCGACTACGGGAAAATATCCTTCCTTCCCCAGGAATACTCCGCACAGAGGTATGCTTGCGAGGACGCCACAATACCACGTCAATCACATTCACCCGCGGCTCGAGATTCTGTGTAATCATATTCCCGCTTTTCCCTCAGTTGTTTTATCCTATCCTTGACTGCCAGGGGTGACGCATTGATTGATACATCGACTACTTTGGCCCTTGGGGGGAAACATGGGATGTAGCTGTGGGGCGACAAGAGGCAAATTGACCAGATTGGTGTAGCTTCAGCTTCAAGAGGTAAAGAGTAAATGGCGTCATGGCTAAAAAAGTGCATCTATTACCTAAGTTTGGTCGCTCAAAGTCGAGACATGGTCCTGCCTTCTAGTGGCGTGCGTGGCCGCGTTTCGAGATGTCAATCTCCCGCCGATAGGGTCTGGAATTCTGGATCACAGACTCAATCCATTACCTTGCCCGCTGAACAACAATTGCATGAGCTAATTTATTTGCAATGGCACATATGGCAGGGTTGGAAACTGAAGTCCATTGCGTCAATTCCCCGTTCTCTACGAGAGTAAACTCTGAACAAGAGTCAATGCGAAAGTCAACAGGGGAGGACAACTGGATTGATGGACATCTCGACTCATGGTTGCAGATTGCAGACTCAGAAGGCAGTGGATTCGGGAAATGTCGGGAGAATGTCGGGCCCAGGACTGAGGAGTCTGGGCTGGCAGGGGGCGTGATGCGACCTCTCAAGCTCAGTGGTGTGATTGCGGAGAGGACAAGCCTGCTTATCTAAGCCCATTCCCCCCAAAAGTCCCAAAGTGTGCCTCGGTGAAGACGAAGACAGAAGAGGGGCGAATTGCCAGCGGGTTTTCTTTCCGGACATTGTCCGCCCAAGGCCCCAGCCTGCCAGGCCCTCTCCACGACTTGCTCCTTGAGGGGGGTGAAAGCCCGCGGGCCCGGCCAGAATTTCCCTCGGCATTGCCGTCCCGAATCCTCGTCCATCTCTGCCGACTCTATCCCGAATCCCGTGGTGGTGGTCTGAGCTTGACTTGAGAGGGAAACTGAGCCGGTTTGAGTTGTTACTATCACCGTTATTCACCAGGACAAGTCGGAAGACTCAGCAGTCAGTACCCAGCAAGACCAGGGGGGAGGGGACGGGGAGGAGGCTAGAGAGCCAATCGCTCTAAGTCCCTAGTCGTTTGCTTGTGATCATTCCTAGCATTGTTTATAGTCGGATTACTGTTTTAGGTAAGCTGTGTAACCATACACAGTACATGATCCCGTAGTGCGGTCGAACCTCGGTATCTGCAAAAAATCTTCACTGTTGCCTCCCGTCTCGAAATATGGCTCATGAAGGCGGGCTCCATCAGACGATCACAAGAATTATGGCCCCCAGCAGTGAAAGATGATCATGTCGCGCTGACGGAGACGTTTCTCCGAGGCTGAAACCTGAGAAACCTGTATTGACTCTTGAGATGGGTCCTGTGGATATCGCATCGAAGATAGCGGTGAACAGAAAAAAAATCAGTTGGCTCCATCCAGATCTCAGATGGCGTGACGGCTCTTGATTCCGAGGGGATGAGACGGCTCCCCAGAAGATGCAAGCAAGAATCTTCGGATTCAAAGACAATCACTTGCACACACACGTGATATGCCAGGACCTTGAAGCGCGAAAGCTTGTCTTGATTGTCTATCTTGACTTTTAAAATCTGTATATTCCAAGTTGAGACTTGAAGTTGGGAGACTCCTCAACTACCCAGCTGTCAGCATAAGTTTTTACTCCACACTATAGGATAAGTCATCTCTTGGTTCCTGAACCACATCCCAACCTTATCTATCGTCTCCCATTCCATACGTACGATAATGGGCTGTCATAAGTTCCAAGCTGGATGCTTCCTGACCCGGTTGAATACTCTAGACAACGCACAGCTTAATTAATGACAAGCGACCTCTCAGTCGTACAAGAGAGAAGAAGGATGAAGTGAAGCGGCTCTTATCTGGCGGGATGCGGCTTTCGTCATATTACCGCATTGGGCGACGACGATGATGTCGCGCGATGGGATTCTGCCGCGTCTTGCCGCCTAGGAATGCCCGGGGCCAAAGCCAAAAAAAGTTCCTCATCCAGGCTGTCAACGGCCATGAAAGCCACACTCGCTTACCTTGTGCTTCAATTGTAGTCGCTGCTTTCAATCGACCCTCCCTTACTCTTTAGGGCCTGCGACGGGCTCGGATATTCACGTCCTTCTCTCCACTGAGCCTTCGAAAACTTCTCATCTCGTCATGGCGCCCCCGCGCCAACGGAACACCGCTGTTCAGGACGACTCACGGTCTGAAGCCTCCAGCACGACGACAAAGGAGCTCAAGACGGCGACGTCGAAGGCAAGGAAAGCCGTTAATGGTGTCACAACGGCTTCTGTTTCTCGAGAGGTTAAAACCTCTACCAACGTCACTAGCGCCCCCGCTACACAAGGAGAGCAGCTGGACAACCTCCCAAGAGTACGTTGTTGGACAGACCGAAAATCTCACTTTCCATAGACACCCGACATCTTATCCCTCATATTTTTATACCGATGCACACCGAATAATGCTTCTTATCGCTGACAATTTATCCTGTCTTCTAGATCCCCTGGCCAGACATGCCTCTCGAGTTCCTTCACTCCTACCGACACGCCTACAAACTGCCCTGCCCTAGCGCGCACTCCACCGAATACGCGCATAACCTCCTCTCGCGAGGAATCGGCCTCCGATCCCCAACAGCTATCGCGGCACAACGTGCACATGGCTCGAACCATGGCTCCCACCAGATGAATGGCTCCTCGAGGGGCCAGCACCATAACCGCAGCGGCGGAAGCTCTCCCCGCAACCCGTCAAGGAAACCCAGCTCGCTTGATGGCAAAGGCGCCTTGAACCATATTATCGGTCAAGACCGAGTAGGCAAGAACCAGCTCGCCACGGCCGTCCGCAAACACTTCAACAGCGCCGGTCTTGTGGAGCAAGAAGCCATTGCACGATTCCTATACAAAGTCCGCGAAGAGGGACGAGGGCGACACTTCCGACTGAAATTCCAGCCTTGAATACGCCAAATGAAGTCTCTGAGTTTATACCTAGGTCTTTGTTTCCTAGTTCGGTCTGGTCTGGCGTTCGGTTTCGGTGTAATGTCGCCCTGTATAAAATATGGATCCCCTGTTGCAATATTTATTCGGTCGGGTTATTTCTTGGTTCTGGCAGCCTTGTATCACCGAATTTTCCTTCTATTATGATACCCATTGTTGGTTCTTTCTCGATACTTTTCGACGTTCTCTTCTTCCCCTTTGCTATGTCGGTGTATTTCAATATTATCTACTGGAGTTATGCGAGATTGGAATTTACAATTTACATTTCCTCCATCAATGCTTTAGTATTGTCCATTCAACTGTTATGAAGGACATATATATATATATATATATATACAGTGTTTGAACTTGGGGGACCCTATACCTGTAGTGTCTTGAGTGCTTTCTAGTGTTTTTATCCCGACGTCTAATAGTCCATTTGGACTATTTTTGCATATATGTCAAAATATCTGAGTAACAGGTACGTGGTTGTTAGTTGATAAATAGCGGCTAAAACGGCCCTGTTAACTTTGCACACCTCAACTATCAAGTTCTATACCTATCGACCCTCTTGGAACACGAGCCTATATAGAATACGCACGGAATTTTCGTAGTTGAGCTGAATATATGTACTAGGAAATTAATCATACCTAAATGAGGAGAAAGAATATACTTTCAAGTACGAATAAAGCGCAATGGTTGGCAAACGCTGTAATGCACGTGGTACAGTGGTAAGTTTGAATGTGAATATCAACATATGACACTGGATACATTCATACGTAAATCTATCGTAGTTCTTCATTATTCAGAGGAAATAGAAGAAAACGTCCGCAGAGAGAAGCCACTTATTTCCAGGCATTCAAACCGGCCCAAGGATCGGGAGTAGTTGATGAGGAAGAAGGGGGGAAGCCTGATTGCGGAGACGACTGTGAGTGCGTTTTATTGTGTTGACTGCTTCCATATGGCCTGCTTTGAGCGTATCCGCCAGGGCCGGAGGGGAATGGGCCTGCAGAAGGCGGATAGGTGGTCTGTTGAGGTCGGGGAGGCGGCGGCGGCGGAACATAGCCTTGTGGCATGTATTGGCTCGAGGGAACGGGTGGGGTTGGGCTGGTGTAGAATGGAGTAGGTGCTGGGGAGTAGAAATGCTGACTTGGGGGAGGCGACATGGATGAGGCGGGGACCGGATACGCCATTGGGTTATAGCCCTCCGAAAGTGGCGCGGCAGCACCTTGCTGGAAGGATTGGGACGGGATGTAGGACACGCCGGTTCCTGGAGGCATGTACTGGCCGTAAGGGGCTGGAGAATGAGAGATGGGGTTGCCATGATGTTGTGGAACGGCCGAAGGGAAATGCGGTGACGCCTTAGGAGGAGCAATATTCGCCGGGTAAGCTGGTGCTTTGATAGGCGGCGGCGGAGATTTGGCTTGGGCTGGACCACCGACTGACGGCGGCGGGGGTACAGAGGAAGGTTTTGGCTCCGTGGACAGACGTTCCATCAGTTGTCTCAGTTTCTCTCGCTCGCGTTCCTCCTGGTCGGATGAACCGCTCGACTTGTCACGTTCGATCTGAGCTAGGAGCTGGGCACCTTCGGTTCTGCGGTTGTTGATGAAGGTATCGACGTTCTTTTTGAGGTTGTCAACAGTATCAGTCATTTCGGTGTAGAATGTTTGAGCCTGTGTTATTCCTGAACGCAAGCTGTTGAAAGAGTCGTATATCTTCTTATATCTGGCCATCACAGAGTTGCGCTGCCGGGTTATTGTCTCATATTTCGACTGCTCAGCTCTCACCCGTTTGTCCTGCAAAAGATCTCCATAGGTTTTCGTGAGCTCCTTCATTAACGCTGTTTGTTTATGGTTGGCCTGGAGCAGTCTGTTTTGATGAGGCCGAAATTTCTCCAGCTCAGCCTCGAAGAGCTGGCTTTCCTGGCCTGTAATTGATTTCTTGTTGAGAATCAGAACGTTTGAGATATCGTCGTTGTGCACCTATATCACCAGCTGTTAGCCCTGGAACAACATACGTAAACACCTAGAAATGGTAGTTACCTTGTCTTTCAGATCCTTCAAGACCTGGGATCTTTCTCGTTTGACTAGGTTCAGTTTCTTGAGAATTGACTCCACCCTGGAAATCTGCTCTGTCACCGAGGGAACATCATCATCGTAGACATCATCTAGTAAAATCCCTTCTGAGGCTGAATGAGGGCTGGTTACACCGTTCTTGCCCTTGCTTTGCTTCGAGCCAGCCTTTATCATTGCTCGCTGGAAAAGGACATCCGCTTCGTCCGTCTCCCCTGCTGATCGCATCTCATCAAAATCCGACTCATACTGCCGAAGAGTTGCAGAAAGCTGGGAGTCGCTGGCACTAGCTTCATGGATGGTATCTCTGTAGGACCTGATATCACCACGAAGGGTCGTATTCAGGCGACTACTGGGCTGCTGGCTCCAATCAGCCCCGTATTTCGAGCGCATTTTCTCGCAAACGCTCTCTTCCAAATCCAACTGCTTGGAACATTGGTCTAGTTGCGACAGCACCTCCGATTTGCGGTCTTGAAGACTATCAAACGCCTTGGAGAATGAGTCGTGTCCTGCCAGTTCCTGACACCAATGTTGAAATTCTTCATCAACCGTCATTTCCTGGTCCATACCTCCTTTCAGAATGTTGAGGCTACCTGGAAGCTTGAAATAATCCAGACTTGCTGCCATTTCTCCATTAGCCGTCTCGACCTTTTCTGTTTCTGCCCGGATCAGTTTTGCCTTCTCTTCATCATAGAGACTTGCTGTCTCCGTAACAGACATGGGAACAAGCTTCTGGAAAATATCGGGGCCGATGATCCGCTGGATATCCTGGCCCTGGTACAATTCACTAACGGGGATCGCTTTTGCTGCAGGTAGTTTCGATACTGCGGATAGTCCCGCTTCGCTCGGGACAGGCTGATGATATATAAAATCGTTGTCCTTATTAGACGTGGCCAGTTGGGACTGCACGTTCGCAAGATGAAACTTGACAATGTCCACCAGATTAGGACCCGCTTCCGAGCTTAGATTTGTGTTTGGCGAGACCGATGAAGGAAACGACTTAGCCCAGCTGAGTGCAGCTGTCGAATGCTTCTCTGCCAGTTGGAGTCTCGCAACAGCTATTCCGTACGAGCCCGCTTCGTCGTCTGCTAGCGCCTGGTAGTACGACGCCACGGACCCCATATGCGCAGATTTAGCTTGCAGCAGAGTAGCCCATGCCTTGTCAAAGATACCTTTAGCATGTTCTTGTGTCCCTTCAATGGCCTGCGCGTAGAGATATGAGGCCTGGCTGGCGAGTTTCGCCAGGAATCCAGATTTCTTGTGGTCCGCTATTTGCTTTTCAAGGAATACCTCCTGACCCTGAGCAAGCGTGATGTTAATGAGGGTTTTGACGGTTTCGCGGTTCAGGTCAGTCGACGGAGCGTGGAGAAAGTTTTCGTTGATGTAGGTGAACATGCCGGCGGATGCCTGGAAGTTGTGATAAGCGGTCTTCAGGCCGGTATCATCCGCACGGTTTTGGTTTGCTGCATGACAGGAAAGGACTGCGGAGATATTGAAAATAATCGATGCCTTCTCGAAGGCGAGAGAGTACTGTGAGGTCGGCTTGTGGGTGAACGCATCATACCTAAAGGCAGCATTGTACAATCAGCGGAGTCGTAGGTAACCACGGTGCTTGAGTTTCATACCAGGTAAAGGATATTTTTATGTGACTCTCGTCGACGGGGAATCTGAGATCTAAGAGCTCTAGTTGACCATAGTATCGATAGAGAAGGTCCCGTCCTGTCGCACTGTCCTTGCCAGCGCCCCTCATATCCTGGCGCAACCGGTTAAGTGTCGCACATTCTTGAGCATAGCGCTCGGAGTCTTCACCATAGCTCTGGCGAATATAGTCCTTGAGAGGTTGAATCCAGTCGATTTCGTTGGTCTGTTTGAGGGGACATGATATCATAGGCGACTGAACCATCTTGCCGGCGAGGAGCGGGGAGCTCCCATTTACCTAAAGGAGAGCGGGGAATGAGGTTGAAGCGAAGAGTAATATATATAATACGCCGAATAATTCGAAGCCAAGATGGGAAGACCGGGAAGAAGAAAAGAAAAGGGTCGCAGAGCAGGGAAAGGGAGGGATGGTGGCTGTGGGGTACCGGTAGGAAGGAGGATGTGATGGACTGTGGTGGTGATGTTCGGCGGCGGAAATTGCAGTGGTTGGTGCCAGCTGATTCGACGGCGGCCTATGTGATGAATTGACAGCCACACGGGGGACTAATAATTCAGCTTTTATGGCGCGATTGAATCTTATTGACTGGTCTATAATTACCGTCAAATTAAATACTGCAAATGAAGGGTAGGTCTGGAGAAGTAGAGATGTTGTGGCTCCGATAATGTACATGCAGAGACAGCCTCTATAGCGCAATCCCTGGAACAGAACAACTATAGATACAATGAAGAGCTCTTCCCAACACAGAATATGCAAAATCACCTAAACCAAATGAAGAAGACCACACCCTAATCTCGCCGGCGCTATGATATACACAAAGAATTAAAGGGAAGATTGTTCAAGCGACATGGATTAATATCTCCGCTCAAGTCGAGCCGGACTTCTTGTCGTTTTCGCTTTTGTTGCTATCGGTCGAGGATTCGGACTCCTTTTTAGACGATTCTTCGCTGGGCTTCTCCGATTCGGTCGGCTTCTTATGGCTCATGAGCTTGTGCCATGCGGATTTCAGAAACCCTTCGTTCTTGGTCGTTTCTCCCGAAGATTCATCGGATGTTGGAGGAGCACCACTGTTGCTCGTCTGTTAGCAAGAGTACCACAAATTAAATATTTTACAAGTGCAAATCATACCCGTCCCTTGGAATGTCCATGACCCTCCTGGCAGTCTTATCATTCATTTCGTCGGCAAGAACTTCAAGGATAGTGCGCTGGTTGCCTGTCAGGTACTTGGGCATCGCAACCTTGAACTCAACCTTCAGATCACCGGTCGGGCTGAAGCCGCGAGATCGGCCAGTTAGTTTCTTCATGCCCATTCCTGAAAGTGTAATCCGATCGCCAGTCCCAGTTCCCGTCGCAACCTTTACTTTGACGTGTCCGTCGAGGGTGGGCACTGTCACTTCGCCACCAAGAAGTGCCGTAGTAAGAGGGATTGATGCGGTGTAAAGGATGTCGGATCCGGCACGACTGAACCGTTCGTCAGGAGAAACCCGAATGGACACATAGAGATCACCTCGCTGTGTCTTAGCGCCGGGGGCAGCTGCCGTTCCGGTCGGAGGCGCATCACCCTCTCCGGATATCCTTAAGCGCATGCCATCTTCAACACCACCAGGAATATCGACCTGGACAGTCTTTCGGTCGCGGACAACTCCATTTCCATGGCATGAGCCACATTGCGAGCCTCGAGGAACGATAAGTCCCGCTCCACCACAGGCATCACAGGTTGCCGCTACCTGGAAGCCTCCCTGCAGCATATGTACCCGAGTTCCGGTACCGTTGCATTGGCGACATTGTGTACGTTTCGCACCTTGTTTTAAACCATCACCGTTACAGGTGCCGCATTCTTTCAGAGGCGTGATAACGACGTCCTGTGATGTACCCTTGGCCGCTTCCATGAACGAAATGCTGGTTTGAACCTCAATATCCTCACCGACTAGTACCTCCTGGAACGGACCGCGTCTACCCCGGCCAGAACGACGAGCGCCACCCGCAAAAGCCCCAAAAAGATCCTCGAAGTTGATATCCGCCGCAAAACCGCCAGGAAAACCCCCTCCAAAGCCTCCGCCAAACCCGTGGAAGCCTCCCCCACCAGCGAACGGGTTGCCTCCCGCGCCTGCACCAGCGCTCGGGTCGAAGCCGCCATTTTGATCAAACGCAGCTGACCCGTATCGATCATAAGTCTCACGTTTCTTTTGATCCGAGAGTAACTCATAGGCGGTCTGAGCCTCCGCGAACTTCTCCTTGGCGTTTTCATCCTTGTTGGTATCGGGGTGGTACTTCTTTGCCATTCCATAGTACGCCTTTTTGATATCGCCTGCGGAAGCGCCTTTGTCGACTCCTAGGACTTTGTACGGATCAGGGACTGCCGCAAGTACGTTCGTAACATGGAAGCTCTACGTGTATGAAAAGGTGTTAGACATTTAGAAGACAAGTATATTCGAGGTCAAATCTACCTACCCTAGTTTGGATGTAGTCTGGACGTTTCTTCATGAAAATACTATCCCGACGACGTCTCACGGGCGAGTGGATGGTGGTGACATGATATTGACGCGCTGGGACGGAGGTTCTAACACCAGCTGTCTGGTTTTGTTTCGAGCACTGTCGCGAGGTTCGAAGGATACAGCCGGGAATAGCCGTGGCTTTTGGCATGAGTACCGAAGACGGGTTCATTGTGAAAAAATGAATGACGAGCTAACTGAGAAAACGACTGGAGAAAAGCGCAATATACCCATGCCAGAGTGGAGAGTAATTGCTGCGATTTCCCCGGAGATTTTGCTGCGAATCTGGATGGAGCAAAATCGAAGCTTCTCAGTCTTTCGGCTTAATCGAAGTTTCCCGACCGGATAAAGTGATGGTCCGACCCTCGAGATGATGGAACTGCTTGCTTCGGTAATCAATCGCCTGAGCTCACCATCGTCTTTGCTCCATCATTGCCTTTCCGCAATTTTGTGCCTATCTCCTTGCACAATTTCTTTTGTTCTGTACATTATCTTGTTTCTGTTTCTTTTTTTAAAGGTCCCTCTATTTCGCCTCGTTTGTCGCTATATACCCAGGGAGCATGCTCCGCGGCCAGACCCTCCGCTGGAGAGCCGCGCTCCAAACACCGCGCCCTTTCATTCTCCGGCCCCTATTTGCTTCACACGGATACAATGTCGGTTCCCGATCGTTTTTAGAGACGTCTCGCCGTTTCCGCTCACTTCCGCCGTCCCCTCGCACTTTCTCATCCAGCGCCGCCCGGCGGAGAGAAAAACCTCCACCTGGAGATGAGAAGGAGGATCCAAACCAGAAAGAGAACAAAGAGAATAAAGATGGAAGCGAAGATAAAGACGTCGATCGCGAGTCTCGCCGCAAGCAGGTTGATTCGTCTGGGAAACAGAGTTCTGTAGAATCAGGAGCTCCGACATCGGCCTTCGCAAGGCGGAAGGAGAAAGCGGTAGATAAGGAGCAGCGTAGCGTGGATGAAGATGCAAAGAAAGAAGCGGAAGGGAAAGGCAACTCTTCGGACACTCCCTCTACTATTCCTGTGAGCGAGGGTTCGTCAGACTCCAAGCCTAGTGGTTCAAACAACGGTGGTGATGATGGTGGGAAGAAAGGGAAGAAGAACTCTAATGAAAAGGCTCTGCAAAAGCCATCAGTCCCTGAAGTTTATCCTCAGGTCATGGCAATTCCTATTGCTAAACGCCCACTTTTCCCTGGTTTTTACAAAGCTATCACCATCCGCGATCCAAATGTCGCTACTGCAATTCAAGATATGATGAAACGTGGGCAGCCATATGTGGGCGCCTTCCTGTTCAAGGATGAAAATGCAGATGGTGATGTGATTGAGAACACCGATGATGTTTATGACGTTGGTGTGTTTGCCCAGGTTACTGCCGCTTACCCTTTGCGCGGCGAGCAAAGCGGCGTGACAGCCGTACTCTACCCCCACCGACGTATCAAGATATCCTCTTTACTGCCGCCTAGCGATTCCTCGAAGGCTGCCACACCGGAGGATAAGACCACAGAAAAGCGGGGTGACGTTGTAGCGAGTTTTGAGGAGAACTCCGAACTCGCGCCGAAGGATCATTATGAACCCACCTCTTTCTTACGGAAGTACCCGGTCAGCCTAGTGAACGTTGAGAACCTTACGGAGGAGCCTTTTGATAAGAAGAGCGCTATTATCCGAGCCGTGACAAGTGAAATTGTCAACGTCTGCAAGGAGATAGCTACGCTGAACCCCCTGTTCCGTGACCAGATCTCAGCGTTCTACACAGATCAGTTCCCTGGAAACCTGAGCGATGAACCTGCTAAGCTGGCGGACTTTGCTGCCGCTGTCTCAGGGGGAGAGTTGCATGAGCTTCAGGAAGTTTTGGAGCTTATGAATATTGAGGAGAGATTGCCTAAGGGATTAGTTGTTTTGAAGAAGGAGCTTATGAATGCCCAGCTTCAATCCAAGATCTCCAAGGACGTTGAGGCTAAGATTCAGAAGCGACAACGAGAGTACTGGTTGATGGAGCAGATGAAAGGGATTAAGAGAGAGCTGGGTATCGAGTCCGATGGGAAGGATAAGCTCGTGGAGAAATTTAAGGAGAAGGCGGAGAAACTCGCAATGCCCGAAGCCGTGAAGAAAGTATTCGACGAAGAGATCAACAAGCTTGCTCATCTTGAGCCGGCTGCCTCTGAGTTCAACGTCACCCGGAACTATTTGGACTGGTTGACACAGATTCCCTGGGGAAAAAAGAGCGTGGAGAACTTTGGGATTAATCATGCGACCACTGTTTTGAACGAAGACCACTACGGTTTGAAGGACGTCAAGGACCGCATTCTCGAATTTATTGCTGTTGGAAAGCTCCGGGGTACCGTGGAAGGGAAAATCCTCTGCCTTGTTGGCCCTCCTGGTGTCGGAAAGACAAGTATCGGAAAGTCCATCGCCCGGGCGCTGAACCGACAATATTATCGGTTCTCCGTAGGTGGGTTAACGGATGTGGCAGAGATCAAAGGTCACCGAAGGACATACGTGGGGGCTCTTCCAGGGCGTATAATTCAAGCACTGAAGAAGTGTCAAACGGAGAACCCTCTTATCTTGATCGATGAAGTGGATAAGATTGGCCGTGGTCACCAGGGCGATCCATCTTCGGCATTGCTTGAGCTTCTCGATCCCGAGCAGAACTCGTCCTTCTTGGATCATTACATGGATGTGGCCGTGGATCTATCGAAGGTCCTGTTTGTTTGCACTGCTAACGTTACTGATACGATACCGCGGCCATTGCTAGATCGCATGGAGGTGATCGAGCTGTCTGGTTATGTTGCGGATGAGAAAATGGCGATCGCTCAACGATACCTTGCTCCCGCTGCTCGAGAACTTACTGGCCTCAAGGACGTTGACGTCACCCTGAATGAGGAAGCGATTGAAGAACTAATCAAGTCGTACTGTCGCGAAAGTGGTGTTCGAAACCTGAAGAAGCAGATCGAGAAAGTTTATCGGAAGGCCGCCTTCAAAATTGTTCAGGATCTCGGAGAAGAGGTCCTAGCAGAGGAGAAGGCCATCACTGATGAAGGCAAGGCAGCGCAAGAGGAGTCGAACAAGGAGACAGCTTCTAACGAAACATCGAGCGAATCGGACAAGTCAACCGCAGAAACCCCTCGGGTCGGACTCAAGGTACCCGATACCGTACAGCTCAGCATCGGCAAGGACAGCCTGACCGACTACGTTGGTCCACCAATTTTCACTGCTGACCGCTTGTATGACACCTTCCCACCGGGTGTTACAATGGGTCTGGCCTGGACCAGTATGGGAGGTGCGGCTCTCTACGTCGAGTCCATCTTGGAAAATGCGTTGACACCCGAGTCACGACCGGGTCTCGATATCACGGGTAACTTGCAGAATGTGATGAAAGAATCCACTCAGATTGCCTATTCCTTCGTGAAGTCGGTAGTAGCCAAACAGTACCCAGAGAACCGGTTCTTTGAGAAGGCCAAATTACACATGCACTGCCCGGAGGGTGCTGTTCCAAAGGACGGTAAGTGATCTAAAACCCAATGAGGCAATATCAGGTGCAGATGAGCTAATTAAACACAGGCCCATCCGCTGGTATCACAATGGCGACATCTCTTCTTTCGCTGGCACTGAACCATCCCCTGGATCCAACGATCGCCATGACCGGAGAGCTGACAGTGACCGGGAAAGTATTGCGCATCGGAGGTCTGCGAGAGAAGACAGTGGCTGCACGCCGTGCTGGCGCCAAGAAAATTATCTTCCCAGCCGATAACATGTCCGACTGGCTGGAACTACCTGAGGTGAGTGCTTATCTTTCAAGTACTTTTGGAGCTTCTTTTATCTAACAGATATATTTAGAACATCAAAGAAGGAATTGAAGGCCACCCTGTGAGCTGGTATTCAGAAGTATCCAATATCCTGTTTGCCGATGTCGATAAGGATGTCGCAAACCACGTTTGGCAGAAGCAGCTGTCTGAGGATCCCAAGAAGAAGAAGTCCAATGACCATGACGAGGACGATGACTGAACTTGGGCCGTCGACATTTCTTTGATAGACTTCTGTTGCTGTTCAGCCTTTGGATTATTGGATTCTGTATTTCTGGTCACGTACAGGCGTTTGTTGCGAAATGCATTCTCCGGAGTTGTTTCCTCTTTCTCTTCTTTTTTCTTTCACGCCTTTTGAAAATACCATTTTAGAACTACAACAGGTTTCCCGGCCCTGGTCGGCCAGGGTCGGGACACGGTGCTTCTTTGGATTCTTTTGTTGCGCAGACTCAAGTCTGCGCCAGGAGTTGAAGGAAGAGCTTGACCACTCCGCTCCGAAAACGAGGATTGTATGATGAGGCCGATGTACGATTGGATTCGATATCTACCGATCACATGCATGTATATACCTATAAACAAAGACATGGATGACTGGTAAACGTAATTTAGTACCCTCGTACAGGATGATGATAATCGAGACATTTGTTCAAGTACGTAGGTACTTCAGCACTATAATATCTACCCTGGGTACGTAGTAGCCCCAAGAAGTACAGGTCCCAGAAGGGTAAAAAGTCGAGCGCAGAACTCCAAGATGATAGGACACCCAAATGCTGCACCCGGCAAGCAGCTCTCAGGGCCATAGCCATGCATCACCAGGGTATCC
The DNA here is from genome assembly GCF_001890705.1 of Aspergillus sydowii CBS 593.65. Taxonomy (NCBI): domain Eukaryota; kingdom Fungi; phylum Ascomycota; class Eurotiomycetes; order Eurotiales; family Aspergillaceae; genus Aspergillus; species Aspergillus sydowii. The sequence goes on along the minus strand of NW_024467863.1, from coordinate 1,264,959 downwards.
TCCAAGAGCCACTACACCACGGTGGACGGGTTCCCGGGGCAGGGTGCAGCAGGCCTCCCACCAGGAAGTGGCGCAGAAGACAAAGTATTCGCTGCAAGCGTCCCAACGAAGCAATATTGAGTTCTGTCGAGGCGAATGATGAGCATGGCAGGAGAACGGATGGCGTGTAGTTTGGGGTGGAGGAATGCCGGGGGGCAGAGTGCATGGTGATTGGGCGCCCTTTCTTTATGATGGGTTGTTCGTTGTTCTCGAGCATCACTTTGAACAGCGAACAGCGAACAGGAACGAGGGACGGATTAAGCAAGAGTAGGAGCGGCTTCGAGAAGGATTTGGGCTGTGCATTGCAGGAGTGGGGTCGAGTATGGATTTCTGGGATCTATGACTGTTGGGGCTCACAGCGAGCGACTGAGTGACTGAAGCGACTCAGGTACCGAGTGTCTCCTTGGGTATATACCAGTGAGCGTTTCAGGTGGAGTGCGGACACTGAGTTTAAACACTTCATACGATGGCAGGTAGGGCTTGGGCTGTAGAAACAGCTGGGTTCATAGTTAACGGCAAGAGTAAACTGCTCAACTAGACGATACACTATGAGAGTGCGCTGGTCTCCCCTGTGTACACCTTCAGTGTCTACCAAAACGTCGATCTATATGTCGGTTGTCGGTGATGATATTTCGCTGGACATCAGGCACTGTCAGGCCGCAGTGCGTCCAATGGGGGAATAGTGTCAGTTTATCAGAGCGAAAGCAGGGACAATTTTCGTTGGACTAAAACTGCGAGGATCTGTTTAGTCTTGGAATTTTTTTGAATATCAGGACATCGCAGATTTATTGTGCGTCCGCCTCTGCTTGTATACTGCACCGTCTCGAGTATACTTCCTCGTCCCGTATAGCTGCTTGTTGATAGTCGCCGCCAGTAACTATAGGAACCATCGTCTTCAGTGAGTCATAACTCATCGAGATAATAATAAATAATCGCGTGGCTATTCCGGGGCTTCCTGGGCTAATCATCTTGCGTTGTTGCAGCGACAGCTTCATTTCGTTCATTTTCTGCGTTTCCTCCCACTCCGATTTCTTTTCTTCTCCCCGTCTCAAAGTACCTTTTCTCATTTTGCTGCTCTTGTTGATGCTTGTTTTTCGCTTTTCTTTTCTCTCCTTCCTCTTGGTAGTTTATTGTTCATTTTAATCCTGTTGACTGCGCCGACATCCATCCCCTACTTGTTTCTCTGCTGCTGTTGTGCGACCTGTTACAACGCCGAACCCTCACCGACTCGTCGAGGGCTGCTCGATGCTCTGCCTGGATCTGTCTGATTTGACTGCCTCCAGTTCGGGCTGTTGAATTTTTTTCGCCTGGTCTTTTGTAGTCACTCTTCTTTTCTTTTCTTTTTTCCTGCTCAGACTTCCGAGTTTTTCCCTCTGAAACGAAACCCTGTCAGGTCAACGGGGATCCCGCCGCGATAATTTCTTATGGCCGGCGCCCTCCCAGCCCCCTCGAGTCTTCAAGTCGTCCTCCCCCATTCGGCCCTCTTGATCTCCTGGGTCGTGCTGGATGGCCATCTCCATTGCAGACAGCTCCTGTAGCTCGCCCAGGTCGTCTCTGGGCTTTTTGCTGGACCCCGAAAAGGTCGAGCCGCCGCGTCCCAAGCAGAGCATGTGGCATCGCCTGGGTCTCCGGCGATGGCTTGGCCGCGATGATCGAGATTTTCCCTCTCGCTCACCTACAAGCACTGACACTCCCTCCGCGTCAAACACTCGCTCCAGTTCCAAAGACACCAATTCTACACTGCCCAAATCCCACGATAACCTTACGCGCCGGCTGTCCAGGAAGGTAGGTGTTGGCCTACCCCGATCCACTACCTTCAAGAGACAAAACTCCGAAAGTCGAGACCGTCTCTCCCCTGTCAACTCAGAGCCTCGACGCGCTGCATCGGCCGACCGTCGTACACTGAGTCTCGAGCGGACAAAGTCCCCACAGTCTGTCGTGGATCCCAGATTATCCGCTCCGGAGATTAACTGGCGCGAAGACCCGGACCCAGAACCAAGCCCAACCAAGGTCGACGACCCCCCGGAAACGAATGAGGATATCACCCAGGATAGCGATGTCAGGTCGGAATGGGACCACTACCCCGAGGTGACGGATACTCCCGAGGGGCATCCTGTTGATTATTTCGACATGGATTTGGAGCGCCGGTGGATTCTCAACCTGAGCATGCACTTTCGGGACGGCTCAGAGAGGGAAAAATTTTTCGTCACCTATGCTGAAGCTGCCAACAGATGGCGCCGCGTCACTATATCCTGCGACTATCGCGACGCTGAACCTGAATCCCTGGAGCAGGACCTCAGGGAATTACGGTACCAGCGAGACAAGTGCGCCCGCATCTACGAGTCGATCCGCGAGTCGCTGCCCGAGATCCAGTTCTACGATACTGTCACCAATTTGAAACTAGAGACCCTTGATGGTCGCCTGCATGTCCATGTTACCGAGGATGTGAACGAGATCATCCCCTACCCTCCCATCTCCAGTATCGGCCACTTACCAGACGCCCAACTCGTTCCCGAACGCCGGTTACATTTTGAGGCACATCTATCGGGCTTTGTGTATAATGTGAGGCTGGGCGATAGATCATTTATCAAGAAGGAAATCCCCGGGCCAGATACCGTTGACGAATTCCTGTACGAGATCAACGCTTTGCATGCGCTTCAAAGTACCCCCAATGTGATCCAGGTCGAAGGAATTGTGGTTGATGACCGGCAGGAAGTTGTTAAGGGGCTTCTCATCAGTTTCGCCGAGAAAGGAGCCTTGGTGGATATCTTGTACGAATACCGTGGGACAATATCTTGGGAACGTCGGGAACGTTGGGCTAGACAGATCGTACACGGCCTGTGTGAGATTCATGAGTCTGGCTATGTGCAAGGAGATTTTACTTTGTCGAATATTGTGGTGGACGCCAACGACGATGCGAAGATTATCGACATTAACCGACGAGGTTGTCCGGTGGGATGGGAACCGCCGGAGATTGCGGCGAAGATCGAGAGTAACCAACGGATATCGATGTATATCGGAGTTAAGACAGACCTTTTCCAGTTGGGCATGACACTCTGGGCGCTGGCAATGGAGGAAGATGAACCTGAGCGCCAGCGCCGGCCGTTTGTGTTGGACGAGGACGTTCCCGTGCCGGATTATTATCGGAGAGTGGTGTCTATTTGCTTGAGTCCGATCCCACGACACCGACTGTCAGCTAAGGAGCTGTTGAATTTTTTCCCTCCCGAAACCGGAACTTTTGACCAGCAGTTGCCTAGGATGCAACCTCCTATAGGCGTCGGAGTTGGTCTGCACAATGGTGCCTTCCCTTTGTACGACTCGCGTGCTTCTTTTCTATATCCCCGTGGGCGACAAATGGGTAGCTTCGGTCATAGCAGGCCACATACCGCTCATCATTCTCCGCATGATGATCTTGAGAGTATACACTCACCTGAAACGGATGGTGCTTTTGTTTATAGGGAAGAGCAAGGCCGGCAAATGGAGCCGTATGATACGGTGCCACGGCCGAACGGGATTCGGAAGGAGACGTCAATAATTCTCGATGAGCAAAATTCTGTGGATGACCTGATACCAGTGACAATGGAACCCCCAACTCGTCCAGAATACACCGAAAGAAACCTGTCGTTAGATTATGAAGACAGTGAGATTGACTTGGACGCTGGCGTGGACCCTCGTTACCGAAACTCCTCAACAGACATGACGATGGTTGATCATATATCCGACGCCCAACACCTGCCGGATGAGCTTGGTAGTGCTGGGCCATGGGATAATTCGTCTCGAAACGGTTCTATTCATTACCAACACCCGGAGTCGCCTCTTACCACACAAGCCCCTGCCAATATACACCCGGTGAGCTCGGCGGCCGAAGATTGGACTAGTCAAGAAATATTGCAATCTGAGTCCACACTTTTGCAATCTGCACTTCCAATCAATCCGGCAGCCGGATTTGAGCCAGGGCTACCTGCAACAAAGGACAATTTGCCACTCCCGAGTGACATTGCGGACTATCCTCAGAATCTTAATGACCAACAGAGCAGTTACCTGAGTGAATCTACTTTACCGATAAACCCCGCACTCATATTATTGGAGGAGCTGCCTAAGCAAAATGTGCCGCCTATTCAACCGCCACCGAGCATCCAGTCGGCTTCGGCATGTTTCCAAGATAGCCTCCAAGGCCCTTACTTGAACGACTCCATTTTACCCATAAACCCAGCGGCCAAATCACCGGAAGTGGACCGGTCAAGTTTGGAAGCAGACAAGTTGTCGCCTCGCCTCGTCGAGACGATCTCCAAGAACCTTCAACATACCATACATGACCAAGGCCCTTGGCTCAACGAATCTATCTTACCAATTAATCCGGCAATTGAAACACCGGAAAATGTATTCCATAATCAGAAGGGCACTATGTCAGTTCCCGATTCGAAATTAACCCAGGGCTCTCAAAATATCGACCAGGACCAACACCAGTGCTCCTTCCTCAGCAATTCAGAGTTACCAATCAAACCAGCTATGACATCCTCTCAGGAGTCATCCAGTCACAAGATATATGGCACCTCGGATTCTAACCCCATATCGATTTCGAACTCTCCAGAATACACCGAGGAGTCGGATCCGAGCTTCTCTCTCCGCGATTCTCACCTGCCCATAAACCCAGCAATCAAAGCATCGACAGAAAAATTCAACAAAGATTCAACTTCTATTTCGACCATTGGACACCGGTCGACCCTATACCCTCAACATAGTGTCCATGACCTAAATTCCTACTTAAACGACTCTCATCTACCCATTAACCCAGCATTCACCGGCATGGCCGTACAATTTGTATGACCTGACCGACAAAACCCACAACTACCTCAACCAATCTGTTTGATTAAAGGCCCCGGCTGGGGTTTTGCGCTGTACACTTATTACTTACCTCCTTGCGTTTCAGCACAATGCAGCGGATTATGACGGCGAAAACACGGAGTTCCATTGCGGCAGTTTTTTTCCTGGGGTTTCTCGATTTCTGTTCTTTATCTCTTTTTTCTGTCCTCTCGTCGCCATAAAACTTGATTTGATATGCTATTCTCATTGCTTGATCGTTATTTTCCAAGTTCCAGTTGCATTTCCCTACTACCTAGCATGATACACTCAGCATCGGCAGACTCGATCGATTTCTACGTCCTGGGGTTGCATTTCCCGATTTCCCTGTTATTGTTTATCTATTATTTTCCTACTTACGACGACATACGAACGGATGGGTTGTTTTGTCTTTCTCTTTTTATTTGGTTGGCTTTATTCCCTATCTACGCGCTCTATTTGTCGGCCTGTTGTTTTCTTGTGCTGCGAAGTTTCATCATGTCATGTCTCTGGGTAATGCATACTCAAATGTATATCGGTTGATTTGTTGATTGATTTGTTATCTGAGCTCGCTATTAATTCTACTATTTTTAGCATCCACTGTATTAATTGAAAAGAATTCTCTCTTTCTTGGTTCGCCTAGTCTAAAGCCACCGTGCATCTTCATCGATGTATGCTATTCATATGTGGCCTTCGTAATGCTCATCAATATCCACGTGCCTCTCAAGTAACCAAAGACGATATGTATTTATTCATCTCTCGCCAAAAACTCATCAAAACTCTGCTGCCACGGAGTGACATCGCCCAACCCCCGCCCAATCAAAACAAGCTTACACTGAGTCTTGCGCTGCTCGCTTTCTGGAGAGGAAGCCTCATCCCGGATTTCGAAGACTTCACGCACAGCCTGGATGATTTTGCTAGAGCCGTCAGAGAGCGCTAGGATGCCCTTTAGACGATGGATGTCGAAGCTTGAAGGGCTGCTACTGCTGGAATCAGTAGGGGGAGCGGGGAGCGTCGAGTCCCAGAGGACAGAGCGGAGCCAGGCGTCTACGAGGGGCACTTTTGAGGCGGGGAATGGCGGGTGCGTTAGGGCTATTGTTGAGATGGACTTTACGTGTACACATATCATGATCAGTTTCTTTTCTCGGTGTGCTTCTGGGTGAGGGACGTGACGTACCGGGTCTATATGGCTGTGGCCTTTCTGGCTGAAATCCAGACTATCGAGGTGATCGTATGCATGTAGATCTAGAACGATGCCCTCGATTTGAGGCGTGCGGCTGTGGTCCGTTACGTGGATTTTCGCGGCGCTGTTGATGGCCGTTATCCTGTCCCGGACACGCTCTAGCTCCTCTGCCGTGACGAGGTCGGTTTTGTTAAGGATGATTACGTCCGCGTGGGAGATTTGCATGTGTGCCATTGAGAGAACCGGTCCAGAGCCGTGGTCGTGGTCGTGGTCATGCTTTGGTTCGTCAGACACAGGGACGGTTTCTTCTGGCGTTGGTTCGTCGAGAAGATGCAAGATGTTTTTGGCATCGACTAGTGTGACGATTCCGTCGAGGTAGATTGAGCTTCCGAGATTGTCGTCTACCCAGAAGATAGGGGCGATGTTTCCTGGGTCCGCGAGCCCCGTGGTTTCAAGAAGGATGTAGTCGAATGTTCCCTGGCGTTCCATTAGGGATTCAATGGCCATCACTCCTGAGTCCCTGTGCGCCATCTTAGCATCACTGCGCGATTCGTTGGGAGAGTACCAGGGGTGATGTACTTGACAGAGCAGCAGATGCAGCCATTTCCGACTTCTAACCACTCGGTGACTTCTTGGCCGTCTTTGTTGACGGTCATAGGTTTCTCGATGTCCGTTGCTACAGGGCGTAAGCATGAGTTTTAGCTTGCTCTGGGGTATGGTTTGAAGTTTCCTTGTAGACTCACAGTCCCCGAATTCTATATAATTATTAGCATTTGTTGTATTTTATCGACTAATACTTGATGGTACCATTCATTATCACAGCAATCTTTTTGCCATGCTTTTCAGTGAGGATGTAGTTCAGTAAGGTGGTTTTGCCGGCACCAAGGTAACCTGATGGGCCATAGCGTCAGTAATTCAGTGATATAACCAGTATGATTCATGCAAGGATCTACAGCATGTTCACCGTACCCGTCACAAGCGTGATAGGAACGCGCTCTTGCGGGGGAAGTTCCGCAGACGATGATTGAAGCTCGGAGTCCGGGAGCTGGGTGACATCCACCAGATCGGGGGGAGAATCATCGTCATCCATGTTGAGAATATGATATAGTCTCTATTCTAGAAATGGCTGTAACACCGCAGTCTGCTGGTGCAGGAGCATACAACCGGGGTATACAGAATCTGGGGCAGAGATCGATGACGTTACTTAGAGGGGAAGGAGGTAGGGCTTAGGGCTAGCGCGGTCATGGTTATCGCCCACCGCCCGGCAGTTTCCGTTAGCTTATCCTTCAGCTGCAGTGGAGTTGGAGAAGGCTAGCCGGCTCTCTATCTCGGCCTCTGCTTGTTCTCCTTGATACCTCCTTGAGGCGTCTGACTCCCGTTCGGTCCTTGTTTCATTTCCGACAAAGCTCGCTGACAATGGCCGCCGCGGGAGTCTCTTCCCCGTCCAGCTCTCCGCGACTCCCCAGTCCTCCCCCGTTTACTGAGGTACAGTTCGCACCTCAGTCGCCCTCCGTGGGCGAGTCGTTTGGCGCGGATGCGGAATCTCAACGCCTGGGAGTCTCCCCAGGCGTGGATACTGGTCCGTTGCGGAGAATTCGGCCAGGTTCAAAATCGAACGAGATGGCCTCGGGGCCTCCGTTAATTCCTCTCAAAGATGTCAGTAAACAAGTCAATGCCCAACCACCCCGGAGACTCCTAGCGTCCTAACACACTCGTACTTTCCATACAGCTTGACTCCCCGTTTCAATTACAAGAGCATCTGAAAGCACTTCATAACTATTTCACACGGCCTGAGAACTCCGACACGGTCATTCCGATCAAACGAGACATTGCTCGCCAGCTTGCGGAGCCCCCCGAGGGTGTTGAGCGGGCGCTATGGCTATACGAACTTTGCCGCTTCTTGACCATGAAAGTGAACAACCTCATTGTTGCTTTCTTCGCTGAAAGCCCACCATGCTCATCACAGACGTGCCCCGAAATGCGGGCTTCGGAATGGCAGTATCTTTGCGCAGTTCATGATCCGCCCAAGGCGTGTTGCGCCATCGATTACTGCTGCCACACGCTTGATTGGGCCACCAACATCCTTACGTCTCCAAAACATTTTCCGAGTAGGCTCACACTAGGATCGGAGTCCGGTGGCGGACCGCAGGCGGGCTTGAGACATCTCACGAACATCTTCCGGCGACTGTATCGCATCTTTGCGCACGCTTGGTTTCAGCACCGGGAGGTGTTCTGGCAGGTAGAGGGTCACGACGGGCTTTATATGTTCTTTAAAACCGTTTGTGACATGTATCATCTTATTCCGGAAGATAATTATACCGTGCCACCGGAGGCAGAGGGAGACGATGCGCACCAGCCACAGCAATCACAGGACACGAACGACGGCCGCCGATTGACGATTCTGCGCAAGGAGAATGAATCTCTCATGCCTCCGTTGGATCAAGTTGAGCCGGCGTCAATTAGCACTGGCGCTACTACTCGACGGCACAAGTCTAGCCCCTCGATCGGTTCTCGCGTCACAACCATTAATGAGAGCGCGGAGGACAGTGAAGAACCGGCACAGGAAACAGCCCCAGAGAAAAAGAAGGCTGAACTGCAGCCACCGGCTGAGCCGACGAATGAGACACAGGGTGGACCAGTGCAATCCCCCACCCAAAGCACTGATTCTCAAGTCACTGTTGCCGAAGTTGAACCGGAGGATGACGCTCCCGCTGCCAGCGAGGTAGGCCCAACTACCGAAGTACAGGACCAGAACCATGAAACAGTTCAGCCCACAGAGGTCGTTCAGGAAGAGACTCCTGCTCCAGCGACAGAAGACGCAACCCTCGATAGCAAATCTGAATCAAATGCTGATGCTGCCGACCCGGAGTCAGAGCCAAAGACAGAGTCGACAACAGAACCAGGAACCGAGCAGGAAGCGAAGCCAGAGCCGGAGGGAAAGACTGAGGAACCTACCGAAGAAAACTGACCTCGCATCACCTGCAACTCCCAACGGTCGCGGCATCCTTTCTTCATCTTATAACATGACGAGACGGCGCTCATGCTACGATTGTAATATGCCTTTCGATATTGCTGGGCTGCATTTTAACTCAAGTCCTTTGTAATATATTTACAGAAATAATGATACCCATATCTGATGCTTTGCTTTCGTAGATTGAGTATCGTCCGCAGCTTCACAATCAGATTGACATGCTCACTTATGGTTCGCACTTCCTGCACCAACCGGAGGACTTGGGGCCAGACCATGCATCAAATCCTTAAACATGGCATTAGCGATGAATGCAAGCAGCTCGAGGAGAGTTAGACTTCGCGGACTTCGAAGAATTGGTAGGCTGGTAGACGAACGGCCTTGGGAGCAAGACCTCCGCCTCTTTGTCCGCTCCGCTCTCCGCACGACCTCTCTCCCATCCATCTTGACAACCATCTCCCACACCTCACCTTAACCATAATCACACATCCACTGTCCTTATACATGTCGGATTCTAATTACCGCCTCCACGATCCGACCATGCCCCTAACAATAAAAGGCGGCCCGATCCATTTCGGCCCCTTCCTCGTCACCCCGCAGGTTCGTTAAAGCTCCGAGCCCCAAAGTTCAATTCAGACCCATCATAGCCCCAATTCAACGCTAACAAACGCCAATTGTCCTCTGGAAATCTATATAGGTCTTCCACCAAACCCCGCTAAGCATCGCCCTCGTAAACCTCAAACCCATCCTCCCAGGCCACGTCCTAATCTCCCCGCGCCGCGTCGTCCCGCGGGTAGCCGACCTGTCACCCCCCGAAACCGCCGATTTGTTTCTCACCGTGCGGCGCGTGGGCCGGATGATTGAGCGTGTTTATGGGGCCACGAGCTTGAATATTGCGATCCAGGATGGCGTGGATGCGGGCCAGAGTGTGCCGCATGTGCATGCACATATTATTCCGCGTCGGCGACAGGATTTGAGTAGCACGGATGAGGTGTATGAGAAGCTGGATGGAGAAGAGGGGGACTTGTCAAGGAGTTTGAAGGAAAAGGCCAAAGAACATGGGGGGAGGGTTATGGAAAGGCTGAAGGTAGATAATGAGGAGAGGGTTGCTAGGGGACCCGAGGAGATGGAGAAGGAGGCGGCTATGTTGGCAAAGGAGATGGCGAAAGAGCCTACTGATTAATTGATTGGCCGGTGTAGGTTGATTAAGTATGTATTTGCGATATACCCATTTTGCTTGATGCAACAGTTTGTATTGTCTAATGGTGCGGGTAGGATGGTATCTATTTGGCCGACCGACCGTACAACGCCTCCAGGTAAGAGTATATGATAGAAATAGACAGGTAAGAAAGGAAAAGAAAGAAACATGCGTATCGTCAGACATTTAGCCATCAACGTTTCACTCATGCAGACATGCATTAATTCGTAGACTGGGATGTTCTCGTCTTCCAGAGCGCCTCCCGCTCCTTCAGCACAGTCGCAGCCCATTCTTGGATCTCAGGAAGATAGATCTTCTTTGAGACATTCAAAAATTCTGCCAAATCAACATCGCCGCTCCGTTCGTATTCAACCATCTGGAGCAGAAGCTCCATCTTATCAACGTCGTGGACGAATTGCGCTTCGAGCGTCTCATTCGCTTCGTACTCGTTGAAGACGGCAAGGATGTCATCCCCAGCGAGCATTCCGCTTGGCACACCGCGCAATAAGGTCCCAGCGATATACTCCATCACAGCGGCCTCGCGACGGGCCTTTTCCGTCTTTTTGATCGGATCGGCGGGGGTGATGTCACCGACAAGCGATTCTGCCATATCATGGACAAGCGCCATTTTCATGCAATGTTGGAGGTTGAGGCGAGAGGCCAGAGAGGGCGGGGCGAGCATGGTCATCACTGACATGCGGTACATGTGGTCTGAGATTGACTCGCCGTTGTTGATGTCGAAGCGGCGCCATCCTTCGCGCTTTGTGGTCTTCAGTCGTTCGAGGAGGTGGAAGAAGGGAACTGGAGAGGAAGAGTTCTCTTCTATGGGGAAAGGAAAAGTGGATAGTACTAAGGTTTTGTTAGTTGCGGTGAGCAGATTATGTTTGGCGGGCTGTACTGACCGGACTGGGGGGTCCAGGAAGAATCGGCGGGGGTTTCAGAGCCCATATTGACAATGGCAATGGAACGAGAGAGAGGAGAGTTTCCAACGATAGATAGAGAGATCAAGAGGGGACAGAAATAAAAGAGCGAATATGGATAGCGGGGAGAAAAGAAGGAAGGGGAAGGAGGGCCTGGTTGGAGAAAATGAGTTTATCGCCGAACCAAACAATGAACCAACGCCGCTTTCTCTCCACTGTAAACAACTCGCCCTCCGCTTTGTCCTCTTCGCAAACCACCTCTGTCTGCCCTGTACATTAAATATATGCTAGGTATGCAAGCGCCCAATCCTTGGTGACATCACTGACAGACAGTTTTAGAATGCAAGCGTCCAAAGCCCCTCGTCCGAAACCATCCAATTGGCCTCCTCCATCCGCCCACACCGTCCTTATCCGCAATCTCCAACTATTGGAGCTCGATCAATTGGAAGACTGGCCTGGAATCACACTTCGCACTCTCTCGCCATCTTCCCAGAACCAGCGTCAACGCATCAAAGCTGTCGAATGGATCTTGTACCGGCTGGTCGCGCTTTGGGATCCAGAGACCGCTCGGGATGTAGGTTCGGTCTTCCACTCAGCCCACTTCTCTTGAAGAGTCCAGAAGAGCTGAATAATACCTGTCATGCTAGAAACTTCGCCCGTTTTTCCCTCCGTTAGAGCCTCTACAGTCTGTCAACCTGAGAGCTGCTCTTTTCCGTGTATTGTCTGACCTGAAGAAAAATGGCGATCTGGGCCGCGAGGCCATCTTGCGGAAGTCCATGCTTGACGATTGCAAAGGCGAGAAATTCGACGAACTTCTAGCTGTCTTCTCTACAAATGTTCTACGGGGCAGGAAAGTCCAAGACCTCAATCCGGCGATAGAGCTTTCTCTGGCTCCGGGTCTGACTCCGCAAGAATATCCGCTTCTCTTACCGCTCATTCTTGCCCACCGCGTGTCGCTGAATACACTCGGGGAACGTCGAGACCGTGTGCGCGATACTCATGACAAATTCTCGCAACTACTTGACAAGAAGAAGGACGAATTGGATACCCGCTCCACGCCTGGCACCCATGTCACCAACCAAAGTCAGGGTGCTGATCTGGAGGCCCTCGCCCGTGAGATAAGAGCCAATTGGCAGGGAAGCGTGGAATTTGCTGATACTTTACTCTATGGCGGATCTAAAAGCGGCCGCGACGCCTTCTTGGAGCTGCCGTTCGATAGCGCCTGGTCCCAGGCAAAGAAATCAACGGTTGACGATCTCCGTACCACCTCTAGCCGCCCCGATTTGGTTTTGGATCTTGAGACCCGTGTTTTGCGACAGAAAGCACGTTTACAAAGATGGCACCATTATTCTGCTTCTCTCAGGAATTCAGAAACAGCATCACCATTGAAACCTACAAACTCAGAAAAGCCCCCACAGCTTGTCTTCCGTGATCATCAAAACCTCACTGTTGCTAGTATTTCTAGATCTGTACGGCAGCCTGTTGACCGGAGGTCGCCAGCGACAGGCGACAAGGATATCCTGAATTCTATTTCTGAGGCAGTGGAACGCATAAATGGCCCGTCGCCGCAGCGACAGATCCCGTCGGTGTCTGTATCCGAATCGAAGCCCGAGTCAGAACAGAAGCAACCAAGGCAGATTTCATCAACCACAGGACCAGAAATATTCGAAACGCCTGCCAACTCCATAGAGATTGGACCTTCCAAAGAGCGACCCAGTGTACAGGGACCCAGGGGGTCTCACACTCTTATGGAACGCACTCGCAAATCCATGTCCTTATATGATGCGCTTCCTGAAAGCCCACCACCAGTCGAGCCCACTCCAGAGGACCTTCCCACAGAGCCCACTCCAAAGGAAGACTCTAGGGCACCGACTCCTGAGGAAGAACATAGAGAGTCTTTCAGTCTCGCCGAACGTACGCGGAAATCAATGTCATTATTGCCTCCTCCCCGTGAGCAACCCCATCCAAGCCGACGACGGTCTCGGAAATCTCGTGTCTCCTTCCCTGTGAACCAATTTGAGACTCCGACTAAGTCTTCTGCAGCCGACTTCCCCAGTCGCGCATCGACTCCGCGTGATGAACTATTCGAGGATCAGGCCGACTACGCAAGTGTCTTTAAGTCCCGGCCACGGATAGCACTGAGCCCTATTACCTCGCCAGCGGTACATGTTAGTCCAATTGGGGACTTTGACCTTAGTGCGGATGTAGCGTCAGAGGACGGTGCGGATGATTTGGATTATGCTGAAGTGGGATCACCTTCGGCTGCGCGAGGGAGATACTAATATTAATTGGAAGTCAGTCTTCCATTATCAATCTTTCAGCGCCTGAAAAATGAGCACCGAGGTCGCATTTATTTGCTCTAGTTTGCCTCTAATTTAGAACATTATAGAAGCTGATCATAATATAATACACGACACTTGTGATATTGTAGCATGGATTCCAATGTAACCGACTCCGACTCCATACCTGTCACTCCAAGAACTAAACGCCTTTCAAGATGAACCAACCACCGAACTCCTTACGTGCCCTTTGTATTCCGAGTGCGCCTGCGCTTTTGCGGTGGAAGGGGTGCTTCTTCAACATACTCTTCCTCCTCTTCCGCCTCCGACAGTCCGTCACCAGAAGCAGGTGATTCTTTTTCAGAAATGTTGGGAACTCGTCGCAGTGGAGGCTGTCTCTCTTCCACAATCAAGTCCCCATCGTCAACAGCATCGTCCCCACCAAGAAGAAATCCGCCACCACGATCAGCAACATCCTCTTCATCTATGAGCCCTGCTGGATGCCCTGGGGTCCCTGAGCCCGCCGACGTCGACGCTTGTGCTGCTGCCCTCCGACTAGCAAATGGGTTATACGCATCCGGCAAGTGCCCCTCCTCATCCTCAGCATACTCCTCCCTAACACGCTCGGCAATGCGCATCCCAAACAAGAACTTGCGCCAAGTTTGCAAGATTTTTGCTTCAGCTTTTCGTTGCTCCTTGCGGCGTTTCTCTTCGTTATCTGCGCGCCATGCATCCTTTACGAGATCTTTATTCTCGACTGCGACGACAACGCCTTCAATAACAGGGACTGCCATTTGAGAGCCAAATTCGAATCCTGTGACAGCCTCGGCGTAATCGATTCCGAGCTTTTTGCAGATCCGGGCGGTTCCTGGGAATGGAATGTGTACTGCGCCTCTGGGAACCATGCGCGGGACAAAGCAGTCGATGTTGCCGTAGTCATTTTTGGGAATCACTCCGTCAACGATGGGTGGAGGGATTATCTCCTGGGTCTGCTCAAAGGAGTAGAGACCCTGAAGGGGCTTCTGGCCTGTTATCCGGGCTTGTTCGTCGACTTCACGCTTGCGGAGTAGAGTGACGGCACGAATGGGGACACGCTTGAGAGGCATTGCAGAAGCTCGTGGTTCGCGACCTTCTTTGTGCCAACTCTCAGCGGTTTGGCATTTCACTACATCGGAGCGGCGGTACACATTTTCGGCTTTGGGGCTTTCAGCCGCAGTTGCTGTGCCCTTACCTTTAGCCTTGTTCTTCCCTCCTGGGGTGAATGTGCGGACAGCTTGGGCCTCTGGCCGGAGGGCTTCTTCGCGGCGGAGAAAGCGTTCTAGCACGAACTCGGTGGATGTGCGAAGGCTTTGTAGAGTATCAACGGCCTGATCGCTTGGTTTGGCTTTTGCCGGCCGATTGGGAGCGAGATCTTTGGCATCTTCTATATCATCAACGGCCGTGCGATCCTTGTATGAACGTTCATAATTGCGTAGAAGACAGCGAAACCAGTCCAAGGGATCGTCATCGGGGCCTTTCTTTCCCAGCCGGAAACCCTTGGTCTTCCCAGGCCAAGTTCGTCGGCGAAGATACCGTGTGGTGACTTCTTTGGCGGTTCTATCGGCTGAGAAGGCAATGACGTAGCATATTACCTGCTTAGCCTTCTCAGCTTTGGCGCCGCGGGGTTCCCAGCCAGCTTGGAGCTCTTGGGTAGCTGCCACCGCATTGGGGAGTACCAGCGGGTCGACAGAGATAATTTGATGCGTAATTGGAGACGCCGCTTCTGTCCAGTAGATGGGAAACGGGAGATCGTAGTCGGGTCGTTGGACGGATTTGCGGGTGCGCGAGGGGGGTTGGGTCTCTTCATTGTCCTCATCTTCGCTGCCGCTATCTGAGAACCCACCACCTTCTGATTCTGCCTTTGGCGTGTCTTGGGGCTTTCCGTTTGACTTTGAATAGGATTCCGCTTTTGTCCAACCAAAGCCCAACGGCTGCAGACTAGCGACAAGTCGAGCTTCGATCGAAAGGGCGCGAAGCAGTGCAGTAAAGAGTTGTGCACCAAGATCGCGAGAGCCCTCCATACGCTCAGCAGCCTGCCGGAACTCTTCAACATCGGAAATCCGCTCCCCGTACAATTCTGGATCGTGCTCGTCATGGTGAAACGAGGCTATTTGGGTCTGTAATTGAGACATGTGGCGGTATCCATGTTTTCGGAGTCCCGGTTTGGTGATTTTGAACTTGCTTTTCCAGTATGCAGCAAGGATACGCATCAAATGAATTATGGGATCTCCATTGCTCAGGTCAGGTTGCCCGGGTTCTTGCCGCGACGAGTCGTTTCCCCAATCGCGTTGGTGCGACGATGCCTTGCGTTTATTTTGCTTCCCCTTCTTTCCCTTCTTCGAAGGCTGCTCCTTTGGGGGCTCTGGCGGCTCAAGCCCAGATGCCCGACGCCATTTCTGCACTTCCTTTTGAATAGCAGGTGGCAGTTTCTGTCGGAGGATTTCATGGCATTTCGAGTCGTTTGCCCAGTCGTTGCGTACTACGTTATGGGCAAATAGACACTGCACATGCAGGCGGTGGATTAGAATTCGGATCTGGCGTTCAATCTTCGACGGCGCTTTCTGACCTTGGAGGATGTCCTCTAGATGCACCTCATTCTGATCTAGGGTCAACTCCAGGTTTTCCTGGGGAGAGACAAAACTTGTGGCAGGGGCGGCGGAATGGATCGCGTCTTCCCAATCGACCTCATCGGAGTCTGCATCATCGGAGTCGGATAAGGCCTCTTTGTTCTCTTCAGTTATGGCATTGTCAACATCGGTGGGGACGGGGGTTAGGGATGAGTCGGAGATCGGTGTTAGAGATCCGCTCGGGGCGGTTGTGGTCGCAGCAGCGGCATGGCATTGAGCAGGGGGAGGATCCTCAGAGGACTGGCGTTTAGAGGGAACGAAAGGGGGCATCCAGCAGATAGGAAAGCGAAAGACGATGGAAGAAAAGGTAGGGAGATTGCATTTGACGGAGGTGATGTGATGAAGAACCGAGGTTGAGGACTGGAGATGATGAAATCGGGGGATCTAAAGTATTTAATGGCGTCAATCCTGCCCCTCATTCCCCATTGCTCTGAACTCTCATATTTCGCATCCATACCTACCTCGTTTTACACCACAGGGCTTATATTATTCACAATGGAGGCAGTCAAGCGCTTCTTCTCATCTCCCCGATTCGCCGTCGCTGGGGCTAGCAATGACTCTCGGAAATTTGGCTACAAACGTACGAGCCCTAAGAATACCGTGCTACTATATAGACTGACTCTGATAGTTCTCGCCTGGTATCATCAACACTCACTGCCAGTGACTCCTCTGAATCCGCGGTCTCCAAGTATTCAGCTGTCGCCTACGCACTCCTACGATACCGTCGCATCGCCGCGGCTGCTGTCCTCCCCTTCACAGACTTCGTTATCCGTGGTGACTCCCCCGGCAGTTACTCTTCCTCTACTCCAGGAGGCTCACTCGGTGGGCATCCCCGCCGTCTGGTTGCAGCCAGGGACCTTTGACAATTCCGTGCTGGACTTTGCGCGGTCGCACTTTGAAGCGGTGATAGCCGGCGATGGCGGTCGCGGATCGGAGGGATGGTGTGTGCTAGTGGACGGAGAAGAGGGATTAGAGGCAGCCGGCGTAAACTGGACAAGCCAGAGACTGTAATTTCATAATTCCAGCGGTGAAAACCGCCGATGTCGAGGGTTGTTGGGAGGACGTTAATGTGGTGGCTGGGATTCGCTGGATTTCTTCACTTCTTCTGTTTTGGGGAAACTCCGCCCTTTCAAATTTCTCTCCTCTCTCACCGTCTCCATCTTTCCTCACCTTCACCCGTTGTCTACATCTCATGAATTAATGAATCAACGAATAAACTATTTTGATGATAATGCCGTCCTCGTCTTTCCTCTTCGACTCACCTGTTCCCCCACAGCTTGATCTCGTCGGTGCTCCGTCTCCTCTCTTCCAGGTTCCACCAACGCCTTCAGCCTCGTCCGCTCTATATCGCTCAATATCTGTTTCCCAGCGCAAAAGATGTCGCCCAGAGTTGGATCGTGGTCGAGTGAATGTGTTCCAGGCGCCGCCCCATCGCCCGCCAGCGCCAGTGAATGACTTCTTCGCCGATCTCGACGAGTCCTATGATCACGAGGACCATGATTTTCACCGTCCCAGTCGCTATCGCGACTACCCACAAACCCCTCTTGACACAAGCCTTACAGACACCGGCAAGGAACCTGATGAGTTTCGTCGCAAACGGTGTCGTCTTGAGGACCCTTCCCTAGTCATTGCTGCATCACCCTCTGGTATAGACGAAAAAGCCGTGGCACCTGAGCAAATGCCGGCCGAAGCTAGGCCGGTACGCTGGAGCCGCGCTGTCTTGAATGTGGTGGGAAAAGTCTGGGATTTTTGTTGGTCTGGGCCTTTTCGCGGATTCTATGCTGGTGGTGGTCGAGGGTATCCTCTTGACCCTCCACACTCTCCTCCTGGAGAAACTCCACAAAACTACACACCCACATCCTATGCTCCCCGACCTTCACCTTCATCGACACTTCCTCCAGCCACCGAGAAAGGCATAGTCTCTGTACCGGGCGAGTATCCGCTCGACACCGGAGAGGACGCACTCCACGGGAACTGGGTCATGGTTTCCCCCAGCGAAGTTGCCGGGAGTTATAACAGCCCTTCTACTCGGCCCCGTTCGCGAAAGTGCCATGTGCCTCGCAATCGTGTGGTCCATCGCCGGACGCCATCTAAACGATCACTTGTACCGCATCCTACCTCGACTTTTTCGGCTCCAGCAAAGCCGCACGAGAGCCCAGTCTCGGTGGAAACCCAGCGTTACCTTGCAAAACAACGGCGAATGGAGCGCGAAGAGGACGCTAGCTTGCGACGCTTAAACCGTCAGTTACAAGCCATGATCCAGGAAGGGAAGCAGGCGCTTGGGACGCGCGTGGAGATCGACGACATGGACACGGAAGATTGAAAATCATTGCTATCCTCTTATACCCGACACTCTCTCTTGCGCAAGCTTTGTATTCTTCTTCTTTCGTTTTACTGTACTTCTTATTTGAAGCCCTTGATGACCAATGACGAGACATGAACATGACAGCCAACAATGCTTTATTTTTACTCTATATGATAATCCCAGTGATAGCTAGCGATAGCAATGACTTCGCACGAGAATGAATCCAAACAATCAATATCAACATGAACATGAACATGAACCAAGCCACTCCATCTCATCCCACTCTATCCTGCCAATAGTTCTTAGTACCTCACCTCCTTCTCAACCCATCAATTTACCCACTGGCTCCCCTCCCACTTTAAGGCCCTGGACAATAGGTTTAATCAAGCCACCACCCGCTGCTGCTCCCAATAGTGTCGAACCCTGAAGACGTTTGTCCTGGATTCTAAGTTAGTCAAGCCACGCGGTTCCCATCTGCGTTTCACTGAACGGAGGAAGAGGCGAGATTTGAAGATAGGGAAAAACGAACCACTTGTACTGGGGCCGCCATCCCGACGGACACAAGCAGAGGGATAATGATGGCAGTGAGAGAGAGCTTCATTGTTGCGGTTCGTTTGTAGTGTGGATCTGTTTGGCTTGGGTAGCGTTGGGCTCGGTTTCTTTTTTTGACGAGAGTAGTAAGTAGTAGTCTGCAAATAGAGATAAACGTGGTACTTGGGTGATTTATACTATCCCTTGAGTAAAACGTGAGAGAGATTTTTGTTTTATGCAGGGGTGGGTGGGACGCCCCTTGTGCTTCATTCTCGCGCACCGCGTCCCGCATTCCTCATCCCGTGGCTTCGGGACCAAGGTCTGCTAAATCACTGGGGTTTGGCGCATGTTTGCAAACGGGAGAGGCGATTGCTTAAGCTTTGTGGTGGCGTACTATGCTGCGGTATTTCGGTGTTTGGCATGCGCTGATGCGGCTGCTTAGAGGTAGATTGTAGTATGGGTTGTATACACCAACCAAAAGTCTAATCCAACACCACGGAGATTACTATGCTAGGGGCTTCACCTTCGTATAACTCTCAAAACTTCGATTCCCATCCACGTACGGAGATAATCAAAACAAAATTACTGATTATCAAACGGCAACCCAGCCCCCTTTCTGATCGCCCCATACACACCTGCAATGTCCCCCTTCTCCCCCTTCTCCTCCTTCACAACCTTCAAATAATCATCTGTCACCTTCACACTGGGCAACGTCATCCCCGAAGCCCCCGCCAGATTCGCCGCATGCCTCAAATCCTTTCTCGCCAAATCAACCGCAAAAAGCGGCTCGTCGCGCTTAAAGTAGTCCCCGGTCGTCATGCGCTCTGCATACTTCGCAAACGGGCCGGGGAACATCGTAGACACCCACTGCTTGTAAGCATCGGTGCCCAGTCCTGATTTTTCAGCCGCTACCATGCCCTCAGCGAGTGTCTCGACCGTGTTGAGGATGAATGTGTTGCCGAGGACTTTCATTAGAGAGGCCCGGCCTACGTCGTTGACGCTCTCGGGCCCGAGATCCAATACAGCCTTTGAGGTTACGTTTACAAGGAATGGCTGGATGCGGTTGATAGCGTCTGGAGAGCCGGCAGGTACGACGACCATGTGGCCTGCGTCTGCGGCATTGGGTGCACCGAAGACAGGGCAGGCGATGAAGATTGCGCCGTGGGAGGCGAGGGTGGCGTGTGTGCGTCTAGATGTATCTGGGTGAACGGTGGAGCAGTCGACGATGATTTTGTCTTTGATAGTAAGACTGTCATCTGAGGTGATGGTGTTGATGATCTGGTCGAGAGCTGCGTCGTCGCCAACGCAGATGAAGGTGATGGAGGCGTCCTTGACGGCTGCGGGGAGCGATGACGCAGCGATGGCAGATTGTGGTTTCTCGGAGGTGAGAGACGCTGCGAAGGCCTCGGCCTTGGAAGTTGTCCTGTTGTACAGGATCAGAGGGGATTGCTGGGGGCCTTTCAGGGCGATGTTTCGGCTCATTCCCTGGGGTTTCTTAGCAACTCCGAGTGTACGCATGGAGGGGCAGTTGACGAACGTACCCGGCCGATGTTACCAAGGCCAATCCAGGCTACTGTTTCCGAGGCCATGCTTGAGAGTTGTTCTTGCAGCTGTCAAAATCTAGTATACTAATGGTGATGATGAATACTTACTGGTCAAATTGATGAGAAGTCGCAAGATAGTTTGTTATTATTATGTAGCGGTTTAGAGATTAACCGGAGTTGCTTACGAACAAGGAACCCAACTTGAGTCATGGTTGATCATCTCTCTTCTCCACCATGGCCCAGAAGCTGAGAAGCTTGTTTTTGAGTCAATTACCTGTCTGACATCCAGCTTCACCATGTATTTAAATTCCTAGTTTTGAGCTCGTTTTCGAAACTAAGATAATGGCAGGTTGGGTGCGGTCGTGAAGGCCGCCGATATCGTCCGAAGCTGTATACCGAGGGGTTTTTACAGTTAAAATAAAGACAAATGATTCAATCAGCCGTCGTTGTGATGAAATTAGGACTGCGGTGGTATCTGGAAGCAGTAAATTAAAAACACAAATAAACCAGCTTAAGCTTGCATCAATTCAATGAGCTTCTCGCACGCCACGACTCGTCCTTCCACAGGCCCGAGTTTCGATGCAATCACCTTCGCTTTCTCTTGCATTGTGGACGACTCCTCACTGTGCACGACACGGAGTAATGCATCACATAGTTCGGGTGCATTGATCGCAGGCGCAGTCTTTTTGCTTCCCCATACCCCCACACCCAAGTACTCAACGCGCGCTGCGTATTCGTATGTGTCGTACCAAACGGGAATCACGATCTGTGGTACACCAGCCCTAAGTAGATATCAGCGAGCGCTCTAACCTAATTCAATCCAAACCCGACTTACCGAATAGCTTCGTTGTATGAGTTGGCCCCTCCATGGTGAACCATACAGCACACATGTCCGCTTTGGAGAATACAAATCGGCTCGACAGGCAACCATTCCTCTATACGAACACGCCCAGCAGTCACTTCAGCGAATATACTTTTCAGAGCCATAGGCACCCAATCTGCATCCCCACTATCACGGTCAACTTTCAGCTTCCAAAGCACCTGAACGCCCGGCCCAGCATCCAGCAGCCTGCGAACTCCGTGCGCGAAATTCCTCGCCTGCTCGCTATTGAAGCACACATTGGATCCGAGATTCACCAGCACCGTGGGCCTCTGGGCCAACCATTTAGCCAGTCCCGGGCTCTCTTCACTAATGGGACGATGGGGGCGCAGGATTGGACCGCAACGTGTAATGTAACTTGCAGCAAAGCACGGGAAATCGATTTCCGCGTGGGAAGCCAACAACACTGGAACGGGGTTTTCTTCACTTGCTGCCATGATTGGGTACGGTCCCTCAATGCCTTCGGCATGACGACGGTCATTGATTGCCTTGATAGCGGGTGATCTCACCATTTTGATTGCCGCGTTGATAGCGAGAAGGGCATTCGGTAAGATGTATTTCCAGGGGACGGGGAATGGGTATCCAGAACTGAGACTATTGACGAGTGTTAGCATGAGGGATATGATGTGCAAATATGGACACAGGAGTCAACTCGGTATCAAACGGCACTTACGTTGGGTATTTCCAAAGATTGCCTAGCATGGGCTGTATAACATGGTCCTTGGCAGTATTTGGACTCAACACCGCGTACTTGCAACCGAGTTGGCGACATGCATCGATGGCCTGGGCGAGAAGCGGTTCCACAACTACGATCGATGGTTGTACTTGCTTGATGATCTCAGCACATCTCTGGTAAACTGCGATGTATTCATCACCAGTCCAAGGCGCCATAAACTCAAACAGTTTCGTATACGAATCAAGAGCGCCAAGGAACCCGGTCTGGTGGGCGGCAAAAGAGTCGCTGAGCGGCATTGTTGTCGTTGCAGCGTCGACCATGCACCGGCCTGGGAGTGAATGGAAGATTGCTGCCGTGGTGGATGTGGACTGTGTTAGAACAGCAGCCTGGATATTCAGCTGGGAGACGGCATTTTCTAGTTGCGGGAATGAGGCGATATGGACTGTGTATGACTGTCGGATGAGGAACTCATGGGCAACAGTTAGAACGGCCGTGGCCTGTCCCAGCTCTTGGTTGGTCAAGAACAACACTGCTTTGGTCGCCATTGCAAATGTTCAGGTTGGAGGGGGAAGAAAGAGGGGTGGGGGAAGGTGGGATGTTTTATAGGAACATTAGTGGGAGTGAATGTCAGTTGTGTTATGCATTTGCAGGGTACTATTGGATAGTACGTAGTGAATTGTTCCAATGTTAGGGCTGATTTAAAAGCAGCTGAAAGGCACAAGGCAAATCATTCACTTCAGAGCCTCAAAGGTCAGTCACACAATCTTTGATCGGTTTAAACAGATGATACATATGATACATAGGATATTTTTGATGTTTATTTTTGTTTGAGAACCTTCATACACCCTGTGTTAGCATGGTGGAGTCTCATGGGTACACAAATGACAAGGCCTTCCCAGTATGTACGATTCTGGTGTTTGGATGAGGTGTATTCAAGGCACCTACAGTGTCCCACGAGGTTTGTCCCTTGCTTAGATGGCTAGTTGCCGATTAACATTGTATCTAGCAGCGTAAAATAACCCAGTTTGCTATTGGAAAAGCCCAGGAGTACTGCGGCCCGCGCTGACGAACAACACCTATATAAAAATGTAATAGGAAAGATGTCTGAACACAGACAGGTAACAGCCAGAGATCAAATATTCCAATATTTATCAAAAACCAAACCTCTTACTGTCTAACAGTCTTTGTCGCCGGGTTTGACACTGACTCTATCCAACAAAATCTTCGAGGTCGCCAGCGACCTCTCCATCTTTCGTACACTGGCTTAGAACAGCGTCAGCCCCGTCTGCAAGAAGCCACGGGTTTGAGATTCTCTGACGCTCAACACATTAGATAGATTGCTTGAGTTAGGCACGTACACCGGAATCCGGCTTGATGTCCCAGAAGATGGGATGGTCGCCAAGAATCTCTTCGAGGGTAGGAGCCGTGGGAACTATATATCATTCTTACTGTTTGTTCAGCCACGTGGGTATAACAGACACGTACACCCAAGGCCACAGGAACAAAATGGGCCACCAAGGCAATGACGATAAGTCGGGACATTGTCAATACAAGTGCGATTGAGAGTTCAAACAATCGGTTATAGCTTGAGAGGGAATCTCCACGGTTTAGAGGTGAAAGTGAATCTTCAAAAGATGACAACGGCCTATTTATGATAGTGTGAGAGCCGGCTCAATAACATATCCTCTCTAAGTATCTGGACAGCGAACAATGTATGTATGAAGAAAATCGAGATAGAAAATCATCATGTCTCTTAACTAGATGGTTGGCCGACAAACATTAACGAAACAGGAGGGTAGCTCTGTTGTTCTCGAACCGACTGTTCCACAGTCAAGAGAAGCCGCGTAGTGCGAATATGAAGTTCTACAACTCAAGTTAGACTTAGCTTGTGGACTCGGAAGTTGGAGAATTTACCATCGATGCATATCTCATAGCTGGAAAACGATTCTTCATCGCGGTGGACAAGTACGGGAAAATTTGAATCTAGTTTGGTATCTTCTCGAACCCGAAATTTCAGGCCGACGTTCTTGCTTTGGTCAACCCACAGAATGTTAGAGCCTTGGCTTGTCGAGACGCCACCGCGATGTCGAGGATTTTGTGGAGGATTTGCTTGGGTCTTGAGCCAATTTCGGAACAGTCTCACCACACCATCCTCAACATTCACGGCACTTAGGAGGGCAGTCGTTCCTGGGAAAACCTTCACCACGTTCACCACAACGCATAGTTGGGAAAAGTCTTCAAATCCTTCTATGGTAACAGGTCGCCGTACAGTGAGTGGATCGTTAAGGGCGTCCTCGGTATCTTGAATAATCAGCATATTGAATCTCGCGGCATCTGCGACGACAGAGGTACCATACCCATGTGCTCGGTCGGTGCCACATCAGCTGAGCCCTCCTCTTCTGATTCTACAGGTCTAAATATCGAGTATACCGAACCCAATCTCCCAAGTTGCTTTGCCGTGTCGATGTTCTCGTAGAGCGAACCCTCTCCCTCATACTTGTCACTTAAGCCGGGCGTGCCGACGTATTTGCAGAAGACGTGGGGTTCAGTCAGTTTAGACGTCGGGTGAAAGCACTCTAGGATCAGCTTATACTCTGTTAACGACGCCGAAAGTAGGAGTCGGTAGTGTAGAAGACGTAAGACGAGGGCATGGAAGCGTTGAGAGACAGTCGCTAGATGGAGGAGCTCGCGGGTGGTAAAGGGCGTGAGAATTTGCACGAATACCTAGTCACATCAATCAGCGTATTCTCCATGGCTAGGTAGGTAGATGGTGGATCGCACCTCATTCGGCAGGGAATATAGATGTAGGTCTGCCGTCGAATTGAGAGCCATTGCAAAGACTTGGTCATTGCCTGGGGTGCGGGGTAGTGTGGGAAAGTCACCTATCACCTAGGCCTGAGGCGATGTGAACCATGTCCTTGAGCCTTAATACCACATGTAGCAAAAGTAAAGGGCCTTCGTAATCATCTGGAGACCTGCGACTGCTTATCCAGTGAGCGGTAAAGTATATGGACTTATGCAGAGTACTCCGCACTTTAGCTCACAAGCCGCCTTACGTCATTTATTGCCCTGGAAATCAGGCAAGTATCGGCCCGAGTCGGCGAACGCCGAAGAGATTTGATCTTTTCGGCTCCCCGTTCCTGGCTCCATACAAAAATGAAGGGGCAAAAAGGCTGATGCTCCGGTGCGCATATGGTATACTACTTAGTAGTCCAGATTCCCTAAAACGATGTTTGCTAAATGTGCGGATTGTAATTCGTCGAATACAATCCACTGTATCTGATAAATTCACCACAGCAAACTTGAAACATAGCAATCTTTGTAGCCCTCGCAGTCAATTAACCCGAAGGAAATTACCCGGTCCAAGCAATGGCAGCGGCTCCAGAGTGGTATTCGGACAGGAAACGCCCCTCCACGCCCGGAAGATTTTCCCCTTCGGTTCCCCGCGGCCTTCCCCTCCACATGGCCTTTCAACAGCTCGCTTCTAATAAATCTTTTTCTCCCCCTAATTCTACTTGATTTTATTTTCAAGCTCTCGATCGGTCATTATACAAATTCGCAATGGTTGAAAGTGTTCTTGACGACATCTCCCACCGGAGATACAACCCCCTCACTGGAGCATACGTGCTTGTCTCTCCCCACCGCACCAAGCGGCCCTGGCAGTAAGTCGCGTCTTGATGTCGAACATATATCCATGCAGTGCTTTCTTTTTGGAGACTGTGCGATGTATGCCAATATCGCATAAAATGTTAATCATGCGAACAGAGGCGCCCAGGAAACTCCCTCAAAGACAACGCTCCCTGACTACGACGCTACCTGCTACCTATGCCCAGGTAACAAGCGCGCACAAGGAGATCATAATCCCAAGTACGACAAGACTTTTGTCTTCGTAAACGATTACAGCGCTGTCAAAGAAGAGCAGGCGGCTTACCAGCCAGAATCCGGCGACGGTAAGATCATCCTACACTAGGACACTTCAAAGACGGCAACTTTTCTAACTATTACCCCAGATGCTGAATCATTCTTCCTGCGCGCCGACCCCGTCACTGGGAAATGCTACGTACTCACCTTCTCCGCCGCCCACAATCTGACCCTAGCCGATCTCACCCCCGCCGAGATTGTCCCTGTCATAAGCGCCTGGACAGACATTTACATCGCACACCTGTCGCCCGACTCCCCGCTCGCAGCGGCCGCCTCCAACATCACCATCTCCCCCGACTCCCCTGCCGCAAGCCTCACCAAGCCCAAGGAGCAGTACCGCTACATGCAGATCTTCGAAAACAAGGGCGCGGCCATGGGCTGCTCAAACCCGCACCCGCACGGCCAGATCTGGACGACCAGTTCTCTCCCCGACGAACCAGCCGCCGAATTGCAGCAGCTACAAAAGTACCGCCGCGAGCATGGTGGAAGACACATGCTGGCCGACTATGCCGCACTCGAGAGTAAGAAACAGGAGCGCGTGGTCTTTGAAAACGATGCGTTCCTCGTCGTCTGCCCCTGGTGGGCTGTGTGGCCATTCGAGACCATGATCGTTAGCAAAACGCACAAGCGTGCCCTGGTTGACCTCAATGAGAACGAGAGAGCACAGCTCGCTGAGGCGATTGCCGAGGTGACCAGGCGGTACGATAATCTATTTGAAACGCATTTCCCTTACAGCATGGGCATTCACCAGGCGCCGCTGGAGGGGACGGAGGAGGAGATTGAGGCGTCATATCTGCATTTGCATTTCTATCCGCCTTTGTTGCGGAGTGCGACAGTAAGGAAGTTCCTTGTTGGGTAAGTCATTCCTTTCTCTGCTCTTTTTCTCATTTTTCGCCTGTCGTGGCTGGTTTCTAACAGGTCGGGATAGGTTTGAGTTGATGGCTGAGCCTCAGCGTGATATCACCCCGGAACAGGCTGCCGCAAGGTTACGGGGTTGTGGGGGCGAGTTGTATCGGAAGAAATTGGATCTCTGAACCGTCAGATTGGTTTCACCTAATGTAGTAGTAGTATGATGTGTGATAGATGAGAATAAAAAATGTGGATGAGCACATTCATCATTCAGTAGGATCTACACACGATACAAACCTATACACCGCATGACGCTATAAAGCTATGAAGTTGTGGAGCTAGAGATGCACGCGGGAGAAGCAAAGGGAAAAAAGGTGGAATTCGTCAAGAGACCCGATCAGTCATCCGGAGTCACATAATATTTCTTTTCGATTTCTAAATATGAAACCCTATTTCATTTTCCATTGCCCAATATCATATGCTAACCCGCCGGAATAGCAGTGCGTGCAATGCAGGAACCCAGAGCCGAACAAGGAAATCGCAAAATTAGAAGACAAGAGCAGCACCCTTGGTCTTCTTGTCACCACTGTAGAGAAAGTATTAGGTTAGCAACCATATAGGTATTTTGATGGTTCTCAAGGGGATAGCGTACCCAAGCTCGAAGTGCTTGCAGCGCTTCAGAGCGAGCTGCTTCTTGGTCTTGCACTGAGTGCACTCGAGACGAAGGACGACCTTCTTGGTGGTCTTGGCCTTCTTGTGGAAGACGGGCTTGGTCTGACCACCGTAACCGCTCTGCTTTCGGTCGTAACGGCGCTTACCCTGGGCGAACAGAGAGGCCTGGATTGTTGGAGACGTATCAGTATTCGTTCTGTATATTTTTGATGTCGGTGGGAGTCGGGAGGATTCACCTTTCCAGCCTTGTACTGGGTGACCTTGTGCTGGGTGTGCTTGTGGCACTCCTTGCCCTTGCAGTACGTCTTGCGGGTCTTGGGGATGTTGACCTAATGGCACGAAAGAACTTCGTCAGCTTCTGGTGTGGATTTTATTTGATCGAACAGTAGTTGGGCCACGCCTTGTCATATCCCTGGTCATCGAAGAAAGATTGATTCGAAGTGTAAGCGAAATCGCGGGCCGGATTCAATATTGTCGAGGCGCGGTCGGGAATTATTGAATATAGACAGGTCTTCGATCGCACACTGTCATATTGTAGATGTCTCAGGACTTGCTCATCATAAGAGTCGTCCCACAATCTGTCCGCCACTCTCGCACGCCAAAGTCTGCATTTTGCATCGACCATTTCCATATCACATTATACATTTGGCGTTATAACCGTCTTCAGAGTTCTCCGTCATCGTCTCATGGTTGTCTTATGCCGTCGTAACCGGTGCATCGAATAGTCCGCGAACACTCATTTTTTTCAAATCGAATTTCTCCAAATCCCAGGGACCGACAGCGCACACTCAGATAAAGGATTCTCGTCTCTTACCATTTTGACTGATTTCGCCGGCTCGCGGGTTTGCTGGTCGTTAGTTGTCTCTTGTCGGGGAGATCAGTTCGGGTCAGGCGTGGTTGTGGGATTTCGTTTCGCTTAGACCGGCCCTACCCAGCGTGTGGGTGATCTAACCATTTTTGGCTATGCCAAGCCATCTCTCCATTTTGGTGCTTGTATTCTTCGCCTGAGGCATTCGACATGTTCCAACACTCATCTCTTCAGTCGTACTACGTAGTAGTATTATTCATCTATTCTCGCCGAACTTTGGTGAGACTAGATTCGGATCATCAATATCTTTACCAAATCATTCAAGCTCCCTCCCAATAAGCACTTTCTCGCCGCCCCCATACCACGACGTTCCTTTATTAAACTCCAGCCCTTGCTCCTGCCCAACAACCCACTCTCCCTTCACCGGCATATCTTGAGCTTCATTGCCTCCCGGCCAATATTTCTCCCTCAACATCACATTAACCTTCTCTATCCTCTCGACCAATGCAGCCACCCTATCCTTATTTATTCTTCCGTCATCCCGCAAAAACCCATCTTGGCTGACAAACCTCGCAATCGTAACATGTGCAGAAGGCACAACATACCTCGCCGCTAAGCCAATTCCAGACTGGACGACCTGAGTCGCCAGGTCGCGGCGTAGATTGTGGTAGGTGTATGCATTATCGTGCCCTTCTTTATCAGTAGTAGTGCCGCCTGTTGCTGTAGGCTCGTCAGCGGCAGGCAAGAAACTCAGGGCCATTGCGGAGGCATCATAGCTGAGAATCGGCTTCACAAGACGTGCACGGTGGTGGGGTTCAGATGGGTAGTTGACCAGCTTTAACGCGGTCCCATCTTTCAAAAGCCGTGCAGCTAGATCGTCGATGTCTTCTTTGGTGCGTGAACTGGCGATCTCTAACGTTGTGATGTGTAGAGATTCGAGTGGTGAGAACCAGATCGCTGTTTAAGTAGGTAAGTAGCCTGCGTGGAGGCGGATGATGTCGTCTGAAGAGTTGGGAGTACAAACTGGGTGCAATATCACGGATCTCATGTTGGATCTCAGCGACTAGTTCCTTGATATGTTTTGGCGGGCGAGCGTAGAAATTGAGATTGTAGCGGTGGTCGGCAAAGACATCTCCAGTTGGCGCTTTGGACTGTTCTACCAGTTTTCTTAGAATTTCGTCAATATTCCAGCCTGAAAATCCCTCATGAAGGAGCTTCTCCCTGGATTGGGCGTTTCTGTTTGTCCGATGGGTTTCGTATCGGGCTTGGATTTTATTCTCATGTGGGGGTAAGCAGTGGTAGTAGATAACTGGGGAAGCTGGTACTCTACCGGGCTATTCTGACAGTCAAGGACTAATTCATCAAACGGATTTATTGCTGCCTCTGGGGCGGCAGAAGTCGAGATTGTCATGGTTCCGCTGATCTCTGTGCTTGGGTTTAAGAGGGACCTCAAATGTGTGTTTTTGATCCGGAGAAGCTGGCTATATATAGCAACGGGAAACGCGGACTTCCCCAGCCTCTGCAATCTGCAAGTATATAACTCCCCGCAACAACTTCATACAAGACCTCAAAATACGGTGTAAATGACGATTTATGCCACCAACCCTCCAGAGAGACACGTGATCTATTTTTGAAATATTAACATGCTGTTACCACACCCAACCTTTGTCTGTAGGTAAATGTGTGCTTTTTCCCAAATGAGCTTGCACAACCTACCATTATTCTCATTAGATGAATTCGATCACTGAGTCGCATCAAGTCCCAGAACTGGCAGATAGCGCTTCAAAAATTCGTAAAAGTACATCCAGTGGACAATAGGCCCTGAGTCAAGGCGGCATAGTGTGCAGACCCATCATGCTTGGTAAGGACATTCAGTCTTCATGTCCGGATAGAGCTGGTTTTTGATGAAGGCTGCGACCAGAAAATCTACAAAGAGATAAGAAGACCATTCTCCCAGCATAAAGTCCTGATCAGATTCTACCTCTATGCAGTCCTCGTATTGACCTCCGCAGACTATCAGCGGCCCGCGAAGAATAACGGACAAGTATTCTGTTAGTTCGAAAAACAAGTCGATCAAACATTTACTTACAACGGCCGTGGCCGCTGGATGTATGCGTTTCTGGAATATTTCCTCTGGTAGAGGAACCCGAGAAATTTCGCGACCAACCTACAAAGGCTATGGAAGCAATACTGTCGGATATCGATGATTATCCTCGATAGGGAATCCAGATGGGTTTAGGGAATGAATCATCCATTTCCATTAGGTACCATCCACTGAGAAATCTCAAACGGCAGTTCTATTGCTGGCTTGAACTCAAGTAGTGACGACCTACAAAGGAGTCTACGGATGTTGATCTTGAGAAGGTGAGTACTAATGCAAGGAAATCCCCAGAAAATCAGATAATACTCAGATGTTGAGCATATGGAGATCTGTGAGAGGTACGGAGTAGGAATACTAAAATACTGAATGAAAATCACCTTGTAGCCTCCAGCCAGCTTGCAGCCTGCACCATGGCGCACGCCTTCTAAGCCCCACCGCAACCCCGCCGCCGCGAGCTTTCCTCTCTCTTTCTTATCCGGCCCCATCTCTATCAGCAACTTCTTCCCCTCACCGTCACCTGCGTCACCTCCGAACACTCACGCACGCCTCGTTTTACCGAAAATATCCTTGATTAGGTAGCGACAGTCTTCTCAAAATGCTGATCAAGTAAGTATCAACTGCACACTGCAGTTACATGCAGCCCGCTAACGGGAGTTTTTCAACACCCAGGGTCCGTACACTTACCGGAAAGGAGATTGAGCTCGATATCGAGGCCGACTACAAGGTACATACATACAAAAATGACTAGGATGGACTGATACTCTGTCGCTTTGCACTCCGGGTTGCTAATCTGTCCACGCTAGGTGTCTCGGATAAAGGAGCGTGTTGAGGAGAAGGAGGGTATCCCGCCCGTGCAGCAACGGTTAATTTTCGGTGGAAAGCAGATGTATGTGTGAATAAAGTGTTGCCTCGCATTTCTATTCCATTGTGCTTACCTTTTTTCCTTTCTCCGCAGGGCCGACGACAAAACCGCCCAAGACTACAACCTCGAAGGTGGCGCGACGCTACATCTTGTCCTTGCTCTCCGAGGCGGCTGCAACGCTCTGTAGACGTCCTGTTTTTTGCCCGTTATTCGATTGACTTACCTCCCTGATGCGCATGTGAAACATCCTTGCCCTCTGCCGCGATGAAAAGTTGGAACATTGGAGGCAGGTTGCGTAATAGAAACGAGGGGTTGAGGGGTTGCAAGAGCGCTTAATATACCCAGTTTGAAGATGAGCGTGGTTATCCTGATATCGATGTTCTGATACTGGGAGAGCGGGACTAGGTTGCTTGGGTTCTTAGCATGTAGCAAGATGGCCCCATGTGGGCGCACTCACCTCATGTGTCATATGAATTTAGTGATGATAAACTATGTCTCTCATCTCTCGTCATTCACAAGTCAGGATGCGCGGATACGTATGTTCGAAAAGAGCGTAGACGATGTGTCGGACTGACTGTGATGAACTCATAAACAGGCGTAGAAGATGTGGAATTGGAAGTGAGAATCGCAACCGCCGCATCACTAAAAGACGCCATATCAAACCGAGCCATCAGAAAAAGTAAAAGTATAAAAAAAAAGACACCAAGACTATGTATAATTCCAGACTCCGCAAGCTGGTGACCAAGCCCAAAAGCAGCCGAAATACAAAGTTTATAATCAAAGCCGTGTATAACAAACCAACGCCAATTGCCAATGATGAGTAAAAAGACGCCTTATAAATGCAGTAAAGAAGAGAGGATAGGAGATAGGTACTTAGTTCATCTTCTTCTTCTTCGGTTGTATAAAAAGGTTAGGAGCAGGCCTCTTTCGAACTGGTGCACGGGCTGGTGACATTTTCGGCTCGTCAGAATCAGTATTTGTACCAGATTTGGGCTGTTTATGGCCTTCAACGTTTGTACTGGAGGGCATTCGGGGCTGGGGTTTCGACGAAGTAGGCTGAGAGCCGGACAAATGTCTGGCTGATGTAGATCTTCCCGGGGATGACGCTTGCAGTGGAGAGCGAGACTGGGAAGAGGTTGAGGCTCGACCCGTGGTTATTGCACGTAGTCTGGACTCTCTCTCTTGCAAGGAAGTGCTCAGTGCAGGGCTGCTTTGGCTCTGCGTACTTGAAGTATCCTGCAGGCCCGAGCGCCCGGGTGCACGTAGCGTTGGTTTCCGGGCAACGGTTGGCTCAGCAGGTCGGCGATGCTCCTCTATCAAAGAACGCGGAGCCTGCCTTACCTGGGTTGCCCTGTTGCTAAGCTGCTTAGTAGGGACAGCCAATGCGCTGTTCCTCTTTGTTGCAGCAAAGATGTTATTTTTCTTCGGTGTCTGCGAACGAGGGACTGATGGTCGTTCAAAGGACCAAACAGGAGACCCCATAGGATCAGAAGAGGCACCTCCCCCGGCTTTGGACGAGAAAACAGGAGCTATACCGCCCATTTTTCGGTCATAAGAGGCATACCGCTGCTTTGCTGTTGGCCGATCTCGTGGAAGGCGAACAGTTCGTCGGTCGGGGACAAATTGGGTGCTATGTTTGGCCCGCTCTGAACTTATGCCATCGAGAGCCATCTTGAGCTTTTCCGCATCCTCATCAACAGCCCTTTGGATTTCCTCTCGTAGCTCGCAGTACACGTCGTACCAGCAGTCCGGCTGGTCTGGTAACTGGTACTCGTCCCATTTGGGTATATCTCGCTTTATAAATTCCATCCATAATTCAACATCATCTCTCATGATGTGTGGAGATTGCAATTCGAGGGACCTCTGACCTAGCGGTTAGCGATAACCGGGCGTTAAGATGGATTGTAGTCGCCAACTGACCAGTTTCTCCGGGCTCTCGATCTTCAAAAGGAAAGGGCGGGCAAGGGTGTAGGGAACATTGCCGATATCGTTGAGATCTAAAAAAGAAAGCGAATTCAGCGTGAGTACAAACCGGATGAAATCTGGGCCGTGGCTACTTACATTTCACGTTCCGAATCGCAGTCGCTGTGCAGAGCTGGCGTAAGGTTGGGGCTGGCATAGTGGAGAACCTGAAGGACAAACCTGAAGGACAACCAAAATGAAACCAAAAAGGGAGCATGGACAGGTTATAACATATCATAATAGCTGGAGGACATGTAATAATCGCCGCCGCGGACTTCACAATTAAAGGTAAGACGGTCAGGATGAATATCCAACGTCTAACTCCTCAGTTTATATAAGACCGACGGCGGTGACGATCCAACCCGATGTGGATGACATCACATGATTTTGTTTTGATAGAAGAAGGATAGAAGAAGCGGGTTTCCATTGTATTTCACTGAAGGTATTCCTTAATTAAAACGCATTGAAATTTAATATCCATATCAATATTATTGAATCTTGTTAAGTCGATTATTTCTGACTATGCCTTGATCATTCTGACCCAACTTAGACTTGGTCTGGGAACAGCACCAGGCTCCATGCGCCAGCTTTTCGCAATAGAATGGCTAATCCTGAGATTCATTGCGCATGTACTGCATGGACAGTTTGAATGGGCCTTTAACTTGAGAACCCAGCGTAGGAAGTCGCAGAAATGACTGTTATTGCCCCAGAACCCATCGACGAGGATTGACATTGAATGCGGTTTACCCTAAGAATCAGACCTTATGAATCCGATGCTAAGCTTTCATTTACTAGGGCAACGTCTGCTGGGTGTCGGCGCTTTCCAAAATTGACCTGAAGTAACATTGGAGGGCAACAGCGACACCTTTCTCCAACCGAAGAGATTCGTTCGAAAAGCTTGCTTGTCCACCCCGCGTTCCGAATGCATGGAGTCAAGGTAATGAACTCCCGAGCAGTTGAGGTTTGTGCGGCCTAATGGGCCATCCCCAGAAATTTGGAAGATGATGCTGTAGGGTTATCTCGGGTTCAAACGTTCAAAAGTGGTTTGACCCTCGAACCATGGCAGATGAGGCTGGAGAAACTCGTCCAGTGGAAACTGTACTTTCCAGTTCCTGCTACGCAAGGGAGGATGATTTCCTGATCAACAACGTGCTATTAGGAGTACTCCATTCAATATGATAATGACAAAGGAAAATCTAATCTAGACAGAAAGCAAAAGTTTCGCAAGAAGATTGGGGGAATCACAAATTATCAAAAGAATCGAACTGCCGGAGAGGGTGCCGTCGCTTAATTCAACTTGTTGGCAGTGGGGTTTGGTTTTCCTTCCTGAGCGTCACCCGGCATCTGAGCAAACCATTGAGGGGGTTTGATTCCAGTTTGGTCGTGGATCGTGCTGAGCAAAGGAGGAAGACCCTGCATGATATTGCGAATGGGGCCCAATGAATCCCCAGAACCGCTCGCACCATCTGTTCGTACAGAGTTTTAGAAGGCATCCAGGTGCAGAAAAAGAGGACTAAGACTTACCACCGCCAGTGTTCCATGTGGTGATCTTGGGCTGTAAGCCTCGAACAGCGTTACCATTCGCTATAGCCAGTTTCTCGTACATGCCGGTCTCGATCATCTTCCATTGAAGGAAGGCTTGAGGACCACCAAGGACATCGATAAGGGCGCCGTAAGCCTTGGCCATTTCTAGAACTCCTTCAGCTTCACGCTTCTTCGCATTGAAGGCGGCATCCGCATCTTTGCTGGTACGGTAAACTGTATCTAATTAGCACTGGCCCACCATTCGGCATGATGGAATCGTCCGCAACGTACATTTCGCATCCGCTTCCATCTTCTCCTCATACAACTTCGCCTCTGCAGCCTTGGTGCTGGAATAATACTGGGCGTCCGCCGCTTCCTGTGCAGACTCTCGTTCCACCTTACTCTTTGTGACTTGTTTAGCCCTGAGACGTTCGAGCTCTGTCTCGGCCCGCTTGGTCTCAACCTGTTTCAGCAACTCCGCATCCCTCGCTTCCGTCTGACGCTGAGCGGTGATCTTGCCGAGTTGGACCTGGGAATCAAGTTCCGTCTGGCGGTTCATGAGCTCCGAGTCGGCCTTTGCCTTTTCGGCCTTTCGCTTTGTCTCTAGAACGGCAGTGTCCGCATCGATCTTGGAGATTTCTTGCTTTGTCCGTCCGTGTTTTTCGGCCTCACCGATCTCACCTCTCATTCTCGCCTCCGCGACATCGATTTTGGCTTGGTTTAGAGCTCCTTCATGAGCCTTTCGACTCAAGAACGCGAAGTACTCGCTTCCCTTTGTGTCTTGAAGCTCCTTGACGTTGGCGTTGTAACTAGTTTATGGTTAGCGCGGTGAAAACTGGAAGTGCGATGCGGAAGTGAGTACATTTTCAGACCGAATTGAGCCAATTCATTTTGGACATTGGCAATAACTTGAGATTGTCAGCAAGGAAATGGAATTATGAAATGGGAGACGTAGTCCTACATACCTTTCGACTTGAATACCTGACGCTCCTTGAAGATCTCTTCCATGGTCATGCTGGAAACAATCACGCGAGTTTCACCCTCAATGATACCCTTCACGATATCCTGGACATGGTTTCTGGTTGCGGGCGTATTCAGATCAGCATCAGCTGCCGTCTTGTTTTGTTGACGCTCGGCAGTCCCAGAGAGTAGAAGGGCGTATTTCTTGAGGGATATCAACTGGTCGTCTGGGCCGATGGTGAAGACTGCAGGAAGCGAGAACTGTAGCTTTTCGATGGTCATAGCCTGGAGGCTGAGGGAGAAGTCGAACGGCATAACGGAGATTCTTGCGCACTGCAGTGGTAGATGGGTCAGCATCGACAGTTGGATAGACGGCTGCTAATAGTATGCCATTTTTTCATCGTGATAGGAACGTACTCGCTGCCATGGCATCACCCAGGCCTTTTTGCAGATCTCGATATCTGGAATCCCGGCTCCAGTGAGCACCAGGTACTCGCTCGGTTCAGCGATAGCGTATCTGTAGCATATCTACATGAGTAAAGATGTCCGGTAGTAGTGATACTGATGCATACCTCATCTTGGCGTTTGATAGTATGACCCGGCTTCAAAGTCAGTAGAAGTATAAGTAGTGAGTACGAGAGATGAATAAAAACGAGAAGTACGAAAACTCCATGAAACAGGAGGGAGGAAATCGTCTTTTATAAGCAGCCACGGTTCTGAACTCATTCTGAATCTAAACTCTTTTACTGTTTGCCCTGCCCCCTCTGACGCCCCGGCATTGGATTTCATGATGATCCCAAGAGACAGTGTTTGACAACAAGGTTCAGACACCCAAACCGCGACATGCACAGCCGCTTTTCCCTTCCGAATAGCCGCTCAAGCCAGTAAGGCATGATGGGTGGGCAGCCCATGTAGGGAGTTAAAGGAATCTTTCAGCGATTGTTACTGGTTGGTTGCTTTCGAGCCCCGTGTCCTGCGCCCCGAGCCCGACTAGTCAGGAGGAGCAGTTGTACCTATGCACGGGGCCCGGGGCGCTGAGCCTCATCATGACAAAGTCTCGACGAATGATTACGATGAGGCTGCCTTGAAAGCCGTTATTGGATGGCAAGGCTGAAAAGGCCCGCTTTGCTAGGTAAGCTCGTTGGTCTGCCTTACAACTCGTTTGTGAAGCTCGAGTGCCGTGTTACCCCTGGCGCAGCCCAGCAGGACAACTGTACGTCCACATCGTATGTGCACTGCATTCTGGGGCTGCTGGCGCCCGGCGGACCCACCATGATGACTTTTTGGCAAGATTCACAGTCACAGAAAGATAGTTCTGTGAGGACAACCTGTTCCGACTTCCGAAGAGTTCATCAGGTTGAAGGTTAATTTGAAGGTAGTTAAGGTGGCCTTTGTAGGCTCCCAAGGTTGAATCCTCAGATGATCCCGTCCAATCAGAGGGTTGGAGGAGAGAGCTCGCACCTCCGGTCCTATCTAGAAACAAACAGTGCAAACTTTCCGTTTCGGGCTCATCAGCATCATCGCCCGGGGCGTGGAGGGGCGGAGTGAGGATGGCATTGCTACATCATCGACTGTCGCTAGGCTGGCGATATCGAGAAATAAGGCACAATTGACACAGTAGGTAAGTGGCCAATCTAACACCCCTCGGAATTTTGAGTCCCATACTGTACATTTGCAGCCTGCATTTTTGAACCAAGCAATCCGATACCCCTCCTGCTCGCGGGCTGTATCTATGACTACAAACCATGCCATGCTGTGTTTCTCTGCATGCGACTCCGGAATAACCGAACTGATCAAACTGTTTCCAGAGAACTACCGTCATAATGGCCCCACGCTCACAGCTTGAAATTACCACGGCCTCGGTGCAGCGCCTGGTTAAGGAAGAGGCGTCGTACCGCCGTGAGCTGGAGCAGCAGAAAGAGAGAATCCAAAAGTTGGAAGCGCAGGACCCGAGCGCGGACGAGAATCGAGAGTACATGCTGAATCAGGAGGTATGCAGCTATCCTAATAGCCGGGGGCTGGAAACCACAGGTTACTAATTGTTTAATGGCAGCGTCTTGCGCTGGCGGAGACAGAGAAAGTCTTTCCAAGCCTTAAGCAGAAGATCGAAGAAACCATTGCCAAGCTCGACAGTCTACTGGTATGTCTCTTAACTCAAACAGGCCGTCTTCGACTGACACTTTCCTTAGGTCGAGGAGGGAAAGAAAGGTGCCGAAAGCAATGTTGAACATATCAATGCCGCTAAAGAAGCCATTGCGAGTGCCAGAGTTGCTGAGCGAGAGATCGCATGAAGGTCGGAAAAGACCTTAATAAGTGTATAAGAAACGCCAATTCATAGAAAATATGATATCTAGGACAAGAAGTATGTAAATTAAGGAATGCTCTTTTCGACTTTGAACGGCAATCCCCTGACTCCTAACTCCATAATGCATGAGAAGAACGTCATATCCTCTATGTAGTGTCCATTTTGTCACCGTTACGGCCATCTGGCAATTCCTCGCCTTCCT
Source organism: Aspergillus sydowii CBS 593.65 (assembly GCF_001890705.1). Lineage (NCBI taxonomy): Eukaryota > Fungi > Ascomycota > Eurotiomycetes > Eurotiales > Aspergillaceae > Aspergillus > Aspergillus sydowii. The sequence goes on along the minus strand of NW_024467863.1, from coordinate 1,226,765 downwards.
CTAAATCATCGTGTCGTTCTCCCTCGTCAGCCGTCACTTCGCCCTCGTCTATCATATTCGCATCTTCTTCAGCAGTAGTGACCTGTCGTAGAGGGGTCGCAGCCCCCGGGGTTGGTTTGTTCTCGGGCACTGCGAGCGGCGAGCGACCCGCTTCGTCTTGACTCTGGGAGGGAGTCACGCTTTCATTGTCAGGCCTAGGTGTGTTGGAACCGCTTATCTTCCCCTTTGAGACCTCCCCGTCGTCTCCATCCTCATCTTCTTGCATGCCCTCTCGACGCTCAACTTCTTCCTTCTCGTCGCGGATCAGTCGTCGAAGTTGCATTCCCTCTTCCACAATGCGACCGAACTGTTCTCGCCTCTCTGCCCATGTCTTCGCGTAGTCCTTGCTCTCATTTTCCAATTCGGCAATCTCCGCCTGTAGCTTTTGTAAATTTGCTTGCTGATCTTCCCGTGGCTTCAAAAGGCGATTGCTGGTGATCTTTTCTGTCTGTTCATCGTAGCTTTTTCGCAGTATCAGAATCCGTTGGGCTTCATCCAGTTGGACGCGTAGTTCCGTAGTGTTCTCGCGAACGGCCTGCATCGTGGACAGAATCCGCTCTTTCTCGGCTACATATCGCTCCCGTTCCTTCTCATTGCTTGTGAGTAAGAACTGTATCCGAGCGATGCTGCCCTCAAAGGCGGCAAAATCCAAAGACGCATCTTCGCGAAACTGGCGCCATTCATCCAATCTCTTTTGCTTATCCGCCTCCGCAGCCGCGGCAGCCTCTTCGTCAGTCCCGTCGGGTGGGGGTGTGGGAGGAAGCGTCGCATTTGAAATAACGATCGATTCGGGATTCAGGAGACGCTTGGAAATTCTCTTGAACGGCTTTTCTTCGACATTCAGTAGGCGCGACTTGTGGAGCGCATCTAAATGGACGAATGTTAGCTCTGAAACAAATCTGCGCTGGGCACGAGCCGACCTTCGTCCGCCTGATCCAGGAGCCCGTAGGACGTCATGCTGAACGTGCTTATCCCCCCTGCGGTGAAGATTAAGGACAAGCGTGGGGGATTGGGCGTCTGACTTGCTCGGCCACCGAGAGCAAGCTTGGTTCTGGTTTAAAAAGAGGAGCAGTGATGGGGGAGCGGTCTGGGACTGAGAGGGTTCGGTTGAGGTCAGTTGGAGAAAGATCCGACACGCTAGGCGGAAAGTGACCCTCCCGTTCTCCTCTGCAAAAACCCCCCATTGCGGGCTGCCCTTTCGAACTATTTGCTGCAAACCTGCAACTATTTCCTGCGACTGCCATGCCTCCGTATTCTCCGTGAATACGGGCAGGTCTGTCTTAGCTTCGCTAAATTCTGTCGGCTTTTGTTGGCTCGTCTTGAGCCCCGGCTCTTCGGCTGAGTTACCTGGATCGGCCCGATACTGGGATGCTCTGCTGCATCCGTCGATGCTTCACCATTGTCCCTACGAATTTTCCAGCGTTCCGTCCCCCGAAGCTACGTGTTAACTGTGCCGAATGTACACGTGAACTATGCGAAGCCAGTCGATCTGTTTCTTGAATCAGTGACCTCGAGTGAAGCTCCACTAATGGAAAGTTTTGTTGGCATCGACTCGCCGCTGTTCGCTTTGCGCCGGTTTTCCTGATCGAAATGACGGAGATGTACTCGGGCCTGCATGTGGGCCAGCGGTTTCCCTCGCTCGAAGACTTCAAGGCACTGGTACGGAGTATTTCGGTGAGACAGCATTGGGAGCTTCGCGTGACGCGGAGCAACAAAAAAAGCGTGGTGATAGGCTGCCGGTCTTCCAACAATTGCTTCTTTCGCGTTGTCTGTCGCGCAAATAGGAATGCGACCTATATCAGCAGTCTTCAAGACAGTCATAGCTGTCGTCGGAATGCAACTTCAACCACGAAAACCCCGGCTCGCTCGGAAGCCTCGCATGTGCGGTTCCTTCTCAGCGAGATACCCAAACTTTTCGACATGAGGAACAAAATAAAAGCGCAGGATATTGTCGATGCAGTCAAACGGTATCATGGGTATGACATCTCGACAAGACAGGCCCAGCGCGCACTTATCAGACTGCAGCAGCGGGATGCGCAACAGCAAAGCGATGCAGCAAACTCGTCCAGTGGGGAAGACCGACAAGAGAGCCAGCCACCACCTGTAGAAGGGCAAAACGAGGGTTCAGCTTATGGTGGAATCCCGGGCCAGAGATGGATGCCCGAACCGGTCCAGCCGAATCTTGTTGATAATATGCCACCGCAGCAAACCGAAGATCTACGAAACCCGACCCTTCCGGCCACAAATCTGCAGGGACCGCCAATACAGCCACATCCTCCGCAACTACAAAACCCTCAGCAAATACGACCTACTGTGCAAACACAACAACCCCAGCAACGGCAACCGTTACCTCCTACGTCCCCTCTACAAGCAGCACCAGTTCCACAACATGAGCACACTTCTGTTAATCATCCACTACATCCTCCACCTACATCTCATCAACCCTCTTATCCTCTGCAGGCCCCTAGCCAGCCAGCACCACGACATACAGGTTTAGCTAAATCTCCCACCCAACCTCAACAAGCTGGCCACCCTTCTGCACCTCAACTCGTCCTCACAAATTTCAAGATCGAATTCTCCTGTACATCGTGCGGCGCTCTCAACCAAAGTTTCTTCCCAAACCAAGGCAACGTTACTGGCGGACACTATATGGGGCCTCGTCCTGTGCCCGAGCAGGCCAATATCCCTCCTGGGCCAGGGGCCCCAGCGCCAACTGCCACCGCCCGGGGTATTGCTGAAGCTACCAATGAACAGTTGAGCGACGCCCACATATATGACCGAGCCCGAAGGGCCAGCACACGTGGAGCTCCATCCCCTTGGGCACCAACCGGTGGTCCTTTGGATGTTCCACTAGCACCTCCGCATTCGCATAGCCCTACATGAGAGTACACATACCACGCCTAGAAAACCGCACATTCACATGTCTGATTCCTTTCCTTTGCACATTCAATTCCGACGAGTGTATATTTCCCTTTACCCTATCTAATTTCCGACCTGGACTCGATGGACACTGCCTGAGGCCGTCTAGCGATTCTAACTTTATTCGTCACTACCGTTTGGCTCTCGTTATATTGTGATATCTCCTTACTGTTTAACCGTCTCCTGTCGTTATACGCTTTCTTTCTGTTTCTGGATTATTCCCCATATGCACTGCCGATTTTGTACATTCTCGATGTACAGCTGGACTGGGAAGCCAGCTGGTCTTCCGTTTACCAATAGATAGGATTTTTCCTACTTGTGCTACTACATATTATATATCATTGATATTTCCCCTTGAGTATATGACCGTACAGTGGTCGTTCCCTTATAGTCAAGGTTTGTTAAATGACCTTAGTTGTAGATATTAAAAAGGGTAACAATCGATACGGCACCTCTCCAATTCACTAAACTTATCACGGCCCTAAAGTAGTGCGATGCAATCAGTGGTGCTTGTTGAAGAGACCGTCCCCGGAACGCGTCTTGGCGTTCCTCCGTATCATGGATCGAATGAGCCCAACCATCTTTCTCCTATCATCCACCCTCGCCATAAGTATAGTCAACAATGACTAGCTCAGCATCTAATAATGGATCCATCTGAATTGTCTGCACCCCAGACAAGGGCCTCGTCACCGTATCGAGACTACAATCCTCGAAAGCGCGGAAGGACCGCATGTACTCGATGCAAGACCAGGAAACAAAAAGTCAGCCTCCGCCCCAAATACCGCATCCTGTCATCAAGCACTGACGGTTTAAAAGTGCGATAATGAATACCCGGTTTGCTCCAACTGTCTCAGAGCTGGCGCCGAGTGCGACAAGGCATCAGTGCGACAGGAAAGTGGCCCCCAAAGCGGGTAGGTCATGCCAGCACCATGCATTTTCCTTAGTATAGCTGCTGATACAACTGATAGATACACGCGCGCTCTAGAAGAGCGTATCGCATATTTAGAGTCTCAGCTAGAGTCTGGAACGACTAGTAGCCATACTCCTAATCATGCCACGCATCCCGTGGCAACTCTTCTCTCTCCAGGTCCTCACAGCCAGGAGACAGCCCAGGCAGGCTCTGCTGGAAGTGGAGGCCATGGGCTTGGAAGTGGAATTGACCACAATGCTGTTGGAGAACTAGTCGGCCTCCTCGCTGTCAACTCCTGCGAAGCGCCAGCATATATTGGCTCGAGTTCGGGGCTATCACTCGCAGCCAACCTGGGCGAAATGGTCCAGGCGACGGTTTGGAACCAAGTCCTGAGTTCGTCGCGTAATCAGCCTTCTTCGCTTTCTAGTGAAGTTAGAGGTAATGGGACTGCACCGTCCAACTCTGGAATTAATGGCCTTCCTCCGCAGCCAACACCATCCAATAGAGTTCCTGGATTGGATCGGCCGCGAACATTGCGTATGGATGAGCTCCTCGCGAAAAGTACGGAGCCACCGAATGATGAAATGGGCGGGAGGATGCTACATGCATACTTGACCAGACTTCACGTCCGGTATCCGTTTATCGACCGCATTGAGCTGTGGCGTCTGCACGAGGACCGTTGGCGACTGGCCAAAATGAAACGTGAAGAGCTCACAAAATCAGAGAGATTTGGGGTTTTTAAATTATACTTGATTTATGCAATTAGCGCGACTATTATTCAATTAAGTGAGAAGTATGACTATGTTCCACCAGAGGTATGTTACTATGTCGCCCGCTTCCTGTTGCTCAAGCAATGTACTGAAATACTTCTAGCGCTTTTATATCACGGCCCTTCAACAAGTGCCAGCTATGTGTGAGACCCGATCTGTTGAGAATGTCGAAGCCATGGCGCTTTTGGTGGTTTATCACCTGCGGTCTGCCTCTAGCCAAGGCGTCTGGTATATGATCGGCCTGGCTATGCGGACAGCGATTGACCTTGGACTACACCGCAAGGCCAACGAGAGAAACCTTGACCCAATCACGGTACAGATGCGACGCCGCCTCTTTTGGGCAGTATACTACCTGGAAAGAGTGGTATCAGTGTCTCTTGGGCGGCCGTTTAGTATTTCGGATAGACATATCGATATTCCGCTCCCGGTCGACGTTGACGACGATGTCCGCGACCCAGCACTGCTCCCTCAAGCGTCTCCTTCATCAACCACCAGTGGGGATAATACTAACGGAGAAGGTGCTGGTGCAAACACTAGTAACCATCGCATTACTTCTCTAACATTCTCCATCTACCTGATTACCCTACGCCGCATCGAATCCCGGATTCAGCACAAGATCTACCGCGCTGACAGACCGCTTCACTTACTCCGCTCAAAGATGGACCACCTTTTCCTCGAACTCGAAGAATGGAAGGCGTCTGCCCTCCAACGTTTCACAGCATCTGATCTTAACTACCCCATGCTCCACTACAACCGTGCTCTCCGCCTCCTCATCCAGCCGTTTCTCCCATCGCTCCCTGTCACGGATCCTTACTACCATATTTGCCTCCGTGCTGCGGGAGACATCTGCCAGACACATAAGCGCCTCCATCAAACCCTCGAATACGGCCATTCCTTCCTAGCCGTGCAGACCGTCTTTATATCTGGGATAACCCTCCTCTACGCCCTCTGGACACATAGCGATCAAATCTGGTCAGTCCGAATTAGCAATGATATCCGCGCGTGCTCAACTGTTTTATTCGTTATGGGTGAGCGCGCCGGGTGGGTGAAAAAATATCGCGACGCTTTTGAGCTTCTTGTCAACGCAGCCATGGAGAAACTTCAGGGCAACGAGGCCGCCAAAACAGCAGGAATGGCCGAGTTGATGACTGCCCAGCATGCTAAACTTGGACCCGACGCTGGATATGGCGTGGCCCTCGATACGTCTCTCAGTTATATCCACGGCTCCGATCCGACCGCGACAGCGCCAGAGTATTCGGGTACAACACAGGCCCATACATCGGGACTTACGCCGGACTTGAGTGCGGGTCAGGGAATCGGCGCATCTCTCGACGCAGCTAATCAGGATCATGGCGTGCGAATGGCACTACAGCTTGCCCCTTGGATTGATCTTGAGGACGGAAATGAACCATTCTGGGTTCCTGATTTTGAGACCCTAGAGAATTTCTCGGGGAATCTGTGGAGTTCAGGGGACCCGTCGCTGTTTAATCCGCTGTGAGACTTGTCAAAAGTCAAGAAAAGAGACATCTGTTGTGTGAATTCTGGACCCTGATTGTAATCCGTCCCACGTTATTGAGCGCCGCCGAACACAGTCGGTCCATGGAAACCTGTCGATCACTGGATGACTCAGCCGTCACCGCCATCAAGTGGGGTACGACTCCAAAAAGTGGCGGTGAAAGGTACCGTCCAATAAGAGACGCCGAAATGGGCCTGTTGCGCTGACGTCCAGTTCTAGATCTGAAAACAGCACTGCCAGGGCTCTGACATCCAAATTACCTGTAAATTGCGATAAATTGGCTATATATTGCCGTGGCTTCCGAGGGATGGGCTGTCGACGAAAGTGAGGCGCCCACGATAAATCGCTCAACTGAAACACCAAGTCAGTTCAGCGAGGACGATCAGGTAGAGATGCAGGCACACAGCTAGACTGCAAGGAACTTGAGATTCTGATCATTTGGAATGCGGGGCACTTCAGAGTTCAGACTCTGAGGGCTGCGAGTCGCCATGACAAATTTTGCAAGTGCCCAAAAGGACCTAAACTTGTAGAGTGCTTACGATGGCGATCGACTGCCACTAGCGACTCGAGCCCGAGTCGAGGAACAAACCAGATGAACGCATCGGTGCAGCCCAGTGTTAAGGCAGTGTTAGTTGTCAGACTAGCCGCTCGCGGCAGGAGCGTTGCTGCATGGTCCTCCACTTGTTCTGCAGCGTGGGCTGTGGTCCCCTGCACTTGCTTGTTTCTGTTGGCGCCAGGGCCCAGAATCTGCGCAGACGGTGAGGGGTGCGACATCGGCTTTGAGGTATAAATGCACAACACTGCGACGGCTTCGGGTCTGTCCGCCGCCTGACCTGTATCCTTGTCCCAATCAGCGCCTTCTTCTCTCCTTGTCTTTGCGGTCGGACAAATATCCGTCCTTCTCGTTCTTAAGACAACGATGTCTCCCAACTGGTATGTACAGTAGTACTTGACCCCCCTCCTGGCTGCCCGCTGGGGCTGACTTGTTTGCGGCACAGAACCCTAGTCCTGTCGTGTTAACGTCCTGGTGGCGTTAGAGGAGACATTCTTGACCATTCACGCTGTTTTCTATACAAGTTTTGCCCTTCACGGACCCTTGCTGATCTTCCCGTCTTTGCTGCTTGTGACTGGCGCTGTTGCCTGGCGCATGTGAGGCCATTCCTGTCGCTCATTTTCGTTGGAATCCGTAACCTGATGACGAGGACTATGGCCACCATCACATGTCATCGTCATCTTTCTTCTGGTGGCTACGACCACTATGGTCCCCAGCCTGGAAATGGCCATAATAATGGCCCTTCTGTTCACCTAGCTGCATCGACCCTTGCAGCTACTCCACTTTATGCCCACCCGCAACACGATCCATCCTCACCCCAGGCGGTGCCTTCCTTGGATATCCAATCTACTGCTGCTGCTGATAAAACGCCCGCTTGCCACTCCTTTGAAATAGCCGGAGAAGTATATCTTCTATCTACAACCTCGGATAGTGTGCCCGCTTCCGGTAGCGCTGCGAACGACAGCATGCACAATACATCTATACGACCTTCATCCGCCGAGCTACGGACACCAAAACGGAAACGAACAGTCTCTCCCCCATCAACGAAGTCACCTGGCGAGGTTCGCTCAACTTCTCGCAGTACCGGCCGGTCTGGTGTTCATAGTCGCCCGAGCTCCATTTATTCTCACCGCCGTACAAATACCATCACATCTCTCACACCATCTGCACCAGACTCACCGGTTCGACGTGAGAACCTCCTAGCGCTGCATCGAGAGTCCTGTCGACTCTTCCAAGATTCGGATATCGATGTCCGCCGGTCATTTTCTCCACCTCATACCCCTCCCCGTACAGTGCGAACGTTTTCCGATTTCAGCTCCCCTCCAGTAACACCGATACTTGAGCGTCGGCCTTCTACAGCGCGCCCTCCCCGCGCCAGTTCTTCACACTATGACCACGCATCTGTCGAACAGGTTGATATTGAGGTCGGTACAACAGAAACAAAACCTACCATAATAGAATGGACGTCCCCATCTACACGTCGCCGTGAATACAAAGCAATCGACCGAGCTAGCAGCGGCATGCGCGGACTCTGGCGACGTGTTGCACCCCGGTGGTGTCAATTTGGCGACAGCCGAGTTCCGTTCTTCGAAGAAGGGAAAGACGGCAAAGCCAACTATGAAGGGAGCGTCCGCAGGTTTCGGATGGATCTCCCCGAGGAGCCCTCCCACAGGCAAGCTCGCCGCGGACTAAAACTCAAGCCCAAGATTGCTGTACAGGCTATTGGCGTTGGTCGCCGTAGTAAAACTGGCTAATTATTATGATGATCGTCCACTTTCATGTTCACTGTCATTAGCGTTGCGTTTTTTGATTGATACATGGCGGTCCGAATTTGCATGTGATACCCACAAGACACATATTATAGAATTAATGCATTTCATTCAGTCCTTTTAACGCCGCTCCTTTTAAGTACTCGTATATATGCAAGACATCAAAATGTTTTACAGCGCCATATCCCAGGGCTTAACAACAGAAATAGGGTATCAAATCCACATAGCCACGCAGCCAAAACAGGCTACATAAGGTCAAAGTCGTCCAAATTCTCCCGGTACTGCATAATATTCCGCTTGATCTTGCTTGAGTCCACCCACGTCACGAAATCCTCCATGTTTCTCGTAACAAGGTACGCCGGGTCTGTCACAACCTCTGACCCAACACGCACATGGCCTTGCTCGATGAATGTAACTGCCTATCCACCCACAAATGAATCAGCAACCAAATTTCAACACACTTCAACCACCTCGGGGGAAATAAAACAAACAAACAAAAGAGTGAGCAAGGTAATACAAACCGTCTTGATATTCTCCACCATCCCACTCCTCGCCATAACGACCGCCAGCCGTCTTCTGCAAAAAGCACTGACCGTAACCTCCTTCTCAATCCTTGACAGACCAGCCCCCTGTTCTCTCGATTGCTTCAAGATGCCCATGCGCCATAACTTATCCAGGACCTCGGATTCGGTCTTCTGTCTGATGGGGTCCGCATCAGGGTCCAGAGCTGCGAGCTTGTGTGCGAGTTGACGGAGCGACCCCACGATCGATGAGTATTTTTTGTAGTCGAGTGGGTTCTGCAGGTAGTAGCGCTGCGAGACTTCGTGCTCGCGGTGGCCGTGGTCGGATTTGTAAGTCGTTAGGTTTACTTTGCGGAGCAGTCTAGAATGGCAGTTTGGTTAGTGGAAGGGGGTCTCTTGGTCTGAGGTTGTCTTTGAAGATATGGAATACGGACTTCTGCTCGTGGTGCTTGAGTTTGCGGACCATTTTGGCGGAGTCTTTCTTATTTGAAACGGTTTGGTTTGGTTGATTTAGTTTTTGGGATGGATGATTGAGATAAATTTTCGAGATGATAACTGGGCGGTGTGGGTTCTGCCGATGCAAACCTGCCAAACAATATACAACGGATATTGATTATCTAGATAACTCGCAACTCCGACAGATGCATGCAAACTAGTTATATGGTCTATCTTCGGTAATATACATCATAATTCATCCTTAACCGGCGCAGGCGCGGCAGGTCGCTCGCTGTCCTTCTGAAGATCGACTCCGTTCTTCTTGCGCCACTTCTCCCACAGCGCGTGGAAGTCCTTCTCCATGCCGCTCTCCATCTGGTCTGGGAGAATGACGGTGTATTCAACGTACAGATTCCCGGGGTTATGGTCGTCATGATCGTGGAGATGGCCGTCCGAGTAGAATGGCATGCCCTCGCCCTGGACTGTTTCTACAGCTAGTGGCTGCACGACCTCGCCGCGTGAACGACCAAGTTGGACAACGTGGCCGTCGAAATGAGTAATGTTGCGCGTCCAGTCGCCCATCCATGCCTCTCGCAGCGACAGCGTTTCCTTCCAGAATAGATCCCGGCCCTTTCGGCGGAAAAATGTGGCGTCCGTTCTGTGCTCCTCTGCCGTGCTCAGCTCGGGCTCCTTCTCTTCGAGAATCAACACCAGATCTCCGGCAATATAGTCGGGGCTTTCGTCTCCCTCATTCTCGAAAACCAAGCGCGTCCCCTTGTCCATACCCGGCTCCACCGTAACAAACGTTTCAACATCCTTGCGAACAACCCGCTGTCCACTACAAACCGGGCAAGGCTTCTTGACCATCTTACCCTGTCCGCGACACTTATCACAATGCATTTGCACCTGTTGGAACATCCCTGGCGCCAACATATGCTTTTGGATCACGATTCCCCGTCCTGAGCACTTATCACACGTTATCACCTCACGGTCCGCAGACCCAGTCCCCTGACAAGCCTCACAAATCTGTTGCCTCTCGATATTTAACTCAAACGACCTCCCAAGATAGAAATCACGCAGCGGCAGCCCGATCCTAAACTCCATGTCCGGGCCCCGTCGATGTCCCGGCGCATGTCCAAAGTGTCCGCCGCCGCCGAAAAACCGAGAAAACAAATCGAACGGGTCATGCGCATGCCCGCCCGCCTGGCCGCCTTGGCGGTGCTGCTCGATTCCCTCGTGCCCATACTGATCGTAGATCTTGCGCGTGTTCGGCGTAGACAGGACCTCGTAAGCGTCGGCTATCTCAATGAATTTCTCGCGTGCACTGTCATCACCTCTATACAAGACATCCTTATCAGTATCATATTTTCCCCGGAATGTAGAATTGAAAAGCAGCGAACGCTTGCTTAACAAAGGGGGTAAAAAGAAATTACTTACGGGTTCTTGTCCGGATGATGCTTCTTGCTCAGCGTGCGATACGCCCGCTTGATGTCCTTCTCCGACGCGCTCTTATCCAACCCCAAGACCTTATAGTAGTCCTCTGCCGCGAGCACCAATTGCACAAGCAACAGCGCAACGCCGAACGAAAGCAGAAGCCCTCGCAATAAATGCATTTTTGTCAATTTATCTGCTCTGCGGCATTTGAAGCTGACGGCTGGAGATCGCTGCTGTCGTGCAGTGTACGTGTACCCAGGTTGTTGTCGAGCAAAGCCGAACGGGGACAAAGCTCTAGTAAGTAGACCCGTGGCACTCCCGGGCCTGCGTTCTTAAGGATGTTGGTGCGTCAGGCGCAATTCAATTAATTTGTGAAAAATGAATACTAGCTCAGGAATAGAACCATTCAGAGCTGAATCTCAAGATCAGTGAAGATCTCAAGTGAATTGGAGGGCGAGGGACTGTTTGGAGATAAATCGGTTTACTTCCGCGAATGGGATTCGTCGGTTGGGCTTTCGATGAGGTGGCCGAACCGGGTGAGGTTGATCCATTCCGGTATCACGTGCGCTGTACATATCTACAGATGGATGGAGTAGGTTCACAAATATTTGAATTATGGCAAGACTATTATGGCTATAAGAAATGAAACAGCGAGAAATAATCATGCAACTTTTGGCGACCAGGCCGTGACATGGGTAGAGTGTAGATGGGTCATAAATAACGCACAAGGACCCTATAATATACCTACATTGTGCATCATACTGGGACATCAAAAATGGTATTGCGCCAGGTCCTGTGCAGTCCCGGAGTCTCTTCACCCTCTTCAACGGCATCGTGAGCCTCTAGTGCCTCATCGTGCCATACCTTAACGAGACTCCCTGGGGCATAGATACCCTTGAAAACACCCTTTCCCGGAGCGTCGATGCCAACGCGGGTTTCAATGTCAGGGTTCGGAGCCGGGACCAACCGAGCCAGAACTGCGCGGACAAAGGTGAAAAGATCATGTGGACTGGCGATGCGTGCGGCTCGAAGACGCTCCCGAGCAAATACCAATTCCCTGTTCAGCGTGTGCGCAGCCTGAACAATCTGTTCCGCAATTTGCTTCTCCAGTACCCGACGGATCATATGTTTGAGGAATGGCTTGGTCAACCAGATGAGGAGTCTCCATTTTCCCTGATGCACCTTGTAGTCAAGCTTATGGATGCGAACACGTACGCCGCGCAGAGTGAAGATCTGCTCTAGTCGGTCCCGACCAACTTCCACGTCCAGCGAGATATCAATGCCTCGCCTGTCAAGGTAGAAGCTTGCAATCCCTTGATCTTTGAGGTAGAAGAAAAGTAACTTATGGGTACGAAGCCAGTAGCCAAATTCTGCGGCACTCACGTTCATGCCGCATACCGATACAGTGAACGTTGTTTTTAGGTTCGCAGTAGTTTTCTTTGAGTGTCGCTTCAAGACATTAAAGTCGTTCCGTGTTGTAACATGCATCTGATAAGGAAGGAATGACGAGTAGTTCACAGTATGGCCAGGCTCGAGAATCAGGTTCTCCACCAAAAGGTCCACCTCGGGTGCAGACACCTCCAGACGAGGAATAGGGATGTATTGGATATTGCGGAGGATGAGAGGAAGGAACACCTCAAGCAAGTCCGCAGGCAGATTGGCCTGCCGGTTATGGTAGCCGTCCGCAGCATCCTTGTAAATCTTACGAGTCGCGCTGACCAATTTGGAAACTTTTTCATCCCGGGAAATACTCTGTAATGTCCGCTTCGCCTGTGCAAGGAATTCGTCGATGTCCTTCCGTAAACTGGATTCCGCGCCCACGTGCTTCGATTTCTCCTTCAGCTCGTCAATTTTTTTTGGAGCAGAGTCGAAGGAGTCAGGGTTCGTCATCATCTCCTGCATCGCAGACCCTATCTCTGATACCAAATCCTCAAATTCGGGATCTTTAGTGGCATGTCGCAGCACGTCGTGAAGTCGTTGCTCCAAGGACTTCCATTCCTTGGGGTCCCCGATGGTCTGTAGAAGAGCCCAGAACTTGTGTATTGCTTCTTTCAGCTCTTCGTTAATTTCCGACTCATCTTCTGCGGTTGAAGCAACATCCGTGGCTGCGTTTGCGTAGACCATGGCATATCGTTGCAAAAGCCGCGCCAGAACAGCAACCGAGTCTGTATAATCACGTCGCTCACGGAGCTTAAGAACAGTCTGTTTCAACCGATGTATTAGAGTTTCTTGCTCTTTTCCAGATAGGTGTTCCTCGGCGGATTCTTTGGCCTCGTGGCTGGTCTGAGCGAGTCCGACCTTCGCGACGTCAGTGACATGTTTGACTTCTTCCCGTAACTCTTCGTTTGATATATTATGGCCTTCATCTGCACCGGCGCCAGATAGGGCTTGTTGCTCTGCCTCTTTAGGCTTGAGCTTCTTCCCGGCCTTCCGGGAGGCTCTAGATAGAGAGAATGCTGTGTCTGAGAATATCTCGCGGCCGACAGTGGTCAGATCCTCGACAAACAGCCGGAAGTCGGCATTTGTTAGCAAGAGGTTTCCAACAGTACGAAGGCTATCATATGCTGGTCACGAATATTAGTTTATATCTGCATAGATATCAAAAAAAGGCGGAAATGTTAGAAATCCGGTACCTGCTCTGGTATCTGCCTTAGCTCTCGACTGGGAAGCACGCTCGGCAAGCTGGTCGGCGTGGACATTTACCCTGCCATGAGAGAGATGCCAAATGAACTCCTGCAATTGGTCATCGCCGTTCTTGGATTGTAAGAACTCAATCAACAATTGGATCCACAGGCGGCAATCGCGGACTAGCTGACGGCCCACTGATCCTATATCGGGGTTGCGGGGGCTCAGTATATCGAAAGATAAGAGACTGCGGAGATTTGCAATTGTTTGCTCAGTCGATGGCATGTAACCCTCGGAGAAGGCGCGAAGCATCTGATACGTATGGATCTTCTGATGCAGCCGGCGCTGGCGGCTCGTGTCGTCGTCATAGCGAGGGAGGAGCGGCTCTGTCTCTGCCCGCGACATTGTGTGTGAGGGAATTAATGATATACAACTTGTAAAGCAAGCTCACCGACGTGCTGTGTTGGGAGGGATATCGGTCGTCATGCGTTGAAGTGGGTGATGGGATTGATGCACGGACCCAGCGTGATGATGACGGGGATGCCAAGGGGTTGGTTGCATGACAGGCGCGGGCAATAATCCTGGTTTTCGAGCTGCCGGCCTGGAGATTGTTTGCTCCTTGCTTGGGAGCTTGAGCGTTCCAGGTTGGTCCAGCTCACTCTTGCGTCACTGCCGCCGCTTTACCGTCAGGTGATCTACAGCTGTCAAGCCGTATACAGTAAACACCTAAGCTTTTTGATCCTTGCACTCGACAAACCCCAGTTTATCCATATTTGAGTCGCGGCTAACGCGATCGAATGAGAATGAGCACATGATCTATATCGTCAACCTTTCCAAGAATGTCATTTCGGCAGGACGATCCGATCAGGAAGCAAGTGTAGGCGTTTATGCTCCGAAAACCAAGCAGAAGCTGAGACACAACAAGCTGTGATTATATGGAGTCTATAGTGTGGATGACAGTGCTCAGAGGGCATGGCTCCGAAATCCGAATAATGTGGCTGGAGCGTCCCTGACTCCCTATAGGGTTTCGTAACACTTTATGCTGCGACTATCGCTCAAGGAGTATGGATCGTACACCATCTTGAGTATCGACCCACATTCAAGTTGAGATCTCCAGCAGAACCTGGAGGCTCAACGAAGCAGCCCCATTCGGTCAGTTCCAGTGGCTCCGGCAGTTCAAAGAATGACAATTAGACAATTCTAAAAAATATTATGGACCGGCTCAGAATGGGTAATCCTCGGAGAAAAGTACAACTCACTCCCAAGAAAAGTAGGACTACTCCAAAAAGTACCTACTCCACGGGGCTATCCGAAGCTCTGAAGAAGAAAAGGATTGGGGCAGGGCGCATGACTTCGGGCTTCGAGCAAAGGCCGACACCAAAATCCCCAAATTACTGCGTGTACTGCGGCTAGGGCTACAGTCTCGGAGTGCGTCCTGCAGTGCTCGCATCCCGAGTTTTGATGACAGTGAGTGGCCCATTATTAATGCGACGCGACTCAACCCGGTCTATATTCGTGAGTGCCAATAATGGATCCAAGATTGACAATTTCATTTGACGAAGCTGTTTCAACTTCAAAGGTGCGGAGAAACCAAGCCTTTCAGGCGGTGCTGCTTCCGATTCTATTCTCGGCCGGAACCGATCGGCTTCTCCCAATTGCCGTTTCCTGGCTAGAACCCGGCTGTTAATTGGGCAACGAGCGGTTGTATGTCTGGTTGGGATCAGCTCTGATTTGGAGACGGGCTGAGATGAGGTCTCGTGTACGACACGCAAGCCCGAAGATGCTGAGAACTGCTTGGGACTCTGGAGAATGCGGCATTTTCCTCACTCCTCCCGCGCATATAAACCTACGTACTTTTTGCCTCCCACAGAAAGCCTCCTGCAGCGTCCCCGATGTATCACGAATTGAACTCGGATAAGCCAACGATAAATCGGAATTCGGTCGCCATCCGGGCCGCGTGAATGATGGGTGGCTGCGGGGAAGGCCTGAAGTGGTCGGAGTCGAAGCGATGAAGAAATTCATTGGAGGCACGAAAACGAGAACTATGGTCGAATCCCCCATCCCAGTCCAGAATCCTTCCTCTAGGAGTTAGTGCGAGGCTATCTCTTAGTGCCTGTCGGGAGTTGCGAAATGCTGCGTGGTCAGCAACAGCTCTCGGCCAGCTTAGGCTAATTCTGCCACATGAGCCCCGACCCACCTGGGCCCTTTTGGCTGGGACTCGAAACTACTCGGTAGACCTAGTCCTGTTCCTTCTCTAGCGTGGGCATTGGGGTATGGATTCTGCTCCACTGGGGAGGAAAAAATACATCTCGGGATGCCTTCTCGGATGTCAATCCAGGCTGCTGCGGATGCTGCCCAGTAAAGACTGAGAAGCCAGATTTCAGCGCCGGTGTTTTTGTTGCGTTCTCCTGAGGCATAATAATTGATAATGTTACTCTCGTAAAACGACATTGTTGGGGCATTGACGGCAGAAACGGGCTAGCTCAAGCAGTCAACGAAAGCACCCCGTACTGGTCAGAATGAACAGGTCGTGTGCTCTCACACTGTGCTGCCCCCTACATTGTAGTCCCCGTCCTGCACAAACTCTCAAAGAAATACCTCACCAAAATCCTCAACCCTTCCGACCTCATCCTTCTTCATCCTCCCCTTCATTCACTTCGCGCCTCGGTTTCTCGTTCTCCGCATTTCGTCTGCAGCTGCTTGACTCGCCAGTTGCCACAGGAGGCTTAGGGGCCTCAGGTGCCTCAGGCGCTCTCGGAAACGTCCCGTTTTCTCCACGGCCGCGCCAAACAGTTTTCATTTGCCCAAAGCTTGGTTGTTCCCATCAATTCTAGCCCAAAAATCGAAACGGTTCGCTGCCATGCAACCATTGTCTCCCCCGAAATATCCACCGCTTCGATCCCGACCTCGCTGACTGGTTGTTTACTCCCCGAGTCTTCCCGATTCCTGGCCCCAGACTCATCGTTTGGTCACAGCTCCAATCTGGTTCTGAGTTCATAGTCCCGACTCGCGGCCGCCTCCTTGAAGCTCGCAGGGTCATCATCTTCACTTTTGCAATCTCGGAATGCGGTGGATTACTCCTCAGGGGGGTTCAGTGCTAGTGTCTCGTGCGTTACTACATAAAACAAGACCGTCGCCGGTGGCCTCCTCATCTCAATTGCATCTTTCCATATCTCCATCTTCTGCTGTCCTTGGCTCTCGCTGCCATAGTGTTGCTGCTTCTGTGACTCAGATTTCCAAAATGGCTCGATTTCCTTCACAACAAAGCCGTCCGGTCCATGCGACCCCCCATGTTAACCACAATGGTCCAATGTACGCTACCTTCTGGCGTACTTTGTCTATACGCTTGAACTGGCTGCTAATGCGATACCTTGTCGATTAGTGAACAAAACTATGACACCGCCAACCCGCCCTACATCCGCAAGTACCTCCGCACCTACGGTCTGACTCCTCCCCGTGCAGAAAGCTACGAGGTCCAAAAAACACGGTGTATGTATAATGGTATTGGTGTTTGTGGAGACAGCTGGAGTACTGACTAGGCCATAGGTCTCGCTCAACTTGGCTTGAAGCAGACAGCAATTGACAAATTCCTCTACCTCAGCACTCTCCGCAAGAACAATGTGCACCTGTTTTACCGCTTGGTTACAGATCATCTCAAGGTAAGATCTCGGGGCTGCATCAAAGCTTTTGCATTTTCGTGACGATCAGAGAACTGATGGTCGAATAGGAATTGACTCCCCTCATCTATACCCCGGTCGTTGGAGAAGCCTGTCAGAGGTGGTCCGAGATCTACCAACAGCCGGAAGGTTAGTTTCAAAGCCTAGTCGCCCCAAATTCCCCAACCCACATGTCGCCGAGTTAAGGCCGAGATTCTAACTTTCAACTAGGCATGTACCTTAGCTGGGAAGACCGGGGTAACTTAGCTGCTGTCATCGCCAACTGGCCACAGCCCAACGTGGAGATCACATGCATCACCGACGGTTCCCGAATTCTCGGTCTAGGTGACCTTGGCATCAATGGAATGGGGATTCCTATTGGTAAATTGGCTCTCTACACCTCTTGTGCTGGTATTCGACCCGAAGCCACCCTGCCCTTGACTCTAGATCTGGGCACAAGCAACAAATCTCTCCGGGAAGACCCGCTTTACATGGGTAGCCGCCGCGATAAGATTACTCCCGATCAGGAGCGGGAATTCTTGGACGAGCTGATGGCTGCTCTCACCGAGCGCTGGCCCGGGTAAGTTGTCTATGGACCACGATCACCCCAACTTCTCCCGACGAGAACGGAAACTAACGGGTCTTTTTTTTCGTAACTCGCAGGATTGTGATTCAGTTTGAGGACTTCAAGAATCCTTTCCCTGCGCTAGAAAGATACCAGGATGTCTACACCTGTTTCAACGATGACATTCAGGGCACGGGTGCTGTTATCCTCGGTGGTGTCATCAATGCCGTGAAGCGCTCTGGCCTTCCCTGCAAGGATCACCGTGCTGTCTTCCTTGGTGCGGGCAGTGCTGGCGTGGGTGTTGCAAAGCAGATCGTCGCTTTCTTCATGCGCGAGGGCATGACCGAGGATGAAGCTCGATCATGCTTCTACCTCGTCGACACCAAGGGGCTTGTGACAGCTGACCGTGGTGACAAGCTGGCCGATCACAAGGTCTACTTCGCCCGGACAGACA
This sequence comes from Aspergillus sydowii CBS 593.65, assembly GCF_001890705.1. Lineage (NCBI taxonomy): Eukaryota > Fungi > Ascomycota > Eurotiomycetes > Eurotiales > Aspergillaceae > Aspergillus > Aspergillus sydowii. The sequence goes on along the minus strand of NW_024467863.1, from coordinate 1,208,599 downwards.
ACCAAGGTCAACAGTTCAAGACTCTTGAGGACGTCGTCGACCATGTGAAGCCGACCATCCTCATGGGTCTTTCCACCCTGGGTGGTGTGTTCACCCCAGAGATCCTCCGCAAGATGGCGGAATGGAACGCTAGCCCCATTGTTTTCCCTCTATCCAACCCGTCATCCAAGTCCGAGTGTGACTATGAGTCTGCCGTGACAAACACCGACGGACGTGTTCTCTTCGCGTCCGGCTCCCCATTCCCCACCATGTCCTTCACCAACGCTGCCGGCGAGCACAAGATGCATTACCCCGGGCAGGGCAACAACATGTACGTGTTCCCTGGTATTGGACTTGGCACCATCCTGTCCAAGGCCGTCAAGGTCACCGACAGCATGATCTATGCTTCGGGTGAGGCGCTCTCCAAGGCTCTCACTCCAGAAGAGGTTGGACGGGGTCTCCTCTACCCCGACCTGAACCGCATTCGTCAGGTCAGCATTGTCGTCGCGCGAAACGTCATCCGCGCCGCTCAAGAAGACAAGGTTGACCGCGAGGCCACCCTCCGCACAATGGATGATGAAACTCTTGATGCTTGGATCAAAGGTCGCATGTACGACCCCCACGCCGAAGTCCACTCTCTAGAGAGGGAAGTCGGTGCTATCCTGTCTAGCCTGGGAGCCCCTCAACAGATCGGTCTGAATGGTTCAGCAGATGATGCCAAGTTGTAAGAACCGACAACTCTCATTTGCTCCCTTCCTCTTTCTTATCCTTTTCTTTTTCTGCCTGTGATTTACGGCTTAACTTGTGCTGCACACATTCCTCGTTATTCTCGGTTCTAATACTGGCTTGTCCAGGCTTGTCAAATTCTGATTTGAAGCGCGTTTTTGTCTCGTTGGTATGCTCCTTGACTTGGAAGGATGCACGTCATTCTTGTATACCCCATCCTTTTGCCGATTGCGGCTATCATTAATGCCATCTTTATATTGTTGCATGCCGATTCTTGATAAGATTGGTTAGCTCATACAAACGGCGGGTTCTGAATAAAATCGGATGATTTATGATTACCTAGTACGTGTCTTATGTATTTCGTACTTTCTTAATTTGCGTATGTCAACTGTCAAGTCCAACCCCTTGTACTCTGTACCATGCACCACCCCGACAATAGTACACCAGCTTAGCTAGCCACCTTTACTAGCAGTCTGGTCAGGGGCCACTGGGCCAGTGTCAGGTGTGGCTTGATGGCTGATGCAATACTATGCTGACGACCAATAATCAACAGCAGTGAGAGCCGCAATGCACGAGCAGCTCGGGTGGAGAAGCTCCAGGCTGCACCGAACGGACCCTGGGGATCAGGTCAAGGGCCAGGATTCCCCATGAACCAGGGTTCCACGCATGATTCGCCGGTTCAGCCCTGCAGCAGGATTTAAGCTTCCGCAAGAGACAAAGATCTGAATTCTGGGGTCGCGGACCCCTCGTGGACGGTGGACCTGGTGGCTCTTTTTGGCATCTGCAGGGCCCGTTCCGGACGACAGCGATCCGAGGGCGGATATCCGGATGCTCTGCCACCGCAGGAAACGGGCCCCGGACAAGCGCGCTTCCGGCGTCTGGCGCCTTTTGGATGCTTCGGAATGGTTGGTTCCTTTATTATCAATCTCGGCCCGTTGATTGCGAATCAATCATGTTGCTTCTTGATTGCTGGTGTTGGCCCTGGGTTCCACCCTCATGTGGAAGTGGAGGGGGCCCGAAAACCTCGGCTGTGTGGCCCCGAGCCGACTGGGGCGGCTTTATTTTTTTTGATCGTATATCTCGACGGCTTGTCCTCGATGACTTTCTTTGAATCGTTAATTATACCTTTTTTCTATACATCATGGCGTCCTTGGGCGATTCTGTGAAGCTCCCGTGTGGGCTGACTTTTTCTAACCGCCTCGTCAAGGTAGAAGATCCCCACCAAAGAATAACCCCATGTAGCATTCACTCCTAGTCCTCTGTACCTATACTGACATTGCGCAGGCCGCAATGGCCGAAGGCTTGGGCGGGTTCTCAAATATCCCTACTGCGCAGCTCGTCAATGTCTACAGCCAATGGGCCAAAGGCAATTGGGGCTCTGTCCTGACAGGTTCGCCTCTCTGTGATCAGCACAGCAGCCGCTCTCTAATACACATACAACTTGCAAAATAGGCAACGTCCAAGTCGACGTAAACCACCTAGGAACACCCTTTGATCCTGCCATGCCGGGCGAATACACCAACGCCGAGACCAACGAGGATCTCGTCGCGATGTGGAAGAAATACGCCGATGCAGCCCAGGAACACGGCACCCCGACGATAGTCCAAGTCTGCCACGCTGGTCGGCAGTCAATGCGCTTTGCAGGCCGCAAGGGGATATTTGCCTCGACGATCGCACCCAGCCCTGTTCCCCTAGATTTGGGTGATAGCTTTGTGCAGCGCTGGCTGGGTTGGTTTATGTTTCCGCCACCGAGAGAGATGACGCAGGCCGATATCGATCTCGTTACGCGGCAGTTTGTCGACACGGCCCGGTTGATGGCCGATGCTGGGTTTTCTGGCATTCAATTGCATGGTGCTCATGGATATCTGATCGGTAAGGCAACCGACAACCTTGATGCAAGTTAACACAGCTAACAGTTTGCAGACCAGTTCCTTAACCCCAAGGTATGGGCTTTATGAATACTACCTAGCAAAAGAAGAATCGAATACTGACGCAGGATGATATCAGAGCAACATCCGCACAGACGCCTACGGCGGCAGCGCCGAAAAGCGCGCAAAGTTCGTCCTTGACATAATCCGCCAAATCCGCGCGCTCGTCCCCTCCACCTTCTGCATCGGCATAAAGCTCAACTCAGCCGATCACAACTCCTCCAGTTTCGAGGACACAATGACCCAAATAGGTCTCCTAGCCGAAGCAGGCATTGACTTCCTTGAAGTTAGTGGCGGAACTTACGAGGATCCTAAGGTAGGGCTCTCACTCACTACTACTGCCTAACCAGGCCCTCCCCGGAGGAAGGGGCAAGCATGGAATTCAGGAACAACTCCGGAAAAGGGAAAACTAACAAAATATACGGAAAACAGATGATCAGGGGCGTCCAACCCCAAAAGTCCGCGCGCACAATCGCCCGAGAGGCATTTTTCCTCGAATTCGCCTCCGCCGTGCGCAGCCGGTACCCGTCTGTCGTGCTCATGCTCACAGGCGGGTTCCGCTCGCGTGCCGGCGCAGAATACGCTCTGTCCCAGAATGCATGCGATCTCGTTGGTATTGGGCGACCTGCAGCCGTCGACCCTGCTTTCCCGCGGCTGTTCCTAGATGAAAGTCTTAGTGAGGATGAAGCACAGTTGGAGCTGAAGAAGATCGGTCTGCCGTTTTGGGCGAAGTGGATTCCGATTGTTGCTATTACCGCCGGGGCAGAGACGGTATGTATTCTTTTATTTTCTCTTCTCTTTTGTCTAAAAGGCTGGCTGACGCGTTGGGTTGCAGACGTATTATGTGGAGCAGATCCATCGGATGGCGAAGGGGTTGCGGACTGTTCTCCCGTTGTGAGGGAGGTGGCGGCGGTTTATGCAGGGCTGTAGAGTGGTAATGGATGCACCGCACCGAGATAATTCTAATACCCTGTTTATAATAGAGATATGCTGGCAACGTATTGGTAAAGTCATGGCCCATTGTTGGCTACGGGTGGCTGGGTCCAATCGACCTCATTTAATACGATTATCTACACTTTGTAATAAAGAATCTGGTGTATAATGTGAGCTTTGTAGGCAAAAGTTTAGCGTTACAGCGTTACAAATTCTGAAGACAATAGAAGGCCCATTTCAGGGAAATAAATTGTAGTTCTCCAGCTACTGGTTCAATTTGAAGAGACATATTTCAGAACCAACCCGGCAGTGACGAAGTATATATACAGAACAGAACATGAATCACCGCCAAATTTCCAGAAGGCCAAAACAGAGAAAGGAGAAGAAAAGAGCAAATTCAAGACCCGCTTTTTCAAACGCTCTTCGGACTCAGAAGGAGCCTCAACACAGGTGGTAGATACGTAGTCACACACTCAGGCTCTGACTTTAGTTGTATGATTGGAACCCATAAAGACCGGGGCAGTGGTTCCCCACACTCAACATAGTTCAAAATCCTCTGCGTAAGTACTCGGGATCGAAGCCACTCCGCCTCCTTCCCCTTAGCCACATCTGTCCCGCTCCCTAAGAAGACCTGAATGGACCAGATTAGTGCATGGAGGTCACAGAATGTGCCATCGGAGAACCGTTTTTGAGAGTTGGGTTGCTTGTATAGCCGAGCGAAGGGGACCCAGAAGAAGTCCGTGTCCCAGCGAGGAGAAGGGACAACCGAGAAGGGGCTAGGGCGAGTCTCGGATGGTGGAAAGGGGTTGCGGAGGTAGCTTGCCCTCAGCTCTTCAAGTTTTTGTTGTTGGGGAGTAGTCCAGACATGGCCGTTATAGGGGCGTAAGTTTAACTCGAGCCTCGTGTTTTTGAGGGTCCTCTGGGTGCACATGATCCCTACAAAGTCTTCGATCTTCACCCACAGGTATGCGAGTTGGCCGACGCTCTTCTGGTCCGAGGCGTAGATGTTCACGCGGGTGTTCTTGAACCTGTTGTATGGGATGTCGTGTAGTCCATTGCTATCTCGGAAGCAGTCGCTTTCCTCCGTGAAGGACCAGCCGGCGTTGGTTAAGCGGCCGAAGGAAATTTTGATGAAGGGTTCGCTGATGACTGGGTAGACGTGGATATCGATTGTGTCGTAGAGTCGAGGTTCGATTTCGTTGTAGATGGCCCGGCTTGCGCGCATGAGCGCTGGTGCGGTGCCGTTAGACACTGCATTCTCGTAGATAGAGAGCCGGAGCTCTGCTGGGAGGCGGGCGAGGGAACCGAGTTGTGCGGATGCCATTTTGGCCACGGTGGTTATGTCGGTTGTTGTAGTGTTTAGTTGGATATCGACCGGTTTGACCCTTGATACGCTTCCTCCCTATGGTGGGAAACGCTGGGGTATCTGTTACCCGGAATGCCTCTGCTTGAACTATTAGTATTTAATGCTGGTGGAGAGCATCGCGCGTCCTTATTGTGCGTATCGTACCTTTATAGACTGTGATCCTGAGACTGAAGCACGTTTGTTGGCGATAAAACTAACCAAAAAGATAGTGAATATTTGATGGGGGGAGGCGAGAAAGCGAGAGGGGTAATATGGATAATTAAATGTCTGAATAGATGAATCGATAAGGGTTGTATGAATCGAAGAGAAAGTGAATATGGATGTGGATATGCAAATATGAGTCGAGATCCAGACAAAGGTCAAGAAGATACAGAGATCTCAGTAGATAGGATGCAGATCAATACGATAGTTACAAGTGAAAAGTTAGAGAGAGTAGTCATACGAGGTCTGTGGCTTGATCAGGGACATAAACTTTAGAAGCATAAAACCGTCATGGCTAGCATGTATCTCAGTGCTCTGCGACGACTTGGCTAAAGCCTTTGATACTCAGAAAGCCGTTGCACATGGAATATTAAATGGGATTGAGATTTTGTTGAATGACTTCTTTGAAATGTTGGCCATGCATTATGGTCTATAGAACTGGGGACTCTTGCCTTTCCAGGGACTTCTCCAGGGGACGATTTAGCCTTCTTCCTCGCCGCCACGCTCATCTTCAGACTCCATTTCGACCTCGGCCAGCGCGTCTCTCTGTGACTTCCGTTTAGGCTTAGACCTGTCATCCTTATTATCCTCAAGCTCCTGAGGTGCAGGGGCAATTTTGGCCGCAGCAACGCCGCCTGATGTGACATAGAGGAACTCCTCTTGGGCATAGTGATCGATGTGGTTGAAGAACGAGGCGAAGCTGCGCAACTTTAATTAGTGTCATGCCATCAAGTTTGCTAAAGGGGGTTAACGTACGCATGGGTCTGCTCTTCTTCTCTGAAAATACGATCGTAGATTTCACGCTGCTTGAACTCATTCATCTCTTTTTCATACTTGCTGAAATCAATAGGATCCTTTTGGAAATCACCTGCCCTTTTGTTGTAGACATCGAAAACAGGGCGCTCAAGAAGTAAGCCAAGTCCTGGTGCTTTAGGGATCGCGAGCTTGGAAGAGCCATAGGATTCCATGATACGCTCGGGATCGCAGCCGCACCGAACAACCATGGTGGCCATGGCGACCATCTTACGAATCTGGTGCATCATGAAACTTTGGCCGTGGACCTTCAGACTGAGCCATTCGGTACCGTTGATAATGATAGGTTCGCGGTTGAGAGTGAAAGATTTGATATGGCGCTTGGCGGAGGGGTCTTTGAATGTCTTTCGAATTGTATAGTTGTAGAAATTCCGCGTTCCAGCGTACTTATCAAGAGCCTGCTGAATCCGATCAAGGCGTGCGGAAGGAATGCGATATGATCGCCTTGCCTTTAGATAAGCGGACTTGACGGTTTTGACAGCCTCGTAGATCTGTTTTCTGAATGCAACCTCCTCCTGACTCAAGGGCTCTGTCGACTTCTCTGTGGACGAGGCTTCCGTAGCCGGAGCGTTTTGCGCTTCCTGTTCAGCCTTTGCTGACTCGGCTTCCTGAACATCCTCTTCATCCTCGATGTGCAGCGCTTTCTCGACCGGCTTGCGGATGTTCTCAGGAAAACTTTCAAGGAGTGGCCGAAGTACATTCTTATCAACGTCGTCCCAGTATGTGGCAACCTCTTCCTGACGCGCGTTGTATCCCTCCAGGTCGCCTTCTTTCTCGGCATATTCTTTCAGTTTTGCCCCCAGGTAGGTGCTGGGATGCGGGGGTAGGAAGCAGTGCGACGGGATAAGATATTCGTAAACACGGGAATCGCACATCTGATAACTGCTGAATGACTTGTTGGCGACGAGAATGTCCCAAACCCGAATCTGAGAACTCAGTTTCTCATTGATTTTTTGGACAGTGTCGGGATCTTCCACGATCATCTTCAAGGAGACAACATTCCCGGCAGCATGCACGCCTTTATCCGTACGTGCGCAGCGGACGAAAGACGATTTCTTGGGATCGGCCGCGTTGGCCTTGGAAATCGCGCCAGCAGCGACGAACGCGGTAAATAACTCCCCTTCAATTGTCTTCTCTGTAGTACTCCTACGAATGGTTAGCATCAAGTAGTATAGGCTGTGGTGTTACGTATATCGCACAATTGCATTCCCTTGTATCCTGTACCAGAGTACCCAATCAACACGGCCACCTTCTTCTTTGGGCGTCGCTGCTCGCTTTCGATGTCCTCCTGGGAGAATTCGGTAGCATAGACAGGCGCAACAATCTCCTCTCCATTGTCAAGCTTCCTTCGCTTTATTTGCTCAGCTCGCTCGTTGCGCTCTCTCTTATCTGGCATTGAGCGACTTGCCCAGTTAGCTCAAATCGCACAATTGCGGGGTTTCCCTCAAATACACCAACATACCTCCACTCCGATCTACCCATATCCCTTCTTTTAGGCTTGCGATCAGCATCTTGGGATCCCTCACTTCTTCCTGCGTTATTGTCCATGGTGTTTTCGTGCTGTGGTTCCAACCGCGACGAGTAGAAAGGAACGGAAGACGGTGCGGATGGGATGAACGAAGGATTTTCGAGATTCCCCGGGTATGTAGTAGACTATGACTTGACCACTGCTGTAAAATATGCTGTGCGCGCATTGGAATTGATGCCAATGATCGTTGAACCTGCTGCTACCATCTTTTTCTTCCAGTCGGCGTCTTTTTCTCACTCCGATAGGCTAGGCCTGATTGGGACTAGTGTGGGGCTTCCAGCGCCATTCCTTTCCAGGCAAGGTAATGTCTGCCTCAGGCGTCAAGAACTTTCGAATTCAACCTTGCCTTTCTTCCCCAGACGTCATTCACCAGTCTTTCGTTTCTTTCAGTCACCCTCACTTTCACCAGTGAAGAAGCTGACGGATGGCTGCAGCCTATCCCATCCGATAGCTACCTTTTCTCCCCCTACTTTAATATCATTTTATCAGCTGTTCTTGAACAACGTGGAGATATGCGATAGTCTGAGAGTCAGGTCTAGGAACCGCAACATCAAGATCTCCCGCCGAGGCGGCACACTCCTCTCTTCAACTCACGTTCCCTTCACTTTACTTATCTGGCAGGATTCGTCTTTGAGCCACCATGGATCTCGCCAACACTCTAATCCGAACGGTGGCCCGCTCATTCTACGAGACTCGCCACATCCTTGTGATCGATGCGCTTTTCATTCATTCGGTGTATGTGAGGCTGCTACAAAGGAGAAAGGAGTTTTATCTGAGGAGATCTCGTATGCTGACCATTTTTGGCGGGCCAGTCTCCATGCGGAGGACCTCGCTTTTCTCCTCGGAATGCAGCAGAAAGACCTGCGGAAACTATGCGCCAAGTTGCGCGAAGATCGCCTGATCGCAGTGTATGGCTTGCCTATGTCGTCTCGAACATTAGGTGCTCATTTGGCAGAAGGCTAACCAGAAGCGCGTCTTGTCATGCGACTGTAGTAATACACGAGCTGAGATTCGCGATGGATCAACTCGACCCGTCAACCGTGAATACTACTATATCCCGTTGCACCCTGTCGTCGACGCTATCAAGTACAAAGTCTCCAAGTTGACTTCAACGATTAAATTGCAATATACGCCGAGCCAGGAAAGAAAGGAATATATTTGCTTGCGATGTGGGACGGAGTGGACTGAGCTGGATGTCCTGAGTCTTTATTCGGATGAAGGATTCGAGTGCCAGAACTGCGGAGCTATTCTTGAGCGTACGGAAGATGTCAAGGGCAGTGAGGGAATTGACCGCACGGGCCACGAGAAGAACAGCAAGCTCATGGCGCAGTTGGATGGGATGCTGAAACTGCTAAAGCAGATTGACTCCGTCGAGATCCCTCCAAACGACTTCGACACCGCTTGGGATCATAAGATTGATGTTGTTCGGAACCAGCACACTAACCCTACTCGGGCAGCTATTGTCGTGCCTTCCAAGAAACAGGAAGCTGTCCGCGGCAACCTCAAGACCGATGCAGGTGCTCTCGAGATCTCGCTAACTTCGACTGAGGAGAAGTCTGCAGCCGAACAGAAAGAAGAAGCCGCCCGCAAGGCTGCTCTGGAGAAACAAAACGCGCTGCCCGTGTGGCATACTCACTCGACCGTTTCTACGGGTGCTGGAAATGCAGGGGCTGTCAAGTCTGAGAACGACGTTAAAATCAAACCCGAGCTCAAGGAAGAGGAAGACCAGAAACCTAATCTGGTTGACCTCGACGACAAGGTCGCAGCGTACTACGCCGAAATGGAGCGTGAAAAGGCCCTGCAGGCACAAGAAGATGCCAGCAGTGCGGAAGAAGACTCGGACGAGTTTGACGACTTCGAAGATGTCGGCGGTGTTTCTGCAAGTGACACGGCTTCCCCCGCTGTTGGCGGTATATCCGCGCCAACCAGTGCCCCCGCCGGCATTAAGCGTGAATTGGATACCGACTCTGGTACAAGCGCACCTCAAACAACCACAGGAACGCCATCGACACCGGCGGATGAGGGGCCCGAGGCCAAAAAGATTAAGACCGAGCCCGAGATTAAGAAAGAGGAATCTGATGAAGATGACGAGGAGTTTGAAGACGTCTAATCCTTTTCTTCTGGGCGCGGGCGCCCAATAAACGACATAACCCCAGAAATTTGTTTGCGCTGCTCTTGACTTTATCGAGAGCAGATGGCTGCATTGGTTATCTATATACTTACGTCCTCTATGATTTGTGATATGTACTATCGTGTAAAACAAATAATACAAAATAGAATCTCTTTTCACCTGCCATATCCTACCGCTGCTAAGTAACTTGTACAGAGCTGTTGGCAGAGCCATGATCTTTCCTAACCTACACAACGCCAGCGGCCCAATGCACCTTCAAAGAAGCCTTCACCATAGAGTTACACAAGGAAAGCTCGCTTATTGCTAGCGTGTCAATGTAGAGGTATAAATAGGCCTTCCATAGCTGTGTCTAATCGAAAACCATGCACTTCTTTTCATATCGATTTAGTAGAGACTTTTCCACAATATAAAGATGAATTCTCAACCTCAAAAAGGAACCTTCCACGTAATATGTACTCCCTAAGCATCCAAAAATCCACCTCCAAAAACGTCCAGCACAGAAACTAACCCACCACCCGTAAACCCCTCCAGAACCCGAAACAGCTCTTCCGCGTTGCCGCCAACAACTTCGCGCATATCCTCGTCCATCACCTGCTGAAATAGTGACCCCTCGTCCGTATTGCGAGTAAATACCAATGATGCTGATGCTGATGCCCATGTTGCCGATGACCCCAGACGACCCTTCGGCAGTCTTTTAGCAGTCCCGACTTCTCTGTCCATGCTTGCAAGGGATAGTGAATCATCCTGCTGGCTATACCGCCACCTAGACACTTCGTGAATGGACTCGCGGCGCTGAACGAACCCACTTGCGGCTTTGGCAAATGAGACGGTGAGTTTGTATAGTTTTTCGCAGGACTTGCTGGGTGAGACGGCCTGTATTTGTTCTAGGGTTGATACGACATCGTTGAGGAGGGTGATGTCTTCTGCGCTTGAGGATGCGATGGCGTGCAGGGTTATTACCATGAAAGGGGTTAAGACGCATGATAGGAGACCCCTGTGTAGTTCAATGTTAGTCAGGCAACAATTATAGCGAATATGATGCTGAAGTGAAGACTAACCAGTCTCTATACCTCTCCGTCTCGGACGAAAGCCCTCCCAGCTCGCAGGCCCTGGAACAATGTAGGTAGAGCTTCAAGGTAGTGCGAGCGGCCTTGAAACACTCTGGCCTGATATGCGTTTGGCCTGTTTTCGAAGAACTGGGTGCCCGGAGCAGGGTGGTTAATGTTGCAGATTCCTTAGTTCCTAGTATGTCTCCTGCTAGTCTAAACAATCGCTCCTTACCATCAGATACCGTGAGAGTGTAGTACATCTGTGGAGCAGGCAGACAAGCATCAGTTAAGGCATGTGACCGTTAATCAGTAGTAGGGACTGCGGGCGAGACCATCGTGATGTGGGCATAACACACGTACCCGATTATCATAAAAATGACGGGCCTTCTGCACGATATCATGGATTTTGTTCTCACGTTCAGTTTGGCCTAGCTCGAGAGATTTCCGCGAATAGAGATCGTTGTAGATACGTTCCTGTATCTTCGCCAGTTTGATTCCAGCCTCAAACAGCCGGTCCCAGCGTTCGAAGGGTTGCTTGTGAGAGAATACCGGCAGCGCTACATCGATATCCGCGTCCTGGAGAGCTGATGCACGCCCAAAGAACATGGAAACCTCCTTCTCGAGCATGTACACGCACCAGAAAAGCCTGCGGCTGTTCGACGAGTTGCCGTGGCCTGAGTCATGATTGTATCCCAGACTCTGGCAGTGGCTGGCGGCTGCAGATATCAGGGTACAATTGAGGAATGGGCTCCCTTGGTTCTGTGCTTTCATGGCCTATCATATTGCGGAGAAAGAGAGAACACTGGTTTAAGTAGACCGTATGGTAAACTGATTGATATAGGCAACTTACACCAAGGGTCAAAGCAAGCACATTTCCGAAACTAGGCACGCTCAAAACATTATAGTCCTTAAGCAGGGCATCGAATTTATTATCAGCTAGAGAAATTGCTTCATTGAAATCCAACCTCTGACAGATCGGATTCTGGAGGTACCTGAACTCCCTCAGGATAAAGTAAAGCGCCCCATAGGTGCAGGCAAGATGCGCAGCAGATACTGGCGTTGATTCGGAGAACGCGGTCTGGAAAAGACGCACGACTAGTGAGACATCGTTTAAAGGGTACGAGTAAAGGAAAAGCGGACGGTTTTCTAAGTGGAATTAGTTATATATTCGCCCTTCTAGTGGGGATAGTAGCTTACTCTGGATTTCCCGTATAACGGCGTTTACCACATCCAGAGGCAACGGTGGAAAGTCCTTAGCTTGCGTTATTTCGCCCATGGTTGCGACAAAGATTCAATGGGGGAATATGAATTCGGAAGATGCAGTGAGTAACTTGGAAGTCTACGGTAGGCACCATATTTAAATCCCTTAGAGGCCCCAAGCGCCGGGGTCGCCGATCAGATAAATGTCGCTGGCTGCTGCCTTGTTGAAATTCCAAATCCTTATTTTTACTGATATTCTAGTGTGGATGGCAAGAATGTAATGGACTGCTGCGTGAAGGCCAGCTTCACATCAACCTCAGCCTTATATTGGCCTTGTTTATGCATTATCATACACAGATGGCGTTCTCACCCACGAACTTCGCTTCCCAATGTGTACAACGAAATGAAGCCAATGCAGCAACCAAAAAAAAAAAAAAAAGGAGAAAGCAACTCAACATATCGACAAACCGCTGCGCAAGAGCATGATAGAAAGAACACAAGATAATGACGCCCATAAAACAGCGAAGAATGGCTGATTCCCCGTGATAACGCCAGTTTACACTCGTACAAAGCGAGGCGCAAGTTCAAATGAGACCCCATCTCTAGTACAGCTGATTGCGGGAAACGCCAATTGATGCAAGCGCAGAATGGGGAGTCTTTGTCTGTCCCTTTTTGTCGTTTTCATAAATTCGTCTCTCATATGTGATACAATCGCGGCATTTCGTAAGTTCGTCCTCGCGCTTTACGGCGTTCCTATTACCCCCGTCTCAGAGTCACTCGCCATCATCGAATTATCTTCCCATTCCTCTGCAGAAAGTGCATCAGATTCTGGCATTTGGGGGTTAGATGATAGAGTGGGCAAAAGGAAAAGGGCACACCTACCAGACGCTACTTCTTCGGGTATCTCAACTGCCAGCTCTTCAATCGCTGTCAAAACCGCTGGGACCAAAGTTAACAAGGGACATCTTCAACTAACTAAATGTTATTTCTTAGTAACATACCTTGTGCCTCGTTGACGATCTTCTGGTCTTCCTCCTCCGCTTCAATGAAGTACGAGGTTAGGCAATGGTCAATCACGGTTCGAATAGCTTCAAGCGCCTTTGCATCCACACTGATTCCCGGAATTGAAAGATACGTTTTACGGAGCTTGTCAACACTTGTGGATACCAGCTCCTTGGCAATAGCTGCATGGCGTGACTGCAGTTCCGTGCCTACAGCCGAAGTTTCTTCGTTGAAAAGAATCCGGCGCAGGAGCTCCATAGTCATGGCCCTTATAGCCCTATCAGGGTACATGAGGAGAGCTGGGGCCCAGTCCGGAACCAATACAATAACACGGGACGTGAACCATGTGTCGTCAAGACCCAGCCGTTCATTTCGGCCAGCCAGTAAGTTAGTGAAGAATGCAAGGTGCTCTTTGCCTCCACTATCATTGATTGTATCCACACCTTTGGCAACGTAGTCCAGGACGGTGACGATTGTTTCTTCGTCGGGACTTCTCCTACACAGTACCAGTGCGGCTTCCAGGAATGGGGCACAGCGTTCGGCAGGTGCAACACGGAGACCGTCTTTTAGCATCTGGATGATCGGTCCCATGAGACCAGCTTCTGGTTCGGCATCCATAAAAAGACCGAAGATATTCCTGCACGCTGGCGGACTGTTATACTGATGAAGTATTTTCTTGAGGAAGATTAGCTCCCCTTGCTGCCCCAAAGGCCGAATGAGGTCACTCTCCGCAAGTGTTAAAGAGAATTTTCCGTTGGAAAGTATTTCTCGTTCATCATCCGAAACCGGCCGCACAGTAAAGTCGACTCTTGCAAGTAGGATAGACATGAGGTCCATGAGTTTTCGGTGCGAAAACTTCCTGCCCTTTTCAAGGAGCTTGGAATAGGCGATGTACTGACGCTTCAACCTCTTCGAATCTTCATAGTCTAACCATACCATTTCAAGGCATTTAAGGAGGAACCCATGATCGAGAATTATTCCAGTTTCTTGACAGCCAAAGTTGGCCAGTAAGAACAATAACTCGAAGTAATCGTCCCACGTGCGACTGACAACGTGCAATGTGGGCCACATGCCATCAAGAGTAGCAGCAACGTATTCGAGACCATCTAGATAGGATGCATTTAACTTCTCTTTCTCAAAATTTCCATCCTCCGCACTCTTATAATGCTCACGAATCCTCGAAAATGTGTGTACAAAGAGTCTGACTCCATGATGGCGGATCTGCGGATGGGGGCTCTTGAGAAGATGCGGAATTCCGGCCGGCCTTTCCAAAGCCCACTGTAGAACTCTTTGGGGCCCCTTCGGGAATTCGTTGATGCCCCGATAAATTTCTCCAACATAGCTGTCGAGCGTTGCCATATCCTTCGTTCTAGCGAACAACTGTTCCAAGGTGTCAAGGGCGATAAAAATCATTGACCTGTCCAGCTTGACCTTCGATCCGATATTGGATAGTCTGTCCGAACTGAGCCGCCCCAAAAGATACCGAACGAAAAGGGAATAATACGGATCTAAGAGACAGTAGGTCCGCACAAACAACTCATTTTCCATCATGATATGATTGGCAAGGGGTACGGGCAGAGGAACGCGCACAGGATAGTGGTTTTCCGCGGCATTGTAGGTTGACTTTGCAGACTCCACGTTTGAGACGCGTTGGTAGAACAACATGTACGCATTCCAAACTTTGTTGAAGCGGACCTGTTGGCCCACTGAGGTAGAGTGATGAGAATCACTATAGCCGCCAAAGCACTGCTCAGCAATTTTTCCTGGATCGAATCTGCTTACATCCGAATCGTTGAATTCTACCCAGGTTCCTCCCTCGTTCGCAGATGGTCTTTCGCGGATGTACGAATAATAGTGGCCGGATTCAGCTGTGCCGCTATGTACCAGAACACCAACTAGCTCGAAAACATCCTGTTGGGTCTCGCCGGGCGAGTCCGACAGGTAATCGACTGTGAATGGCGTCATATCTATTCTCTCAGGGAATTGAAATTCATCATTGATCTTGCTGCGTATCATCGAAATCATGTCAAAGTCAAACCGTTTGAGATGGAATATGAGGTTGTCAGGCACATCTTTGAGACAAGCACGCTTCACGGCATCAACGTGACGTCCACAGGAGGTGCAGGAATATTTGTTATCCCCCTGCATGATCTCACCCTCGACGTACGCCTGCAGACTCTCCTCAAGGCTCGCCTTCCCTTTGATGTCGCATTGAATGGCGGAGAATGGTTCAAGTCGCTCTGAGATATGGGAACACTCCTTTGATTTGATTTGTTGAACGAGCTGGCCACCGTAAAACGACCTAAATATCTTCCTGTCCTCTGGACTCGATATTTGCGCCTCCCAACGGTCAAAAAGAAGGTTGTAGAATTCGTCAACATCCATTTGAATAGTGACGTCGACGGGTTCGTTATCGTAAGTCCGAATTGAGTCCACGAAACCTTGAGGATCGACGCTCTTCAGCCACGATTCTTGCATATATCCAAACACTTTCTTAGTTTCATCGAGAAGCCTTTGAGTTACAGACGAATCCGTAAGGTTTAGCCCAAGCATAAATTCACGAAATCCAACATTCATGAACAGCTGGCTTAAAAGCGAATTCAAGTAACATGTGTTTGACAAGTTTCTCAAACCGGCATAACCCTCCGGCGAGCGAATCAATTTTTGCCGCTCAAAACACCAACCGATCTGGTATGTATGGTCTTGCGGGATAATATCTTCCAATCGCCCTACAAGCTGAGTATAGTTATCGCCGTACTTTGAGAGTAGGCTCACTATAGCATAGAGTTCCTGCCGTGTTTGTGTATGCATGACAGGGATCTGGGGCGTGATAGGTTCGGAAGACGGCATAGAAAGATCCGGGAAAAGGTAGTTATCGAAGAGTTGCTCCGTAAGATTGAAGGTATCGAGGGTAATATCGGATGATATTGCAGTGTCCAGGCAAGACTTCAACAGTCGAGAAAAACCAAGGATAACGTGATCCACAGGCTCCCTGCCAACAAACTCGTTCGTCTTGTGCTTGAGCATAATACCGCTCCATTGCTTGAGGTAATCGCTAAATATCAAATCGCGAGGTGACTTCTCCGCAACTGACGAGAACACGGCGTATGCGATTTCGAAAAACTCCTGCGATTGCCTCGGGAAATCAAGAACATGTGGAAAGGTCAGAACAAAAGAATCCCATACAGTCGCGAGAATATCAATCCGGGTTGGGTTTTCCAAGAGTGCCGTTTCTCTCGTCTCCTGTGCCTCAGAAGCCGGGAGCTTGGGTTTCTTCAGCTGTTTTGAAGCGCTGCATATAAGAGATATATTGTCCGCAATACCCCTTCGAATGGGTTGGCGACTTTCTTCAATCAGAAGGGAGGAAATTAGCTGATCAAACTTGACTTGCTGTTTTGTCGCAGTCCAAAAGCCAGGGTCTCGAATAGACCCTTCCACCAAAACGGCGAAAGTGCAGCAGACGAGTTTGTGAATATTGAATTCTGGGAGTTGCGTTGTAGAGAGCTTCTGCCCAACTTCGATGATATGAAGTGACTGAGTAATGAGGGCGGCGGAGTCCGGGATCAGGGGTACCTCATCCGATACAGGTGCCTTAACCATCAACGCATAAAGAAGGCATTCAATCAAGCTGGATGCGAATAGAATGCTCTTGGGTGAAGTCGCCAACGTCTCCGATATCTCACGGCGCGTTAAGGCGGCAATCACGACTCGAACACTGTGAGACACGAATTGTTCGCTTGGGGATGGTTCCAGAGCTTCCTGCCGAAGGCACTCAGAAAGTGCATTAACAGAGTAGAGAAAGTTAAATGGCTTGGCCATAGGGAACATGCTTTCATCGGTTTGGTCTGTTGACTTAACAAGGTTCATGACCTTTTCCTGAGGCGGGAAAACCACGAGAAATTCGTATATTTCTCGGGCCAGATGGTCGTCAAGATTGAGAAGGTCATAGAGATCATCAAAGTGTTTCAACACCTCAGTATCAACCATAGTCAAGGGCTGGAGTTTCCGCCCAACCGTCTCACGGCAACTCGGATCTCTCCGGACAATCAGCAGCCCTGATGTAAGCTTCAGGTCTCGTAGAGGTTGCTCGGGCTTCTCAAGTAAGTCTACCCTTTGCCCCGCATATATCGTCATAAGCTTGGTGAAACCCGTAACTCTCACAAGAGCATCGAAAAGCTCCGCCGCCGTAGACAAATCCCCAACTCGCAACGAACGGACACGTGAACGTGAACCGCCATCGAATGCCTGATATCGGATATCTATCACCTCGCCATTCAGCGTCTGTGTTGGTAAACTGGGGGGTGAGCTTTGCGGTGGACTATACTGTGGCCGTGCGCGTAGTGCTTGAAGGAATTGCCGAAGAAAGAATAGCGAGCGGCTGAATTTCAGTTCATCCGCGAGAGTCCCATCAATTGGAGCTTCCACCGCCATGTTTTCTTCCTCGAATTTTGCAGGATCACTAGTGCGCGTCTTGAGTTTTGATGCAGCAGATTTCAGTTGATCTACGCAACGGTCAACCAAGGCCATGTGCGTCGCTTCAACTGATGACCGCGGAGAACGATGAATGATGTTATGGTCGAGATAAACCTCTATAGCGAAGGCAGTCGCATCAGCTTCGATTGAGCCCGGAGGCGCAGTCAGGATAAAGTTCCATATTCGATCCATTCCAGGTATAGAAACCACTTCGTTCTCAGTAACTGCTGGCGGGGGGTTGAAGCGAATCTCGTAGGTAATAGTCTGCTTGGCAAATGCAAGAACCTCAGGGGAATAAGCATCCGGGGATAATCCAAGGAGATAGAGTTGAATACAGCGGTCAATGAATGTATTCTCCGTCATTGTGTGTCGAGTAATCCCACAAAGCATCTCCCAAAGTGCTCTCCTTGCTTGCTGGGAAAGCGATGGAGACATGAAGACTTTCTGCCATAAGATGTCGCCTAATTCCGGACTAATCGAATCTGGCACTCCTTCAATAATCTGCGCAAGCATGTGTACCCGCGAGGTGAAACCAGTTCTGGAGAATGTATCCGTGAAATCAATCTGGTTTCCCTCTATCACGTCAGCAATCTCGGATACAGCCAGATGCGTGAGGTTGAAATCTGTGGCAAGTTTCCGGATCTCTTGGGCGCTTTGGTTACCAAGAAGAGCGTTTAAGGCCTGGATACTGCCAACGCTAAACTGATTCTTCTCGGCGATGTCCTGAACGCATCTCTCGTAAATGCCCACCTTGTCAGCGTCGCTGAGCCCAACATCTATGAAGGAGCTCAACTGAGCACCAGCGAACTTTTGCAAGAGAGCTTTGTGGTCCATAGCAAGGTCTTCAGTTGCTGCACTTTCGCGAATCAGGCGTACACATAGATGCAAAGGCCTTACATCGACATGTGGAGTGTCGAAGGAGTCCAGTCTATCCGGATTTCTTTCCCGCAAAAAGGGAAAGAGCTGTTCGCAAAATTCCACCATTCGCGGATCAAAACGAATAAGAGGCAGCTCGAGCAGTTTGGAACATAGATAGAATAGGCCGGAAAAGCCAGGCGAATGCAGATGAAATGTTTTCACAAGCATTCCGAGTACTTCAGATACTGTTCGAGGGTCTGGACTCTCTGTTACGGTTTTCCAGATTGTGTCAGTATCGGCATCGGTGTATGTGCCAGTAACGACGAGGAATCCCACAATATTGTGGCTCCGGCAAATTAATTGAGGATGAGAGTCAACCCCAACGATATACTCAACGATCCTGCTTTCGCGCAGGAGTCCGAGCATGAGCTGGACAATAGGATTTTGCAAACCGGCAACATGGTCTTTTCGCATATACTGAGTGTAAACGGTGACGAAGTCTGTCTGCATTGCCTCGATCCCAGCTACACGTAATTCCATCCGACCATCAATGATGTGCTTTCTGAAAATGCCAAATCTCCAACCATAGAATATAACGAATGGGAGACTATTTGGTGGCGCATCTTCGGGAGCATGTACGGATAGATCATTGGCAATACGGGACGCGAAATTGAGATTCTGGTTGCAGAGGGCCAGATATGCAGATGAAAGAAAACGAAACATCGAGGAGCTAGTGTCACTAGTTACCCAGGGAGATTTCTTGGTGATGTGATCCTGATATACCCCATCTATGGAACGTATGATGTTGTATAACACATCCATAGCTGGCTGGGTTTCAGGAGGCTCCAAAGAAAGGCCATCTGCGCTGTATCCGTTGGGATTACTGTTGTATTCCGCTAGGAATTGCACCACCTTCGCCGACGGCACGAGAGTCGATGAAATTTGAGGCCAGTGGGGTATAACATCAATGACGCAGGATACGTATCGTGAGAGAATTTCGACTCCATTTAACGGGACAGATATGACTCGATCGTTCAGGTGCGCTACCATGTTTAAACCCTCATGTCCGTATCGCCTCTGCATAGAGGTGTAGAATGGAATCTTATCAACGGCCAATATCCATCCCAAAGCAGAGACGTAAGCCCTGGATATGATATCCAAGTCTTGCAAGTCGGTTTCGTTAACCAGCTGATTCAGTAGCACAGTGTCCAACCGAATTAGGTGGAGAGTGAGTTGAGCATAACTGGCGAAAATGTCTTCAACGCATCTCCATAACATCACGTTGTCATCTGACTGAAATACGTCACTGCATAAACATTAGGAACGAGAACAAGCAATTCCCAAGAAATGGTCTCCGCTTGGACTTGATAATGGTAGACGAGGCTCGAGGTCCACTTACGGTCTGCGAAGCACACTCTCTATTAGGTTTGGAATATCGTCCCAGAAATACCGTGCGTCCATCAGAGTCTCATGTGTCATCTGCTCTAGAGAGTTGACAACTTCTTCAAACCACTGCTTCACCGCAAACAAGTATAAGCTGTCATGTTCGTGTCCTGGATGCTAGTCTCAGTCCCTGGCCACAATATTGCTGATCGTCAAAAGGTAGCGAGGTCCATACCTTTTTCGAAGACCCTACACATATCATCTAGGTTCTCATGCGGCTCCCGATCATGTTCAACCACCGGGAAAGTATCCGGTAGATAGACCTGTTCACGAAGCTGGACTACATCTGGGACCAAAGGGTCGCGCAGCGCCTCCCCTAAGGACCTCCAACTTGTAGTATTGGGATCCTGGCCCATATCTTCCAGCTCCGCCACCTCAATCTCGGGGCTCTGAGTGGGTGTAGATGATAGCGATACGACATTCGTGGGTTGGTCGCCGCTGGGCTTCGTGGAGGTGTCAGCGTTGTGTTGCTCACCAGGAGTGTCCCCAGGAGTGGTGGGCCGGTTATCTGTTATTGTGGGAGATTTCATATTGATGGTCATCCTGCTAGCTGGACGGTTCGGGGTGGGAGCTCCCTGGTCTGCTACGGCAGGAACATCCGGGGCGCCTTCGGGGTGCGGGGCTGACGTCTCGCCGGGAGCAGGCAAATTATCGCAGACACCACTTCCACTATCGAGACGAGGGCGTTTCCGAGTGGATTGGGGGTCGATTTCTTCCATGGAATCGCCGGGGGAACGCGCCGTGTCAGTCGAAGTAGCGTCAGGCGGGGTGCTAGAGCTCTCTAGCGGGGCAGCCGCCATGACATTTTCCCAGTTCGACCTTTTGGGACGGCGAGGTTAATTCCGGCCAAGGTTAACTATTTACCGGAGACTATGGAGCAGAGGAGGCTGGAAGCGGGGCGAGAAAAGAGGTAAAAATGAGCAACAACTGAGGTCGGTGGTAGGTAGCTAAGTGAAGAGCGGAGTGAAAAAAAGAGAAATTAAACAGACGAAGCAAGATAAGGACGGAAGCCAAACCAAGACCGGCAAATTCCAACGAAGAAAAGGCTCTATCTGGATGCACGAGATTTCTTTGAGCAGGAAACGCCGAGAGCCTTGTTCGTTGTCTCTTTATGACTGTTTGGACTTTGGGGTGAGAGCAGTGAAGGAACCGGCGACGCAACAGCTCTGACGTTGGCGGTGGACGAGCGGGCGCAAGGCTCACACCACTATCGAGGAACTCTCCTGTCAACACCTGGATGGAAGCCAATAAAATCGAGCGTACCAGACGAATTGCCTCAATTTAATGCGGACTCGGTCTTTTAAGAAGATGGATTGTATGGATTCACAAAAAGGTTTGTATTCACAGGCCAGCTTTACAACAACACCAAGTACACCAGAGTAGGCTTAGGGTATCCTAGGCAGCTATTTGCCTAGAAGCACGAGATAACCAGTGCATCGAGCGGTCATGGAAACAAGAAGGAATGTCGAATTGACTTCGTCACTTCACTCTCAGACTCGTGCCTGGCGTCTCCGGATGAAGCTTCCCTTCTATCCCTTGCAGGAGGTCAGGAATTTGAGCGTTGCTGGATGGCGTCTCTGATAAGAGTGACAAAAGTACAGCTCCTGCAGTGAACGTGCCTCCGGCTTGAACGTTGATTAGGTCTGGGTACGTGGTCAGTAACTCTCACCGAGAACTTGGAAGATTGGTGAAGGTTAATCCCTAGTCCTAAATTCGTCTATCTACTTTCCTCCAGAACGCTCAATCTTACGTATGACTCTAGCGGGGTTTCCTACAGCAAGGTGATATGCAGGAACATCCTTCAGCCGTTAATAAAAACAGTTCTTGAGTTTGACAGATGGACTATCATACCTTTGTTACCACGCTGCTCGCTCCAATTACCGCGCCATTTCCTATCGTCACGCCAGGCAGAACGGTAACATTCCCAGCTAACCAGCAGTCTTCGCCAATGTGGATTTCCTTTCCGGTCTCAGGGCCTGAAGTTCCATTGCGTATATCTGGGTCAAGAGGGTGTGTACCGCTGTACAGATTGACCTTTGGTCCAAATAGAGTTCGTGCGCCGATGGTGACCTGACAGGTGTCGATAATCACGCAGTCGAAATTGATAAAGACCCCCTGGCCGAGCTTCACATTGTATCCATAGTCAACTCTTATGGGCTGTTCAATCCAGGGCTCGTTCTCTAGGACAGCATCGTCCTCAGCGGGGTCCTCTTTGGCAGGTGGAAGAGGGGTTGTGTCCTGAGCTATACTGTTTTTCACACCCACGTCAGCAAACACTGCCCGCCGCGGCGGAAATTGGAGATGTGCAGCGACTCTTCATCCGATTGACATTGGCGTGAGTCTATTTAGCACTCACTCTTTCCAGAGCTCGAGCAAACGTCGTCGCGAGACCTCGCCGGCGTTGTTGAATCGAGTGCAGGCGGCCCGGCAACGAGCCCGCTCGGCCGTTAGTTCCGGAGTGAAGGCGCGATAAAGCTCGCCGCGCAGCATCTTATCTTTTTCTGTGTCGGGCATCTTGGCTCTACTATAATGAACGGTCTGATCTTTGAATGCGGGGAATATGCAGAAGCCGGGGATAAGCTGCCTGGCTGCCGATTGTAGATAGACGACGACTAGGCCAATTCCAGCGTAGTCGCCGGCGGCGCAGCTCGGTCGGTGTTCCGCGGAGGCGCCAGAATACCGTAACGAGCATCGCTTGACTCGCTTGTATCTGCTTATCTCTTCTCCAGCAAGTAAGATGCTTCTACCAGACAAAGAAACGCCCCGGAATTGAAAGCGTCAATTCATCGAGGTCAGCTGTCAATGCGTCGGGAATAAAGAACGCCGGACATAGCGCGGCGCGCATTGGTTGCTTGAGGCTCGAATGGGTTTACCCACTTGGCTGCTTGATATTGTTGTCCTCCGCACCAGCTCCGAATCCGATTGTCCTGCGTTTTTCTCGCAGCATCCCGTGGGTTTTAAGACTTGCTTCTCTTTCCCAGCTGCCCGACCCCTTTCGCTCGACTATATCTTGCCATGCTCCTGCTCTAGACTTCGCTTCTAAACCTACAACCACCCAACCTCATGCCCGCCATGGCCAGCGACGCCTCCCACAACCCCCCAGCAAGCTACACGACCTGGCGTCCACTCTCCGAATCACCACCAGCTCCCACCACGGCGACCAGGAGAAGTGATGCCTTACTTCGTCCCTCCGGCTCAAAATCACTCTCCGGCATATCCCTACGCGCATTCCTCCTCGGTGCAACCCTCGGCCTCTGCCTCTCCATCACCATCGCCCTGCTCCTCATCCAAGCAAGCCCCTACTACCTCTGGCGGCTCCCCTTCT
Organism: Aspergillus sydowii CBS 593.65; assembly: GCF_001890705.1. Classification (NCBI taxonomy): domain Eukaryota; kingdom Fungi; phylum Ascomycota; class Eurotiomycetes; order Eurotiales; family Aspergillaceae; genus Aspergillus; species Aspergillus sydowii. The sequence continues at coordinate 1,185,644 of NW_024467863.1, read as the reverse complement.
TCGTCTTCTCGCTCTGCCTCTTCCACTTCCTCGAATACTACATAACTGCCGCCTACAATACCCGCTGCGCAGATATTTCTGCTTTCCTCCTCTCCTCCAACGGCTGGGCCTACAACTTCGCGCATTCCTCTGCCTTCGTCGAGTGTCTCCTCGCCTACCTTTTCTACCCACATGAATCATACTTCAGTTTCACAGCCCCTGTGTACGGGGTGAAGATCCAGGTTGTCATCGGGTTATTCCTTATGGCGCTCGGTCAGTCGGTGCGGTCTCTAGCCATGGCGCAGGCGGGGAGTAATTTCAACCATACGGTGCAGGTGGAAAGGAAGGAAGATCATACACTTGTAACGCATGGTGTTTATGCGGTCCTGCGGCACCCGAGTTACTTTGGGTTCTTTTGGTGGGGGATTGGAACGCAACTGGTGTTGGGGAATGTGGTTAGTTTACTGGGGTATGCGGTTGTGCTGTGGAAGTTTTTCAGTCATCGGATTGACCGTGAGTGCTCCCTTTTGTTTCTTTTTATTTTTATTTTTATTTTTTATTTTTTTAAGGGGCATATGGCTAATATGACTATTGTTAGGGGAGGAACGCTTCCTGATTGCTTTCTTTGGGGATGAATACGTGGATTATAAGAACAAGACTAGGGTTGGAATCCCGGGGATCCCGTAATAGAAGCATATTCGTTGGATCATGCTTTATTGGCTATGTACAAAGGAGATGGCATGTGCATTGACCCGGTGTCAATAGAAACACATTATATCAATGTGACGGGTACTCGCACCAAAGCTCAGTGGTATCAAACGCTCCAAACGCCTTCCTAAACAACCACGCGTCCAACAGTATATACACTCTAGAGTTTGCTCTCCGGAGCGACTCCTCCAACGGCCCCACTCATATAAGCACCCTGACTCCCGGCCTGTTCATCAGCCTGCGCAACCGCATTATTCTCAAGCCCCAACAAAATCATCTCTCTTCCACCCTTTGTACTCCACCATGTAACACAGTAATGCGCCCTGTCGACATCCATTTCCCCATTGCTCAAGGTATCCCAGAACCGCTCCACACAGGCCATCCGCATCTCTGGCGCAGAGATAGCATTTATTAAGTTTGCAGTTAGCGGGAGCCACTCTTCTAGGTCTTCGACGCGGAGGAAGCATAGACTGTCGATGAGCGCGAGAGTTAGGGTTGCTTGCTCGGAGAGCAGGACTGGGACTTCCTTGGCCATGTCTGGATCGGGCGAGTTTGATGGCTGAGAGGAAGGTGGGAGTGGTTCAGTCGAGGAGTTGTTAAGGGCTCTGTCGTAGAGGACTTCAAGAAGTACCGAAGGAAGGAGGGGTTGGCGGTTTGCGATGGGAGATGGAGGCGCAGTGACCTGGAGGACTGTCTTGAAGGCGAGGCGGAATTGGCGACCGGAAAGGTTGTTGGGGAAAACCTGTGAAAAATCTCGATAAACATGGGTCTCTCAAAAAGACGTGGGATGACGATAAATGACTTACAGCGAAGAGATTATCTATGTAAAACGGAAGATGTTTCGCAGCCACGGCCGCGTTATTGGGAATGGCGAATACAGCAAGGGCTAAACTGTGGGCAGCCTCAAATATTTGGAGAAGGTGATTATTTCCGCCTGCTCCAAGGTAGGGCATCGCGGCCTGTATGAGTAGATCTTCACTGAAATTCGGCGACACGACCGTTGTGAAAAGCTCTGAGGTATTCAGGAAGAATAAATCAAGGCATCGATCAAGGGGATGAGCGGGAATGTGGCCAAGCTCGGTTGGTTTGATGCTCTTGAGGAAATTCTCGGCCAAGGCAGGATAATGGGCCAGAATATCCACGGCTGCCAATGTTACAAATGTATGTTGGGATGAGGAGTTCGGGCCGACTCGAGAGGAGACGAAGTAGAGATTGCGGAGGATGTGGAGAGCTTGCATTGAGATGAACGGTGCACCTAAACAAAGTCAGCAAATAGAGGTAATTATGTGGCGCATAAGATCCTCACTCTTGTCCGATGCCAGTCCTCGGTCGTTAATTACCCGTCCAAAAACGGCACGAAGAATAATGACCGCGGAATACAGACAATTGCGGAGAAGCTTCCACAAGCCCGGTATTGTCTCTCTGAGTGAATCAGGTTCCAGAAACTCAACCTCTTCAGACTTATCAACCTCTGATAGCTTGTTCTGTCGCCACTGCACGGCCAAAGTCCGAACAAAGTCTGCAAGTTGGTCGACAGACCGCGCAACTAGCCTATGATCCCGGACATTTTCGACCGCATGAGCAACCAGTCTGGAAAGGGGGCCCAGTGCCGAAATAAGAGGGCTTGAAGAGATGGCCATTACTCGCTGAACTGTAGTAGACTGTGGTGGCCATGCAAATCGCTTTGAGGGCATTTGGACGACATCTTGGTCGACACTGCCAAGGAAATATGCTCCTTCAAACCCTTCCGGCGAGAAATATGTCGTCTGGACCATGACTGGCAACAGCCGGTCGTAGTCGAGTCTGCTCCTCTCAAGGTCCGATAGGAGTTCAAACGAATAGTTCAGAACCATAGTGATGCAACGACCATCAACGCCGTCATGGGGATCCAGTTCCTCCAAAGCGAGCTGCGCTGCCGTAACAAGAGCAGCTTCTAGCTTCTTTCGAACGTTCCACGGCAGGCCCTGTCTATCCTGGCCTTCAAACCCCAGGAGAACGCCGCCAATTAAAAGCAGATGCCTCCACCGCGGCGACTTCTCATCAGCACCACTGACAACCGCCTTGACCCATTCCTCACGATCCAGCTTTCTAGGTCCCGGCCCGCCCAATGGTATTCGCGGGTCTTCCGATTCCTCGCTCTGAAGAATTGCCATGGCAGCCGTGTTGAAGACGCTGATAATCCGCCGGCAGGTGTGGAGATCGACGGCTTGATTCCATATTGCCGGAGATGTCAGTAGCTGCGACGCGAGTAGAGTTATATTCAGCGGGTTCTTGAGAACCGCCAGGAGGGTTGTTGCGGTCGGGAGCAAGCTGGTAAACAGAGGTCAGTAGTCGCATCCGTGGACCGACGAGTGGGCTTATGGTGGATGTTACCTTAAGCCATCTCGGGAGTCGGAGGGAGATTGAAGAGAACGCAGTAAAGCGCCCAGTGAGCGCTCTGTCGCCATGTTATGAAGCACACCCGACGGTGACGAATGTGGATGGCATAAGGGAGAACAGCGATGGATTGTAGTGACTACCTATCAGCGGACAACTACCGCGGAGGCCGGATCAGCCGAGGTTACTATCTAAATGAGCAAACAATGCAAACACCCGTGCCTCTTCCCCATCATAGCTTCCAGCCTCAGGCAGACAGTCGATCAAGAACAGCTCCGACTCTTCAGCTGTATGATTGATATCATGCTACACCTCTCGGTTCCTTTCTGTCGTCTCAAATGACAGGCGGCTTTAGCCCCGCTCAGAGAAAATGGCGAATAATCGCGTCCCGATTAACTACGTGACACCTAGTTTCCCGTCACTCTACGACCCTTTCCCCGGCCGCAGCAATTTCGCCTACTACCTCTACCATACCAGGGATATCTGGCGATTCACACTGTACTGGACCTTGATTTTCTATATATGCTGCTATATGGCTGTTGCTGCCTGTGCGCTTGTCATGCAAGGTCGGAATTGGAAGATCTGTTTAGCAGTGCCTGTTGTATATGCCGTCATCGGGGGTCTTGAAGCGGTTCTTGCGGGGAGTATTGTGGGAGGCGTGTAAGTCTCGCTGTGATTCATTTTTCGTTCTTGATGCAAATATGAGCTCCACGTACTAAGAATTGCAGAATAGGATCCGTGTACGAAGCGGGGAACTTTAGAATGTCTACGTGGATTCCGATTATTTGGGGCGGCGTCAATCTTCTGGTTCTGATACTGTCGAGTTTCCCGATACCAGGTGGATTATGAAAGCTGACTGTGCGATGGTAAGAATTTGGAAATTTATGGCAGAAACTGGAACTGATTGTGCACGGATGATATATCAGAAACAAGACGCCGAAAATGCAACCTCTGCTCCGACTAGGAACAAACAAAACGTGTCGAGATGGTATGATACATTCGAAGATAAGATCATATTCCTCGCCATACTATTATCCGAAGATATTACCCGCCGTTGCGCCGCTCTATTCCTCACGCATTGAATAACACATAAGTGTTTTGAATCACCGGCCATAGTTGTTATTATCAGGAGGGAACGCCCCCTGTAAGCCAGGGAGTCCGCCCCCCATTGGCGCCGAGACTGGAGGTAAATGGTGAGGGAAACCTGGCGGGAGTGAGATTCCTTGCGCAGCAAGCTGCTTTTGGAGCTCCGCGAGGTCGACATTGGGCGCATTCATAGGCGGAGTTCCCGATGCGGGAGGAGCCCCAGAGAAAGGAGGCGCAAAGGGAAAAGCAGGGAACGCAGGGTTTGGAGGGAAAGCATTTGCTGGAGGCTGCGCCATAGAAGCAGCCAAACCTGGTGGAGGAGGAGGAGGTTGAGCCGCGCCTATGCCAGGTAGTAAAGATGAACCCAGCCCATCCGGCTGAGGCGCACTCTGTATGCCGGGAAGACCTGTCCCGGCGGATTTCCTTTGATCAACCAAGCTATCTTCTTCATCCTGTAGTTCCTGTTCTTCTTCCTCGCGCATTTGTCGTTTTCCAAAGTTGCGGTTCCATGTTCCCTGGGCTTCAGCGGCCTCCTCTCCAATGTGGAATCTATCCTTCAAGTAGGTTGTCTCTCCTGGTCGAGCACGAGACCAGAATCGGGTGAAATTGTCTTTCGATCCCGAAGCAAGAATATGACCTAGAGGATGCCAGTCTAGAGTCCAAATAGTCGCGGCGTGAGCATATTGTACCCGGTGAGCTGGGTAAATTACCTGGGCCGGCGTATTGGCTGGATCCAAGCTATCATAAGGTGCGACGGTAGGCATTTGGCCGGCGGGGAGGTTGGGCTCGTCAAGCAAGTAATGATATAATGACCCATCTTCGCTTCCTGTTGAAATAAGAGAGCAGTGGACCGGATGCCATGTAAGCGTAGATATCGGTTTTTCGTGACCACGGAGAATGCAAATGTCGCGCATCATACGGAGATCAAAAACCCGTGCGGTCTGGTCGCGCGACGATGTTGCAAGAAGGTTGCTATTAACCCGCGAGAACCTGGTAGCGGTCACGGTATTTTTATGGCTGTGAAGTGTCGTCAAGCAGCGGGTGGTGCGAGGGTCCCAGAATTTGACTTGATGGTCTTTCGAGCCGGAGGCAAGCAGCCCCTTTGTCGGATGCCAGTCGCATGATTTGACATCCCAGTTATGGCCGGTCAAGACGCTGTCGCATGTTCTCGTCGTGAAATCGTAGATCTTAAGCGTCGTGTCGTCGGAAGCCGACAGGAATTTTGTATCGCTGGGCGACCAAGCTAGGTCTCGTACAGCGTCGTGGTGTGCGTCATCTATCGTCTCAACGTTGTTGAAATTCGGCCTCCAATATTTCACATCACCCTTTTGTCCTCCAGAAATCAACCAGTCATTGCTATGCGACCACGCCAATGATGTAACTCCAGCTTGCAATTGATCGTAGTGTGCCTAGATTCATCAGTTTTGAGTTGCCGACTATCGAGGATACATCGACCTACATCCATAACCGTTTCGAAGTTGAACGCCGTGCCATTCCATAGCATAAATTCTCCAGTATGTCCACCGGTTAACAGGCGCCTCCCCTCCGGCGTCCATCTGACGACCGTGATCGGCTTCTTCGACTTTCCGATAGACTGGTGTAAATGTCGTACAGGGATCGTATCCACCGGTGAGTGTACTCGTGCCATGGGAGGGAGCATCTGCGATAGCAAAAACTATTAGACCTGCAGCTGCCCGACAGTGCTTGATATTCACTTACATCCACCACATAGCTGGCACTCGGCCTCTCTTTCTCCATCCGATAGCCGCCTCTGTATTTCGGTCGCCGATGGCGCATCCATTGTACCATTGAGGAACCATAGTCGGTGACCAGTCCTGTGAGCCGTTAGCTGAAGCTGCGTGCGGGAGAGAGGACGACTTCGACAAACGTACTGGGTCGACGAGGTCCTTGAATTCCGCCCTGTCCCCTCCCAAACGGCTGCGCATCATTCCCAGAGTCGTCGTAAAAAGCCATCGCGATGGGTTGACCTTAGCTAGCAGACAAAGCAACAGGCGAATTCTGCGACCATGACAGGGGTAAAGGCGGAGAAAGCTAGCGCGGCGACAAGGCTTATTCGACGCAGACGACACAGACGTGGATGGATGCTCGACAACAAGAAATACAGAATTATCCGACTCTCTTTGCGATGTTGTGGATAAAGTGGGTAGATTATTGACAGCGTCACAACGGAAGCCGAGACGTGAAACAGCGACGCGGAAGAATGATCATTGGGCCGGGCCAGAGCTGCCGCCAACACTACTTTAGCCCGCGACAGGTCCAACCAAGGTCTCCAACCTTGCAAGACGCTCAGCCTCTCAGTCGCTGGAGTCCCCATTTTCAAGCTAGCAGCAGCATGCAGGTGGAACAACGGCTCTCCTCCCCTGTCTCTTAGCCCACCGGTCGAGGCCTATGCTCAACCTTCGTGACAATATGAGAAACCTTGATAAATGATAACCCCGCCGCGCTGTCCTGGGTCTCCTTGTTCTCGTCATCCTCTGTCTCTGCTCTTGCCAACTGTCTACACTCTACACTCGCGCACTGGCCCGTTTCTTGTCATGAATTGACCGGCCTGTGGCCAGCTGCCGATTGATATCCTTATCTGACGCTCCTATCGTATCCCCGCATCATCCCACAGGGCTAGGTGCTCAGCGTAGGGATACCTGCGCTTTCGTATTACCTCGTTGGCAGACACCTGGTAATTCTGTCACGACATATTCGTCATTTTCACTTTCCTCATATACTTTTAACTACCTCTTATTTAATTCATTTAGAGAGCAAGATGGTCGCTGTCGAAGGCTCTTCGGCCACCAACGGCACTCGCAGTAACAACCATACCAACTCTTCTAACGGTTCTTCGCCCTCAGAAAACGGTTCAAATCACCGGGCCATGAAGAAGACGGCTACGTATCGACATGTTGTAGCTATTCATTCGAAAGTCCAACACTCATGCCTTAGCCGCGATTCGACGCAGGCCACGAGCTTTATTGGCTTTCGGAACCTCACGATTGTTGTATTGGGTAAGGTTACTGTTTCTGTTATTGGCGTGATATTTCCTGCTGATTCACGCTTGAAGTGGCCATGAATCTTCGGCTAGTAATCGAAAACTTCCTCAAGGTGCGAGCCTTCAACTATGACGCAATTGCTGCACTCATCTAACGTGTTTATAGTATGGTGTTTTGATCTGCATCAAATGTCACGACTACCGCAAGCAAGACGTTGTTATCGGGGCAATCCTCTTTGCGCTGGTGCCTTGCCAGTTGCTATGCTCATACTTCATCGAATCGGCAGCATCAGGGCATGCTGTGCGCGTTATCGGTCGAGCAAAGAAAGAAGACAGTACCGAAATATTGCGTGAAACTAAGAGGACTTGGTTCTTCATCGCGTTACTACATTCTATTATCAGTTTTTTTGGCCTAGCTGCCACGAGCTATGCTATCTTTTATTACATCAATCATCCTGGCATTGGTACTCTCTGTGAGATCCAGGTGATTGTTGTGTCGCTCAAGTCGTACTCCTATGCATTGACGAACCGCGATTTACGCCGCGCCATGCTCGGTTCTCCATCGACAGACTTTGCTATCCCGGAACTCTATCGCTCTTGTCCGTATCCCCGTAACATCACTCTCGGAAATCTCTTCTATTTTCTACTGGCTCCGACGTTGGTTTACCAGCCCGTTTACCCACGGACGCCCCGCATCCGTTGGTCATTTGTGGGCAAGCGTTTATTCGAGTTCGTCGGTCTGGCGATGGTCATCTGGCTGCTTTCTGCGCAGTACGCCGCACCGCTTTTGCGCAATTCGACTGAGAAAATCGCAGTCTTACACGTCGGGTCTATTCTGGAGCGAGGGTTGAAGCTCTCGACGATTTCCCTTGTGATCTGGCTTGCCGGGTTTTATGCCCTCTTTCAGTCTTTTCTGAATGGACTGGCAGAGATAATGCGGTTCGGAGACCGGGAGTTCTATACAGACTGGTGGAACAGTCCGAGTTTCGGCGTGTATTGGCGATCCTGGAATCGACCTGTTTATACCTTCATGAAACGGCATGTGTATATGCCGCTCGTCACACGAGGCTGGAGCCCAACCTTGGCTGGCACTGTAGTCTTTGCAGTTTCCGCCGTGCTGCACGAGATTCTTGTTGGGGTACCCACACACAATCTGATCGGTATGTTTGCTGCCACAAAACCTCGTGGGCTTTTTTCTAACGACGACTAGGAGTTGCATTCATGGCGATGTTGTTCCAATTACCATTGATTCTTCTAACAGCTCCTTTCGAGAAGCTCAAAAGCCCTCTTGGCAAGGCAATTGGTAATTCGTTTTTCTGGGTGACTTTTTGCGTCGTTGGACAGCCCTTTGCGGCGCTTTTGTACTTCTTCGCATGGCAGGCGAAATATGGCAGTGTCAGTAGGACACAATCTGTAGGGTTTTTGGAATAGGCAGTATACGAGTTGTCATCTACCATGAAAATTAAGCTAGATATTGATCGAAGAGAATCGAAGCAGTCGTTGAGGACAAGTATACTTTTTTGCGGTGGTCGGACAAAACGCCGCCCATTCAAGACGCAGATCTTAGACCTTGTTTTTGATTAGCGAGCAATTGATAATTGGCCCCAAGGGAGCTCATGAATGTAATTTCGGATGGAAAGCAGACGTATGGCCGAGCAGCCTAAACCCCGGAACCCGGCTGCCCCCAAGACCCGGAGGGACTGTTTGGTCCGCCTCCCGAGCGAACATCAACTATATAACCTCCATACGATCGCATCTGTCACGCCATAGCTTCAACCCAATACGAATTTCAAGCATTTTAATCCGACTTAATTTGATTATTTCTATCAAATCCCATTCGCCAGGTTGTCACAATGGTCGCGATCGACATTCCCGCAAACTACGGGTATGAAAATGACCCTGTCACACACTCGGCTGCGGTTTCCAGGCCTCCAGCCATCCACAGAACCAATGAAATCTACGCGATGCTAATCTCGTAATTATCTCTAGATATTCCATCGCCGTTTCTCTCGGTGCGATCCCGGTCCTCGGTTTCCTGCACGGCGTGGTTGTCGGCAGTTTCCGCAAAGCCGCTGGAGTCCCGTATCCTCACACCTACGCTACCGTCGAGCAATGTAAATCCAACGTACGTCTGCGCAACAACCCTTATCTACTTCCCTTTCTGCAGAACAAGACACTAACGTCTCTCGTCTGGAATATAGCCCAAGGCCCATAAATTCAACTGTGCCCAGCGCGCCCACGCCAACTTCCTCGAGAACGCGCCGCAAACCATGCTCTCGATCCTGGTCGCAGGTGTGAAATACCCAGAGTTGGCTGCTGGGTTAGGCGCCGCCTGGGCGGTTTTCCGTATTCTGTTCCTGCACGGATACGTTTACACAGATAAGCCGCAAGGAAGTGGAAGATACAATGGCAGCTTGTTCTGGTTCATGCAGGCGGGTCTCTGGGGATTGAGCGTTTTCGGCGTTGCGAGGGATTTGATGTAATTTATGCGTGGATATGGTTCGCCTATTCAGATAGGAGAGTTGGAAGGAAGATACGGAGAGTGGTTTTTGTCTCATAGTCGAGCTCTTGGCCTGGGGTAGTGCGGTATGTAGGCAGCTGACTGCTATCTTATCGGGCCGGAGCAAGAGTTCCACCGCGGTTGGTGGGGGTGACTTTTTTCTCTGTATCTACATCCCACTTTGACTTCAGGAACCCTCAATATAATTCAATTGGCCTAAAGTACCTCCGCCACCATGTCGTCCAAATCCCACCTTCCCTACGCAACTCGCGCAACTAACCATCCCAACCCCCTCACCGCGAAACTCTTCTCCATCGCTGAAGCGAAGAAGACCAATGTCACCGTCTCCGCAGACGTAACCACAACCGCCGAGCTGCTGGATCTCGCAGACCGTACCTCACCCTGAATAATTCCCAAACTGGATCCGATCCATTCCACTAATCTTTATAAAATTCCACACCAGGCCTGGGCCCCTACATCGCCGTCCTCAAAACCCACATCGACATCCTCGACGATCTCACCCCCTCCACACTCTCAAGCCTCCAATCCCTCGCAACAAAGCACAACTTCCTAATTTTCGAAGACCGCAAATTCATCGACATCGGAAACACAGTCCAGAAGCAATACCACGGCGGCGCCCTGCGCATCAGCGAATGGGCACACATCATCAACTGCGCAATCCTACCCGGTGAGGGGATCGTCGAGGCCCTCGCACAAACTACCCAGAGCCCCGGGTTCGAGAATGCAAGTGAGCGCGGCCTGCTTATCCTTGCTGAGATGACGAGCAAGGGATCCCTAGCTACGGGGACCTACACGGAGCGGTCGGTTGAGTATGCGCGCCGGCATAAGGGGTTTGTGATGGGGTTTGTGAGCACGAAGGCGCTTTCGGATGTCCAGGCCGAGGCGAAGGAAGATAGCGAGGACTTTGTTGTCTTTACGACCGGGGTGAATTTGTCGGATAAGGGGGATAAGTTGGGGCAGCAGTATCAGACGCCTGAGTCGGCTGTTGGGCGCGGGGCGGACTTTATCATCGCGGGGCGTGGAATATACAAGGCCGAGGATCCGGTGGAGGCTGCGAAGAGGTATCGGGAGGAGGGGTGGAATGCCTACCTGAAGAGGATTGGCGCTCAGTGAGGTGGCTTCTGTAGTAGACGCTGTTTCTTGGCCTTACTTGCGCGACTGGCTGACACTAGGGAATATAAAAAGAGATCTTCCTTAGGAACTTCATGGTATATTGAAGAATAGATTGGTATTCTATGGGTCAATCCGTTTTGTTATCAAGAGTACAGAAATACCCTGTCCCGTTGGGACCTACCACGCCTGCGGGATTGATTCATGAAAAGGTCATGATGGAGGTGCCGAGCGCAGTGTATCCGTACAGATACTATAACTACTGACTATAGAGGTACACGAAATTGATATCGACAAACAACCTGAACACCCTAGCTCATAGCCATATCCTTACGAGCTTGCAGCAGGAGGGACCACCCACTCCTTATCAACCCCCTGCCCCTCCAACCAAGGCCTGGCAGCATCATAAAGCCTCCCAAACTCCCCATCCCCCAGCGCCACAATCTTCCCAAAAAGCTCTTTATCAAAGCGCTCCACAAAAGCCCAAAGACTAACGAGCCAGAAATCCGCAAGACCAGGCTTCTCCCCTTCAAAAAAGGGTCCCTCCCTCCCTTTCAGGATCTTGATAAGCGACGCAGACTCCGTCTCAATTACCTTCCATAGTTCATCAAAGTCTTCCAGTGCTGCGCGCCGCACATCGGGGAGAGGAAGACCCCCCAGGAAATTTTTCCGTGATTCATGGAAGTACTCCTGCCCACGGGTATCCAGATGGCCGACAACAAGCGGCGGGATTAGTCTCCAGAACGCCGGGTATATAAGATCCATGATCCGGTCCACAGCGACGAGGAGGGCGTAGCTAGCGTCGCCGGATGGGAGGATCGATGGGAACGGGAACGCTTTCTCAAGGTGCAGTGCGATTGGGAGCGAGTCCTTTATCGCGCCGTGCGGGTTCTGGGCCGCGGCCGACGCCTTGTTGCTGAGTATTACGGGTAGGGTGTATGCGAATGCCTGGTCGTTGTTGGGTGGGAGGTCGAGGATTTGGAAGAGGGATTTGATGTCTGGGAAGGAGAGGAAGCTTTGGGTGTAGGGGACCTTTTTGTAATTGAGGACTGCTCGGATTTTAAGGGTGTTGGGGGACCATGATTTGGAGGGGCCTGATTATACGTATAGCAGGATACCTATTGTATTAGCTTCTGATGGGATGTGATGGGCTGGTTGCGGGGTTGATTGCGGACCTGGGAGGTCGGAGTAGAGATCGAAGAAGTGGACGGGGTCTGGTGTTGCCATGGCGTTATTTGTAGAAGATAGAATTTATCGAGACGAGGTGGCCAGTTTATAAAAAAAGGCGACGCCGTGGGGTGTTCTTCACGGGCTCCATGACCATGCAGGTATGTATTGCTCATCCGATCTACGGATGATGGCAGAACTCGCACCATCACGCAAGCGATCACGTAACTGGCGATACTAAGTCGCAAATGCCAATTGCATAGCGGCACTAGTACAATACAAAGCTTAACCGCCTGATACCAACAACAAGAGTCTCTTCGGACTCCACTTCCACAGAACAACCCAACCGCCCAGAAGCGAAGAAAGCCCCGTAAAGAGAATAAGAGGTCCATGCGAAGACCCGTACGCAAAGCGCTGACTAGCCGACGATATAGTCCCAGCCTGGAGCAATTTCACGCCAGCAAACCCCCCGCTTGCATACCCGATCCCCCTAACCCCGTTCAACAGACCATAGAGCATCCCAGGGTCGACGGCCTCATTCCGTTCAGCGGACTCGTGCTCCATCTGCTTAAGCATGCCGCCCCACGTAGCACTGTAACCACCAGAGAAGAACCCAAACGTCATAGAGAATACCACGAGGAGCCCGATTGCGCCCTCGGTTGTCAGGCCCCAGAAGAGGAACGTGGCGAGAGCGCAGCAGATGGGGGGGATGGCGGATACGGCGGACGCTGAAAGAGGGATTTTCCGATTATCGCTCAGCCAGCCGAAGAAGGACGAGGCGATGATCCCCGGTGCGTTGAAGACGGCCAGCATGAGTGTGCCTGAGGTCTGCGATAGCAAGGCGATGTCCCGCGCGTAGGTGCTCAGGTATGTCTGCGGGATACCATAGCCCGAGCTTTGGAAGATGATGGCGATGCTGTAGAAGTAGATGGACCGGTGTTTGAGGAAGTTCCAGGGGATTCTGCGAGCACGGGTTCGAGGGATGGAGAGTTTCGAGGGGTGGGTTGGGATCATGAGAATAGCGAGAATGCTTGTCCCGCCAACAATCGCGGTCCAGGCTTGTAGGGTGGTTCGGTAGCCGTAGGCGTCGATCATAGCGCGCAGCATGAATGGGAGGCTGGTGCCAACGATGTTCTTGCATGATAGAACGATTCCGTATGCTACGGCGCGGTTGCTGGTTGTGTACCACTCGCCGAGGGAGAGCGTGGTTGGGCTATAGATGAGGGCACAGCCCAGTGCGGATGTGAAGCCCTGAGTGGCGAGCAGGTGGCCGATGGTTGTGCTGTAAGAGGACAGTAGGAAGCTGACGCAGGCAATTACGGTTCCGCAAAGAGCTGCGAGCTGGCGGCGATGAGCCCATCGTCTGGTGAACAACGCGAAGAGAAAAGGCATGGACAGGTACATGACCCCGTTGGCGGTGGTGCCAATTACACCAGTGGTGCTGCGGTCTCCCTTGAAGGTCCAGTTCTCAGAGTAGTATTCCTGGAATACACCGTAGCTCATTGCAAAGCCTGTCAGAGCGTGAGCAGGGATGCAATTCAGGCACAGACATGCGTAACCTGGATGGATGTACCCCAGATGGGCAGCTGGAGGATCCCAGAGCCGATCAAAACTAACAGTTTGGTCCTTTTTGATTCCTCCACCTCTCGCTCATCGTCAACCTGCGCGCCCGATGGTGGCAGAGGATATTCGTCAGTCTCGGCCATTGTGATGATATGGACAGTGAATTGGGAAGAGAATGTGCTTGCAAAGAAGAAGAGAAGAGAAGAAAAGCATTTGGTGTACAGCAACGTCAACTGCGGGGTCGCGATCTGATCATCCGTGACTCACTGCACCAACATCTTCAATATCGCAGCTGGAACCAACTTCATTCGGTCGGAGTCTATTTTAAAGGGTTAATGGCCAAGGCAAGTCTGACAGACGATGCTGCTCCTTGCCGTTCATGTATCAATCACGATAAGAGCAAGGAGAAACGCCTGATTTCTTATTCTACTCTTGCACATCGTCAACCTATGTTTCAGCATTGTTATCTACCAAGCTATGAAACCTTCTGTCCCCCTTCTTCCAGGATGTGAGATGGATGGCCCCCAGTCCTAAGTGCTGGCATCAAGTAGCAGCAAGTCAGAACCAGAACAACCGCAGCATCTGCAATTGCGAAAGATCTTACCAAAAGGCCTATTTCCATTTCCACCACCTGTACGACATGCAGACAGTTAGTTAACTGTCGAATAAATAAAAGTAGAAGTGACTGGGGAACTTACCGGCCTCACCATTGGCCCCTATAATCCGCAAGCCCTAACACCGCCATGATATTGTTCGCTGTTAGCAAGCTCTTATTAACTGGCTTGGTATATAGACTTACCGGGGTCCCTTGCCCCCGATGCTGATAACCCATGCCCGTCCCTGCCACCCAACCAAGGCATGGTACTTTGGAGAGAAGAGATGCCGAATACCTAGACTGAGTGATGATCGAAGGGAAGTGACATAGTGTCACACAGGTTGAAGAAGATAAAAGAAAGCTTACCTTGTCCCAGGCCCGTCCCGACCACCCGCCAGGGCCAACGAAGATAGATAGGAGAGGAGTTTCTGCTGTTAGGATGTAGGTGTGGAAGGGAGAGAAGAGTAAGACGATGTGATCCAAGCCCGTCGCAACCACCCACCAGGGTAAAGGTGAATATGTAGAGGATAGCGTGGAGAAGTTGAGGTAGAGTCGAGGTAGAGTCGTAGTAGAGTCGTAGTAGAGTCGTAGTAAAGTCGAGGTAAAGTCGAGGTAGAGTCGAGGTAGAGTCGCCAAAGACAGAAGAGGGATGAGAAGCTATGTAAGTGTCCCAAGCCCGTCCCAACCACCCGCCAGGGTCTGAGGTAATGAGGCTGTCGGAGTCGTGGTAGTGTAGTTAGTAGGAAAGGGCGGAGGCGAAGCAAACCAAACAAAAGGGGTATCGAGGTCGCTGACACGCTGGGGACAAAAGAAAGAAGGGGGCAACTAGCTAGGGAAACTAGCTAAGGAGGCTAGCTAGGAAGATAGATATAGATAATGTCTCCCAGGCCCATCCCAACCACCCGCCAGCGCCAAGGTCGTCAGGTAGGAGGGGGGATGTTGATGAGTAGAAGATAGGAGTCAAGGCGAAACAGACGAACGAAAGGGGTTTCGAGGTCGCTGTAACGCTGACGATAAGGGGAAGAAGGGCAGCTATCTAGGAAACCTAGCTAAGAAAGGTCGATAATAAGGGGGATGTCGAGCGGGTTAGGGCTAGAGAGCGGTCAAGCTCTGGCAGGGCAGAGATGACTTAAATCCTGGAAGTTCACCACTGGGTGGCTACTGGAAAAAGTCGTCCTATTTTTGAAGTCAGTGTATGGACATGAGATGATGGAGGAAGATACTCACTGCTGTACTGTTGTCGCGTCTGGTCATGTACGTAGCAGAATAGGCGTTGAGTGGACTATCTATCAGTAAGTGGACGCACAGCGTTGGTATTAGGAGACTTACCCTGGGGTCGCCCCAGGTCCAATAACCCATGCCCGTCCCAGCCACCCAACCGGGGCATGTGTATTGTCGAGTAAACTATCCATCAGTAAGTTGGCGCACATCATGTCAGTATTAGAAGACTCACCCAAACGCCGCCCCCAGCGTCTGGTAACCCATGCCCGTCCCAACCACCCAACCGGGGCATGGTTAAATGGTGTAGTATGCTGTGTCCTAGACGGTGAGTGGATGGTGAGTATGCCGCACTAGGTGTCAGTAGACCGGAAGCATGTGCCAGATAAATAAGAATATATTATCCCAAGCCCATCCCGATCACCCAACCAGAGCTGTAAATAGCTATAAATGGCAGAGTAGATGGCAGAGTAGATGGGGCTAGATGGCAGAGTAGATCACGTAGATGCTGTACAAGTGGGTGCATAGCAGTAGGTCTTACCTATGCCCGTCCTAATCACCTAGCCAGAGCTATAAATGACATGTTAGATGGCAGTCAATTGTGGTAGATGGCAGTCGATGGTGGTAGATTACAGTCGATGGTGGTAGATGGCAGTAGAGGGAGGTAGGTGGCAGTCGATGGTGGTAGGTGGCAGTAGAGGGAGGTAGATGGAGGTAGATGCGAACCAGGCCCATCCCAACCACCCAACCAAGGCCAAGTCAATAGATAAATGTATGTAGCGCCAGATGTTTCCATTAGCCACTGATCATCCAAACAGTGAGAACAACCACCTACTATGATTGGACAGTGTCAAGTAAAGGACATTGTCCGTTTCCCAGGCCCGCCCAACCGCCCAACCTTGGGGCCTAGAAGTGAGGCTTGTGTGTTTAAGTGCTGTCAAAGTATCAGTTAGCTCTCCTGTTCAGGGACGACAGAGGACTGTAATTACTTACCACTGTAGTGATCCCTTTATGTCTAATACCCATGCCCGTCCCAGCCACCCAACCAAGGCATGGAGCACAGTCCGAAGGGTCCGAAGCCTAAGCATTAGTAGCTAGATAGTTAATAAAGTGGTCGGTTTGCCCAGGCCCGTCCCAACCGCCCAGCCTAGGCCTAAGCAGGAGGCCAGCGTGTATGGAGTCCGAGAGACAGGTCAGCCATATCTTAGTACTACATAAGATTTCATTTACTTACCAGTAAGTTGTGTTGCTGTTGTCCATTATCCCGTGCCCGTCCCAGCCACCCTACCAGGGCAGGGTGGACAGCCCGCAGGCTGTCCGGCAGCTAGACGTTAGCAACTAGATGATTAGTAGGGTGATCCAAAGTCCCAGGCCCTCCCAGCCGACCCAACCATGGGCCTGGAACAGGAGTGCGTTGCATTCATTCATATTTACAAGTCAGCTTGGTTTACTACTAAGCAAGGGCATCTAGGTATCTTACCAGACACCCCCACCCCCCGCGTCGGATAACCCATGCCCGTCCCTACCACCCAGCCAAGGCATGGGGACGTTGGCCCGAAGGCAGTAATGTCTATTGAGCCCAACGAAAGTTACAATGTCAGCCAGGCTCACTATTAAGAAAGCACGTGGATCACTTACCCGGTTCCACACCCCTGGCACACCCCGTGCCCCTCCCAACCGCCCAAGGCACGGGGAGAAAGGCCCGAAGGCAAGCTGGAAGTTTAGTAGCTAGACAGTGAGTAGGGTGAGAAGGTTTCCCAGGCCCGCCCAACCACCCAACCAAGGGCCGGGGTAAGTGATCGAAGTGAGATAGTGTCGCAAATATGATTACAAGGTCAGCCGCACTCGGTACTACAAAGAGACAGCTTGATTACTTACTTGACCTCTTCACCCCCCATGCGTCTGATAACCCATGCCCGTCTCGACCTCCCAGCCAGGGCATGCAGACAACAGACAATCGAGAGTGAAGTCGATCCAGGTCGGAGCCGGTCAAGGCTTACTCAAAGCGCAATGTATATACGGTTGCAAGTTAGTCAGGTGAACAGGCAAGCAGAAAGGAAGAGCTCACTTCATTCACACAGACAAAGGACCAACAGAGTCCGATGACCCAGGCCCGTCCCTACCACCCAACCAGAGCCTTGTGCCGCAAGCGACTATGACAAGGTTAGAAATGTCCACAGGGCTTCGGAAGCCCTGTGGACGCAATGTCTCCAGGCCCAATCCCAACCTACCCAACCATGATTGGCCTGGAAAGGGAAGCGGAAGCATGGAGGGAGGAAGGATGTTAGGAGACGGTGAGGTACGAGAAGGGACAAGCCATAGTAGACAGCAAGGTATGAGAACCTTATGGAGTAGGCTGAGGAATGTTAAGAGAGGCAGGGGAGTTCGAAAGTAAGGATACGTCACGAGACAGAGAAGCCCTAGGAGACCCAGACGGAGAAGAGAGAAGTGGCAGAATGATAGAGGCGGAGAGTTGAAAAGCGGAGGGGAGAGAAGAGGCAGAAAGTGGCCTGAGAAGACAAGTCAGAAAAAAAGACAGGCGCTCGGATGAGAAGAGATTCCAGGAAAAGACGACGAGGAGAACCACCAGGACACTAAGTAATAGAGATTAAGAATAGGATGACGAGGAGGAGAGCGGAATGATGTTGATGAATATGAAGAAGGATAGTAGAGAGGAGTGGGCTGGGAATAACGATAAGAAGGGGAGGAAGAGGCAGAGCAGGTAGGTGTCTTAGGAAAACGGGGAGTTGTAAGAAGCAAGTTCGTAGGAGGGCCGCGGGGGGCTCGAGGGTGATTTTATAGCCCAGAGGGGCTCAACTGCCACCGCTTCAGATCACCATTCTGCGCATAGTTTTCAGATCATCCCATCCTGCGGTGACTGCGATGGTGAAGTGAGTCAGTATTAACTACATCTGTTTGAAAGTATAGTAAGAGAGCCATGAATGGCATCTCCAATAAGGTTTGGCGGGTGGGCCTGTTGGCGACGGGATTGGCCGCAGCGAACTTCGGATCCTCAGGGCCGAGCCAATCAGAAAAGGCCTACGCCAGGAACGAAATGTTATAGGCGGTTTAGCCCGTGTCCTGAGTTACTTAAAGCCGACTTCAAGATGGTGGGAGAGAACTGCACTGTCACAGTGGTTGTGCCCGTGGATACCCTCACAAAGTTAATCACTCGCCAGTCTTGATTCTGGTCTGCTACTCGCTCGCCTCCGACCAACACCACCTAGACACCTCCCAGCCCCCGACATTCCACTCTTGCGTTGAGTCAACATTTAACATTGCCGTTTTTCCGGACAAACAGCACCGACCAATTGGGCTGCGAGGACTGGCCCTGCACGGTGTCAGGCTGTTGCGAAAAGAAGGCCAGAGAAGGTTCCGTCCTCGCCATCAGTGGTGGTCAGATAGGTAGCTGCGAGGGAAAGCACGATCAACTCGTTCCTGCCTCGGTCGCGTACACTGCCATGGCCCGCGCAGCCAATTTTTCCCCTCCTACATTCTACGAGACAATGGCTGTAGGGTGGTAAAAGCAAGAAACCAAGTAAATTATCAGTCAAGGAACGGCGCTATGTATCATTAATGTACGGCGGAATGAAACACAAATACATCGCTGCGGAGATCTGCCTTGCCCATGCCCTTTTACTGGATCCGGAGTCTTGTACGTACGCAGCAATGACAGGTTTAATACACAAGACAAGCCTCCTGCACCACGAGCAAAACAATAAACAAGTGAAACAAATAAAGACAACGAAGTGAAACAAAAGGAGAAGAGCCGAATGGAAGAGAAGGTACTAAGGTAGCAAGCAAAAGGTTCCACGATCAAAATATCAAGGAACGTGCTTTCTGCCGCCGAGATTCTGGGCTGCGAACTTCGGGTTGCGACTGCGTGTACTTGTGCCGTGGCCGCGAAGAGGGAGCCGGAGCTGCGGGTGCTGTCGGCGCCGGCGCCGTTGGAGGAGGAGCCATATTGGCGTCCTTCTTCACAGGAGGGGGTGCAGCCCCGAAATGGGAGAAGCGATCTGCTGTCTCTCGTCGCGACGTCTTCATGCTTCGCTCCCGCTTCAGAACAAGCTCCGTCCAGGGCTTGGCCGGGTTAGCTCCAGACGGTCCCTTGCCAACGGTTTCCGCGAGGATCTTCATCCAGCCTTCCTTGTCGGCTGCACTGTCTGCATAGAAATCGATCACCTCGCCGTTACCGAAGCGAATGCGGAACCCCTCCTCCACAAACATATACCCTTCCTCCTCTTCAGCAAACGCGGACTTGCGTCGCTTTCCGCCACGCGCAGTAGTCTCTTTCTGTGTCAAAGTGGTTCGATCATCAATGAGTTTGGCCGCCTTGGCCAGGTTGATGGTTGCACGAGGCTGGCGGCTGGTTTCATGGTAAGCAGTCAATTTGGGTCCTTGGAGTTTGAAGAAGCGGCGACGCCAGTACTATTCAAGTCAGCAAATACAGCCCTGGCCATCGGGCGGATGAGTAACTGAAGCTTACCGGGCAGTCACCACCCTGCTGCGAAAGAAAGCCTTCCCAGCTACGGGTAGATGCAGACTCCGCCTCGCGCATCTCCCGTATGCAGGCGTTCATGCTCTTGGGCATATCATCATCCTTGGTGCCCTTTGGCTTGGGCACGAACAAGAGTTGCAGTTCTAGTTTTCCAATCTTATAAGGAGGGCGGCGCTGGGACATTCCACTTGCGGTGCTCTTCTTGCTTTTCACGCTGCTTGGCTGCTCCTCAACAGCCCATTCATTGAAGCAAGCCACGTCAACAGTGTACGGCCGGCCATACGCATGTTTTTCATGGTCACTGAGAGCTGTGTAGGCACGTGCGAAGCTGCCATCCCGAGCGACAAGCGTTCGAAGGCGTTCCCAAACTGGCGCATTAGGATCTTGTTTCATCTGCTGCTGTTGTGATGCGAGTTGCTGTTTCATGTCAAGTTCCTTGCGCTTACGCGGAGAGGCAAACATTCTGCCAAATGTCGACTGCTTCTGACGGGATGGCGATGCAGAAGGTGTGGGCTCCTGGGCTTTCAACTTCTCTTCATCCATCTTCATCTGCAGTGTGAGCTGGAACTCGAGATCGTTTTGCACGATGAGCTCAAATTCTTGTCCGATAGGAGCAGTCTTGCCAAGTTCCAGCCAAGCAGTGGTAACGCAATGTAGGCCATTGTCCAGTGTAAGAGCAAAGTAAGAGCGCTCCCCTAGTGGATTGTTAGATAAGGCAAGCTATTCGGAAACAGACTAGGAAGCACAATGGGACACCTTACCTTTAGGGAGGGGCAAATCGAGGTACTTAAGCCCAACGACCTTCACAAAGAGTCTGCCCCGCTCCTCGCCGTCCTCGAAGGCAGTATTAAGTGTGGGCTCAATTTCTTCAACTGGGGTAGGAGGCTCTTGGGCATTACTCTCTTGGCCCGGCAACGGGGGCACGGGCCCAGCAACGGGCTTCTTGCGAATTGCACCGGAGGGCGTCCGGATACTAGCCCGGCGATTACCTGAATTCCAAGGCACTGTGGTCCAAGTCTGCTGGCTAACCTTGCGCTGGGGTGATCCACCCGGTCGTGTGCTTCGCGTGTCTGAAGGCGACTCGCCCTGGGACGTGGAGGCGGGCTCCTCCTCGGGACGGCTACTGGCAACAATAACTTTTGTGTTGTGTCGCATCAGGTAGCCTCTCTGTTGATAGAGTGGAATGTCAGCACGTGCCAAGGGACTGTTATGGGATCCTGAGTGGGCAATGGGGGACTCCTGGGTCATAGGGGCCGGGGCCTTTGAGGAGTGCAACTGGGAGAGGGCGAGGTGAAACGCAACCTTTTGGGACTCAATAACTCGATCAAACTCCTTATCCAGGCCAAACCCAAGCCCTTCGTCTTCTTGGATGCTGAACGGGATGTCTAGCTGCATCAAGCTGGGCTTGCGGGGGGTTTCCTTCGAGGTTTGTTCGGGTTTATTCGATTCGGGTTTATCCGAGCTTTCTGCAGGATTAGATTCGGGCTGTTCTTCTTTTTCAGGTTCATCGGGGGCCTGAGTTGGTGGCGGTATTTGGCCGCTGATTTTGCGTCGGGTAGCCGCCATAGATTCAACGTCTGCAGGGGTTAATGATGGGCGAATCTTGAGACTGCCGCCGGGAGCTTTGACTGTTGCAATTGGGTCGGGAACGCTTTCATCTGCCGACTCTTCCAGATCGCTAACTTCTTCATCAACTGGGTGTCGGATCACTGAGTCTGGGGTAGATGGCGCCGATATGTCCGAGGCATTGTCAGGGGTTACAGGGCGTCGAAGAGACTCCAACATGGCAGTCATTTTTGGAGCCGAAGTTTCACCATTTTGAGGGTCTTCTTGCTTGTCGGTTGACTCCTTCTCCTTTGGAGATTCACCAGCGCGATCAGCAGGGACTGGTGTCGAATCGGAAGCATGCGAGCCATTGCTCTTGGAGAAGATATCCTCCATTGAGTGGCCTGAGTAGTGACTCTCATCGTCCCCAGCCTGGGCTTTCAGGTCTTTGAGGGAGGAATCTTTTGAAGGTATCGTGCCATAATAGTCGGGTATGTCGTAAAGGTCATTGTTATCATCTTCTGGCTCCTGTTTGATCACGACACTATTCGTATCGTCGTCATCATCTTCTTCGTAACTCTGGTCATGATCATTCTCAAGAGAAGGAATCGGGACATCAGGGTCATAATTCCCGTAACGGTGGGGACTTAAACTTCCTTGAGATGAGTTTTCGAATGAATCATCTTGGTAGTCATCACCGCCGCGCATATCGCGCAGTATAGAGTCCCTGGAGATACGTGGAGGGGAAAATACATCGCCTTCACTCGGTGCAGGTGCGTTGGCATGGGTGTCTGCAGATTCCATTCCGTTGGCTTCGTCGGCAACATTATCTTCCTTCTTGTCCTCGTTGACTCTCGACTCATCGTTATGCTGTTCAGCTGTCTTTTCACGCTCTTCTCTCTGGATCATCATGAGGCGCAACCTATCTTCGAGCGACATGGAACCGCGGCCGAGTTCGGAAATGTCCGACTTGCTGTACGTTGCCGCTGCTGGCGGCGCTGGCAGAACTCTTTGGTTACCGCTTCCACGCTCAAATGCTGCGGCAAGCTTGTCTGGGGAAGGTGTCCGAGAAAAAGACAGGCCCTGGATTGCCGGAAGCGGCGGTAGAGGGCGACGCTCACCATTAGAATCAAGAGATTCAACACGGGAATGCCTTGTACGGCCTTCCTGTCTTGATGAAGACCGGGGCTCAGGGCTTTGGCTGTCTTCGCTGGTGAACGGATCATCATTTTCCTTCACCAACTCGTCGTTGGCGTTGTCTGGACTCATGAAGCGCCAATCCTCAGGCATGACGACCGGGGTCTTCTCAAGATCCTCCAGCGAGGCATCAAAACTGTCGTCACGGTCCACGGACCCTCCATCAAAGCTGATGTCGCCTTCATCCTCTTCCGAGTCATAGCTTCCGTCGCGTGAATCAGATGCGATCGAGGAAGGGTCAGGAGTGGTCATCTCATATTCATTCACCTGAGGAGGGGCAGCATCGAAGGTAACGCTCTTCGTGTACCGGGAGCCATCAATGTCAGACCATATTTCATTCTCAGGATCGAAGGTCATGTCCTTGGTTCCAAATCTACTGGCTCGCGATAGCGACGACTTCGCGGGGGGTGCCTGATCCTTGCTAGGCGAAGGAGGTCGGGGAACTATTTGCGCCTTGTCGGGACTAGGCGCATTGGACATAGCTATGCCCTGGCTTTGTCGCTGAGGCGAAGCACGGTTAAAGGCCAGCGGCCTTTGCGGAACGTACACGCTCGCGGGGTCATACTCTTGGTTGTAGTCGCGAAACATACTGTTCCCCTTGACTCGGGATGCACGCTTCAAATTCTCGAGCGACGGTCTCTTCGAGGTGGCGAATCCAAGTTCTGGGTCGTACGGTGCCTGGTTTTCCGAGTTCTTCTGGAAGGGAGATCCCGAGTCGCGGCCTTGCCAAAAGCGGCGCGTTGTAGAGGGCGACTCAAATGGTGAGGACTCAATACTCTTCGACGACTATTTCCTTATCGTTAGCCACAAATCCGCCACCAGAGCACACGCACTTTACCCTATTAGACTGGTTCCAGACTGGAGAGTTCCGACGGTGAGCCATCGGGCTCACTTCTGAGAGTGGCCGTTGTCCTGTGTTACTGCCCATCTTCGCGAAAGACAGACTCAGGGTTTAAGAAAAGCAAAAGCAAAGAAGAGAAACTCAAGATCAACAAAAGCAGCAAAATGAAAACAGCGCTGAACAGAGGGGATCAGTAAACTTGTTTCAGCTTAGCATTTAACCCCTTGCGGAGAGGGAACGCGACCATACCTATTCTCGACAAACAAAAACAACAGGCGACGGATACCCAGGGAGCTCAGCCAAAGCGTCTGAGATCAATCCAATATCTGGCAAATTCAATAACACCCAGTAAGTACGTAACTCATGGGACTCGTAACAGTATCACAAAGGGAAGATCATCCAAGGCGATTGCCAGTTTCGTTAATGTCGGACGGGAGTTCAGGTCTCCTTTCTTTGATCTTGCGCCGCCCCAAATAAGAGAATCAATAACGAAGGACTATGGAAGTCAAATGCAAAGAGATCGTGGTTGGACGAAATTCAGAAGAGAGTTGAGATCGAATGACGTACAAATCCAACTGGGGGGTATGAAGATCAAAATGGCATGCCATCCACCACCAGCAGTTAAGACAACAACAAGGTCCAGACGATGGGCGGTAGGAGGAATGTTCGAGAGGAGGAGAGAGTGTTAAGTAGGATAAAGATGCCTGGTGCCGTGGTTGGAGACGGCGGACTCGTGGAGCCTGAGGAGCCGCCGCGATGTTGACATTTGGCTGGCGGAAGTTACCACAGCAACGCGCTGTAACTGGCAGCAACTGGCAGCGACTGGCGGCGAGATTGCAGCCTTGGCGCCTGAAAGCCTGACTCGCCCGATCACGCTAGACTGCACGGAGCCTAGCGCGCTGAATTCCCCAGCGAGCGGTCCAATGGGTCTTGGTCCAAGCTTCTGTCCCTTTCAGCGAGGATCCTTTTTTTTCCTGCAGGTCCAGACTTTTCCATCAAGTCTTCACCTCCCTCTCCAAGCCCCATCTCCAAACCCGCAATGAACCGGCTTAGTGGGCTGTCGCTGCCCCTCCGGCCTTCAGTATGCCTGTTCTGTCGTGCCCAAACCTCGCTGGCACTTTCGCCCCTGCAGGGAGGTCAGGCTGTTCGCGCGGTGGCCACGGGTCGCCTCCGCCGCAAAGCTCGCATGACACTGTCGAAAGATGTCTCCAAGTCGTCGCTCAAAGGACGGCGGACAGATCGCGGCAGAATCGGTTTGTTTCCCAACATGAATCAGACACAGGCGCGCGTTCGGGATGATCCACGGTCGCGGTCTCAGGCCGCCTTGAAACGCTCCAGAGACTCCGAAGAAACCCCAACAAAAACCGAAAGCCCGCTATACAAAGCCCTCAAGATGCAGACTACCCTGTCGCCTGTCTCCTACGGTAAACGGACAGCAATCAAGTCCAAGATCTCAGAAGTCTCCAGCTTCGACCAATTTCCGCTTCTTCCCATCGTCCGAAATTCCATTTTTTCGCAAGTCCTGCCAGGTGTCGCCCAAGCTGTTCCGACCCCCATCCAGCGCGTCGCAATTCCGAGACTGCTCGAGGACCCTTCAAACAAGAAACGTGCGAAGAAAGCGGACGATGAAGAACCTCACTATGCTCAATATCTTCTCGCCGCAGAGACCGGTTCAGGGAAGACGCTGGCGTATCTAATCCCCCTTGTCGACGCTATTAAACGCCAGGAGGCACTGGATATTGAGGCTGAAAAGAAAGAAGAGGAGAGGAAGGCGCGAGAGAAGGAAGAGAACTCTAAGAACCAGGCGTTTGACCTGGAGCCCGAGCTGCCGCCGCCATCGAATGCTGGGAGGCCCAGGGCAATTATTCTGGTGCCCACGGCGGAACTGGTTGCCCAGGTGGGAGCCAAAGTCAAGGCATTTTCCCATACAGTCAAGTACAGATCTGGTACTATATCTTCCACTCTGACGCCTCGTCGGATCAAAAGCACTCTCTTCAACCCAGACGGTATCGATATTCTGGTTTCGACCCCGCATCTCCTAGCCTCAATAGCCAAAACCGATCCTTACGTCTTGAGCCGCGTCAGCCACCTCGTTCTCGATGAAGCCGACTCTCTTATGGATCGTTCATTTTTGCCAACAACGACCGAAGTTATCAGCAAGGTCGCCCCTTCGCTGCAAAAACTTATCTTCTGCTCGGCTACAATTCCGCGCAGTCTTGACACCCAGCTGCGCAAGCGCTACCCTGACATCCGGCGACTAACGACTCCTAATCTACATGCTATTCCTCGACGTGTACAACTCGGTGTGGTCGACATCCAGAAGGACCCCTACCGCGGAAACCGTAACCTCGCCTGCGCCGACGTGATCTGGTCCATCGGCAAAGCGGGAGGGGAGTCCGATCCCGGCCGGCCAAATTTCTGGACGGAGCCGAAAACCAAGAAAATCATTGTCTTCGTCAACGAGCGCGAGGAAGCCGAAGAGGTAGCTCAGTTCCTCAAATCAAAGGGCATTGATGCGTTTTCCTTCTCTCGGGACTCCGGCGCTAGAAAACAGGATGAAATCCTAGCGGAATTCACCGAGCCCTCCACCATACCCACCGCCGAGGAAATCATGCTTCATCGAAAGAAAAACCGTGCGGCCAAGTCGGCAATCCCGTTCGTGCTGCCTGAGCAGTCGAACAGCGGCCCGCAGCGACACTTGCCCAACACCAAGGTCCTTGTTACAACTGATATCGCGTCACGAGGTATCGACACCCTGGCCGTGAAAACCGTCGTTCTCTACCATGTCCCGCACACTACAATCGACTTCATCCATCGCCTAGGTCGTCTTGGACGTATGGGCAAGCGCGGTCGTGCGGTCGTATTGGTCGGTAAGAAGGACCGCAAGGACGTGGTCAAGGAAGTTCGCGAGGGTATGTTCAGGGGCCAGGCACTGATCTAGTATTTTGACCTCCCACCCCACGGGGTTGTACTTTTTACTCATATTTCATGTTTCTGGGTATCCATTGCTGGCGCTAAAATCGGTCTCGAATACCTGCGTGGCCTGGTCTCGGTTTACAATAGACACGGCTGGCTATGTATCATATCATATCACGTCACCATCTTGTACATTATAATTACCATCATCCTTCACGACATTAGCATAGATAGATAGACGACGCATTTAACTCACACCTTCATACCCCATCGTTTAAAGCACATCTTCTCTAAGCCGTAAGTCTAAACAGGAACCCTCCCTCCAACACCTCTCAAAAACTCGCATCTCTCTTTCAGCCCCTCCAATTGAACATTCTCGAACCCATCCTCCCCAATCACAAACTCCTCGCCTGTGTCCTTCAACTCCGGAACCCCAACTACGTCCCCATCTGTCAACTTGTGCGCATTCGGATCCCCCGTCTGGAAGAAACTAGCAAAGGCCCCCGCAAATCCAGTATAGATTAGCGGGTCAGTTTGTTGGATCGGGTTGACGGTGTTCCACTACATACGTACATTATTCATTTCCCACGTTAGTATTTGTTTCAACCTGTACCACAGTAGGGTAAGTAAGGCGGACGGTCTGAACGTACGTAAATAGTATCACTAGCGTGCCTCGCCGGCTCAATCGTATACTCCGCCAAATACCCCTCTTCCCTTGCCGACCCCGCAAGCCAATAAGCCGGACAGGCAAGGACAACATCTCGGTAAACGAGCCCAGCCCGCACAAAGGTCGAGTTATACAGATCCAGCGTCTCGGTGTGGCCGGTAGGCGGGTAGTATCTTGTTTCGAGCTCGTGGATTTCCGCCGGTGATAGATCGGGCAGAAAGCCCGAGAGCCAAGAGTGGAAACTTGCGGTAGATGAGTTGAATCCGTCGTTTGTTGTGTTCGTTGTCGTTGTTGGGTCTTTGTAGGCGAGGCCTGGCGGGGTAAAGTTCTCTCCTTCGTGGGTGTTGTATGTTGCGAGGATATGGTCTGTTTTGAGGCGATGGCCACGGTGGTGCGGGGCTGTTGCTTCTGTGAGTGTTGAGAGGAGAAATTCGTCGTCGATAACAGGCGCCCATGTATACGATGTTGTTGTGTACGTATGGTCTGCGCTGATGACCAGGCTAGCGTCGCGAATTACCTGGACGTCGACGTTCTTCAAGCAAGAGAGGGAATCTCTAGCACTAGCACACCCGGTCAGATTAACAAGCTGGTCATAGATATCCTCGGCCTCGGGGTCATCGTATCGATACGTCTTCGGCCAAAACGGCGAGCTAGCAAGGGCCTTGGAGAAGAGTTTCTGGTGCCCTGGACGACCATTCGCAAGGACTTGCGCAACTACGGACCCGCCACCGGCCGACTGGCCCCAGATAGTAACATTATGAGGATCACCGCCGAAGTGTGAAATATGGGCTCGGACCCATTTGAGGACGTATTCCTGGTCCAGAAGGCCCGGGTTCAGGTCCGAGGTTGGTGAGTCTTTGATTGCTGTTCCGGGGAGGAAGCCGAAGGCATTGACGCGGTAGCTGGGGTAGATGACTATGTAGTCATTCAGGGAGCTGGCATTGAGTACGGGGAATGAGGAGGGGGGAAGCTCGAAGGATGCTTCTCCTTGGATGAAGGCGCCTCCGTGGAAGACCACGAGAACGGGTCTGCGAGGTGCTGGGTTTAGGTTCCATGGGCGTGAGTAGAGGCCTAGGTAGAGGCAGTCTTCGGATCCGTTTACCGTGCGCTGTGCGCACATGTCGAACCCCTGGTCCGTGTTGTAGATGCCATTTGATATCTTGGATGGTGGTTGTGGTGCGCGGAAACGGTTCTCTCCCACTGGAGGTGCTGCGTATGGTATCTTGCGGAAATAGGAAAGATTATAGGTCTCGTCATATCTCCCTTGGAAGGATCCGTAGTCGAGATTGGCAAGGGGGTCATTGTAAGCCTTGACGAGAGATCCGGTCAGTGGAATTAGCCAGAGAGCGCACAGAGACTGTAATCTCATTGTTGTGTTGAGTCTTTGCCGACCAGACTTACTTTGCTTGTCGCCCACAAGCTCAGTCACAGAACAGAAAAGGTATCTTTATATAGGCATCACGGCTCGGGATGATACACCCCGAAATACATTCGATTTAGTGGGAAATAATGACCATCGTCGAGACTGCGGAGAAGAAATTCGGGGAAAGGGGCGTGAAGCTGTTGTTATTGGTGCGTTAATATATATCGTCGTGTGCCGCAAGTGAGCCTTGATGTGGCTTGGTGTGGAGAAGAAAAGAAGTGAAGCTCGGAAAATAGTCAGACGATAAGTGATAAAGTATACCTTTATTTGCTTCTAATACCTGGGCGCCACATGGTTGTAAAAATACAGAAATCGACCATGGACAATGTAGTAAGTAAAAACACAAATCCGAGAAATAGAGGAAAGACACCCAAGCAAGCACCCTGAGCTCCTAATCATCTCATCCCAACCAACTCAGCCCTGAACGCCAACCTGTTGCAATGTGAATGAAGAACCCCGAACCCATCTCTATCTGAAAACTCCCATCCACGTCATTCCAACATACCAATCACAAAAGCATATCTTCATTACATGGTCATCCGAAGCGCTCGGGTGCGCCGCCTAGTCACCCGAGTGCTTCGCTGTTCGTCTAAGACCTCACTATCCGGTGTCTCGCTGCGCATATCCGACAACTCCGGGGTGGGAGTAACGCCGAAGCTGACTCCACGGCCCCGACGGGAGACGAGGGCCTCTTCCTCGGGATATAGAAACCGATGAACGGTACGATGGTCCATAACGCGCTTCTCGTCGTCATGCGGGCCATCCCTATCGGTTTTGGGCCAGCGGAACCCGTATAGCATAGAGTGCCGCTCGCAGCGAGGACATTCTCTGCGCGTTAAATACGAGTTCTGTTGCACAAACCAAGTGTTGCATGTACGGCAATCGACCCAGCGATCATATGAGTGTGCTAGTAGCTTTGGAGTTTTGGTGTAATCTCCGGGAACTCGAGTAAGTTTTGATTCAGGCTCGACAGTCAAATAGACTCGCTTAGTCCGCGCTTTTCTCGGCCTTTTCACAGAACCAGGAGTCTCTGGTTGATCCCCTGGTTTGACAGAATCTGAAAGGTCACTGGCGCAGCTGTCTGCGCATGATTCGCCCTCTAAGATGCGTGTTGTAGCAGTTGCGGTAAGAGAAGAAGCCTCGGTGCAGTTTTCAATCTTGGGCTTTATTTCGATGTCACTCTCCAAAGTTGTTGTTGTTGTGGATGTAGGGCCGACAGATTTTATTAAACTTTCCCCATTGGAGGTCGCGGTTGGTTTCATGTCTGCCGCAAGCCTGGCTTTCGCTGTGATTCCCTCATCACAGACGGAAGTGGCTGCGGTGGACGCCGATGACCGTTGCGATTCTTCAGGGGTGAGGGACGTTAGAGATTCAGAATCCGTACCCGACGAGGTCTGAATATTATCGCCATTTGAGCCGCTTTTTTGTTGGCTAGGATCGGGTACCGGTAGAAGAAGGTTCGGAGTTGAGGTATTGCGTGGTTCAGATTCGATTGAGATGGCGACCTCCTCAGTGAGAGAAAGTTGAGAACGCAGGTTCGAGCTGCGTGGTGTAAACTTCCCCCGCTTGTGGGGGGTTGAAGAAGGGGAGGTGTCGGAATCGGCGTCTAGTGTACGCTTCCGCTTCCTCGGTGTGAGATACTCTTCGGTAGTAGCGGCCTCTGGAGTAGTTGCCTTGCTTTGTGGTTCGGAATCAAGATTTTGTGACCACCCGTTGCGGACTGCACGTTCACAAGTGAGACACAAACACTCGCAGTTGTCGATTCCAAAGTAATCTTCTCCGTAAGAAACGGTAATCTCTTCTCCCGGATAGATATCTTGAGTGGCGACGACCTGCATCCCCTCAGTGCCCCGAGTTACTAACCGCCCATTGGCGTTGCAGTCATGGTTTGCAAAACGGGCGGGGCCCAGGAAGAAAGACGGTGTCTTCCTTCGACTCGACATGACGATACTAAAATCTTTTCGCTTCAAATCCAGATCCTGCTCCTCCTCCTTGGTCATTGGCACTAAAGTTCCGCTCAGATACTTGATCTCTCGACCTTGGGGGACGAATTTTCGGGCGCAGATAGCAGCCTCGTGTTCGGTTATCGTATATCGGTTCGTGGTCGTGACCTCAAAGGGGCAATCGGGAAGATAAATGTGTATATATTTTCGAAGGTGTTTTCGGAACCAGTCTTTCTCACGCTCGTTACCGAGCTTCGCCAGATATCTCTTCATGCCAGACAGGTTCATTATCTTGCGTTCTGCAAGAACCGCATCCTTGGCGACAACGACATCGTGCAGGAGGATAGTAGACACGGTATCTTCGACTAGGCCGCGGACAGGGATATATTTCGTTCGATTTTTGCGGGTCTTTGTCCAGAAGTGAGCCTATATTGACAATATAGTTAGGATTGAACTGAAAGGTCGCCTGGTACGGGGGAATGCCTACACAATCCACCAGCGCATCCGTTGCGACATCGTCATAGCTGGCCAATTTCGCAAGCGTCAGACGGTCGCGCCGTTCCACAGAAGGGCTGGCCCGAGCCTTTGAGGGCGGCATGTTAATTTATATAAGCAGACAAGTCCCATGTAACTGAGATATTCACGTTGTGGAGTTGTGTTCGCGAATTGTCTTGCTGAGAAGGGGCCAATGTGTCCAGGAGAAGAGCGGAAGGCGGATAGAACGCGGGTATATAGGAAAACGAACGGGGGAAATTATGACACAATTTACAACACAAGAACAGTGAATCCCCAAAAGACTGACATGATGGGTAGAGAGAGGGATTTTACGCGAATTATACTGGAGTCACTCAAGAAGAGAACGGGGCGCGCAGCCACAGACACACGACTCCGACAAAGACTCAACGGGGAGCGGCTGGAGGCTAGCGGCAGTTATGTGCCTGTGTTGCCCATGCGACTCGTAGAATTATGACCGGCGTCTGCCTGGCTGCCTGAGAGTGCAGGCTGCAATCCGGCCTGCCTCCGGGGTCGGAGATCGGCCAAACTCTCCCCCCGGAAATCTCTCGAATTAATCGCATGTCTGATGCTGGTCTGGTCCGCGGACGTTCCTTGTCGGCTCAGTTCCCAGACCAGCACATACAGTCAAGATGATCCAATTAAAGGTCGGTTGCTAACTTGGACTCGCCGGAATTTACTGCATATGAGCGTCTGACTAACTCTGCATAGACGATGCTTAATTGCATCGACAACTCCGGTGCAGCCGTGGTCGAATGCGTGAACGTCTTGAAAAAGAAGCGAGCCGCAACAGTCGGTGCGTACTTTCTCCGCAAGAAACAATCCTTTAAACCGCTTCTAACGATTGCATTTCGAGTGTCTCCAGGTGACCGAATTGTGGTTGTCGTTCAAAAACAGCGAAACTTCGGCCCCGAAGGCACCACCAGCAGTACCGGCATTGCCAACAAAGTTCGCCGAGGAGACATGCGACATGCCGTGATTGTCCGAGTGGCCAAGGAAATGCAAAGGCCGGATGGGAGCCGCGTCAAATTCGATGACAACGCCTGCGTGCTCGTGAACAAGTCCGGAGACCCCATCGGAACCAGAATGAACGGTCAGTCTCTATCGGCGGGAATATCTACAGCTACGATTCTAACATGAAGTACAGGTGTTGTGGCTACGGAACTACGGAATCGACAGTGGTCCAAGATCCTGTCGCTGGCACCGATGCATGTATAATATACCACTTGGAGCGAATCGGTTTATTAGGCGTTCACTTATATCTATCTGTATCAATAGAGCATATTTCTCTTGAATTTTCCCACCATGATTTCAAAATCGCCAAAACTCCCCGAACGTGCTGTAAATGCCAATAAAGGGTATCGAAATAAGCAAATCATGACAATGTCATACGAAAACATTTCCACATGTGCAGCAAACATAATAAAGTTTCTGAAAGAACCATTAGCTAACCGACTCCCCTGACTCGAAAGGCTTTGTATGCTCACCATTCCTGTCTCCGCGGATCGCTGCTGAGACTGGAAGAACACCGCTTCGGCTTCACCGCAGCTCGGGCAGAGCTTGTTGGATCGGGGAAGCTGTAGAAGGAAAAAGCAGGTTAGCCAGGAAGTCCCAAATGAAACCATGGATCTTCCGAGCATGTGCGAATGTCATTAGACCGGCCATCTTAGGATGCCGATCCGCAGACGAAACAAGCAATCTGCTCGCCGCAAAGTAGACAAAAGCCGGAGAGACAAACCGTGGGATCATTTCCGACGTCCTGAGTCACACCAGCAGTATCGCCAACTTGGCTGCTGAGCTTATTTTGGTAAACACAATATGAAGTCGCGGGCTCGCCCACATGGCAGGTTCGACATGTGAACATTAAGCGATTGTTGATGCGGTCTTCTTTCGGGTAGAGCAAGTTCGAGCTGCAAATAGTTAGCGAGGTGTTCATAACATCGTACAGATAGGAGTAGGCAGTACCATTCGCGACAGAACTTGAAATGGATCTGATCGCTCTGCTTGTTATCGCCACTAGCGGATGGAGATGGGCTGGCAGACATTTCGGAGAAGTATTAAAAGGCCGTTGATGGTTGGGCAGGAGGTAGAAATATAGCGTAACCTGATGCGAAGATGAGAGTGATTGGAGGCCCAAAAATATAGCGATAGACAAGACTTGAGGGAAGAAAGCGATCGGCAGCAGACAAGATGAATGTCAAGCGAAGTTGAAAGAAGCACTTGGCGGCGGGCTTGGGCGGGCTGGAACCTGGAGTCTGGGTTTGCACCGTTTGCATTCTTTGCGCTGTTTGTTGCTTCCCCTCCTGTCACTTTTCCCCGCGTCATCACAACCGATCTATTTGCGACTACACTAGTACTATAACTTCATTGTGCCTCGGACTTGTCGTGTCACGGTTTTCTACAATCGCAACAATCCACAGCCAACATGGTATGCTTCGAGCCCTCTCCCTGACTCCCCAACCCATTCAACCTCATTCCCTGACTTCTTCGTCATAGGTAAACACAGGTCTTCCAGCAGGATGGGAGGTTCGCCATTCCAACTCCAAGAACCTCCCTTATTACTTCAATCCTGCAACCCGAGAATCGCGGTGGGAGCCTCCAGCAGATACGGACATGGACACTCTCAAGGGTTACATGGCTACATACCATAGCGGAGCCGCCGCCTCTCCGTACCCGAACCAAAGCGAGGGCAAAATCCGTTGCAGTCACCTTCTAGTCAAGCACAAGGACAGTCGGCGGCCTAGCAGCTGGAGAGAAGCGGAAATTACCCGGACGAAAGACGAGGCCCGTGAAATTCTCCGCGGCCACCAGCAGCGCATTCTGCAAGGGGAGACCCGGTTAGGAGACCTTGCGATGTCCGAGTCAGACTGTAGTAGCGCTCGGAAGAAGGGCGACCTGTACGTCTACACTTTGTCACCGTGGATATTATCCCCATTATCTCGCTCAATGATTACTAACTCTTCCAAAGCGGCTTCTTTGGGCACGGCGAAATGCAGAAAGAGTTTGAGGACGCCGCGTTTGCTCTGCAACCGGGTGAAGTCAGTGACATTGTTGAGTCAGGATCCGGCCTTCATCTTATCGAGCGGTATGTTGAAACTTGAACCCTGACCTGGTTGATAACAGAGCCAACTAACAGTTTCGCTCTTAATAGGCTGCAATAAATTAAATTTTGGGTTATAAATATATCATTTCTCGAACCAAGTAACCTTCGAAACAGAATAAAAACCATAGAGATATTTGCACACCCTCATTTTGTTCTCTCGGGGCCTCCATTCCCATGTTGGAGACGGCTTCCTTATTGTAAATCCTGGGTTGCACCTGCCCATCCACTACAGGCTGGCAACATGGATCAGCTCAACTTTTGCTCCCACTTTCATTGCTACGTTATCAATGAACGGTGTAAACTTCTTAGAGATT
Source organism: Aspergillus sydowii CBS 593.65 (assembly GCF_001890705.1). Classification (NCBI taxonomy): domain Eukaryota; kingdom Fungi; phylum Ascomycota; class Eurotiomycetes; order Eurotiales; family Aspergillaceae; genus Aspergillus; species Aspergillus sydowii. The sequence goes on along the minus strand of NW_024467863.1, from coordinate 1,151,360 downwards.
ATATCGTTGTTCTCTGTATATCTCCTCTCTTTTCTTCCTTCGTTTGTTATTGCATTTATTCATAAATCCTCCTTTCCATACTACTTGACCAGGTAGCGAGAAGACCATCGCCTTCAGCAAAATACGATGTCCGATGTACTCCCTACTTATTTACGCCCTATCTCTAAGTCCTTGATACCAAGTGGATTAAAGATTCAGCTCCAATCTGCTCTACTAATGCCCCATCATCCAGAAACTGTTCCAGCGTACCTCAGCACATTTTTCAACCAATGCCAATCCGCCGCAGGCGAATCAATGCTCTCCCTGGAAGCCATCGACAAGCGCAGACAGCAGCGCTACGAAGCCCTGTGCCCAAAAGACGATAAATTGCGTTCAGCTCGTCATGCCAACGTTATAAACCGTCTTTCCGACTGGAAAGCGGATTACTATCCAGCCAATCCCACATTAGCAGCAACGCCGAAACTTGAGCGGATTGCCGTGGAGGGAATTTGTATCTCTCGTGACGCATACAATAAATGGACACCTAACTATGGTAAAGAATGCAAGCGCATTAAGGGCCAATACGCAGAATACTGCCGATTAAAGAAGGATTGTGCACGGGGAATTCAGGCTGCTCGAGTCACCGGCGATCTTGATGAGCACACTTGTAGAGTACTATACACCTTACTTCACGAACAATTTCTGAGGGAAATGGACAAATGGGAAGTGCTTGTTCGGTATATGGCAGTACCGACCTATGAGAAATTACTGGATGAATTGCACTGCGCTTTCAATGAACGCGTTGAGGATGGTGATGTCCTTTTCCAAGAGCTCTGTAGGGCGGGTACTATTATTTGAGCCTCCTACAACACGATGTTATCTGGAGTATAATGGGCGGTATGAGAGATGAAACTTTTTTTGGAGTTTGAAGCAGTCTCATTCATCATCTGGTGTACAACAAAACAGCGGTTGGATAGGCCATGTCCGCTGAAGAAGTAGACTACTGAGGATGAATTGCTAGACATGACTCATGTTACGAATTCACGACACTCTGTACTTTTACTTTCANCAATTCATTTGAGAATTGCAACCAATTAGAATCATATTTCTGGAGTTTATAAAAGTTTTGACATTCTCCAGTGTGAGTCTACATGTTCCTGGGGCAGAGACCATAAAGCAAGCTATAAGACAAAAGGAAATCACTATCTGGTATCCAAAACATATTTAGATGATCATGAGCTATATAGATTGTTCTTTTGGGGCCTTTAACGGGGATTCTAACCCGCAAACAATGTTCAGCAAGGCAGGTTCTGTCTAGGCGCTCCCACTCAGCGCGCGGTCTTTTTCCTGCTCAGCAAGCTTCTTTTTCTTCTCTCCCTTCTTCACCATTGGTCTTGGACGCCTAAGTTAAAACAAAAAAATTAGTTATTACCAAGCCAACTTCGCTGGACTCCCGACCAACTTGTACTGGCTCACTTACTTTAGTTTTAACCTCCCCGAATCCACCGGCCCCTCTGTCTCAGGAATATACCACTCGCTCTCAAGCAACAACACCTGCCGCTCCCTCCCAAACGCCTTCCACTGCTCTCTCTCATCGTTCTCAAGCGCGATCAGCATCCCCAGCGGCTCGGCAAGCGGGAAAGTCTCTACGCTTTGCAGCACCTTCTTGAGGCCATCCTTGCGGACGCGGGCATCAACTTTGGCATAACACGCTTCGCACAGTGTCAAGACATCGGTGATCTCTTGGATGCTGCGCTGGTAACACCAGGTCTTTTGCTGGCGCGCTTGGTTAGCGTTGTCGTTTGATTGGCAGGGCCGGTACCACTCGTCGTAGATGCAGCGGCAGACGTATTTCACTGTCCAGAAGAGACACATTTTGGTGGGTTAAGGGTATCTGACCCGGTGGGATTGTGTAAGGTGGTGGAAACGGGGACCTGGGTACAAAGGGGATTATATAGATTCATGAGGAATGGGACAATGAAAGTACATTGTGAAAAAGACAAAGCATGAGAATAATGGATGACAAACAAAATTATAGTATATACATACTGTAGCTATTATATCTGAACAAAGCAAAGTAGTTTTATAAAGGTCATTGTCTTGGTTGCTTTGATCCCAGGATAGGGCTTTGTCGTCACGTGAACAGCATGGCCGTCCTACTATGACAGGGCGAGTGTAGAGAGGAAGAGGGTGTCAGACTTTGAGGATATTGAATAGTGATTATTTCAAATTGGTACTAATAGTTTGATGCCTTGTGTTACTGTTACTGTCTTCTTTGGGACATGATATGGATTCCCCAATCCAGCGCAGAGTCCAATAGAACAGCTCTCCATCATACATAGCTCATTTCGATACATTATAAAAAGGCAATATACGTTCAATCCAACTATAACCCCGGAAAATACCCACAATAATTGGGCGTCGGACTCCAACCAAGCTGCTGCTCCCGCAACTCCCGCACCAGGCCCTCCCCATTCTCAACCCTATTCAGCATTGCAGCAAGGACCTCTTGAATAACAGTCTCATATGTCGGAAGCTCCAATTGCCTAGAAGCCGCCTCCTCCCATTTTTTCATCTCACGCATGAAACAGCCCTTCCAAAACCGATCCAGGTCGCGAAACGCTTCGAGCGAAATAGTCCCTTTCGCCCTAGCAATATACACCATCGTCTCAAATTCCATCCTTGCGAGGTTATATTCTCTATATTCCGTATCTTCAAAGTCCTTAAGCAATCTCCTATAGCTCCAAGACCATTGCGCATAAGCTTCCCGGTCTAATATCAGCGTCATCCCAAAGCACGGTATCTTCGCCGCCGGCGCAAGGGTCGGATTATATGTATATGGCCCACTACCGTAGTCGCTGCACCAGGCGAAAAGTCTGTCGACTGAGCTGGCGTGTCTGCCGTAGTCTTCTTTATTCGCGGGATCGTTCGGGCATAGATTCCTGTACCGCTGCTCGCGCTCCTTGTGTATGGTCTGCAGCCTGTTGTGTGCTGCAAGCGCAGCGCGGTTGCATTTGTCGAGAGCTCTGCCTAGATCCCCGACCACAACACTGCTGAGGGATGGGGGTAGTCTGACGCTGCCGGCGTTGAAGGGGACGCTGAAGGTGCCGCTGTGTTCGGATATAGAAGCGATGCGGTACGGGCTAGGGAAAGGAATCTGGGGTGTGTAGGTGGGCTTTGTAGGCTTCTGTGTTTGCATGTTGAGAGATATGGATGCAGTCGAAGACTGTGATAATGTATGCTATGGAAAGCCAGGGCAGCAAAATCGCAAAGGAAGGACGCGAGACAGACGAGATAACCCGATTGCGTGTTGTTTATAGAGTTACCAGAGAGAGCCAACGAAGCTTGGTCGGCCATCTTCGTGTGAAGAAATGAATGGGTTGGTGGAACAGTGAATGAAATAAAAGGAAAAGTATTGCCGCAGTAACAATGGGCTTTTTCATACCCATGTGGTTTACAGTCTTTGCTCTTTGCCTATATAGCAGAAAATGGAAGTTGAAAATTGCTCATGGGCACGATTGTAGATCATATCAACATTTCATACATTTAGAATCGCATTCCCTAAATCTATCACCGAGATACAACGCTTCAAACGCATCTCTTTTATCGCCCAAAGAGGTACTGCTAACCGCATAAGACACAGGCACCATCATACGATTGTATTAAGCCGAGCCAAACGTGCTGTGATCGATTCAATGACAGCAGATCTAAGAAAAGCCGGTTAGCAATTATTCCTTAGGGGCTCCATGATATACTTACTCCCGTTCCACCATTTGCATAGCATCGGCAACCTTTGCCCTTTGAAGTCGCTGGGGAACCCGAGGTTGTGCGCTGGTGGGAGATGCCGGGCTGCTGGGCTCCGTAGCAGCGGGAATTCTAGCAGCAGCAGACTTGGCTTCTGCGAGTAATTCCGATGCGATTTCCTTGACCTACAAGAATCGTTAGTATGGGGCGCTGAGCAGAGAGAGAGAGAGAGAGAGGGGGGGGGGAGGGGGGAGGGGGTCAATAACTTACAGCTTCCAGTCGCTGAGATATTTGTTGTGTAGATTCTTCCTTGCGTTCCTTGTCAAATGACTCCGATATCGTCTCAACCTCCGCAATCCATGATGACTCCTTTTCACTAAGCGGCCTTCCACCAGATTTCAGCACCTTGGTCCGGAGCGCCTCGTATCGCTGGACTAGGTGTGCCTGTCTGTCTTTGGCTGTCTTCAACCTCTCATCCAAAGCCGCACTACTTCTGGACCCCTCCTTCCTCAAACCATCCTCGCCAATTTCGCTCGATACACCCTGGATCCGATCGGCTACATCGGATATTTGGCCCAATTGGTCTCGTAGTTCTCCCTGCAACCTCTCACACCGACGGAAGAGATCTGATGCAGCTCGTTCAAGTGCGTTGGTATGGGCAGACAGAATCCGGTGTGCGGCTGCCACTAGATCCAGCGTGGCTGGAGATAGCAGCACGGGTTCCTTGAGACTGCTCCGGTAGCGATGGGGAACTTGTTTATCGACAAAGAGTTCCAGAGGAGAATCAGAATAAAGCACCGAAGGAACTTGGTAAGGAGGTCGATGAGGGGGGATTGTAGGTGAATCTGATTGCTGGGAATCCCCCTCGAGCGAAAACGACGGGAAGAAGTTTGGCTTCTCGAGAACAGCAGCATACGGATGAGACGCATGGGAGTTAAGTAACAGGTAGCCCAAGTCATAGTCATAGTAGACCAAAGAAGCCGGGAGGTGGAAGGACTGATTGCTGGAAGTGCTGACGTCCTCATCTACCTGAATAATGGGTTCCAAGACTGACGCATTGCCTTCGCAGAGAATTTGAAGGCGGAATCCCGACCCAGAAGTGTCCTCGGACTGCAACTCACTTTCAAGTCGTTGTATCCACGAAGAAAGCGAAATGAAGACAACACTATGTGAGGTCGTCACAAAAAATCCATACCGAGAATGGGCGTCGGGCGTAAACATCGGCCACATATTTGATGATCGTCGATCTGCCTTGACGGTATCCAGCATTTCCACCAAGAGTAAATCGGATGACTCGGACTCAGGCACATGAAACGCATTCTTTCTTGACTTTGGGAGCCACTGGCCCTCTACGCCTTCCAAGTCAAGGCAGATGTAGACCCTACCGCTCAAAGAAGAAAGACAGATTAAGGTGGCTGATAGCTTGTCATCGCCACTATCAATACTCAATTCGTCTTCTTCCCCCAGCATCAGAGCATCGGTGTCAGCTTTAGACGCGACGACCAGCATATCACAGAGGTCTAGGTCATCAAACTCATCTCCGGTATCAACGCGGAATGGACCTTGCATCTTAGGGATTGCACTAAGGTTAGCGGGACGAGTCAGGATTTCAGACTCGGGCTCCGTCGCAGAGCCGGGAATTATCTGCAAGGGTTCTTGGTTGTCAATTTCTGCAAGCCATTCATACTGCTGTCGGCAGGCTGTCAACTGGTCCTCATAATCAAGCGGATCCTCCTCCAAAGCAGACATCTTGGGTACAATCGCCGCGGATAGTGACGGGACTGCAGCCGATGGTGCTCTCCACTTGGAAGGTAACAACGGACAAAGCGCATAAAGATCGCCCGGCTTCATCGCAATCCAAAGCGTCATTGCCGCCCAGGCGTCCTCCTTCTCGCTGCCAACTCCGCCAAAACGAGCAGATGCTACCTCCATGTCAACATAATCTGAGGAAAAGCCTTTGTTTTTCCCAAATCCAGAAGGCGCAAAGTCTTGGTCAGAGGAAGTCCCATCAACGAGCTTCCGGAGATCAGCGGCCAAGGCCGGACGGTCGAAAGACCAATGGTTATTGCGGTCCAGCTCCCAGAGTCGCACAACCGCATCTTCGGTTACTGTCACCAGACAACCTCCGAGATTGGTATAGACACCAAGCGGGTGCCATAGTGCCGATACCACCGGTGACTCTGAGATGACATGTGTCGTCGGTCCAAGTTGATATGTTTTCACGCGGATCGGAGAGTTGTCTGATGCCGACAAGTGCGAGGTGTCTGGAAGAACAGCAATGAAAACGGTGTGTTCTGCGACAATTGCCAGGAAAGCGCCGTTCGGAGAAGGAATAATTTGTCGGATCTGTTCGTACACCGGAACTACCAGAGTCTAACCCATTATCAGTAGATATTCCAACCACAATAGTCACACCTATGCTCACTCTGTAGGGAACGCCATCTGCATCAGTTTGTTGGTTCTTCGACCTAGCGCGCTGCTGCCATTCATCCTTCAATCGGGTAAGGCTCGACCAGCGGATCTGATTGTCGACAACCGTGAAAACTTCATTTCCGCGCCTTGCAAGTGTCCGCGAGGGCCCAAGGTAGCCAGCACCTTTGGGACTCCGCAGGCTTCCTGGATCCTTGGGGGCTGAGCTTGAAAACAAAGAGGCGCCGGGGGAAGGGCGCGAGAGCCAGGGAGGAGTGTAGCTGATCACTTTCGGCATGGTCGGGGCAATTATTCCATGAGACCGTCTTGATCAAAATCCAGGCGCCACACAGGAGATGTAAAAGATAAAATTGCAGAACTCGTTGAGCCCCGGTGGGAAATTTTGGGGTGCAAGGTGAAAGAGCGCCGGGGAGATCAAAGGAACAAAAGCAAAAGCAGCAGCGGCGCCAAGACAAACCCACCGAAGCTCTCGTGCGGACCTGCGCTCATCTCTCCATCTCGATCCCTCCGCCCATTCTTCTTCCACAACACCTCTTTTCGTTTCGCAGACTTAATCGGCGCTACCTGTCTCGCCACAATGAGTATACCAGAGCGTCGCAACACGGTCGAGCGGCTCGACCGCCCCAGCGCCTACTACGTTGGAAAGGTAGAGCTTTACAACTATGCTGTGATAGCTTTGCACCACTAACTCGGTCTGCAAATAGAACAAAAAGCGCAGATACAATATGGACGAGCCCGAGGAACCAAAGGATCCCATGGAAGGCCTTAGGGACGCTACGACTCTCTATGTCGGTAACCTGTATGCCTCGCAGTCTTGTCGCGCTTTTGCGTGGATCAACCAATTGCTGACCTTAATAGCTCTTTTTACACGACAGAGGAACAGATTCACGAGCTTTTCTCAAAGTCCGAATCCCAACCGATGATAACCCGGAAGCTGTGCTAACAAAAGTCCAGATGCGGAGAGATAAAACGTCTTGTAATGGGGCTCGACCGGTACAACAAGACACCTTGCGGGTTTTGCTTTGTTGAGTATTATACGCATCAGGACGCGCTTGATTGCTTGAAATACGTTGGAGGGACTAAGCTTGATGAGAGAATCATTCGAACGGATCTCGATCCCGGGTTCGAGGAGGGCCGGCAATACGGGTATGCAACAGAACAGAATTCTTTTACAGCGGACAAGAGACTGACTCGCGACAGACGAGGTAAATCCGGTGGCCAGGTCCGTGATGAATACCGAGAAGAGTACGACCCTGGTCGTGGTGGTTACGGGCGCGCATACGCCGACGACCAACGACAACGTGAAGAAGATGAATATGGAGCCGGTAGGTGAAGTGTAAGGAATATCTGGTTTGACTGGCGCAGTTACGGCGTTCATATACACTACATTCTGTCTAATACCGGTAGCGAACAATGGCGCATTAAAAACTTCTATTTACATCTGATACCCAAGTCTAGCACATTGTCCAATTAGCGTGGAAAGGTGGTGGTCTATTCTATTTCATGACTTCGTCTCACAGTTGCTTTAAAGAATATTCTACCTGCCGCAACCACCAGGTGTGAATTCTTTCGTCACCGGTCAACTCGGGATGGAAGCTCGTGCCAAAAACGTTGCCTTGTCGCACAGCGACGATATCGCCGGTTTCCTCATCCGCACATACAGCATTACCACCACTGGCTAAACGCGCTGCCCGTCCGGGTAGAGAGGCCAGTACTTCCACGTCGCGTGACATTGCCTTTCGGGCGGTTTCGTTCTCAGCCTGTCGTGCGGGAGCGACAACCGTCTCGTCTCTCTGGAGCTCGTCAACCTGAGCACCCTCTTGATGTGGCAGGATCTTTTCGACGACCGGCGCTCGGATAAAAACAGCTGGGAAGGGCGGCTTTTGTTCGCCGAGGGAGTTGAGGAATGGCAGCTCAAGGGACGCTTGGAAGCTCTCCGTCTGGCGGCCGAAATGGTTTCGATTCACCCGAACATCTAAACCTCCAATCAATTCCTGTCCTCCTTTCTTAGTCCGATTGGCCGACTCCGCGAGCAAAATCAACCCGGCACAAGTTCCCCACGTCGGCTTGCGATGCACCCTGCGGAGACGAAGTATGAGTCAGTCACCACCATACATCCAATTTCACCTAACTTCCGTAAAGCACACGTACTTGACAAAGTCACGCAAAGGCTCAAGCAGGTTCGACCTAGCCGCCACCAAAGAAATGGCTGTGCTCTCACCCCCTGGCAAAACAAGCGCATCGCATCTCTCAAGTTCTTGCGAGTTCCGGACTTCAAGAAACTCCCAATGCGATGAGGAAACTTGCTGTGAAACCAGCGAGGCGGCCGCTTTCTTCAGTAGCACGACATGTTCGTGGAATGCGCCTTGCAAGGCGAGAACCCCAACAGTAATTTTGATCATTGCACCTGTCGAGTAGAGAAGTAAGAGGCAATGGCCACCAACTCAATGGCGGCGCATTTAGGAAAAATGCAGTTATGTAAGCAGCTGCCCGCGGGAAACCTTATCACCACGTGCTGCCCCTCCAGATACGCCCCGGAAATCAACTGTTTGACTTTGGATAGCTTCATGTTATCAGTTAATTCTTCTCTCTAATTTCAACTATGAATTACGATTAGTACGAATTTACGATCTGTCTTTGCATACTATAGCCATTTATTGCTTCTCATCATGCCTGCAGTATTATGACCAGCTGTCTTTAAAATCCCCGGCTTACATCAACCCCTCAGCAAGCTTGCAAACGTCCGAATTATAAACAAAAGACGTGAATACCTTAAGAGTGCATATAAACATCAGCGACAGCCATGGATAGAGGCACTCAAGATCCGCCAACCTTAACAAGATGGTACATCGACACCCGCCCTCTTACTCTTTCCACAACAACCCTCCCCCTCCTCACCACACTGCAAGAACCAGACCAAGCCGCCGTCCAGAAGTTCTACCACCTCAAAGACAGGCACATGTCCCTGGCCTCTAATCTCCTAAAATATCTCTTCATCCACCGAACCTGCCGCGTTCCCTGGTCCTCCATCGTCATTTCACGCACACCAGATCCACACAGACGGCCATGCTTCATTCCAGACCCGTCCCGGTCAAACGGTAGTGACACAGTAGTAAACGTCGAATTCAACGTCAGCCACCAGGCTTCAATGGTTGCAATTGCCGGAACAACCATACCAACCAATCCGGATCCCAGTTCGGACTCACCCTTCCGCAAACCAGAAGTCGGAATTGATATTACATGCGTGAACGAGCGGCAGGGCCGAACCGGTGAAGAGCGCACCATTGCATCATTATATAATTACGTCGATATATTTTCCGAGGTGTTTTCGGCGCGTGAAATCGCGGAAATGAAGCGGTTGCCTGGCGCTCCATCATCCAGCACAAACCCCACGAGCAATGGCGGTGTCAATGACCACGCGGAGTACGGATACAGGCTGTTTTATACATACTGGGCGCTGAAGGAGGCTTATATCAAAATGACAGGAGAAGCACTGTTAGCGTCCTGGTTGCGAGAACTAGAGTTCAACGATGTTATAGCGCCTTCGCCCGCACCTGCTGCGGAGAGCGGCGACGGAAAGTTTGGGGAACCGTATAAGGGGGTTAAGACGACTTTGAAAAGGGATGTTCTAGAGGATGTGCGGGTTGAGGTTGTTGCTTTGGAGAATGACTTCCTGTTTGCCACGGCTGCGAGAGGCGGCGGACTAGGAGCTGGCTCTCGGTCTGGTGAAGAGGGCGGAGGTGAGAGCGAAAGCGCAGGCCAAGATCCATGGATGCCGTTTGAAAAGCTCGACATTGAGCGGGATATTCGACCTTGTGCGACGGGGGTATGCAATTGCTTATCCTAAGGGGAAATACTTATAGTGGGAATACTCTAAGCTGGCATATACATATAAAACAAAAGCTACAGGTTAAGGTGTTTGCATTCATCTATAAATAGGATATAAGACAAAAAGATGGCTGACTGGATATCATATCATCTATCATAGTTCGAAGGGTATATGCGAGTCCAATATAACATTTCCGATCTTCGTCCAAGGGTCAGAGCAAAACTCCGTCCTGGCGGAAGGTGGTTGTTGTTGTCCCTGTCGCGTCTCTTGGGTTATTCAATCCATAGCCACATATGCTTGCCATAGACGGAAACGCCCAAATGTTCTTCCCAGGCAACATTACTCCAGAGCCGCCGACCAATATGGCCAAAGCGCCGCCCGAATAATTAGTAGTCTATCGTCTTCATCCGCGTGCTATCATGACGGCGTATCATCGTGCAATATATTCAGATATTCAGAGTGAAAGAGCCGGATATTCCGCTCCAAGTGGGTGCGCACTCGGGTCGGAAGTTGTAAAAGGCCAAGATTTGAGGCTGCCACATAGGAAGTAGCGGCAAATCAAAGCTCAACCGCAGTTGACTTCCCGTTCGGCAGCGAGGCAGAGCCGTCAGCCTCCTCGGCATCAGACATCTCGAGCAAGTTCTTGAGCATCGACTCGCGAGTCGATTTTGTGAGAGAGTCAACATCTTCCGGTGTGAGGTTCTCAGTGCTGATTGGTGGGAGAACTAGACTGGTCAACAACAGAAATGGGCTAAAAGCGGACGGATACACACGTACCTCGAATCTTAATCGAGCCGGCCTCAAACCTATACTTCTTGGGAGCCAGGATGTGCGAGTAGTTCTCTACAACAACCGGAACAACGGGAACACCGGCCTTGACAGCCAAATGGAAAGCACCCTTCTTGAAAGACAGAAGCTCCGGCTTGTCCGAGTAGCTCCTTGTGCCCTCCGGGAAAATAAACACACTTTGGCGGTGAACCCTCATTTCCTCCGCAGCGCTGTCAAAGGCCTTCACAGCCGTTTCCCTATTCGCCCGATCAATAAAGACCGTCCGCGAAAGCGACATAAACCACCCCAGGAAAGGAACATAGCGGAGCGACTTCTTTGCCGTGACACTGCAGTAAGGCGGGAAGATAGCGCCGAGCATGAGAACGTCCAGTTCGGACTGGTGGTTCCCGATGATCACGGCAGGTCGCGTAGAGAGGTGCTCCTGGCCTTCGACGATATCGAAGCGCACGCCGGTAGTGAACCTCATCACCCACTTGAAGCTGCGGGCAGTGGCCCATTGTGAAACTCGGCCGTACCCCACCAGTCGGAGGACAACCGAGGCGACTACACCGTATATCGCGCAGACGATGAGGGAGCCATAGGCTGCTAGACAGCGCGCAGCGAAGTTCGCACGGGGGACTTTAAGGCCGAGGCCGAGGAGGAACAGGGAGGCGGTCAAAGCGACATAGGTGCTCACGCCTGATGTAATGTAGGAAAGCAGCGACATGATACGGGGACGTCTGAAGAGGGCGGTTTCTACTAGTGGTAATATCCGACGGTTATTCATTTGAAATTCAAGACGCAGAATTCTTGAGACTGGGAAGGGAGATCATCTTACCACCAATGGAGCGAGGAGAAGCGTGACGAGGTCAGAAGGCCGGTTGCGAACTAAATATTTACAATGCGGCCAACAGCATGGCAAGCGGCGGCAGGAGGGCGGTAGAGGCGGAAAGAATAGACCGATCCAGCAATGGAAAAGGAAGAAAAAAGGTTCGGAGTCGGTACCGAGGCCAGTATTTGAATCTTTTGGCTTCTGAGATCTTCGCCCTTCTGCGATGTCCCACCGTCGGCTTCAGAGAGAACAAAATGGGGGGTGTTCACATGACTCGGCTGAATAATATTTCCGTCACTTTTCCATCGCTCAGCCTTCACCGCTCTCCGCATTCGATCAACATCTCCAGCTGGAGGTCAACCACGCTCACAGCTCCAAGTGCTTTTGTTGAATAAATTCGTCGTCACCACCATCAGTGCTAAGTCTATGTGTATTGCAAAGCTGCTGAATATCATATAGTAGTGGAAGCGTTATGCTGCCTGCTTTCCACCACCGCCTCCAAGCTGGCTAGATCTACATATTTTCGGCCAATCGAATGGCAAATCTTTTAAAACTGACTACAAGGATCATTTCAGCACTTTTTTCCGCGAAACTTATGCTTCATTCATAACAATGCACATAAGGATGTTCTAACTACTATAAAACCAAGCCAAGCAGATCGTCAAAGGTCGTGGCGCCTGCCTGGCTTTTCTCAGCGAGGTGATATCTTGCTTGCAATGACAAAGCCAACCCACGCTAATATACAAAATCCAGAATCTCGACACTGTTTTTTCGAGAATGCCAGAGGTAACGTAACGCAAATGCATGTTGTAACCAATCCACCGGAAAACGCCCGTGTAATGCTGATGTCGCTGCTGTAAATCCGACACCCAGTAAAGAAACGCCAACCCCGCGTGCATATTAGGGTACAGAGTATTCTAGCGTGGAGAAGAGGGTATGGGGGCAGGGCCCAAGAGGTGAATGGAGTAGTCTCGAGGAGAGACGAAAGCCGAAAAGAGAAGTGTGAATGTAGAGTGAAATCATGCCATATCTTCTTCATCTTCCTCATCATCGTCAAGGGCTTCCATTGTGTCTTTAATGTATTGTGCTGCCTGTTAAACGAAAGTCAGTATGCTTGAAACAGCATTAGAAATGATGGGACAGCTTACCTTGGGATCAAGATTCAGGGCCGTCGTAAAGTGCTTGATGGCATTGCCCTTATCATGGAGCATTTTATACAACTTTCCAAGTAGGTAATGGACGTTGGCCTCATCCGGCGCCATGTCCTTAAGGACTTTCAGTTCTGTAAGAGCAGATCTGAGGTCCTGTAGTTTCATCAATGCGCGGGCTTTTCGGAATCGAGCGAGGACGGAATGAGGAGCAAGAGAGCAGGCCCTACTGTACTGGATCAATGCTGCCTTGGGATTGTTCATCTTTTCCTGAACCAAGCCGATGCAGCATATCAAAACAGCGTTAGATGGGTTAATCTTGGCTGCGTTTCGGAAGTGCTGTTCGGCGAAGTCTAGTTTGCCCATTTTGTCATAGACCGTTCCCAATCCGTACCAGGCATTGTAATGCCGGCTATCGGCGCTGATGCCGTTGCGATACGCATCCAGTGCCTTGTCGTATTCCTCGTTGGCGACATACTCGTGGCCCTGGAGCGTAAATCCATAGGCAAATTGTGGATCCAATTGGGTTGCACGCTTGAAACACTTCAAAGCTTGGTCGTGGTCCCGCTGGTGTGAGAAAGAATTCCCAACCGCACACCAGGCTTCCGGTGATAGGCGATCAACCTCCATCAGCTCATGGGCCAAATAAGCGAGCTCGACGTCGTTCTTCAGATGCCAAAGGACTGTTGAGTAGATCTCCATGTCTTCTGACCTTGATGGGGCCATTGCCCTCACCCGAACGAAGTACTTCTCGGCATCAGAGTACATTGCTTGCTCATAGTAGGCTCGTCCAATCTGGGCAAGAACCCAGGGTGTCTCGCGTTGGCCCTGTGAAAGAGAGCCAAATATTTGAATGGAATCGGAGCACTTATACCGGCTTAAGCAGTAATAGCCGGTAGCCAGCTTTGAGAACAAATCCAAGATCCAAGCCAGGGCCTCGACTGTCTTGGATCGCTCCGATGCAGATGCTCTGGATGATGCGTGCTGAATACCATTTGACGTCGACACAGATGTCCCCCGATATTCTTTAGCATCGCTGTCGTGAATCTCACCGATGTGCCTCCGGTTATTGCCGCTAACCACGCGGCCGACATGGGAGGCTGTTGCTGTTCGCCCCTTCGTTCCTGTAGCCCTCACTTTCTTCACTTCTCGGCCATCCTTCACCCCTAGTGCTGCACTCGAGATTTTATTTGATGTGGGCTTTATTTGGTTGAAGAGCCGCACACTTCGTCGTTGCCCGCCTGATTGATCTGTTGAATTCGATGTGGAAGAATGCGCAACCTGGCCGGAGACTGTTCGTTTGCGATCTCCGACTCTATGACCCATAGTAACGTCCCTTTCCGTGTGAGCACCTGTCTGCTCATCTGGGTCGACTCTAGCTCGTGTTCGTTGTCGTATGCCTGTCGGCCTCATTTTTGGTGGGGGATCCATGGAATGATCGGCGCCTATTGTTTGTATTGTTCGGTTTTTCTTTGCAGGGGCTAATGGCGGCTCAAAGACATCCGCACTAGTCCCATTGGTTACACGGGGTTCGTCAGACTCGCTGCTATGGCCACCAGGGGTTTCCATGCCTTCACGCATAACATGGCCGGTTCCTGATGACGCGACACTAACTGTGCTTCCGTTAAACTTTTCCCACAAAGCGGAGCTACCATGAGTAGTGTTCGATTCGTTGCGAGCCGCGGCGGAGGTGAACGGGTCGATACTTGGATTTACGTTGGCCTGCGTTTGTAAGGGGCCATCGGGGGGAGCACCTTTGTCGGACGTGGATTCTACATCTTCTAATACAGAAGACGATACCATGCCGTATAACTCGGGACTTAATTTGTAAATATTTGAAACTCGCATATCAACGCCTTCCGAAGAATTGTTAGTTTAGAGAAAAGATCATCCCCGCCAGTGGTCGATGAACGCTTACCAGTTTCGCACAAGCTCAGGAATGCATCCCACATGAAAGGATTCAGCTTAAGAGCCGCAGCGTAGCAATCTACAGCCTTATTGTGTTCCTTGTGAGCTTGCCATAATTTCCCCTGTAAACATAATACCGCGGCGGCATCTGGCAAGTGTTGTCTGCGCGATTCGCTATGTTTGTCTAACGGTGTGAATCCCATCAGTATCGGCCTGGTCTGCGAAAAGTGGCAAACAGCGTCATGTCTGGCCACAATCAAAGAGAGGTTTGCTTACTCCAATGATTCCTTGAGCTCCACAAAGACTTGCTCCGTTCTAGCGCGTTGATGCCATCCATGTATTTCCCAAGGTCTAGACATGCCTGTGCGTAGACGTAAGAGCAGCCGAGATGTGTGCCCCGCGATCCAAAATTCCTGCTAGTTTCCCATGCCGCTTTTATTTGGCCGCTTTGCAGGTAACAGAGAGCTAATAGATATGAAGCTTCCGATGTGCGAGGTTCGTAGGCATGTAAGCGGCCGGCGAGAAACAGCGCGTTCCGAACAAGGTTGTTGTCGAGATGGTAGTATATTAGTTGCCTCAGCTGGCTCGAAATATGTGACGTTGACGGGGTCATCTTCGAAAATTGTGTGGAATTGCTGAGGTAGGGGGAAGGAATCGAAGTCGAGACCAAAGTTGTGAAAGGTAAACTTCAAGTAAATAAAAGATCTAGGTATCGAGAAGGCAAAACAAACAGCCGTCAGTCGAAGAGGAGCATGAGGTAGAATTAAAGCTAAACCGCGTGTCCTTCGCACGAAGTTAGAAACGGCCCAAGACAAAGGCGAAGGAAACAACGATTGGTGTTTCTTTCAGAGTCTCAGATGGCCGGAAAAGCGTTAAAGGTATCGCAAGATCTCAAAGAGGGGACGAAGGTATAAATGAAGAAAAAACAACAAATATAGTAACAGCCTCAGATGAATTTGCGAGTCCTTCACCTTGCTCCCCACAGAGGCTGGAGCAGTCGAGAGGTCGAGTGGTTGTCTTTGGCAAGAGTGAAGGAGAATCGGGCGACTCGTGACGCCGTGCAGGCTAAACAAAGTCTCAGGGAAAACCAAGTTGCATGTCGTGCGGTGAAGGAGGCTGCCGGGAGGAGGTCGAAGGAGAACCGGTGGAGTTGCAGCTGAGCACTTCTTTGAGCACTTCTTGCGCTCTACGAGAGGCCTGAGGGGTGTTTTGCTCGTGAGGACTGAGATGGACTCTGCATTTGGCGGTTTGGCTCGTGGCCGGTGGAGGCGGACTTGCTGGCGGCGCGGGCGCTTGTCCGGTTGTGGAGGGCAACCGATGGCACGAACTGCTGCATGCACCACCACCACCACCTCCTCATCCACTGAACGTGACACTGACACTGACACTGACACTACTTTTGGAGGGACATCGTTGAGGAAAAGAGGATGCAATTGCCCGTTTAATAATTAATTCTACCCTTCTATATCCAATCCAACCGCACAACTCCTGCACCCAGCTCGGACAACCAACCTGCCCACCCGATCTGACCACCTACATTCCTCCCTTCGATCGATTCGAATCGAACGCCCAAAATGGCCCAAGTACGTTCTCTCACACTCTAATCTTTTCAATATAATGAATAACTAATACCATGTCCAGAAAGCATCCAAAACCCTGGCAGCCCGGAACACCTCCGTTCTGCTCCGCACACACCTCATAACCCTCGCCCTGCACGCCCTGCACCTAACCCTCCATTTCATCTTCAACCGCCCGCGCGCCCTAAAGCCGTACTACCTGCTGGCCCTCCCAACGCTAGTCATCGAATTCTACCTCGATCGAATTGGCCGCCCAACCTACTCCGCCGATGGCGCGCTGCGCTCCCCCGGTGAGGATCTCGGAGCTGCCGGGCTGACGGAGTTCATGTGGGACATCCTGTACTGGACGTGGGGGTGTATCGGGGCGACTTGTGTCTTTGGGGACCGGGCTTGGTGGCTGTGGATTGTTGTTCCACTGTATTCGGTTTATTTGGCGTATTCGACTTTTACGGGGATGAAGAGTGGGCTTTCTGGGTTTGGTGGTGGCGGTCCTGCGGGAGATGGGGAAGGAGCGGGGACGGGGGCGGAGAGCAAGAGACAGAGGAAAATGGAGAAGAGGGGTGGACAGAGGATGCAGTATCGGTAAGGGGTTGGATTGGGCTATAGAAGAGGGTTGTATAACTAGTACCAGAGGTCGTGTACGATGATGGCATTGCGTCCATTGAACTGATTAACTTAAGCGGGAGCCTATCTAAAACAACATGATTGGAGTTATTGATTGTATATACCTGTCCAGATTAATGAGAACAGCTTTCTCCATTTCCACCGCAATTGAAGAAAAGGGACAGCTTCCACCCTACAAAACGAGAGAACGGAAATGCGTCTTCATCAAGCTGTTAGGAACATGGGTGAGGGTTGTAAACAAATCGGGGGAAGACAAAGCCACCTAGACCAGGAAAGAAACTACTAAAACAGTCATGAAAATCGCCAAGCAGAGACTCATCATAGCGATATAAATCTGTCGTGAAATCATGGGAGTACTATGTGGGGAATAATCAGGATCCAACATTGGAAAACAAGAGCGAAAGAAATAGGCGAGAGGGATATCGACGTATGAGATGCATTCAGCCATAGGAATTCGACCTCATTAGCATTATGTTTAGAGACCATTCCGGGCGGACTGGTCCTCGTTCGCATCCGCGACTTGTGGCTGCTCTTGGGTTTCGGCATCGCCGTCAACCTTGTCATTGGGCGACGAAGCAGACTCCTGGTTCGGCTTTGCGTTTTGATTCATGGCATTAAGTCTCGCCATGACCTTCTCGGCGAAGTCTGTATTCGTATCGCCGAGTATATGGGAGAGAAGATCCTCGATGGACTGGGACTCTTGGCTTGCTGCTGGGGCTGTATTGTAAACCTCAGCATCTACTGCTTCCGAGAGCTTTGTGGCCTCGGCCTCGACAATCTCGTCCTGGTCCAGATTGTCCGTATCGTAGCCGGAGTCTGTTGCTTCTTCGGGGATGACTGAAGCGGCCGCACCAAAAAAGCCCTTGTTAAATTCCACGTCGGCTCCTTCATTAGACTCTGAAGTTCCGGCGTTGCCCTGGTTGTCGTCGTTTGTGGATACTTGCTCAGAGACGACGTCCGGCTCAGCTTTGTCATCAGAAAATGATTCGCCAGCGTCCTGACTCTCAGTAGACTTCTCGACGTTGTCAAGCTTTGGGGATCCGCCGTCCACTTCCACATCGGTATCACCAGCAGTGTCGTTCACATCTGCAGTTGGTTCTTCAGTTTCTGAAACGACCTCTTGATCTTCATCCTGCGCGGCTGGGATGTCCTCTTCAGCGCTAGCGGGCTTGGGAAGGGGTGGTGGAGCCTCTGATCTGGTACTGAAATCCTCGCTGATCTCTCGGGCAGCAATCTTCCACCGTCCTACTTCCTTCAGCCTGGCTAGCTCCTTCGCTGCGGCTTCGGCGACGTCCATACCGCGTGAAAGGGCGTCATCCGCAGTATCCTTTGCAGACTCGATTCGTGCGTGCTGTAGGCCAATCTCACGGAATTTTCCCTTCCAGTCTTCGAATTCCTCCTTTAAGGCTTGGTAGTCCTCCCAGTCCTTGTAAGTGACGCCATCCATCCAGGCCCATCTCATTCCAATCTCCTGCAGACCGAGGTCTCGGACATTATCTAGAACTGAGAGCGTAGAGTTCACGGCGATTGATACCTGGCGGATAAGGCCCTCCTCGAATGAAACATGCCATTCTCTAATGACATGGGCTCGGTCTCTGATGGATACGGCGGTATTTCTAATCTCCTTGAGCAGATTCTCAATAGCGGCTGCTTCTTCTTCGGGAGCGTCTACGAATGGCAGAGACTCGGTCAGAGCGCTGATGTGACGTTTGATGGCGGTAGTTTCGTCTTCCACGGCACTCTCCAAGGCAGCCACAAGCTTATCTCCGTCGGACTGGGCACCACTTGCCAAGTAAGTATCGACAATCTCGACCACACGGCCTTCGAGGTTTGCGACTCCCTTCTCAGATGCCGACGCAAACTTCTCCTTCCAAGTCGTAAGATCAGAGGCAATCTTCTTGCGCAGCTGTGCTGCTAATTCTGTGGGCGATAAAGAGGGTGTGGGTGTTTCAGAGACAGACGATGGAGTCGACGCAACAGTTGTGCTAGCTTTCACTGAGGTGGACGAAGACGTGCTAGAGTATCCCGCGGAACTGCTCCGGTTAGATATGTCCTCATGAGAAAATAAAAGAGCACCTACCTTTCGACCTCATCCGCCACACTTCGCAACCGGCTTCCCTCACGATAACTCGCGAGTCGCTGGCCGATCTTTACAAGCTGAGGCTCCACATTCTCCGAGTAGAGACTGGACACCTTAGGCCAGAGAGAGTAGTTGATGAAACTTAAGGTGGAAGACCATGCGCTTTGCGCGTGAGGCATGACCTGCGTGGTCAGGATCTCCTGACCAGAGCTGTACGTTTTCCCAATGAATGGCTGGTACTTTGCGGCGAAAGGTAGGATATACCCATTCAGGGTTGTCCAGTACGCTCCATTGACCTTGTGGTAATATGGCGATACAGTAGCCGTGGCGTAATCCACATGCGGCGCCACCTGGAGCTTATACCAATCCGATGCCTTGCCCTTTGCAGTTTGGATATGGGGCACAACATTTGCGTCCCATTGCTGCTGGCCATAAACTTGGGCCCGGTCGAGCGCCGGAGCACCATATGCCTCGTACCCCTGCTTTGCGATGTTCGAGGCCGGAGTGTAAACCTTCTCGTTCAGCACATGGACGTATGGGCGCGCAACATCAACGTAAGGAGCGGCATGTGCATTGTAGTAAGGAGCGACGTGAGGCTCGACGTAGGACTTTGCGATCAAGTACGGTTTGCAGATTCGCGGTGACGACTCCGTCAACTCGGTCGTCTGAGACGGGCATCGGAAGAAAGGCGTCAACAAAAAGTACCAGATGCACAAACTGTTAGGACACGGGTTAGCAACCACTGACAGCAGTCGACGTGCAGAAGTAAAGCAAACTCACCGAACCAACAGCCCAACAGTCCAACGGATCCGACCCGTTTTCCTTGGACTCGACCGCTCAGGGGTCAGAACAACTCGATCATTCGAGTCCGCGACCTTGCCATTCGAGGACGCCATGTTGATCCCTTCAAACACTCCGAGCCAGCAACTGAGACTGGCAGGGTTCGGGGGAGGGTATCGCGTCGTAGGTGGAAAGCGACTGTCGAGGAGAGCAAACAACAGGGACGCGACTACTCGGTCATTGAAGACTTGCGACTCCGGAATGCTTGAGGACAGAGTAGGAGCTCGGCCGAATGAAAATCTGACGGTTGACGGCGGGATCACAAGTTTCGTGCCTGAGGATTCAGGAATCAGCGACCGAGGCACGCGACGGTCGCTCTTGGCAGGTCGAGTCCAGACTCCTCCAACTATTTATGCCAGAGATGGAGATTGTGGACACAGATGCCGTGACGAGATCAAGATTTGGAAGCCTCGAGATTGTGTACTCATGAAAACTCCTTGCAGTCTGCGGCGCTATCACAGAGCACGCAGACAGATACTCTCGGTGAGGTCATGGTGGTAGGCCATGGCGGAGTGGCGCAACACACCGCGAATATCACTGCATCCTCCGCACAGAGCCTGGACAGCTTGTCCAGTGAGCGCTTTCTCTGCGTCTGTTCTCAACCTTGGCATGGCGAATATCAGGCTATTCTCAGCAGCGATCTGGAGGAACCGGCATTGTGACGAAACCCTGCATGAACCATTGTTCCGTGCTTGATTCCTTCCTGCGCAGGCTCTTTATCTTACCAAATCTTTGCAGTATAATGCATGCATGGATGATTCGAGTTTAGCTGGTGCAGCAGAGCTCGAGCCACGTGTGGCTCTACCCAACTTTGCTGGGTATAAATTTTTATGTACGTGACATGGAGGCTTCATCGCCGTAATTGTATTCTTCTTTTACCTATATATAGTATTCTAACCTCCTCCGAACTAGTTTGCGTCATTCGCATGAGAATTGCATTCCATCATATGCATCTGGTGACGGCCACTCAACCTCCAACAGCGAGTTCGTCGACAGCCCGCTGCCTTGAGAGCTTTGATTACTGCTTTCGCCTTTCTTTCCTCCGCAAAGCACATGGGACTTCGTCCAGCCAGGGAGACATGAATCCCATTCGCGCCCTGACCCTCGAGATACTGCACTATCTGGTCAAGACCTGCACTTGCGGCGAAGGATAGCGTAGTACGGCCACGCTTATTTTCCATGTGGATGTCTGCTCCGCGCTGCACGAGCTGTCTCAGAAGCCCATCGTGGTTTTTCAAGACGGCGAGCATCAACGGGGTACAGCCGTTTTTGTCGGCAGTATTGATTTGGGCCCCGGCGTCTAGTAAAAGATGAACAATGGCAAGATACCCCCGATCCGTGGCGTATGATAAAGCGGCCCTCCCCTGATAATCAGTTGAATCGACATCAGCACCGTGAGAAAGCAGGAGCTTGACTATTTCAGCCTGATTGTAGTCGGTGGCCAGTGACAGCATGGACCTGTGGAATCGATCGTGCTGATTTGCGTCAACGCCACGAGCCAAGAGAATACGAACCAGCTGTACAAATCCATGCATTACTGCATGGTGAAGTGGGGCTGGGCTTGGTATATATGGAGCTAATGGGTCCGAATAATGGTTAATAGCGGTGTTGATATCGACGCCGAGATCGAGAAGTAGATCCAGAACTTCGGGCTGGCTGTCTCTCATAGCGCAACCAAGAGGCGTATTATAAAACCGCGGCCCTAAACTGTACCGAGAGAGTCCCCTAGGCAGCTCGACAGGGACACCGGCGTTAATTAGGAGCCGTACAGCCTTAACCCTGCGGCTTCTGCAGGCGTTCGGCAGGGCGTCGAATACCATACCCGGGTCTTTTTCCATTGCATGCAGAATACTAGGGAGGACAAATTGCATAGCCTGCTCATTATTGTCTTCACAGGCCCATCTGAACGTCTCTCCCAGGTCGACAATGGGTAGGGAGAGAGCGAGGGCGGTTTGTGATGTTTGAGCAAAGGGTACCACCTCCCTTGGTGAAAAGTCCTGGAAAATCAGGTATATAAGCTCCATGGGGAGCCCAAGTATGTGGGGAATGGCCATATTAATTATAAGTAGAGAGAAGATGCATGATAGAACAATTCCGGGTTTGTGCATAGCTTATAGTCTGGCTGGCCTTTGTCTGGTGGTGCCTTGAGCAGTCTGAACAAAGCTTGACTTAGGGCTTCCACAAAGAGATTCGGAAGGCGCATATGAATATATGTGTGAAGCTATAACTGGACACAGGCTGTACATTTTTGGTACAAGAACACTAACGCGAGGCATCGACTGCAGCTAAGCTGGCTTTTCCTTGTTCGTCAGCAACTACAGACCACCAAGCAAGTCTTTCTGTAGATCAGAGACTAGACGCCCACTGCTGAAGCGCAAAGCATTCCTATCCGGTATATGGTCCAACATCTTCCTCCATTCAATCGGGCTCTCCACGCCACAAAGACGTGTAGCATGCTGGAAAACCCTCGGCTTATTTGGCAAGCGCCTTGCGAAGTCTTCACTGACCACAGACAACGAAAACACGGGTCCAAACCCTTGGGGCATCTGCTTCTTCAACCAACCGATATACCCTTCAAGGAGACTTGCATGGCTTACGCCCGCAATCGTCGCCTTCACCACATCACAACTCACCGCACCGCAAGCATATCAGCCAACCAGGCCACCAACTCAGTACAGTTTACACTCTGTCATTGACACGAAAAGCCCTTTCCACGTCTAACCCCTACAGCAAGACCCTGGACATTGGGCGGAAGCCGATTGGTAGGGGCCTCTACAAAAGACACCAAAGCATTGGTCAGGACTTTTATTCGGCGGCACTGTCAAGGTAATTTATGTCAATGGTTGTCAGAAAATATCCAACGGACTACCTAGAAGGTTTCCTTGCGGGAGAGCTCACCATGAAATGGACTGTAAAAGCCATATTTGGCGGGTTTGGGGTTGCTTTTCATCCCAGGGGCTTCACTGTCATTTCTATCAGTTTGGATCATGGTAGAAGCGATACGTATTGACGCGAACCTGGTCGACTCGCTCTTGCGAGTAGTACCGTTGCTTTTCCTCGAGAGCTGCGCTTCGACTATCTTGGTGTGGCCGTCCTCCAGCCAGGGCTTGATTGAGGAGAACACGGTATAATGTAGATTCAATAGAAAAGATACAACTGCGAGGCTGGGCATAGCTGCGCTGAGTCGATCGGAACCTTGGGCTGCTTTTATCCCTATGTCGTGCCGTAATACAGTGTTCTGTCCGGAGATTCGAAATGTCAGATCTGGACACTTGAGAGTAGACAAGGTCTCCATTATAAGGTATAATCGGAGCTTTCGATAGGCCTATCTCATCGTCTTTTGGAAGCACCGACGGCCGAGTCTTGTTACCAGGGAAGCGAATCGCTGGATATATTGTTACATGAGACAGCAACTCCAGGCCCTTCAATACTATCGGCATTTGTGGACATTGACAATCGGTGAAGGAGGGGTTTACCTCTACTATAACCGTCGAAGTGGCAAGGTGGACGATTCACCGTTTGCACAGTGAAGGAATACACACCTTTGAGCGACACAGTTAGTTTCCATTACTACTAGCCATACACATACAAATAGGCATTGGCTATGCAAACAACGGAATCATGCACTTCTTGTGGTAAGTTGATCATCGAGTCTTTCCACAATATTTGAATGGAATAAGAGTAGGTCCAGGATTTTCTCGAAGCCCTAAGTCCAGGGCTTGTAGAGGCCGTCACCCACGCGGCGTAAACTAGTAAAAATTTCCTTCCAGCAAAAGACGAACAAGACTTCTTCATTACAGTCCGATTACAAAGTGTCTTGGTTTATGCTGGCATCCCTCCAGGGAACGGACCCAACGGTGTGGATTTACCCACTTGCGTTATAGTACCCGTGCAGACTGGTAACCCAGAGAATTAACTCTTCATCGAGGAGGCAAAAGTGATTTGTCGGTGTTTGTGACTCGGCCCTTTTGAGAAAGCGAGATACTGTATAATGTACAGTCCCAATGTCGGAGCGTTGAAGATTAGGGTTGCGACCAGGCCTTGTTGCCGCTGCTGGCAACTACGAAGTGACGGCTGCCAGGGAAGCTTGTCACACCCGCAAGACAGAAAAAATGTTTCGGCTGAGCTTCATCGAAAATAACAATAATAACAATTATTTGACGTTGGGATTAATGAGGGGAAAAGTAATCGCTGTATCTCCACCAAATGCCAAACAGGAGCCTCCCGGTAAGTGCCAGAGATTATTCCACAAGATTTTTTTTTCCGGTATTCGCAAGAGATTAGGCGATGTTTTTAATATCTCATAAGAGCAACAGTGTTTGACAATTCTGGTTTTCTGGAAGTTTCAGCTCCAATAACTAGTGTTTGATACCTAGCTCCGGTGGGCGTATCATCTACACAAATGGAACCATACTACGTATCAGTAACGAACTGAAGAGCAATAAGAAAAAGTGAAATATGATCGAGCGGTGCCTACTATCTGATGTTCTCTTTTTTTCTTTTTTCTTTTCTTTTTTTGGCGAGACGTTGCGCTAGTGGTCCCCATATTTGCTGCTCATGCTACATGGCATGCTCGCTGATATATCGATGCGCCACCTCTGGAAGACGTAGCTCCACAAGACAAACCTTAGCGGCGAAATATTCAAAAGTGAAGATCACCAAGCGCAAGGGCTCGTAATGACAGTGTGTTTATTTCTGCTACAGAGGTAAATAAAAGTGAGCTCTTGGCAGCCAATGAAGCAGGTAGTCACGTGACAATTGGCGGCCTGAAACGGTGGAGGCCTGCTGAATCATCATTCTCTCCCACTTGCGGTCTCAGATTGTCTGGCATATTTATGACGGTTGCTCTCGCTACAGGCTGTTGCGAACATTAGCAGCGCGATCTCGAGCGTCGACATTTCAGACCTCCCAGTTCACTGGGTCTGCGCCCTGCTGCAAATTCCCTACCCTTTCGCACCAAACCGTCGATTCTTGCGTCATTGCCCGGACCGAATATTTCGTTTCCGAAACATGGTAACCGAAAGTAGCTTTGCCTACTGTTACTGAGGGCGACGACGCTCATAACCTGCCAAGAAGATGGATTTCCCGGGGCGCTTCCCCCACGAGTATGCGGGCTCCTCGAGTTTTCACGATATCATGAATGACCCTGCCTTTGATACAAATCGAAAAGGGAAGGAGAGGGAATATGAAGAACCGGATAGCTGTCGAATCTGTCGCGGAGAAGCTACGGACCAGGACCAACTATACTATCCGTGCAAATGTAGCGGTAGTATAAGGTTCGTGCACCAGCCTTGCCTCGTGCAATGGTTAGCTCATTCCCAGAAGAAGCACTGTGAGCTGTGCAAGACTCCGTTCCACTTCACGAAAGTATACGACCCGGATATGCCCGATAGCTTGCCGACGCTCTTGTTTATGAAACAACTGTCGATACATTCGCTTCGGTCTGTTATTACATGGTTGCGCTGGGTCCTGGTGGCGTTTGTCTGGCTCGGATGGCTGCCGTGGTCGATGAGGGCGATCTGGAGGGCGTTGTTCTGGCTCGCTGATGGCCGGTGGTCAGATGGCGTTCCCCAGAAAAGCTATCAAGAAAATAATGTCTCTGTGCCGATTGATGGTGCAACATTAACAACCAGTTCTCTGGCGGTCGAAACCAGTTCGTTTGTGGCACAATCCGCGCTGGACCCTGCCGGGTCAATGTTCGGTTTCTCTTCAGGTGAACCTATACTACTCAAACTTATGAAAAAGGCCTTTTCTACGCTGTTCTTTCCCGCGATGTCATCGAGTTTTGGATCTACCCATTCAAACGTAACAACGCTTCCGTACAAACGCCGACCATCCTGGCTTTCGGACGTCAAGTTCCTAAACTCGTTGACTCCATCACCGACAATTAATAATATCCTTCTTGATACGCTAGAAGGCCAGCTAATTACCTTGCTTGTCGTCATCTCGTTTATTCTCATATTCCTGATCCGTGAATGGGTTGTTCAACAGCAGCCTCTGGACAATATTGCCGAGGGCGAGCGCGAGGCTGCAGATCAATTAATAGCAAATAACCGCCCTCCTCCTGCTCATGCTGAAGCTCCTGAGCTGGAGCCCGAGCTTGAGCACGAACATGATATTGAGCATGAGCGTCAGCACGAGCCTGCACCGCGCGAAGAGTCATTCGAACATGATATCCCACAACACGAGGAAAGTGAGGTTCGCACTAACGATGCTGCTGAGGATACACCGAGAAGCACCGAGCTACCGAGACCGGGAGACGGACTTGAACTGCCTCCTCGTGAGCCTTTGCGGTTTGAGGCACCCCCGAATATACGGAACCTGCTCGCAGAAGGGCCTGTCACACCTCCGATTCGCCAGAATCTTGAGAGCAACGATGGGTTTAATTTCGAGGTTCCAGTCCCCCGGCAAACACAAATGAACCAGCAACGGTCTCCTGTCAATATGGAGCTGTACATGGAGCTCTGGCGCCGTACCCAGGGTGATTCCCAGGAAATGCTAAGACTTGTTCGTGAAGAACCTCGTTATGCAGAACTTGCCTGGCATGTTACTGCTGTTAATAGACATACGCAATTGTCTAATAACTTCCCACGTTCTCGCCTTTCTGATTNTACAGTCAACACGGACGGAGACGCTGAGGTCGATGACGCTCAAGCGTCCTTTACAGGGCCTTCAGAATCCTCTTCGCAAAGCTGGCGTGTACCCAATAATACTGAAGCTGACAGTTCCAACGCGTTCTTCGGTGGAGCCGCTGGTAGAAACATGTCTTTTAACCCAGAAATTCGGACCCAGCAGACACCGGCTTCCAGATTTGGCAACCTCGAAGCTGAGACCCGGGTACGAGAGCCAGAACCGAGCCAGGAAACAGTGGAAAGTAGCGTGGACGGTGGAATAGCTGGCTCGGACACCGCAGTTGCAGATGCTGAATCGAGTGAAGATACACAGAATCCGCCGGAGACCTCTCAGAATGCCCCCGAGCGCCCCCAGGGCATGATCAAGAGAGTGCTTGATTGGTTCTGGGCCGACGTTATCCCAGACGACCCGAACCAGGCACCCCAGCCAGATGTAGACGAGGAAGTGGCGGACGAACCTGCTCTTAATGGACCATTGGAACACGAAGCCGACGATGGCAACTTCGATGCCGATGGTATCGCTGCGGATAATGCTGCCTTCCCGGACATGGGCGTGGACCCGAATGACCTTGATGCGATCGAAGAAGCTGATGATCTCGAGGGCATTTTGGAACTCATCGGCATGCAGGGTCCGATTTTTGGTTTATTACAGAACGGCGTTTTCTGCGCCCTACTGATCTCCTTTACTGTAGCCGCCGGCATCTGGCTTCCTTACCTTGCTGGGAAGATCGCTCTGGTCCTCTTAGCGAATCCTGTGCAATTCGTTCTTGGTGTTCCAATGACGGCAGTCTCAGTTTTCGCCGACGTGGTCCTCGACACCCTTATTGGTAGTTTGGGCTATGTCATGTACTGGACAAGTATGATCAGCAAGCTGCTTCTTAGCCCTTTTGCAACTCTTGTCCCATTGAAAGAGTGGACTAAGCCCATCACCAGTGCGTCGCTATCGCTCATTGATGCCAGCAGTCAGCGACTGGGCAGTGTGATGAATACTTTCTTTGTCTTCCACGAGGCCGACGTGCCCATGTTTTCTGTTCTTTCACATCAAGCCCTGAAGATTCATGAAGCGCGAATTGGCTCGCTGATCCACATGGTCTTCTTACTGGGAAAGTTCATTCTTCATGACATGCCGTTGCAGATCGGGTCGGTTTCATTGTCCAAGATCATCTCGTTCGGCTATGATACGGCAAGTGTCGGCGATGGACTCACATCGGCTCGGGACGAAATTTATGATGCCGGCTACAACATCTATACTCGATTTTTCTCGGCCCCGACAGCTTGGGCTGGCCCCAATGTGACTGGGTTCACTACGAATGGAACAATCGACTACAATTTGGTAGTCTGGGACACAAAGGATCGCACTATTGCTATCTTGATGGGTTACCTCCTTGCTTCAACCGTGGGGTTGGTTTATCTTAGAGTGGCCCGGTTTGTCTCTGGAACCGACCGAGGGCAAAGAGTCGAGGGCATGGTTGCAGAAGGACTTCACCAAGCCGGCGGGGTCATGAAGGTCATTCTAATCATCGGCATTGAGATGATAGTATTTCCGTTATATTGTGGTGCTTTGCTCGATATAGCATTACTGCCTCTTTTCGAAAATGCCACATTTGCATCGCGAAGCCTTTTTACGTCGACATATCCGCTCACCTCCCTTTTCGTCCATTGGTTTATTGGAACCTGTTATATGTTCCACTTTGCTCTCTTCGTCTCTATGTGCAGGAAGACTATGAGAAGCGGTGTCCTCTGTAAGTTCACACCAGACAAGCGTCACGATATTTGCTGACTTGCCTAGATTTTATTCGTGATCCTGATGACCCTACTTTTCACCCTGTGCGTGACGTACTCGAGCGGAACATAACTACGCAACTCCGCAAGATCGCCTTTAGTGCTCTTGTATATGGCGCTCTTGTCATTGTTTGCCTTGGTGGAGTTGTTTGGGGCATCTACTACGGCTTCGACGGGGTCCTCCCTGCGCATTGGTCATCCAAAGACCCGGTCCTCGAGTTCCCAGCTGATCTATTGTTCTATAACTTTGGCATTCCTTTGGCCATCCAAGCTTTCAAGCCCTCGGATGGGCTACACAACTTGTACAGTTGGTGGTTCCGGAAATGTGCTCGCTTCTTACGACTGTCAGATTTCTTCTTCGGAGAGAGACATTCTGATGAAGAAGGGAGGCGTCCACAGACTTGGTGGAGCTTGCTGTTAGGGAGCAAGCCAAATGATGAACAAACTTCCACTGAAGAGGATCAACAGCCCGACACTGATGAAAAACACGTGGAAAATCTTCCCAAAGTGGATGGAAAGTTTGTTAGGGTCCCGGCTTCCGACCAAGTCCGCATCCCCAAGGGGAGCCCTGTGTTTTTGGAAGTGACAGAGGCGAACGAACGAATTGACGGAAAGCCTGACAATGACCAAGGGCTTCACGGGCGAGAAAATGACCAATTTACCAAGGTTTATGTCCCACCGTTCTTCAGAACCAGAATTGCGGCTTTCATTTTCTTGATCTGGATGTTTGCGGCTGCGACTGGAGTAGGCGTCACCATTGTTCCTTTGGTTATTGGCCGCAAGATCATGTCTTTTTACGTCCCGGGTCGGCCAGTGAATGATGTTTACGCGCTGTCCGTAGGAATGGGCGCTGCTTGTGCTGTTGCCTGCCTTCTCGCATCTTGTCGGTCTTGTTTCCGTGCGCTGACAGGCCGCCTCGGACCGTACCTATGTTCTCCCTTGGGGGCATCTCGTGCAGCAGCGAGCGTTCTGGTCCGTGGTGTCGAAGTTTCCTATATTGCTACCGCGTTCGTGATATTCCTACCGTCAGTGTTTGCTCTTACAATAGAGCTCTACGTGCTTGTCCCAATCCACACATATCTTGGCCGCGAGCAAGATCACGTTATCCACTTCGTCCAAGATTGGACGCTGGGGGTGCTTTACGTTCAGATGGCAGTAAAACTGGCTCTGTGGCATACCAGGTCCCGACCAGCTGCAGTCCTCAACGGTATCTTCCGTGATGGCTGGCTCAAGCCGAACGTCAAGCTCGCGACTAGGGCCTTGCTCCTCCCAATGACCCTTCTTGCCATAGTTGCGGTCACTTTACCGCTCTCCTTCGGCTTCGTATCGAACTCGATAATGTTCTCTGCCAGCCCCGAGCTACAACCAAAGGTCTACCGCTACGCTTATCCGGCCACGTTGGCGATGGGACTCATGGTCTGGTTCTTCTACCTAGTTTGCCGCCAGGTCGAAGTATGGCAAGTGAGCATCCGAGACGAGTTCTTCCTGATCGGAGAACGCCTTCACAACTTCCGGGAGAAGCGGGCCCGAGAAGTTGGCGTTCCCCGGCGGGTGATAACTGGATAAGCCGGCGACTGGAGCCTATCTAGCTGGTCAGGGGGGAAAAAAATTCATGTCTTCTTCTATGGCGCTTTCCTTATTTGTACATTTAAATGGTTACTAGACGACACTAATACATAGACGCATCTTTCAGGATCGAACGCTTTCTCTCATATACTGCGTAGCTTTTGCCATTTATACCTAGACTTTGTCCGCTGTGCTGGCGACTTCGCCGCACATCCCTCCAGGACAGACAATCCCGACATTTGTTCTTTCTAATTTGAGATATCTGTGAATGACCGCCCATCGCACGCCTTGAACTCCAGTGTCGGAGTTAGAATCGAACGCGCGCCAGCTCCCCGAGCCTAGCCATCGGATTGCCTTCCTAGGTATGCCGTGATTGACGGGCTCGAAGGTGAAGCGAAACGATTGATTAATCGAAGGGGAGCAGTACTATCAAGTTTCACATTCCGATTCTGTCATTTCTTGCCTCAAAAATCCAGACTGTAGTGAATTGCGCTGGTATAACATAATATGACGCTATACACAAACCGACCCCGCATTAACCCCGCGTCAGCACCAACTGGAGTAAACACCATCTGACTCTGGCAATACCCTTCATATCAAATTCACTTTACACGTCTCGATTTACGGCATTGACTAATAATGGCCGAAGCACAGCCCGTAGTCGGCATCCTCTCCATTGGTGAAATGGGCCTCGGCATCGCTAACCTGCTCCTCAGCCATGGTTACCGCGTTGTAACCTATGCAGAAGATCGCAGGCAGGTCTTCCCCTTCAGATATCAAGACAAAAAGAACCATGTACCTAACCGCAATCCACGAATCAGTAAAGCCACCAAAGACCGTGCCCGGTCAACCAACATCGAGCTCCTCCCCTCAATCAAAGACCTAATCTGCGCCTCTGCCGTTATCCTCTCCATAGTCCCACCAAAGGACGCGCTCCGAACCGCACAGCGTGTGCACGATCAAACACCATCCAACATAAGAGACAAACCAGTCTACTATCTAGACCTCAACGCCACGGCCCCGTCCCTCGCAACACACACCAACGACCTCCTCAGCTCCAATCCCAATAAGAACATAGTCTATGTAGACGGTGGAATCATCGGCGGGCCGCCCCGCAAAGTAAACTCCACGGGCTGGACAACACCATCCCTCGTTGTCTCCGGCCCAACGCAGCTCCCGTACCCGGATCTCGCGAGAACGCTGAACATAGAGCACGTATCGCCCCGCATCGGGGCCGCATCAGGCGTGAAGCTCTGCTTCGCCAGTACAACGAAGGGCTTCTTCGCGCTGGCGATTCAATCCTATGTCACGGCGCAGTCGATGGGTGTGTTTCCCGAACTGAGAAAGTACATGGGGAAGCATAATCCGCAGACACTGGAAATTGCAGATAGGGGCGTTGTCGGAATGCCGCCCAAGGCGTATCGGTGGGTAAATGAGATGCAGCAGATTGGGGAGATGATGGAGCGGGAAGGTGGGTTTGGGAAGGGATTGTAAGTTGACTCTCTCTCTCTCTCTCTCTTTCCCCCGCCTAAAACGTTCGAGTATTGATGCAAGGCTTACTGGTATTACCGATTTAGGTTTGAAAGCGTTGCGGAAGTGTATCGGACTGTTGCGGAGGATACGGCGCTTGGACTGGAGAAGACTGGGGAAAGGGAGAGGGGGACGACCGTGGAAGATGTGGTGGCTGTGATGAGGGAGGGCATGGAGGGTACAAAGAAGGAGAAGTCGGAGTGATGGGTAGATAGCACGTATCGGTGCTGTAATAGGCACAAGGGGTTTACATCAGACTAGAGAGCAGTTCAGGTCTTCAAGTATCCTGATTGTTGTAGTATAAATGAGAAGGCCAACTTTAATAGAAATGTCAGTAACTTATGTCCTTAGTTTAGCCATACAAGTCGGTCGGAATGATGTGCGAGGATCCACGGATCGACAGGAACGGTCCCACCTTTGCCAAGACGCCGAAGCCCTAAGAGACAGTATACAATGACTGCAGCAGTAACAGCATCTTTCCCTCTCAGAGTAAAAACTCAGGTCTAGCCTCAGTGGAGCCAGTACAGGTACAAATCTGGTGAATTATGCCGGCTGAAGTTACTAACTCCATACAGATACCGCGATAAAGACAAAACAGAGTACTTCACTTCACAGCCAGAAATCCACGTATTATTCAATCTCTCTCAACCCTACAGCCAGTTAGCGTAGCCATTTGATATTCTGTAACAGCCAAGTTGAAGGATAATATTCCCCAGATATTTCATGAATAATGATGTGTATTATGGGCGTTCAACAGTTAATAGCCTTCACAGGATGTTACACATTCGAGGTCATAAAAAGCCTTTCATGCTTTCGGCTCTTCGTAGTCTCTCCGTTTTCTTCCTCATACAGTGTCTTATACAGTCCTATATTGGAGTGCACTCTACACTATGAGGCTCTCAACCTTGTGGTCTGCCGGCGCCTTGCTGGCTGCTGCCCATTATGTAGGAGCACAGGGCACTGGTCCAGGAAACGAGACCTCTCATGCTCCTCTCTACACTGTTATTACTTCTTATACTACCTCTATGATTCTTATTACTTCTTATAACTCTGTCGATCCAGCTCAGAGCTCTGGTCCTCCCACGACCTCCGAGCCCAGTACAGACGCCCCGCCTAGTCCCAGCACTCATGTCCACACCGACACCACAGTTGGCACTGCAAATGGCACCTCTGCAAGTTCCACCTCGCATTTAGTCAATACCTCTGGTGGCCCTCCTGTTAGCCCACCGATACACACATCCAACTCAACTCTGGTGAACACTGGTGGTAGCACTAACACCAGCCTGCCGACACACCCGTCTACATCTGATGCTGTACCAACTGCATCCAACTCAACTACATCCGAGTCAACTCCGGTGGATTCTCAAAGTGGTGGTGGCCATGATACCAGCTCGTCAGAATACACACCGACCTCCACCCACACGGCAAATGTTACTACCCCCAGGACAACAAGCGCACCCACACCTACGTTCACTCCCATGACAAGCGGTGCTACTACTACCAGTACAACCAATACGGATACAATAACGATACCGCCCGTTATCAATCCCCCACCCCATAGCACCACCTCAGGCCCCGGCAATATTGACCATGTCTCAATCGGCAATATGCCATCACGGAAGTTTGACTCCAGCCTATCCGCCATCTCCACCAGATTTGACGGTCTCGTTCCGGGCCTCAAGATCTGGTTTGAAAACCCGAAGCCCCCGAACCCAACGAATATTATCAGGAAAATCACTGGGCTTGAGGATGAGGTGGAGGATCTCCTCTCTAAGGTTGGCGGGTCTGTCGGCTGCCCGTCCATGAAGAAGCGAGGCCTGATAAGCAATATATTCGAATTGGCAGCGGACTCTGTCTTTGGTGCATTGGACTGCATTTTGGATAGTACTGAGAAACTGAAGAAGTCTGTTCAAGATAAGGATAAGAAGGGTGCTAAGAAGTTTGTCAAAGATCTACTCGATAAGGACTTGGAGGATCCAATGGATGACAACGATGACAACGACGACAACGATGACAATGATGACAATAATGATAACGACGACAATGATGACAATGATGATAACGACGACGACGACGACGAGGACAAAGATACTACCACCACCACCAACTCCGAGACAAGTACCGAATCCGAATCGACTACATCCTCGACATCGTCGTCGTCGACGTGTACTTCGGACACAACTGCACACGAAGTGACGGTAGTCTGTAAGTCAACTTCAACCACTGTAGGTGGTTCCACATTGTCAACCTTGACGTGCTCGCCGACGACCACTCTCACAGCAACTGGATGCTCCGTCACAGACACCACCACAACCATCACTCCAACCCCGACACCCGGTCCAACACTCTGTGAATACGGCTCATGCGGCAATCGCAATTCATGTCCCCGGGGCGGGAAGGGCGGGTGGGCCAATATCGGGTCTATTGACTGCTCAAAGCTCCGGACCAGTACAGCTTCTGCATACCCAACGTACGCAGCTGTCTCGGGCAAACAGAAGCGGAGCGAACTGGTGCAACGCGCCCCGAATGAAGACCCGCTACCTGAAGTCCAAGATGCAAGGGCGTACCTGACAGGCATACAGCACCAGATAACAAACGAAAACAGATGGCTTGACTGGACTCCTGCCTTTACAACTGGAGAATGGTTCCCGTTCATGGGGATGGGCAAGACGGCCATGGGGCTGAGCGCACTGTACGGGTGTACTTCGGTGGTGATTGTATCACGGAATGGAGTGTATATATCGCATATCTTCGAGAGCCCGGTATTCATGTCGCGGGATGACAATGGCGAGCCCATGCTCTCAGAGGTACAATGGTTCCAGAAGTGGACACTCGACGCTCTTGCTTATGGAGGCCCCGATACCCCCAGGATCGTCCCCATCGCATCCTTGGTCGGCACCGACGACAACAAGGGCCCTCTGCACGCCTTTTATAAGCCCTGGGTCGTTATTGTCACGCCATATCAAGACAAAATGAACAGCGGACCTCTCAAGTACGAGACACGGGTCAACTGGCTAGCAACTGCGATCACGAACGTGCTTTACCCACACGGGGCCCCGGCCGATAACCCGGAGCCGTGGATGAAGGTGGGCTATGAAGCCACTCGGTTCGAATCCGCCTATTCGGACGACGAACTCGTCGGCAAGGTTGTTGTTGAGGCTACGCCGATACAGCAAATGCTGCAATTGCCAAATGCCCAGGCTCCACTCGGCCTTTGGCGGTTGTGGGTTGGTGGAAGGTATATCGTCGATAACCTCATTACCTACCCCGACATCCTGTTCCCCGCCAACAACCAAAAGCATCGGCGAGACATCGACATCAAGAAAATATGCCCCGTTACAAACTCGACTGGTCCGTGCTCGCCAGAGAAATGCAGCGACGGCAAGTGTCCTGGCAAAAGAGGAGGTGGTGGTTGGGTGACCGTCTCGTCAGTGGACTGCGCACATCTCCCAACATCCACCGCTGCCAATTTCCCGCTCAAGACTGGAATGGTCATCACGTCGGGCAATCACAAGCGGGATAATGAGGTTAAGCGTGCTGACCCCAGTCCCAGTCCGAGTCCCGGTCCCAGTCCCCTGCCAAATGTCGGGGATTCAGAGGCGCACCTGAAGGAGCTCCACCGGAAGATAAGCGACGCGCGCCAATGGCTTTACTTCGACGAACCGACGACTGGGCAATGGCTCGAATTCCCCAAGGAAGTGTCAGCCATGGGTCTGAAGGGGCTTTACGGCTGCACTGCGGTGGTCATCATATCCAGGAAGGGGACATATCTGTCTCATATCTTTGAAGATCCAGTCTTTGTGCAGCGCACCGATAAAGGCCTCGCCCATACAAGCGACGAATATTTCGACAAGTGGACAGTGGAAGCACTGTGGCAGGGAGGCGATGAGTTCTTTCACGTCGAGCCCCTCAAGCCACTGGTGGGAACAAAAGACGAGCCGGGCCCTCTTCACCCATCTTCCAAGCCCACAGTCTTTGTTGTCACGCCATACGTTGAACATGTAACCAAGGGGCCCCTCCAATACCGTGAGCGAGCCGACAAGATAGCCTCTGGACTGGCAAATCATATCTACCACGAAACAGGACTGCCTGACCAACCGGCCTGGATAGTCTCAGGATACGTGCCCAAAAGCGCCGATGAATCTGAAGACGACAACTCGAGCGCCGGCAAGCTTGTCGTCGAAGTCACGCAGGTCGACCGCATCCAGCAAATTGGAAACCAGCAGCTGGCCATCGGTACTTGGCGGCTGTGGGTTGCTGGACGGTCTGTCGTCTCTTTGGATTTCTGGGACCCAGCCTCCATCTCCCAACACCAACCACGAGATTCCAAGGCAAAAGATATATGCCCGCTCAAAACATCGTCTCTCAGCAAGTTCGCCACGTCCACAAGGCCTTCAACTAGCTCGAAGACTGCCTCGTCGACTACATCCAAGACTTCAAAAACCAGCTCGTTCACTACTTCCAAGACCTCAAAGACAAGCTCGTCCACCACTTCCAAGACCTCAAAGACAAGCTCGTCCACCACTTCCAAAACCCAATCACAAACCCAAGCCCCAGCTACGGTTACCAAAGTATGCTTAGCGAGCAAGGATTACGTCCCCGCGGAACGTAGTCCGACCAAAATAGACTCCCTAGTAGAGAAGTGCAGTAGCGCCTTAAAAGGCAAAAAGCTATTTCACGCTGGTGATGAAGCCATCAAATTGGACCCTGTTGAGTACAGAGGCGTTACTTATCACGGCTCCATCGCTTGGAGAGACGACTGCAAGGGCGAAGCCCTGGATCCGATGAGGCCATTGAAGGGGCATTACTGTCAGTCGCTCCTGTTTGGAAACTTTGACTTCGAGTGGTGCGAGAAGGGAGAAAGTTATGATACAGACGGCAACCCTTCTTGGGGCTTGTCTTACGGGGGTTACACCAATATAGGGTGCCTGACCTATCGTTCCTGGCGGTCTGGTGGCGGCGATAAGATTAAATTCAAGACCTGAGGTGGGTAATTGTTTGATTAAGCACTTCACTTTTCTTTTGCTCTGATGTATTGTCATCATGAAAAGCATTTCCCTCGAGGAGTTCAGGAAACGACCTATTTATGATAATGACAACGAGCCATGATTGATGTTTATCCGAAAAATACCACTTACTTGTCCTGTTTTTTATAAAAAAAAAAAAAAAAAAAAAATCCATCTTTTAAGAGCTAGTACTGTCCACACATGCCAATCCCCCGTAAACCTAGTATATATATCTTTGTATGTTAAAGTTTCGATTCGAGACAACAGCACTCCCACTTGCTATCTGCTAAAAGCAACCCGTCCTCTCTTGCATCGAAACAATTCCCGTAAACTTCAATATCGTGATTGGTTTATGTCGAGTTGGAGACTCGGAATTCCTCCGCCATTTCAGTCTACCGAGTATTTCTGGATAGCCGAGATGGTTTTCTCCAAACATGCATTCAACCTTCGACTACGCCATCAATATACGCACCAAAAATCAATAGATTCATTATCTCAGTAATATATTATATACTATCTCCCCTCCACCAATCAGAACACCCAACCAGTTTTAGAAAATGGCCCCAGGCCCCGGCCCAGGAGATAACGTCGACGTCCTCGTCATCGGCAGCGGCAACGCAGGCTTCTGCTCCGCCATCTCAGCCTCCGAATCCGGCGCTCGTCGCGTCCTCCTAATCGACTCCTGCCCCGAGGAATGGGCCGGTGGAAACTCCTACTTCACAGCCGGCGCCTTCAGGACCGTGCATCACGGACTCCCCGACGTCCTCCCGATCGTGAACAATGTAGAAGACGACGCCAAAGCCTCACGCATCGACATGGAGCCGTACACGGACGCCCACTTCGCAGAGGACATTGATCGGATCTGCGTCGGCCGGTCGGATCCGCATCTCTCGCGCGCCCTGGTTCAGGGTAGCAATGATGCGGTCAAGTGGTTAGCGGGGCATGGGGTGCGGTTCCAGTTGAGTTTCAATCGGCAGGCGTATGAAATTGACGGGCGGTTCAAGTTCTGGGGTGGGATGTGTCTTAAGACGCAGGATGGGGGTAAAGGTCTGATTGAGGATGAGCGACGGGCAGCAGAGAAGTTGGGTGTTGAAGTGCTGTTTTCGACGGCTGCGAAGCGGCTGGTTCTTGATCCTAGGACTAGAGCAGTCAGCGCCGTTATTGTCGAGGATGCAACTGGGGAGAGGGAGATTCGCGTGGGGGCTGTGGTGCTGGCGGCTGGTGGGTTTGAGGCGAACCCGCGGATGAGGGCGCAGTTCTTGGGGCCTGGATGGGACTTTGCGAAAGTGCGTGGGACGCCGTACAATATCGGGTCTTGTTTGGAGATGGCGATGCGGGATGCAGGTGCAAAGCAGGCGGGGAATTGGTCAGGGTGTCACTCCGTTGCGTGGGATGCGAATGCCCCTGCGAACTCGGGGGATCGGGTGGTTTCGAATGAGTTTACAAAGTCTGGGTATCCGCTTGGATTGATGCTTAATACGGAGGGAAGGAGGTTTGTGAATGAAGGCGTGGATATGCGCAACTATACATATGCGATCTTTGGGAAGGCGATCCTGGCGCAGCCTGGCCATGCGGCGTTTCAGGTCTGGGATGCTACGATGACGCCCTGGCTACGGAGTGAAGAGTATCGTGATGAAATTGTGGAGAGGATAACAGCTGACACATTGGAGGAGCTCGCTGAGAAATGTGCTAAACGGGGGCTCAGAAGTCCGAGCCAGTTCCTGGCTACGATAAAGGAGTATAACGAGGCTGTTGCAGCTTTCCAGCAAGAGAACCCAGGCCACAAGTGGGATCCTGCCGTCAAGGATGGGCTTTCCACGCAGTCAAGTCAGAAACAGCTGGCTCTTACAAAGTCGAACTGGGCGACGTCGCTTACGCGTGGACCATTTGTCGCCGTGAAGGTAACCTGCGGTGTGACCTTTACATTTGGCGGTTTAGCGGTTGACCATCAGACTGCGGGCGTCATCTCGTCGGCTACCAATTCACCCGTGCCTGGCTTATACTGCGCCGGTGAGATGCTGGGAGGCCTGTTTTACGACAACTATCCCGGAGGCAGTGGCCTAACATCTGGGGCTGTATTTGGTCGGAGAGCCGGTCGTGCAGCGGCAGCGCAGGCCGGCCAGAGCTCTGCAGCAAGGCTTTAATATGGGGGCCTTGTTAGGTGTGCATGATTCCAGACTAGGCTGATGCGTTCTGGTTGGCTGGAGAACGGCAATGATAGGCATGATTTAACGAGACTTGTCCATATAAGCTTTTCCTGACCGGCAGGCTCCAATTATCGAATCGAGGTGACGCGTCTGAAGGTCAGTCAGACCCACACGTTAACTGACAGGCTGGGCCGTGTTCGATATGCTTTTGTAGTGCGGGTGCATCTCGTTTCCACTGTCGCGGTCATCTTACGTTGTATTTAGAAACAGGTGATTCGTCAGACAGCTATGAATTTCCTGACTGGTTAGGTTCTTA
Organism: Aspergillus sydowii CBS 593.65; assembly: GCF_001890705.1. Lineage (NCBI taxonomy): Eukaryota > Fungi > Ascomycota > Eurotiomycetes > Eurotiales > Aspergillaceae > Aspergillus > Aspergillus sydowii. Next base: position 1,112,622 of record NW_024467863.1, on the reverse strand, counting down.
GATCGAGTGTTCGCTTTTTTGTTCGTAATGGCATGTGTGTGAAGTTGGAACAGTTCTGCCTGTTGCGCTGCAGCAACGGAGATGGTCCCGCGAAATCAATCCGCGCTTCCGCATTCATCTATCAACCTCGCCGTGAAAGCGGTGTATGGATGTTACAGGTGACAGACCTTGAATTATTGATCTTTGAAGCCCGCTATGTGCCTGCAATGGCTCCTAGTGGCTAAGAGAACTGGACGCAATACGTACTGAATCATGAGATGAATCCTGAAGAGCGCGGGAGATGCGTGCTGAGTCAGGTGCAGCAAAGTGGTTGCCTGCCACGTGATTGTCGCAGATCTGTGGCTTGGCGATGAGGCTTTGCAGCACTCGCCACTCCTTATTGGTTAGGCAACAGAATTCCCTCCCACTTGCTATTCTTATTCACGCCCGTTCCTCTCTTGCAGCCTGCTCCTCGTTTTCTCATCAATCGCTGTCGCTGCGCTGCTCCTAACTCCCTGCTTTTCTCGACTTCCTCGACTCTCAACGAGCGTTCGCCCTTGAAATGTTCTGAAACCAACCCCGGCCCCCCCCCCGCAGCCGCTCGAGTCGTCGCCGAGCTTGCCCTCCCGCCAAGAAAATGTCCGTCCTTCCGCGCCATGGGGGCTCGTACCTCCAGCGTCGCCTCACAAAGATGTACACCGACACCAAAACATCTTGTGAGAGCGTCACCACCGCCGCCAATGCCGTCGACAATCCCGAGCTCCTCTCCATTCATCGCAATTTCAAGACGCAGCGAGATCGACTTCTGGCATGGGGCCTGGACTGGAGCGATGCGAGCGCCGCTCAGCCAAACGATATAGACGAGTCGCTGACGCAGGCTGGATTCAGCGATGTCGTGGAAAGTGTGATGTCGTCAATCCAAGACTTGCTCAGCGAGGCTGAACGTCTGCAAAACAAGGGCGCGTCCGATTTGCCTTCTAAAGGAGGTAAAGCGGAGTCTCCTGCTGCAGATGGTCTCGGCGGTTTCCCGTCCAAGACCAACTGGACCAGTACTGAGATTAGTCGCTCCAAGACCCTCCTTAACGACTTGACTGCATGCATCGACGTGCTTTATGACCTTTCCCGCGAGCGCCGCGACATGACCGCCAGCGCGCAGTCTTCGGGGAAAACCCGTACTCGGTCACACCCTGCCCCCCACGCCGCCAGCCCCGGTGGTGATTCAGGCCTTACAAAGGACTCCAAATCATACCATGGCGCATCTTTTGATAGTGCGCAGAGGTATCAAAGCTCTCCGAAGTCAAAGGAGGCATTTGAATATTCGCCCTTTACCAATCTCCATGCAATCACACAATCACCCGTTTTCGAGCACCCCAAGTTGGAGAGGGCTTTCAGTAAACCCTCGGTCGAATCAAGAAGCTATCTCATTGACCGTTCAGCACTACAATTGACCGGTGCTTCCCACGATAACAACCCGCCTCCATATGAAATGGTGGCTGCATCCACGAATTCTCGAGTCCTTGGCCGCATGAAGACCTCGGCTTTACCATATCCGCACAAAATCAAGGATTCTACAATCAGCATTCTTGTTGAATATACCCCAATGGTCCTCGATTCGTCCTCCAACGCTCCTTACCCTGGGGATGCGCGGCTAGATAATGTGCATCAGACTCTTGAACAGCTGGTTCAGAACTCCCGAGTTTCACACCTCGGTCTATTGAACTTCGTTGGGTACTACCTCGACCGCGCCAACTCTCGTTACGCCTTCGTTTACCAGATGCCTGTCCATTACTTTCCATTCCTCCAGAATCCTACAGATCTCTTGAATGGATTAAAGCCCAAGCCATTGGTATCGCTCCTCCAGTCAGGCGAAGACTATCCTATCCCAAGCTTGGAAACTAGGTTTCGCTTGGCCTACGACCTCCTTATGGCTGTATTGCAACTCAGGAGCCAGAACCTTGTTCACGGAAATATCAACAGCAACAACGTTCTCATCTTTCCCGGCCTGACAAACTCGAATCAGGACGAAGTTGGCCTGACCGAAAATCTTCGCCGTCCTTACCTCACGTCCTTTGCTCAGTTTTCTGGTAACAACCCATCTCCCGAACCTCTTTCCGCCAGTATGTACCGCCATCCCGACGATAAAAGAGTCATCGAGGATGATGCCGCCTGGTCCTACGACCTCTACTCTCTCGGTTTGGTCCTGATGGAAATCGGTCTATGGACCCCGATCAGCCGCCTGTGGAAGCTGAAATACAACAATTCTATCTTCAAGCAGAGGGTAGAAAGTATGTATTTGAAAAAGCTGGGTCCCAAGTGCGGCAGCGCTTACATTCACGTGGTTCAGCTATGTCTGGATGCTCCTAATTTTCATCTTTCAACCCAGCCTGCTGCTGATTTCAACCTGAGGATACCTCAGACCTTCCACTACCCGGTTTTGGACCTTTCAGCGCCCGATGGGATCTTTTCGTTTTCCATGAACTTCATCTACACGTTGTGCAAAATTGCTTGGTCATGTTGCAGAATTGACATCTTTTCGGCCCCGGGAGCCGAGGAGCTAGATGACTGTCTGCCCCTGGCTCTCGTTCCTGGATCGGAAGCGGACGCCGCGAAACAGGCTGCACGAGACTATCATGGGCCCGAGCAGGTGACCCAATTTGTGCAGCCACTGGCCGCAGCTCCTGCTCCTGAGATGAAATTGATGAAGGTTGGAATGGATGAAAGGAGGATGAAGAAGCGTACCTTCAAGAAACTCACGACTGTCGAGATACCGGAAAGCCACCTCAAGGAATGGAATTTCCAGATGTTACCTCGACTGAGGAAGCTCCTGCAGAAGATCTTGAAGGACTCGTCCGAGTCCTGCGGCGTCACTCTTATGATGACCGGTGACGGCTTAGAGAATGCCAGAACCACTATCTGTGTGACATGTGCCAGCGTGAAAAAGGTTAGAGCGGCGCTGAAGAAGTACTTCCCTCTTGAACGAGAAGATTGGGACTTGCTCGTGCTTCGCGGAGACATTGAACGCTCAAAAGTACCGAAAAAGAAGCGTCGTCGGCCCGCAAAAACCGGGCCCCAGAGCACAATCGAAGCCCCTCCACCACCTCAAGACCCTAATCCTTGTTATCAACAACGCCCTCTTTGCGGTGCATCTATAGGTGCATTCATGAACGACGAGCATCTCCCTCCTGTCTCGTATGGAGGTGCCATACTCGTTGATGGCATCCCCTATGGTATGACAGTTCACCACATGCTCGAGGCCCCCAGTGATGATGAGGACGCCGAAGATCTTCATGAGGCCGTGAATGACGCCCCTCTTCGATCAGCTGCAAACTGGTCTCGGCAACCTGCTCCTCAGGATCCACAGCTTATGTACACATGGGCCGATGACGCATCTGAGCATAGTCTCGAGTTCGAGATATCAGATGATGAAGATGGTGACGACTACTACGATGATTTTGCTCTCTCTGATGGATATTCATCCGACGAGGGCGATGATGAGTATGCCTACGATGACGATGACGCAGCGTCAATCGGGGACACGGCTGGCATCGAACCTACAGATGATCCCATGCTCTTCGTAACCCAGCCCGCCATTGATGACGTCCGTGACGATTTTTTCCCAAGCCCTGAGGATCGGGATGATGAGCATCTCGCTTCTCATTCCTTCGGGTATGTTCACGCTTCCTCAGGTGTCCGACGCTGGACGCGAAATGGTCTCAAGCATGAAATCGACTGGGCTCTGATCAACATTAACCAAGATCGTTTGGACGCGCGAAATATCGTCTATGATAAACCATCCCTGTCCGCAGTCGCTCGAGCGAGACAAAGGCTTGGGGAGCCAATCCCGCCACAGCAGCGAGACCCCATTGTCTTAAACGACGTCGCACGTCTAGAAGATCTTGGTGGCCTGAACGTCCACTGTTGTGGACGGACTAGTGGGTTGCAAACTGGGCAGATATCAAAGGCGATGACAATAGTCAAACTCCACGGCCGGCATACCTTCTCCACGAGCTTCGGGGTGGACGGAAACTTTGGAGGTGAGTGAGTGCAGCTCATCAACAACTTCAAATCCTCTCCTTGTCTCATGCTGACCTTTTGCTTCTCAGTTCCCGGTGATTCTGGCGCCTGGGTCTTCGAAAAATCGACCGGCCGCGTTTGCGGTGCTGTTCTGGCATGGTCGGAGAAAAGCCGAACAGCCTACATCGCGCCGATGGAGGTTCTACTTGACGATATTGCCCGCACCCTACAAGCATCGAACGTGACGCTCCCGGGAAGTCGCGATGAGTCCCTTGCATTCGCCATGCAGCACTCGCCCATTCCCCAGAACCCAAGATACCAGTCTCCACTTCCATTACCTGATCAGCTCCCTGTCGACCTCAACCGACAACTACGCATTGATGACCAAAGCGTGGCCCCTGTGCACACCAGCCGTGGTCTCAGGAATCCATACCAAGGCCTACCACCTATCCTTACTCCAGGACCAGGACGCAGTCTAGAAAGACAGCTGGCCTAGTCTTTTCCTTTTACGCTCCAAGCCACCTCGACTCCTTATCTCCCTCTCACTCCTCCTTTCCCATGTAAATATCCTATCTACTACATGACCCTGTCGTGGCCTCTGCTCTTTTCATCCCTCTACCTTTTTTTTTTATGACCGGAACGCACTGAAATAATACCCCTGTCTGCTCATTTTGATATGATCTAAATAATGGATGAACAATTATTGGAACATGATATACTTTTTTCGGATATCTTAGGAGACCTGATTGAAAACATGTTTGGGATAAAACTCAAAACTCCAATAACAACAAACAACTATGTATAGGACATTAATGAAAAATATAATGGACAACCAAAGCTCACGTAAACACACTGCTAACCAATCAAACTACCCTAATATGTCCATACTCATCAGCGTAGAGATGCCTATCCTTCGTCGTAATATACCTTGTGCTTGGCGATGACCAAATATCAAAACCAACAGAACCCCAAATATCCTCCATTTCCTCCCGGAACTGTGTCTTGGGTTTCCCATCGCGAATCCTCAGCTTCTCAAAAAACACATACGAGGCATAGAAAATCAAGCTCGTTCGTCCCTCGCGCGAGCCCTTCTTCGAAAGAAAAGACCCCAGCGACGTCCCCTGCAATGCGTTCTCCTTGAGATTGGCTGCTCGGTCCGGCCACGTCTTCGAGATTTCCCTGCAGAATGCAGCCCGCGTCATGTTTGGATCGCGCAGAACGGCTTTGATCTTCTTCCGGATCTCATCACATGTGTCGTAGACCGGTACCTCGCCCTGTGCTTCACCAGGCAGCGAAACAGAGCTAACATCATACTTTGCCGCAAAGACAGCTTCCTTCGCCTTCTTACCCGAGGCAGCCTCCGCCTTGGATTTCTTCTTCGCGGGCTCTTTCCCCTCAGGGTCTTTGCATTTACCCTTCTGCTTCCCCTTCCCCTTTTTATCAAGTCCAAGTAGCTCCCTCTTCATTAAAAATCGATGCGCATGAATAAACGTATGCGACTCAGACCCCTCCCACGTCCCATGCTGCTTCATGAACGCGTAGTACGATTTCCCTGACACCCCAATAGCGTCCTGGAACTCGCTGACTTTCATCACTTTGTCCGTTGCGACGAACTTCCGGATCTTTGCGCGGAGTTGCCCGCAGCTCCATTTCGGGATTGCGAGGCGGTCGTCATCTGAGTCTATGTCATCATCCTCTACTTCTTGGATATTTGCGCCGTTGGGCGCGGTGTTGTTTTCTTTGTTTGAGAGTAAGTCGGAGTCGGAATCTGAGCTGGATGCTTTGCGTTTCTTAGAAAGTGAAGGAGCAGCAGCAGCAGCAGCAGTAGTAGTAGCAGTTTCAGAATTCACGGCCTTGACTCTGTCTTGTAGCTTGCCGATGGTTTTGGGGGAGAGAAAGACGGCGTGGTGGTTGATTTCCGCTAGGGCGTCTTGGAAGGTGAAGACCATTGTGGGTGTGTCACCGCGATGTAACACACGCTGTATATAATATAGTACGACTTCTGCAAAGAAGAAAAGAAGTAAGGGCGTCAAAAGTGAAATGGACCATGGAGGAAGTATGGGGATTCGAGGGGTGTTATATGGACTTGACTTATCAGGGGTAGTAAATAACGAGTCAGCGATCATTTCACATTCTGGACCTGTCATTTCCCGGACTATGTTTAACAGGGGCGCGTTTACAGAGGTATCACTAAATAAGAATCACTTAATTCACACTCAGGAACTTTACTGTTCAAGTTGTTATATCCATACCAAAGTTGTTAATTCATTCGTCGCGTATTCGGGCGGACGTGTTCGCGTCTCCTGGCGATTTCTGCCATTTATGTGACGTCTTGAGTCGAGAATACCTTCTGTGTCTCAACCAAAATTAATGGTAAACAGTGTCATAAACTACAAAAACCTACTCAATAAACGGAGTTCATGAAATATTCAGTAAATGAAAAGCTAATGATCAAAGACTATATGCAACAGAAACAACCAAACCATACCATATCAAATGCCTTCTAACCCAGTCAAGTTAAGAAGAAAATTAAGGAAACAAATCACTGAAAATCAATGAATCATCATGCACACCAAAAAATCTGGGTCGGAAGAGACAAGAAAGTGACACGCTTGGAAACACGGAATCAAGGGAGAAAACGAAAGAAAACAATCGTAGAAGCAGCTTTTTCTTCCAAAATTCTAATGGAGATTTCAGATCTAGCTGGATCCGAGGTACTTGAGCACGGCCGCCTTCTCCTCGACGGGGAGCATGCCCAGGGCCTGCTGGATACCCTGGAGACTGCTATCGCGGTTGCTAAAAAGCAGGTCGGAGATGTGGGAAGCCAGGGATTGGGACTTGAGGGATTCGATCTTCTCTTGAATGATTTCCTTGTTGTCTTCGTACCATGTGGTAACACCCTGGTCGTTGTTCTTGACTTCTTCCTCGGAGAAGGGGGTCCATGATTGCAGGGTGCGGAGGTGTGTGTCACGGGGAGACTCCTTGGAGGGAGCCGGGGTGCTATCCTTCGCGATGGCTCCGCTGGGTTCACCTTGAATGGGAGAAGGAGCCACATCCAACATACGCTTGAGGATGGACTCTTCGCTGATGCGGCGGCGCACACGCCAGTAGAAGAAGCGACGAGCGTTCTTCAGGGTGAGGGACTGGCGGATAGTGTTCTTGGCCTGCATGCGGCCGGCGCGGTCGTGCAGATCAGCAAATTGCAGAGCAACCTGCATGTAGACAGGAAGGAGCTGCTCTTCGCGGGCAGCCATCTTGTCCTTGACCTCAGAAAGCTTCTCCTTGCTGATGTTCTTGTCTTGAGCCGCACGGCGAAGTTCTCCGTAAGTGGGGTCCAGGCGAGCCATGGTCTCCAACTGCTTCTCGCGGCGGAACTTGATGTTGACAATACCCTCGGGTTCCAGCACACCACCACGAGACTCCTCGTCGGCGTACATCTCCATCTGCTCGGGGTTGATAGTGGGATCAACAACGACCCAAGAACCACCACGGAGTTCACCGAAGGGAGGAATGTAGACGAAGATAGGCTGTTCGTACTTGACGAGAGCATCGACAATGTAGGAACCGTACTTGAGAACCTCGTTGAACATGTCACGCTGTCCACCAGAGAAACCTCTCCAGTTGGCCAGAATCATAACGGGAAGCTGCTCACCGTTGTTGAAGTCACGAAGAGCCTGGGCAGTCTTGAAGGACGAGTTGGGATACCACACACCACCAGCCTCCTGGGTAATCATCTCCATGGAATCGGGGTTAGCCGGGTCTGCGGGAGTGACATTCTCCACGGAACGTGTCTCGACAGCAATGACACCCATGGGGATGCCACCAAGTCTGGCACGACCGACCACGACAGTGCGAGCCCACCCACCAAGGGCTTCCTCAAACGAGCCAGCATCGAATATACCGGGAAGGAAGCCATCATCGTCCTGCTTACCGTTGATGAGCCAACGGACATCATAAGGCTGCTTGGGAGGGGGATAGTAGGCCACATCGCGATCCCAGGTGTCGGAGAATGCCCCGATCGGAGGCAGGGCGCCCTTCTTCTCAGGAACGAAGGAGAGCCAATCCACAATTTTCGAGACACCGTCGAAATCGTTGGCAGCAGTCATGTGAGAAACACCGTTCCTGTACATGATCTGGGTACCACCAAGCTGCAGGTTGGAAGTGTAGACCTCTCTGCCGAGCAGCTTGTTGATGGCAGGCGCACCGGTGAGAATGATGGGCTGACCCTCAACTTGGATAGCTCTCTGTCCGAGACGGACGAGGTAGGCACCAATACCGACGGAACGGCAGGTGACGAGAGTGATAGTGAAGATGTCCTCGTATGCCCGGGAGGTGGCACCAGCGATGAGACCAGATCCCTTGAGACATTCGACACCCAAACCATCCTTCGCACCAATGATGGTGGTGATCTTGTGGCGCTCCTCACCGTCATCATGGATCAGCTCCGTAACGACTTCCTTGTTCTTGCTAGCATCAAACTTCTGCTTGACCTCGGGGGTGAGGTAGAGATACTTGAAGCCAGCCTCGGGCTTCTCAGGGTTGTTCCAGGCAACTGAGAAGTACGGGATGAGCTCTTCGGCCATACCGATACGAGCTCCAGAGTTGGCAGAGAGGTAGATGCGGGGAATTCCGAGCTTCCTTGCCAATTCAGTACACTTGTGGAAGAACTTGTCTTCCAAAGGACCGAATGAACCGATTTGGAAGGTGATATCGTTGGCAACAATGATTAAGCGTCGGCCAGCGGGATACTCGGGGGTATAGGCAGTGACGAGCCAACCGACCATACCGTGAGTGTTGGTACCAGGGCCGCGGGAGATCTCCACCAGGTTGTCTGCATCATCGAGAACAAGCTCGGTGTATTCCATGCATTCACCAACGGGAGGACGACGCTTGATCAGGCTCGGGTTCTTCTCAACGGCCTTGGTCCACGAGTTCTGGAATGCTTCGCGGAAGAGTTCGGGGAAATCATACACATACTGTGTACCCATAACGTGAGCCTTGTACCGCTTGGGCTGTAACCACTCCTTGGTAGGGTAAGGTGTGGAAACGGGACGCAAGTGGTTGGCGCCAAGCTTGTTGGTACCACCAATGCTGTGGAGAAGCCACTCGCCCTTTTCAGACTTCTTCTCAATGTAAAGCTCGACCTGGATGATGTATCCAACAGTGTTGCTGATGATGACACGCAGAGGGTAGGCTGTCTGGGTAGTTGGGTCGGTGCACAGGATGCGAATCTCAGCACCAGTAACACGGAGACGCCATAGTCGGAGACCGAAGCGGTCCAAAAAGCCAGCCAATGCCTCTTCCACATCGTGGGGCTGAAGGTTGAAGACAGGGGAAAAGTTGATGAAAATGTGGTTCAAATCAGAATTGTTGTTGCCAATGACCTCCAAAGCATCGAGAATGTCGTTCATCAGGCGATCAGCCTCAGAAATGAGATACTCCGCGGTGGGGATATCATCACGGAGACGACCAGGACGGACAACGGCACGGACAAAGTATCTCTTATCCAGAGCCTTGTCGTTTTCAGGACCCTTGCCGATCGCCTCATAGACGTGGATGTTTCGGTTCTCAGTGAAGACGGGCTTAATCTTGAACTTGGAAAGACGGTTGAGTTCAAGCTGGAACGCAAGTGCGGGCTCGCTGTGTCGGATACTCTCATCTTCCTCGTAAGAGGGGCCTCGGAAGGTGTAGTAGCTTGGGTAGACGCCATTCCTACCACAGATGAAAGTCACACGACGAATACGGCGGGAGAGCAACTCTTCCTTGTAGCTAGAGATGAGCTTGCTGATCTGGGCAACAATTTGAGTATCTTCGAGGTCCTCAACATCGCGGATTGCAACGTTCAAGACTCCCGTGAGTTCAGGAGACTCGGTTTCAGAACGAGGACCAGGGCGACGCTTGCCCTCCAGAGTGGCGATAAGACCGTGGTCGCCATGCTTCTTCTTGGGGAATACTTCAAGGGCTTTAAGCAGGTATTCCTCAGCATCCTCTAGGTATTCGACAGGGAGGATCACACCCTTCCGTGGGATGTCGTTAGGGCTGTCGTTCAACATGTTGGACATGTCGCTGATGGAGTTAATCCGCCTAAAAGGATTCGACTCCGTTGTCGGGGTGCTGGGGGTGGACGGGTGGGTGCCCGAAGTCAGGGGACCGAACTCAGGCTGGCCCAGCTTGCCCATGGTGAAGTCCCAGGACACGAATGCAGGCTCACCTTCGTGGTGATACTCCATGGTCTGAATAGTGTAAGCACGGTAAGCGCGACGAACGTAAACTTCCAGAGCAGCCAGAGTGACCCAGGGATCCTTATGAACGAAGAATCGCGGCAGGACATCGAAGACGGTGTACTTGGAGTCGACAACTTCCTTCAAAGCAGCAGAATCGGGCTCCCGGTGGTGGAGGCCGGTCTCACCGTAAGCAGATTCTGCAACAGAGGAGCGCAGAATAAGCTCCATCTGGGAGAGACGCTCCTCGAGAGACGGCAGAGCGGACTGGATGAGAACCTCACGGGCCTTCAGGGTAACCTTGGCCGCGGCACGGGACTCGATCTCTGTCAACTTCTTCAAGACACCCTTGAAGTACTGGCCGACATTACCCATTTCGGGTTGGTTCGGGCGGTAGATCGAGAGAATGGCAAGAATGAGATCGTTTTTAGCGCCAATTCTGCTGTGAGAAAGAGCAATCTGCAGAAGAGGCTCGACATCATCCTTGTGCACCTCACGAAGAGCAAGGATACCATCCTCATATCGAGACTTGGGACCAGAGAACAGCTTCTCCACGGCAACGTACTGCTCCAGAAGCCCGACGAACACGTTGTATTCGTGCACCTTCAAACCCTCAATATAGTCGTTGATGACCTGCGTCAGAGGAGAAAGGGTAGTCTTCAGGATATCAGCATCGGCGGGGTTGACGTTATCCTCAATGAAGCGGGCCATGGTCTTTTGAAGTTGCTTGGCGGGGAACTCAGCCTTGCGTGACCGGGCACGTTCCACAGTCTGTTCAAGTTGGTTGTCCAACTTGGAAGGCATACGGGAGTGAAGTGCGGATGATTGAGCGTTCCACTCACTATAAGGAAGCTCGGGGTCACGAAGAACTTCGATGAGATCCTTAAGGGTGGTGTTCATAATCACCTGGTTGTCAAAACCCCTCAAAATGTTCTCCAGGATGCCGTGCAGAAGGAGGAACCTTTGGGCAGGCTTGTGACCAACGACCTGAGGTGGTCCCATAGGCGGAAGCTGCTCAGTGAACGGCTGAGCGTGCTTCACACGGGATGGGTCATCGAGAGCAAGGATACCAAGGATGTCACCAGCCTCCAGGGTAGAACCGGGCTGCTTAATAAGTTGAACGATGCCATCCTCCTGGGCAATCAAAGGCATGTACATCTTCATGACTTCAACTTCAGCATAGGGCTGGTTGGCGCTGACATGCTCGCCATTCTCGACCGTGAACTTTACCAGCTTTCCAGGAGAAGGTGTACGAAGTTGGGTAGGGTCGTTCTCCTGTTCGAGCAAACAAGTCTTGCCATCCACACTGAGACGGGTAGCAGCAGCGTCCTCCTTCCAATAGACGTTGTGACTACGACCGTTGAGAAGGACAAGAAGTCCACCGTCGGCCAAGGCTCGTACACCGACAGTGCACTTGGAACCGTTGATGAAGAGGTGGTAGCCATCAAGTCCAGAACGCGTAGCTGTGAACTTGTACCGCTTACCCTCGTAAATGAAGTCCACGGGGAAAACAGTCTTCAGAACGTCCTTAGATGGAACCTGACCCTTCGTGATGCCTTGGCGATATTCCGTGAGGCGCGCCTCGCTAGCCTGGTGAGCCTTGGCGACAGCGCCACACAAAACAGCAATAGTGGTATCGGGGCGCTCAGCAGTCAGCTTGTTGGAAATCAGCTGATCTAACCAACCAGTGGTGATCTTGTTCTCCTCGAAGGCTGGCGTCTCCAGCAGCTTGATTAGGTACTCAATGGTTGTTCGGAAGTCACCACGAATGCTCAATTCCTTAAGAGCAATGACCATGTGCTTCCGCGAAGCAGATCGGTTCTCTCCGTACGCGAAAATGTGACCGAATTGACTGTCGGAGAAGCTGTGAATACCACCCGATGTTCCGACGGAGAAATAACCCCAGACGTTTGACGAACTACGGAAGTTCAATTCGTGCATAGTTCCGCTGGAGGGCTTGAAACCCTCACCGGGGTCCTCGGAGGTAATACGGCAAGCAGTTGTGTGTCCCTTGGGCTGAGGGCGACGCTGGGTCTCCGCGCTTCCTTCCTTGGAGAAGTCAAAGTCAATATCGGCTGATGTGTTGGGGTCGACGCCGTAGAGCAGACGAATGTCGCGGATTCGGTGCAGAGGAATACCCATGGCAATTTGAAGCTGGGCAGCGGGCAAGTTCACACCAGTGACCATCTCAGTAGTGGGATGCTCGACCTGCAGACGGGGGTTGAGTTCCAGGAAGTAAAACTGGTCATCAGCGTGAGAATACAGGTACTCGACTGTACCAGCCGAGACGTATCCCACGAGTTTACCCAAGCTCACGGCAGCGCGCTCCATAGATTGGAAAGTGTCAGGGTTCGCAATTGTTGCTGGAGCCTCTTCAATAATCTTCTGGTGTCGCCGTTGTACGGAGCAGTCACGGCCGAACAAGGAAATGTTGTTACCGTACTGATCAGCCAGCAGCTGCACTTCCAAGTGACGGGCGTTACCGGCCAGCTTCATGATGAAAATTGGTGACCCGGGGATTTCATTGGCTGCAGCATTGTACAGGCCAATGAAATCCTCTTCCTTCTCGACCTTACGGATACCTTTTCCACCTCCACCCTCAGAGGCCTTAACCATGACCGGGAATCCAATCTCCTTGGCCTTTGCGAGACCCTCTTCCGGTGAAAATGTGCAACCACGGTTGTAGACCTCGTCTTTCACGGTAACAATGCCCTTGTCATCGACGACCACCTCATCTACACCGGTTCCAGACCACGGGATACAGGGGACTTCGGCATGTTGAGCAACGATTGTCGAGGAAATCTTGTCACCAAGAGAGCGCATCGCAGAGGCAGGAGGTCCAATGAAAATGATCTTCTTGGGAGAAGCGGCGAGCGATTCCGGTAACCGTGGGTTCTCAGAAGCGTGACCCCAACCCGCCCAGACGGCATGGACATCCATCCGCTCGGCCACATCCACAATCAACTCAACGTTCGCGTAGTTGTTATTATTTGTACCACCGGGGACCTGCGGCACCAGGACGTTAGCGAATTGCTTGAAACTTGACGCATTTGGTTGTCTGATAGGGTCGCCTCATACCTCAACATATTGATCAGCCATGCGGATGTAGTCGGCGTTCGCCGTCAAATCTTCTGGCGTTGCCATCACTGTGAATTGAATGGCACGCTCGTTGCCAAAGGTCTCGTAGGCCCATTTTCTAACGGATCGAATCTCCTTGACAGCCGCGATACCGTTGTTGGCGATAAGGACCTATAGGCGGAAGATTCTCCGGTCAGTCTCTCTCACAGATCAATGACCAACACATCATCAATCGTCACTAGCAAAACTCACCGAAGTAATAACGGAGTGACCCTCATGCTGGGCAACGAAATCCTTGACACTGCTCGGAGCAGCAGCATCCAAGTGGTTGCCACCAATGAAATGTGAAGGGAGGTTATATTTAGCGGCTCGCGAGACGCTGCTTGGAGCTGCACCGTCGCCCATGATTGTAGTTGATGTTTATTATTATGTATTAAACGCTTCCCATGCGATATATAGTAGAGTGGTCGAAAACGAATTCGGAGAATAGGTAAGAAAGCTGGCGAAAACAACCCGAAATCCTTGGGGGATAAGATGGATACGGGCCTTGGTTCAATTCGTGAAACTAGGAGATCACACGAGCGGCTCCCTGAGAATCGTAGTGGAAAGAAGTGCCAGAAAAGGTTAATTCGGGTGGTGAGAAGCGAAGAGCATTCGTGTCGGGGTGGGATGCAAGAGGAGAGCTGGGCTGACAGAAACGTTAACCATAAAGTTGTCCTCCGGCCAGAAAAATCCAAAGCTACTGCCACCACCGGAGTCGCAAACAGCCGCACGGCAGAATGGGGGCGGGATGACTTACCACCAAGAGGGTCGAGGAGGAAAAGAAGGTGAGGAAAGAAGAGGAATGAGAGAAGAAAGGGATTCTTGTCTTCTTTTCTTTTTTATTTTTGCCCTCGAGAAAAAATTGGGGTTATGATACAGGGTGAGGCAGAAGAAGAAAAGGAAGAAAAAGACCGAAGCTCAAATCTGGGACGTAATCTGGATACTGGGGAGGTATTGAATCTTTCGGAGTCCGGGACAGAATTCCCACCCCAATATGCATTGTTGGGCCACCCTGACCCTCTTCCCACCACTTTTCCCCCCTGCCCAATTTGATGACGCTGGAGTCTCCAAAAATGTTACCTATCGTCAAAGTCGTCATGCAAACTTCCAAAGTGACATTCGCCGACTTGGTTTAGTCTGGGCCCGAGTATACCAGAGACTGGAGCTTGGTTCCCAATCAGACAAGGCCTGATTTGCAGGACACTACAGCCTATAAGGCTGTAATATATTTACACCCTATGTAATTTTTTATACGCAATTTGTAGATGTCTCGGCGGCGTTGAACGGCCCCTATCCACGCGCGGATGGTATGGCAACAATAATCGACTTCTTCCGTCAAGCCTCCAGATGGCTTCTTGAGATAATATTACCATCTCGTCTGCAGGAGGAAGCCGGGCGAAGCTGATTATCTTGGATGGACCCCAGTAAGATCGTCAATACTCCGTGTTAGCACGGAGCTGAGTACGTCGGCTCGGGGCATTTTGTTCACAGCGCGATCCCACAGCAACCGGGATATGGTAAGCGATTCCGAACACTCCGGAAATTTCGGCAGCTCATTCTCGAAAGCTATCATGTTTCTAACAGTCCTCAAATTAGTTCTCAAAGAGCTGGTTACTTCCAAATATCATATACGCTTTCAGCTTTTAGCACCAGATATCTCCTGCGATCTCAGTCCGTCAGGCCAATACAAGCGGTACCAAGTGCCGGAAAGAAACTAGCCGCTTTTGGACAATGTTGGCTCCGGCCAAGTATCCCACCAATTACAAGCAACGCATTTGGGTTGGGGAGCTGTCCTTTGGGAAATGATCGGCCTCAGCAAATGGCCTGTCAGCTAACCAGATACGGCATAGCGTTCATAGCGCCCCGTGGTCGAAGGCCAAGACCGCCAGCGGCTGGTGGAATCGGCCTTCCGTCCTGATCCTGATGCTGATGCTACTGTACCTTGTTAGTGCACGCCGTTCTTGCTTCTGAGTTGACTCTGCCCGTAAGCCCAAGCATTCATGTTCCATGGTTTCCGATTTCTATCCTTGGTTCTTACTCTCGACAGTCGACAGACTCCAGCTGATCGCCTGTGTCCAGCGCCTTCTCAGCATCATCCTTCGGCTCAGCCTCCTTCGCAAGTCCAAGTTGCGCATTGGCCATCTTGAGGGCCTGGAAGTTAGATTCGGCAGTCCAGGCCCACGGTGAATCGGCTGCAAACAGAAGATCGATTTCCTCTAATGTCCGTTGGCTAGACTCTGGGTAGAGAGCCCACACTAAAGGTCATGTCAGCAAACTCACGCCAAACCTCAATCATACGTAAAGTAAGGTATAACAACTCACCAATAGGAATACTGACTACATTTACTGCTCCAAAAACATACATTGTCTTCTCACCAAGCGCGTCGAAGACATATGGCAGAGCAAGGGTCAATGACCTGGAGCGGTTAACAAGCGACCTATCAAGAGCTGTAAAGACCTGGTATACACACCCGTTCCCTAAACTCCAGCCTACTACACCCCATGCATTTCCTTTTGCGCGGACCATGAGAGGGAAAATCTCCGCGGGATATAGCCACGGAACCGTGAGCCAAGTAGCACCGAAAACGAAGGTGTATAGGTACACCATGGCCGTAGCAGCAATACCCCATCCTTCTGTGCCGGTATTTGCATCGAGCCCTATACGAGAGAAGCCCCCAGCTAAGAACATGGCGATCGCTTGGCCTGCTGCTCCCCACCATAAAGTCCAACGTCGACCGATTCGATCCAGTGTGAAAACGCAGATCAGGGTCGCGAAGGTGTAGAATATATTGTTCAGGCCAGCGATCCACATAGACTTTTGGGAGCCATATTACCAACTGTACTCGTCTCCCGACATGCAGCTCCTTCGACCCCACTCCAAACAACATGTGGAAGTAAGACGTGCTTTTCGCAGTGCTGCGCTCCAGTTCGATGACTGCCTCAATCTCACTCATCTCGTTTTCAACCCGAGTCATGTTCTCTCTCCCACGCAACCGAGTCAGCACATAGTGAGCCTCTTCCCGCCGACCCGCCGTGCATAGCCAGCGAGGAGATTCAGGGAAGAACCAACACCCACCCAACAGAACTATAAGCATAATAACCTGGAAGGCAATGGAAAATCGCCATTGGCATTCAGAACGGCCATCATCAATAAAACTCAGCCCAAACCCCAACCAGTATGCAACCACCACTCCGAAGATATTGAGCGTGAACTCCACCGCAATAAATTGGCCACGAGACTGATAATCAGCGACCTCGGAGCCGTAGACCGGCACAATCGCATTAAGTATCCCAGTCCCAATGCCGTTCACTAGCCGGGCACATATGATCCATGAAGGGTTCTTTGCAGTGCATTGGAGGAGGGCTCCCAGAATACCCCAGCAGGCGCCGACAGCAAACGACTTGATTCGACCAAGTCTGTCGCCCACCGATCCCCCGATGAAACAACCGACCAAGGTACCAAGGTAATATACTGAGGTTATCCCTCCCTGAAGAAGTGTTGCTTGTCCATTGTTAGTATTCTGAGCCCTCAATGTAAATAACGAATGGGGCCCAACCGGTAACAACAGCCTCGCCATTCTCCATATACCCAAGGCCCATAATTTCAAGGTAGGACTGGGAGCCATTGACGCCGCCCATCATCCCTTGGTCGTATCCTATGCGCATGAGATAAGTATCCGGCATATATCCGAGAAATGACAATAATGAACCGTAGAAGCAGGAGAAGAGGGGCCTCTTACCAAAGAAGAAAATAGCCAGCCCAGCAAGACAATTCACAGCTGCCAGAAGCTGGCCCTTTTGCAGTTTGGAAGTAATCTTCCACTTTACACGCTCATCGTTGACCATGGTGTGTTTCCCTGTGCACTGAGCTGTAACACACAGGCGATCTCTATCTAGCAACACAAACAAATATGAGGAGAAAGAGCCGGGATTCCCTCGGTTTAACAACCTTACACCGTTTCGGGGGATCTACCATTTACCCCGTGGGGCTTTATGACATGGAGATGGAATGTGACCCCGGGAGACATTTGGAGCTGAAGGCATCTCGTGTCGAGGCTAAGGCTGTTTCATACTCCAACGGCTCGGATGAAGCCGAACGGAACCCATGGGTCCAACCTATCGAGTAGAAGATCGCCCATCGCGATATCACAGCCCTGCAGTTTATATAACAAATATATAACACTTGGAAATGGCTGGTTTGGGTGTATATAGTTCGTGGTGGCAATATATGGTACATAGTCTAGGATTTATATATATTGGAGCCAAAAGACTGCGCAATCGCTCTCCGTTCTCGAACTTGCCAATCACTAGCTAATTGCTAATTATTTATTTAGCGTCAGCGCCGTCTCGAGCCACAACCATGCTTTCCCTCGAGACGACAACGCGGAGATGGCCGTTGATCCCTTGATATCTGAAAGAGACCCAAACTTGCCCGGAACATCATGAATCAACCAGTCATGACGTGTCTACAATATTGGTGTTTTGAGCATAATAGAATTCATTACAAATACCATCGGCTAAAGCCTTGATACAATGCTAAAAAAGGGAAAACAATACTAGTCCTTGTAGATGATCAATTTCAAAGTCAGTGGGTATTATAACGCCTAAGACAACGATACACAGGACCAAAGGTACAACCAAAGAGATAGGTGCTGAGAAACAGCTTGGACGCCGATGGGACTTTCACTTTCCAAAGCTTTGGTCCCCGGCAAAGATAAAAAACGCCACACTTTCAGATACAAGTCTCTGACTGTACAGGTATGTGGTGGTAGATATAACAAGAAACCCCCAATCTATAAACAAGTGGAGCAAATCACCTTTCCAAGGTACTCCGAGATCGGGATCTTCCAATAACACAATGAAGGAAGGTCCAAAGATCAAACAATCCGCATCCTGAACGGTCAAATATGGTGATTAAACAGCGTGCCAGCCGTCAAATATCGTGAAAAGAGCAAAGTCTACCGTGCGCAACAATCTAAAAAGTCTCGCCCAAGTCGTTCGCTTTCGGCTTTGGTTTGGGTGGACCCATAGTATGTTCTCGGCGCAAGCCTCGGGGCGCTGGTATTCCAGAGATTGGTATTCCAGAGACACCGCTTGTGGCTCGTTTCTTTAGGCCAGTCGGAGTAGAGAACGATGGGAGTCGACTAGGGCGAGCTTCACTCACTGTCGCACGCATAGACATCTGCTGGGCAAGATCATCATCCTCATCTATGTAAGACATTCCATTGATTGGAGTAGACTGTCCCGCCGGGTTGCTAAGTGACGAACGTGGTCTTCGGCTTTCTGTTGTAGGATTAGTGGAATAGTGGCCCAGAGGGGTCTTCGTACGGCTTTGGCGGCTCTCTGGGCGATTTGAAGGCGTTACGCTGGGATGAGTACTGTGACTAAAAGAGCTGGAGAAACTAGTGCGACTGCTTGGGCGGCTGTCTCCCTGAGTCCTAGTCCCGTAAGACGGGCGGCTTGATGTGTTATATTGAGGGGCGCCATCGCCTTCTCGAACAGACGAGCTGAAGCTGCTGCCGCTCAGCCGCTTGCGTGGATCCCGACGCATTGAGAGATTCGATGCACCAGGACTGTCAGCAAGAACCGAGCCAGCGCGGGAGGACGCGCGCGAACCAGAATCGGACGGAGGTGGTAACTTGGATTTGGCGGATTGAACTCTTTCCTCCAGCTTCTGCATTTTTCCAATGAGTCCACGAATCTGATATAGCGAGCCAGATTTCGGTATGCCAGATGGGCGGTTAGCGGCGTTATTGTTGTTGTAGTTGTTGTTGGCGACATTGGTGTTTGCACTGTTCAGCTTAGGAAAACTAGGTACCCGAGAACTGATCGAAGGAGTTGAGCGGCCATTGCTAAAAGCGAAGGAGGTAGCCCGGGAGTGGGGTTGGAATCGCGGGGGCCTCTTGTCATATAGCGACCGCGTTCCGAAAGTTTCGGACGACCCCGCAGCTTTCTGAAGAGGGAACCCAGAGGCGGCATTCAATGACCTGCGCATACTGTTTGACGTCTCAGACATGGGTGGCGATGGTGGCGTTGCATTCGTAGAGGCCAGTGTCAGCGACAGCTTCGCTGGCGGAGTAGTAAACATCGGTGAAGACACAGTTGATTCTCCCGGTGAACGGTCGAATATTTCTGGAGTCTGCGGTGTCGATGGGCTTCGACCCAAAGGAGCTGGACGACGGCGCCAGCCACCATTCCGAAGCTTCTCCTGAACAATATCGGTTTCGATCTTCAGATCATTCAACTCGTCTCGAAGTCGTTGATTTTCGATACGCAAACCCTCCCGCTCTTGTTCGCCATGTTTTACCTCTTCTTCCAGAAGAACCCCTCTCTCGATAGCCATATTAAACTTGGACTCCATATCCTCCAGGGATGAAGTCGTGTGACGAGCCTGGCGTTCATAATCATCATTTGCAACTTCGGTGTCCCGCAGTTTCAACTGTAGCGTCAAATTTGTGTCCCGCAGCGAGGTAATTTCTTTCTGGAGTGTATTCTGGGCAGTACTAGCTTCTGACTTGGATTGCTTGTACTTGGACTAGAAGCAAACAAACAAAGCGGTGAGTTGGTAACCAGAAGTCTGGGATAAACAGATTTTGGATCTTACCTTCCACTCATCCACTTCGTATCTCAAGTTGTCCACCTTTTCCTTTAGCTGTCGCTCACGCTTCTCAGACGCCTCGATTTCCTTCTCTAGCTCGGTCTCCAGTTCGCGACTGGAAGCCTGGAAGTCGGCGAGCTCGGACTCGAGCTGCTCATACTGTTTTTTGTAATGGGCAAGCTGGTCCGATCGAGAGCTAGTCCCGTTTGTGCGAGTTGAGGAAGGCTCATCGGCAGAAGGCATTATGCCCACACCAGGCGAGGCCGGTGTAGGGGGCGCACGTTCCAGGGGCCCACGTCACAAGATCCCACCGATGGTGGTACGGCAAGATGAATCGACCGGCAGTTATATAGTATAATCAATGGTGTATCGGCCAGAGACAAACGATCGAGATCATAGATGCAGTACCCGGTGTTTTGTTGGAGGAACCGACAGGGCTGGTGGTTGGAGGGGCCGAGGCGGTGTCGCAGCAGACGGGAGATCGATTGCGACGGTGGATTTCGCGGGGGAACAGGAGGTGGCAGAGGAGACGAGCAGAAAAGAGTGGAAGAGTAGCCCAAAATTGACTTACCTTAGGCGCATCCCTCACAGAGGGACAAGGGCTGCTGTGGTTGTGGTCGGAGGTGGTGGAGGGGGTTTGTTGATGTCGATGATGTTGGGAGAGATGTGATACACGGCCCTGGGAACCCATGTGGATGCGCTGTGACCACGGGAACAACAACACTATCGGGCTAGTCCCAGATGGCAAAGTCCCAGACTCCAGGCGGTGGCCACGGCCCGCGATCCTGCTAAGGCGGGTTGGGTCTTGTTTATCTTCAGGCAGCAAGTGCGTGGCACTAGTGGCCGCAGTGTGCTACCAGCCTACCAGTACAAACTACAAAACAGCCCCTGGCGTAGCAACAGAAGTACCGTGCCTTGTAACTGTCGCCGAGCCACGGGGCCTTGCATGCGACAGGTTTAGCCTAAGCTCCGACCATGAGTCTATTCAAAGAACAAAAAAACCTCTTGCTGTCCTGATGAAACCTGGATAACCGGTCACTGCCAGGATTTAAACACAGCCGGAGTATACTCTGCGAGTCCGTATATTTTAATATAAGGTTAATAATCATAAACACCGGGTTTTTGGTCCTTTTTGCCCGAGATGAAACAAATATGCAACAAATTATCAAGTATTCCAGCTTTGATAATCATACCATGCAAGGGTATTCTAGATAGAGTACTTAAAAAGTACATTGGCGTTGGATATGTCGGTCTTGCTATTGCCACGGAAGCCACGGCGGTCCCGTCACGTGACTTATTTTCCTCACGTGACATTCAGTGAACACACACTTTGTTGCCAGACTCACTTCGCCCTCGAGCTGCCACTCGCAGGAAAGCTTGATGTTCCTGGGATTGTCGTCCATACGGACTTATGAATTCATTATTGGGATAGGAAAAATATCGGCCTATTAATATTTCCAAATTTTTGGTGAGTTTTTTTCCTGTTTTGGATCGGCTGGCCTTGTGTGGCTCTGGTCCACTCATCTCGAGAGATACACCTGCTGTCTGCTATAACCACGCACGAGATCACCTCGGGTTCCCATCCTTTGCTTCGGCACTGCTTCCACGCACTCCTCAGCCCAACCCAGAGGTGCCGGACTGTCTTTCACTTTCGTAATACACTGAATGAAATGGCTATTTCGATGATGCTGATGTCTGGTTTAGAGCCGCCTCCCTACTCCGAGGGATTGATACAACTCGTGCCGCCATGGCGGACCCCGCAGATTTGAATCTCGACGCGCCTAGCGATCTTCAAGACATTCCAGATATGTCAATAGAGCTTGTTCCGCCGCCCGAAGGGACCTTTCCAGACAAGTAAGCTCCTATTTCTATTCTGTCGATCATCCGTAGTAGCTTGAGAACCGGCCACTAAAACTAGTGTAATTGACCAGAGCATCGCTTCTTGCCTCAGTACAAGCGCATGCGAAAACCCACGGTTACAACGTGGTAGTCAAATCGTCCAGTACTCCCACTGAAAAGAAACCAGGCCGGACAGCCAAGGTCTGGCTACGGTGTGACCGGGGTGGACATTATCGTCCACGGAACGGTCTTACCGAGGAGACGAGGAAGCGGAGGCGAACCTCACGTTTGATGGACTGTCCGTTTATGTTAGTTGCGGCTGGGACTCCTGGCATCTGGACTTTGACTGTCCTAAATGCTACCCACAATCATGGCCCAATTATTGAGAAGCCACGACAAGTTCCTCATCACAAAGTCCGGAAGGGACAGATCGCTGCCGTCCCATATGACTGGCCGCACGATGCGACGCTGACACCGTATACCACAGCGCTGGTTATTATTGATATGCAAAAGGACTGTTAGTGACTGCCAGGTAGTGTTCAGTTTAGCCGTCCGTGCTGACTATGAAACAGTTTGTGCACCAGGAGGATACATGGAGTTCCAAGGCTACGACATATCTGCCACACGTGCACTGATACCAAAACTCCAGGAACTTCTGAATGCGTTTAGATCTTCCGGCTTCCCAATCTATCATACACGTGAAGGTAAGACATTCATTTAACCCCATTGACGCCGGGTTTCCTGTCTTGAACTAACATCTTTCAGGTCATCGGCCTGATCTCTCAACGCTCCCAAGCCGAGAAGCCTTTCGGTCTCAAAACAATCCATCCGGCTTAGGGATCGGCTCTCCAGGACCGCTAGGCCGCCTCCTAATCCGGGGTGAACTGGGACATGATACCATTGACGAACTGTACCCTCTTCCTGGTGAGCCTGTGATCGATAAGCCCGGACGAGGAGCGTTTGCACACACAGACTTTGAACTTCTCCTTCGCAACAAAGGTGTAAAGAACCTTGTTATTGCAGGCGTAACGACAGATGTATGCGTGTCCACGACGATGCGCGAAGCTAACGACCGCGGGTTTGATTGTGTCCTCCTAGAGGACGGCTCTGCGGCCGCCGAACCGCCTTTACACATGAACACGTTAGAGTCAGTAAAAATGGAGGGAGGGATCTTTGGCGCAGTAGCCAAGCTTGACGACGTTGTGCATGCGGTGGAAAATTTCAAGAATGTCACTGTGAAAAAGCTGGCTCCTCAGATGACTTCTTGACTTTCTTGACTTTCTTGACTTGTATTTGGATAAACAGTTTCCGCAGTTTTAGCGTTCTCTTACGCCCTGAATTTGAAAATGGATATGATCATTGTAACAGGATCATGAAAGTTCAAAGCACCATAAAACGCCCTCGCCAACTTAAACACAGACCACAATAACCAACTCTTACAAACCACAAACCACAAGCAACACCGCAAGAAAGGCCCTGAAACCGGAAAGGAGAAGAGACGAGAAGAGAAAAGAAGATGCACAAATGAGAATCTATAACCACTTCCTCCCGGCAGTAGAAACCTTACTCCTAAAAACGGGACTCCGTATCTCCATTCCCCTCTTATAGAACGGGCTCATCACCGTTTTAACATAATTCTCATACACCTCCGTCATAAACTGCCTGACGGCCTCTTCGGTCTGCGGCGCCGTCGGATTGGCAGCTATAGAACTACTCGACGTGCGGCTCGACGAGCCCATCCCCGAGCCCCCAAAGAGTCCAGACCCGCCTATCCCTGACGATGTGCTCATACTCATTGAGCCCCCCGTGCCGCCGGATGCAGATGAAGCGGGGATATTGGGCTGTGGAGGTTGATGCAGGAGAAGAAAGCGCGTGCCCGAGGGGGTTAAGAATGCGGAGATATACGCAGATGCTGGCGGGTATGTGTCGATGTGTTTTAGGTACCTGTTTTATTTAACATTAGCTCCGCGCTTGAACTCGCCCCGCAATTCCAATGTCCACTAAATCAAATGCAATGCTGTTCACGAAGCAAGGAAACAAATAAAAACACGTATAACATAACAGCAAAAGAACATACATATTTCCACCCATCCACTGCGCCTCCTCCAGCATATCCAAACTCGAATGGATAATGAACTGCGTCATGTATGTATTCTGTGCGGCCTCAGGGAAGCGAAAGCGGGCGATGCCATCGCCGCCGGATTTCGAGGTGCCGAAGGCAATGTTGAATAGCGGGACATCTGTCGGCGAGAGAATTGTGAAGTAGTAGGACATATTTGTGCGCCTTCCTTTTGGGTCCGCGTTGCGCAATTGGGGATACGTAGTAAGTTAGATGGTGCTGACAAGCTGTGGAGCGGAACCAGCAAGGTTGTCTATTTACACTACGGAACGGAGATCGTGGCGGAGATAGGAGGAATCAGATCACGTGGCGATATGATAAAGAAATTTGATCACGTGCTGCGCTGGCCTCGAACTGACGTTGTTCGATTATTGATCCCCCTCCTACAGTTGCTGGATTGGGACTGTGAACTCTGAACAGAAACTCGAGCATACAAGAAGGATGCCGCCACCGCTCTCAGGTCTGAGCCTTGCAAAGAAGAACCCGCTCGGAGGCGCGAACCAAAAGCGCAAAAAGGCCGTTTTCGATTCGGACTCGGAGGACGAGTCGCGCGCTACGAATGAGACGGAGATTACTACGATAGGCGGCCTGGGCGAAGAGCCGGCTGCCGAGAAGTCTACGAAGAAAAAGCCTTCACTTGACGATGATTCCGATGGACGGCCACCGAAGCGTAAAATCGTTCCGCTGGGACAGGGCGCGAAACCGAAGATCAAGCCGTTGAGCAAGACATCGATATTTGCTGATGATGATGAGGAGGGTGAGAATGGCGGCGATAATGGGGACAATAAGGATGAGAACAAGGGGAAAAAGTACGGATTGAACGCACCCGCGAATCGAGAATACACGAACCTCTCTGCTCTACACAGTAGTAAGAAGCATGTTTCGGAGGCACAGGATCTTGATCCCTCGATTTACTCTTATGATGCTGTGTATGAGAGTCTGCATGCGAAGCCAGAAAAGAAGAATAAGGACAATGCTGATGGAGGGGAGGGTGTACCGAAGTACATGACATCCCTGCTACGGAGTGCGGAAATTCGGAAGCGGGATCAGCTACGTGCGCGAGATAGGATGTTAGCGAAGGAGAGGGAAGCCGAGGGCGACGAATTTGATGATAAGGAGAAGTTCGTGACGAGTGCGTATAAGGCGCAGCAGGAGGAACTGCGGCGGGTAGAGGAGGAGGAGAAGGCGAGGGAGCAGGAAGAGGAAGAGAGGAAGAAAAAGAATGGTGGCTCAGGGATGGTTGGTTTTTACCGGGACTTATTGGCACGGGGAGAGGAGCAGCATGATGCTGTCATGAAGGCAGCCGATGAAGCGGCGAAGAAGATACAGGAGACTGGTGGCGAAGTGCCGACGGATACAACAGAGGAGGAGAAGACGGAGGCACAGAAGGCGGCGGAGTTGAATGCCAAGGGCGCCCACATCGCTGTCAACGATGACGGACAGATTGTCGATAAGAGACAACTGCTTTCGGCGGGTCTGAATGTTGCACCTAAACCCAAGACCGCTGCTCCTGCCCCGTCACGAACGGCACCAGGTACTGGCGCTGGCGCCAAATCTCGGTTTGATTCTCGACAGACTGGAGGACGTGGTGGACAGCGCGCTCGCCAGACCGAGATGATCGCGCAGCAACTGGAGGAACAAGAGCGACAACGCCAGGAGGCCGAAGCTGCGCAACAAAAGGAAATTGCAGAACGCAGTCGCAGCCAGAAATCGGCCACGGATGTATCCAGTGCCCGTGAACGTTATCTGGCGCGTAAGAAGGAGCGAGAAGCAGCCTCGAAAGGGTCGTAGATACTACGCGATGTATTCTATTGGGATAAACGGCTTATATATGGTGCATTTAAGGCGTTGGCGGTTACTTTGCACATAAACAATTTTGCAAAATGGTGACATAACATGGATGGTAATTGGGTTATCAGAAATCCCGAAAAAGTCTAATGCAGTAAGAATATCGTACTTTTAATAGGTTGTCTGGCTGCTTTCTAGTCGTGATTATAATACTATCGTTACTCGTAGCACAAGTCAAGTGCCGGGAATATAACTCCAGAGCAAGATGCACTAAGCGAGCTCTTAAAATACCCAATGAAGCCGAGAAAACCAAGCAAACCCAAACGCTGTGTATATAAATCACGCCGTCAATGCAAAACTCAAGCCCATCAGACCCATGCCTCCAATAGCAAAACCAATCGCCATGTTCCGCTGATGCGTCAAGACTAAGCCTTCAGTGAACAGCTGCAAGCCGACAGAGACCATAACCCCCGCTGTAACGGCAAACATGCAACCATAGACAGCCCAAGAAGTCTCGTTTTGGCCATCGCCGGCCCCANTACCAGCCTTCCGCGCACCCCAAATCCAAAGTGCCGCCAGTCCTGCACCAGCGGGCTGGCTAATACCGCCTAGAAGGCTGGACCAGAACATCGCCCAGCCGCGAGAGTGGATGGCTAAATAGAGGGGTAGTGCCATGGCGAAACCTTCACTGATGTTATGGATAAAGAGGGCTAGGAAAACCGTCATCCCGAGAGTTGGACTCGCGTGGTTAGTGGCATATGTGATGAAGCCCTCAGGTAGTTTGTGCAGCGCTATGGCTACAGACGTTTGTAAGCCAATAGAAAGAAAAGCATTCTGGGGTACGTGATGGTGATGTTGGGGTCCAGAAACCGACTGCTTAGGCTGTTCATCGTGTTCACTGGTTGGCGAAGATGGTCCATCGTCCACCATATCCATATGGGAGGAGCAACTGGAATTATTAGGTGAATGCTCAGGTGGTGGGATGTCTGTATCAGAGGCATCGTCTGCGGTAATTGCAGGGCGGATAAGTGTCTTTGAGCACTCGTCGCCGCAAGCTTGCGAGAACCCATAGCATGGGCCATTCTCATCACAATGAGCCTTCGCGCCCCCAATGAAACCATTCAAGCGCCGCCCGAGGCGGACCCGCCAGGGTTCCGGCCCCGAGCGGGCAGCTCCGTCGCACTGTCGTTCTGCCATGGGAAGACCAGCCCCAGCTGGCGTAGACTTGGGCGATCTAGTTAATAGAGGAGTTCTCTCAGACATCGGGTGCTGTTTTCGAGAGATTGTAGAGTTGTGCTTGGGCTTGCCTTGTTCGAGGTCGGAGCCGCGGTGGGGTGCAGGCTCATGAGTATGGGCACAGTCGACCACATGAGATGGAAGAAACTTATGTAACAAGGTCGAAAGAGAGCGAATACCGACCACTCCAGCGATAAAGAGACCAATGAGTGCGTATGCAGAGCGAGAGGGCGACCAGCCAGCTTTCATTAGGTATTCGTGGGATGTGGGGAGCATGCTATATAGCGAGGTGAAAAGCTGGAAAGTCAACGTCAGCAGGGGCCACAAACTTGGCCGAGTAGCCAAAGTTAACTCACGATAACACCTGCGCTGAGGGAGAGTGATGCGGACAGGAAGGCATTATTGTTGACGATCTGGAAGTGACTTCGAGGCCAAAAGCGGCGGAGGAGGATGTCGATGCAAATGACAGAGGACCCCAGGATGCAGGCTGGATAGTTAGCCTGGAAACAGACATATCAGCCGCAGACACTCACCGAAGCCAGAGACGGCGCTCATCACCCATCCCCGAAGGTCGTTAGAGGCAGCCATGAGAGTGGTCGGAGTTTGGGAAGCGAAGTTGTAGAATGAGGCAACCCAGAGATATGACGGCGATATTAGATAATCGCGTATCGGGGTAACTATCTCGAGTACGGAGGAGAATATAGCGACACACTGAGGTCGACTCAGCAGCTGAGTCTCCGGAGATGCCTGACTGACATCAGGGGCAACGTGGGATTATAAGACAAGCAGCGTGGGAGAGGGAGAGTGGGAGAGAGGGAGGGTGAGTGAGGAGTGAGGACCCTGGGGAACAATGATGGAGATCTTCGCGGTCCGTCCTCCTGCCTTTGCTCTCTCCCTTTGTGGCTCGACTCCGTTCTCTTTCCGCACCACTTTCATCGACAATTTTGTTGGTTATTGTGTATTGAATATTCCAGACCATTCTCCAAACGTGAATGCAGCGCTGTCCGCCTGGAGAGAAAAGCGACGGAGGAGTCCAGTCTCATCCTCTCGCGCTCTGACTCGTATCAAGCTCCATTGATCAGCCAGTCATTCGCCCCAGATTTCAAAGCAGATGACCGTGTCTACAGATTTTCTGCATAGGTTTGCGCTAGCTCAACCACATTTCATTCTTTACTAGCGACTTTGTTAGACGGGTTTTCAGGAAACAAAAAGCAGTACGGCAAGAAAGAACAAACGAGATAACCACGAGATCGAGAAGATAAGATTCAGACTACAACATCCAGGGAAATAGGCAAAATGCCAGAAAATCGAAAGAAACGTCGTGGAAACAAGAAACAGTATGGCAAGAAAGAACAACAAGATAACGAGATCGAGAAGATCAAGATTCGCACTCTAACATCTAGGGTGAATAGGCAAAATGCCAGAAAACGGAGATAAACGTCCAGCACAACTCAAGAAGAAAAAGACTTAACAGCAACTTCTGCATGGGAGCAACCAACGCCCTCCACCACGTTCACCTTCCTCTCAGCCCCAACGTCCTGTACTACGGGGGTTGCGACGGCCTTCTGTTTCCCCTTCTTCTTTCCCTTCTTCTTCTTTCCCTCTACCATCTCGGGGTTGTCCTGCACCTGGACTTCCTGGTTCTGTTCCGCATGTTTGTCGTCGCATTCGCATGGGCCAGGTAAAACCTCACCATTCTGACAATACGTGCAGTTTGCTCCCTTGCACCCTATTCCAAAATTTTTGTGGAGACCATCCATTATTTCGGACACCATCTCGTAGGTATTGGGCTTGTTTCGGCGAAATCTTTTCCTCGATTTCATTTGGGGAGAGAACTCTTCGTAAAACAACTCGAAGAGAACCTCCACAAAATCTTTCTCAGGATCGATACAGCTAGAGCCCGCTTTTCGTTTGCGATGTCTGCGGTTCTCACGATCCTCCCGACGCTTCCTCTCCATCTGCTTCATCCCCATGGCAGCCCGATAACAGCCCAGGTTGCGGCACATAGCTGAAGGTGATATGGCGTTGATGTTGAGTTTCGGCGGAGCGGGATCCGGACCGTCGATGATCTCCCATTGTTGTTCAGTCCCATTAGCTCCAGGGCGTAGACGATAACGAGACACCCGCAAGTATCTATTCGGCTCTGCGTCCAGCATGAACAAGAGTCTCCTGTCGTACTCATCGTCTCCTTTCAAAATTGGACCTGCCTCCATAGGTGTACTGAGACCCCTGTTAGTGGTTCCAAATCCTGGCATCATTGTCATGCACTCTTGCCATTTTGAAATCCGACGTTGCAATCTGCTCCCCGGTCCTTCTGAAATTAGAGCTAGCTCTCTTGCCTGCTTGAGGAAACAGTGCGCTCTTGCTAAGTCAGAATGATGACCCGCGATAAGAGCACAGTTGACCCAGAGATTGACGATCCGGGGATCATTCGTCCTCACATATTGAACCTGACCGGTCAGTGCGGCTGCAGCTTGGAACGTAACCGCCGGGTTGTCGGCTATGTTGCCCGGGTTGTAAATCCCATTTACGAGACGATGGTATTTGGATAGTATTTTGTCAGCATCACAATCCGGTATCTTGCAGGAGCGACAGTGACACCAAAAGCCGTATCGCTGCATCGTGTTCTTCTTTCTCATCTTTGCTGTTCCTCCGGTCTGCATGTACGGGATAGTAATCTCCTCGCCAGCTCGGATGCCTGAACAAGCGCGAATAATTGCCCTTCCGAGTTTTGGCTTCTTATCCCATCGCACCTGCCCCTTCTTATCCGTACCATACTCAGTAGAAAGCGATAAAGTGCAATTTGGAATGCAGGCATGGTTCGCCCAGGCCAGGCTCAGACCCACAATACCGCCAACTTTCCCTTCCCAGGATATAGGCAAATGGTAGTGTTCCCAATTAGCTGTCAGCACACCAAGCCTCCGCTCACGGACTGACGGCCTTTTCTTGCCGGTCATTCTTGACCTTGCCATCAGGAGGAATGTTCTGTACCAGTCCGCGCCCATCGCCTTCGACTTGCGTTCAAGCATTGCGTGAGTGTCATGGGGAGTTTTGCAGGCCTTTTGCTCGCGCGACCACACAGATATGAGCTTATCCGCGAGGACGACAGACCCAGCTGGAATATCCTGTGTAGCAAATAGACCCCATCCAACACGCTCGTTAATGAAGCGTACCTCGTACGCATTCGTGATAGGCTCCCTGACATCGTATNTGGCGTTGGGCGTGAGCTTTGAGAGGTCGTCGATTTGAAGATTAAGACTGCGGCCGCTTTGACCAGTCGCGAGATTGTGTTCGTTCATTAGAGGCAATCGGAGGAGCTCGGGGGGTAGTTCATCTAAAGGTACAAGCGGCGGCATACTTGGGGACGGAGGCGGAGGCAGGTAGTGAGAAACGAAATCTGGGGGGCGAAGACTTATTGCGCCAGCATTATTTGCGTCTGAGTCGCAGGTCTGTCGAACAGTTGGTTCTTCCTGCTGGTGCTGACATCCGGTTGGAGTGTGTTTGGCTGAAGCTTCTTTCTGGCTTTCGCCGCTGGTGTTGTCGTCGCTCTCGAGATCAGGCTCATATCTGGTTACAGTCACAGGTTCAGCATCAGACACAATGCTCTGCTCAGGATCAGATTTCTCATAGGCCCCAAGTTCTGAATCAGGCATAGGTTGCAGCCCATGTTCAGGCCCTTGATCACCGACGGTCTCGTGTTCGGACATAGATGTTTGGTCAGGAATAGAGTATTCATTCGACTCCGACTCCTGCTCAGACTCAGCCGTTTGCTCAAGCTTCCATTCCGACACCGGGATCGGTTCAAGAACATGCTTCGATTCAGCAGGTTTTGGTTCAGTTTCCTGTTTCTTGTCGGAAACAGGCTCGTCCTCTGATGCCTCTTCTGAGGCTTCCGACATAGAGTCGAGTTCAGCCTCAGTCTTGGCTTCAGTCTGGACGGTTGTTCGGGCCCTTCTGGTGCCTACAGTAAAGGGAAGATGTAGTCAGCTGCCAATTCTGTAAAAGAAAAACATAACCTCTCATAAATGAACACAAAAACATTCTACCTCGTTTTGTTTTCCTTTAAAGACAATGTAAAAGAGCAGTGCAATAATGTGAAAGCAACTCACGTGACCCGAGAAAACCTAACAGCTCATTCATGAGAACCAAGAGGAGAAGCTCAACCCACTCTCTCACATGCCCGTTCTCGTTGAGACGCGACACAATAGAAGACACCGAGGCCGTCCAGGTCTCTGCACTGATGCCAGATAGTGCCATAAGTGCATTAGTGAGGGTTTCGATGAGGTGCATGGGGAGCGAGGTTTGGAGGAGCGGATTGACACCGACGGGTGCAGGTGAGATGCTAGGTGAGGGTAAAGAGATAGAGGACGTGGAGGGGAGTGGAGGGTTTGAGAGGTGGCTTGGTATGTTGTTCTCCATTTTGATGGAGGCCTCGTGGGCTATTGGAGGTCGTTGTTGTGGTTCAGAGAGGGGGATGGTGAGAATGGGGCTGGAGTGGGTGTGTTATGGGTAGAGAGGCAGAGGCAAGAGGAGAAAGAAAAAGAGAAGAGATAAAGACTTTTTTCTCGGGGGAGGGGGAAACTGGAAAGCAAAGGAGGGATGAGAGTCGTACTGTGAAGCTGTGTTCTCGGCGACGACTAAGACCCATGACCACCAGATCACCGTGGTGAACGAAACGGGGTGAAGATAGTGAGGACTCGGGAGAACCGATCAAACAAGACACACTAATGTAAAAAGCACGGAAGGATTGAATAAATAACCATAGTATGTTAAACTCTGACTTTTGAATTGCCCATACTATATGATGTATTTTCCATATATGCCAATCATCCATGCCAGTGCCACCAACAAGCCCATTGTAATAGTATACCGACCCAAAAAGAATGATGATCCCACCCACTCGACCATGCAAGTACCAACAAAACAGTAAACGGAAAGAGAAGAAGGAAGAGAAAGAAATGTTAGACAACAGTGGAACTTCAGTCTACCGAGTCGGCTTCTGTGAAAAAGGCAAATGCAAAATGATAGAAAGCGCTGACAAGTAACCAAAGAAAAGAAAGTAAACGAAAGGGTATAAACGCCGTCACGAGAACAAGAATTCATGGACCATGGTCGACTAAAAAAGAAAAGATTCATGCGTGTAGGGGCTGCGGCAATGTTGGCGTCCGGTGTTCATCGACGGCGTCCTTCGATACTGGGGTCTGACCCTCATGGATGACCGTTGATGGTGAAATGAGCTCTTGGGATATTGTGGACATAGCACTCTCAGAACGTACCGAGCGCATGTCTAGTTTATCATCGACCTTCTCCTCGGATAGCCTTGGTGGAACTGGAAGGTCCATTGACGCTCTCATACCAGAACGGACAGATTCGCCACCACTGACTAGATCAGTGTCGGACGCTCGGGGTTCTTCCAACGGAGTAGGCTTTCGAAGTTTGAGGCGCTCTTCTGGCGGCATGTTCTGCCAGTCGGACCCAAACGTTACAATCGAAGCCTTTTTCCCATGCACAGTGAAGCTGCCCCCTTTACGCGACAGACCGCCGCCCCCTTCGCCTGTGCTCTGGCCGTCTTCCGCTGCAGCACTTTGTGTGGAGTCTCGTTTTTTACTTCGGGGGTAATTCCCATGATGGCCGCTGGATGAATCGCGTAATGTGCGGTGGAAGCTGTGACGAACTCGACTCATACGATCACCCTGGGGTCCATCATATGCCTCATCCTTCTTTAATTCGGAATCCACACTCTCCACCGCAACGGATCCTTTGCGGGAGGGTGAGCTATTCACATCCAACAATCCGGCCTCCCGAAGAAGACGTTCCTCGCCGTCATCTAAGCTTCCGGGAAGTGTCAATTTGGAGGTTTTAGAAGCGAGACTCGCTGCATCCACTTTGCTGCCAGAGCTGAGCACCGAAGGGTCACGCTCCAAGCTTGCTGGATGGGGAGAAGCTGATTTTGTTCGCTCTTGAACGTTATCAATTGACGGTGCTCTGCCCGCACGTAAGAGGTCAGGTGAAGTCACGGAAGTAGCAAGGCTAGGCCGGCGTACGCCACCCAGGCTAGGCGCCGGAGATGATATTTGGTTGACGGATGGTGGTTTCTCGGGGGGTATGCTGGGGGACTTGGCAGTCATTGGCGACATCTGCTTGTCTCCGTTGAGGTCTCCCGCAGCCGATTCAGACAGAGAGGAGTTAGATTTTGGTATTTGCAAACGGAGACCATGCGATTCGGGCAATGTTTGCGATTGTTCTTCCTCTATTCCCAAATCGCGAACCAGCACCTCTCGGTGGCTTTTGGTACGCCAGATATCCTGCCTCACCCACTTGAGCTTCGCTGCCATACGGCCGGCTGCCATAATCAAATTTTCTCTTGCTCGCGAGTGGACAGGAGTCAGCACTTGTAGATGCCTAGCGTTCCTCAGAATTTCGTCTAGCTGCTTCTGGGTGATGAATAGCGATTCATTAGCCTCCCTGATTTTCTGTTGAATCAATTGGTTGCGAGCCATCATCAACTCATCGCTCTCGGTGCTTTCACAGGCTGGATCTTTATCCATGGACATCCGTGATATATCAGACTTGAAGGAGGGCCGACGACTCATCCGATTCCGTTGGGCATCATATTTCGTGACGGCCATGCTTTTAGCCCCAACCCCCGTCGTTCGGAACGCTGCTGCATAGTTCAGTTTTGCCAGCCAGTCATTCATGTCCGCCTCATTGTTAGCCAAAAAGACTTCCTCAAGGGAGTTCCGGCGCACAAATACAAAAGCGTGCTTATGTTTCTTATAGCTGGTGTCGAGAAGAGCCACCGCATTGTCCGTAGACATCATCCCAACGGGGTTGAAATCGGTCAGCGGAGGTCTAAACACCACGCCTCGACGACGTCCTTCTCTCCGATGAGTATCACACTGGGCCATTAAGGACTTTACCCAATTCACGTCCTTAAAGAAATACAAGTGGGACAAGGTCAGTAAGGCACCCCATTCCTGCCACGGAGACCGTGCCCGTTTCTTTTTCGGGTCTTTGCGCCAGAGCAATCCGACCTTGGCCACCTTGATATCGACCAGTCCGGGGTTGGAATCGGCAGGGTTTTCCATACTAGCTGGCATGAAAGCATCCGGTCGCGATCGTGCGGAGACAATCTGCAGAATAGATGACTGGGAAAAAGCCCGGTGCAAAGTGTCCATATCTGGTGGGCCTGTTGTTGGGTTGCAGTGGTATGGGTCTTCTAGGTTCATGACATCCCTGAGACTTGGTCGCAGAGTGTCAAGTTTCCCATCCATGATTAGCGCGTAGGGGTCAACAGGTTCTCTGGCCACGCGGGACAGATTGTCGGCGCTTGGAACCCGAAACAAGGCCTTTTTGGGCTTTGCTAGGTGACGGGTACTGTGGTTGGAATCCTCGATGCGAATGAAAGGCGTATAAGAGATGTTCTCGTAAAAGCATTCCAGAACATCCTCCGCTACACCTTCGCCGCGTGTATTCTTGACATAATCTCCCTTCTGCATCTTGCGTTTGTTGTTTTTATTAAACACATCTGTGTGTAGGATGAGAATGGAGAAAGCAATGAAGTATGCTTGATCTGTACAGCGAGTTAATGTAAGTCAATATGTAACTACCGATAAAAGGGTGCAAGGCGGCGTACCTGTAGACGCGAAGATTCCCGGGTTACATTCATGATACCGGTCTGCGAAGCTCTGGAGGAAACGATCGATCTGCTGCGTCTCCTTCGGTAGCTCCACTTCCATTAGAAGTTTTCTAATCGCCATATCGATGGGATCACCAAAGAAAGCAAACCCTCGCATGCACTTTCGCAGGGCCGTTTTATAAAACTCCTCCCCAGATTGGGAAAGGATTCCCGCAATTACACTCTTTGAAATGTTTTCCTCGAGGCGTGTGAGGTATGTTGCGGGAGTGTCACCTTCTTCTCTCTTTGGATAAGACTGAACTTTCGCAAGTGGTGTTGACGCGCCTTTCGTGCCACTAGGTGACCCGTTGTTTCGAATATATCCAGGCTCCGAATTTTGCCTCAACCGTTGCGAAATACCGAAAATGTCACCAAAACTCTTGCGGCCGGTGGTCGAAAATGAGGTCCTTCCAGATGACGGTTGGTTTGGGGACGGTTGTTGGTCGGCATCGCGCATGTTGGTGACCGAATCCAATGTCGAGGACCTGGTTCTGCTTTTGAACGGACCACGGACCGATGGTGTAGAATGGGCCGAGTGGCCCGAGTTGGATGAATCCTTTCGAGATATAGTCGGACGCGGGTTTGATAGACCTGCAGATGACCGTGAGGGAGACGGCAGTGGGGAAATGTGATCTTGTCCATCTGGGGCGTCGAAGCCCGGAGTTGGCCCATCAGGAACGGATCGAAACTGGGTTAAGCCCGGTGCATGTGTGTCACCCGACTGCGATTCAGTGGGTTTTGGCGGTAGCGGGAATTGAACACGGTTTCTTTTCAAGCGGGGCATGCGAAATCGCTTATGGCTAGAAGTTGTGCCTGTGATAGGGGAGTTCGTTCGAGAAATACCATTACTGGCACTTTGGTCGGAGCGAGAAGATTCGGAGTATCGAACGTCCGCTACTGAAGAGCGATGTGAATTGGGCGGTCGATCGCGTCCACCACTACTCCGAATCGACGTTGTTGAGAGGCGCCCCGGCGCTTCGGTACTGTTACTCCGCGTTGCCAGCGTCGGATCCGCACTCTGCGATCCAGCCGAATCTTGGGACTGTTTTGCCTTTTCATTCGAGGTAGCGTGCTGCTCCGGCAGTTCGTCCATAGACAATTTTCTAAGGTCCGGAAGAAAAGTGAACTTTCCCTTTCGCTTTACGGGTTGGTCCAATTCATGACTTGTAGGCGCGGTAGTAATTATGGTAGGAGCTGTAACATAAGCGAAAACAACAACGTTAGCAATTTGAGGAGAGCATCAAAACAAACCGAGCAGGGTTTCACTTACGGGGAGGTATTTCGGGCACTGGTGGAGTCTGGGTTTCCCCTTTGGCGTATGTTTTGGACAATTGAGGATCAGAAGCATGACGAAGTCTCATGAGACTAAACCTATTCCCGCGCCGATTCAAGGTATCCCGATTGGAGTGTAGAGCGTTAGGACTCTTGCTTTTGAAAGTCGGATTCCCCGCACCGGGGGCGCCATTGTTGCCCTCTCCTGATTCACCTCGATCGTCTTCTGGGCCTATGGGAGTCGCAGAGCGAGGGGACGACTCAGAGGCTCTCGATGGAAGGTTGGTAGTTGAGAGCGTAGAGCGAGTAAGCTGCTCGCTGTGGCGGGCCTGTAACTGAGGCTCGGTCAAGCTTCGTTTCGATTCACTGTCATATAATGCGCCCAGTCGTAATCCTTTCCAATGCATGGCGATGGCAAGACAGCCGAGCCTTATCCTATATTATCCTACAAAGAGGAATGGCTGAAAGACCCATAAGCAATTCCTTCAATCACATCCGTACTTTTATTGTATCGATGCGGTCGGAAGAGGCGTGTGTGCGTAGAAAGGCGCCGGGTTTCAGTTTGGATATGGAAGCCGCGGCTAATGAAGAACAATTGGCATTGCGAGAGGACGAAGCGGAGGTATGGAGGCAGTGGTCAAGGCGACAAGGAGGGGGGTGAGCAAGCTGACGATCGATGAGGCGGGAGTGAAACCGGGCGAAAAGGGGGCGAAGGGGTACGGGAGAGCCGATCAGGAAGAAAACAATAAACGTAGCGATTCCGAAGCAATGGTATAAAGCAACCACCTAAACACTTTTTCACATTTCTTGACCGTAAAATCGTGGATAGAAGAATGAGTTGAGACGACGCGCAATAGACAGAGCGAGAGGGGAGATGACGGGCGTGAATGAACCAAGGTACTTTGTCGAGATAAGCTTGGGCGGGAGGGCCTCGGACAACAAAAAGCGTTCTATACGCGGGGTACCGATGATTCCAGAACAGACGACCGACAAGAAAAGGGAGAGAAAGAAGAAAGGGTCTCCGAAAGGAGCGAGGGAGCTGGGATGACGATGCAGGATGATGATGGTCGAGAAATTGGCGGGCCGAGTGAAACAAGGCAGTCTACTGTCTGGGCAAGGCACGTGTGGTCTGGGCTCCAGCTCGCATACAACGACCAAAACCTAACTATCAATTACGGAGAATTCGTAAGCTGGATTGTTCGTTTTCCGTCCACATTGGATCCTGATCGTCCGGCTACGGAGTCCGGAGCACGGAGTGCGTAGATGATGAAAAAGCTGCGTGTTGTTGGTGGTTGGTGGTTGGTGGAACGGCTGTGGACTGCTTCTATTTTAATGCGTAAGGTTGATAACCTGGCGAAATACAGACTACGCAGGTTTTACGACTCCATGAGGCCGGGGACGAGACGAGAGCATGAATCATAGAAGGCAAATAATAGGATTGCATCTGCAAATAGTTTAGGCAGCGATGGTATATTGCTAACTGGCGGGAGGAATGGTCTGAGAGCAAGGGCTGGCAGCTTGGCCCGCTTTGAAAATAACAGCAAAAATTGCGTTGACTTCAGAGTTCAGATCCAGGGAAAGAAAAGTCTGGACTCTAAAAGTTGCTTAACCCACAGCTTCGCGTGTTTTCGTCCTGGTCCAGCATCAGAGTCCAGACCGCGAAACTGGAGCAGAGCGAGGATGGGGAGGAAATCGTACCAGCGATCTGGTCCACTAAACCCAATCCGGAACGGAGCAGTATCTTTGGTGCCTCCATCGTGCAGCATCATTGCTTCGTAGAACGCTCAGCTGGGAGCTGCTGCTCGAGATACCATTGGAGAGTACTCCATATGTGGCTCTTAAAACCTCAAAGGAATATAGCATGCTTGATAATAGTCGAGTTATGATAACCGGGGTGCGGTAGACATGGTGCGATGAATATTGTTGCCTCAGGCATATGCACTGCCACATGCATCCCAGCTTCCAAGAATGCTCCCGGGCCTCTCATCTTCCATCCAGGTTCAATTCTCGAAGATCTCCATCACTCGTCTCTCTTTCTATTCCCAGACTACCTCCAAACCGTGGTACAATGATTCATTGAGGTCGTCCATATACAATGCGCTCTCTTCGGACGCTCTTGCATATACTTCTGCTGGTCGCATTAGCGACAACGACCGCCGCAGTTCCCGCGGGCTCCAGCATCACTCCTCCACCCCCCATCGAGCCTGTTTCTCTATTGTCATCCCATTCCGACCCCCAGCGACCATGGAATCGCCTTCGTGACTGGATTATTGAATCAATATGGGGTATCCCCGACTCCCACACTACCCGTCCTACACCCCACGACGATTCTGCCCCTCCTCGAGGCTCGGCCCGATATGGCAGTGACGTCGTTCTTCGTTTCCGAGTTAAGGATACCAAAGAGGCAGAGACACTGGCAGAAGCAACGAATATCCTCTTTTTGGATGTTTGGGCGTCTACTCCCGACTTTGTCGATATACGGCTCGCTGAGGAAGTTGTACGTCACTCAAATTCTCCCTTGTAGTTTGGTATACGATACGGACTGCTAATTTTCCAAGATCCCTTCCTTGCTGGGCCTACTTCCAGACTCCCTCCAGACTGCCTACACCCCCCTCATCGATAACTTACCGGAAATGATTTATGCTACATACCCAACTCGTCGACCTCTCGGCCTCGATGAGAGTCCTATATCTAATCCGTCCGCTCGCGGAGCCCCCGACCTTTTCTTCCGTGACTACCAGCCCTTATCCGTCATTCTCCCTTGGATGCGGTTAATGGCATCTATGTTCTCGTCGCATGTTCGACTAATCAACGTTGGCGTTTCCTACGAAGGTCGCCAGATTCCCGCATTGCGATTGGGCACTGGCTCCGACACGGATACCGAACCTCGGCCAACGAT
This sequence comes from Aspergillus sydowii CBS 593.65, assembly GCF_001890705.1. NCBI lineage: Eukaryota > Fungi > Ascomycota > Eurotiomycetes > Eurotiales > Aspergillaceae > Aspergillus > Aspergillus sydowii. The sequence goes on along the minus strand of NW_024467863.1, from coordinate 1,073,859 downwards.
TCTGATCGTTGGTGGCAATCATGCTCGGGAATGGATAAGCACTTCTACAGTTACTTTCATAGCATATAACCTTATCACCAAATATGGAACATCCGAGGCTGTTACACATCTGTTACAAGACTACGACTGGGTCTTGGTTCCGACGATCAATCCGGATGGGTATGTCTATACTTGGGATAACGATCGCCTATGGCGCAAGAACCGACAGCCGACCAGCTTCCGATTCTGTCCTGGAATTGACTTGGATCGGTCGTGGGCGTTTGAGTGGGATGGCGATCAGACACAATCGAATCCGTGTTCCGAGAACTACGCGGGAGAAGAGCCGTTCGAGGCTGTTGAGGCGCAACAGTTGGCGCAATGGGCTCTCAATGAGACTGAGAATAATAATGCGCGGATTGTCGGCTTTTTAGACTTCCATTCTTACTCGCAACAGATCCTCTATCCGTTCTCTTACTCCTGCTCTTCAGTCCCACCGACATTGGAAAGCCTGGAGGAGCTTGGTTTAGGCCTGGCCAAGGTTATCCGGCTGACTACGCATGAAATCTACGATGTCACCTCCGCATGCGAGGGTATTGTCACGCCCGTTGAGAAGTCTGCCAAGAGCTTCTTCCCCGTGGGTGGTAGCTCAGGCGGTAGCGCGCTGGACTGGTTCTACCATCAACTCCGAACCAGATACGCATATCAAATCAAGCTGCGCGACCGTGGCAGTTATGGCTTTCTTCTTCCGTCAGAGTACATAGTTCCCACCGGGAAAGAAGCCTTTAATGCCGTTCTAAAACTCGGTCAATTCCTCGTGCAACAAAAGGGGGAAACGAGCATTAACTGGGATTCCGAGTTTCAAGTTGTCGGCAAACCTTCTGCTCCTGAGCAATCCGCAGAGGTTGATGAAACGGCAGAGAGCCAGGATCAAGACGAAGATGAAGATGAAGGCCGTGATGACGAAGTTGTACAACACTACGACAAATGGGATCCACTTGGATGGGGAGGTCAACAGACGCTCGGGTTGCGTCGACGTCGATAGCATGACGCGCCTTAGCCTATCGTTATCTTCTTTGGAAATAGTTATTTATGCAAGTTGGATGAATATTAATGATTAATGATTTTGTTTACCCAGGATTTATATGGGGTCTTGTATAACAGAGCTGTGTTTGTTCGCATTATCCAATGTGAATGCTGAATAGATGTTCATACCATAGGCATGGAATATTTCTTTAGTTTAGCCGCCATCCACTAATGCATGACCAGCAGTGAAGTTATACTAACAAAACTCTTACTGCTAGCCCTAATCACCCTCCGTCGTGGGAAGAGAAGGAGAAGCTAGGGGGCTAGCATCCAAGATGGGGTTGGGCCCCAGCCTGAGGCCGTTGGCGGCCTAACTAAAGGGTCAAACATACCTGTTGATAACTTAACAGGTTGTGCTAGAACAAGCCAGGTCGAGGGAGCCAGAAGATTTGCAGAGTGCGGAGTACAAAGTAAAGGTATGGGAGAACCTATGGAGCTGAATCCGCCTTTCTCGTATTGATCTAAAGATGTCAGCCTACTGCAAGGCTAATCCAGCCCAAGCACGCGAGCTATTTCCTGTCTATGTAGGTATTCGTTGGCACGGGTCTGCCTCGTCCCCCTGTGCCCTGGATGCTGGAGCCGCACAAACGATGAGATAGGAATTCGAATAATATTTGGCTATTCCATCTCGTTGCATGGGTGATCTCAGGAGTACGAAGAGTCGAGGGGAAGAGATAACATCAGAACCGTTACCTAACGGTTTGCATGTAATTGGCTGGATGGTGGCCCCATAAGCTTCCAGAACACCGAATCCCTCGTGGCTATCAGCTGGAGTGAGAAATTGACATTTTGCCAATCTGCAGATGCCAGATACTACCGCGGTTTTGCCACAAAGTTTCTCTTATGCTTGGCGCCAAGATTGTTGACGATCGATTTCTGGCATTTGCGCTTCTGCAACACGAAGCGAGGCGATGCCAAAGCAAGGCGTCTTGTGATACGAAGACGGCAAAAATAAACACGAGGGGAAGTTCACTGGGCCTATCAGTCACGTCAAGGGCAGGCCCGCTGTTGTCAGTGCCAAGCCTGGGCCAAGTGGGACCGTATACAGTGAGGTGGTATCGCTTCCCCATCGACAATCTGGAGTCTGGAGAGCATGTAACGTACTAAGATAATATGCTTAATTCCATTCCAGATCCCAGCATTCGATTGTCATGCTCGCGATTGATGGGGTTGAAGCAGGTCGCCGTAGTTTAGTTTTGATGTCTGTTCCTGTACAAACCCGTCCTGCTCACCAAGCATGGATCTTGACCCGTCAAGCATTGTGCTTATCAGCGTCGGCGTGCCCGGTGACTGTGGTCAGACGGGCAGCTTATCGCGGGGCAAGAGAATGGCGGTGCCAAGCTTATCCGCTCCAAGCACTTGGCCTCGTTTGGTATAAGCCACAAGCTGCTGAGACTGAGCGACGATGCGACCTCCCTTTCAGGCCCTCGCAGCCCGGGCAATAAACCTAGTCAGGCCAGTCGAATTGCCGTGCGGAGAAATGAATCCTCTTATCTGCAGCCAGACCAGTGAGCCTGAGCGACTCAGCCTCGGCGGGCTATTCGCGGAGGTCGTGTTGCCTGCCCCAGGTTATAATTCACACTCCCTCCTCTCCTTCCTCCTTTTCCTCCCCGTTCGTTTCACATCGCTGTGCCTTCATCTCGTCAAGCGTGAGTTGTCTGGATTTTTGAAGAAGATATGGGCGTCGACAAAGACGACGGGATCTCCGTCGCTCCTAACAATGCCGTCTACGACGTTTCCACCACTGAGAAAGGTGTCATTGAGGTGCCCCGGGAGAATGAGCTTCATCGTGCGCTCAAGGCGCGCCACATTACTATGATCGGTGAGTGATGATTTTACCGTCGCATCTTACTGTCGTACAAGCTAACGAGTCGCATCTAGCCATCGGTGGTGCTATTGGTATGTCGTTTTAGCCATCCAACAAGCCCCGTCCCCGTCTAATGGTTTCAGGTACCGGTTTGATCATTGGAACTGGTTCGGCTCTTGAGAGGTAGGAAATCCTCGCCCCGGACCTCAATACGTTTGACTGACTGTGCTTGCTTTTGCTGTTAGGGCCGGGCCTGGTTCAATCCTGATATCTTACGCCTTCATGGGCTTCATCGTCTATCTTGTCATGTGTGGTCTCGGAGAGATGGCCACTTGGTTACCTCGTTCTTCCGGTTTCACTGGTTACGCTGTACGCTTTTGCGACCCTGCGTTAGGGTTTGCGCTGGGTTATACGTATGTCGCGGAATGTACTGCGATGAGAGATAATGGACCGCTAACAACGCTGTGGCAGGTACTGGTTTAAATACATCATCGTCACGCCAAACCAGTTAACAGCCGCCGCGCTGGTTGTTCAATACTGGTTGCCTGCAGATAAAGTCAATCCGGGTGTATGGATCACCGTGTTCCTGGTTTTGATTGTCTTCATCAACTACTTCGGTGTCGGATTCTTTGGTGAATTTGAATTTTGGCTTTCCTCGTTCAAAGTCGTCGTGATTGTCGGCTTGATATTGCTCTCCTTCATTTTGATGCTGGGAGGCGGGCCTGATCATGACCGCAAAGGCTTCCGCTACTGGAAAAACCCGGGTGCCTTTAGATCCTATATTGACGAGGGTCCCGATGGCACCGGCAGCGATTCCGGTCGGTTCTTTGCTTTCTGGTCGACCATGGTTTCTGCCACATTTGCCTATCTCGGCACAGAGCTGGTCGGTGTAACCGTTGGCGAGGCCCAGAATCCCCGAAAGACGATTCCGCGCGCCATCAAGCTGACCTTCTATCGTATCGTCTTTTTCTACGTGATCAGTGTTTTGCTGGTTGGCACTCTGGTTCCCTACAACCATCCGAGACTTAAAGAGGCAAACAATGCGGATACTTCTTCGGCCGCCTCGCCCTTTGTCCTTGCCATCGAAATCGCCGGTATCCCCGCGCTCCCCCACATCTTGAACGCTTGTATTCTTCTCTTCGTTTTTTCCGCTGCCAACTCCGATCTTTACATTGCCACCCGAACCATCTATGGCCTCGCCAAGGAGGGCAAGGCACCCAAGATCCTCACCAAGACTGACCGTCGTGGAGTACCGTTCGTGGCCCTGGCCCTCTGCGCACTTATTGCCTGTATCTCCTACATGAACGTATCGAGCAGCTCAAAGACTGTGTTCAAATACTTCGTTGACCTGGTCACCATCTTCGGTCTACTTAGCTGGATCTCGTTGCTGGTAACCCATATATTCTTCGTGAAAGCTCGCGAAGCCCAACAAGTCCCAAAGAGCGATATTGCATATACCGCTCCTTTCGGTGTTTGGGGTTCTTACTTCGCCCTCTTCTGGTGCATTGTTGTCTCTTTCACTAAGAGCTTCGACATCTTCACTAATGTCAACGATTCATTTGACTACAAGACTTTCATCACGTCATACCTGGGCATCCCGCTATACCTCATTCTCATTTTTGGCTACAAGTTTGCCACCAAGTCCAAGCGTGTCCTTCCGCACGAGGCGGACCTCTGGACTGATAAGGACATTATCGACCGCGAGGAGGCTGCCTATCTTGCGCAACAGGAGGCCAAGAGAGCAACACAGAGTAGTAACAAAGGCCTGGCTTCGTGGTTCTACAAGACTTTTGTTTCCTGGCTGTTTTAGCCATGGCCAGGGTGTCTGTTCCATGTTTATACACACGTGATATGTATGGTGTAGGTACGAGAAACACGCCGTTTATGCTTGAAAACATGTGACTTCATATTACAATTTGCTGTAGTTTTAATGTGCGTAGTCGACGTAATAGATATGCTGCTCGGGATAAATATATAGAAATTCCCCGGTAAGTCGGCCGGCCCACCCCTCAACATTTCCATCGATTCTGCAGCAAACACGCCTAACAGATTTATATCGTAAGTACATATCAATATTCCATTACTGGGGTGCTCCCGCAGTGCTATCATATTACTCAGCCATCTCGACCATCCAAAGATAGAGATCCTCCAACCATGGATCTCATCTCACAAGTCCCAGATATACTTTCCAACCCTCCGCACTTTTTACTCGATGCAGTCTAGCACTACCAGCCAACTAGATCCTGGCGGATTCAAACAAAGAACTGCCGAGATCCACCGTGGGCCCTAATGGAAGGATGGAAATATGTACATAGTGCTGGGTAAGTACCCAAGATCCTCCTGTTGATGACATTCTTGCTACACTGGGATTTCTCCCGCCTGCTACATTACCCTCCAAATTAGGCTCCTTTCATCAAAGAACAGCAGCATCCACTGAATCATGTCTACCATCAGGAATCTCGTTTACCGGTCCGGCAATGCCGATGCCAACACCGATGCCAACACCGAAGAGGCAAAGAAACAGCGCAGGCGCCTCCAGAACCGGGTGAATCAGCGGGTGAGAAGTAGGTCCATCCTTCCATCCAACCGTCGATTGTCGAAATCCGCAGCCACGAGCAGATTTGTATTACACAGCTGGCCCAATAAGCCATCCAAGCTCCTCAAGGCCCGCGAGCAGGCGGGAGGGATTGATTAACTACCTATGCTTACACCTGAGTAATCACAAACAGGACAGCGACTCCAGGAGTTAGCCCCCGAGGACCAGGACCAGAACAGGGCGAAGCGGCCGTACCGAGTTGATAGATGGCGCGTGGAAGAGTACGAACCTACCAGTACAGTCGCGGGTGACCCGAACCAGGACAGTAAGGATGAAAAGAAGAAGAAGAAAAAGAGTCCCGAAGATACCCTCGCGGTAGAGAGCCGAACTATACAACCAGCAACTCAGCACGGGTTCGATACCGATTCGCTATACCCACGCCAGGATACCACCATCTCACCGGACCACCATCTTCTCCGGATCATCCAAATCAATGTCTTGCGCGGCCTGATGCAGAATGAAACATGCCTGCGGCGCTTTACATCCTATGCGAATTTTGAGAAACCACTGATTGCCTGTGGAATCAATCCGGACCTCGATGGGTCGTCGATATTGATGCTCCGTGCTCCGGCTATAACTACGGCTACAGGCACTGAGTCCACCCAGAGTAAGGATAAAAAGAAGGAAGATTACTCTGTGCTGCCGAATGCCCTCGTCCCCACCGAGACGCAGAGGCGCCGCATCCACGTGAAGTGGATCAACACCATCCCGTTCCCGCGGATGCGCGAGAACTTGATTCAGTGGGAGCAACATTTCGATCACCTGGACTTTGCGCGAGACGTTATTGGGGCTTTCGCGGAAGATGAGCGGAAGAGCTATCGAACTCTAGCCGGAAGATATCCCAGTTTCGGCTCTGGCTCTGGCCCCGGTGCCGGTGCCGGCGCTGGGTCGGATCTAGTAGATGGAGTCTCGCTACGCCATTTACCCGTGGGCCCGGCTTTGCAGGGGGATGATACTCTTGACGACGAGGTCACGACCGGCCGGAAGGGGCTTATTCTCTGGGGCGAGCCGCATAGAGTAGAGAACTGGGAGGTAACGCCTGGATTCCTGCGGAAGTGGATGTGGACTATGGAGGGGTGCAATGAGCTGATTGAGTCGACTAACCGGTGGAGGAGGGTGAGGGGGGAGGAGCCTATTCGGATTCAGAGATGGCGGCCTCAGACTGGCTTTGCGTGAAAGAGAGGGATTGGATGGGACAAGGCAGACTGACTGTTGGTTGACTGAGTATAAGCGCCAGGCCAAGACTCACGATAGTTTAGCGCGGGCTGTCAGCAGGAACAACGGAGACGACCCCGCTCGGAGGATGTGGTTTTTTCTCTTTTCTTTCTTGTTGGATCATCAAACTTGTATTTGGGTTTTCTTGAAATATGCACACAAATTTCAGTCGTGTGTTGGTCCGATCTCAGTCGTGATGCGGGATCGTGCACAATCCATACAGTGTCTTTACGTCCAACAGAGTTTCTGGATCTCGTCTTGCGAGAGGCTGATTCCAGACTCGTATCTGCAAGGCGAACTCGGCCTGCAAGAGTATGCATGGTTATCAGGCAGCTCAAGACATCCAGCGCGTAAACCCAGGCAAAGAACCAACTGCCAACACGCTGGTGTCCAACGGCGTCGAGACGGGAGTTCACCGTCAATTAAATCGCCCAGCAACAAAGATGGATTGGCCAGGCCCCTGTCTCGACCAATCCAGACAGCGAATTGCAGAAAGCAGCGACGGTTTAGCGGACTCACAGTTGGAGATTTGTGGGTAGCGTGTGCTGTGGCTGCAGCAAATGTGCCTTGGGCTGCGCATTTCACACTCGCGGGCGCTTAACTGGGGCCTGCACCGCTGCTGGTTGGGTTCCGCTGTGTCGGGTCGCTCTGAGAGCGTCGCTCGTTCTGAGAGAGAGATGCGTTGGCGTGTTGTTCCCCTCTTTGTGGTGTTGTTCGTCTGGTGCCCCTGAATACTGGGGTTTATTTATCCATTTTGGCCCCTGCGGCCGCTGCATTGCTCTGTGCAACTTGCTCTCTCCCAAGTCATCTCCAGCAGAGGATATCCATTCATACTTCATTGTCGCCATGCGTCTGCCTCGTCCAACAGGCGTCTACGTCCCCAACTCCCCCAGGAGCGTCACCTCCGATATGATCTCGTCTCCTCTCTCCGCCGACTTCAACTTCGACACCGAAACCTTGACGCCATCCATAATCCCGGCTCTCGAGTACATCTCCTCCAAGCTCCAGCAGAAAACGAGGCACGTCACCCTCCTCGTCGGCCGTGGAAAACCCTATCCTACAGGCCAACCGTCAGACCTCATCGTCATCCCTTCTGCTCCCCTCGAGCCGTCTGTGCACCGCGCCCTGGCGCGCATCTTCGCCAAAGCAGCACTGAAATTCTCACTTGGTCAGAGCTGGTCTGACGCCCTTGCACGCTCGCAGCACGAACGATCGGCGAACAAGTACCTCATTGAGCGCTCGATCTTGCAGAACGAGGTTGTTTTCAGCCGAGAGGGGCTGACGCTGCTCAACGTTGACCGGATTTATACGTTCAAGCGCCGTCTTTGCATTCTGTCTACGTCAAATTCAACGGCAGCCAACAACCCGCGCCGTGACTCTTATGTTGGCTCCTGTGTGCGCCTCCTCCACCGCACTATCCAGGACTTCAACGGCCGCCCGTTCAGCAAGGCTTTCTTCCACCGCGTCTACGAACAGTTGGACGTCGACGACTCTCTGCTCTCGCATGTCGCAGATGTCTACAAGAAGCAATATAAACAGGAGGGCATCGTCGTCCCTCCCACCTCCGCTACAGCTAAAACCGCAACTACAACCCCAGCATCAGCACCAGCATCAGCACCAGCATCAGCACCAGCATCAGCACCCCCGAAAGCCAAACCGAACAAGCCCATAAAACCCCTTAAACCCACCAGCACAGTAACAGTCACCGCCGTCGCCGAAAAGAAAGAATTCAAGAAAGCCCTAAAGTCACCCGTGCGCGCGGTCCGGATCCGCAAGCAATCATCGGGGCCTCCACTCTCAGGAGCAAACAGCGCTACAAGGCGCGGGCCCAAGACGCCTCTCTCGGCGTCGGATGTCACGCCCATCACGCGCAACGAGTGGAATTTACTCTTTGGACCGGACTTTAGGAAGAATAGACCTGTTGTTACCAAGTGGACGCCTTCGCCTACCGTTCTTGCTGCGGCTTGATATTTACCACGACTACAGTATGCGGCAGGGTGTTGAGGGTTGTTTATTTTGGTGTTGGATTTGAGCGGGCGGATGCATACTCCGATACTGGATTAGTATGGCTTCCGGATCAGCATCCCGAGAAGGGTTCACACCTGGCGAAAGGGTACTCGGCACCTCCACTGCTGGTGGGAGATCACCGAGCCATGACACGCAGCTTTACACGGTCCACCAGACTGACACTGCGGTCTTTATGAGATCGGCCTCCTTCTCCCCTCCGCCGGTATATGCTATTCCCACAGCAATGCTTGTGGATTTCACGACCTAATGACGAAACGAGACGAACTTAACTTCATGTATGTAGTTGCTGAAATATGTAATACTATTTTATACCCTTGATATGAAAATGCCAATTAAGATTTATTAGTATCTCTATATCTCTGGATGTTGCCTACAGTAGTAAACACTGTCAACCAACACTACCAATTGTACTCCCAGAACGCCAAAAGGACCAAATAAGCGCCAATTAATGGCCCCGCTGCGGGAATCGCCGAGACCGGATAATGGTGGCATAGACCTCTGGGAAGACTCTATACTAGAGTCGTTTCTTCGATTTTAATTGGAGGATATGCTGTATATGTGCCTCTAGGTGTTTGTTACGATATTCTACGTAGTACACAACCGTGCGTGGTTGGTGGACCTGACCTCCACTGTTTCCAAGCTATGGCTGAGCTATATCCGTACCTTAGTTCCTATCTGCTGTTGCTTCTCCATATGTTGATAAGCTACAGTAGCTCTAGTTTTACTACGGAGTGTCCTTTCTTCTTTTTCTTTTTTTTTTTGGAGAGAAGAGCCTGCATTCTGCACCAATAATAACAACTTACAAATGGTGACAGTGCTCACTGGACGGTGTGGGCTCCAATGCGGAGATCAATCCATGATATGCAACGCTTCCAAGTTTGAAGTTGGCAGGTGTCAAAGCGCAGTGGACTACGATTTGCGCGCATTATTATGTAAATCGTCAAGCAAAGAAGCTTTTTTTTCGCCGAAACTGGCAGCTCCACCTGTAGTCCGCTGTTGCTCGCTGCGACCTTCGGCGGAGGACGCCGGATTCGTCACGTGGTGGGAGGCAGCGACTGTATTTCATGAACCTTGTTGCTGGTCGAGAAGTCAAGAAGTTTTTATCTCGAACAGTGTCATCAAAGAGAAGAACCGTCAAGGACAGCAGCAGAAACAAGTGGTTGGTAAAAGCCAGACAGTTCAAGTAGAGTGACGCACTGACAACTGACGAACTGATAACGCATGCGGTCTTATCGCGCCCCACTCTGATTTAACCCCTCATCTGTTGACGGCGGCCAACTTTTTTTTCTCTTGATTTCTCTGTTGCAACTTCGGGTTCATTTCTTCAAGGCTGTACTTGCAATGGCGGAAGCTTTGACCCCAGGCGACAACATCGTCGTCGAAGTCGACGCGCAGAACCAAAGTGACGACAAGAAATGGACCACTACCAACTCGCTAATCCGCCGCGCCGAGCACTCGCATAGTCGGCTGCCTGGAATCCGCAAGATCCCGCTACGCTCAATTGGAGTGATTCTACTTGTTGCGCTGGTGAATGTACTTGTGTGGATTGCTGTTGCGGTTGTTTTGGTATGTTGCTTCTATAACTAGGAAATCAGGATGTGAGGCTGACTTGTGCTTTGTGTAGCGATATCATCCGTGAGTTGTGTACAATTTTGCCGTGTATGTATAAAAGCTAACCTGCCAAGGTCTTTGGTTTCGAATGCTGTCTTGTCATATACTCTCGGTTTAAGACATGCTTTTGATGCAGATCATATCTCGGTATGCGCTTGACCATGTCCGATTTCTAGCCAGTGTCTAACGATTCAGGCCATTGATCTCATGACCCGGCGACTTCTGGCCACAGGACAGAAGCCTGTAACTGTTGGGACATTCTTCTCACTGGGACATTCCACAATCGTTATCATCACTTCGATCGTTGTCGCGGCCACCGCTGCAGCTGTATCTTCCCGCTTCGACAAGTTCAGCACAGTAGGTGGCATCATTGGGACTTCTGTCAGTGCAGCCTTTCTGATCCTGCTGGGTCTGATGAACGCGTATATCCTGTATAAGCTGTACAAGCAGATGCAGAAAGTCCTGAATCTTTCACCGGGCCAGGAGGAAGAAGCCTGGAAGATTGAAGGTGGAGGCATTCTGTTTTCCGTGCTGAAGAAGATGTTCAAGTTGATTGATCGGTGGGTAGTTCATTATTCATACTAATAGATACTTGGCTAATTTGACGTCACAGGCCGTGGAAGATGTATCCGCTTGGTATTCTGTTCGGACTTGGCTTTGACACCTCATCTGAGATCGCCCTGCTCGGAATCTCGTCTATCGAGGCTGCAAAGGGAACTACGTTCTGGGTTATACTCATATTCCCAATTTTGTTCACTGGTAAAACCCTAAACCCAAATTAACAAATAAAAGAAACTAACCAACTTACAGCTGGAATGTGTCTCCTCGACACCGCTGACGGAGCCCTAATGCTGGCCCTCTACATCCAACCAGCCACAAACTTCCTCCCGCCCAAACGCACCGCCTCGCCCACTTCAGAAACACCTCTCATGGAATCAGATGAGCCGATAGCCCCATCTCAGAACCACCGCGATCCCGTCGCATTCCTCTACTACTCCATCGTACTGACAACCCTAACCGTGGTTGTCGCCATCGTGATCGGCGTGATCCAACTGCTAACGCTCGTCCTTAACGTCGCTGAACCAACTGGCCGGTTCTGGGACGGTGTTCAGACAGCAGGCGACTATTACGATGTTATTGGAGGTGGAATCTGCGGCGCGTTCCTTGTTTTCGGCACCATTAGTGTGTTCGTTTATAAGCCGTGGAGACGGTGGATTGCGAGAAGACATAACAAGCCTATCGTTGACGGTGGTGATGAAGAGGGTGGTGAGTACCCGGATGAGGTTGCGGCTGGAGAGGGGACTGAAGATAGAACTGGCGAGTTGATTTCGAGTGTCCACACGCCGCTGAATGAGGGGAGGAGTTCGCCTGGGGTTACGTATGGGACTGTTAGTGTGCAGACGAAGGGGGATACTAGATAGGCATATCTAAGGTATAGTCATGGGCTTTGGTTCATTTAGTGGGAGGAAGCTATTTGGTTACTAATATGCTAGCAAGACACGAGAATATGAAAAGTGAGATCTTGAAACTTGAAATCTATATAGTAAATTCATGCCTCAGGCAGCACGGATCTTCGTGATGGTGGACCAACGTCATCCCTCGCTTGAAGCTTCCGCTCAACTTGACCTCAACTTCAACTTCAACGCTTTACAGCGCACAACTATCTCAATTTCTGAGAGTATACGGACACTGCTGCGCCAAATGGAGCATATCCACCGAAACCTCGGTATCCATCAATAGCACGCCGGCGCAACAATACCCCGCAATAATTCCTCGCGATCCGAATCCGATGCCGCCAACCACTCCATCCCGATATCGAGCGAATCTCTCTGTAATATATATATCTGAACGGCATGCAGTAGAATCCACCTTATAATGCGACCAAAAAACACTATATATATACCCTATACAATACAATAATGCCGCAATCTAACAATAGCTAACAACCCTTTGGAAATCCGACCATGTCCACAACAACAGCAAGCTCCACGCCAGATCCAGATCCAGATCCAAATCCGTATCTAGGCCCAGGCGCGCAACCAGGGGAATTCACGCTCTCCTCCGTCCCGCCAATTTTCGTCCTCCCAACACACCTGACGCTCGATGCGCTGCACCAAGCAGAAGAAACCCTCATCCAGCACGGCGCGCGCTTAACCTACGATGTCTCGGAGGCAACGCTTATCCTCGGGAAAGTCGGCCAGAAGAAGCGCGCAGCGCTGGAATTACGGTCTAGGGGTATTTGGACAGAGGAAGTGACGCCTACGCCTACACCTGAGCCGGGATCAGATGTAGAGCCGCCCGTGAAACGGAGACGGATAGGCAAAGAGACAGATGCGGCGGCTGCGGAAGAGGTATACCTGAGCACGGAGGATGAGAGTGAGGAAGACGGGGTCCGTGGTCGTCAGCCTGCGGCGCAATTGAAGCACCCGCAGCTGACGGCGTCCGCGAGGACAGTACCGAGCGCGTCGCAGTTTCAGAAGGATAAGGACAAAGGGATTATTAGGGTTGCGCGACTGGAGTGGCTAACAAAATGTGCTGAGGCACAGGAGCTTCTAGCTGTTGATCCGTTCATCGTTTATTGCGCGCGCAAGATAGAGCGGCCGGCGACGAAAAAAGATAAAGATACTGCGAATTCGCAGGCTATACTTGATAGAGCGAAGCAAGATGCTTCGTTCAAGGTACCGTTTCCGACGACAACGACGCATCCCAGGAGTAGGCAACGGGATGGAGGTGGTTCTAGCCAGCGCCAGCCGCCAAAGCTGTACCGGACGACGACATCTGAGAATGAAGAGGCGGAGCCATTGCCTCCTGCACCGGAGTGGGTTCAGAATCATGTCTTATATGCATGCATGCGGTCTGCATTCCTGGACACGCCTAATGAGCGTTTCATCCGGCAGCTCATCAAGATAAGGACAATCCGCGAGCTCAATCTCGATGAGATAGGCGTGAGAGCATACAGCACCGCCATCGCAGCAATTGCTGCCTATCCGTACGAAATCCGGCGTCCATCACAGGTCCTTTCCCTGCCAGGCTGTGACCACAAGATTGCCAATCTCTTTGCCGAGTTCAAGTCCACAGAACACGGTATCCTTGCTGCTGCAGACGAACTCGATAAAGACTCTCACCTCGTCGCCCTCAACCACTTCCTCAACATCTGGGGCGTGGGCCCCAAAACAGCCCGAGACTTCTACTACGCACGCCAGTGGCGCGATCTCGACGATATCGTCGAACACGGCTGGAATAGCCTCTCGCGGGTGCAGCAGATCGGCGTAAAATATTACGACGAGTTCCTGCTTGATANCCCACGAGACGAGACCGAGTCCATTGCAAACACGGTACGCAAGCACGCCAATACCGCCCGGCCCAATGCGGCCTACGACGGCCGCGGCGTCGAATGTATAATTGTTGGAAGCTACCGCCGCGGGAAACCTTTCTCGCACGATGTCGACCTCATCCTCACCCACCGCGACGAGACCATCACGCACAACCTCGTCGTTGACGTCGTTGCGTCCCTCGAGGAAGAGGGCTGGATAACACATACGCTAGCCCTGCATTTAACCACTTCAAATCGTAGCCAGCAGCCCTTGCCCTACCGCGGCGACAGCGATGGGAAAAACCACTTCGACTCGCTCGATAAAGCACTCGTCGTGTGGCAGGACCCTAACCCAAATCAGCCACCCAATGAGGGAGCAAAGAATAACAACCCCCACCGCCGCGTCGACATTATCATCTCCCCCTGGCGAACAGTTGGTTGCGCCGTGCTCGGCTGGTCCGGCGACACAACCTTTGAGCGGGACTTGAGGCGGTATGCGAAGAAATCGCGCGGGTGGAAGTTTGATTCTAGCGGGGTGAGGGAGCGCACGACTGGTGGCCAGGTTATTGACCTTGAGCATGGGGGTGAGACTTGGGAAGAGCGTGAAAGAATGGTTATGGAGGGATTGGGGGTTGGGTTTAGGCCCGCTGAGGAGAGGTGTACGCGGTGAATCCACATATAGTAGTATATCATATGAAGCCGGCTGTGGAAAGGAATAGGGTTGGGAACCACCATTATGCTGTTTGACGCTACGGAGTGACACAATTCCCATCTGAGTAGTATTTATATCTAAGGAAATGAACATGACCTGTAAGGAAATCTATAATATTTTAGGATTTAATGCACAGGAAAATTCTATACTCTATATCCAAGTGCAAGCCATGTACGTCTAAGAAATCTCCTTCAACGCTCCCTCAATAAGCTCCCTGCTCTCTTCCTCAACCTTAACAAACAAACCAAGGGCATCCTTCATCCTCGCACTCGCAATTGGATCCGCCGAAATCGCACTCTCCAGATTCGCCCCGTCATTCGCCAGGTAATCAATATCCGTGCTCGCAAGCTTCCCATCCCAATCGGCGGCCGCAAGCGGGTCAGCACCAGCCAGATGCTGAAGGCGCTTCGGGGTCGCTGACACCGAGTTCTGGTGCTCGGGGTATGCGGGTTTCGGGACGTCTATGACACCCGGTGCCCGGGAGGACCCGTCGTAGGGGAGTTTTGCTAGTTCGGCGAGAACATCTTGGGAAACTGTTGCGGAGTCCACACCGATCTCGCCTTGCGCGAGGGCTTCTTTGGGGCTTATGAAGCTGTTGTAGGTTAGGTTTAGTATTGAGGCACTTTTCTTAATTAAGATCACAGGGTTTAGTCACGGTAGTCTTACTTGGCGTTCTTGATCAAGGGCTGCGTCTTGCCTGTTTCCTTGTATAGGCGGCGGTAGGTCTCGAGCATTTGGATGAGTCTTGCGGACATGGTGTGCTGGGTTGCTGGGTCCTCGACATTTGGCCAAAGACTAAGGTCGAGGTTTGCTCGAATTTCTAAATGCTTATTAGCCACCGACTCTCTTTGTAAACAGCCAAAACGAAGACAAGATTGATCATACCATTGAAATAAGGACTAATAAACAAGCACCCGGCCTGGCTAGCCGCAATAGCTTGCGCCAGTGAGAAAACAGCCGTGCCTAGAGTTCGAATGCCCTCTGCTTCCAAGATAGGACAGACGCTCAGCGCCGGGCCGGTGCTGGGGATCTTAATGCAGAAGCGGTCCTTTGAGATACCCACGGACTCGAATTCCTTGGCGTAGAGTCGAGCGTGCTCAAGGACTTTCTGGGCATTGTAGGCCTGCGAAGGCGATGCTTGCAGGAGGACGCGGCCTTGAATTAGGTCGATGTTTTTCTTGCAGAGGAGGACGGCCTAGCGGGCATTAGCATCGTGCTAGAAGGTGGTTTGGGATTGACGTAGCTTACAGCACGAGTGTAGATAGCTAACCAGTCGCGGTCTTTGTATTCCCGGGCAACGTCAAGAAGGAGCTGCCTGTTGCTGGGATCGCTCATTCGTCCGTGGACGTGGATCTGGTTGCTTGTCATGTCATGAGGGACGATGGGCAGGCTCTTGATGAAGTCCGGGTCCATTGCGTCGGCGTCGACATTGACTGGATAAGCTTAGTATTTGGCCCTTTGTGTATGTGCACTCAGAGCAACACACACCTTGTTCCTCTAGCTTGTGAAGCCAAGTTGGGACGGTAGTGGCAGCCATATTGCGAGCTCGGAAATACCCCGACGGTCAATGAAAGGATTCGATTATGGAACGAGAGGGATGTAAAGCGGGCGAAGATGTGGCGAGAATAACTATCAGCGTCGTCAAGATACGCCGACTGAAATTATTTAGATAACTTGGTGGTGTATATCGGGTCGGAGAAGAAGCGAGGGGTAAACGGGCCGGGACTCAGTGAGAAGTAGCAAGAGGACCGCGACTCGAGGAGATGGGCCGACTCCAACGGCTGGTGTTCTCGGTTAATTGCTTCACATGATATGGAGAAGGGCCACCCACGTCGTTGCACGATTCAGTGAGTCAGTAGACGACGAGACGTTTGGTACTGGAATGGGGTTGGACTTTGGGGTCTGGGGGCGTGGGTCGAATGTGGATGTGGATGGATGCAGCGTGGGGGTGAATTATAACACAAAGGAATCTACGTATCACTGACAATTGTTTACGGTTTGAAGATCTCTCGACAGAATAACTGGCAAAGAGCCAGTCTAGTATTGTTCACGAGTTCAGTAAGTTCATTAAGTACATGGCCTGAAAACACACCCAGCTCCTCGCATTCAGAGAAGAGTAAATCCAAACAAATGCAGAGAATACATGAAAAAGAAAAGGAAGAAAATACATATCGAATGAGATGAAATGGAAATGCAAAATTTAAACCAAGTTCCGCGAGCTGGTCATTTCTCCGTATCGCCCTCTTCCTCTCGTGGTATCGTAAGCATTGACAACCCTCATCTGCCCACCCTCATCGGCCTGACTGAATGCATAACCGCGCTGCTTGCGCATGCGCTGCACCTGCCGGACTTTCCGGATCGCTTTCTGGAACTGCTCCATACGGGGGCGGTAGTCCTGAACATTGTACTTCTGAATTTCCTGAACGTGGTGGTAGTGCTGTGGGTAGTACATCCGCTTGGCGTACTTCCAGGCATAGTCGCGGAGGAGACAGAGGCAAGGGAGAACAATCGCCATCAAGTAGAAGATGGGGGAGGTGAACAGACGCGGAATGGTACCGTAATATTCTTCCGAGAAGCCAATTGCCGGTGCCGCATAACCATAGGCTGGGAGGAATCCGAGCCAGATGATCATAGAACCCGGGATAGCAATGAACGTATATTTCGTCCAAATGTTGGTAATCAGTGCAGCTTTCCCAAGAACAGTAGCTAACACGGCAGTGTATAGTGCCGAACCCCAGACCCAATGACCGCTGACTTTACCGTCAGCTTGCGGAAGGTCGGAGTAGAAGATCAGCTGAGAGACGATGTATAGCAGGAGAGAATGGTAGAAGCCGTTGGCGATCCACGACCAGAAGCTGTGACGCTTGAAGAACATTCCCTTCTGCCCGAGTTGATACAACTGGGGGTATCGGTCTAGGAGACGGGCGGATATGAACTGATCACAAATACCCATCGCAAACGGAGGTAGCACGGTGAAGAAGACGTTGTAAAACGAAAGAGTCCATGATTCGTAAATAACCTCACCAGAGAATGCATTTTGGAAAGAGTACTGTGGGCCGTTAGTTTGTGAAGACACCAAGATGGACACCGAGGCTGGCTTACCCAAAACTGTGTCATGTAAAGAGCAATATTCTTGTAGAATGAGTAAAGGATGACGCGACTAATCCGATGGTAGCTCCAAGCTCCATGAACAAGAAGGAGTTTGCGAAGATAGCGGAACTGAGCGATAGAAACGTCGGCTGATCTCGCGGCTTGCAAACCTTCAACACCACTGATACCAACTCCAACGTGAGCCGCTTGGATCATAGAAACATCGTTGGCACCGTCACCAATAGCCAAAAGTAAAGATTTGAGATGACGTTTAACAAGCTTGACAACGAGAGCCTTTTGAAGCGGTGAAACACGACTATGACTGTTAGTATTTGTTTCAGAGAAGGGGAGAAGAAGAAGACTTACCAGCAAACAACAGCTTTACACTGGACAGCAAGGTCAAGGAACAATTTTTCCATATCCTTTTCAAGGGCAAACGTCAGAGATCTACCGTCAATAATCAGGGCGAGCTGTTCGGCTTCGGCTTGACTCTGAACAGCCTGGAGCTTCTTGGTCAAGTTATCCCTGGTGGCCTCCGCACTATCCTCATTGACAATCAGAAGCGTCATATCCTCCGAGACTAGCTTGCAGGACATGCCAATGTTAATAGCGGTTTCCTGTCTATCGCCAGTCAGAACCCAGATCTTGATACCTGCGGTTTGCAAGGTATGAATGGTGTCAGGGACGCCGTCCTGAAGTCGATCTTCAATAGCGGTAGCACCAAGGAGATAGAAATCTTTCTCAATAAGCTCGGCAGCCTTATCAAGCTCCTCTGCACGGTTTCCGCTGACTGTTGTGGATGCCTTGTCAAATATTTGGTACCATTGCTGGAATTCGTCCTCGGGAATTTCACGCATAGCCAAACAAAGAGTACGAAGACCATCCGACGCATATTCTTCGAGATGTTGCAATGTTGATTCAACAATGGGGTTGTCCTGGTTAAGGCGCTCGAGGATGACCGTATCCGCACCTTTGACATAGATGCGAATGCGCCCATCCGGGCATCGGAAGATGGTCGACATACGCTTTCTGGTGGAGTTGAATTCACATACTGCCAGTAGTTCGTACTCGTACTCTTGTCCTGCGACTGTGATGATCACAGACCTAGGCCTTCGGTTGCTGAACTGATAACCCATTCGAGCCGCACCTTCAACAAGAGCTCCCTCGTCGGGAGACGCGGCTTGGTACTTGATCTTATCCGGCTCCGCTTCAGATCTTTCAGGAATAACAGTGTGACATGTAGCAAGTAGAGTGAGGAAATGGTGGATTGTGTCCTTGGTGGGGTGAGAGACTATGTTTTCACGGAGCTTCTTGAAATCGTGTACGCCCACCTCAGCTCCATCTTCTACCGTAGCGCGTCGATCTTCCGCAACATCATCTCCATACTGAATGCCGCCAATTGTGCACTCCTTGAATTCCATCATGTTGCAAGTCAAGGTACCAGTCTTGTCGGAGAAAATGTACTCGATTTGCCCAAGTTCTTCAACCAATGATGATGTTCTGCAGGTAGCTGGAGTATCTGTCACATCGTAGTAGATGTCGAGATCGGAATTGATCAACAAGGCCTGTGAATATTTCACAATTTCGATGGTAACGAAGAGCGATATAGGAACCAGGTTGGAGTAAAGGACCCAGTAGGTGAATATATCCATGATAAACTGCTTTCCAGGGTTGGTGTTTCCGTAGTCAAGGTAAATGAGCTTGTCCTTTTCAGTCCGGCGGATGATCAAGTCGCCAACAGAACTGACCACACTTAGTGCGATAAGAATGCTGACCAACATCAAGATCTGAATATTAACCATGCGCTCCACGGCAGTCCGCTTGATGGGGGTGGCGGTAGCGTTTCGCATCAACTTCGTCTCGTGGCCGGTGAAGACAACAATGCCGTGGATCCATGGAGTGTTCCGAAGCGTTGCTCCTCGAAGCAACAGCTGGTCTGGTGCTAGCGGTAGTTCCTTTTCTCCTCCTCCAGCGTGCATGGTCAAAGTAGCTTCGTATGTATACAGGCTGCTGTTGGGCTGCTCAGAACGTAGGCGGCCACTAAGCCGGCTGAGATCAGCCGGGCTGACCAAATGCGAGGTTTCCGGGATACCTTGTTTGATTTTGAGGTTAGTCTCGCCGTCAAGGTTTGCCGTTTCGATATAACATAGACCCTCTGGTTCTGAAGAAGCCAGAAGAACCAAGTCAGCTGGGAACGGCTGCTCGGACTCAACACGGACGATGTCTCCCACGGATACATCAACCCACTTAGTTTCGTGAAATGCGGACCCCTTGAGAACTTGTGTTTTGGAGTAATTCAGTGACTTGTCCGACGCTCTCCGTTTGTAATCCTCCACCAATTCCTTTATAGCCGATACCATCAACACAATCGCCAACGGTCCGATCGTAGTATACCGGTTCGTTGGCGAAACATTGGGAATTTGTTGCAATACGGCGGTGAACAAGAAAAACAAGTTTGCATATTTTGAGAACTGTTCGTATAAGAACTTCGGGAGGAAGGTGACGATGTTGTACTTGGCTGTTGACACGTGGTTGTCGACAAACTTGTGCACAGCGTTCGCCGGGGGATTGTTCAGCATGATCATACGAGGACCCAGCGTAGATGGGTCGGCATTTCCACGGCCAAAGCCAAACTTGAACGACGGTTTCTTCGGCTTCTTCGGTGCCGCCGCCTCCTCAGAAACCGCACTGTCGGCACGCGCAGCTCGCGCCCCGGACTCGGTCAGGGGGAGGTCCATCTCGGAATACTCAGGCTTCATTCCCAACATATGCTTCGCTCTGCCCATTATTCCGCCGCCCAGACTCAATATGCTATTCCGCTCCTTCGCCTGCCGCATGCGAGAGCCCCCCTCCATCGGGTCCTGGCCCGTCATATCGTAGTATCCATGCATGTTCCGGTCGTCATCGTACTCGTCCATCGAATACCGCTGGTAGTTATCCAGCCCTGAGGTCTGCGAAAAAGTTCGCGATACATCGTGCCCGGAGTAGGGGTCGGTCATGTAGATGCCTGCTCCCGACGGGGGAGGCGCGGAACCCGTCGCATGAGCACCGGATTGCGGTTCGACTCTCCCACCGACAAAATTATCGTAAGAGACCGAAGGACGAGGTTGAGAAGGGTCGGTATCGTCGATGTCGTACTGTCGCAAGAGGCTCGCGTCGTTGACCGGTGGAGGCCGGCCTGTGTTGTAAATCGGGGCCGATTCCTCCAACTGCAGTAGGTCATCATCCCGGCCAGCGGCGGGATGACGACCTGGAGCCCTACCGCTGGCCATGATGATCGGGAAGGGCTAACACCGACAGTGTGGTGGTGTAACCCAGGGGGAGCATCGATTATTTCGAGTGGGTGCCGCTATTGCTTTGTTTGGAAGGGGCGAGTACGGGGAAAGGAGAATAAGACCAAGTAGAATATAGCGAGGAGGTGATCGCTGAGGAGGTCGAAAATAGAGAAGAAAGTAAGTAGAAGGAGAAAGACAATACGCAGCCAAAAAAAAAGAATATGATGATTGCCTGGTGAAGTGAGAATTGAGGAGAGTTTCTGGCTGCGCTAGCCGCCCGTTGGGTTTGGCGTGCGGCGGTGCTGTCCAGCCCCGTGGTCTCTCACTTCGCCGAACAGCAAGCTTGACGTGGGCTGTTCTTGACAAGGATCTTTAGCGTGATGCTTATTACAGGAATCTATATTAATTTCTGCAACGATAGATACACATCTGTTTATCTTTAAGCGTTATTGCCTGTCCTACAACCTTGGTCACGGAAATAGCTCTCCAGGCTGTTGAGTTTCTGGGCGTAGCTCCTATAGATCAGGGGCGCAAATCCTTATTACGGATGGTCGGACGCGGGAGATTTTCACTCCGCGACAGCACCAGCGATTTCTCGTACCTTGTAAATGATGATCGTGCATTTCATTCATCTATCATACGTCACATCCTTCGCCTGATCGAAGCATTGACGTCGTCTACGCGACAGGGCGATCGTTCTCTGCTCTAGCTTGCTCTGCGAGGCCACCCTTGGCCCGTTTCGCAAGGTCAACCTGCAGGGCCTTGTCGATAATGGCGTTGATCTCTTTAACTTTCTCCAACGCGACCGTCGTCTTCGTCACAAACACCAGGGCATCCACCGGGGAGCCTGAGAATTTGGAAAGGTAGCAGACATCTCCAGCATTGTTCATCCCAATCACCACGTCCGCCTCGGACGCTTGCTCTTCTTTCCGCGTCGCATCGAGCACAACCTGCTTTCCGTCGTCGAAGGTGTGGAATGTGACCGAAAGGGGTTTGTGTGTGATGTTCAAGGGTGCGGGAACTCTCTCATCCACTCCGTAAACAATCACCTGTCCGTCCTTGACCACAGCATCTGGGCGACGGAAGTGTTGTAGCCCGGCCATGATACCAATGCAGGATGCGTCAATCAGGTTTCCATCGTAATCGGTAATATGTACATCGGCACGTATCGTCCAGCAGCTAACTCCTTTGAGGATGCATAGAGATTCCGTATCTAAAGCGTTTGAGTGACGAATAACACGATCTAATACGTTCGTAACGTATGTCTCCAGGTCCCCTTGTCTATTAAGCGCAGCCCAATTAGCTCAAGTACAAGGTACTCATTGTCCAATTCGGTGTTCATACCGGCCATTCTCCCAGGCTGGGGATCCCATCGCGGTCAACTCCATAGCAATATTGAAGATACCATCAAACGGTCGGTCATCGTGAGGTTTTCCGACTTCGGCGGATATCCGAACGATAAGGCTATTGCGACAATTAGAAATGTAAAAATAAAATGCAGCAAGTGAAACAAACCTCGTCTTTCCAAGCTGAACTTTCACATGGCCATATTCTTCGCCAAATGAGAGATTGAGCGGACGGAGCTGATCGGCCTTACGGCCATCCAGCCTCACGTCCTCGCGGAGCGCATCGAGAATGAAATCGCGCTCGGCAATCGAGAGCGGTGCTTCTTTGTTCATAATTGCGGGCAGGCTCAGCCCCGGTGAGGGGGTTCAAGACAGAACGAGGACTTTCGCCTGGAATTTTCTCTGCATTCTGCAGCGTCATTGAAGCAAGGCGGGTCCTTGTCGTGGTTCGACCAATCAAATATTACAAACACAAAGCGGTGAACGGACCAGATTCTAGCCTCAGGCTGCCTCGTCGATATCCGATCACCTTCGACTTTCAGGCTTCTCGCCGAAACTTCACGCTACAAACACCATGACTACAGGTAAAAAGCCTATTGACCCTATTTATGTGTTCATTTGCTAATGCCGTACAGCTCACAGACCCACCTTTGATCCCGTACGTCGCAACTCCTTTTGTCCGGAACCATAACTCACAGAATCTAGGCACGAGGTAAAGAGGCCCTCCGCGGCCCTGCATACCACCAGCGGCTCCTCCCTGCACACACACACCTGAAAACTCGGTAGGTTATACATATTGTATTATGCTGAACAGCGACTAATTAGACAAGTCAATCTGGTCAGGGCACCCAAAGCGAATCGGCGCATCGCGACTTGCGCGCGGAATTGCTCCAGGCAGAGGCAAACCACTTCGCCAAGAAGCAAGGACTCCCCATAAATGAGGCCCCGACCGAAAGCGTCACACCGAAACGTCAACTCGAAGGCGGCCCTTCAGACGGCACCGATGGAGACATAGAGGAGGAAGATCCGGAAGCGAAACGGCGGCGGATATTAGAAGAGACGCGAGATATAGATGCAGATTCAGATGGCTCGGAGGAAGAGAGTAGCGAAGAAGAAAGGTTGGTAGCTTGCCGCTCATCCCAGGTTCTGTGCTAAGAAGCTATAGTGATGACGAAGACGAAGCTGCGGAGCTGATGCGAGAACTCGAGAAAATCAAAAAAGAAAGGCTAGCGCAGAAGGAAAAGGAGGTTTGTAAACCGCCCACGTTGCGCTATTAAGTTGCTTACTGGGAATAGGAACGCGAGCGAGCAGCGGAGGAAGAGGAACAACGCGAGGTTGACATTGCGCGAGGAAACCCACTACTCAACCCATCGGACTTTAACATGAAACGCCGCTGGGACGATGATGTTGTTTTCAAGAACCAGGCCCGGG
The DNA here is from genome assembly GCF_001890705.1 of Aspergillus sydowii CBS 593.65. Lineage (NCBI taxonomy): Eukaryota > Fungi > Ascomycota > Eurotiomycetes > Eurotiales > Aspergillaceae > Aspergillus > Aspergillus sydowii. The sequence continues at coordinate 1,050,373 of NW_024467863.1, read as the reverse complement.
GAACAGAAGAAAAGAGAGGAAAGGAGTTTGTTAACGACCTGCTACGATCTGATTTTCACAAGAAGTTCATGTCAAAATACGTGCGGTAATTGCACGCCTTGGCTGGCCCTCTCCCACACATTGCACCATCCAGTGGAATCCAGGACCTGGGATATCCTGGTTATACTAAGGTAGCTGTCGTGGAATCGAACCGGGAACCGGCACTTTGATATATGGCGTTTAGCATGGCTGTTTGAGCTGAGGTATAGACATGTACTTTAATAACGATACCTCGTACTATAAATTGATAAGGTATAGCATTTCTTAATTCCTCCATTGTAACCAAGCAACTTTTTTCCCGCATACCATTATTCAGTTACTGTCAACCCTTCGATTCGACACTTTTAGTAATGCCGGCAATAAATCACCGCATCCACCCCGCCGTCTCATCTCACATCCCATTACCATTCCATCGCTTCAGCAAGGAAGGCCATAAACGGCACACGAACAAGATGGAATCGCAACCGACTTCAAAAGCATTGCACTGTACGTACTGTCTCGCGACACAGCGCCGCAGCCCCTCCCGTTTCATCACATGGAAGACTGTTCCGAATGAAAGCTCATATGGCACAGTCCGCATAAACAATGATATCTCCCAATTGCTCCAGCGATTCGAAAATATTATGGCTACGACTACAGTATGTTTCCTCCTTATCTCCAACTGCGTCTCAAACGGAGTCCTGGACGGTGGAGCAACATTGCTAACTCACTTTTCACATCCAGGTCGATAGTACCAGCCACACGACGACGGCCGTTGAAACGTACCAGCTTGATGTTGAATCCACGGCATTGGTACGTTAGTTCATTCTCTTCATCTCTAAGATTGTCGCTCAATTAATTCTACTCTGTTCCGTTGCTTCCTGCCTTAATCTCGATCCACCGGAATATCCACTAACTCATTCTCTCTCCGATATCAGGTCCGCGCCGCAGAAGACATACTCTCCCTAACCCGATCGATGAAAGAAACATGGCTATTCGGGAAGCTCGATACTCTAGGTGAAGATGAATCAGAAACGAAGCGCAGGGAGGAATTGGAGAGGGACGCTGCGGTTATTCAGAAAGTCATTGAGGATGGTGGGATATTAAAGCCGGCGAAGCAGTAGTTGGATTTTTTTTTATCGCCAATACTCTCTGCTTCCCTGCTGTTATGTGCAATAAATATAGATCGGTATGGAGATTTGGTTGGCGCTGGTTGATTTCTGATTTGGGACCGCGTGGCGCTTTTGGTGTATATGGAGTATATGGAGTATGGAGGAGTTTTTATGATTGAGGATATGGCCGATACCCTTAAATCATTCTATTCGTCTAGGTATTATCTACTTCAATATAGTATGATGCTCTTTACAGAACAAATCTGCATAATTGGAATCAATATCTCCATTGTAGCTATGCTCTTGGACAATATCTAGACCGCCGTCTCCATATCAAACTCCGATAAGGAAAATAAAAGCTCCCCACCACCATCCTCTCTCAGCATATCCAACACCGATACCAAAACCTTTCAGGTCCTATTCAACCCTGAGAATCTTCAATCCCATACACGGACTGAATCACGTACCAGAAAACGCCCTGTTAACAATCTTCCTTCCTTACCCAACAAAACAACAATGCCCACACCACCCCTCCCAGTCCCCCTCACCCTCATCGTCGCAACAACACCAATCCACATCCCCTCACCCACAAATGCAGCCGCTAGTCAAACAACAAAAACCCTCCTCGGGATCGGCCTAAACGGCACGCTTCCCTGGCCGCGCATCAAGACGGACATGTCGTTTTTCGCGCGCGTCACGGCGCGTCCACCGGCTCCCACCACAACAAAAACAGGAGCAGGGAAAGCGAAGACAAACGCGCTCATAATGGGTCGCAAAACCTACGATTCCGTCCCGCCGAAGCTACGGCCTCTAGGGAAGAGGCTGAATGTTGTTGTTTCGAGGGATAAGGAGGGTGTTGTTGCGGAGAGGGTGAAGGGGGAGTTGGAAGCTAAGCGGGAGAGGGAGAAGGAGCTGGCTGAGGCGAAGGCGAAAGCTAAAGCTGAGGAATCTGCTGCTGCGGGTCAGGTCACGACTACTGCGACTGCTACTACGCCCGCTGAGGGGCGAACCGATGCGTTTGTGGCGGCCAGCCTGGAGGAGGCATTGACGCGGCTTGATGCTGCGGCGGCGGAAGAGGACGGGGGTGTCGGGAACGTATTCGTTATTGGGGGCGCGGAGATCTATGGTGCTTCGTTGAGACTGGGGACTGAATCTGGGTCCGGGGTGAAGAGGAAGGTCAGACTTGTGATGACCGATGTGGAGAAGGTAGATGGGAGTGGGTTTGAGTGTGATACGTTTTTCCCGATTAATGGGAAAGACCTAGCTGGGGAGGGATGGAGGGAGGTTAGTGCGGAGGAAGTAACAAACTGGGTTGGCGAGGAGGTTACAGGGGAGTGGATTCAAGAAGGGGATGTGAGGGTCCGGATGGTTGGATATGAGAGTGTGGAAGTGTAATAGCCTAAAAGCAGTACAATAGAAGTAGATATATACCCCGTGCTTTGATATGTATCAAATGGTCATACTATATTCGCCGATGATGCATGTGAGCAAAAAATGCGATATAAAGAGAGACAAAGGCAATCCAACGCTAATATACAGCATTTGATAACAGAAATAATGCAAGACATACTCAAAATCAGGATAGGGTATCCGAAATCAAAACAAGATGACAGGCAGGTCATGGATAAGGAAATGCAATGCTCCAGAAAGGATCAAGAGTCTATCCATTCTCCTTCATAAACTTCACAAAAGCCTTCTTATGCACCAGGCCCGCGTAATGCCCATCCTGAAGGACGCACAAATAGCGCAGTCCGAGCTTGACGAAGCACTGATAAACAAGGTCTATAGGGGAGTGAATATCGAGAGCAAGGGGAGCCTGGGAGAAGTCAGTTTTGGTTCACGGGTGATTTACAAAAGGGCGAGCGACTTACCGGATCTATATATCTAGTGAAATCGACATGCAAAGAATCTTCGTCATCCGTATCGGAGATAGCAGAAGAGTTGTCGATAGCCATCAGACACGACGTACTGTCCTCATCCTCGAGACTATCAAGCGCATACTCCAGATCCGGAGCTGGAATGAGTCCGATAAGGACACCGTCACGCAGAATCGGGAGTCCGCTGTCCAGCTCGCCCGCCATGAGAAGATGTTGAAGCTTCGAGCGTAGCTCTCGCGCCGGAACGAGCGGAGATTCCGTGATTTCAATCATTCGACTTCGCCGAACCGGCCGAACAATATCACCAAGCTCTGCATCGGACATGATTTGGAGTTTGTTATCGAGGAATGGATATGAATTCATTTCAGTCAGGAAGTCCTAAAAAAAAAAGAAAGATCAGTATATTGATAACTCTCAGAGCGGGACCGGAACCTACATAAATACTATGAGGCTCAATAGCATCGGCGGTCCATTTGGCACACAATACCGCCAGTGAGAATGGCAACACATGGTCCAAGCTGCCGGTCAGTTCAAACAAAATGATAGCAAGGGTAACGGATAGACGTGTAACTCCACACATGGTAGCGCCCGCCGCAACCATAGCATAGACCCCCGGGGTTACACAAGATTCCATACCAGCAACCGCGGCGCATGAGGACCCGAACAAGATGAAGTTAGGAAATTTCAATGCCACGTATTGCGTCACATGGCCGACAATGCGGCCCATCAAGCCACCGACTACCATTGAAGGAACGTAGATACCTGCAGGTACCTTGATGCCGAAAGTTACCACAGTCAGAATGCTTTTGATCACGAGCGCCACTGTGAGCGAACGAAGTACCTCGCCGATGCCCTCTGGGTGTGGACATAGACCGTCTGAAGATCGGGAATCGCGCTCGCATGGACTAGCTAACTGGAACAGGAGCTCTGTTACCGGCAATTTTGTGTAGCGGTTCCAGAAACCCATCAATCCAGTCAGAAGCGCTACAAGAACGACCTCCAATAATGGCCAGCGCTTGATGGCAGGGATGCGGCGGAATGATTTAGCCCATATGCTAGAGACTTTGATAAACAGAGCGCCCACTGCACCCCCGAGAACACCCAGGAACATGAAGATACCAAGCTCAAATATCTCCCAGTCACCCAAGTACCGTACTTCGAATAGAACGATCTTTCCAGTGCCATATGGATTTAGGAACTTCAACGAAAGGGCCGCAGCAATACAGCAGAAGAAAGTCCGGAAGAGGGTCTTGGGCGGGAAGTAGTAGCTGACTTCCTCAAGGCTGAAGAGGACACCACCAATCGGGGCACCGAAAGCTACGGCAACACCACTGGCAGCGCTGGCGCTGAGTACCTCACGCCGTTTGCCGTCATTGTTATGGTATTTACTAAACAGTCGGCAGCATATATTTCCAACACAGGTGGCAATATGCACATATGGGCCCTCTTTGCCGAGACTGAGGCCGGAGGCGACACTGAAGACCAGCGCCAAGGTCTTGATGACCAGCGTTTTAAACCCCAGATAACCGTGGAGCACAAAACCACTGTTAATGACCTTCACCTCGGCCACACCGCTACCCGCAGCAGAGTAATAGATCATATCAGGGCGGGTAGGTAGCATCGAGAACGACGACGAGTCCCCAGATTCAGGCGAGGCATTCGCGTCAGTCGTTGGTTTCGAGGTGCGAGAGCTCCCAGCAGCGAGGTTCTCATCCAGGGTAGCCAGGGATACCGCCGATGGGACGACAGTCTTGGTAAGTAGCGTCAAGAGGCAAGATACAACAGCCAAGGCCACAGACCAGATCACATAGACACCAAAGTCCACCCAACGACTACCCCCGGACTCATGATTCATCATCTCAGACCAAGACCGCCATTCGGGACAATCATCAATATCGACACAGCAATTCCCGCGGCTCTTGAACCAAGCCGTCGTACAGATCCCATCCTTCAGGTCAAAGACATACTCCTCCGATACATCCACAAAGTACGCAATCGCAGCCGTTATGCATCCAATCAGCGCAACCAAAAGCCAGCCCTGGGCGCCGTCAAACAAAGCCAGAATTCGCCCGCGGATATCCTTCCTCCTGCGCAGTTCCCGAAGACGCACGCCATCGGCAACACTATCATGCACCCAGTCCGTCGACGTAAACTGGTCATACCACATCCGGTCATCCAAGAACGATCCGGTCATAGCATCCTTGGCCGACGCAGTCAGACTCTCCGCCTGGCCCGCATCCAGGCTCCCCCTGCGACTAAACCGCTTATTCGTCGAGTTCGCTCGGCTATGATGTCGTGACCGCCGCAAACTGCCCGCGAGCAGAGTATGTCTGAATCCGGAGTCCTGGCCGGATGAGGCTGAGAAAGTGGTGTAGGAGCGCTGCGGCTGTGCCCGGCCTTCTTTGGCCTTCCCCAGGAGGCTAGTTGTCTCGCCAGCCTCCAAGGGCGGCTCTAGGGACTGATAGGCGGTATGGGATTCTGAGATATGGCTATAGCTTCGGCGCATGGCGGTCGGGGACGGAGGAGCCGTCCGGGGATTATTCCTGGCGCTCACATTCTCGGAATCGGGAGGCTCCTCATGCGGAGGAGGAGAGGTGAAATACGATGGAACCGATCGGGGCATTTTTCATTGAAAGAGGGGACGCTGGTTTTCCCCCTTAGATCTGGCGGTCTTGCGATTTTGTTAGCCTGCTTGCTTGCATTTCATAAACGCGATTTAACAAAAATTACTCACAGAACAACATTGTCCCCTTACAGTGGTCTGAAGGGGGAAGTTCTTGTTGATTAGGTTCAGGCCCAATAATGCAGCCCTTGGCGAGTCCCACGGTACCCGACGGCGACCACAAAGGTTATTTCCCGGCTCTGAAACGGGGGGAGGCAACAGAGACAAGATACTATATACAGTAAGAGAAAGAAAAGAAGAAAGGAGAGAAAGAGCCGTTGTGCACGTCGGACTAAGTAGTATCGAAAGACGGTGAAAGAGATCGTGAAGGACGAAAGAGGAGAAGTTGGACGGATGATTGGATTGCATCTTTGCTGGCAGATGACCCGCCATCGCCCACCACAGGAACAGAGCCGACCAGCCACTCCCATCATCTGATGGCTATACAGCCCGACAAAGACTCGTCTTCAGCTGCTGTTGGTCCGAGCCGCCATGGTCGACAGGCCAAGAGATACTCCTCCACGGGCATCTTTAACCACCTTTGTGCAGTACCCTGCTCGTCACTGTTGATCCCCAACCTCGACATCGCGTCGTGCCTCCACTGTCGTCATACCAATCCGCCAGGTCCTCGCAGGAACCTGAGTAGGCAGATATCTCCGCCTCCGACTATCCTGCTTTTCCCGATGACCGCTTTCTGACCGCAGCATTCTTCAGCTCAATAACTACCTGACTCATCTGAAACGAACAAATATGTTAGTTACTACGTACTGGAACGCATACGTCACCCGCAAGATCCCGGCAGATCATCATTCTCTTCCCCATGGGGTTCTCCTACACCGTACGTCAATTCTGCAGAGTGCAGTGACACTGGGCAGCTGCACCAGCAACACTTGTCATTCGTACCATAACCCGCCAGTCTATCTGACACTTAACGCAACACTTAACGCATGTTATACGGGCGCCTGAAACGTCATCTCCCTCGCCACGCGATCCAACCAGATGAAACACCGCTGGATTACGCTCTCCCGGGCACGCGAGTCTTGTTGCCCTCCATTACCCTGTCTGTGCTGACGATCAATGTTAATCCCATTCCATGCCCACATTAACTTTATGCAACCCCGCAATGTGGCATTCCCTGCGATCTCGCCATCAGCCATCAGATTCCAGTTATTGCGGCTATTAAGCGCATGAGTCTTTTTTCCCTCGTATCTTGGATTAAAATGGAATGGTATTTTGCCGGTCGCTTCAAAAGCGAATATGGCTAAGGATGGGGAAACTACATGGTACCATGGATCCATACAACCGGTAATATCCTCCCCCCAGGTTCCCTCCCAAGTCAGACAGATAATTGCCTGTGCGTCTAACCAGAACAATATCCAACCTTCTCTGGCTCACAGCTGTCGCTGCAGCCATCGTAGAAGACGCAGGGGTGGTCGGCGTCGGTGCAAACGTTTATCAAGGTCGCAGTGTCGCCATAGTTCAGGTTAATGCCGACAACTTCACCACCGTTGTATGCGGTAGTCCCTTCGACGTAGACATTGCGCTTGCACTGAGAGCTGCAGTTACCGCAGGAGCGGTAGACCTTGCCGTAGTCTTCGGCGTAGAAGTTGATGATCTTGAAGCGGCATAGGTTAGGTCTGGCGACTTCGTGGTTGAATTGAGACCACTTACATTCACAGTACCACAGCCATTGTGCTGAACCACCTTGTCGCCGGCGTGGTAAGCACCACCGCCAATGATCCAGGACTCTTGTCCCTCGGAGTCACCTCGCTGCAAAGGAATCAGAGAAATCGGTAGTAGCAGGAGCAGAAAGAAGCCTTACAACGGTGATAGCATCCTCGCAGACGTCCTCGAACCAGACAAACTCCAGAGTGCAAGGACCTTCGCAGTGAACTCCCTCCTTCTGGTCCTTTCCAATGATAACGTTCTTCAGGGTTGCGCCAGACCGGAGGATGAAGACAGCATCATCATTTCCACCCTCGCCGCTAGAGCATGCGCCGGAGCCACGGTCATACTTGGCCCAGCCAGCGTCAAAAGTTTCACCAGCGGCAATCTCGATCGGAGCACTGTTTGAGTAGTGGGCGGTATGCTGTGGGAGGCCCCCCTCGTAGCCTAGACAGGCTAGAGCAACGGGGATCAGGGAAGAAGCTAGGGCAATCTTGGAAAACATCGTTGCGAAGATGAAACTGCTGATCAGCCGAGAGGCAATCTGATTGCGTGAGCATGTCGATCAGAGGGCTCGCAAGCATTCTTATACTTCCTTCCGCCTTGCCAACAGATGACAACTCAAGAAATTAGCGAATCATTGGTGGATCAATGAAAAGGAGAGAATCAAGACATCCAATTTGTTTTGCAATCACGAGGGAATCTTCACAGGGGACAGCCCAGCCTTGGCCAGCACAGCTTTCGACCAAGTTCCCTCCAATTGAAGAGCAGAGCATCAGGTCATAGACGGTGGTGGATGGAGCACTGCGCTTCCGGTCATAACGGACCCTGGCAGACCGCCAGATAAATTGGACCAGGCACTCGATGATTGGATTTGCCAAGCTGTAGCAATATATCTGGCTGTGTTTGGTTTTCCGTAGCCAACGATGAAAATGCCTCGGGATTTGTCCTGCTTCGAAAGACCGGTGGAGGTGTAGAAGAAGTAACTCCACGGAGTGTGGCGCTTGCCATGCATGACTCGACAGTCGAGATGCTGCCCCTTGAAGAATTTCTTCATATATGATCAGGCCCTGTGGCGCCGCTCTTGGCTTATTACAGGGTCATTGTTGCTCTCCATAGAACGCAATAGTCCTAAAGGCCGGTGTCAGACCATTCCCAATTTCCCATAGATAGGGAACTTCCGGGATAATTCTGAGTATGGAATCTACCTTGCCTTCACCTGCAGGGTCCGGTTCGGAGCACCCCACACGCAGACTAGAGAGACATTAATATAATCCATGCCACGTTTACCAGGATTCCCCAGGCCCTGGCACCGCCACAACACCACTTCGGATTCTTCACAAGCAAGCGCATTCAGATTACTCCGTCCAGTGCAGACAAACACCGTGTGCTCCGCTTCATATCAGGATACGAGGTGCGCAAAGTATCCGTACTATTTCCATCTCGGAAAATCAGATGTTTCCTATCTGCAGAAGCTTCTCTGGGATTTGTCAATGTCAAAGGGCCGCTTGGCGGGGGTGCTAGCAGTTGGTAGTGCCGGCCAGTGTTTCATAATAACATCGAAGGCCCGCCCTCCTCTCAACCTTTAGATAAGTCTAGAACTATGTCGGGTGCGCTTGGAGGACAGACGGCTAACGGTAATGAAAGATGGAAAGGTAAGCGACAACCTATCCAGCTCCATATAATATATATATATATGTGTCGACAGATGAAAAACACAATCCAACAGGGAAATGAATTGTGGAATAAAGAACCAACGTCTAATACACAGTTTATTTTATTTTATTTTATTTTTTTAGACTTATTACCCGTCAGGGTTCCAGCTACAAGGCTTCAGCTTGAGTCTCTATATCGCACATACCCTACAAAGTATAAGGTGCCAAAAACATTGTTCTTTCAGGAAGGCACGATAGGTTGTCACTTGTCCGATTATGAGGAAGACGCAACCTGAACTGCCTTCCGATTGTCCCATTGCGACTTCCCTATACGGCCTGGAATGAATTATTGCCACTATAGGAAACTGCGGCCAGCTGGTTGACTGCTGCCTACATAGGAAGGCAGGTGCCAGGTATATCGAATCCTTAGCAGGGCAGTGAAGTTAGCCACCTACCTAGTAGACTGTATACACAGTTCAATCCAGTGTAAAGCATATGTACCACCACAACTCTAACTTATAATTCTTTATATCTGCACATGTCATATATATAGTGTAAAACCGAATGTAAAGGTTTCCATGATTTCATTGAATAATGTATCCCTTACAAGGTCTGTCGCTATCAAGGACTACAACCCTGTATAACTGATAGGAAAATAAGCTCACTACCACCTCATCGAGATTACCAGCGTGCAAAGAAAGTATCTCATTCATATTGGCGTCTCCGATTGAATATGTTCCGGGCCAGAGGCAACATTATCTCCGCGGGGGAGAGGGTATATACGGTTGTCCTTGGCCATGGACGATCCATACCCAATGGTATTAGGGGCGATAGTTACGGACCTGAGGAATAGAGAAGCAATAATGGCGTAGATATGGAGAAGGACCGTCCCAATCAGGAACCCCGACACCCAGCCGAGGTCTGTCCAGTAGATTGTGATGGCCTTGTAAGTTATACCGGTAGTGCTGTTGAAAACAGTTAATCCCACACGTCGCGAGGAGATTGTTTGGCCATGGTCTCCTGCGGTGCGAGAATAGGCGCCGAATATATCGCATTTATTGATGTGAGTGCACTTGGGAGACCGAAGGTACCAGAAAACCTCGATCTTGACGTACTACTATTCGTGTTTATATGCGCAGCTGCGAGTCTCCCAGACGCTCGTGGGCTCCTTAGAGACCATCCTGAGCGCACTTTGGCCGCCGGTGGATGAAATTGTCCAAATTAAAAGGACAGACATGGAGAGCAAAGAGAAAAAAACACATGGGGCAACAAGAATATCAGGGAGAATTTTCCTGCCAAACTCGTGCTGGCGTCTAGTTGCCCCTTAACTTATTGCCAATAGAGCCTCTGTTTCAGGTGGTGAGGAGGCTCTAAGAAGGCTGCTAACTGACGGACACAATTGCACAATGCACATTCTAGGCAGTTCGGATGCTTATCCGCTAAGTTAGGGATAAAACACGGTCCTAAACGAGGCTCAAACTTTTTGGCTTGCAATTGCTTACACATGATTACTTACTGCGTAGTTACTTGTAAGGCTGTCGTGTTACCAGCCCTATACTTAGGTGGTGCAGAATAGTACGTACTAGTTTTTCTTGTCTGAACAAAAGAGGATTCCAGAAAATCAAAGCAAATTGACCCATTATAAGATAGATAATTTTAATAATACTCGGTATTACATCTTCAATTCATAGTCATGTCCAAGGCGTGACTGTCGAGTGCCAAGTCCAACCCCTCTCAGGTCTCGACTGCGCTCAATACGGAGTAATGTCAGCACGAAACTGATGCCCATAATCTCGGCATAACTTCCAATTTTACGTGATTGAAGGCAGGGATCAGAGAGCTAAGACGGCTCAGACGGGAGTACTTATCCTTGACGTGATCCTGAAGTTTTCCCCCAAGTACGAGAAAGTAAGAGACCGAGCACTATGATCACCTAGTGACTTCAGTAAGTAGTATCCGCAGTCGGCCACGCTCCCGAGGAGATACTGGGAGGAGAGGAGAGAGAGGGGAAAGTGATGCCCATCAAGGTCCCCGCTAGATCCCTGCTTTAGCACTGACAGACCTCAACGACAGCGACAGAGCAGTAAAATCCATTATGTAACCGGTTTGATCCCCGCATGATGGGTTGGGGGAACAGAGAGCAAAAACCAACAAGCAAAAGCAAAGAAGAGCATGGGAGAGATCCCATTCCCAGCCGCTATAGCCTACTGCATGGGGACACGGACCGGTCAGTCAATCGCGCCTCACCCGCCTCACCAACCTAAACTTGAATTTGGAGGTATCCGACCAGTCCAGTCTCAAGTTTGAGCAATAATGACGGGTGTCAAGGTACGGACTACGGATACATAAGGTTGGCTAGTGAGAAGTCCAGTCGGGTTAGGGCACAAATTACCCAAAACGGCAGACCTGCTGTGCGTGGTCGGGTATGGCGGAGATAGCGGTGCCGGTTATCCAATTCTCCTCTCATCTCATCTGATCTTATCAAATCAATCCAATTCAGTAAGATGAAAGACTGAGAGACCGAGAGACCGAGATGGCTGGAAATGGATCCAACCTCCGAGTTCCCCTCGCAAAAGAAAAGATGCGTGCATTATTATTGCGTGCGAGGTTGCGAGCCGAGACCCTCCGAGCGCGTCGATCCGCCAGGGAACAATTCGACGAGTTGAGTCTGACAGATGCAGCGCATGGACAAATAGTGCGCCTGCACGGGCTCTTGAGTTGGGTTGAGGGGATTCAGGAGGGGAGTCATGGATCCGACCGGATCAGATGAGCTGGCTCAGTGATCTTTACTCTGCCGGGGTCTCGGATTTCTTAACTCTCCGTGGGAACAGGGGACTGGAGTCTCCGGCCAGACGAGTCCGCGGGGACGATCCATGTGATCTGTCGGGCACTCTGGTTCGTCGAGGGTCAAGCGGTGTGAGATCGGCAGCCGCGTGCCGCGTTGGCTGGGTTTCGTTGACCGCATCGTGATGGGGTCAGTTTGGTTCCAGGCATGTGCTCCTGTTCCTGCTATTGCTACTGCGACCGAAGGAGAGTTGATGTGTAGTTGTTTATTGATCTAATACCACTTTCCGGTACCAGTACTAGTAGTAGATGCTATATACTTCGTGTAGAAATCAACATGAGAAGAGTAGTGCCCAACAAGTAAACAGGTAGATAACGCCGAACAATGCATGCATGAATCTGTTGTATGCAATCCTAATCCATAATCCAAAATGGTCTTTTGTGCAACGCGTCGCTGGTTCATGCTGAAATTCTCAGAACATCAAATCGTCAGGGTATCACGTATTAGTATATACTAGCGGAGTCGTGGTGAAGGGCATGGTCAACATGTCTCAATCATCGGTTGCTGCGCTTGCGGTACATAATACCGGTGTTCGAAGTCTGAGTCTGAGAGTGCGATCTCGGTGGTGTTTGCTTGCTTCTCATCAAAGGTCTCGAGGATCGGCTGTGGTGGTGATGGAGGCATGCTGTCGTCTTCGGATTCCTCGTCCTCGTCGTGCGACAGCTCTGGAGGTGTCTGTCGCGATGGTGATCGAGTCAAGGCAAGCTCACCGAGATCCTCAGCGTCGTCGTATTCAAATTCAGAGTCCGAGTCCGAGTCGGACGAGTCGTAGTCTTCCTCCAGCTCGGTCTCGGTGATAACGGCAACTGGTGATGGTGCTCGTCGTCGGATGGGTGTGTATTCATCCTCAAAGTCCGAGTCTTCCTCCTCGCTAAGGTCCGAGTCTTCGTCGGAGAGATCCTCTGGGTCCCAATCCTCCTCGGGCTCTTCGACGAGTGTTTCCGCCCATTGAATGTGCTGGTGTTCAGGGCGATCGGAACTCTTGGTGGCGCCGCTGACAGTTTGGTTGAACCAGCGCTCTTGTTCTTGTTCAGCGTCGGCCAGATCTAACATAAGAGTGTCGAGGAGGTTTGCGTGGCCGACAAGCAGACGCAAGTCATGGTCCGCTCGGGAAGCTTCCCGGGTAAGCTTCCGGCGGGCCGTGTGGGCGAGGTAGTATGTTTGGGTGATGCTCATTTTTTTCTGCTGGCGCTTCCGCGTGAGAGAGTCGAAGTATGAGGTGAAGGAGGAAGCTGGCGGAGGGGATGGAGAGGTAGAAGTAAGCGGAGAAAGTGTAGAAGACATGTTGAGGGCCTGGGGGCGGCCTGATGTGTTAATGATCTCAGCCTGTGACTCAGGCAGCACTGAATGTTCTCCAGCCGGTGGGCCGCTGTCCAATCGTGGCTGGGCACAGGAGGCGGTGTATCAAGAGGCTGACAGCCTTATCTCCCTGATACGAGTAATAATATGAAGGGACCCTTGCAAGTGTCTGGGCAGGAGTCGGGCTTTCTGGTAGCGTAAATCCGATGCGGATACTTGGTGGTCACCGACAGGCTGGTGTATGCGATCGAGCGTCTAGTGGCTGATGCCAATGTACGTGGATGTCTGAGGTATCCTCGTTCGGTAGGAGTTGGTTGGTTTGCAGTGAGTCGGTGAAGAGAAGATATCGATCAGAGAGGTCTGAAAAATGAATTGAAGGGGATGGTTCCCATATGATATATCCAGCAGGGGGCCACTTAGTTCCATTTTCTTTTACTTTTTTTCGCGTTTTACTAGCCTTTGTATTCTGATTCATAATCGTATCGCCGAGACTAGGCACGCTAATTTCCTATTTTCCATTATTATTATTTTTTCTTTCCGGTGCTTTTCTTTGGTACGGGCCCATCAACTCCGCCGTAAAGTCCGACCGGATAGATTTGCACGCCGGGCAGGCAGGCATAAGTTCAATCGCCTTGGGTGCGCTCCGTGGATCCGATCAGCGGGGCCAAGGTTGAGGATTGACATTCCCGAGGTCACCGCCTCTCTGTTGGGCCCAATTAGAAGCTGCAAAAGCGTGACTCATGGACGTTGTCGCGGCACTACTCCCTTTTGGGAAACCGCAGCCCAGCGCATAATTCAGCAAAACAGGAAGGCGCGGATGCTGGTATTTCCGTAATTTACGCTTGGTAATCTCCGGGCAGCCTGACAAACTGACAAGCTGGACGAGAAGCTTCCGAGCATCATCCATACTCATCATTATTCAGCTTCCCCAGATGACTCGAAATCGCATAATTGTTATCTCCAGTCGCCGATTGTCCGCTCGGAACTCTAAGTTATGCATGCAATCCTGTCAAACAGAGACCCAAGTCTGGAACTCTTCTTGATACTCGCGTTCGAACTTCTTAAACACTGGTTTACATTCATCCGCTGACTAAATTACTGCCACCCGAACATCCGGCGTCTCCAGCCCAACAATGTGATGGCTGATCAGAGGATGTGACGAAGCCAAGTGTCTTCAGCAGGACTTGGCTCTCAGTTAGTCAGTTCCAGCCACGACCAAGGACGTTGCCGGGCAGTGCCCTGGCCGCGCCTCGTTTAATCGTTTACTCGCCAAGCGCACGTCAAAACGAATACGACAACCGAGATAGTTGATCATTTTGTACAAGGCAACATGAATACTATTCAAGGAAACGTGGACCTTATGCACGCCAACCTGACGGGTGCCGAGAAGTCCAGGCTTCCACGTTTGCGATCTCTTCCCCCATTCACATCATGAATATTCTTGACACTGCCTCTGACCTGGGGGCCAAGATGCGGAGGAGCCGCACCGCCCAGTGTGCCCAGCGGCCCAGCCCTGCGCCTCGCAAACGTGTCGGCCTTTTAGTCAGCCGTTGGTTTCTCATGTATTTCCCTATTCCAGATATCGTAATTGCTGTCATCATCCTTAAGATCTACCCAGGTGGCAGTCCTCCTGTGTATCCTTGGCAATGTTTCTGTATCTCCATCCTTTGCCACCCGAATGAAGATGCAAATACACCACCAAGTATAGCTGAGTTATGCTATAAACGATTTCCGTGGATACGTCGTATTCGTTTAGCCGGGTCAGCCTTGGAAACACGTGCGATCCTCTTCCCTGGGTTTTATACTGACCGCTCGTATACCCGTTTTGGAAAGCTGTTCGTCCGTTGCTTATTTCTGCGGTTCTGCCAAATCTGGGGGTTGCCAGTGCTTCGCTGACGACATTGGTCGATTATTAATGATGCAGCCAGGGCTTTATTCGCTGTCATCCATGGATATCCCCAGACTTGGCCTGTCGGGTGTCTTCAGGGTTCGCCTTTCGTATTTCCGATTTCTAATCTCCACGCTAACCGATGACATCAGCCTCGTGACATTAACGTGGATCTAGACCCGAGAATCGCATTGTGCCCAGCGGCCTTATTTTATCTCCGTTATTACTTTGTTCTCACTAATAGGCGTTGACGTGCTCGAGTCTATTCTGAAGTCGATGCCCCGGTTCAAAGGAGCTGAAACCCTCAGCCAACGGTTATGGCTACACCGTACGTGATACAGATTGCACGGGCCGGCCTTTGCAAATCCCAACAACAGCATCAGATCTCAAAAGACAGTATTACTATGCCTTTGCTGAAGCTCAGTGCATAACACCAATGCATTATCTCCCATCCTCAACTCAACTAACCGAACTGAGTCATAATCAATGAATGTATAATCGGTAAACCGGCATCCGACTGCCGATGCCCGCCGTTTCCCTCGTGAAGGACGCCCAGCAAAGCTGAACCGTGGATCCATCTCGCCCTACGGACAACGGAGTCTAGCCAGCTTCCCCATCCGAGGCTCTTTTCGGGCTACGGCGTCGGTCGTCCGGGCGAGGGTCTTCAAGTCCCCCCGTCTCTGAAAAAATTTTCCGGGCCCGCAGCGGCACCGGACGCCATGGCTTGTGATGCGGACCCGGCACTCGGATAGATCGGGAAATTTTCATTGGACTAGCGTGAAGATTTTCTTGTTTGTTTAATTGTTTCTCAAGTTTTTTCCTTCTGAGTCTCCATACCTCTTCAGCTCGTTAGTCACCTTCTGGCCTTGGGCTTGGGCTTCCAGCAACGATGAGTCAATTGCAATTTTGCAGGCGTCAATTGGGCGTCTGCGCGGTTACTCTCGGACATCAGTCGTTCGTATTGCTGTTCAATATGGTGGATTACTTGGCTACTGAAAGACTTGCTCTTTCGAGGATCGCTCCGCTGTTACAAGGTAATACGGCAAGGTTCAATCAGCGGCGATCTTTTACTAGTTGCTTGTTGAGACGGGATGGATCAGTTAGGCACAGATTGAAATTTTCTTCATTTCTCGACTAGTGGGTAGACTATCGAAGGGTAAATCGGCAAGGCTTTGTACAACTTTGTAGTTCAGGGGAGAGTCATTTTCGATGCAAGGGCAATTAAGTAAGGCTTGTGATTTGTGGCGGGATACATCAATTGTATCTGTACTTCGGTCTTCAGTACCTATCATGCATCGAGCCCTAACTTGAAATATATATCGAAACGAATACGCTTACTGAACCGTGCCCAGACGGACTTCGCACTCGCATATTAAGAACAGTATTTACCAAACAGTCTCGTACAAACACTTTATTGCCACTTACTAATATATGCGGCATAATTTCTTGGCATTGAATCCTAGATACACGGAGACCGGGGCATAAAAAAAAATCTCTGTTTCCCTTGTGAGAGTGGGTATACCAGGCCCGGTTGTTACCCACCCGACCGTTGGGCTGATCGATAAGTATAACCCTTACCCGAGGCAAGGCGAGACGCTGTGGACTACTAGCGGAGTATATCCTCAATGTAGAATATACCTCGGCAACCCGTTAGAAATGCACCTACTACCAATATGTTATACTTATGGGTCGAGCACTCGGATCCAGGATACCGTATCTGAAAAGTCTGCAGTTGATCCGTATATACAGTACCTATGTATGTGCACTTTAATTCCTCTGGGGAGATGCAACTGTTGGGTGGCAAAAAGCAGGGATGTTATCTCGGCATTAACTCGGGCTATGGATTCTGGTATGTAGTCCTGCATAACGAGATAGTACGTATATACTCCGTAGTCACTTGGCCGAAATGACGAGAACTTTCTGCGTGATTCCATAGCGGGAGAGTATATCTACTTCCATATGAATATTCTCGACTGTAATAGTACGGTGTAGTGGGAGTCTATGGCATCCGATATGGAAGTATATATTAGGTAGTTTATATGCGCAAATATATACATGTCCAAAACTGCTTTGTTCCATCTAGTCGCTCTATCAGGAAACTTAAATTAGGGCTGAGAAACAATTAGGTTCGCTCTCACGAAAACCGTGCGTATTCC
Organism: Aspergillus sydowii CBS 593.65; assembly: GCF_001890705.1. Classification (NCBI taxonomy): domain Eukaryota; kingdom Fungi; phylum Ascomycota; class Eurotiomycetes; order Eurotiales; family Aspergillaceae; genus Aspergillus; species Aspergillus sydowii. Next base: position 1,033,196 of record NW_024467863.1, on the reverse strand, counting down.
TTTTGTAGGCGAAGTTTATATTCTCGATTTTAAATATAAATCGAACGTTCTTTGCTTTTTACTTTGACTCGCGATATGGCTAGACCTAGGTGGAACATATATATACGTACGTAGCATTATACAAATCAAATCGCATGCCATATTTCAAAATAACATATTATTGAACGTTGCAGATATGGTCACTTACTGTATCTTGCGAGAACACAATGATGATGCGCATTTTCTTCACCAGGGATTGTAGAGTGTTTCAGCTAAATTTAAAGTTAGGTGTAGCCAAATTCAAGGATACAATGGTGAACACGAGATGTTTCAGCCTTATTATTGGACTATTAATAGAAGGGCTGCCTCTTTGTGTGTTAAATATAGTGGTCTCGACTTCAAACGTGGGAAGCGTGTTTCGAAAGCTTACAAATGGACAAAGGATATGTTTGACCAGGCAAAGTATCGTTTTAGTTTTATAACCTCGTCAGAGTCTATTGTCTGGTCTGACCATTTTTATATTTCGTTTACCCTACCTAAGGAGGTTCCTACAGTTTATTAGCTATGGATATGTAAGTTGGCAACGATGACGACAAGAATATCAGTAAGAAGCAGTGCCCGGTTGACCCCCGGATGAAAGCACATATAACTGGCGCGCCAGGCCTAACAGCATATATCCCCCAAAAAGATAGCCTATGAGGACGTTATTATGGCCAGGAAAGTAGTTTTGTCTCAGAAGAATGGACGGCTGATCGGCGGAAACATTGCGCTGAGTTTGTTGGCATGCTTGCCACAATCTGCGGAACTTCACGTTTACAAAACAAAAACAGTCGCCATGCTTGGTGCAATCCGAGCTTCCTCAGCTTCAGATCTGAGATGGCGTTGTTGCGAGGGTCCTGCGAGGTCCCAAAACCACAGATCTATTGGCCCGGGGTAAAGTGAACATTGTTAAACTTCAGAAGCCTAAGGTAGGACCGTAAATGATGAATGTTTCTCCCAACTAAAGTACTGCCGGCTGGTGTAGACTTTTGAACGTTTTGCGCTTTAGGGTCTCCGAAGAATTTCGTGGATGATACTGGCATACTGGTTTGTGACACCATGTATTGTTCTCAGTTCTAGGCCATCTCAACCAGGAATTCCGCATACAAGCAGCTTGATGTACCCAGTTAGCGGGGTATTTATTTTTGCGCGGCTCACGGGGAAGATACTTGCATGCAGATGGCTTCGAGGCGTCGCTGGTTTGAGCCGCGAAACATCTTGAGGGCACAGTGCTTGTTCGATAAGGTGGATAATTAGTCGGTAATTATCCTTGGATGATTCGGTTCGGCGCATATTCTGTGGAAGAAAAGTGCATTGGCATCGGTCGCTCCTGCCTTTTACCAAAGTTCCTCCGTTGCATCGTCCCCCAATACAATACTCGCTCAACGCAGCATGGATTCCCCAGGCCATTTGTTCCTTCCTATCTTAGTATTCCGATGCTCTTTATCCTTTTTTTGTACTGCGCTTGATTGTCTAGTATTTGAGAGACATCATCATTCAGTTTTCCATCTTGTGCCTGTTTTGGGACCCAAAGGTTTAGGGCTATCCATGAATAAACTCAAAAAGGTCCATAGATGGCGGTATGGCAGTTATAGAATAGTCAGAGGCTTAGAAGGACGATAGAGAGAGCTGTTGAATACTAGTTGTACGGATTGTAGGAGGCCTACCAGGCCATCATTCGATTGGTAAACGCTTTGGGTACACACGAATATAGACCTGAGGCTTGAGCGCTTGTCCTCTCTATGAACTCAAGGTGCACTAGTGATTGCCAGTCTTCTTTCGCAACAAATTCTGACTTAAACAGACGCACAACACCTGGTATGAATGGCCTGTCGGTCGATTCGCCTGGGGAAGTGTGTCCAACTCTGATGGGTAACTGACATGAAACACGTCCTTGAGGTTGAAGAGCACCTAGGCATCAACCTTGGTCTGGCCCCCATCCGTAGCTAGATACAAAATTTAAGGGACTATCTCTGCACAGGGATTATATACGAGCGCGTCTATCTGGACATTTTAGAAATAGATACTAGAATAGCAAATGTAAGTACCGCAATCTACCGAAATGGAGCCGTGCGCGGGATGAGATGCCAAGGTGGTAGTCGAATCTGCTAGTGCAGACATTATTCTAGATTGACGGAGATAATCCGAGAATCAACCGTTGACAGTTGTTTCCTCCGTTCAGTTAACTATCCGAGTCTAATGGGGGTTATCTGGTGGCCATGAATATCTAAGCGCATACGTTATCCCGACATCTGCCCCGATTGTCTCGGCGAGAACAATTTGGTGGAATCCTTGATAGTTTCAATTGTTTGAAAGAGGACCAAACATGGGCTTGTTGCAGCCAAGAGAAGCAAATGGCTCACGGTCATGGCCCATTCGCAAAGTATCTGGAAATTCCCTCTGCTTGGGGATTTCTGTGTGTCAGGATCTTCCCTCGAGGTGTCAATTCCCCACAGGTCCCTCGCCAATAACAACCGTCACAAAACAATGAACAGACCTTTGCGGCAAGTCTCGGGATGCCTGGACTCAATTCCCAATAGGAGAAATGCCGTTCTTCGGCATGAATTGTCCTGGTAAGCTTGAGACTTCAGGCCGAGCCCGATTGCCGGGCTCGGCGATATCTGGCCCTGGGCGATGACAAATTGACCGTGCAGGGACTCGAATCCTGGAGAGTGTGATGCGTTCAAGAGTGGCACCGTCCTGTGCATTAGAACGGAAGGTATAGACACCATCACGTGGGGTACTAGGCTAGGTCTAGACAACGCGGGGTCTCCAGCCTTCTCCAGCTCCCGCGTCATCTTCTTGGCTTCCAGCTTCCCAACTCCTGAAAACTTCATCCTGTATCATCGGGACGAGAACGGAGTCCAACACCAGTCATTGACAGAGTGATTGCCATGATAAAAGCTTGCAAGCACATGACCTTGCTTCGAACTGAGGCCGGGTCGGCTTAGCCAACGACAGACAAGCCTTGCAGCTGGCGTTTCCCTCTGTGTCTCGCGTCCGCTCCCACCCAATAAGCTCTTGCTTGGCAAGAGTAAGCGTCTCCAAAACTCTTCTTTTGCGTGTTTTCCAAGACCGCCAAGGCTACGGAGGTGCCTCCGGCACCCGAATACTGCCCCTCCCCGACTTTCTTGCCCCAGAAAAAACCGGTGTTTGATCGGTGTCCCCGACTTCAACCCCCTTGTACCCCGCTATGAAATGTGTTTATGAGATTAGGCTTCCACTCATCCGGGATGGGCAAGATATCGGAAAGCCTCCGAGCCACGCAGCCCGTCATTCTCCGGCATCAAAAGCCAGGCTGGGGATGTTGTTTTCGGCGCACAAACCCCGGCAAGGGTCTCGTGGCCTCGCATATCCCCCAGGAGAGATGACGCCCTCGCTTCCTCCGCAGGGATCTCGATGCAGCTGAGAGTCTGAGCTGAGCTGTGCATTCCTTCAACCCTTGGCAGTCGAGGCTGCTATCTCGCACTGTGTCATCTTGTTCACATTCGGAACCTGGCAGCAAACACCTGCACTTGGGAGTTAGAGTAGATTGAAATACCGCATCTAGACCTAAACGTCTTACCTTTCTCAAGGCTGGACCTTGTTTGACCTTGGCTGACTGCATCCTTTGTCTTGTTTTCGTCCTTCCATGACCATGGGCGAAAACTGTGTGAGCTAGCGCGTCTCGGCATCCACGTTGAGACCAGTCGATCCCCGGAATGCATCCAAAACGGGTTGTGCTCGACATTTTGCTGCAACCCCAGATTGCTTAGGCCCTTGGCAGCACCTCGGGTCGCGGTAGATTTGTAGCCCGCCGTGGGGCATGTACGCAATGGAAGGCCGCAAAAGCCATGGGAGGGGTTTGATTATGAGGGAATATCATTATTGCGTGGGGTGGTGTCGCACACCCTCCGCATGAAACCCTTGATGCGATCCGCGAAAGACGATGGCAGGGGGTCGGGCGTATATAAGCTAGATGAAACCGCCGTGAGCTATGAAAGTAGAGTCAACTTCCCTTGCTCCAGCACGAAGGCCCCATCAAAGACAAGGCTTTCCTGTTTCAACAAAGAGTGACCATGTCTTCACCACACAACGAGCCTGCTGAGCCCGTCGCTGAGGGGATTTGGGCTGTCGCAAAGCAGTCCTGGGCTGATCTCTTCAGATGGCGACAGCGTGTCGAAATAGTTAACGAGCAGGGTGAGAAGCGTGCGGAATGGCAGGACCCTGATCGCTTCCAAAACCCCATCAAACTTTTCATGTTGCTGAGTGCGCGGGACTGGCTGTTCTTTCTCGTCGGACTTGCCGCCTGGACTGCGGATGCGTTTGACTTCCACGCGCTATCCATCCAGCAGGTGAAGCTTGCCGACTATTATGGGAAGACTAAGACTGACATATCCACTGCCATTACTCTGACGTTGCTACTGAGAAGTGTGGGAGCGGCATTCTTCGGTCTAGCGGGTGACAGATGGGGTCGTAAATGGCCCATGGTCGTCAACATGATCGTGCTAGGAGTCCTCCAGATTGCAACAATCTACAGTGGCACTTTCCAGCAGTTCCTGGCCGTGAGAAGTTTGTTCGGGCTGTTCATGGGTGGTGTATATGGAAATGCTATTGCCATGGCTTTGGAACACTGCCCGTACGTACCACTCCTTGAGCAATATCACTTCTTCAATGTTAATTGTTTCATAGTGTCAATGCCCGTGGTCTCATGTCTGGGATTCTCCAGCAAGGTTACTCCCTTGGATATGTCTTTGCTGCATGTGCCAACTTGGGAGTTGGGGGAGAAACTGAAACCTACAAGACAGTGTTTTGGATTGCCGGTATGTCTACTAAATCGCGAATATGTCGAGACGTTCTGACGAAATTCAGCTGGAATCTCGATTGGTATTGGTCTAATTCGTATGCTCTTCCCTGAGTCGAAACAGTTTCTTGAGGCAAAGGCAGCAGGAAAACAGTCGGTTAGTGCTGGAGAGTTTTGGAGAGAGACGAAACACATGGTTGGCCAAGAATGGAAGATTTCGGTTTACTGCATTATCCTGATGACTTGGGTGCGCTTTTCTCCGTTTATGACAGATTACCGAACTAACCTTGTGCAGTTCAACTATTATTCCCACACGTCCCAAGACTCTTACACTACATTCATGTTGACCCAGAAGGAACTGGAAAACGACGGGGCTTCTCGCGCATCAATCATCATGAAGACTGGAGCCTGTGTTGGTGGTACCATCATTGGATATTTATCGCAGTTTGTAGGACGTCGCCGTGCTATCATTGTTGCGGCTTTCATATCCGGTGTACTCATCCCCGCCTGGATTCTCCCAAAAACAGAGAGATCTCTCAGCGCAACTGGGTTCTTTCTCCAATTCTTCATACAGGGTGCTTGGGGTGTCATCCCCATTCATTTGAACGAGCTCTCCCCACCTGCCTTCCGATCCCTGTTCCCAGGTACGTTTGCATCCCAAGCCCTTAGGATTATGCATACATTCTAACAAAGTACAAGGTCTTACCTACCAGGTCGGAAATATGATCTCCTCTCCGTCAGCACAGATTGTCAACGCTGTCGCGGAAAAAACATTCATCAAAGGCCCGTCTGGAACTCCTGTCGAGGCCTACGGCCCCACTATGGGCGTCGCTACTGCAATCATCGCTACCGGAATCATGGTGACAACCGCCTTCGGCCCAGAGAAGCGTGGTCGCCGCTTCGAGACCGCTGTCGTGGGTGTTCAAGAGGAGTTGAAGACAAAGACCGTGGAGGACCCTGAGAAGGGGGACTACAACCCAACCGACGAAAACATTGAACGCGCGCCCAAGAATTAGGATTCTCTTGCACCCATTCATGACAGGTAATGTGGTATATGATGGACGTTTGATGTATGGTTTGAAGATGTTGGTTATGAACTTGAAGGCTAGTGATTTTGCAGGAACTTCCTTGATAGTTCCCAATTGAAGTAGAAGTCACGGATTCTTCATTTTCTCTCATAGACACTAATCATATCAGAACCCTTCCCAACCTCGTACGTCCTTTCTGGCTGCATATACACCCGCCTTGTGAACTTCCCAACTCCCTCATCCCCACCAGCCAGAATTTCCCAATGTACCCCGTTAACACCCCACGGAGGCCCAGGAAGCCCAGGGTCCTTATACATGGGGAACTCCAAACAAACCAACAGCCCACCTGGTTTCAACAACTCCGCCATCCGCTCCGCCCACTGTCCACGCTGACTTGGATGCAGGGCGCATAGAAACTACGACTTGTCAGCACTAGCACCACCTACATACATACCAACTAATTCACAGCAGTGCCGCAAATCCAGTTTGAAGTAGGTTTAAAAAAAAAAAAAAAAAAAAACTGAAAGACTCACAGTATAATCATAGACGACATCAAACTGCTCAACATCCAGCGCCCCAAGCCAAGCCTCATCAAAGAAGTCTCCTTCTACGAACTGCGCTTTTCCCGCCTGAATAATACCACTGGGATTTTCCTTCCATGTTTCCCCGAAATTACACGCCTGCGGAGATGCAAGTTCCTTCTCTGCAAACTCTCTAGCCTCTGAGACTGCTGTTCCCGAGATCTCAAGGCCGCATGCATTGAACCCGTGGAGCGCGAGGGCGATTACGTCGTAGCCCCGGCCGCAGCCCTGTGTCGCGACGCTCATTAATATAAATCCCATTATCCCTCTGTTTCTTGAGGCGATGGTATGGATAAGCAAAATTCGAGATATACATACTGGCACGAGCACGTTCTTCCTACCCTTTTCCACTACTACTCCCCCTCCCCCATCGTTCCGCTGACTACTACTACTACTACTAGTAGTAGCAGTAGGGGCAGTAGTACTAGTAGCCTGGAACGGACAAAACAGCGTCTGGTTATAACTCTCCACCAAATCAACTAAAGCCGGCGATGGAATGCCTCTATCCCAGAGGTCGCTTTCCCCCGAGTTCCATAGGTCGGACCATGCTGCGCCGTGTGAGGTTGTGGGTCTGTGTCCGAGTGGTGTTGAGCAATGTCCGGACTTAGCTGGCTCAAGTGGAGGCAGTAGGGGAAACTACGTACCGATTCTCGAATTGTGAGATTAAACGGCCTTTTGGTGGGTTGGGTGCCATTTTATCCCCCTTTTTCTTTGGTGCTTCTTGGGTCGCTAGTTGGGTGGTAGTTGAGGAGTAGTAAGTATGGGTGCGGGTTAGGTTAACGTTGTGGGGATGAGGGGAGAGAAAGAGGTGGGCTTGGCGGAAAGAACCATATTTTGGACTTTTGGTTCGAGAAATTTAGAGCTCGGCAAGACAATAATATATTGATGTTTATAAAGTAGTGAGGGATGCCACTATTTCGCAAGTCTCGTCAATGGCAGCATGCCATGACATAATGCCGTCTCAAATTTTCAGCTCTCGAAAGAACCCTCTTAGCTAGTAAACCCAAACCACTTCAGATCCTCATCGCCCTGGATCTGGATGTTATGAGTCACTCCATTCGCCAAAATTCCTTGTAGGTTCGGGCCCCAGATCGTCTTATCCCAGTCAGCCACAGGCGTATCATTCTGCGTCTCCTGCGGCGAGTCATAGGTGTACCCAAAAACGCCCGCCCACTGCTTGCAAGTCTCGTAGTAATTCTGCGTATCTAGCGTAGTATCCTGGCTGCCGTGATAGATCTGCATTTTCGGTCTGTCACCGTCATAGTCGGGGTACATAGCTTTTGCGATCTCGGCCCAGTGCTCAGGCGTGCTGACGGACTCCCCAGTCGAGCAGGTGCTGTTCCACCAGTCTTGTTCGTCGGCCTCGGCGTAGAAACATCCGGCTGCTACACCTGCGTAGGCGATACCGGCGGAGAAGAGCCCAGGGTAAGTGGCTGCCATGACGTTCTGCGGTTGTTAGCTTGTACTAGAAATCCTTTCAAGGCATCTGGACGCGTTACAGTCATCATTGCGCCGGAGCTGGTTCCTGTCACGTAGACGCGGCTGGAGTCCGCGTTGTACTGGTCAGTTGTCCAGGTCACCATGTTGGCGATGGAGTTGCTGTTGCCGCCTCCGTTGTGGGTTAAGGATGATTGGGAGCTAACGTCCCAGCAGCCGCCCTCGTACGGGCTTTCTGGGTAAATGACGATGAATCCGTGGGTTTCTGCATACTGCGCGTAAGGGGTGCCGGTGTAGTACGCTTCAGCGGTTCCCGTGCCTGGTAGTCACCTATTAGCGAAGTACGCTTCTAGGTAGTATGATGATTATACAGTAGTGAATCGCTACAACAATGGCAGGGTTAGTCGCCAGGTTTTCGGGGACGTATATATAGAAACCGACGTCGGTAGGATTTTCTCCAAAATCGGTGACTTGGGACAACTGCCCGGGTGTTGGAGCACGTCGGCTCAACGTAAAGGCACTGCAAGCGAATGCATAGAAGAGAACCGAGAGTATGTGTCGTAGCGGGACCATGATGGGTGTAAGTCGCAAAAGCGTCAAGGTATTTAGAGGACTGGAGATGCCGGGTTGGGACCCTTCATATATCTCCAGTTTCAACCATCACTACTGGGCTGATCCAGACAGCTGCAGCCCCTCAATTAATCACATACTCGCTAAATACGGCCACGACACGGAGAAGCAGAAACGAGAGTCCGCATCTAAAACGCCGGGGCGGGATCGGCAGTCATAGCTGCCCAAATGAAAAGAAACTTGTCATGGAATGATTGAGGATGATCCGGATAAATTGCTCTGATACGCTTTGAATGTATTCTCCATGTTTTTCTTGCTGGGATTTGATGCTTCGCCAAAATTGATACGGCGATTTTTCTCGGCGCTTCGGCCTTGCAGAATAAGGAATTTTCCGCTGGCCCGTATGAATCATGACTGAAACTCTTGCACGGCTGTTGATCGGACGACTCACCTATCGAACATCATAGTTTTCCTAGTAGTCAAACTAGTTCTCTATGCTGATTATAGCGACAATATTATGTTCCTGCAGCTGATGACATCGGATCTACCCGACGTAGATCAATTGTCAAAGTTCGATATGACTCCACATGCAGGAGAATAACAGCTGTTCCGGGAGGGGGGATCCATATTCTGTCGCTGCTACCTCAAGGTGACCGGCAGGGTCAGATAAACTGGCCCTCATCTTCTCGATAACAAACAGCGACAAGGGATCTGCGATGGAAAACCAGCTCAGTTTTTTTCGTTTCCGACGGGTAGGGTGTCAGTTGATGTACCTGCAGAGATAGAAATCATGTTGCAGAAGAGAACTGAGGGATTGGCGGACTGGCGGACTGAGCAGATAGCTTCTCATCACCTGATCCCAAACTCCTCCTTTTCTCCCTAAATTTTCCCCTTCCTGCACATTCTGTTCAATACCAGGGGCAGCGAGTCCTATACGAGTCAGGTCTTCAACGGCCAACCCCAAATCCAAGTCATCAATCAAGAGGCAAAGAGTAAGTGCGGCGAATACCGCGACTACTGTGTCCTCCAGTCCGCAGGAACCGCACACCGAACCGTTCGGGACTCGAGTAACTTGACACATGCTGCACATTGGGCCGAGGTGATGTCTAGGTCACGCAGCATCACGATGCCTTGTTCCCCATCCATCCATCCAACAACCAGGACCACCCGTGAACTTTAGAGTCTTCAGCGGTGAGAACCTCAACCAAACTGATCTTGTTGTCTGGACCATGTCCCGCGTGAACTACATGGATGGATTTGCCACTGCGGGTGAGACCTTTGGACAGACCAATGAGACTTGTGCGGTGAAGTTCTCACCAGTTGAGGATGAGTTTTGGTCCTAGCAGGGGGTGGGGGACATTATTGTGCGCAAGTTTCCTTATGATCCGAATAGTATTATTTATAAGATGGACTCTGAGTGAAGAGGAGCAAAGTATTTATGTTCTTCGGTTTCGTCTTTCTATATATAGAATTGTACACAATTGCATGGAAGAGTGTTCCCAAAATATGAAAAGAGGAACTGAAAATCCGTCAAAATGCCATTAACTGGATCCTTCTGCTAGGATCAACACACCAATTTTTAGGCGTCTCGGTCTCGCCGCAATCTAGCTGGTTGGTGGTCATGACGGGTGCTTCAGTTAAGGAAGTCTATTGGAGTACGCGCCCGGCCATCCGAAAGTGCCGTTTTAGGAATGCAACAATATGCAAGGGCTGGGGCTGAGATCTCGAAGTCCGAGTTTCGGGGTTACATTTCAGTCGTGGTGGTGATGCTCGATTCTCGAATCAGGCAATACGAGTCACTGGACGTACGGCCGAAACGGATGTTATTCGGCGTTCGGACAGCGGAGACACCGCACCGAAAGTCTGAACTCTATAAGGCCGACTCTCCCTTTTCTTCTTCTCTGTATTATTTCGTGCTGACCACAGCAAACAGGTCGGTCGCCGGCCAGGTTAACGTCTTCCCTCGGATCCATGCCGTCGAGGGTGAGATAAAATTACATGTTCTTCGTCACTTCATGAATTTCCTATGTTCATACTAGGAAACAGCATTACGTCCGACACTTGGTTCAGAATATTGTCCAGATGTCCGTCCTCCAAAGGCACGCCGTATGCTCCTCCGTAGGGCGGCATTGAGGCCGCAAGGTTGGCGAATGCGGGCGAGGGCAGGAACGAGGTGTCTGGCGGAACGCTCGGTGTCGCGCTTTCGCCCTTCAAGGGTGTCCCCTGTTCGTCCCGCTGGTTCTTTCCCGAATCAAACGCAGAATTGACTGCTCGGAGCGCTTCCAATGATGAGGAGAGGTGCTTCGCCGTGTCTGTTCGCGTGGTCGGGTTCACAGTCCCGTCCGCATATACGTGGTCCGCGAGAACCCTTTCAAGTCGCCGGAGCAGGTCCCGAGATCGTGGCCAAACCTTGTCGTTTGTATTCGCGATAAGAAGGAAGGCCGATGCGATGGTTCGCTGGACACTGATCCAGGTGCGCGATGCATACGGGCTGATCGTGTGCAACTCAATAAAGGCTTCGATTAGGTTCACTAGGTTCGCCAAGCACTCATGCCGTAAGTTCTCACGTTCTTGGTCGGCGATCGAGGCGTCCGGATCCAAAGATACTCGGCATAAAAGCGAGATATAATACGAAGAGTGCAGCTTCAGCTCCGCCCATTCGATGCTGTCCGCTAAGCTGATGCAACGCTCTCTGAAGCGCAGGTGCGGTGCTGCCTCTGCAAATATGCTGCGTATACGTTTCACATACACGAAAATTTCTCTTGGTTGAAGGTGCGAGTGCTTCTCGATCATCAAGACACGGAGCGTCTCAAGTACGACGCCAAGAATGCGAGCCAAGGTCTCGAAGTATGACCGATGCCCGGGCATTGATTTGCGGTGGTAGGGAATATCTGGCTGGCTGATCATGGTGATTGACGGCCGATCATAGGCCAGGGAGAAATGACTGTTCTGAAATGCCATGGCCCACCTATCCAGTTAGGGAAACACCATTAATATGCATTGCTCCACTCAAGTACATCGAAGACTGGTTACGTACCAAACCCTTCTCCGAGCTTCTTGCAGGACCGGTGGGTAACCAGGCGCCTCTGCGTGCAGTCCAAGAACCATGCAAAGACGTTCCGTCATCCCTATTGTTGGAAATTGAGACGGCCGTCAGCTTTATCATAAGCTACCGCTAAGATATCGCCACCTACCGAGCAATGTGTAAGATGCTCCAGCATTCATGTTGTAGGATAGAACACTGCTGATGATTAATAGAATCTGGATGACTTCCACCGACGGCTGCGACACATAATTCAGCATGCGCAGGCACTGGTACGAACAGGAAACTAGGAGCTGTTAATCTTCAGATGAACATGTGTACTTCTTGCAACAGACGGCTCACCGTATATCCAAGAAGTCATCTCACGTTGGATTCCCGGTAAATCAGAAAGCTGGCACCCGGAGGCAAGGACTGCGAAGCAGAGGCTCAGAAAGCCGATGCTCATTCCAAAAGGTTTCAGCAAGCCATTGCTGTCCGGCTCATAGACTCCACCTGCTCGTTGTCGGCCCTCCAATAATTGCTTCAGGTCGCTCTCGAATTGATCAACATCTGAAAGTACAGGATACAGCACAGCTGCGATATGTTTGTAATAGCTAAACAGTCTACAGGAGTCAGACGGCAGATTCGCCCAAATTGAAATAGGATATGGTTTAAACTCACTTGAAACACTGATCATCATCCGGCAGTACGTCACATACACCTCCAATGTTGAAGGTGAGTGGATCCGACGACCAGAGGTCAACGAAAGGATATCCGCTGTTGTCGTTTTCCAATGCAAGCTGCCCAAGTAAATCGTCTCTGGGTAGCGCCTGCGCTGGGCCTGCAGCGCTTTTCGTCTTGTCTAAAATATCATGTAACGCAGACCGATTTCCGATATGGACCGAGCCCGTTTTCAACGTGGTCGATCCGTATATGCTACTATTTCGCTGCGACGGAGAGCCGCCGCCTACTTCACTTGCGTCCGGAGGATGATCGATTGGTTTCCGCGGCTGTGGCGGTTGCAGTGGATGTGAATGCGCCTGGACGATTGATTTCATGCTTTCTAGGACGTGTGCCATCTCTTGCATCTTGGTATTGAGTTCTTCCCACTCGCCGGGAGATATCGAAACTGTATCCGACGATGGGTCGTCCATACCGGGATCGGCAGAGTAGAGCGCATCGTGACTACTTGTAGATAGCGTCGATGGGAGATATATCTGTGGTGCATTTCCTGGGGTCGCTGGGACCGCGAAGTTCTCGGGAGCAATTGGTGGCCTGCGAGGGACCAAGGCTGGAGGAGGACGGCCGTAGGTACAATTGAACCCGCGCTTGATGCAGTTGCTGCATGGCACGCTTCGGTCACAGCGGACCTTGCTCGCGCGACATTGATGACATGTTTTGCACTCGCGTGGTCGGCGTCGAATAGGGTAGACTGGCATCGCAATCGATAACAAGCCTTCCCTTTTATGGGTGGAGGAGAAGCAAATGCGGACAATGCGAAGGGGGTAGCCGAATCATCTAATGCAAGCCCAAAAAACATGCGACCGACATTAGACCCAATATGCCAGATGGTGTGTAACCAAGTCTTCCAAATGAATGCAGAATCGCAACGGCCATCGACAGGCAAACAAAAGATCGTGATCTAGCAGGACCGGAGGATCGTCGCGGGTCAAGGAGCGAGGGCCAGCTCGGTCGCGGTCGCGAAAAGGTTCAAATTCAATCCAATTCCCTATCAATGCCAGAGACTCTGCAGAAGTTCAAGAAAAAAGTATATCAGCTGATGCACATCGGTTGATAATGGGAGAGGCGGTACATTTGCGATAATTCGCTCCAGAGGAACGCAAAATGCTGGAGGCTCGCGTTGTGCCGTGCTCGGAATTCCAGCAGCTGCGTCTGTGCTCAGAACCGAAGCCAAGACTGCAGCTCTCCTAAAACGGTGCGGATGACGATTTGAAACAGGGGGATTATGACGAACAGGAGGACTCTAACAATACCTACCCTAGATAAAATTCGAATCTTAAATTGACGGCCATTGACTGACGGATGCTGATGAAGTCATGGTGGAAGCCGATTGTCTGGTTAGTCCGTCCGGCTACGGAGTCCAGACCCATCCATTCTCCTGCAACTATACTCAATAACCGTTTAGCAGACAGTAACGGAAGAAAGGAATGACCTCAGAATGGGCGTTTTTGAAAAAGAAATGCCATGGTTAACCGCTTCCATAACGAATATTAACAATAATCGAAGCGCTTGCTGATGGCACGAAGTTTCGGTGCAAACTGGCTGAAAACTAGAAGTACACGGTGGAATCCTTCTGTTCTCTCCTAATTAATTAATTAATGTGTAGAATCTTCAACCAATGATCCATTTCTATAGTGACATCCGTAATACACATAATGTCATTATCATCTACTCAATACAGTAGCTAGCATTGCTGTTGACCTTGCTGACTGTTTGTCGTCTATCAAATTGTGCTAGCGGCCCCGTATACTCTCTCTCTATCTCGTAAAGTTGCTGGCTCAAGCCTTCTTACTCGGCTGAACCTGCGAAACCTGCGGAACAGCCCACCAGTCATGCCAGCGAGGCTTAGAGCCCACCTCGGGAATATCAACACGGAGATTAAGCGGCCGGGCCCCAGAAGAAATCGTTTTCTTCACAGTTTCAATCGCAATGCTCGCGCCGATACAGGCACGCATTGTATCCTTCACGTCACGATTCCAGTCCTCTGCAACAGCTGGAGCGTCGGGCTTTCCGCCATTCAAGTCGTCGAATGGTCCGTTGGCGAGCGTTGTTTCCCAGGCTTTTCGTGCTTCCCCGATGGCCTTGGTTGCGCGCTCCATGACGACTTCGTCGCTGTCGCCTTGAAGAGTAGCTTCGCGGCTATATTCTTCGTATGGGACAAGTTCTGGGAGCGTAATCTGGAGGAAGGGCTTCATTCGAAGCTCGTACCGGAATTGGTCGTTTGAATATGCTTGCGGTCCGGCGGCGGTAGAAAGGAGTTTGTGTCGGGATAGGAGGACGTACAGGGCGTGTAGGGCGATTGCAAAGGCGTCGATGGCGACGATCTGCATTGTAAGGCGGTCGAAGAGGAGGAATGATTTGCGAAGGATGGCGTGTTTGGCTAGGGAACGCCGGCTTCGCTGTGCGCCGGAAAGGATGAACGTGCGGATTCGATCGATATGACCGAGGTGTGTTGAGCAAATGTGCGATAGATACCAGTACATTCCTGGAAGTTCCTCTGGAGCGTAGATAGATAACTCGAACCCGAGTTGGAGTATGAGACGGAATTGGATGAGTTTTTGGTGGTAAGCCCAGCTGCTAAGCGGGTACGCGTATGTAGTGTCCCCGTTTGGAAGCTCTAGTGGGGGTTCATCACTCAAGACACGTAGTTGTTCATCGAGATCTTCGGCCTATGGGAAGTTAATCCTATTTCAATGCCTGGGGTTTCTAGTGAACAAACCTCCATTTGTAGATTGTCCCAATCTACAAGGGTATGACAGATGGTTCGGCGGATGCGGCACCGGTTCAAACATGCACTTCGGAATGTATCCACGAATGGCTACATTCACCGTCAGTTATATGATAAAAGCAGTGTAATGATGGCACGTACCTGGGAAAAGCGCCTAACGAAACCATCCATCAATTGGGCAATCTGAAAACGAGGATCGGAGGGCATTTCGGTATCATCGAGATTGGCTTCAAGCAGTATGCTTGAAGGCAGAACAAGGGCCGCTAGTTCATCATACAGAAACTTTTTGACTGGAACTGCTCCAAGGATGACCATCTGATTCATGATGATGGTTTGAATGAGGGATCGAATGTATACTGACGGCTGAGGTTTTCGGGAAAGGATAGTCCAAACAGCCACCTATATGATCAGTAATGGCGGCAACAACAAAGGGCTTGCGAGTCGTACTTTCAAGTTTGGCGGGCCCCTATAGTCAAGTATTTGATTGAGATCGATCCCGTCCTGACATAGCCGTTTGAGATGCGCCAGCGCATCCTCAATGCTGATCCTGACCATTGGGCGGGGAGGCACTGTGCTGGCCAATTTCCTTTGGATTTTCCAACTGAAGGCTTCAGGCACAGGCCGACTGTTAGGCTTCGATTCTTTGAGAGTCGACAAAATCGACAGACAAGACTGTAGTTTGTCCACTGATCTTGATTCTAAAATATCGATATCTTGCAGCAAGGCCAAAAGAAATTCTTGTCGGAATTCCAATCGAGATTTTATGGCGTTTTTCACGGTTGTGTCCATCGCCTCCTGCTTATCGATCCAAGAAATTGCTCGGTCCAAAAGTGTGGTAAAAAGCCCAGAATCAAAGTGTGGTAGCAATGACCGGTTGTAGAGCTGTGTGCTAAAATCCTCCTCCTACACGATTCACAAGGTAAGTAAGCTCTGGTCTTCTGTTCCTGCATGCCACGACACGAAGGGACTGACCTCATAGTAGAATTCCCTGGTCACTCGCGTATGGACCAGGTCGCAGCACTTGATCAGCCCAAGGCAATATGCGCGTAGTACAATATGCACAAGCTCTGGTATTTGCTCACACGCGGCACGCCCCTCACGCCCAAAATGAGTATCTTCGAATTGTTTCGGTATAGGCCATAAGAGTCTGTCGAGATAGATCGAGGTGAAGAGTGTTTGCGAGAGAGGATGGCCCATATGCCATGCCATCTGTCATTTGCAACAGTTTCCTTTAGCACATTCCTGAAACAAACAATGATTGAACTATCGAACAATTTTTACACACCTCATGGCAAAGCAGCTCATCCATTATCCATACTACTTCTTCTGGTGCGAGGTCGCGCAAAACGTCATATTCGTCCTCCAAGCCTTTGCCGCTTTCTTCGGGACCGAGATATCCACTGTCCATCTTGGAGTCCATAATCTAATTATGCACAGATTCCATTAGCTCCTGACGGACACCGCCTGTTATGCCATAGTTGCCAGGCGCAATGGTTGGATAAGTTGCGGCCTACCTCCAAGGCGCCCACGGCCTCGAAAAGCGTAAAGTATTCATCTTTAACAAGTTGTCCGGTCTTTAATTCTGTAGAGGGAAGCCCTTATTAGCAAGAGCTCATGCCGACGTAATTGGCATTGGTAGGGCTGAAGGTGGCCTCACTTGATGCAGCTTGTGTGAACTTCTCTGTAATGTCGCGTGGAACAACGGACTGCGAAACGATTCGCGTCGTTGAAGCTCGGACCTGGCTATTGGGTAGCATATGGAAGACGCGATCATTCGCAGCCAGCTGCCAGATCTACCGAATATAGCGAGGAGCGGCGTCAATTTAAAGAATATGGTGAGGAAAAGGTTGGGTGAGGGGATGGCGGGGAGTGGAGTGTTCTTCGGGCGGACAGGGAAAGCGTTCCGACCAGCAAAAGAGCCTGAAAGCGGTCGTCTACAGATACACTGGAAGTCTATTTCTATATCACAAGCTTTGAGGCATCAAAAAACGAGAAGGTGATTCTATTCCGGGGATTTCAAGTAGGAGAGGGAAACAACTCCTTCCATTGATACCTAATCAACAGGCCATATCGTCACAAAGATTCCGAAGTTCCCCTTCCTCTGAGTTTCACTACCCGATATGTTCCAACATCGTCTAAAATACAACTATTCACTGCGTATCCGGGTGTTCGAAGAGACGCTTATTTCGATTCGGCATTGGCGGCGAGAGCCTGGTCGTTGGCTTCGGCAAGGTTCTTAACTTCGCCCTGCTTGCCGTTCTGTTCCCAAAGCCCGGTTAGTCACAGCTTCCTGGAGTTTCGCACGAATGGGTTTCTTAGAAATGGCAATACCAACCTCCCACTTGGCGAAACGCAGGTCCATGTTTCCACGGCGCTCAGCGGCGACACGAGGGCCGTCCTTGAGGGACCGGCGGACCGCGCGAGCAGCGACGGCCAGGTAGCGGTTGTAACTGAAAAGTTCAGCCATTGTCAGCGGTGACCCCTAATAGGGCAGACGGGGTAGGTATTAATGAGTATCGTACGTCAAACCAGCGGATTTCCAGGCGAAGACCATCTTGACGGTGTAAGTGGATTGGAGGGTTCAATGTACAAGGGGGCAGTCGGGATGTGATGCTTTGCAGAGCGACGAGTTCGGAGGGTCGGAATCTCGGGTCATGTGACACACGTGATGAGCACCCTGAGAACCAATAATATCCTCTGAATCTACTTTCATTCACTCAACAGCATCAGCCTGGAGTGCAAACAACCCCCAAGAGCATTTTGTTTTTCTCCCACATATATTATCCTGTTGCTTGCTTTATGGTGCAATATCATGGTCAACCTTAGAGTATTTCCGGTTGTATCTGACAAGTTTAAGATTCAATTGCTTCAATTTGTCTCGATCTATCTGAGGTTTGTCTGAATCGAAGCCGTAATTTCGCTTTAGCTGTCGTAAATGGGCAGTTCAGACTTCCTACAGTAAATATTGATATTATTTCTTTGTCGCAAACTTTTTTTCTGCTTCAAGGTTCTCTTTAGTTGTGCGTAATAAGACAAGTTTCTGGATTTTGATTTGTTCATCTGCCCACTCTTGTTTCCATAGGGCGAATCTGCTCATATAGAGAATTCCACTCAGTTTCAGAAGGAAATAGGCATTAAGTGGTGCCTGAGGTTGGGATCTGGGGTTTATCGCGGTTTTACTGTTGTATTCGGTCCTCGGACGCGTCTTCTTCCTCTAGGCAATTCGCCTTCGCCTCCATCGTCTTATCCATCTTCTCTCTCTTGCTCACCTTCAGCTGCATCTTAAGTTCAAGCTCAATCTTCGGACTATCACCCTATCTTCGATTTGCTATCACAGTATTGTTACCCCATCCCTTTGATCTCTTAATCATCTCCACTGCCCTCCGCGTATGGTCGCGAGCTGAATACCATACCTCTAGCTCGTTGTCACTCAAAGTTCCTTTTCGCCTCAACTACCGCGCTGGATCGCACATTACCTTGACTTATTTGGAAAGATGGTCAAGAAAGCAGCAGGACAGAGGCCGAAAAGGCGAAACATCGTCCGCTGGGATGGTATATTGCTTCTTTACACTCACTGTCAATCTAACTTCTATGAGCCATTCACTAACTTTATCTTGTTATATCAGAAAACCTCGACGAGCTCCTTTTGCTGACTATTCAATCGGTTTGCAATGCGAAATCAGTCAAGATTCCGTGGGCTGAAGTGGCTGCAACCATGGGTCATCACACCACTGAGGGCGCAATTACCCAGCATCTTGCGAAGCTGCGCGTCCGCCGCATACAGGCAGACAAGGAGGTCCCTCCGCCATTGAAGAGGGGATCTGTTGTCAGTAATTCCAATCTTTTGAAGATTTCAAATACCAAAACTCGCAAGGGGAACGGTCAAGTCGACAATGATGACAGCTTAGACGAGGAATGGGTCGAGAACAGAAGCTTATCGCGACGTAGGGCTAGCACGAAAAGAAAGATGCCACGAGTGAACTATGCAGAATTGCAGGATGCTGGTTACGAAGAAGACTCCGACGACAGCAGTGAAGAATTAGTAGCGTCTGGAGCAAATTTTCTAGAGTTGCCCAACGACAAACAGCAGGAAGCAACGCGCACACCAACTCCTCCAAGCACCAGCAAGATAGTTTCCTACAAGTGCCCAAAGACATTCCTTGCTGGACTTGGCAAAACGCCGAAGGAAGGAGCCTTCAAGGCTACTCTGCCCAAGATACCCACCCTGAAACCAGAGTCAGCCCTAAAACAAGAGGCAGCCGTGAAGCCCGAACCAACTACACCAAGCCGCGGTGTCTACGATACTTTCCCGAATGACGTGTTCGTCAACCAGACCAATCTTCCCATGGGATTTAGTTCTCCGTTTAGCAATGATGGCCCGACGCATAGTGGCTTTGCTGCTCATGTCGACTTTCCCATCCATGTTCCGGCTGCTCAATCCTCAGTGGACGCAAACACAATGTATATACCAACCGGCAACCCAGCCATCGACCTGCCACCAATTGGAGACATTTATTCGGATCCCTTTGTTTCAGAGCCGTTTACTATGGCTGGTTCCTTCCCGTCACTTCAGGGGTACCAGCAGGAACAGCCGCTTTTTCCAAACCATGGGTTTCAAGAAATGCTTGGGGAGTATCTTATCCAACCTGAAGAGTCGGAATGGTATTGTGCGCAACAAGAATAGTAGCCTAATGGTTACAATATTGACATATGATGAGATCTATGGAGTAGTATACTGGGTTTTAGTTCGCTTTCTTTTCCCCTGCTTAAACTCGGTAACTGGACCGGTTATTAGCGGGTATGCTTCCGCAGATGTATTTAGCAAAACAATCATTGTTTGTACTCCGAAAACCGTATCTGGTTAGTACTGCACGTAGATTCTCTTTTGCTTGGTAGAGTTTTAGACCAGTTGTGCATGCGATAGCTC
The DNA here is from genome assembly GCF_001890705.1 of Aspergillus sydowii CBS 593.65. Classification (NCBI taxonomy): domain Eukaryota; kingdom Fungi; phylum Ascomycota; class Eurotiomycetes; order Eurotiales; family Aspergillaceae; genus Aspergillus; species Aspergillus sydowii. The sequence goes on along the minus strand of NW_024467863.1, from coordinate 1,013,361 downwards.
CAGCTCCTGGAACGTAGAAGTCTAGCCAAAGAAAGGTCCGGGTTTACAGATCGTCGTTCCGACAACCCGAGCACATTCCCTCGGATACGCGCCACGTGACCTTCTAGGAGCTTCTGCTGCCAAGAAATCCGGAGATGGAGAGAAAGGTCTGGAAAATTTTCGAGACTTTGGCTTCATCTCTCACCTTCTTTCTCCTCATCTCTTATTATTCTCCCCATCATCCCTTCCTCTGAATCCGTTCTGCTCCGGGAGCTTTGATCGGACAGACTTCTTTGTGCACATTAATATTCGCTTTTGGCATTGTTTTAATTGTTCTTTTTCTCACTTCCTCCCTTTCAACATGCAGCGAGCTCTCTCTGCCAGGACCTCGGTCCTCTCTGCTGCTTCCAAGCGCGCCCCCTTCTACAAGCCTGCTGGCTTCAACCTCCAGCAGCAGCGGTTCGCCCACAAGGTAGGTTCAATTACAACTAAGGCACCAATTGATGCCGCGCAAGCTCTCGATCGACCTTCCGCAGGTCCCCGGGCGTGAATTGACACCAAGGTGCTAACCATGGGCAGGAACTCAAATTCGGCGTTGAAGCTCGCGCTCAGCTCCTCAAGGGTGTTGACACCCTTGCTAAGGCTGTCACATCCACTCTTGGCCCCAAGGGTCGCAATGTCCTGATCGAATCTTCCTACGGCTCCCCCAAGATCACCAAGGGTACGTTACCCCTTTAGTCATCATCTGCGACCCATCCTTCTACAACGAAAACATCAGTAGTCAAGCGATTTCGTATCATAACTGACTTCAATAGATGGTGTGACTGTTGCCAAGGCCATTCAGCTCCAGGACAAGTTCGAGAACCTCGGTGCTCGTCTCCTCCAGGATGTCGCTTCCAAGACCAACGAACTTGCCGGTGACGGTACCACCACCGCTACCGTCCTCGCCCGTGCCATTTTCTCCGAGACCGTCAAGAACGTCGCTGCTGGCTGCAACCCCATGGATCTCCGCCGTGGTATCCAGGCTGCTGTTGAGGCCGCTGTGGACTACCTCCAGCAGAACAAGCGTGATATCACCACCGGCGAGGAGATTGCCCAGGTCGCTACCATCTCCGCCAACGGCGATACCCACGTTGGTAAGCTCATCTCTACCGCCATGGAGCGTGTTGGCAAGGAGGGTGTCATCACCGTTAAGGAGGGTAAGACCCTTGAGGATGAGCTCGAGGTTACCGAGGGTATGCGCTTCGACCGTGGATACACCTCTCCTTACTTCATCACCGACGCCAAGTCGCAGAAGGTTGAATTCGAGAAGCCCTTGATCCTCCTTTCCGAGAAGAAGATCTCTGCTGTCCAGGACATCATCCCCGCCCTTGAGGCCTCCACTACTCTCCGCCGCCCTCTCGTCATCATCGCTGAGGACATTGAGGGTGAGGCTCTCGCCGTCTGCATCCTGAACAAGCTCCGTGGCCAGCTTCAGGTCGCTGCCGTCAAGGCCCCCGGCTTCGGTGACAACCGCAAGAGCATCCTCGGTGACCTTGGTGTTCTCACTAACGGTACCGTCTTCACCGATGAGCTTGACATTAAGCTCGAGAAGCTCACCCCCGACATGCTCGGTTCCACTGGTTCCATCACCATCACCAAGGAGGACACCATCATCCTGAACGGCGAGGGCACCAAGGACTCGATTTCCCAGCGCTGCGAGCAGATCCGTGGCGTCATGGCTGACCCTACTACCTCCGAGTACGAGAAGGAGAAGCTCCAGGAGCGTCTTGCTAAGCTCTCTGGTGGCGTTGCTGTCATCAAGGTCGGTGGTGCCTCTGAGGTTGAGGTCGGTGAGAAGAAGGACCGTGTTGTTGATGCTCTCAACGCTACCCGCGCTGCCGTCGAGGAGGGTATCCTTCCCGGTGGTGGTACTGCTCTCCTCAAGGCCTCCGCCAACGGCCTTGAGAACGTCAAGCCTGCCAACTTCGATCAGCAGCTCGGTGTCAGCATTGTCAAGAGCGCTATCACTCGCCCTGCCCGCACCATTGTCGAGAACGCTGGCCTTGAGGGCAGCGTCATTGTCGGCAAGCTGACTGACGAGTTCTCCAAGGACTTCTACCGTGGCTTCGACAGCTCCAAGGGCGAGTACGTCGACATGCTCGCTGCCGGTATCGTTGACCCTCTGAAGGTCGTCCGCACCGCTCTCGTCGATGCTAGCGGTGTCTCTTCTCTGCTCGGTACCACCGAGGTTGCCATTGTTGAGGCTCCTGAGGAGAAGGGTCCCGCTGCTCCTGCCGGTGGCATGGGTGGTATGGGCGGCATGGGCGGCATGGGTGGTGGCATGTTCTAAGCTGCTTAATCCATCCCCCCGTGTACCCATATTAATGCCTTTCTTGGTTTCAAGTTTTTAGAGGTTTTCCTTCGAGCGTGTCTTTGCATACAATGGGCATACCATGATATGTTTTGAGATCTCTATTTTGTATTATTTTCCTTATGTCTTTAATGTGTTATATGTCTTGTATTACTCATCCTGACTTGCGACAATACTCATCCTACTATACCTCATGTTATCACTACTCCGCACTCTTGGTTGAGCTTTTCTCTAAACATCTCTCCACTCTACCTTATTGGCATTAAAAGTCAGGGGACTCTGTATTATATCCTCCCATGAAATATCAAACATGGTCTGTTTCAGTTGAATCCGTATCCAGGCAAGCTTCACAAGCATGTAGTAGTAAATCTGGCCCTATCTCCCCCCCGTTCATAGGATTACAAAACGGAGTAATCATCTTGTTGGGTATATTGTAGCTATGGCCGTTAAAACTCAAACCCCCAACCTCGCAGACACTAGCAGTGCATTTCTGTTATCCCGCCATCCCAAAGAACTCTACGCGATATCTCTATCCCTCTCTCTCATCCCACCTGCAGCCCCGTTCGCCTGACCCCTCAACCTCTCCGCAAGCCCATTACTATGGCTATTCCCACTCGCCTCCGAAACAAGCACAGATTGTAGCGTCATTCCCTCCGACCTTCTCCCTCCTCCTCCTCCTCCCGCTCCATCCGTATTATTATTATACGTTTGTTTCTCATCATCCCTCTTCCAAAAATCCTCTTCCATATCCCTCTGATATCGCCACGAAGCAAGGTATCGGCCAAACCGACCGCCCATGCGCGACGTTTTCGTCTTGGTAGTCGATGCGACGGAGGTCTTTTCGCTTGACTTGTGGTGCAGCTTTGCTGTATGTACACGCAGTGTGGCTGTCAGTGGTAGGAAGATGAGGTCCTTGCAGAGACCAAATAGGATCTTCTGGGATTTGAGGAGGTAGTCACGGAGGCGTTCGCTGAAGGCTATCAGGAGGGCGAAGACTATCACGGCGACAGATGTTGGGCCTGTGCGGAGATGATGATATCGTTAGTTAACCTGTAAGGGTGGAAGGGCATCGTGGACGAGGGCTTACCGGCTATAACGAGCATCGTTCTTAGAGTAAGATTCTCGGGTTCGCCGCTCCATTCTCGCGCGTTGATGCCGAAAAGTGAGGTGAAGAATGAGAGGGGGAGGAAACTGATCAGAGTCGAAGGGTTAGCAGGCATGGCAGGTGGGATGGGGGTTCGTTGGTATCCAGAGTGCTCGCCTGACATAACTGTGAAGATGGTGAAGACCATGACCGCGCGCGATTGACTTTGCGTCACCTCTGCCTCCCATCGAGCTAGCCGCGATTCGTCGACGTTGGCTTGCTTCTGCTTAAGATCGAGAAGATTCTCTACCTGGATGTATGTCAGCCAGATGTCCATAGATGTAAATTTGGTGGCATACAGCTTTCTGTGCTGCGATGGCGTTCTCTCTCATCTCTGAGATATGGGTCCGGTATTCGTCCAGTCTTGTAAGGGAAGCTAAAATGAAGCGCTTTCCGTATCCTCTATACTCGAAATATTTGGCCATGTCGTTTATCGTAGTAGTTTGTTCGTCTAGTAGCTTCATGATCGTTCCCAGTTCATCCACGATATCCCGCAATTCCAGCATAGATGAGAGATCGTTACGATTCTGAAGTGCTACTTCACGGTCCCTGTCCTCCCGCTCTGAAGCAGTCATAAGCTTGCCATCCGGCGTCTTGTTGTATTCCGATGGCCTCGTGACGAATCCTCGGTTTCGGAATTGCTTGAAAGATTTTGTTGTTAACTCGGTCTATCAGGGTTAGCTTTGCGTTATTCATGGACGTACGAGGGGATTGCCCACCAGAATGCTGATCGATTCTTCAAAAATACGGAGAATTTGCAGGTCACTATGCAATGTCCTGTCGAAAAGAACTGTGACGGCGTGTAGGACAATCAGCGCAGCAAGATCACCAGCAGTCTCGAATCGGCGCGCAAGATCCCCGTTGATTTCATTGTAAATACTGTTAAACAGATTTGTCTGTTCGTAAAACTTCCCTTCAACGGTAGTCGGCTCCTGCTTAGGGAAAAACGTAACAACCGTCTTCTGATCCACAATCCAGAGCCAGAGCTGGTCGACCATGAGCACTTTGCCGTCTACGAATGTCCTGCTTTGTGAATCAGATCTATCTCCTAGTGGAATAGAATTGCCAAGTTCGTCATTGAGATTGATGACTTTCCTCGTTCGCTTCCAGAGCATTTGGTCGTCATCTCGCGCCACGGTTGATCGCAGATTAGGGTATCCGAACTGATCAAGCGTTCTTCGTATGTGAATTGGTGGCTCATTGCCCAAATACTTCCATATCAACTTCGATTCCAGGCTAGATTGGGATATCTCGTCCGGAACCGGTCGAGATCTTCCTTGCCGTAATCTTTCTTCGATGACTTTTCGACGCTGTAGTAAGTTCCAGTATGTATCCCAATGAAGCTGACTTGTGGTTAGCAAGAGCTAGTAGTAGGGATCACAGAATACATACGTAGGGAAGCTGGATAAGATTTCGTTAGCATATAGTATGACCTATCGACTATACTGTCAGACTTACGTAGAGCGCTAATTGGGGGTCGTGAGGTTCCGAGGCCTTGATGGGTGGAGAATCTAGTTTGAAATGAATACATGCCGGCCGCACATAGCGCGCATGGGGTTCCAAGTGGCGAGCGGTGATGAGGTTCGAGAACCAGTTTTCAGCGTTGACGAGCTTCCTGAATCTATCAGAGTTGTGACTAGTTAGTGCGCTTGAATCCGAGCATCAGTTGGGCAAAGCCTACAAATTCTGTTTTGTTTTGCCCTTGCAGGTCTTGGATAGAACCGGGGGTACCCAATCAGTATGGGTGTATGGGACATGTATCCAGATCATTTTCTCGGTTCCTGGTTCCGGTCTATCGAACCTCGGGGCTATCCGTGGCCGCTCCTCAGGCGTGCGTTCTCTGAACGGAACGTTGAGAAACTCGCGGTATCTGGAAGAGAGACTAGATCTATATGTATTTCGTTCTCAGTCAGACTTGCTATGCTTTGCACTGGGCACGACACTAACAGAAGATTTCTTTGGCTGGGACTAATAGTGCCTAGGTTATCAGATGCCTCATCTTCCTCTTCCTCCACATTTTCTTCAGTAGGGTCGCCACTGGAAATGCGCCGCTCCGAGTTTGAGCCCTCCGACTGGATATCAAAGTAGCCCTCGATGGGTGGCTCAGTGACATGGATTCTGGGCGATGGGTGCTGCGCAAGGAAACTCCTGCTTCTCCTGACTGAAGGTCGTGACGGGACTACCTCAAGTGGAACAATGTCCGGTTCTCGGAGGAGAGAGTCTATCCTTGAGTGATCGGCCTGTGCACTGGTCGGTCTACTGCCAAATTCACTAGGTTCGGAGTCGTCAAATGTGCTAGACGATAGCCTGCTGGATTCCTTCAACCGCGTCTCAAGACATTTCACTGGGCCTGTGTCCAAGTATTCGTCAAGAGGGGTTTTCGTGGACCACAACTGCAACGGAGACTCCCTGCTAACGCCTCTTGCCGTGTCTTCGAAGAACCCATTCACTTGAACCATGATCTCCTTCTCTGTTTGAAGCGGGACGTCTGACATTATCGATAATTCCAAGGCCGTGGCAACAGCGGACTGCAGCTCTCTGATGAAATCCATCCTGGCAGTGGCCTCCTGGCCCTTAAAGGATGCTATACCGACATGATCTGTGGCCAGAGGCAGTTCGTTCTCATGCTCAAACCCCAGGATACCCGATCGGATCGATGTGATCGGGACATGCATATCAATTGTGCTTTGGGTCTCCGTGTCGGTTATCGTGAAGACTGAATCGACAGTCTCTAAAAAAGTCCAAATCTTCATATCTGCTGATATCGCACGAAACTGGCCAGCGAGGCGTTCCAGTATCTCATGTCGGGGTTTAAACACCTCCCGCAGCTCAGGTGGTACCGCATGTTTGAGATGCAGTAGGCGCCGGATGCTTTTACCGAACTCGGGTGCAGAGAGGTAGCTCGAGCCATAGTGAGGAGTTCCGAAAAACGCGATCCCATAACAGCTTGAAAAAATAGAATCAAGAGGGTTATGTGACCTACTCGCCTTTACAAGCGCGGCTGTGGCTACAATACCGCCAGTGCTGTGACATATAAAGAATATGGGCCGTCTGCGACTCTACGGACCAATTCCCCGGTTAATAAGTAAACACAAAGGACAAGCCCATAGTAACACTCACCGTTGAGTTTCTCGTCTCCTGTAGCTTGTTCAGCAGCCTGGTCGCTAACGAATCCAGCGTGTCGCTGGCATCCGGTCCCCCATGGTCGAACAACAACACACGGGCATTTGGAATGAACCTGGGAAGTTCTGCCTTCAACCAAGGAGATTGCGTGCCATCACCGGTCCATGTGTGCTCTGGGTCGGCCCCTATTGCTGGGATAGCGACAATACTGTGAGTGTTTTAATTAGATGCTTCCGAAAAAAAAAATACAAAGAAAGCCGCGATCACTTACTCCACGTTCGTAACAATATCGCTCGTGGCCATATCGGCAGAAACACTATTCAAAGTGATGCTGATGAGAAGGAGACAGCCTTGGTATCAGCTCTACCTCGGAGCCTTATTATAAGGATGATCCTAGGGAAGAAAAGAGCGTCATGGTAGGTCATCATCTGACACACTGTTTGAGTCAAGACGACAGCAGATGACTTTGGCGACTGAGTGAAGGCTGTGTCAGCCTGTTCAAGATTGGCATTTCAGCCTCTCTTTTCTCAATGAGGGGGATGACACAAGAGCCCCCAAAACAAATCCGTCGGCCATGGCAAAGAGATCGTCTCGAACTAAGAATGGCCCCGCGCACGGATGGACGAATCTCGCCCACGAACGCGTATCCGAACGACCGGGGTAAACGCGGGATGACGGACATCGTCAACGCAGTGCGTGTCTGGCAGTCTGCGGGTAAGGCTGAGGCTGTTGCTACCAAAAGTGCTTGCGGGTGTGATTGGGGATCTGTCCTGTTGGAATGGGCATATTCTACTTCAAAACAAGTTATACTGTACTATGTATGACTGAAAATACTGGATGAGAATAGGATGTATATAGGTACTGTACAGGATATGCGATGCAAAAAAATACCGGAAAGAGACCCTCCCTTTACTTCCCCGAACGTATTGAGAAACAAAATAGTTCTATAGTCCATATCGGATGCGGTATCATCAAAAATCAGAACACCCACGCGCTCAACAAGCGAACCTGCAAGTTGGCTGAATGCTTGAATAGTAAAAAGCTAGCGGAGACTTGTCGAAAAAGAAGAGATCGCTCAAAAAAAAAATTAGATGAAAGTCGAATAATGAAAGGTGATAGAACGTTGGGAGCCTGCGATCGCACTGGGGCGCAGGCAACCGTAGGTCGAAACCACAGGCAGAAACAGGAACACGTGAGTCAAACGGTGTCGGAGTCGGTTCCATCCAATGAGGTCTGACGTCGCTCGTTAACATCTCGCGCAAGTTTCTTGCCAACCTCATATGTTGATATCATGATGGCACAAGCCGGGGCCACTTTCAGACAACGTGCCGCCCAGCCACGAAAAAGACCTGCCGTACCTTCCTCGCGGAATAGGTGCAAAAGAAACTTCGGTAATGGAAGCTGCTCTGGTTGAAGAGGTCCCTTTGGAACACTGCCCGCAATGGTACTCGGTACCTCATCTCCCATATGGCGGTACACTTGCTGGCGTGTCTTCCCGACGTCGAATGGGGTCGTCACAAGTGCGGCCAATGCGCCCGAGACGGTCCCTGCAACAAAGCTATCCAAGAAGGTATTGCCCTCCACTTCGTGGGTCGCCGAGTGAGTTGATGACCCCAAGTTATGCGGCAGTATATGCTCCCGCGCCTTTTTCCGCGCCTCTATAATGTATTTCTTCACCTCCTCATACCCCCACCAGTAAAGACCAGAAAATGGTACGTCGCGCCACATGGTAAGGGTCAGCCCCCGCCAAAGGGAGCCGTACCCTCTCGCTTGGGTCATTTGATGCAGACCCTCAAGAGTGGCTTTGAAATGTCCTGCTCCAGTACCAGGTGTCGCCTGCAAGCGTGTCCGGAACATCTCAATCGGACTGATAACCGTAGCAGCCGCTATCCTCGCAACTGCCCCTGAAACGAAAGGAACATATCCATTGGGGATAATGTGCCTAATCGGGCTCCTCTCGTCTGTGCGCAACCAGTCGTATCCAGCAAAATAGATAACATTTCCGGGTATTCCCATCATAAGCGTCGGGCTGAGTCCCCGCCAGAGGGTCAAGAAACCCTCGTTTCGAGCGATCTTCCGTAGACCGTCCAGGGTAGACGTGAATGTCTTGCGTTGCGTCTCTTCCACTGCACAATCTGCAATTGATTGCGACCCTAACGCATGTCCGCTGGGTCCAACCATACATATTTGTGAGTTTTGGCCTATCCAAAACACTTCACGGCAGCAAGCAGTGACTCCAAGGTTGGGAGGCGCATTTTTCAAGGCGGCCGTCGTGTGAGACCGGAACGGGGAGGTATTTTTAATATGTGATTGGGATTGTAATCGAACGCGAACGACATCTAGGGGGGTCACTGGAAAGCGGTTAGCTCATATTCTCTAAGATACTGGAAGCCATGGAGCGATAATAGGTCTAATTGCCTACCTAAGAGTCCGGTCAAGACGCTACCACAGGTCGCCGAGACCATCTTCTGCGAGATAGAGGCATCACCAACCGCGCTAGCATTGACTGTAGAAGCCGACCCGGTCCCAGAAGTAGCCGCCATGAAGGTGTCTTCTGCAGTGTTCCATGTCTCTGCCGAGCGGCCTTCAGGTTCGACGCCGGTGGGATTGTTGGAGCGATATCGGTCCCAGGAAGTACCTTGAGTGCCCGAGTCGGACATCCAATCGACGGCGCGGTCTCGATCAGCTGGCGATCCAAATATCAGACAGAAATGTTGTGATCTCTTCTAACTCATCGAGGGCATTGAAAATGTGGAAGCGCGATCGGTGACTGTGACTCAAAACGCAGCGATGATGTTGGAGAAAAAGAATGTTCCGGCTCGGTGGCGTTCGGATTCAAGATTGCCGGAGATAAGCGCAGACCTTCACCAACCTAAACTGCTTCCCGACACTCACCGGCCGCCTTATACTTGTTTATTGCTCAGGATGTTCGCCGTTCTATGAGGAACAATGGATTCTATAATCTCAGTCTAGACCACAGTCTTTTCTATTCTTGACGATTTCATCAGTCTCCTAGCTGCGTGTTCGCCCTCGCCCCACCGAAGCTCGCTTATCAATCGGTGGACCTTGCACCTCCCAGTGCGCAACAGCTTTATCGACTATGGAAGACAACGCGGAGCTTGAGTCTTTCCGACGCCAGTGGCGTGAGGAAGTTTCGCGGCGAGCAAACCCCAATGCAGCCGAGCCATCGCAGCCGACTACTACAAGACCTGTCGCTCCTCCACCCCGTCAATTTCCCCCCACCCGGCATGAAGCGTCTGCGCGCAAGGAAGACGAAGAGGAAGGGCCGATACCATACGATCAGACCCAGATAGTACAAGGGGTTGACCGTCTGTCTCTAAATAAACACAACGACGAAGATGCCTTCCATTCACGGGAGTCCCAAGACGAACCAACATCGGCTCTAGAACATTTTGAAAGAGCGGTCGAGAGGGAAGCGGAAGGAAATCTAGGAGATAGCCTCCAGCTCTACCGCAAAGCATACCGAGTGAGTAGGGGTATTCCTTTCCCACGAACATTAATCACGGGGTTTTATATTGACCTTCACTTTTCCCAGTTGGATGCCGCCGTCGACAAGGCGTACAGGAATAAGCATTTTGCAGGCGCGTGGAAGAAAGCGCCACAACCAAGTACGCACAGCGAGCCTACCAAAGCGGCGCCAGTTGAACAGCCGCCAATCGTGCCAACACCGGAACTTATCAGTTCATTTGCGAGTGCGCCGATTCCCACGGCGGACCCCATATTTGAAGGCGATCCTCGTCCTCCATGTCCCATTGCGCATGTTCCATCTGAAGTCATAGTCGAGATTTTGAGTCATGTCGCTCTGGCCGACCCAGCAGCGTTCTGCCGAATGGCACTGGTATGCAAAAGATTTGCTTATCACTTTGCACGTGAACAGCATATCTGGAAACGTCTGTGTCAAGGTGCTGGATTCGGCTTCAAGTCAATGCATTACTCGTTTGCGTGCGATATCCACGGCAACCCTGAATATACTTTGGTGCCTCAAGCTCGGTATACACCATTTCCCAGCGATATTCCAGTTCAAATCCCAAGCCCACTGTCTTCGTGGAGTGAAGTTTTCCATTCTTTTCCCCGCATCCGCTTCACAGGTATATACATCAGCACGGTAAACTACACTCGCGCCGGTGCAGCGTCCGCATATTCGAATATCTCATGGAACAGTCCGATTCATATCGTGACTTATTACCGTTATCTCCGCTTCTACCCTGATGGGACCGTCATCTATATTCTCTCAACGGTGGAACCAGTTGACGTTGTTCCGCATATTAACAAAGCAAACGTGACAGCAGCACGGGCAACATCCCGTAAGCAGAATCCACGGACTGCCCCTGACGTGACAGCCTCAGCTCTTGAACCGGTACCTGCTGTCGCAATGGATGCGTTGAAGCGCGCTCAATGGGGCCGATGGCGTCTTTCAAAACCAACGTCACCAACGGATCCACCTGAAGAAACCGAATATTCGTTCCCGAGTAAGGACAAATCGGCCACTGCCCCTGACCCCAGAGATCTAGTGATCGAAACAGAGGGCGTGGGAGCACCCAAGTATGTTTATGTTCTTCATCTAGCCCTTCGCTCGTCGACCGCTCGCCCCGTCAACAGTAATCCGGCACTTCCCAACCCCTCGAAAAACACCAAGCTAGTCTGGAAGGGGTACTGGAGCTACGACAAACTCACAGATGACTGGGCGGAGTTCGGGCTGAAGAACGACCGCGCGTTTGTGTTCCGACGTGTCAGAGGCTGGGGCATGAACTAATGGCTTGCGACGATCATATTTCGCCAATATGACACTATCATTTATGAAAATATGACGATATGTATATATATGTATATCGAACGCCTGGTTAGACATCGGTATAGATTCCGGAAACATGTTATAAGGCTATAGATGAAAAGCACCATAGTTAAATTGTGACAGCAATATACCAAATAATAAGCCTTTCCTTTCCGAATCTATTAGCAAAAGAGAAAACAAGACGCGAGTGTTCTAGGCATACTAGGTATACTGTAGTTGCGGAGACCCTGAAGGCAAAAGCACCGGAAATGCCAAGATCCGACTTATCGATAAGATACCCGGGGCAGATTTCCGCCTAAATTTTTCGATGGGGCTTCGGATTCAAGACATCCAGAAATCAACAACCAAACCAAGGCGCAGAAAAAAAGATCGCACTGAGTGATAGTATATTCGCTCTATTGGAGTACATAGAGGACAGCGATTGACACAATCCATTAAATCTGTCATGCCGGAGCGGGTTCGCACCGTCTTCGCCGACAAGGACGAGGCACCACCAGCACCTGTCGCGAAACAAGAAAAGTCAACAGAGACGTCGGAACCCCGCAATTCAGACCGCGCCGAACAGAGGAGCCTCGAAAAGTCTAGTAGCTCGAAGAAGAACAAAAAAAGGAAGCGCGAGGAGCTTGTCGAGGGACAGCCTCGAAGGGAGAAGAAGCCGACCGGGTCGCAAACCACTGATGGTATTCAGAACGAAAAAGGTGAAGAGATAAATGGGGCTGGACCTACTACGAAACGACCGAAAGATCAACAGAGACACCGGGGCCAGAAACCGAAGAAAAATCACCGAGTATCTAAAGACGATGAGAACGGGGGAAAGTTTGCCTCGCTAAAGAAAAAAGCGCAAGCGCTCTATGAGATTCGCAAAAACCTCCCTATCTTCGCTCACGGTGATGAGATCCGGAAACATCTTCGCAAGAACGATGTTATGCTCTTGATTGGTGAGACTGGTAGCGGCAAAAGTACGCAGATTCCACAGTTTTTGGTGAACGAGTCGTGGTGTCGGCCGACGAAGACGACTATTGCCCATGATGACGGGACTCAAAAGGAAGCCCTGGTTGGTGGGTGTATCGCCATTACGCAGCCTAGGCGTGTTGCTGCGATTTCGCTAGCTCGGCGTGTTGCGGAGGAGATGGGGACGCCATTGGGCTCTTCGTCGCCCGCGAGTACAGTTGGGTATTCCGTGCGATTTGATACGTCTGCTTCGCCGAGCACGAAGGTGAAGTTTTTGACGGAGGGAATGTTGCTTCAGGAGATGTTGCATGACCCCTGGTTGACGAAGTACAGCGCAATTGTTGTTGATGAAGTCCACGAGCGCGGAGTGAATGTTGACTTGGTTATGGGGTTTTTGAGAAACTTGGTCTCCGGGGAAAAGAAGGGGAGGGGAGGTGTGCCACTTAAGGCTGTGGTTATGAGTGCCACAGCTGATATGGAGAGCTTACAGGGGTTCTTTACAGAAGGCTTCCATGGTCGTCAATTGAAAGACAGCGAAAAAGAATCGAAGGACGGTATCGCCGTGTGTCATATCAAGGGCCGCCAGTATCCCGTCAAAACGATATACTCGCCGGAACCGGTGCATGATTTTGTCGATGCAGCGCTGAAAGTTATCTTCCAAATACACTATAAAGAGCCCATCCCAGGTGATATTCTGGTTTTCTTGACTGGGCAGGAGACTGTTGAGTCGTTGGAGAATTTGGTCAACGAGTACGCTACAGGGATGGATCCTTCATTGCCAAAGATCCAAGTACTTCCACTCTTCGCGGCGCTTCCACAGGCAGCTCAGCAGCGAGTCTTCGCTCCAGCGCCGCCGCGCACCCGCAAAATCATCCTGGCTACGAACATTGCTGAGACATCCGTGACAGTGTCTGGTGTGCGGTTTGTTGTGGATTGTGGAAAGGCGAAAATCAAGCAGTTCCGAACCCGACTGGGCTTAGATTCGTTGCTCGTCAAGCCCATTTCAAAATCAGCCGCCATCCAACGTAAAGGTCGTGCGGGCAGAGAAGCCCCCGGTCAATGCTACCGATTATATACGGAGAAGGACTACCTCGCGTTGGATGAGGTCAATACACCAGAAATTCTGCGATGTGACCTGAGTCAGTCTATACTCAACATGAAGGCCCGTGGCGTTGACAATGTTATCGAATTTCCGTTCTTGACAAGACCTCCACGAGAAGCCTTAGAGAAGGCCCTCCTTCAGTTGCTCAGCATTGAGGCTCTCGAGGAGACTGGCAAGATCAGTGCGATTGGGTCGCATATCGCTAAGCTTCCACTCACACCAACCTTAGGTCGGGTGTTGCTTGCGGCGTCAGACTTTGGCCCAGATTGTTTGATTGATGTGATAGACATTATATCGTGTCTGAGCGTGGAAAACATATTTCTGAATACTACATCAGAAGAGAAGAAGGAAGCGGCCGGAACAGCGAGACGCGATCTATATCGGAGAGAAGGTGACCATCTTACGATGTTAGCGACTGTACGAGCCTACGCATCAGAGAATACAGATCGGAAGGCATGGGCTGAGCGGCATCTGGTCTCGCATCGGGCGATGCAGTCTGTCATGGTAAGTTTCTGTCAATTAAGGGTATACCCGCATGTGCCACGGCTAATCATCGGGATCTCCAGGACGTCCGCAAGCAACTTACGGCTCAATGTCGACAAGCCAAGCTGCTTCCGAGTTCCACCGAGTCGCAAGGCTCAGACTCATCCATCCGAGAGCCATCTCCTGGCTTGATCCTGAAAAGCTTCCTGCGTGGGTTTTCCACGAATGCCGCCCGTCTCGTCCCAGATGGTAGCTACCGCACCGTTGTGGGGAACCAGACGGTGGCGATTCACCCATCCAGTGTCCTGTTTGGTAAAAAGGTGGAGGCGATCCTCTACAACGAGTTTGTCTTTACGAATCGCAGCTATGCGCGAGGGGTGAGCGCAGTGCAGATGAATTGGGTGGGAGAGGCCTTGGCTGGGGAGTAATAATGGCGCATTATTTCGCATCACAATTAGCGAGCGAGTTGTAATTCAATAGACGCTTAGACACACATAGAGAAGCTTCATTCTCAAATATTAGCAGGATAATCGATACTTGGCAGTCTGATCTCGAGATGACGTTTCGTGCTTGCATAGGCTGGGCCACTGTTTCAGGCCGAAGATCGGAAGCCTGTAACAATCGACTCACTGCGGATGAGCGAGAAGAAAGTCTGTTCCAAGTGCTGCGGAGAAATCTCCAACTCCTCGCGTACCGTAAAAAGTACGGATGCTTCAGTGGTGGAACAAATGGTACCAGTCCAGTATCGCCGCAGTCGTCTGGATGACATGTCATGGACAACAGTGGGATGACCTGGACCACGATAGATAGATAGATAGGGAGCGAGAAATCAGGCTATTTTGTGCACTTGTATCGCGCTGTTCTATTCTTACCTCAAAGACCGGGACACCCAACAAGGGGAGGATCTCAGGATACTGTGTTCTGTTGGGCTAGGGGTCTGGTGACTGGGAATGTCTTGCATCATCCGCAAACAATCATCACCACTTCTGGCAACACCACCTTCACCACGTCTTTAGCCCTGTCTTTGTTTCGACTTCCTCCCCCTTTCTTCCATCTCATAATTACCTGTCCGAATGCCAGCTGGGTCACTGTTTCACCCATAACGCCACGTCCTGTCGAATTCCCGCCCGACTATTGACCGCTTGGGGCGATCTAATCTCGCCCACCGATCACCGGCTTATCGGGCGGCCTACCGTTAGTCTGCTGAGTGACAAGTCGCTCTCATTTATCTCATTCTCACCTCACCTTGGGGGCTTGGATCTCGCGATTTGCTTTTTCTGCTTTATATTTATCAAAGGGACCCCTCCTTCTTCGTTTCTATCATTTTACTCTTCTTCCAACTGCCGACCATAGCATTATACGCTTTCACGCGCGGATCCACCGCGATCGATAGACACTCCTCATCTTATCTTTGAGTCTCCAAATAACCCATGGCTTTTCGTCTACCACCCCAAGTTCCTCGCCGTCGCCCTTCCTATTCTACTCCTCAACGCCCCGCCCTTGACGTCCCTCAATCTCAATCCCTCTCCGAACTCCGCGAGCACGAATCTACAGAATGGGTTCTCTTCTCTCCATCCCAGCCCTCTACCACCGCTCGCACTCACACGACCTCCACTGAGCGTACGACTCGCACTGTTGGAGCATCGCGTCTTAGTGACTTCGGTTCGCTCGATACGAATACAAGATCTGGGCGGGATAATGAAAGCGAGGGTGATGGCTCGCTCGATGAGCCACTAGACGAAGATGGAACAGAGCTGGACAGTCTAGATGACGGCCTTCACGCTTTCAGGGCACCTTCCCCGGCCCCTGAGTCTAGTTCACGATGGGACCAAGGCACTCCTGCACATCTTCCTGCACACGACGGATTAGGGAGTTTCGTCGCATCCAGCCAGCCCGTGCAGAACCAACTATGGCAACATGAACAGTACAATCCTAATCGAAGACCGGAGCTCGCGCATCGACGACGCTCAAGTGTGCAACGTCATTTAGACGCTATTGCTAATGATGATGAACAAACTGATTCTGATCGAGAGCGTTGGCAGCGAATCGAACAATGGAGGATGGACCAAAGTCGTGCTCTCCTTCATGAGATTGAAAGGGCTACACGAAGGCGCCGCAACAGCCGTCTAAGCGGATCGAATGCGGAGGCGATCTCTCCAGCTAGACAATCAGATACACCACCCAGTGTTCGGGCGGTGACTCAAGAGCAGCCAACAGCTTCTGGCGAACCCAGAGTGGACGAGGATGAATCATTCTGGCAACGCATCACTCGGAAGGTCATCCGTGATTTGATGGGTATTGACGACTCAATACTCTCGGTCATATTTGGTGAATCCCTACCCGAGACTGACGAAGACGGCAAATTTAAAGAGCCCGATATGAACTTACAGATGGATGAAATACTGAACCGGGAACCCGACACAGCGACCGGTGACCAGGATCGATGGGAAACGAGGCTCCTTCAACGCATAGCCCGAGAGCTAGGAATTCTTGTGAATCAACTTTGCGAACACCCTGGGGCGTTCACGACATATCTCAATATGTCCAATGATATCCCTAATCAGTATGCTGGGATACCCTTGAGCAGCTTGCCAGAAGAAGGCCACGCCCTCCCTTCAACAGCAGCACCTGTTGCAGAGTCTACGCGGAACAGCGATTCAGTATTAACACCACAATTTCTACCAACTCTTCAAGACCCGAACAGGGAGCATGCAGCTGAGTGGGGTATCGAAGACGAGCTTCCAAGTCGCTCTACGGAGTATTTAGCCGAGTCCGCACGCCATCAGCAAGAGAAGGAATATTGGGAACGTGAACTCGATATCATGATGGTATTCCGCTACCTCCGGAACCGCTTTGGTCGCCGCCCCAACAGTGCCGACAACACTACAAACACACGTCGAGCTTCGCAAGATGCATCTCGTCGCGCCGCCATCATCCGTCAACACCATCCGCTTGTCGCGCGAGCACATTCAAGGTCACAGGCACAAATGCGTCGCCAGTCACAGTACTCAGGACCCACTGGCGTCTCGTCGCCCGTTTTACGCCAACACATCCGCCGTCCCAGCTCCAGTTGCGCCAGCCAGAGTGCAAAGATGTCGGCTATCTCTAGCCGTCGAACTCTCACTGGCTCGAGCCGCAATTACTGGGATATTGGAGGGAGTGTGGATAGCGGGAGTGCTATCGCCCCAGCGCCTCCCGGTATCGGAGCTTGGGGTGACGTGTGAGCCTTGAGACGGACCACGCTCCCGAATCATACTTGAAGATCTTAACCCGATGCTGGCCATCACCATATAATTATTCTATATATCCGGGTCATTTCTCCATCCATCCATCTATTCCCCATTTATCTTTACCGTGGTTCTATTCTGATCTTATTTTTTGTTACAATCCGGGCATCAGTTCTAAACTCATGATATCTCAATGATTCTCTCTTTCTCTACAATGTACAGCCACTCTTTGGCTCTGGTTTATTTCCTCTCTGAACGGATCGCTTTTGGGGACTAGACGGGAACCATCTAGGCTTATACATTATATATACTACTGTACACAGCAACCTCACATGGCAATAAAGCACGGACATGGCGGGTGTATGTAAAGGCGTGGTTGTTTCACATGACATAGGGCATATGGCTAATACTAAGACTCTGCATTTGCCTATGTATATTTACTAGGTACAACTGGATTTATCTATTTACCCGATCACATATCTTGACTCCCAGACTTGTAGAATAGTGCACACCTAGTCATCTAGGGAAAAAACGGACCTGGCCGTTTGTGGCTGGTGGCAAAGGCTAGAATCCGGGCATTGTTGATTGAAAATGAGGCATAGATTGAATGTTGCTGGGTTCAGTTGGTTTGGACCGGAAGACGGCGTGGTGGCCTAGATAAAGTGAGATGGGAAGAGAGAAACGCTGCGGGATACGATTAGGTCCCAGGCTATTGGGGAGACGAAATGTTCGACGCCTTGTTATCGCTGTTCGCCTGAGATACTTGGGAGAGATCGAGCCCTTCAAACTATGCATGTTTAGCTGGAAATTTGACTTCCTCGCGCATATAGCTACTACATGTGACTGATATTTCAGGGAGCAAAGCGGTGCGACCAGATAAGACACTCTACTTGTTTTTGGCGAAATACAATTTTTCTGTGGCGGACGACTACTGGTTCAAAGCGTAGATGAGGATGTGGAACATGAACGATTATTTATTCTGCAAGATCCCTTTCCTTTTCAGTCCTAACGCTAACGTAACAAACATCTAAGCCTCAGCGGAGTAGGCATCAGGGAAGCGGCGCATGTTGTCCTCGATGAGACCGTGGCCACGGAGGAACTGGACGTAGGCACCGTCCTGCTTGAGCTTGCCCTCCTGGCGGAGCTGGACGTAATCCTCGCGGCGGACGGGAGTGAAACCCCAGTTCTTGGAGACGATGATCTTTTGGCGACCAGGGAACTTGTACATGGAGCGGCGGAGAGCCTCGATGGCGGTGGCACGCTGGACGTCACGGGTACGGACAGACAGAAGGATCTGGCCGATGTTGACACGGGCGACAGTGCCCTGGGGCTTTCCGAAAGCACCACGCATACCGGTCTGAAGACGATCGGCACCAGCGCACGACAACATCTTGTTGATACGGACGACGTGGAAGGGGTGGACACGGACACGAAGGTGGAAACCTTCCTTACCGGCGATCTTCACGAGGTACCTGGAGTTCCTTGTTAACTTTCTTTCCTTTCATTTCTTGTTTTTCCGACCCTTCTTGTCTCGTTGATCGGTGGGGGTCGGGCAGCATACTTGTTGGCACAGATACGAGCGGCTTCGAGAGCCTCGGAGGAAAGCTGTTCATATTCGTTGGAGACGAGGTGAACGCAGCAAGGGAAGTCGTCGACGTTGGCCTTCTTACGTCCCAGATCGTAGATACGGATCTTGGGGTCGGGAACACCACGGTTGAACCGGGACTTGGGGTAAGGCTAAATTGAGAAAACCATCAGTATTCCATCGCTTCCATATCACAACTCATCAAAGATGGACAACAAAGGTCTCATCCATGTGATCTCTCGGGCTGCCTCTCGTCGTCTTTTTTTTTTTTTTTTTGGCCTTCGCTCATCCAGCGCATCCCAGGCCCACAAGCGAGACCGCCCTCGAAATCCACACAAGGAGACCATCAAATCTCGAATATCGCACGCACCTTGTTCTTGCAGTAGCGGTAGCAGCGGGCGGGACGGCGAGCCATTTTGACTGCTGTTGATGCAAACTGGGTGATAGGTTTGTCGAAAGGGTGGTGTCGAGGAGCGAAAGAGAAGGGGATTCTTTACTGGAGGCACTTTGGCTTGATTTCCAATCAACTCCCGCTAACGAGTGGCAAAACCCTAAGCCCTAGCTTCTCGGCCAATCACCGCCCAGAACGGATATGACGCATTTACGCATTTGTCAGATTTCAAAGAACATCGGAATGTTTCAAGTACAAGAGTTACTCCGAGCGTGACTATCGTTTAATTTGTACGGCTAAGTGTATTTCCTTTACTAGTAGAAAAATAGCCTTTAAGTTTTGGATTTTTTATATCGTCATTATCTAAAACATCATGATGTACTGCGTTTAAGCAGACACCCATCGTTCAGACATAACCGATCCCAACCCCCATCGCTTACTGGCTGGTAAGGATGTCGGAGTCACCAGCATCAAGGACGGACATGGTGGAGCAGCGGTAGAGACGACCGCAGGCAGTTCCCAGCTCGATCTAAACCTCATTATTAGCTACCCATGTTCTACCGAATCGAGCCGCATATAGCGGTATGTATTGAACGAAGTAACACTCACGTTGTTGCCAGAGAAGTGGTGAACGGGAGTCTTGGCGAGCATAGCGTAGTACTCGAGCTCAGACTTGCGGAGGGGAGGAGTGTTGGCGGCAATGATAACCAGCTTGGCCTTGCCGGACTTTTGGTGTAGTTAGTATCCCTCTCGTTCCTCGCTTCAATTCGTATATTCGGCAGTCCAGTTGTCAGTACTCACACGCAGGGTCTTGATGGTGGTCTTGTAGCCAAGAGTGACTATAAAATCGAGAATCGTCAGCAATTCAGTTCCGAAGTGATGATATTGTTGGCAACCACAAAGTAAAATTCACATACCCTTTCCACTCTTCATCACAAGCGCCAGGCGCGAGGCGATGGTGTCGCCAGCCTTCTTGCTCTTAGGGGCCATCGTTACGCGATTGAAGTGTTGTGGATGTGATGAAAGAAACGTGCGCTCCGGCCGTGTGTCTTCGTTGGGATGAGGTGCAAAAAAGACGGTATCGTGATTTTTTGTGGGTTTGGCGAGGGCCGGATCGTCGTTCCTCCACTTCCGAGATGTTTAGTCAACGGCCAGAATCCGCTAGGCTGCTTTCGGCCACTTTCTTGGTTCTGGCTTATGTAAGTGTATCTTACACGTTGCTCCATGGTTAATGATGGCTGGAACCCATGATGCAAACCTCAGTGGCGCAGTTGCTATATCGGGACCAGGATGATGGTTGTGCTGTACCCATCGCGATCTGACTGGGCCACCCGTCATCTCGAGGACGGCGCAAGGATGGTAGAGGGTTCGTGTGCTATCTTTATCGGCGTATCGTCGCTCAGGCAAAGGGGCCGTTTGGCCCAAAACGGTCTCGTGTCAACATCGGGGTCGATCACAACGGTTACCATACGAGGCTGAAGAGGACTGGGGTGGATGCATTGGCGTTGGCCGGAAAGAATAAGCAGTATTCACTGCCCAGTTTCCCAGGAGATTTATCATCAAGAATAAGATTGTCATCAGCAAGAACGCGGCCCCTAAAGTGTTGTGTAGTCGGTAAGGTTACGGATAAGAGTATCGTTGCCGTTTCCATACGGGGCTGAGGAAGATTGGCCCATCCCTCAGAATAATTTATTCCGTCGCGCATCCATGCTGGCTGGAGTTGTCCCTAACATCGCAAATTTCCTCCTCACGTCTGATATTTCGCTTCTTCTATTCATTTATTTGCGTTGAGCTTCTTCTTTCTACGTATTGAGGGTGGCGAGACTTTGCCAGCCATCTTACAAAGGCCTCCCCCACCATAATTAGTGGTAGCCCGGACCACCACTCCCTCCGTACTGTGTTTTGACCGCTATTACTCTTGAGACACCCTTCCCTGAAACTTTTCAATTAATTTCCCAGCGTTTCAGGGTCTCGATCTCCAGGACTCTCAAATCTCAACAATCTTTTGCTTCCCCTATTCGAGTCACTCTGCAGCCAACCTTCGTTTCGCTTCTCCGCCAGTATTCGGCTTCAAGATGTCTGCGACGCCTCGGAAGCCTGGCTCACCAGCCAATGCCAACAAATCCGCCTCAGACTCAACAACGAATGGCACCCCTTCGCGAGGTCATACTAGGTCTCCTACTACAACATCAAACGGCCTGTCCCGGTCTCCGTCTCTCCGCGGTTCGACTCCCGTATCCGCACGAGCAGCTGCCAGAAAGCCTAACCGCTCATCCAACCTAAGTATGTCGAGCGTTCCAAAGGTTGCCGCTGATCCGTCGGAGGAAGAAGCGCGCGCCCAGAATGCGGCGCTTATCGAGGATCTAAAAGAGCAATTGCAGAAAGCGGAGACTGCTTCTGAACAGTATCGCAAGCAACTTGGTGTGCTTCAGATGCGCCTCGACGAGGCCGTCAGCGAGCAATCGAAGCTGGAAGACCAGGGCCATGAGAGAGACAGCAAAATCGAAGCACTAAACGGCGAAATCCGTGACCATGTTCGCCAAATTCGTGACCTAGAACAGGCGCATGAATTGGAGCGGAATGCCATGCTCCAGGAGAAGGAGCAACAAGCAAGCCGGGAGGAAGAAATGCAGGCCACTATCCAGCGCCTGAAAGAGACCGTATCTCAGAAGGACATGCGGATTGGTGCCGACGGCGATAAAAATGTGTCCCGCTCTTGTAAGAATCCGTCTTTCGTGACTTACTCCTTGTGAAACTAGAACTAACAATTTTTGCAGCCAGTTTCCGCAACCGAGCCTCCCCGGAAATTGACGGACAATTTGCACCTTCATCTCAAATAGAACGGAGCCCCTCGCGGAATAACTCCAAATTACTCTTACAGAAGGATAAACTGATCGAGTCTTTGCGACTCGAGTTGGCCGAGTCTCAGATCAAACTTGTGGAGATGGAAAACAAAGGTGGAGGTCGACAAAGGGAGCTCGAAAAGGAGCTGTTAGAAGCTCGCATGGCGAATGCTCGTCTGATGGAAGATAATGAGAGCTACCAACTACTCCTCAGCGAGAGAACTCTCAACGGCGATTTCGCCAAGGGTGATTTCATGCGGGAAGTTCATCCTGACTCTTCAGACAATAAGGAAGCCGGTGGCGGCTTGGGTTCATTGGCCGATGAATTGGAATCTGCCGATGCTCGACCTGAGCCCGACGATAACCGCAGACTTGAGGCAGAGCTCAAGGCGCTTAAGGACCAGAACAAAGCCCTGACGCTGTATATTGAGCGGATCATTAGCCGACTCTTACAGCATGAGGGATTTGAGCATATCCTGGATAAGAACGAGACCGAGCCCTCTGCCAAACAAGGCGGCAGCGATAAAGATCTTCCCCCCACGCCCCCAGAGAAGGATGACCCGAATCAGCAAACCTTCCTGCAAAGAGCTAGATCTGTTGTCTCTGGCCAAAACACTAGGCCCCAACCACGCTCCCGTCCAACCAGCATGATGCCACCGCCTCCCCCAGGTGCTCCGAATGCCCACGAGAACCCTCAAACAGCACCTAGCATCCCCTTGAACCGCGGTCAGTCAGTACGGGCTGGCCATCGTCGGACAAGGTCAGAACAAACAACAGACTTGGGGGCTGCAGTTGTCGTTGGCCAAATGTATCGCGGTCGCAACTCTGGTGGCCCTATGAGCCCCACTATGATGAGCTCTCGCAGCACTTTTACCGGGCCAAGTTACGGACCAGGACAAATGTCTTCCAGCAGCCGTGCGCCTTCGCTGTCTAGCCAGCCAGAGCGTGACCATTTAAGCAGCTCGGCGAGTGTGTCAAGTGACCCTCCTGGCGACACAGCGTCTACCGGGGCGACTTCCAACTCTCCTCGTTCGAGCAATGGCATGACAAACTACACGGGAGCGGTCATGACCCAGAGCAAGCTACGACCGCTTCGACTAGTTAGTGAGTCCAAGGCTGCTGAGGATGAGGAAGCTGCCCGAAAGAAGGCGAACAGGGGAAGTTGGATCTCATGGTTCAACCGCCCAGGTTCGAGCGAGGCTGCGCAACAGTGATCTATTTGGCTCACCTTCTCCAGTTTTCATGACACATGATTTTTCTATGAACTTCGTCCCTTTCTCCATTTTGTCTTGATGGCCCTTATGTATTTGTCTCATTTTATAATGTGAAGACTGCCGCTGTTGGATCCTGGAGATTTGTTTTGTAATTGAACTACTGAGATATCATCATGTTTGAATACCCAAGTTTTACTTTTACGCTTATCATGATGAATACGCTTGTTCCCCATGTTCATGTCACTTTTCCGAAGACGACTTTCCACTTGTTTATGCAATTATGTATCTAGTGTACGTATATAGGCCGTTTCCTCTCCCAAGAGCGGTACTTGAGATATTCTTAACGATGGCTTATGCCTGAAGTATAGCCAGGGTGCGTCGAACTTACATACAGCTTGATGAATATAACGAATCTTCTCGTAATAGTTTAATTTCCTTGAGATACACCCGAGTTCGAGAATTGAGGCATTCGTTGGCTTGTTGACTGAAATAGTATAGCGCGGAACAACATTGGCGCGGCTTCCGAATTGCGGACAGCTTGACAGTAAACGGAGGAGCTCCTCAAAACGGTTACTCGCTCACTCACCATATCAAACCCTCTCGCGTCAATTTCTTCAAAATGGGATCTCTTTCTTTATTCTCCGTCAATGCAGTCCTTGTGATGTCCGCCGATGATGGCTCTCGCATCTTCGCAAAGTACTACTCACCACCTCACCCCCCAGCCGGCGCTGCCCCCAATTCCACCGATTACCCCGGAGCAAACCCCTACCCGACACTGAAAGAGCAGAAGGCGTTCGAGAAGGGCCTCCTCGAGAAAACCAATAAGCAGACCAGTGATGTGATCCTTTACGACAACCGGATTGTTGTGTTCAAGCTGGAGAGCGATGTGATGCTCTACGTGGTGGGCGGTGCCGAAGAAAATGAGGTGCTCCTGTATAACGTTGTTTTGTCACTGCGAGATGCGTTGGGAATATTATTCAAGTATGTTTTCTTTCTGCCCATGTCGGGGTTGGGATATGGAGGCGGCTAACCCATTCTCTTGTTTTAGGGGTGCTACGGATAAGCGCACAATCGTTGAGAACTACGACCTTGTTGCCCTGGCCATTGACGAACTTATCGACGACGGTATCATCCTTGAAACGGACCCCGTTCTGATTGCTTCCCGTGTTAGTCGTGCGCCCCAACCGGACGCACCAAATCTCAAGAGCATTGATCTTTCCGAACAAGGCCTCCTTAATGCCTGGGAGCTTGGAAAGCGGCGCCTGGCGGAGGGTTTGCGACAGATGTAGGCTGGGGAGGAGAGATAGAAGGCCTTGTTACGAATGTTCCTTTACTTGCACGAACATTGCATGGACGTTTTCCTTTATTTTATGCGATCTGGCTGGGTTTGGCGCGGTCATATGTGTGCTGTTCGTTACTGATTCATGATTGATACTATATTTACACTATTACTTTTTCTGATATTCCTTGCCAGGAGCGAGAGGGCTCTCTAGAGATACTCCGACTTGTTTTGCAGTGTTATGTTGGGCTAGGTAGAGCAAAAGTCCATGGACATTATATTTATTTTAAATATAAAACTTACTCATCCAATCAAAAATGGCGATTTATGGAACTGGAAAGAAACGTTAATTTTCAGCCCTTCCAGAACCCTAGTAGGATGATTCAGAATGAGTGGGAATTGCCCCGCATACGTCACGCCCTTAAGAATATCGGGCTCTGCGCAAAACTCTTTGTCTTCTCCACGAAACAGCTTCGTTCAAGGGCACCAGGACCAAACCACAAAATGAAGCAGAGATACTCTTCTTTGGATGTTCAGGTAGGCCTCTCAAAAGGGTGATCTTCAAGCGCTGCTCTCTAACAATCACGATTGCAGGTAATATCTAAAGAGCTCGCCACTGAGCTAGTCGGCCTGCGTGTCTCGAACATTTACGATCTCTCAACGGTAGGTTCGCGCGACGTCACCTTTTTTCCGTTAGACTTATACTGAGACATATGTGTTTTATTCTAGAGGATATTCCTATTCAAGGTCGCAAAACCCGACCACCGCAAACAACTTATCGTCGACTCAGGCTTCCGATGCCATGTGACTCAATACTCGCGAGCAACAGCAGCAACGCCTTCTCCCTTCGTCACCCGTCTGCGAAAATGTCTTAAGTCTCGCCGCATCACGTCCGTAAACCAGATCGGGACAGACCGCATCATCGACTTCAGTTTCAGCGATGGCATGTACCACATGTTGCTAGAGTTCTTCGCAAGCGGGAACGTCATTATAACCGACAAGGACTACACCATTATCGCGCTTCTCCGCCAGGTATCTGGCGGCGAGGGACTCGAGGAAGCTAAAGTCGGGCTGAAGTACACGGTTACAAACAAGCAGAATTACAACGGGGTTCCGGAGGTCACGAGAGACCGCATCAGGGAGACATTGGAGAAGGCACAGAAGACCTTTGCGCAGGAGGACGGCGTGCCGAAGAAGTCGAAAAAGAAGAATACTGATGTCTTGCGCAAGGCTCTCTCGCAGGGCTTTCCGGAGTACCCGCCGCTTTTACTAGATCACGCCTTTGCGACGAGGGGTGCCGACCCCGCGACACCGCTGGATCAAGTACTTGGCGATGAAAGCCAAATGGACATGGTCTGGGGAGTGCTGGAGGTGGCCCAAAGTGTGTCTGCTGATTTGTCCGCGGACAAGGAACATCCTGGATTTATCGTTGCGAAGGAAGATACCCGTCCAAGGGCACCTGAGCCGGATTCCGAGAAAGATGCTTCATCGTCGAAACCTGACCTGCTCTACGAGGATTTCCACCCATTTAAGCCACGACAATTTGAAGGAAAGGAGGGCTTCACGATCTTAGAGTACCCATCTATGAACGCAACGGTGGACGAATACTTTTCATCTATCGAGTCCCAAAAATTGGAGTCGCGGCTGACGGAACGAGAAAGCGCAGCGAAAAAGAAGCTCGATTCACTAAGACAGGAACATGAGAAGCGGCTCGGGGCTCTTGAAGAAGCACAGGACTTGCACATCCGGAAGGCAAGTGCCATTCAGGACAATGTGTATCGCGTGCAAGAGGCAATGGATGCAGTCAACGGATTGATTGCCCAAGGCATGGACTGGGTGGAAATTGCGCGCTTGATTGAAATGGAACAAAGCAGGGGAAATCCTGTTGCGAGGATCATCAAGTTGCCACTAAAACTACACGAGAACACCATCACGCTTCTACTAAGAGAAGTCGGAGGAGACGAGGCAGACGACGAGGAGCTATTTTCAAGCGACGAATCTGAAGAAGAATCCGAAGAGGATGAAGAAGAGGCAGCAGCAGCAACCTTCCAGAGAAATTCCCAAGCCCTGACAATAGATATCGATCTTGGTCTTACACCCTGGGCAAATGCGACCCAATACTACGACCAAAAGAGGTCGGCTGCTGTTAAGGCCGAGCGAACAACACAGTCTTCGGCAAAAGCGCTGAAAAGCCACGAAAAGAAAGTCAAGGACGACCTAAAGAAAAACCTAAAGCAGGAGAAGCAGGTTCTAAGACCTGCCAGAAAGCCTTTCTGGTTTGAGAAATTCCTCTTCTTCATCTCTTCCGAAGGATATTTGGTGCTAGGGTTAGTACATATCTATCTTTTAATAGTAAAGGCGAACTTTAATGCTAACCTACTCAGGGGCCGTGACGGAATGCAAAGCGAGATGCTTTACCGCCGCTATCTACGGAAAGGAGATATTTTCGTACATGCGGACCTCGAAGGGGCCACGCCAATAATCGTCAAAAATAGATCTGGAGCCCCCAGCGACTCCATATCGCCTACGACTCTGTCTCAGGCGGGTAATCTCAGTGTTGCAACGTCGACGGCGTGGGATTCGAAAGCAGTCATGTCTGCCTTCTGGGTCACTGCAGACCAGGTATCTAAAACTGCTGAAGCAGGCGGTGGTCTCCTTCCAGTCGGTGAATTCCGCGTCAAGGGGGAAAAGAACTTCCTTGCCCCTTCACAGCTTGTTTTGGGCTTTGCTGTGATGTGGCAGGTCAGCAAGGAGAGTCTAGTAAATCACAAAGGCTTCAGAACTGAGGAGGTCCCAGCTGTTGATCAAACTCAAGCGGTGGAGGAGCCAGCAGTCGAAAGAGCCGAGAGTCAGGAAATTAGCAAGACTGTTCCACCTCCAGAGACTACTGAACAAACTGAGGGACAAGAGCAGGAGGAACAGGAGGGGGCTTCAGAGTCAGATGAGGAGCAAGATAACGTGGATACGGTTTCTGCGGCGAACCCATTACAACCGCAAGAGACCACACAAGAATCAGAAACTGTTAAGCAAGACGAAACACACGATCCAGGGTCCGCTGAACAAGAGCAACCGGAAGGAACGGAAGACCATATTGAGCCGAATGAAGAGGATGCTCCGGCGGACGACCAGTCTGTAGCGGATGGAGCCGAAAGTGTAACATCCTCACAAACTCAAGGCAAGAGACATCTTTCCGCGAGGGAAAGGCGCCTACTCCGAAAGGGAAAGCCTCTTGATACAGCAACCCCGAAGTCCGAAGAAGCAAGTGGACAATCAACGCCGGCAACGAACGGAGCATCAACTAAGTCTGACGCAAAGCCAGCGCCCGCTCCCGCTCGCGGCCGAAAAGGAAAGGCAAAGAAAGCAGCATCGAAGTACGCAGATCAAGACGAGGAAGAAAAGGCGCTTGCCCTTCGTCTCTTGGGCGCAAACAGTGCTAAAGCGCAGAAAGCTGCAGCCGAAGCCGAAGCAAAGGCGAAACGGGAAAAGGAAGCCGAGGAGGCGAAGAAACGCCGTAAGGCTCAGCATGAACGTGCTGCTCAGGCAGAAAGAAAGCGACAGGCCCTATTCGAAGAGGGAGCAACCGATGACTACGACGAAGAAACCGCTGCTGCTGAAGCTGCAGATCTTGAGTGGTTACCCGCCCTAGTTGGCACGCCTCACCCGGAGGATGAGATTTTGGCGGCCATCCCGGTTTGCGCACCTTGGTCATCTCTTGGACGATACAAGTACAAGATTAAGCTACAGCCAGGCGCAGTGAAGAAAGGAAAAGCCGTTAAAGAGATCTTGGGGCGATGGGTGTCCGAGACAACAACGGGGAAAGTCAAGAAAGAGCACGCCGAGGATGCAGGGATCAGTCGAGGTGTAGCAGAGAAACTCCGAGCTCGAGAAGGGGAGCTTCTCAAAGGATGGAAGGATACTGAAATCATCAACACTGTGCCAGTCAGTAAAGTAAGAATCATGGTTGCCGCGGGTGGTGGTGGCGGCGACAAGGGCAAGGGAAAGGGTGGCAGCAGTAACAAGGGGGCCAGTAACAAAGGAGGCAAAGGTGGAAAGAAGAAATAAATTCAAGCTTTCCAGGCCTACCCAGTATGTGCCACTATCAATTTGAGGCTGCACTTGTCACCCTTCCGTATACCATGCGATCGGGTTGTTTGATATTGCATAAAAAATACCAAGAATACATACACAACGAACATAAAACCATATACATTCAAGTATAGTTCAGTAATAGGGACTAGACTCAATATTACTTTAATTGAACTTCTCATCCTCAATAGTATAGCTTTTTGCAAGTTCTACAATTGTCTAGCATGGATAGCATATCTGCTTAGTCATGCTAATCGACGTCATCGCAAGATTTTCCCAAAGACTGTCAAAAGCTTCATGTTCGCCATCCGACGCCACAGTGTCTTTTCTGGTAAGTTGGGGACCCCAGAAACGGTGCGGCAGGTATTATGGTCATAGGTAACCCAACTGAGCAGTCAACAGCTTTATCAAAACCACAATTGCCGCGTGGCCTTGAGCCCTGACTCATCGGGCACCCTCATACTCCGCCGGACTCATATTTTTCTGTCGCAATTGCGGGGCAAGCAGTCAATCTGCACACCTTCCTTCGTCGCGTCGTTGCTCGCGGTTTCCCGCGCAGCTTTACTAGGCCTGTTACAACCAGCGCGACAGCCAACATGACGCCGAAAGACTCGACGCGGATCGCGTCGGTGGTTCGCTTGAACAAAGATGGGCAAGGAAACCGATCACTTGCAGAGTGGTGGGCGAATGAACAGAGCCAAAATACCTCCGAGGCGACGGCCATTTCAGAAGCGGCGCAGCTTCTACAGACGAGCGATATCCCCGTTGCCTTCCCTACCGAAACAGTATACGGTCTAGGCGCTGATGCCACGCGGAGCGCCGCTGTACAGGGTATATACAAGGCGAAGCAGAGGCCGTCTGATAACCCTCTTATTGTTCACATCGACTCTCTGGGCATGCTAGACAGACTTCTCAACCCAACGCCGAAATCTCCGTGTGGCACGAAGACCCCCCAGAACACTATTCCTCCTATCTACGGACCTTTAATTGAGCGATTTTGGCCTGGTCCTCTTACCATTCTACTTCCGAACCCGTCCGGCTCGTGTCTCGCACCGCAGGTCACATCGAATCTTACAACATTCGGCGTGCGCATGCCTTCCTCGCCTCTCGCCAGATTGTTGATACATGTTGCGGATCGGCCGTTGGCCGCTCCTTCAGCGAATGCGTCTACAAAGCCGTCACCGACGGCAGCGGAACATGTGTTCCATGATCTTCAGGGCCGGATTGAATTGATTCTCGATGGTGGGCCCTGTGGCGTAGGCGTTGAGAGTACGGTGGTTGACGGGTTATCCGACCCTCCCAGCATCCTCAGACCCGGCGGAGTAGGGATCGAAGAACTACGGGAATGTCCCGGGTGGGAAAATGTACAGCTTGGATACCAAGACGGCACATTAGACGTGAAAGAGGTTCCTCGCGCGCCGGGGATGAAGTACCGGCACTACTCACCTAAAGCTCGGGTGGTTCTTTTCGAAGCGGGCTCAAGTGCTCAGGGTGTTGTGGACCATGTGAAGCACGATCTCGAAGATTCAGCCGTTGGCGCACATTCAATTGGTATTGTGCGGACGCGCACGTGGAAGCGAGGTTTACAACTCCTGCCGGAAGAGGATATCGAGAAGACGTCGAAGCCCATCCCGTCACTAGTCGATAATTTGGTGGAGTTTTCTATATCCGTTGGGGATGCAAAGAAAGATGTTTTCGACTGTCATCTGGGGTCTGCGCTTGAAGGTGTTGCAAGGGGATTGTTCGCAGCTTTACGAGCAATGGATGAAAAAGATGTAGATGTAATTTATGTTGAGGGTGTGTCAGATGAGGAATATTTGGCTGCGGCGGTGATGAATCGGTTGCGAAAGGCGGCTGGGTCAACCTTCAAGGTGTAGAGGGTAAAAAAAGTATAGATGGCATCCCGGTTAATATGTGAGGTCGCACGCGTATCATAGAGGGTTTTCTAACGAATTGACGATTCACAAGTCTAACATGGTCATGTCGAGCATCTCCGCTCTCCGTCGGCATTCTCCGGTCAGATAAACCGGGCGTATAAGCAACGGTACAGACCCACGGTTATCACCCGGTTCTTCTCCAATATCAAGGCTTAACTTTTGAGTCACGATCTTCAATCCCCTGACTCAAACGGCTGCCACGCATTAAGTTCATTGGTCCAGGGGTCATTCGTTTGTAGAAAGCAACCCAATACTTGTGCATATACTAACCACCTGCCAACAGCATCTGTGGAGATCATCCACTACTAACCCCAATATAATCCGTGTTACAATATATATAGACTCTGTTTCTCTCTCTTTAATTTTCTACACTTTGTATACTCATAAACATTCTTAAGCTTCTCTTACTTCAACTACAATGTGTCCACCATCGACCACCTCTAATTCCCAATGGCACGCCTTCCTGCACGGCCTCCCCAAATGCGAACACCACGTCCACCTCGAAGGCTGCCTTACGCCATCTCTAATCTTCCACCTCGCAACCAAAAACAACATCGCTTTGCCCGACCCACTCATTAATTCTGCATATGCTTCCATCGAAACTCTAACAGCCCGCTACGGCAGCTTCACCTCGCTCGACGACTTCCTCGCCTTCTACTTCATCGGCATGGTCGTTCTCAAAGACAAAAGCGACTTTGCGGAACTCGCTTGGGCGTACTTCCAGAGGGCGCATGAGGACGGCGTCCACCACGCAGAGGTCTTCTTTGACCCGCAGGTGCATATGGAGCGCGGCGTGGAGTACCGCGCTATTGTCGATGGGTACGTTGTGGGCTGTAGGAGGGCTGAGCGGGAGTTGGGGATGACTACGCGTCTGATTATGTGCTTTTTGAAGCATTTGCCGTTGGAGTCTGCAGCGGGTCTTTATGCTACGGCCTTGGAGGAGGGGCATCTTGATGATATGCATAATGGGGTGATTCATGGTCTGGGGTCTTCGTCGAGTGAAGTTGGACCACCTAAGGATTTGTTCAGGCCCATATATGCCTCTGCTGCGGAACGTGGGGTGAGATTAACGGCGCATGCCGGGGAAGAAGGCGACAGTTCGTATATTGCTGCGGCGTTGGAGATGGGTGCTACGCGAATTGACCATGGGATCCGACTTGTTGAGGATGTCGAGCTCATGGAGAGAGTTGCGAGAGAGGAGGTGTTGCTGACGGTTTGTCCGGTGTCGAATGTGCAGTTGAAATGTGTGAGCTCTGTATCAGAGGTGCCTATTCGGGCATTTCTTGATGCTGGCGTAAGGTTTAGTATTAACAGTGACGATCCGGCATACTTCGGGGCGTATGTGCTGGAGTGCTATTGTGCGGTGCAAGACGCATTTGGGTTGAGTGTTGGTGAATGGAGGGTCATTGCAGAGAATGGGGTCCATGGAAGTTGGATCGAAGAGGAGAGAAAGGAGGAGTTGTTAAAGAAGATTGAGGAGCATGTTAACAAGTTTGAGGGGCTTTTATAGATAGTGTAGGTCTTGTATAGGACTGGTGGCGGTGGTAATGAGCATGTACAGTTATTATAGGCCAGCAACTGACACAATATTTGAGGCGAGACGATGATTGATGTGTACCGGAAATACCATAAATGGAAATAACAAATGAAATTGCTGATACTGTCGTAAATCAATGAAGAGTTGTATAGTTAAACGTGGTGGATGAATAATGGGCGGAGGCTTTTATCGTGAGGTTATTGGGCGGAGTAATCTCTCACCGCTGATTGGCCCGTTGCAGCTCCCGCAAATCCGCGAGTTCAGACTTCGGAGTCCAACTTCGTCAACGCTCTCCTTCATCGTCAACCACTCCCTCACCACCCCTCACTCTCCTCCTCGTGCCAGCCATGGCTTCCAAATTCTTCCCTGCCCTGCCGCGGGCTGGCCGCCAATTGACTCGCACTGTTCCCCGACCCCAGTTCAGACCCTTCTCCGCCGGTCCGCAACGGTTCAGCGATCTCGTTCATGTGGTACGTGGAGAAGAATCGCGATGACCTCCTACTTGTCTTTGCTCCTTCTATTTTTGCGAAGAAGCGATTGGTAAATTCTTAAGCAATTGCTAATAATTCTCCCTGTCTAGCACCGCAACTACCCCGAGAACAATCCCTCCCTCCCCTTCAAGTTCTCCGAGCAGAACAACCAGCTCATCGAAGAAATCATCGCCCGTTACCCCCCTCAATACAAGAAGGCTGCTGTCATGCCCCTCTTGGACCTCGGTCAGCGTCAACATGGTTTCACCAGCATCAGCGTTATGAATGAGGTCGCTCGCCTCCTCGAGATGCCCCCGATGCGCGTCTACGAAGTCGCAACCTTCTACACAATGTACAACCGCGAACCGGTCGGCAAATTCTTCGTCCAGCTTTGCACAACGGTACGAAACCCTAGTAAAAAAATTCTGCAGCGTTTAATATTTGGGTATTCATACTAACATTCCACCTCTCAAGACACCATGCCAACTCGGTGGTTGCGGAAGCGACAAGATCGTCCAGGCCATCTCAGAGCACCTCGGAATCACCAGCGGCCACACAACTGAAGACGGACTTTTCACGTTCCTCGAAGTCGAATGTCTCGGTGCCTGTGTTAATGCCCCTATGGTCCAGATCAACGACGACTATTACGAAGATCTCACTCCCGAATCGATGAAGGCCCTCCTCACCGCGCTCAAGGAGTCCACTACCGCTACTTCCGGCAGCCAGGTTAAGATCCCCGCTCCCGGCCCTCTAAGCGGCAGAGACACCTGTGAGAACAGCGCAGGCATCACCAACTTGACAGAGATCGTGTGGGATCCCGAAACGATGATGAGGAAGGATGGTGCCCTGGACGGAGAGGCGCAACAGCCCGCGCAATAAATCCAATAAACATATGATATCGAAAGAGAAGAAAAGAATATACTAGTTTCTTTGTTGGTGTTGGTTTGTTTGCGTTTTCCTTCACGTTTTACCCCCTTCATCCCGAGCTGGTTGACGGACAAGGCCACCGGGTGCTGGTTATGTATGTATAGTATGTTGTTTCTGGTCTCCCTTGTATGGAAACAAAATGACCAGGAGCTTCTATAGAAGGTTTATTACCCAATGCACTCTTATTTCATGCTGGACCTCTAATGTTCTTCTCGTCAACCTAGCTCGACTATCAGCTTCTTAGCTACCAAATTTTCTAACTCTAACAACCATTCAAATAGGTACAAAAACAAACAGAGTACACAAGATCTAGACCCAGATATCTCACCATTTATTGTCCAATTTGCAAAGGAGAATGAAAGAAAGACCAAACTTCAAAACGCATTATCAACCAACATCTCCGGTCCTTGACAAGTGATGGCTTCGGATTCCAAAGCATCCCCTGGATCGACCAAAACCGCTTTCCCCTCTCTTTCGACAAGAACTTTGCCCCTTCTGTCTTGGAATATGTTCACATCGATCGTCATTTTGGCCAGTAGATGATAGACCTGTACGTGATTTGTCTGCCCATATCGCCGGCACCGTCCAATGGCTTGGGTCATCGTCGAGTCATAGTCATATTGTGTTTGGGCAAAGAACGGCGACAGAAAAATTATATGGTTTGCGCATTGCAGGTTTCTATTGCCAACGATGCAGTTAGCCACGTTTTCACACTAACGACTACCCGCGATTGGGATGGGGTTACTTACAAACCTGCCGCCATTTCACTACCCAGATTCAAAAGAAGGACTTTGCTGTTTCCAAACCCTTCCTTTTGGAACTTTTCGATCTTCTGGCTTGCATTGCGATCTGCTGATGAGATCATTGTGTGTGTTATTCTTGCTGAATCGAGGGCCTTGGACGCTATATCCATCAGGTCCGGAAACTGGATAAAGAGCAGTGCGCGCTCATTGTTTGGGATCTGGTGGCCGAGTATATCAACAAGGACGTCCATTTTTGTGCCGCCGTATTCGGAGCTCTTGTCTATATCTGCGACTGGCGAATTGGGATCGTCTGTATCGCAGCCTAGTACCATGGCATTGATTATGTTGAACCGTTTGCCAGAGCC
Organism: Aspergillus sydowii CBS 593.65; assembly: GCF_001890705.1. Classification (NCBI taxonomy): domain Eukaryota; kingdom Fungi; phylum Ascomycota; class Eurotiomycetes; order Eurotiales; family Aspergillaceae; genus Aspergillus; species Aspergillus sydowii. The sequence goes on along the minus strand of NW_024467863.1, from coordinate 978,809 downwards.
GCGACAGCCTTCCACTGCGCATTCTTCCTTTTCGATTGTTTGCTGGGTGCAAGTGAAGCATATAGCATGACCGCAGGATCCTAGGATGTTCATTTTGGCTAGGAGACCTGGCTGGTTCTGGCATCTGTCGCAGGAGGGTACCTCTGCGGAGTTGGTCTGGATCTGTCGAACAAGCTTGAGGAAACGCAAAGCGCGTTTGCGAAGGACCCATTCGACAAGCAGGTTTCGTATTGTGGTCGTGACTTCGCGGAGTACGGGCTCGAACTCTCGCATCTGAGTGGGCTTTGTGGGAAGAGGCATGACGGCCTTGGCCTTTGCTGTGGGCTTCTCTGCTGCCGCGTCTGTGTCTTCTGTGATTTCGATGTTTTCCCTGTCGTCCTCCTCATTCTCCTGGACTTTGGAGTCTGGATTGGCAAAGAATAGCTTCCAGTCTTCGTTTCTCGATGTATGAATTGCAGTGTTAAGCAGAGGGTATACCTCGCCTGTCACTGCCATGTCGCCGAAGTCATGCCGGGCCACACTCTGGACAAACTTGTCGAACTTCTCATGGCTCCAGTTACAAGCACAGTAAACCCAGGCGGCAAGCTTCAGTTTCTTATCGAGACCGTCCTTCAGCTTCTCGAGCTGTTCTTCCCGCGTTTCAATAAGAGACACACATGTAGCGGCTTCCGGTTTACCATCAGCATCCCATCGGCCCTGGAGAGCAAGGGATGTGCAACGTTTGATCAACGCCTCTTCTGTTGTCGAGCTGCTCGCAATGATCTCATCCAGTCGTTCGGCTTGGTCACTGCCGAAGCCTCCTCGGCTGCTGCTTCGTCGAAGCTGTCGGTTATAGGTCATCAGTTGCTTATAAAGCTCGAGGTAAATGGCTTTCTCAGCTGGAGTTTGCCGAATAAGAACAATGTGCTCTGCGGATGGTATCTCATCAATTTCAGCAACGTTTCTCCTTGCATATCGATCCAGAAAGTTCTGTGCTACCCCATATCGGCGCCGGTGCCATGCTTCACTCCGCGGGGCCCGGAAGGATTGGAACGTCTCAGCGTCAGACCGCTGGTTGCGAATGGCCTTGAGCCGTCGATTCTGGAGATTTGTGTCATCATCATCGATTCCGAGATGCACGCCTAGGAAAGGAGCAATTGTATTGACGTCCGCAAAGTCATTTAGTGGTGGTGTTCCGGAGAGAACCCATCTTGAGCGGGTCTGCAATGCAAGTAATTGGTTGAGTCTGTCGATACTTGCGTACGTAAATTCATCGAAAACGAGCCGATTGAAAGCGAAAACGTGGAGCGGAACTCCCTTGACAGTTTCCCATGGCTGCTTGCTCCGTGAGTTTCGTGAAATGTTGAACTCCTTCCAGTCATCCCACGAGTTTTCACTCTTAGAGTCCGCCATCTGCTCTCCATCCAACTCTTCTCCTTTTGCCTTGGAAACCCTAGACATCACACGCCGAAGGAGGCTTTCGACTTTTGCTTCAAGGTTATCTGAAATATTCTCGTCGCCACCCTCATCTGAATCCTCTTCGGCGCTAGATAGCTCAGCATAGGAGACGCCGATGCTCTTCAAATCACAGTCCTTATCCAGTTTCGCCAGTGCATATTTCTTTCCCCGCAGGCGTTTTGACGGGACATATCTATATTCCTCCTGGGCGTCCTTTGTTTGCGCACGTCTATCTCTGAGGCCATCCAGGAACGCACGAGGGCCTTGTTCAGCAAGAACACGAACATGACCCTTCATCAACCCATGTGCATTGGAGAACCAATCATCAAAATTTCTACCTGCCTTCACCGGAACCTCAGGCGCGCCAGTGAATTGTTTGAAGCGTTGGTAGTAGCTGGCCGTGCCGAAAACGGCCCAGGAAACCAGCACTATGTCGCACTTCCTGATGTCTCGAATACTCACCTTTTTCAACGCCGCGGCCGAGGAAAATACGAGTACATTGTACTTGCTCCCCAAAAATTTCACTATCTCTGATCGCCATTGCTGAACCATGATAGTCGGCACCACGATGAGAGTTGCCCTGCTTGGGATGAATCCGTCGGCATTCAATTGAACAGAGAAATCAACATTAGCTGTATCGTATAGCTTGTCGATCAGCCCTAAGACAATGGCGGTTTTGCCATATCCGACATCATCAGCCAAAATGCCCCCTCGGACTGTCTTTGGCACCGTAACTTTTCCCTCTGCACGCCACATCAAGGGTTCTAGGATCGCCTCTTCGGTTTCTTCCTCAATGAAGGGCTCGATGTTTTCATCTTCCTGTTTTATCATCCATGACAGAGAGCGAAGCTGCTCTGCACGTAGCTCCACGATAAAGCTGGGTGGCTGTTTGCATGGAGGGTCACCCCTGTTGCTCCTTAAATTAAACGCGGGGAACGACAATTCTTTCGTGTCGTAAGAGTTCGGTATCAAGCGCCAATGGAATGAAGCGGCATTTGGACTGGACAACCTCCCATATGCCTGATGTAAAAGTGTTTGAATGTTGAGCGTAACGTAAAGCTCAGCCAGGCCTTGTTGGTTGGTCCTCTGGAATATCAAGAAGGGGGGCGGCCGAGATTTGATATCACGCTCGTACTTAGCGGCACTGTATGGATCTTCATACGCCTTGATCCGACCCCGTGTATCTCGTCCCCATCTTATTCCTGGTTTTGGTGGGACACAAACATTGCATGGACCTTGGATCTTTGCTTCCGTAACCTCATTCCACTCCCTGAAACCCGAATATGCGGCGGCCTTTTGGAGTAACCATACATACTGTCGCAGGACTTGGGGAGAGCCAACTGGGTCAGTAACCTCCCATTCGACGGTAATCCGCGGCGCGTGGATGACACTCGTTGGTGCGGTAAACGCCAGTATAGTCAGATTAGTGTTATGGCACCCATCGTCAGTTATGGGAATTGACGTAGTTGGTTGCAAATTGTAGCATCTGATGGGACTTTCGGAGTCTCCGGCAAAGGATGCCAGAGAAACAGCTGGACAGGAAATCCACTCCTTGTAGTAAACCGCGGTAGTCTCAGTTTTCTCAGAAGCGTGTGAAGAGCGCCATTTATGAGATACCTCAGCAATAGGCAGGCGGTACTCATATCCTGGGTTGCGCGTATGATCAAAAGCAAAAACGAATGAATCATTTTTAGGGTCTCCCAACTTTGTCGGGTCCAAAAAGAGGTAGACGGCAGGCTCTCCGTCTGAAGCTGTCCTTTTATGCAGGCAGGCATTTGCCGTCCCACAGTCTTGAAGAAGCTCATATGTGCCTCTAATATCGATTTCCAAATCTCTCACCTCCTCCTCAGTACCTTCAACGGTGATATGCGTCCAAGTAAATGAATCTCTGAATTGTTCCAATTCCAAGCCGCACTTTGATTCATATGATTGAATTCGGTTCCCGCCTCCAGAAATCCCTAAGGAGCAGCTTGAGCTGAGGGGTGCACATATTTCCCAATTACCTTCCAAGATCGATCCAGGCTGAGGTACAACCATGCGCGCAATCGGCTTGGATAGCAGCTCGCGGATCAAGCACAATGCAGGGTCCGACTCACGCGGTTTTGCAAAAAGAAACCAAGTTATGCTCTTCACTTGAATGACTAGCTTCAAGACAGAGGATTTACCTTCATAGAGTACAATCCAAGACTCACTTCGCTTGATATCCAAGAAGCGGAGCTCGTCGCCAACAGTCCTAAAGACGGCATCCAAATACTCAGCCCAGACAGCTGGGACAATGGAAGAACCAGATTGCAGCTTTGTATAGCTTTCGCGAGTTATACCGTTGACCACCAATCGAGCTGGCAAAATTTCGCGAAGTGCACTGATGAAGTCCAATGGCGAAGTTCGCACCAAGTCGGTCCAACGCTCGTAGGCATGCTGGGGATTCCCGCTGCACTCAAAGCAGGCCGTGTGGGAGCAGAACATGCACTTTAAAATGACTGCCCTTGTAGAAGTTTGTCTTTCACACATGCAATATCTGGCGCTGCTTGTAGCTTGGTCTTGGAGTTTTGACATATCCATAACTGTGGCTGCGTCTAAATGCAGGATGCTCTCCGCCAGATTGTTCTCGCCCTGAGGAGTGATACTGTTGCGCTTTGGAGCTTGAGAATTTGTTTCCTGAATGTTGCCCTTTTTGAGCGCCTTGTGTCCAACGATTAGGGCCGAGAGAATTGCTGCTCCAACAACGGTAGAGCTCATGGCGTTGCCAGCGAGGTCCTGCAGCTCGCGTTGCGATTCCTGGGTCAACAGGAGTCGATCCAAAGGCAATCCTTGCAGTGCAAGTGACTCAAGACCACAGAGAGGGCCGCCTCTAGTTGTCATAAACGGAAGACCAGTAGGTGTGATGCAGCCGACAATCCCGAATGCTCGGGAATCCATCTCTCGATCGATGCCTTGAGACAGCTCCAAGCACCTCCTTTAATTATTCCAAGTTAGCTAACATTCTAGCAGGCGGGAACGAAGAACTGATGTGAAAACCACTATACTCTTTGTAGTTCATGTCGTATCCCTCGACTAGCTTTCTCAAAAAGTTCACATCGATGGTATCCCACACCCGTTCTGGCAATGATTTGACCCAGGTCTGCCACGCAAAGTCCGGCATCCGACACGTCCCATCATCTTGAGACTTACTGACAGGTCGACGATAACCAAGGCCCTGATTCAGTCGATAGCTCTGATGCCGCACCTGGTAGCGGTCCCAGTTGACCGTCGCCCTGGCCGCCGACGCTGAAGACGCGATCTTTGCAGCCATGTCTTTCTCGATCTTTTCAAGACGCCTATCATCAGCGTCAATCAGAAACATACCCGCCGGCGAACTGGCAGGACGCTTGAACTGTCCTAGGATCTCCGTCCATCGCTGCATGTCCTCTTCCGCAAGACCAATTTTGCCAATGGATTCCTTGTCAGCGCAGAACATATACCCCCGTTCACGTGTCTGGGGGAGATAATACGCCTTTGTATCAACATCAGCATGGATGGCAAAGTAACCAATATCATCCCAGTGCTGTGCAATTTTCTTCCAGGGAGCCGTCTTGACGTTTTCCAGGATAACGAGACGTGGGCGGTATGTCCTGGCATAGCGGACTATTCCCCAGAACGTACCACCGGATTCGCCTTCCTCGTCAAGTGTCTTTCGGTGATTGTTCAGTCCCGAAAAGTCAACGCACGAGAATCCGGCAATCAGGATGTCGGCGTTCTTAGGGATTTTCTCTAATGAGCCGTAGGCCGTTTGACTATCACTGCATAAGCAAAGCCAACCAAGCTAGAAAGGAAACGGAAGTGAAGAACGGGTGAGACTCACGCAACTCTGTCCTTGAGCTCGGTTACATCGCGGAAGAGAAGGCGAGGATGGAAGTTACGCTCGATGTATGCTTGCTTGAAAGGAACGATCTCCGCACTGAAAAGATGCTGGAAGTCCAAGTCCCGGTTGAAGTGTTTTTGTAGATCTATCACACCCTTTTATTAGACGATTTATCAGGCAGTATCAAGGACCAGAAGCAACTTACTCTCTCTGACCATTCCCAATGCCAACAACGGACTCTCTGTCCCCGAACAAACCGTGACAACACGGAGTCGTCTAGCACCAAGGTGCGATAGAACATCATCAAGGTTGAGTTCGATCGCTCTGCCTGTAAGTGACTTGAATATGTCACTGAGATTCCAGAGCGGAGGGAGATGTTGAGCTAGCTGTGTCCTAGGCTTCCTGGGGCCGGAGTAAGGTTGAGAGCGGACTAGTTCTGGGATATCAAAGTCATTTGAGGCTTCAGGCCCTTGATGCTCTTCGGGTAGGGAGGGTAGGGAGCGTTGAGTCGTAGAATGAACCGCAGCAGTGGCTGCTTTGCTCGCGCTGATAATATCCGCATCGTTTTCTCTATCTTGAGCGTTGTCCTCTGTTTGAGGCTGGTGAGCTCTCGCAGATCTTCTAGGCCTCTTCGCAGCGTTCTTGGTGTCTTCAGAATTGTCGATCCCAAGACGCTTCATTCCCGGTACAATCGCAGTAGAAGATAGGCTACTGCTGGTGATGGATGTGCACTCGAGCTTGGACTGTATTAGAGACAGGCCAAGAGTCACATCGTGTCTTGGTTTCTTAAACACGGTTGCAACGTCGTCTTCGGCCTCCACCTTTTCTACAAACCTGAGCTTCTTCACAGGCTTGGTTGGCTCAGAGGCTTTAGTCGTTTTGCTATCCAAAGAAACACTGTTATCCTGACTCTGGCTCTCGAGGGCTGGCTCAGTATCAGTCTGGCGAGAAGGTGGGAATCGTCTGCTCCGCGTTGACGCGAGAGTTGGGAGTGCCGGGGTGCCGGGGTATTTTCTCTTTACTGGCATTTTCGTTTGCATTTTATTTGCGGTTTTCTTTATTTTTATTGATTTTTTTTGGTGTTTAAAGAGACAAACAGATACCTGATGTATCTGTAGGTGCTTGGAAGTGAAGGTATACAAGTAGGGCACGGGTGTGTCACGTGTAAGGGATAAGATAGAATGGAGGGCGGAGGGGGATGAAGGGGGATGAGAAAGGCAGAAAAAAAAATCTGAAGGGAAAAAGACAAAGCAAGTTCATTACATTCTTTTACAGTGAATAGTACTAGTGGGTTGAAGATTTCTTGTGTTGTGTTGAGTTCTATTGGGAGATGCATTCACTGAAATGTGCTCATTGGGGGACAAAGACATAACACAAAACAGACAGCAAGACAGGTTACAATTCTGGACATCGAAACTGAGGTATCTATCCTAGACAGCAATATACAAGTCCGCGGACTTTAAGATCATACACTATTCAAGCCGATATAGCTGGGAAGACCGTAGCTCCGCCCAACCGCCCAGCTGATCACTTCAGCAGAATGAAATCCTAGTCCAGCCCAATAATAGAGTCAGCAGGGTTGAGAATCCCACTCAAGTTATTGTACCACTCGGTTTGCTGACTGTAGAAGCAAGAGACTGCATTAACGGGTCCATGAGTCGGCCATCACGGATCGCCTCATAGATAATAGATATCCACGACCCGATGGTCTTCTTAGAGCGGCCGTTCAAGGACTCGTCGCCCACAGCGGGGTGCTCAACAAAGCCCTGGTGGAATGGGACTCCAAGTTCTTGTCGGACCGTTTGGTATAAAATCTTGGATCCCTCACCGAGTAGGTCTCCGGTGTGCTGTTTCAGAAAAAACGCATCCGCTGTCTCTCGATATACCTGATTCAGTGAATCGTGCATCTGAGACTTCCACACACCTAAATCTCCTATTCCAGGTCCTTGTGGCCCTCGGCAATTTGTGAGGGCCTCTAAAATGACTGAGAGCGCGTTTTCGACCACGGTAGGGACACGGTCCAGGGCGTTGAGGCGGTTGGTCATCGGCCATGATTGTACCAAATGTTTGTTAATGGATCGATTCAGGCTCGCCAATTCTGACTCAGAGAGATATACGGAAAATATTCTCGAGGTAATTGCGCTCATCTGGATCTTTGCATTTTCCAAGAAAGCGAGATGGAAGGCTCGCAAATCTAGGGCTTGACAGGCGATGTACATATCGCATGCGCACATGAGAGATAACACCTCCACAGCTTGCATACTATACCGAGCCGACACCAAAGCCATGGAGTTGATTGCTTGGTTGCGCATCTCCGCTGGTTGAACATGTGAGCTTACAGGGTTTGACAAATAAGCCAACTCTGCCATATATGATGCCATGCTGATATCCACACCTTTCATGGTAAATGACAAGCTTGGATCGTCCGCAACGAGGTTGGTAGGGAGGCCATTATTCAAGTCGGGATCGATCATCTCCGTGGCTTGCGAGAATATAAGTCTGCCAAACATCTGCAGACACATTCTTGTTTTCTCCATAGCAGAAGTTATTGATACCGCCTGGAAGTTTCCTCCTGAAAAGACAGAGCCAGATCTCACATCTACCAGCGGATTATCACAAGTTGAATTGAGCTCAATCGTAACTTGCCGATGTGCGAGTTTAAGGTCTTCTAGTTGGGGCCCAACCCACTGTGGTACACAACGTAGTGCATACCGGTCTTGAATCAAACCCGTGCGATCCTGAGCTTTTTGGGCATCAACGCTTTGTGCAAGCTTTGACCCTCTAAGTAGGTAAAGCAGATTATTCGCACACTCGATCTGTCCGTCATGAGGCCGAACGGCTGAAATAAAAGGGTGGAAGCTCTCGGCAGTCCCCATCAGAGCCTCGAGACCCATGGTCGCGAGTGCTTGCACAAGCACGGACAGTCGATTCGTCTCGTATAGTACCAAGCTGGCCACTGCAGCAGACGTTGACGTCCCATTTATCAGGCCTAGACCTTCCTTCGGTCCCAATTTCTGAGCTTTTATTTCCGCGAATTGCAGTCCTTCATTGGACTTCATTATCCGGGGTTTATCGGGACCTTGAGCCTGAACATACACGTCAGGGTTTCCCTCGATGGCGCCAGCAATGTATGACAGTGGCATCAAATCTCCCGAAGCTGATATCGAACCTCGAAGCGGAATAATCGGGGTGATTCCTCGTCTGAGAAGTTGAACTATTGACTGAAGTACAGGTAGTTTTACTGCAGAATGTCCCCGAAGGTTTGAATTGCACCGAGTTACCATCGTACCTCGCACCCATGAAGCGGGCATAGCATGTGAATCGAGCGTTGTGCTCGCACCTTCGCTCTTATCCGATTCCAGCAGAACTCCAGCCTGTGTCAGTTGCAGTAGCGCTGATTGGAGAGCAACCACTTTATCTGTCCTTGAGTCTGCGCTCCCACCAAAGCCAGTATTTACACCTACATAACAATATAAGTACAAGCTCTGCGCAGTTTTGGGCAGTATTAAATCCACGAACCGTATACACTATAACCATTATCTAGGTGGTCCTTCAGAATCCGTATGCTGGCATCGATTTCTTCAAGGACGACCGGGTCATCAGTAATCTTCGGTATGCAATTATGACTATGACCATTAGTCCGGAGCAGGGGATTTTAGAAGGATTGATTCACGAACCATGCCACGGCTACCACTGAAGGTATATCGAGCTTTGTACCATCGATCTCTACTTCTCTATCTTTGAGGATGTTCTGCAACCGAGACCAACTCTGGATCGTGGTGTTGAGATGCGACTGGGTAGTTGCGATGTCCATTTTCATAAACCTCGGCAGTGCCACTCGATAGGTTGTCGTACAGGTGTTACTCGGCGTCATAAACGGAGATGTGATATCCGTCCTGGCCGGTCAGAACTTTGATGAAAAGAAGGATTGTCGCCGACTGTCACCTCTACTCTCTGCAAGGCCCCGGCATCTCTATTTATACACCATAAATTCTGTCCAGATGGCGCCTGGATCTTCCTCATATCTTTCCAATCTCGACCCATGGCGCCAATTATTCCCAACCAAGACCGCCAGATCCCTCTGCTGTCGGAGAGGAAGAAGAGAAGAAAAAGCAAAGGTGGAGAAAAGCCAAACTCTAGATTGTGTCCATAACAGTGTTGGACGTTACGATCCACTAATCCGTGAGCAGATCGCCCTGCACGACAATTATGATTCGTCAAATTATATCGGAGTGCAGCGAGCTCCCACACCTGAGAGTCGAGAGTGTGGCCATTTTCAGGTCTTCGGATCGAGTTGTTGTGCTAGTTCTTTGGCTGCAACGCTCCCGGCTCCTGTCAGCTGTGGCCACTTCTTGGTTGAACCTTTCGCCTTCAGTGAGGCTTGAGGCCGGCAGTTAAAGTAGAACCTCAAAGAAGCCCGGTTTACTCACCAAAAAATAAACCAGGCAGTGTTTCCAGGGCGTTCATTTTCTGGAAAGTACTGCAAAGCGTTGTGAATATGGCGTCTCAATTCCACCCGAAAGTCAAAATAAACTTCACAATGGAGCACACATTGATACCGATCGTCGTGCTGACAGGAAAGACAGCAGGCAAGGAATGGGTCGGGAAGCGGAGATCAGCAGCACACGAGCCGGAGCCATCGTTCTCAGATGGAGTAAAGTTCAGGAGTCATGGATAGTCCGAGCTAGAGTATTAGCTGCCAAATAGTGTTGGAATCGGCGGTCCCGACCCGTGAAGAAAATCTTTCATGTCTCAATGAAATGGCTCGTAGGAGTGGGAGAAAAAGAAAAGACGGTAAGGGTAGTTGCAACTTCTGGGAGAAGTAAAGTTCACGGGACCGGAAGGAGAATCCACCTATTCCACCTCTATCCAAGGTACGGCACCAAGACGCGTACTAGGTCTACCTCGTTTGGATTACAGATACAGAGTGCATTCAGCAGGAAGCATCAGGACTATCGTCTAGTACCATGTTTTGGGATGGTCAAAGCAATTTGACAACACTATCTAGTAGGCTCGTATAGACAGCGGGGCACCTACAGAACTCCATGAATGCAGTGGAAGGAGGAGTGGATAATGGTGATAAAGAAACCGGTGCATCGGAACCGTACTTTTGCTTCCTGTTTAGCTAGTCTTCTCTTTGCGGTGACCGCCTCCCAACCCCCCAACAACGCCGACTCAGTGCAATTGAAGAAAAGGTACACATATATCCTGGTCTTCACCTTGTGGTGACAGATGGCAGTAGAAAATAAAGGGCAAAAAGAAAATGTAAGACATCTGCAAACTTTCAGGTATCATCCGAGGCAAATCAAAAGAGACTCCCAAGCGAACCGTTTACGCCATGAATCCGAAATGTTGAGATAGTCAAGATACAAAGTGAAAAATAATAGAAGTCCCCAAAGAACAAAGCCGTATCACCGCATCCCACCTTGCATTAGCTGCTGCCGGAGCATCATAATCTGACTACGCTCCATAGGAGGCAGGGCATCAATGGTTGATTGAGGCATATTAAGAACTTGTTGCAGTAGTTCTTCTTGGCCCGGAACTTGTTGCTGCGGTGCTGGCTGCGGTGGAGGTTGAGCAAAGGGAGCATTGACCATTGGCGGTGTTGATACTTGGCCCGGAACAGCACCAAACGGCTGGAATGCCTGGGCAGGGGGTGCAGATTGTGGTGGCGCTGTAGGTTGTGCAGCTTGTTCCACCACGGCTCCCAAGGTGTTGTAGTCGACGAGGTTCAACAGGAGTAATGCCTGGAATATAGCGTATGCAAGCTGCGGCGCCTGGCGCAGGAGTTCTGTGGCACGTGCAGGATCCGTCATTGCCAATGATTTCATCTGCTGGAGTACATCAAGGAGCTGGTTTGGAGGGAGAGCGGCGAGGGTTTGCGATATGGCATTAGGACAATCCAGATGCGGGGGTAAATCAACGCCTGGCGGGAGCGGTGGAAGAGGAGCAGATAATGGCGGACCTCCTAATGGCCCGTCCTGGTTTGGTATTTGCGACGGTTGTGAGTAGTCCTCGGGTACAGAGTCTTTCTCGTTGTTGTGAGGCCAGTCCACACGAATTTTGCGACCCATAATCTCATAGTCGTTTAGATTGCGTACGGCAGAAGCAGCCGCATCGGCATCGGCGAAATCAGCAAATCCATAACCCTTCGGCTTTCCTGTCTCAGGGTTCATCATCAAACGGAATTTTGTCACGGTTCCTGCGGTGCTGAGGATGTCTTTGACCTGTTCCTCGGTGAGGTCTAAGACAAAGGTGTTAGTTTTATTCGAACGAGGTAAGTTCGTGGTGCGCAAAAAGAATAAAGGCATACTGTAGGGAATATTTCCCAGGAAAACACTTTTCCCAGCTCTGTCTGGACCCATCTTTGCGGTTATGGATTGGATACAAGGCGCGACAAAATAAGGATATTCCAAGTAACAATGGCAGGGAGAGCAAAGCGGTGACCCGGGGGAATAGAGAAAGGACTAGAAGATGAAGGAATGGTTTCAACTTTAGTATAAGACTTCTTTCTATTAAACCAACAATCCTCTTCTTTGCGAAGCTCTCTGAGACACGCTTTGGTCCTGGTGAAGCAAAAGCATTAATGTCTGGCGACGGACAAATCCACTTGGAGCTCGCGCCAAGGCGGTGTCCGAATCTGGAGAACTGCCGGAAGTTGATGAACGTCAAGGGCTTTCCGACCTTGTCATCCAGACATCAACCTCGATTTTCACCACAACTATCATGTCTCGGATCCCGAAAGAGCAGTGGGAGCGGTTGCAGGTTATTCTGCAGAACCGTGGCCGCTATGGAGGCTTTCCTTCTGGTGGAGGTGGCCGCGGAGGAGGAGTGGGTGCCGCAGCTCTGATTACACTCGGTCTTGGAGCATACGTCCTGTCAAACTCTCTATTTAACGGTGAGGACCCTCCAGATTCTGGTTTATTTGCCTAGCTTTATAATAAGCGGCTGTGCTAAGTGGTTGAATTACAGTTGATGGTGGTCACCGCGCAATCAAATACTCGCGAATCGGTGGTGTGAAGAAGGAAATCTACCCTGAAGGTAAACGCTGCAACCCGTGGCTTATTCTCGATAGTGCATGTTTCTGACTATTATTTTAATCAAGGAACCCACTTCGCGTTCCCTTTGATCGAAACTCCCATCATCTACGATGTCCGAGCGAAGCCGAGAAACATTGCTTCCCTAACCGGTACCAAAGATCTACAGATGGTGAACATCACTTGCCGTGTCCTGTCAAGACCTCGAGTAGATGCTCTCCCTCAGATTTACCGAACTCTTGGCTCTGATTTTGACGAGCGGGTGCTTCCATCTATCGTGAACGAGGTCTTGAAGAGCGTGGTCGCTCAGTTCAACGCCAGTCAGCTGATTACCCAGCGTGAGAATGTCGCCAGACTTGTTCGGGATAACCTCGCTCGTCGGGCGGCCCGCTTCAATATTGCTCTGGATGATGTTTCCCTTACGGTAAGTCGGCCCAATAAATCCATCTAAGCTGCCAATCTTGGAGTGCTAACTTATTTCCTTTTTTTCGCCGTCTAGCACCTGACCTTCTCCCCCGAATTCACTGCTGCCGTCGAAGCCAAGCAAGTTGCTCAGCAAGAAGCTCAACGGGCAGCGTTCCTTGTTGACAAGGCACGTCAGGAGAAACAAGCTTTCATTGTTCGCGCTCAGGGTGAGGCCCGATCAGCGGAACTTATCGGAGACGCGATCAAGAAGAGCAAGAGCTACATCGAGCTTCGAAAGATCGACAACGCCCGACACATCGCCCAGATTCTCCAAGACAACGGTGGGAGGAACAAACTGTACCTGGACACCGAAGGTCTTGGGTTGAACGTCAATGCGGGTTCGGAGACCGACAAATAAAATCAAAACTGCAAAAAATTGTATGGAGGGTCGTCTTAATCCGATGACTCCTCCTTTTACCCCCCGTTCCACTCAGATGTCGTTTGCATTTTTGACGTGGTTCAAGGTGCGGAATATCATCTGTACAAATAGTTTTTTCCAGGTTACCACAGCACGGGCGAATAGTGTCTCTTCTCTATCATAATATTCATGAATGTTACTGTATTGGTGATTTCATACTATAAATTGCGAGTAAAGTGGTCGTTCCTATGGCCATAAAGGTCGGCTATAATCTCAGCTCTCTATTGTAGCTGCGGGGACGAATGCGGCGGGCGGAAATTTTATATCACAGGCGGGGAAATGAAAAAAGCTAACTCTACTCACATCCCACAAGGCATCAAGCTTGCACAGCAACATAAGCTGTCTACATCCATTTTGAAAGGACAATAAATTTAATTGTTTTATTTTATTTTTGGGTGAGTATCATCTATCCTCAATTGTGCTCCCCTGCTCTCTTTTTTCTAGAGGCTGTTTGCGGAGGCGGCGATTCAGCGCATTGATGGATTATAGCTTATAATTGACCAGATATGGCCGACCCGGCAACTGAAATCGACGTTGACCTCGAGGTCCAAGAAGTCCTCCTAGCTGCCTCTCAGCACGACATCCCCAAGCTCAGACGCCTCCTGCGCTCGAACGATGCGGCAACGAACCCCGCCAATGTCAAGGATCCAGAAACAGGCGCCTCCCCACTCCATGCGGCCATTGCAGCTTGCGAGCCCGAAGAGGAGGAGGTGAAGACAAATGGCGCACCCAATGGTGTCCATTCCAATGGGGAGGAACATACCAGTGAGCAGCAAGAAACACTGCAGTCGGCCGTCCAGACTGTGAAGCTTCTGCTGCAGGAGGGGGCTATATGGAATGACTTGGACTTGAACGACGAGACACCTGGATGCATTGCGAAACGACTTGGATTGGATGAGCTGTATGAAATGGTTGTGGATGCAGGAGTTAGAGCGGAACTTCTGCTGAACAGGCTAGATGGCTATGAACAACTATCAGACGAGGAGATGGGAGACGACGAAGAGGAAGAGCAGCAGCAGGAGACTGCAGATGCAAGTGCCTCAAACACTGCGGAAGAGGAGGAGTCCGCCCCGCAATTAGTCGAATCCACAACTGCTGCCACGGACACTGCTCAAACTGGCGAGGCAGAACCAAATGTTACGAGCTCGCGTTACTTGAGTTCGGACCTAAGTTTCCAGCAGGACAGACTGCTCGACCAAGATCAAAACGGAGTCATGATGGCCTGGGAAACGGATATCATGGCCAAATCTGCCAAGAAACTCCTCCCTACACCAGGACTGCGGGTTCTGAACGTCGGGCATGGCATGGGCATTATCGATGGGTTCTTTCAAGAGCAATCCCCGGCGTCACATCACATTATCGAAGCTCATCCTGACGTCGTCGCAGAAATGAGACGAAAGGGCTGGCATGAAAAGCCGGGTGTTCACATCCACGAGGGCAGGTGGCAGGATATACTTCCTGAACTGATGACGCAGGGCGAGATGTTCGACGCCATTTACTACGACACATTTGCCGAGTCATATGCCGATTTCCGAGATTTCTTCACAGAGCAGGTCATTGGCATTCTGGAACAAGAGGGCAAATGGGGTTTCTTCAATGGCATGGGGGCAGACCGACAAATCAGTTATGACGTCTACCAAAAGGTGGTGGAAATGGATCTGTTTGAAGCCGGATTCGATGTTCAATGGGAGGAAATCGCCGTCCCTAAGTTGGAGGGAGAGTGGAATGGGGTACGCCGGCCGTACTGGAGCATAGACAAGTACCGGCTTCCACTGTGTAAGTACATGGATTGAGCGACTAAATAGACTCGGTACAGCCGAATATCAACTTCAATTCAAGAATATCGACTCATTCCCGGAATCTCCAGACAAGTCACGGAGCTTCATTCCTTCCACTTCCATCCAGTTCCTCTAGGTACTACCCTACTCAGAAAACTCTTAACACAGCCCCCATTATCTCCACTTGAGGGGAAGGAGCAGCCAACTCTCCTGCCACCCATCGCAGCTACCCTCCAAACCTACCCATTAGTCCGTACAAGCCGCTCTCGAGAGGCACGACAGTCTGAGCAGGAAAGAGCTATGCGACCTCAGCCGCGCCTGCCTTCCATGGAACAACGGACACTGAACGCAAGGAAAGAGCGACTACCCAACGAGGCTGCGGAGGAAGGAACCCGCACAGCCAGCCAGCCTCCACTGCACTTTCCAATATCGGGGTGTATCTCGCGAAGGCAGCCACCACTTCTTGAACAGGAAGGCACGATCTACAGCCGGAGGCTCTCCAACAGCAGGAAAGTACGACAGATGCTTCCAACTGAGAACAGCCGGTAGCCGAAGCATCGAAGCACACAAAGAGAGATACGAAGCCAGCCGCAAGAAGCGGAAACAAAGTCTCCATGAAAAGCGATCGATCGTCGTTTATGTTGCAACGAAACAATGGATCTCGAGAGTTTAAGAGAGTTGCTGTTCTGGATTCGGATCCAAAAATAGGAACAGTGAAGAATTGTATTGAATCTCCAATCCACAACCCTCGTATCTCCCCAGTAACCATCCAATAAAAGAGCTCTTTTGAATAATAACGATCAACACTTAAACGAGCCTTGCATGAGATAGGGTGATCAACGGCCAAACACGACATTTCGCCGAAGCATCCGGAACTCATCAACCCTAACCAGGCCAACAGGCGTCGGGCGTGCAGGATCGTGCCTGTCAGGACTTAATTTCCAATGTAACAAATCAAACATCCAGCCGCCCCATCCAGCAGGCCCCCATCTTCACGCTGCTCGAACGAGAGAACACGAGGTCGCAACAGGGATGTTCCCAAGGAATAGACCCTTGGAAGAACATCGTATTCTGAGGTCGATCAAGGCTGATCACCTAAAGATACGATGCTCAGCCTCCAATTCTCTGACTCGACTATACAAAACTTGAACTGTCGAAAGCTATAAAGAGGAGGTTGACTGCAGCCCATTTCATCTACAAACATCCTCTTCCGTTCAAACGACTCAAAAAGTTCATCACTTGACCGCAATCAAATCTACAAAATGCACTCCTCTATCAAACTCCTTGTTGCCACCATTCCAGCCCTCGTGGCATCCGCCTGTGTCGGACCACCGGTGAACGGCCCAACCCTCGACCTTATCAAGGGTTTCGAATCTTTCCGGGGCGACGTCTATGATGACGGTGCCGGAAATCCAACAATCGGCTACGGCCATCTCTGCCAGGACTGGTCTTGCTCTGACGTCTCCTTCCCTCAGCCCCTGACCGAAGAGACCGCTGCCCAGCTGCTCGCTGGTGACTTGATTGTACGTACCTATCTATCACATCTTCATCAAGCCGCAATTAAACTAAACAAAACTAACAATACGTGAAGGGCTACCAAGACGCCGTTACCAATGCCCTCGCCGACCCCGTCACCCTGAACGACAACCAGTATGGCGCTCTCGTGTCCTGGACTTACAATATCGGCAACGGAAACATGCAGTCGTCTGACCTTGTTTCTCGCATGAACGCCGGCGAGGACCCGGTTGCTGTTGCCAATAATGAACTTCCTCAGTGGATTCACTCCAACGGACAGGTAATGGACGGCCTCGTTAGGAGGCGCAAGGAGGAAGTGAACCTGTTCAATGCCCCCAGCAATGTTGGCGCTCTCCCTGCTCCTTGCTAAGCTGCAGGAAATCCGCCAATGTTCAATTCAGCTTTATTGCACTGGGCACGGAAGTACATGTGTTGATCGCAAATTGAAGCCAGGAGACGCGGTGAACAATCTTGCAGTGATGGTGGAAGTTTTTCATATCCATATCGATGTATATAGATGCTTAGTCTTTTGGATTAAGCTGTCTATATATTAGTTTCTACAGTAATGCCAGTACAGCTATTTTTAAGTATATCCAATGGCTACGAGATGAATGCACTTCCTGTCGATCATCCTTAACAATATTGTCTGTTCTATTGTTCCAACTCGATCCTAAGTAGTATATACTTCGTATGCTTTATGCTTCAGACCAAAAGAAAAATGCCCCAGGCTGGGGATGCGAATTAGCGTATTCATGATAAACAAGGCCGAATAATAACCAAGTCCCGAGTAGAACGCCAGTCGCTAAAGCGCGAATCGAAACAATCATCACAGGAACGTTTGTCCAAATAAGCGATGGTATATACAAGTGGTAAGTCAAGTTTTTATAACTGAATGAGATCGACTTCTGAGAAGTCAGGCGGGCTGCGACTGAAAATGGTGCGACATTTTCCATCCAAAGCTTGGTATTCGTTGCTAATCCAGATATGCTTGCTGAAGCGCTGGGTGCGATAAATCTCGTCGTCACTTACTCCAAGGTCATCGCGGGGGATCCAGATGACAGGGCGCTTGGAGCGAAGAGCGTCATGTTGGAAGGCTCGCTGGACTAGTTGATCACGTTCATCGGGGGTGAGGTCCTCCAACTCGTCATGAATCCCTTCAAATAACGCCGAACCACGGGGATGTCTAACGGGGCCTTGTGCTTCGGCATCCTGGTTGAGCTTTTCCCGCATGCGTTGAATGCTTGGGACTGCGCCTTCGGAATTGGCCCCAAAAAATTTAGATCGTCGGTTCGGGGATTGAGTTGCCCATGATGGTCGGCGAGAGAAATTGAAGTTGGCGCCTGTCTCAGGGTCGAGGTTCTGGCCCTTGGGCCTAAGCCCAGACGCACGCCTATTTACGCCACCGGCTTCAAATTTCTTCAACTCGATGTCACGTTCTTCGTCCTCGCCCTGGAACTCAGCACGTTCACGATCCCTCAGCTGGTGTTCGAGGGTGCCCTTTTCCTCTGTTGCGTTCTCCTCTTCGTCATCGATACTCAGCCCTAATCGCACCATTTGCGCGCGAGCAAACTCTTCATCACGCTGAACGGCTTCATCCTCCAACGTAATTGGCAGATAACGGATCAGTGGGCCAAAGGCTTCATTCAGCAGCATTTGGAATCCCGCGGTTAGTACCGTCATGATTATCATGATGACGGCCTGGCCCTCACAGGCGACTTCCCCATTGGAATTCCGGACTAAGAAGAAAAGACCGATCAAACTGATTTCCATGACGTATATACCGGTGAACAACTGATTGATTGCTCGAGGGAAGAGCAATCCACCAGTATCAAAGCGGAATTTCGTGACGTATAAGGTGTTGTAGCGGTATACAAACCAGAACAAACCAAACGTGAGCACATTAAACACCATAATAAGAGGCGCGATAACAGAGTAGATCAACCCTATTTCTGCGTTAGATCAATGAATGAGTAATTAAGCGTGTAACATACCAATAGACGCCAGAGTAGTATATACTGGAAAGAATGTACCCCATTGCATCTGATTCAGGTTTGTCGTTCGAGCCCATTTTCGGCGTGCAGTCGAATCCAACATTGGTGCGAGAATAAACCAGCTCACGAGGCTGAAGATCTGAACCAAAGCCCCAGCACTCACGGATAAAGCTTGCAGAATCATATAGGAGAAGAAGTAATTGCTTGATGAGGGAATATTTTGCGCCAAAAGTTGGGGCCAGCTTGTGACGTTCGTGATGTTTCTGAAGATGGTGGAGAAACTTGACGCAATTGCCACTACCAGAAATATTTGAACAAATAGAAATGCAAAGAAGTAGTTCTGCACGGTAAGCTCGATGCCCATGCCTGTCTGAAGGCCCTGCGTTCGACAAAGGAAACGGAGAATTAGGGGCAAAATGGCCATCAAAATGGCCAGGAATAACGGAGGCAAGATACCCTGCACGGCCGAAATAAGCCACTCTGGCATACGATTTATCCACGACAGCCAGGTGAAAGCATCTTCCAAATAGGAGAGCTGGGACAGCAATCCAGTGAAGGCTACGGGGAACGCCCAGCCGATCACCATGCCAATGACAATAGCGTAAATCCCGAAGGTGCGCAGATAACGTTCCCACCATTTGATGGACATGTTGTCCCAGATAACGTCGTCTGGTGAGATTTCCACAGTACGTGGAGCCATCTGCTTGGGTACGTGGTGACTGACAGCTTGACAAGCCATATGCGCAGCTACTTGATGGTTGAACTGGATGAAAGCTGAATTCATGAGGGGGAATTTTTCAGGATTCTGCTGGTCCACCTCAATTTCCAAATTCAAGCGAGCCACCTCTTTGCGACAATGATCGATGGTGTCGACTTTTTTCCCAAGAAGCCAAATCGAAGGCATCCAACTAATGCCAAAAATTGGCAGTCGCATGGTTTCTCTGTCTTTCTGGCGGATATACTTCTTCCACGAGGGTTCGCCGAGATCCTCCTTCTCGAAGTTCTCATTATACGCCACGGGGTACTTGTCATCTTCAGCTTCCGTGTCGTCGTTTCGCTCGATGGTAGTGTCATTTTCTCCGCGTGCTCTTACTGGTGAATCCTCCTCGGAGATTGAAAGGTTTGCCTCTTCCCTATCGACAGGAGAGTCTGGCGCCGTAAGCGGGAGCTCATCTGGCTCTGTCCTATTACTAGATTTGGAGAAGTTCGACGGCCTGCTTTTCCAGAACGGCCTCTTCGGGTGCGAGCCTTCTTCCTGGGTGTTGGCGAACATGGTTTCAGAGTCATCTCCGCTGGGGCGGCCTGCCGTATTCTCATCTATGAAGTTTTCCGAGAGTTGCGGCTCTCCATTCTCCGCGTCGTGCTCGGCTTTGTGGGACTTCTTGACGGTACCAAATACTGACTTCCCCAGCTTACCAACACCTTGGCCAACAGCACCCGCCAACCCTATAGCTGGGTCCAAGGGGTTAAGATGCCTCCGCTTCTCCGTTTTAGATTCCGTCCCAGATACTTTATCGCGGTTCAATACTTCCCGGAGGGTCTGAGCCTGGTGTGGGTCGCCGGAACTGATACCAGCCCCCATAGCCAGTTTTGAAGCTTTCGCATCTGCCTCTGCCTTCTCCGTTTTCGCGGCCTGCTTAACTCCAGCCTTTTTATCGGCAGCTTTGGCCTGTTTCATCTGAGCCTTCTTGCACTTGACAATCAGGTCTGTCTCCGCTGTCTCCAGCTTCAACGCCAGTTTATCTCGCTCTTTAACTTTCTCGTTCAGGTCGTCAAAGTCCCGGTTGATCCAGATGTTCCGAACTCCACCAGGAAAGACGTCGTATAATCTATCCAAAGCGTCCACCGTAAGCCATTTATCTGGTATCGCAGTCACCAGAACTGTCGTCGCAGAAGCCCGCAACCGATGCTGGGGGGAAGTCAAATAGGATTGGCGAAGACGGATATACCCTCTGAGCTCGTCGAAAAACACGAAACAGACATAGACTATGACAATTACAGCCATAACCAGGTGGGCCCAGTAACGATGCGTGTTCTCCGGAGTGACATTACCCCAGGCTAGTTGGTCCAAGCCACTCACATTCCATTGAGGTCCAGTGTCCGTACCATTCTGGTAGCTGTGATCCTTGCCGCCGACTTTGTTCAAAGTTAAGAGAGTCGGTAAAATGACACAGCCAAGAGGGAGGAAAATCTTAATTAGCATCCGTAGGTAGCGTAAAAAGAAGTAGGCATCCAGGCCACATTTCTGAATGAACTCGGAGCTGGAAGTGCTGAAAATGGGGCTGACCCATTTGAAGAGCCCCGGAGGGGATGGTTTGGTACGTTCCCTATCGGGGACAAGATATGTTCGTGGTTGACTTGAAGTAACCTCAGAGTTAGCCGTTTGGTTCACAGGGCAGCTCGAATTGCAAACATCACTTACTAAATGCGTGTAAGCTTCCCTTTGAGAAGAAGGAACAAGAAAAATTCGACAGCAAAAATTATGAGAGCAGCGGCCAGTGATGCTATGAACGTTTTGATGGTAATACCTTCTCTGGCTTGGCCTTTACCGCCTGCGTGTTCCAAGGCCGAGCCCAAGTCGTTTGCCATCGTTTCTAGTTGACGACAGAAACGCCCAGCCCCATTCACATATATGGAGGGATTTCACAGTATCAGACAAACGATGGCACTTAAAAAGTACCTGGGATGACAAGTCTAGCGGGGTTCCAACCGATCGGCGTGACGATGCTCAGGGCATCACGCGGTGAATCTGCGAGGGCTTTCGATGATAAGGGGGAGAGCGAACAGTCGAGGAGGGAAAAATGCGAGGTGACAGTACGTTAATCAAAGTGTGTTTTTGAGGTATTGAAGTATTGACGGAGGTGTAAGGAGCGAAGACAGGGAGGACCTCATAAAAAGCGTGCCAGATAATGTTGCAGATAAAGACATCATGGATCTTCCATACGCTCAATTGTCAGTTGTCACCCGAGCCAGGTTTGACGAAGCGGCGCCGCCATTCGTGGGAATCGCAGATCGCAACTTTTTAGTGCATGACATCAGGCGCCTGCTGAAACTTGGCTGGACCCAGTCGCGCGCTCTCCCCAACTTTTGTTTCGTTCACCCTTGCAGTCGATCAAAGGATTGGTCCTCATGAAACAGGTCGCTTTCTTGAGGAAACACCTGGCGCTTAAAGTCCCAAAATAACAACAAAACAATATTCAAAGAATTCAGCAAGGCATTCGGTGCTGCAAAGCTGTTTCATTGTCGCCGATGAAAGGATCGAGTCCACGGTGGCGAGTGAGGATTCCTGATTAGGCATGGTGTTAATCTCCTGAATGAAACCAAGGGCAACGGTTTTTAATTGGCAGAGCTCAGGAACTCCCGTCATCAACCCTCGGAAGGGACCATATTATGGCTTGCTACTCCGTACTGAAGGAAGGAAGGTTCAGCCACGGTCGCACAAGTGGCGGTGTCACTACGTCTGCCAAGGCTTCGGAAATGTGCTCACTGTTCAGATTGCCAAAACTAGAGGTGGGACTTTCGTAAACACCATATTCGTCCCTCTAGTGCGCTCTAACAAGTACCAATAATGTCCCATCCGGAGCCATTGCGCAATAATCCGTTGTCGTTAGGTTCCGCCATACAGGGGACAGCAGAGAAACGGTTACCATGCAAACCAGAAGCGGATGTAGCTGAATTCAGTCCACGACCGTAATCACCTCAGTTGTCACAAAATCCATAATCCAAGATGACGGCCCTAAAGTAAACCAAACATATTGCCGCGACTTCCAACTGTCATCAATAGTTATTGGAAGGTACGGAGTAGTCATATCTTCTTCACTCGTTCTCGACGAGGATCAACGAATGTGTCACGTGGTTTTTAGCAGTCGCGTCTGCCCAAAATGGAAACACTTTACGCGTGAGACGTGTTTGGACGCGTCGGTCCAAATTTCTTCATTGAACCTGGGCTCTTGTTATCCGCTCAGTCCAAGCATCCCTTCTTGTTGCCAGCTGCATCTTCACATCTACCTAGGGAGCAAATTTATCGACTCCCTCGATTGCATTATTCGAATACCCCTTTTTCTGTTACATTGATTCAGATTCTTTGAACAACCGCGTCAGCATGTCTTCTCCCGCTTCTTCTCGACGTAGGGGCCGTCCGGCGAGGGACTCGGCCACCGCATCACCAGCTCGCTCAACACGCTCCCAACAACAAACCCAGACCAGCAACCCTCCACAGACTACCCCTCGTGCTTCACGGCGACTGCAAGGCGAGGCCGCCGTTCCGTCCTCATCCCCCATGTTTTTCCAGTCTTCCCCCGCGCGGGGGAGCAGCAATGCCGAGACCCCAGATGCTAGAATGGAGGAACCAAGTTCACCTTTGAGGGCTTCATCCGCCATGGATGAGGGGGAAAGAACTCCACGTGCAAATGGGGCCGCCCTAAGAGGTAAAGTAATTGGATATTGGATCACGGCCATCGGTTGTTAATATTCGAATACGAACAGATTCTTCGCCGATTCGATACGTCTCCAGCTCCAGTCCAACTCGCGGTTTCGGCCGCCAAAATGGCCACTCGGATATTCCTAGCAGCAGCAGCGGTCTATTTGTTTCATCTCGACAAGGGCTGGATGGTCAACGCGTCGCCTCCCGCCGTAGTGACCTTCATTCGGGGGGTTTTGGGTCTACCCCAAGCCGCAGACGTAGAGTTTTCGTTGATGCGAATGGGGTACCTGCTACGGACGGTGAGCTTCAATCGGACGCCACATTCTCTAATATCCACCCGGATACTTCAGAAGCAGAGCTCATGGGAGGTAACTCAACCCGTGTGATCTGGGGAACCAATATCTCTATTCAGGATTCCATGTCGGCCTTCAAAAACTTCCTCCATAATTTCACCACCAAATACCGTCTGTGGGCTGATGGGGCCACCGAGGATGAAACGCGCCGAATGGGAGATATGGCCGAGGAACGGGAATACATCGACATGTTAAACACAATGCGCCAATTAGGTGTCACCAGTCTCAACCTAGATGCGAAAAATCTCAAGGCGTACCCACCAACTCTAAAGCTATGGCACCAGCTCCAAGCATACCCACAAGAGATTATTCCGCTGATGGATCAGAGCGTACGAGATGTGATGGTCGAATTAGCTGCTAAAGAGATGGAGCGACTACGAGCTCAAATTCAACGCAATCAAAACAGCCACAGGGACTTGAGCTCAGCCCCGGCGGTCCCCAGCTCTGACGCAATGAGCGAGACCGGCAGGATGCCGCAGGCAGAAATATCAGACCTCGTGGCAGAGGCCGAAACCAAGCCATACAAGGTCCTTCCGTTTGGTCTTGATTCTACGGTCAATATGAGAGAGCTGGATCCGGCTGGTAAGAATTCGATCTAATACTATTCCGTGTCCGGACTCTTACTGACGACCCTCAGATATGGACAAGCTAGTGAGCATCAAAGGTTTGGTCATTCGTGCTACACCCATTATCCCTGACATGAAAGAAGGTTTGTGTCTTTCTCTAGTCGGTCCAGAAAAATGCTAACTCAAAGATTAGCATTCTTCCGTTGTCAAGCTTGCAACCATTCGGTTCAGGTAGATATCGATCGCGGCAAGATCGCTGAGCCGACCATCTGCCCCCGCGAGGCATGCAAAGAAAGAAATTCGATGCAAATCGTCCATAACCGCTGTGTATTTGCCGATAAGCAGGTTATCAAACTGCAGGAGACTCCAGACAGTATCCCTGATGGTCAAACACCTCACTCGGTCTCTCTATGCGTCTATGACGAATTGGTCGATGTGTGCAAGGCAGGTGACCGTGTCGAGGTAACCGGAATATTTCGCTCGAACCCTGTGCGAGTAAACCCTCGTCAACGAACCCAGAAATCCCTTTTCAAAACATACATCGATGTCCTGCATGTCCAGAAGACCGACCGCAAGAAGCTCGGTGTCGACGTTTCTACCGTTGAACAGGAGCTGTCCGAGCAGGCTGCTGGGGATGCCGAACAGGTCCGCAAAATTTCGGCGGAAGAGGAGGATAAGATCCTGCGGACATCTACGAGGCCCGACCTATATGAGCTTCTTGCTCGATCACTTGCGCCTAGTCTTTACGAGATGGACGATGTGAAGAAAGGCATTCTGCTTCAGATGTTTGGCGGCACCAACAAGTCGTTCCAAAAGGGTGGTAACCCTCGCTACCGTGGTGATATCAACGTACTCCTCTGTGGTGACCCTTCAACAGCAAAGTCTCAGCTACTCCGTTATGTGCACAAGATCGCGCCACGAGGTGTATACACCAGCGGGAAAGGTTCATCAGCTGTTGGTCTTACGGCTTACGTTACTCGTGACCCCGAAACTCGCCAGATGGTTCTGGAATCCGGTGCTTTGGTCTTGTCCGATGGTGGTGTCTGCTGCATTGACGAATTCGACAAGATGAACGAATCTACTCGTTCTGTTCTACACGAAGTAATGGAACAACAGACTGTGTCTATCGCAAAAGCAGGCATCATCACAACTCTCAATGCCAGAACAAGTATTCTCGCCTCGGCCAATCCTATTGGTAGCAGATACAATCCAAACTTACCGGTCCCACAAAACATCGACCTTCCGCCAACTTTGCTGTCTCGTTTTGACCTTGTATACCTTGTTCTTGACCGCGTGGACGAGTCGGAGGACCGTCGCCTTGCTAAGCACCTTGTCAACATGTATCTTGAGGATAAGCCGGAAAACGCGAGCGAGCGAGAAGTTCTGGTAAGTCAATATGATTTACTACTCAATACCATAGCTGCTAACCTAGGAACCTATAGCCCGTCGAATTCTTAACGGCCTACATTACCTATGCCAAGACTAAGATCCACCCGGTTCTCACGCCCTCCGCCGGTAAAGCCCTCTCCGATGCATACGTAAATATGCGCAGACTCGGAGATGATATTCGCTCCGCGGACCGTCGAATCACTGCAACCACCCGTCAGCTAGAGTCGATGATCCGTCTAGCTGAAGCTCATGCACGCATGCGCCTCTCTCCAGAGGTGACTGCTGATGATGTTGAGGAAGCTGTACGCCTGATTCGATCTGCCATCAAGCAAGCAGCGACCGATTCTCGCACAGGCTTGATCGATATGGGCTTGCTCACCGAGGGTACGAGCGCAAGCGAGAGACGCAATAAAGAAGCCTTGAAGCGCGGCGTTCTGGGAGTAATTGATGACCTGGCTGGTGCGGGCGGCACAGCTCGCTGGGCGGAAGCTTATCGGGTTTTGAATGAACAGTCCAGTATTGAGGTCGATGGCGCTCAGTTCACGGAGGCTGTCCGGGCACTTGAGTCAGAGGGTATCGTGAATATCTTGGGTGAGGGTGCCCGGAGGAGCATCCGACGCGCTCCCGGTGCGGTAGTGTAAACTGGAGCATTGATTAGATGATGAGGATACGACGTAATGGAGTACATAATATACAAAATGATGTAACCGATCAAAACTCAGTGAATGGGTTTCATGGGGGTGTCTGGTGTTATGGGCTTATTGGGCATGCGGGATGATTTAAGTTTTTATGTTCAGTCAAATGCAATTAGTGTATTGGTATAAATTGTCCAGCTGGCCTGTATTGATCATTATATGTGCAATGTATCTACGCCTTACACCTGCATCGGCTTCAAAGTCCACAGTGGTTTGTTTGCATTTGTATATATGCTTGCACTAACAATCCTGAATCAGACTCGGACGAAAGTCGGGCAACTGCCATGGCGATAGGCAGATGGGCCTTGAATTGATCATTGCTGCCCCTTCGCTATTTAGATATTTTCCGGGCTTTTAACACACACGCCCATGAACTAGTCGCAAAGCTGAGCCCGTGGATAGAAATATGCTCCCTTCCCTGTGCAGGAGCGCGAAGCAGTAGCCCGGGACTTCAACGAAGCATGTTACTTGAGATGACTGTAGTATTTCTTGGGTTGGAAGCAACACTCGCTCAATTTTTTTCTGGGTATCAAGTGAGATATGTCTTGAGTTAACTCTATACCTAATCCCGTTAATCTCTGGGGGCCGTGGTATATATTTAACTAAGCCAGGATTTTATTCGAGATATATATTTGGGCTTAAATTTGCCTGCCCTCAACAAAGACTCAATGGCCGGCCGTTAACAATTCTAGACGAGCCACAGAGTAAAATACTTCGTTAGTAGTATTAGAGAGAATAGGTGGCCGTTGAACGTCTCAATAATTAGCAAATAATGCAGAGTAAAAAAGATAGTAGCACAAGTGCACAAAAAATGAAAGCCCAACGCGGGGCTCGAACCCGCAGCCTTGAGATTAAGAGTCTCACGCTCTACCGATTGAGCTAGCCGGGCTAGTTCATATCTACCGGGGAATATTATGTCTATATAAGCCAAGTATTACTGTGAGGTTCTTCCCCCTCCCGATATATCTACATCTTCATCTTCAATCTTGGTGGGACGAACAGGGAGCCGCCTCCCATGTGCTGCAAGATTCATTGACCATTATTTATGAACAGTGTCATTCGCGCTTAATAGACTCAAATCTTTAATATTGTATATGTCATGTGTATTATTGATAGCGTGTTTCTGATCATATTGGCCTGGAAAGCTAAAGCGAGCTAAATGAGCACCTGCTCAATCGAGTGGCTCACAGTGATTCTCGCATGCATGCTCAGCCGTGTGGAAAGCTCCTCCGCTAGCGATAAGCTCCATCGTCCGCGCTCTCGGCCGGAGTGCTCATTCCGACCTGTCTGAATAGTGGACCAGCAGTTCCGGCGAGACTTGACAAGCTGGAGTCATCCGACCTGCTGTGAGTCCGAAGCGCCATCTGGTGCTACGTCTTGTCAAAAAAGAGATCAATCGGCCAAGAAAGCCAAGGATCCTGCTTCAAATTGAGAAATTGCCTTTCAACGCCGCCCCAGGTTTTTTCCTGCTGGAGGAGGACTGAGAATGTATGAGGGAGGCACGTGTGCTCGGTGTACAGCCGGCACTAGTCCCACTTAGGCCGCCAGCTCTGTTCCCACTCTCCAGAGCTCTCACAGGACCGAGACCAGAGTGACTTGGACTTTGCCAGTGCGACACTGACAACCCCCGCCACCTGCAGCCAAGTCTATTATTGCCCTGATTCAAGCTGTAGTGTATTTCTTCGAATCTTCGCAAACCCCTCCTCTGCATCTCCTCGCTATCCTTTGCCAATTCCGACCGCGATTCGCTCCCAATTGCCGATCTTGCTGCAACTCCCCGTCTACGGCTGTGATTAGTTCGTCTGACCGGGCGCTGTTCCTGCGCTCTGTTATAGGCCACTACAATGAGGTAAGAGGGAGAATTCCTGCGAATTCTACGGTCTTGACCTTGCTGATAATCGGTGCTCATTAGGTTCGGTGAGCATCTCCGCACGTCGATGATCAAAGAGTACTACTGGTACTACATCAACTACGACGGTTTGAAAAAAGCTCTCAAGACTGGTTACGTTACCGAACCTACCCCCGATAATACAAAACCCGACCGAAAAGCATGGACGGAGGACGATGAGCGGCATTTCGTGACCCTGCTCGAATCCGAGCTCGATAAGGTCTTCAACTTCCAGAAACTCAAGAGTGAAGAGATTGTGCGAAGAATTCAGGAAAGCGACAAGGATGTCGACGACGTTGTATCCCGCTTAAACAGCAGCAGAGATGCACGTGGAACGGGTCGTTCGAGCAGAGGTCCTCCATCGGACGAGGAGTTTCTTATGCTCGAGCAGGTTTTGAGTGATATCATCGCCGATGTTCACGATCTCGCAAAATTCACGCAGTTGAACTATACAGGTTTCCAAAAGATCATCAAGAAGCACGACGTATGTACCCTATGCATCTTCGTGCTTGTACCCAGTTGCGTGAGAGAGTTGACAAGCTAACAAATAAATACAGAAAGAAACCCAATGGTACCTCAAGCCCGTCTTTGCTGCTCGGTTAAACGCCAAGCCTTTCTTCAAGGATAACTACGATGCATTCGTAGTTAAGCTATCCAAGTTATACGACCTGGTCCGAACCAAAGGAAATCCTATTACAGGAGACTCTGCGGCTGGTGGCTCCCAACAAAACTTTGTTCGCCAAACGACTAAATACTGGGTGCACCCTGATAACATCACGGAGTTGAAGCTGATTATCCTGAAGGTATGCTGCTTTATTTTGTTATAAATGACGTATGTTGACATAACATAGCATCTCCCTGTCCTTGTCTTTAACCCGAGCAAAGAGTTCGAGGAGGAAGACACTGCTATTTCGTCTATTTATTTTGATAACCCAGAAACCTGGGAACTGTACCAAGGGCGTCTCAAGAAAACGGAGGGAGCCGAGGCTATTCGACTACGATGGTATGGCGGCATGGGCAGTGATCAAATGTTCGTCGAACGGAAAACTCACCGCGAGGATTGGACTGGAGAGAAGTCGGTCAAGGCACGATTCTCAATTAAGGAGAAGAATGTGAACGACTACCTCTCTGGCAAATTGACGGTGGATAAAATATTCGAGAAGATGCGGAAGGATAAGAAGAAGAGTGAGGCTGAAATTGCTGATTATGAACAGCTAGCCCGGGAGATCCAGTATCGTGTCATCACCCGTCGGCTGGTTCCGGTCACCAGAACCTTTTACCACCGAACAGCCTTTCAACTTCCCGGAGACGCTAGGGTTCGTATCTCGCTCGACACAGAGTTGACTATGACCCGAGAGGATAACCTCGATGGACACCGGAGAGCAGGAAACAACTGGCGCAGGATGGATATTGGGGTTGATTGGCCCTTCTCCCAATTGCCTCCCGAGGATGTTGAGCGCTTCCCATATGCAGTTCTGGAAGTTAAGCTTCAGACGCAGGCGGGCCAGGAACCACCGAAGTGGATACGGGATTTAACGGCGAGCCACCTGGTGGAAGCAGTGCCGAAATACAGCAAATTTATTCATGGAACTGCATCAATGTTTCCCGAAAGGATCCACCTGCTGCCATTCTGGATGCCGCAAATGGATGTTGACATCCGTAAACCTGCGTCGCGCCACTTTGGTATCCAGCGCCCGCTGACAAGCACCTCTTTGTCCGCGAACGAGACCCCAGAAGACGACGAGGAGTCAGACGAGGATATGCTCGATGAAGGGCAAGAGGCGAGAAATGGAAGGTCACGGGATCGTTCCAACCGTGCAGACTATGGCGCAGCAGAACAGTCTGCGCTTTTCGCGGATACTGACGGGAATGCACTTGACATTGAGGAACGCATTGCTGCCCAGCCCCTGCCCGGGGACGAAGATTATCCACTTTACGATTCAGATGAAGAGTCTGTCGACTCCGACGAGCTGGAAGAGGCCCGACGGGTTGGCGGTAGATATTACTATGGGCAGCTGGCCAAGTATTATACCCACAGGCTTACAACCGGGACGGTCAATTTGCTCAAAGCGCTCATCCCCAGGCCCATGCCCACAGACATGCCTGAACCTGAACAAAACGGTATTGCTGTCATTGGAAACAAGCGAACCATCAAGAGGTTCGAGGCTCCCAAAGGCAAACGTAAGTGAAACAGATGCTCCTTTTGACCTGTTACATAATTCTGACTTACCCTAGGTATCCATGTACCCATACGCGTTGAGCCCAAAGTCTACTTTGCAGCAGAGAGAACATTCCTCTCATGGTTGGAGTTCTCTATTCTGCTGGGAACCATTGCCGCTACCCTCCTGAACTTCGGCGACGACTACATTACATTTGCGTGCTCGTGGGCATTCACTGTCCTTGCTGCTATTGCCCTTGTTTACAGTCTCATGCTGTACATATGGCGAGTCGACAAGATCCGCAAGCGGCGAGATGTGAAGCGAGTTTACTACGAGAAATGGGGTCCGACTGTTGTTGGTCTTGGTTTGGTTGCCATTATGTTGATTAATTTTGGACTGCGGGTTCGGCAAGCTGGATTTACAAGAAAGGATGGTGACCCTGGTGCTACTATACCTGGTCGTGATGATTTGTGATGTCCACCGTATATTTACAAATGTGGTATATGCTGTTAGAGGCGTTTTGTTATTTTGTACTTGTTTATTTTTCTTTATTCTGTGGGTGAGTTGTATAACACTGCATATAGTTATATAGTGATTCCAGGAGCGATGAGCATGACTGTCAATAAATACTGTTGCAACACAGCATTTTAAAACTAGTGCCTTTCCGAATAATTACAAGATATTTCTCACTAAATCTACAGTCACAATAGACGCCTGCACATACCCTGAAGCCATATTTCAACCAAGCTGGATAGCAAGAAGACCACAACATGCGTATACCTCAAAATGAAAGAAAAAGCATAGCTGGGAAATCATGAAACCTCAGTACTCGAAGTCGTCATCTACTCCTCCCTTGCCTGAGCTCTCCTTCGCCACAGCTTCTTGTTTTCTATACATCTCTGCAACAGCCTTAGTGGTAGTAGCTTGCTCGGGCTTTTTGTCATCCCTCGACTTA
This sequence comes from Aspergillus sydowii CBS 593.65, assembly GCF_001890705.1. Taxonomy (NCBI): domain Eukaryota; kingdom Fungi; phylum Ascomycota; class Eurotiomycetes; order Eurotiales; family Aspergillaceae; genus Aspergillus; species Aspergillus sydowii. Next base: position 947,899 of record NW_024467863.1, on the reverse strand, counting down.
ATGAATCTGGGGAATCGCAAGGATACACCCTTCCCACTACCACCTGTTGTGCCAACGAACTCGTCCGCTGCAGCCTTGTACCGAGGACTAAGAGTTAGATCCGCGGTTTTGATTTCCCAGACGAGACGAGGTTCGAACCAGACGTCTGGTTGGTCTTTGGGTACCGTGGAATGTAAGTAGAAGGGTTTGGCGCGGTCGATTGTAAGTGGGGAGAGGGTTTGATGGAGCTCTTCGAGGACGGTTTCGGAGAAGCCAGTGCCGATGTTGCAAATTGATTCGTATACTTGGGTGCTGGGATTGTAGGCGGCCAGGAGGAACGCGCCGTAGACGGATGTGCGTTTTCCACGGCCATAGTAGGCGCCCAAGACGACAAGGTCGAGGGAGTCGCCGACGCCGGCGAGGTAGTCTTTTTTTACCTACGGGGAACTGTTAGTCTCTTTTACTGTGTTTGGATGTTATTGGAAAGCGTACTTTGAGCCAGTTTCGACTTCGTTTGCTTGGCTCGTAGCCGCTCTCTTCTGTGTCAAGCATCTTTACCATCAAGCCCTCACAGGAGGCTTTGACACTCTCGTCTAGGAGGTTTTGGATTTGGTCTAGATCGTTCGTGTCTCCATATTGGGCGAATTGGAATTCGCCTTCGGTCAATTGGAATGACTCGTGTAGGAGCTCACGGCGTTCTCGTAGTGACTTCTTCACTGTAGGCTATTCACTGTAAGTGTTATGAATTAAGAGTGATAATGTGGACACTTGACATACCTCTCCATTTAGGAAAAGGAGATCAAATGCAAACACACAAACTTTGACCTTGACGTCTTCTGCCTTGACATCTTTCCTCTTTCGAGTCATTAGTTGTTGGAAAGGGAGGACCTTCTTGGTCTCTACATCCCAGGCGACAGTCTCGCAATCCAAGACAAAGCTTTTCACACCGGGTTTAATCCACGTGCTGAGTTTAGCCAGAACATCGGGGTATTTCTTCGATAAGTCCTCGGAGTTACGAGAGAAGATAGAGGCAAGCCCAGCGTTGTCTCCTTTCAATGTAAGTTTGGCACCGGGAAAGTTCTTTGTTTGATCAGGCGCAACATAATGGATCTGAGCTCTCTCGCCGTCGTATTTATACTCGCATGTAAATTCTTTGCCTTCAAACCGATCCAAAACTTCGGTGATGGATTTAGTTGGTTTAGCAAGCATAGGCTTGATCGGGATACCCGGTTGCAGTTTGCAGTGTTCGTGCAGGTTGGACAGACCATGCTCGAGCATGGCAGGAATTATTACTTCGTAGGCGGGTAATTCGCTGTACACCGTTTTCAGAATTGCCTCGCCCTCGGCCAATTTATCGGCGGATGGGGGTTTCTCGTCCTTCAAGGCAGACTCATGAGTAACAACAGCCTGAGCAAGAGCAACGAGCACGGTTTTTTCTGCCAATCCTAGTCGTAACTTGCCTTCCAGAAACCGCACGATATATTTGGCTTCGCTTGGACCGCCCTTATCCTTGTTAATGTCAATTCCCTTGCTTCCTTTCCCTGTGGTCGCTGTGTCCGCAGCAGATAGTAGCTTCTTGATCCCGGATATTTTTTTGTCCTGGGAGCCATGGCCTTGAACCATAGCAATGCCGAGTAGCCCTTCGTGGACACCCCGTACCGTCAACGCCTTTGGTCTGAACATTGTGGGCTGATTTGACCTGCTCTTGGCCGCAACCAACCCTAGGTCTCCTATTTCATGCTGGTCTGCCTTGATAACAGCCAAGCTACGGCCTGTGCTCTCACCAATAGCCTTCATGATCAGAGACTCACCGATTCCTAATTCGATTCCAGCATAGTCGGCAGCGAGTTTGTTGATCATGAGCTGCACTGTAGGAAGGAAATCTTGAGGAGTGAGACGAAGGACTTGTCGGAGGAAGAGCGAGCAGTGGGCGAGAATTTGAAGTCGCTTCGTCGTCATTTCAATCAGAGAGAATGTCGTACATAGTGCAGCGTATGGGACCGGTTCACCTGCTTTCCAATCAGGGTACGGATCGTTTCCGCTTCCTTTTAGAGTGGCCTGGACTTTCTCAATCTCTTCCTTCTTCAGCTCAGGCTTCTCTTCCGCCTCATCCTCACTGGCAGACAGTTCTTCCTCGGCCTCCGAGACCCCAGGATCCTCTGGCGTCATGTCTCCGGATGCTTTTTCCATCACTTTTGGCGCGGGAGCTGGTTTGGCTGCCTTGCGCCCTTTCGAGCTCTTGGGGGAAGATTTGGGCTCTGCTTCAGCCGCGCTGGGTTCGTCCGATGTCGTCCGCCGCCTCTTATGACTGGGTTGTATAACATCGCTCTCTTCACTATCACTTGATTCCTCGTTCTTGTGTCTTTTATGGGGACTTTGGTTTGCACTCTCGCCATCCTGGGCCACCTCAGGCCTCACCTCAGATACCTCGGTCATATTGGCATCCTTGTCACTTGTCCCATTTTGGACCCCCGGTGACGGCTCCTTCTTCGGGTCACTTGCGGAGGAACCTGGCTTGTTTCGATTGCCGCCAAAACTAAGGGTTGTTTGTTTTTTGGGTGCGTCGGAGTTTGACCCGAAAAACCTCCTGTATGTTGAAATAAGTACGTTAAAACGAGACAGAATAACAGAGTAGGTTCAGAATATGGTCTTGCAAGCCGCACCCGAGTGTCAATTGGGAATCTTTAACGTACCCCAGTGTTGCCTGCTTCCCTTCCTTAAGATCCGGCATTGTCGAAGTAAATGGCCGAAATGGATTAGAGGTAGGATCGGTATATTTAGCTGAGCACCGTGAGTAATAGAGAATACTTCGTAACTGTATGCGCTGGAGAGGAGATGCGACACAGAGGTTAGGGTAAGCGCACAGAGCAGCAATTGAAGCTTTGTTGCGAATTGGGGTTTGGATCATGGACAAGACAGGAGGCGCAATGGCATTTGCGAAATGACGTAGGAGAAGCATTAAGCGGTCACAGGGGACTGACTCTGCATGTTAAATACAGTGAAGCAAGCAGGCATACTGGGATTTGGGAACGGGATGACTGCCTGCCAGGCTGTAGGCGGCAGACGCCTTGTCAAACGCGACAAGACGCGAGCCTCCTCCCAATCACGTGTGTCATTATAGATAAGAATACGAGACAAATAGAGCAAACATAAACTCACCGCTATATAAAATTGGCAGAAAGTGCGGGCGAAGGCGGAGAGCCAATAAGGTGCATGGATAATGGGCCAAGTTCTCATTTATCCTTCAACTTCTCTCATCACATCCTGTTTAGCTTACAGCTATCTTACTGAGCATTGCGTGGTGGGCTTCCGATACTTGATTGCTTTGGGCCAAATGGACAGGGACCGGGCTCTTCAACCTTGCCGCACCGCACGCCCATAGGCCAAATGGAGAGCTCGAGACAGGAAGCTTTTAGGAAGGTATTTTCCGTCAAATCTGTATGCCTTGTAGGTCAGCAGGCTGATTCGAATACAAGCTTCGCGAACCCTGTGTTGAATTAAGTTCTATTGGGCTGAAGTTTCGTGGGCACCAAGCTAGCCCCAGTGATGTCCTCAACACACTTCGTTCTGTGTACAATGTTTTGGATGAACTCGCCGGCAAGTATGCTTTGGATGAGAAGTTAGCCGAATATGCGTTCTTTCCATTGGCACATATTTTCAATGAATCGAAGAGGACGCCGGTTAATGTTCTGGAGCTGGCAGTTAACTGCCTTCGGCTACTCGTTAAGGAGGGATGGAAGGCACGCCTGTCTCCCCAGATGGGAAAGCAGTTGGTCATTTTACTAACACTGATTGTGGGTGGTGCACCGGGAAGTACAAATGGAGACAAGTCTGCACAATCCTCTATCGAACTGGAAATCGCGGGTTTTGACTGCCTCTTTGCCATATTTGATGTGCTGTCCGGGCCTGTAGCAGAGCAGACAATTTACCATGAGATTGGCACCGCGACGGTCGTTGATCAGACAGTGTATCTTTTGCTTGAAGGGATCGGGAGTGATCAATCTGATGAGCTTTGTACTTCTGCCGCAAAAGCTCTCCAAGCACTCTATCGGCGCGTTACTGATCGTGTTGTGCTCGCGAGTATAATGCCCCGGACCGTCTCGGCGTTAACAAAGGTGCTGAAACCGACAACTCAAATCAGGCGATCATATAAAATGATTACTATATGCTTAAATATACTCGCCCATATGCTGAAAGCAGTTCTAAACGACCAAGCGAACGCACGATTATCGTTAAAGACTACCCAGCCCCAGCAGGCCGACGAAAGATTGGTGCTTGACGAGTCTTGGTTGAAGGCAACAACTACTCAAATCAAACTCGCTTTGACTCAAGTTATCCAACTGAGGCGACATGGTCGAGAGGAGGTTCAAGGGGGACTATTGGGCCTGTGCATTATGGTTGTAGAGGACTGCCGGACCACGTTGCAGGATTCAATACCCGTGCTAGTTGAAACCATCATTGTTCTGTCGGATTTAGACGAAGAGCAGACACCAAATAACGCATATTCATCACTAAAACATCTTGCTACTACCTATCCCATGGTGCTAGATTCTCTCAAGGAGTCTCTGCACACCTGGCTTACCGCATTTCCGCGGACAATGCAGAGCAATGATGATACAGCAAAACAATGGGCCATAAAGCAAATTACCACTGCTTTCCAGACTCTATCTGAAATCCAGTCTGGGTCCGATCTACTTACCAATAACTTGACAACCGGACTATGTGACAGCGTCGCTGTCATTGTCAATCATGCGTCCAGTGCGCTCCAGCCACTCAATTCAGAGCCGACAAACCAAATGTTAGAGGTCCTTAGCCCTGAGCGTGAGTTTTCTGAGTTCTCACCGGTGCTGTTAGACCATAGGAGTCAGCAGCAGACTCTGAGAGACCTTCAAATCATGATTACGAGGCTCAACTTCTCTAGCTCTGCTAGTGACATTACACGGTTGATCGTCAATCGTATCAATCACGAGCAGGGAAACTCAACCATCGCGCCATTATGGCTCGCCACAACGTTCCTCAAGAATACCCCACAGTTTATGAGCGGCTTTGACGAATTCATTTCAATCGATCACCTCGAGCCCGCACGTCCACACTCGACTAGGGCTAATATGATTGAAGAGCTATATTACATCTCATTGCCAATTCTGAACGAGCCAATGTCTGATAGCACCAGCGATTGGCGAGTGTCAGCACTTGCCCTAGAAGTTGTTGCCCTCCAAGCGGAGGAGTTGAAGGAAGCTTTCCGGCCTGAACTCATGGATGCATTGTATCCGGTTTTGCAACTCCTAGCATCTAGCAACCAAGCCCTTCAAAAGCATGCAATGGTTTGCCTCAATATTCTCACTCGAGCCTGTGGCTACCCTGATACCAGCACCATGGTTGTCGAAAACGCCGACTACCTGGTGAACTCCGTGGCTCTGAAACTGAATACTTTCGATGTATCACCCTATCCTCCTCAGGTTCTCTTGATGATGGTGAAATTATGCGGTGCGCGACTCATTCCTTACCTAGATGATCTAGTGGACTCGATATTTGGGATCTTAGATCTCTACCACGGATACCCAAGACTCGTCGAGTTGATGTTTAAAACGCTGGCTGCTATTATGAAGGAAGGAACGAGAAACCCAGCGATTCTAGCTATTGAAAATGGTAGTACTGAAAGCGCGCTTGACCATCGAAAACGAAAGTATCGGGAGTTAAGCATTGCTACTCTTGCCGAAGACATTGCCGATCGAAAGATCAAAAGAGTTGAATATGCCGAGTCGAAAGGAGCTGACAGTGGAGGGTTGGCTCATCCAACCCGACCTTGGGGCGCAGAGCGCGAAGACGCCCAAACGGATGCCGCCGAGGGCGATCCTCTGTCAGATATACTGGATAAATCCGAATCGGATGAGCCGCTACCACCACCTCGTGAGCCTGATGATGCTGAGAAACCTTTGAGCAAAACGCATTCGCTTCTCCTTCACATAGTCAAGTCTTTGCCCGCACACCTCTCTTCACCATCGCCATACCTTCGCCGGTCATTGCTTTCCATACTTATAGACATCCTTCCCGTTCTCGCTGCGCATGAAAATAGTCTCCTACCCCTTATCAACGATCTATGGCCGGCTGTAGTTTCAAGAATCAGTTTTCCTTCTTCCTTCAGTGCGCAGCATGCCCCAACCGTACGGATAGGAGGCGACACACCCGACAACCACAACCTACAAGACCGCGCGAAGCAGGGAACCGATGAGTACGACTTCAAGGAGGAGACGTTTGTAACAACAACGGCCTGCAAAGCTGTAGAAACCATGTTTAAATCCGCCGGCGATTTCATGGCATCCCGAGTCGAAACGGAATTCCCACGTTGGGAGCGCCTATACAATCGTGCCTGGGAAAGAGTACGCCAGGATACAGACAAGGTGATAGATCGGCAAACTCAACAATTGCTTCAAGATGCGGAGACCGATGATCAGCCGATAGTGCTCGCTGCCACAACGCAAACTCCACCTCTGGCATTCATCCAGTCACTGTCTCTTACTAAGGCTGGGTCCGTTTCTGGCTCGCGCGCGTTCACACCCCATCATACGCTCTGGCGAGCAATGGTCTCGTTATTTTTAACCTTGATCTCTCATGTTCGTCTTCCATTATCCGTGGGTGATCGAATCTGCCACCTCCTCGGGGAATGGATAGCTCGATATGCAGGTCCAACATATTACTTCTCTCGTCCAACACGGTTGCCTGAAGATAACAAGTCCGCGACTCAATCAGAAGAAACGGAGGCCGACTCTATTGAAAAAGTCATCCAGGCCATGGAAACCTGGAACGCAGATTTGACCTGGTTTATCTTCCAACAGCAGATCGCCCAGTTTCAAGCCACTTTAAAGGCGAAGAAGAAGGATTCAAGAATCAATGAAATTTCAGAGAGTCATACCGGAGTGTTCAAATCGGCAGCATTTGCTGGAGGTCAACTGAAATTTGCGGGAATGGTTTTCTAGTATAGATAGAACAATGTTATGGTATTGCATCTCAGTCGTCTGTTACCCTTGATAGAATAATAGTGTTTGACCGTGTTTGTACTCAGCTATTTTGGTGACATAACGATGTTTACCAAACAACTGATTATGCAGTGAAAACTACACCGGGCCCTTTCGACAGGCGTGACTACGTAATCGTACAGTGGTTGCTTAGAATTAAGGAAGATGAGTAATTGGTAAGGTGCCTAGAGAGCAGAGATATTCCTATTCAGGGCTAAAATTACGACCAATAAGGTCATTCTGTTAAGCTAGCTCTAGAATAGGAGAAACAACAATTCAAATCTCAAATCTGGCAGTCTGGGCGAACAAGCTAGAACGAGTGACAGTAGTTGGAGTCTGAAGAAGTCGCAGTATCAAAACCTGAAGTTCCTTGAGCAATGGGATTTCTGCGCGCTCGACGATCTACTCGTCATCCTCGCTCTCATCGTCACTCTCGGCGCTCTCGAGCCATTGGAGGAAAGGTTCGGCAGCCTTGCGGACCTTCTTGCTGGTCTGGATGTCTACGTACTTCTTGCTGGCTTTCGAGCACCAGGCCTTGAGGGTCTCCTCCGAAACGAGGTCATTCTGGTAGTAACCGAGCAGAATAGCGGGAACCTTGGAAATAAGCTCAGGGTGTTCCTTGCCGACGAAACGCTCGGTACCGCCAAGGAAGGCCTTCTCGTGGCGCTCAGAAGTGATCAGCTTCTTAAGCATAAGGGAGCGGTCTTCGATTTGCTTGGCGATGTTCTCATCGAAGATGGTCTGAGCAAGAACCGCCAGGGTCCTGTGCTTGGACTCGATACCGAGCTCCTTGGCCTTCAAGTAGATTTCCACATCTTCGACCTTCGAGACCCCACCCTTCTCACCGGAAGTGCTGATAATCCAGCTGCCCAGTTCATCGTAAACCGAAGGACCTTCGGCACCCTCGTCGTCTCCATCATCAAGGGCAAGAGCACGCTTCAAGTCATCAGGAAGTTCTTTGGCACGGGCCTTCACGGCTTCTTCCGAGACGTCGACAGCCCAATTGTCGTCCTCAACTCCATCATCCGCTTCGATATCCTGGGCCGCACGTGTAAGCTCATCGTCGCTGTTGGCTTCCAGAGCGACATCGCCATTCTCATCGCCATTATCCGAGTTGCTATCACCTGGGCTACCATTCTCTCCGTTGGCTGCAGAGTCCTTCTCCTTGTTCCGTTCACGGCGAGCCTTCTTGGCAGCCTTGTCCCTTTTCCCTCCCTTGCCTGAGGCGTTGTTTCGGACAATGAAGGTGCTTAGCTTGAGGCGGGGGTCAACGTCCGAGCGCTGCCCACAAGCTTTACAGTCCAAAATGATTTTCTCGTCCTTGATGATGACGTCGGTTTCAGGGTTCTTGCATTTTTTGCAGAGAACGAACTTGGAAATGAATCCGTCAAGATAGTCTTGAAGTTTTCTGGCATCATGGGCACCGTTGATAATCCAGCGGTCATCAGTAGGCTTAGCATTGGCTTGCGCACCAAGTTCAAACCCAAAGTACTTGATGACGTAGGCTGGAGGACGGCTCAAAGAACCAGCCACCGAGTTTAGGTTGACGACCACGGTCTTAATACCGTTTCCCTTGCCTTCGATTTTAGATTGCAAGGGCTCCATCTTGTAACGGTAGAAGGGGTCGGTGACATCCCGACGAATGTTGATGTTGTTGGGTGCCATGATGACGGTTGTAGACAGAATAAATTTTTATTTTTCAGACGGATTCAGAAAGTCGACGGACAAGATAAGAAGCGGAGGGAACCAGGACGGGGGATATCTTCAAGAAACAAGACATACGCCGCGAGTCACTCGAATTTTTGTTGGTGAAATGGTGGCGGTTTTCTAGGCAGGACGACTAGAATAGCGAAGAAGGCGGCCCTTTAGGGTGTTTCAGCCACAAGACTTCGAGTAGTAACTACAAGGTTTCGATATAGAGCGAAACGTATGCAGCTTGAGCGGCAGGTGGTGGTCGAAATCTCTGACGCAGGACGAATACATAGACAACTTCTCGGTATCTCTTTCTGTGGCTTTCTCTGGCGGGGAGAGAGACAAACCAACGTGTGGTTCTGCTGGAAAAAAAAGCGAAGTAGGCGAACGGTCAGACTCCTTGTGACGCTTGGTTGACGATGTAGAGCTGACAGGCGAACTGTGCAGTACTAACCAGAGTATTTAGGGGCTGAAAAACCTTTAAACGCAAATTCGACAGCTCCAACAGCGAAGTTTGACAATGGAACAGAGTCCAAAGCTGATGACAACAGATGAAACTGATATGTGAAGTTGAAAATGGTGGTGAGAAAAGAGAAGGAAGAGAGAGGGAGAAAGAAAGCCAGGATCAAGAAAAGGAACCGACCGTTGTGCCAAGCACCAGTCTTTCTTTCTTAGTCAGGATGAAAAAAAAGCAAAAGACCCCACGCTGTTGAGCTAGGCAGCAAGGCAGCGACCCGGGAGCCTCGGGCTCGGGACTGAGACCTCAGGCCATTTTTGTCCATTGTCTCCGAGCAAACTCCGTGAGGTCTGTCACGTGCGTTGAATAAGTAACTGCCGAAAGCCTTATTTGTCAGGCCTCAAGCTCTGTATCTTCCCCGCATGTCCCCGCGTATCTTCTCCGAAATAATCCGTCCTCAGTGCCTTTTTTGACTTCTTCTCCTTTCCAACAATCTGTCCAGCGAACAATTATCGTATATACCACATCGAACATACAAAATGGCAGCCGTTTCTAGAGCCTGTCGCATCCGTACGCCCTCATTCCAATCACTCGATGAATAACAAATCCCCCACTAACCGCGAAACATCCCAGGCAACCCAGCGGTCTTGTACGCCACTGCCCATATATATTTTACTATTAATATATTATCCGCAGTACTAACAAATCATCAATCAACAGTGTCTGCGACATGCAAGAAAAGTTCGAAAAGGCGATCTTCGAATTCCCAAAAATGTGCGCCCCTGCCCCGCCACCCCACCACCACCCTTGACCGGGACAATCGATTACCTACTAACCGACCTCACCAAACCCTATAGCGTAACAACAACAACCAAACTCCTGCGCGCGACAAACACGCTCAACATCCCGACGTACATCACGACCCAGAATCGGGGGCGCCTCGGCCCCACCGTCCCCAAGTTGCAAGAGCACCTGCAGGGCGCTAATGTGCGTGCCGACGTTGACAAGACTTTATTCTCGATGATCACGCCGGAAATTGAGAAGTTGCTTCCGGTTCCTGCTAAGGGTGAGACGCCAATCGATGCCATCATTGTGGGAATTGAAACGCATATCTGTGTGACGCAGACAACGCTGGACCTGTTGGAGAAGGGTCATCGGGTGTATATTCTTGTTGATGGAGTGAGCAGCGTTAATCCCGAGGAGAGAGGCATTGCACTAGCGAGGCTTCGGGATGCGGGGGCAATTGTGACGACGAGTGAGAGTCTCCTGTTTGAGATTCTGGCGGATGCCGGTGACAAGAATTTCAAGATGATCACCGGGCTTGTGAAGGAGACGAAGGACGAGACCAAGGAAGCATTGGAAAAGCTTTCGAAGATTTAATATGGGAGTTATAAGTGATCGTGACTTGTCATGGGTGTATTGCTACATTAAGAAGCCTGCTACCATATAGTATGAAAACGTAATCTAATTACATAGACAGAGCGTCTTCATCCAAAAAACTTTTGTACGTAGCCCAGGATTTTTCAATGAAAGTCATCACGGAGGTTACTTCGTCAGAGAGAAAGATCATGCCTTGATATATTTCAATCAGAGCATGCCTAGATTCCGTTGGGGAACTCAAGACGAATTAAGCCACGGGAAGGCCGAGGCACCTCCAATCGGATTGGGAGTGAGTGGCTTTCCCGTTCGACTACCATCGGGCGACGTTACTGCTGATGAAGGACCAGTAGCCTCACTGCTGAAGCTACCAGGGGCCGTAGCCGAGACAGACCGGTTTGACGGTTTGGAGGGCCGCAGCACCTTCATCGTACGCGGTCGAGAGGGTTTCCCCGCTCCAGGGGCACTCTGATCAGTTTTTGTGTCGCGTTTCCACGAGCCCCATACCCCAGCTGGCTCCGCCTTTGAGACACCACTTGCTTGCGTATCAACCGATATAGTAGCCTTGACCGGTGCCTGGTTCCCACCGTTCTCCTTGCCGTGCTCCAAGTCATCCGAAGTCCGCGTGGCTTGGCTATCCCTGAGTTCTGCGGCAAAATCTCGACCTGAAGGGGGCGCTGGAGGAGCCTGTTGAGGAAGCTGAATAGGTTTCCCAATGACACCAGCAACAGGGGGATTATCTACATCAGTACGATCACCCTTCAAATCGAGTGACGCTCGAGATATGTCTCCTGAGCTCATGTCTCCTGAAGTCGTATGTAGACTTTTAAAGACAGAGTCACTTTCGGGTCGTACCAGAGGGATTGAAACCTTATTTCTATCATCATCGACCATAATGATCTTGTCTTGCGAGAACAGAATGTCGGCGTTATGGGCACGGAGTATATCACTGCCAAGAATGATCTGGACGGAGTTGTCACCGGGGTCGACATGATGAACAAGAAAACGAATTGATAATGTAGGAACTTGGGGCGTAGGGCTACTGGAGCGCGATGACGCCTGGTGCACGCTAGCTTCGGGAAGGTACACTGGGAGCTTGATATACTGCGAGTCCACTTCCTGCACCAGCTGGTCCTCAAGACCTAGCTTTTGAACCATGGGGTAGCCCAGGCAAGACTTGTACGAACCGCTGCACACCGCCGCATAAAGAAGTGAATCGTTAGAGAAATTTGTGGTCATCCAACACCGAATAATCGCTGGGACTGGCCCTAAGAGGAATAGGCCTGGGGGAGGAATGAGAGGCGAGTCACTCATTATTGAACTCATCATCCTGTTAGTTGTTTCTAACCCCAGGCTGTTGGTCCGAGCAGAGTGATGAGAATGTCCCGACGAGCTTTGCCTCCCATCTGACCGATGTGACAGAGATCGCTCACTTAGAGGAAGGCTCCCCATTCCGCTCCCGGTTCGTATTGGAAGCTCACTACTTGACCTGTTGGCTTGCCCGTAATACCCGTGGATGGCACTTTCGTCAAACCGAACACTATTTGCCCTTGACGTTCCCCGTCTTGGTTCATCTTCAGTATCCAGACCCATGGCACCCATGCCGTGGTGTTGTCCCTGATCGAAGCCCTTGAAAGTATCGGCAGTGGATGGGAAAACGGGTTCTGTGGCAATAAGATATATGATTAGCGAAGACTCAGAAAACAGGACGAGCAACATGCACCAACACCATACCTGTTGGTACTGTACCGCCTACAGAGCTCGGAAAAGGTGATAAAGGGCCCCAGACACTTTTCAACCTTGCATCCTCGTCCCTTCGGCGTTCAAGTCTGGCAATCCGTTCCGCCTGCTCAAACTGTGCGGCGTGGAGATCTTTCAACTCTTCAAAAACGCGCCAGATATCATCGCGTGAAGCAAAGGGATACTGCGCATCCATTATCCGGGTTGAAGCGGAGGAGAGGAACAAGAAGAAGTAGGTCTAGCGTTGCAAGAGGAGAGGGCAAATCACTCGAAGACGTTGAGCAAAGAGTGGCCTGATGAAGTCTCACCCAGTATGTTGAGAAAAAGACATACACACCAATCCCAGAAAGCACCAGTGTTGCTTTCGACACCAAATACCTTTTCGTTTGACCCTCACTTCTAGCCAGGCCACGTTACCGCTGAAACTCCTCCGCCCTCGTACACTGTGAGACGGCCCAATGGCCGTCCACCCGAAATACTATGAGCAGGTATGTGGTAATCTTCTCAAGATATCAACCTATGAATAGTTGGAGTGCGAAGGTATTATAGAAACGAGGTTGAATTGGAAAACGGTGTATGGAAATGAGAAAAGGCTTGAAACGGTCAATGAAGGGTATGCGAAGGCGAAGACGAAAGGCAGTGGCTCGGAGCGGAGAAGCGGCTTAGCGTGCGTAACTAGGTATACAAGCGTCCAGTTCAAAAGCGGCGAACTGGGGCAGTAGTACCCGAATGTGAGGATGGGAAGATGGTCTCTGGGGTCCGGAGTATTTTGGGACGCTGAAACTTGACACGGGCTGGAGCTAGGAGGCTGCTCTTCCGACGGTTTCGAAGGGAGGGGAGTAAGAGCGAATTTGTTCCGCGGGGAGTTGATTCAAATTCGAGGGAAGGTAAGTGCCAGTCGCCTATAGATTAAAGTAATAATTTAAGCGCCGATATTAAAAAAAGTGGACGATTGAGAAATTAGGAAAAGGACAAGAGGCCACACGGAGTGGATGTTGGACAAGAAATCGTGAGGGGATCGTAACATCGACGACACTACATCACAGCCTTGGCGGAAGTAATCCAATTCTAGACCGCTTTTGAATTCTATCTTTAACTCGTGGATATTCTCCTTTAGATTCACAATCTTTGAATATTTCTAACCCAGTTTTAACTAAATGCCATCTGCAGCAGAGTTTCCCCCACAGCCACCCGATCATTTCGGAGCCTCCATCCACGGCGGGAACACTTGAGGAAGCTTCCCTGGTGCTTGGTCAGGCCAATTTGTTTGAATAGCCTTGATAACCTCGTCGTATACAATACGGTAACCATCTGCCGTCAGATGTAGCCCTTCATGTTCAAGTTAGTTTCCCGCTCCACTTCACAAGCGCGAGTCGGAGGGGGAGGGGAACCACGAACCATCCGTGAATAAACCTGCGAACTTCTCATCATTCGGTGCTTCCCTAGACCCAATAAGAGGCTGCCCCTCCTTCCAACCGACGGCCGTCATGAAAGCCGCCCATAGGTCAACAACTGGAACATTCAGAGAGTCTCCGACCTCGCGCGCAGCCTTTGCATACTCCCTCGTGCGCCTGTTTGTCCGCGTGGGGTGAACGTTCCCCTTTTCCTCATCGAATCCTTGCAGCTGGTATTCATTAATGGGTGTCGGTGCAATAATCAGGATGCGCGGCTGCTGGCCCAACGTTGCAGGGTGTTGAACAATCCAAGCCAAGTTCTTCTTGTAGACGTCTAATGGGATATGCTGTTTGTTGTTAGATTCGAGGAGCGATGAATCGTTCGCCCCGAACCAGATAGTCTACAATAGATGTTAGCTAGCTCGGACACCATTTCTCATATGAAGGGGTCTATCGAGCTCAGTATTACCAGAAACCGAACAGAGGCTGTCTCCGGTCTCGGGAAGAACTTTGGAAACACCTTGACAGCATGCGCGGTGGTATACCCGCTGCAGAGATGACCCGGGGGATTTCGTCAGTGGAACCATCACCGTCGTGCTCCCGTTTCAAACACTCATCATATAGTGGAGGACGAAATAAGTAAAACGCACCCGAATCCGCGATTGATTACATCCAAGACCCTCGAGTAAGCTACCACAGCGTTAGCGAGCCCACCCACGAGCAGACCGTAAGAGAACCACTAACCATCCTGCAATGCGGGCTGGAACCCAAACCCTTGCTCCTGGTTCGAAGACATCTGGGTGATCGAGTCTCCGAAGAGAATAAACTGATCGTAGGGCTTGTACAACATGTCCTCATCGGCGGGCGACATGGCGAGTGTGTGCGTGCGCGTTTGTAAGACTTGGATTCAGAAACAATGGAATTTGTTTGTGTGCAAGTTGGTGGCCGAGCAGTTTCGGCCTGGAGGAAGAAGATAGTTTATATGAGAACTGGGCCGGTCTATAGGTGGATAAACGTCGCGACTCTCTTCCGCGCTAAGATTGACACAAGCTTCCTGTCTGATTTCACCACTGGCCCCGTCCACAGTCTGTTGACAGTATTGACTCCCAATTCGGCGGGGCACAGTTTCTATTTTGCAGTTTCGCTGGGCTGCGTGGGACGTAAGGTTAGGAGCGACATGGAGTCAATACTTTAATTATTAGAAGGAAGCCGGGTAATGGATGAAGCAAATGGGCCATTTCTCGATTACCCCACTACGGAGTACAGTCCTGCTTCGGATAATTTATGCTTATTTCCCGCTGTTATCTCGGTCCCCGCAAGCCCGAGATTCTGCTATTCGCCGAGATTTCTGTATGGTCAATTAAACAAATCCAATATTGACAACTAGTCTCTGATTCATATATGGGCTTCGGTGGAAGTGCAGCGGTTGTCTTTCAACAGCTTGTCATGTGCCGAACAACGATAAGGAAACTGCACTGATATATACTTGACCACAGTTACCCAGTGCCGTCGTATTAACGCCACTTCGCCCCAAAAACATGAACAGGAATAATCAGCAAAAAGCTAAATACGAACATAAGAGCGGCAGCAACACCCGAGCTCGCAGCAACACCGACGTTGCTGAACATATCAGGGAACCTAGCGGCGAGTTAGCCACACACCCACATGTACACTTCGCAGTACATGGAAAAGAAGGGGTTCATACCAAAACGGTCCGATAAACCCCCATACCTGTCGAACGAATGTAACAAACACTCCAACACTACCGGAGTCTTGGGGGTAGGAATCAACGGCATATGTGACCATTACCGTGGTGACAAGTTGGTTGCCGAACGCTGCGATGGCAGTGCCGACAATTGGTGAAACTTGCCAATGGCCTTCTGGAGCCTGCTGTGTGCGGACCAAGAACACTATAACACCAACTATAGCTAGGATAACACCGGGATAGCTAAGCCAGAGACGAAACTCTGGTTCTGGCCTTGCTTGGAGCTTCCGCGTGCGACGATTCATCCAAGCATCGGACATGGAGCCTCCGATTTGTTCGCCTAGGATAGTGCCGATTATGACACCGAGAAACTGGAGCCCGAGTTGTTCTGCGTTTAATTCGAATTTCTCTTGTAAGAGCTGAGGAACTTCAACGGTGATCAAAACACTGCCGAACAAGAAGACCATGGCATAAGCAAATGCGGGAATGAAAACTGTCGGGCGGATGACCAGCGTGAGAGGGTGGTAGAATTCGCTGAACTTCAGCGGCGTGGGATCTATTCGGCGAAACGAGAGGTATTGGCTGCGGAAACTTGATGACGAGTTGTCTTGATTACCGCTGACAAAACGGGTTTCGGCGCCGAAAAGGATATACAGGATGAACTGTACTCCATTGGTTATTGCAAGGACCCAGAATATCCAGCGGTATCCTGCGCGATTTGCGACGAACCCAAAGATCAAAGGACCTGCGATAACTCAATATTAGCAAATGAGGGTTGAGAATGGTAGGCCAGGAGACTTACCAACTGGGACTCCTAGAGTGACCATCAACGTCCAGATTCCCAGATATCGACCTCGTTCCTTTTTGAAAAACGTTTCTGTTACAACTGCACTCCCAATAGCTGCTGCCGGTGAGATGAAAAACGCAGTCAATGCTCTGCATGCTGCCATTGACGCATAGTCTGGACTTTTCGCGCAACCAACATTGCAGACTAAACTCAGAATGGTCGACAGTAGGAATATCGGGCGACGGCCGTATCGATTAGACAGCGGTTTCCAGAATAGGGGTGCGCCTCCCAGGATAGCAATCTGGAGAGAGGTGAGGTAGCTAGCTCTCTGGATAGACACTCCAAGGTCGATAGATATGTCCTCGTACGCGGGAATAATAGAGGCCGTGAAAGTGGACATCCATGCGTGAAAGGCGACAAGAATGAGGTTTGCAGTTTTCTATGAACAACCGAGCATAGGTTAACAGTGTGTCAAACATCCAAGGATTATGAACATACCTTCCATCTTGGCCAGTTGTATGGATCAGCGTGAAACGCACTTGGAAGAGGATCCAAATCCAACGTTCCATGACGCTGCAGAAGATATTCGCGATGGGCCTCGGATAGACTTGAAGCAGCTAATTCAGATGCAGAAACTTCGACTTGGTTCTCTGAGTCTTCGAGAAATTCACTGCAATCCTTCTCTGAATTCGGATCATGCTTGCTGATGGGAGGCGAATGAGATGGAGCCTTTCTTATTTCGGACGCCATCTTGTATTACGAGAGTCCGTGGATAAAAGAAGGGTGCAGAAGATATGCTGGGGGAGATGGGGAAGATCAGAAACGGTTGATCTGGGGTAAGGAAGGTCCACCAGCCCCGGATAGAGAAAGGGGGAGTGATAGATATACCCAAATCTCTGTGGCGTCAGATACAATAACTATCGTGCTAGTAAAAATGTATAAGAGCTAAGAGAAGCAAACGAGTCCGCGCAATGCTTTCTCCAAGCCGATTAGTGACCACGTCGCGGGACAGTCCGTATCGGGCCAATGGATTCTGTGGGAATAGGGGCCACAGGATCACAGAGAAATGAAGCAATTGTGGGAATCGTGGAGATAGGCCCTGGTCCCCACAGGACAATGCATTCGGCTGACAGGATGCCTGGAGGCCGTCAACGCCCACCAGTGAACGACAGAGTCTCTGAATGAGCCTAGAATCCTTAGTAACGAGACCGTGATTTGGAGTGTGGAGATGATGTCTTGGATTGTGGGAGGATGAAAGTATCCAGAGGGCGCGGGCTATTGCTAAGCTTTACCAACCGCCCTGCCATAAAGCTTGGAGGAGCTGCCAGTGCTATCATAATTGCTTTTACTATAGGGCTGTTATCCCCGCGATTCCTCCCACAATTCTCACCAGCCTCAGTCTGCACCAGCTATTGCTAGGCAGCCTAAGCTGGCAGTACGGTGTTTATTAAACTGTCCGTCCAGTGTCTAGTCTCGTCCCGCTTGCTCCACCACCTGCACATCCGGTAGCCTGAGCTAGTTTAGACCCCGGGTGTCAACGTCGCCGGGCGAGTCGATACGGAAAGCTGGTGCCCTGGAGAATATCATAACCCTGAGAGGGACTTCGTGATGTTTGGCATTTAAGTCTAGCACACTGTTGAAAACGCCCTACTCCTCCCTCTCACCGGCGGACGAAGCTGCTTGGACCGCTAAAGTAAAATCGTCCCCAGACTTCCAAGAGATTTTCTATTTTCCAGGCTTCAAGAATATGTTCATCTTACTGCCGAAACGCCGACGATCTTCAGGCCGCCACAAGCGCCGCTGGAACCGCTTGAAGAGTTTGACAATGGACTCTGTCTTCTTCGGAAATCCATGAGTCGTTTGGCCTCTCTCCAAAAGCGCTCGGAGTTTGTGGTCAAATCTCCAGATGTTGCGTACGCTTCGGGATAATCAGAGTAAACTAAGCGGGCCCACATCAATAGACTTCCTCCAGGGAGAGTTTAAAAGGTACCAACACAAGCTCCCACGGGGATGGCATTGACAAGGAACGGGGAACAAGCGGTCGAGTTAACATCACCGGAATTTAGATCTCGGTTCACGGTTGATCCAGGTGAAAAAGAGATGGTTCCACGTCTCTGCGATATACCTTCCTAGTTGTTGTCCTTTGGGCCCGGCTTACTTCCCCGTGTATCTCAAGCAACTCAGGAGTCTTTTCCATTCTCGCTGTGAAGATTACGGCCCATGTAAGGAACCTTTGTCCTGGCAGTCCTGCAAGAAATACAAGCATTGGTCGCCTTTCTCCTTGAAGATTAGACGGGAGCTGGACGAGTCATCGCTGCTTATGCTCCAGCCGGTGAGGGAACTTATCGTGTCAGAAAGTCGATTCTGGTGCCATTGGTGTTAACCGTGACTCAGGACGGGCACTGGGGAAAGAGAGATGTTGGAGGTGGGCAGAGAGGATACCGAGGAGGCGCGCGAGGAAACAAATGTACCTCGCCCTACTAACCAGGTCTTGCTGCGGCCCATCAATGGCTGTCGGGTCGTTGCTCCTCATACCCCTTCCGTTCCACTTATCCTTGAATGTTGAATGTTGACAGGACTGTTCTAAGGCTGGGTGGAGCAGACCATCAACACTCGAACAATAGAATCGAACGGATACCTTATCCGCGCTGAGCCCACCTCCCCAGGTTCCACCAGCAGGCCTTTCGCTCCTGGCGCCTTACTGTACTTGGGCTGCTGGCCTGCGACCGACACAGGACTAGCTCAGCTTAGGTAACTTTTCTCGTCTTAAAATGCTTCCCACAGGTTGGTGAGTTCATTTGCCCTCCAGGTGTTGCTTCCCGATATCTCCCACGGACCATGGATCTTGCTAGCTACGACCCACACGACATAATAGGGTAGCTATCTATATCATCCTGCAAAACTATGCCGACGTAGCCTGCCCCCCGGGCATCACAGTATCCATGTCATCACACCCCTCTGAGAGGCCCCTCCTGCCTGTGCCGTCTGTTGTCCCACCCCCGGTTGGGAGTACCGTCCGGCCTCGTGTTAAGAAGGCTTCGCTGGCTTGCACCGAGTGCCGGAAACGCAAATCAAAGGCAAATGCTCTTCTCTTCCTTGATTATAACTCCCTTCATTGACCGTCTACTAGTGTATTGGACTCCCCCCACCGTGCGAACGTTGCCGCCGCCACAATACTCCCTGTATCATCGATGAGGATAGTGACCGACGCCGGAAGGGTGCCCTAGAGCGTAGGTTGGACGCATTGGAACAAGATCGTACCCTGCTTTTGAGATTGGTGGAGAGTATTCGCGACGAGAACCAGGAAGATGCCGCAAGACTATTGAACCTCATCCGAAGTGATGCTTCATTAGACGAAATCCGGCAGTTTTTGACTCAGGACTCGCCACTGCGCGAGGGAGAACATGTTCAGCAGCCGGTAAGAGGACCGTCTCGTTTCTGTGTGCGGAAATATTTCATACTAGTTGCCTCTTGCTCAAATACCCTGTAGAAATTCAGCAACCCCCTCTACAATGTACCGGCATTTCCATGGACATCTGTCACAGATGACAGCAACTATGTTTCTCATCTGGTATCTCTCTATTTCACTTGGAATTCCTCCGTGCAAAAGTGGATTGATCGCGACATTTTCATCAGAGACATGCAGAGTGCGAACACAAACTCCCAGTTCTGCTCCCCATTTCTTGTAAACGCTCTCCTAGCAGTTGCTTGTGTAAGAGACACCCCGATCCTATAGGGAGGGTAAATAGGCGCTATGAATGTTTGTTAACTAAAATATTATAGTGTTATTGTGACCATTCCGAAAGCAGCTTTACTTTTGATGCTACTCTTCCTGGAAGATCGGAGTTTTATAATGAGGCCAGACGGCTACTAGTCCAGGAAGAGGGGGGGCTTTCTCTCACAAGCTTCCAGGGCCGTTGTGAGCTTTACCTGTGGTACGCATATGTATCCTCTGTCTCTATAAATCAACGCTAATCCAGAGATATAGTACATGGATTATGGGCAAGCATATGCTCGGTTGGCAGTACCTAGTGGAGATTGCGGACTGTTCCCGAGAGCTCACGGCTCGACGAAATGCCACCATGAGGGAAGACGATCAGGAATCCCAGGAGCTTACTCGCGCTCTTGATATTGCAATTACTGGTGCAATCAGCGTGCCCTCGTAAGTAAAACTAAGAAAGGCTTTTTGAAGGTAACTAACTCGCAGACAGTGTCGGATTTTTCAGCATGCACAAACCATCTATAATGCCAAAGCCAACTACATCTAGGTTACTGCCCCAGGACCATAATCCGGAAGACATGTGGTGCCCATATGCCACGCCAGAATATGAAACTATGATAGTGCCAATATCAGTCCCAGCACACTCGAACTGTGTTAGCACCGAACTTTTGAAATTACAATTGATCCTCTGGGAGATATCGAACAACCCATTTCAAAGTATAGAACAGATTTGCTCCACAAATGAGGAGATGGCGGATACTTTTCACCAGCGCTTGACGCAGTGGGCTCTAGAGCTCCCTGTATGTCTAGCACAAGTCGGTCTACTGGAAAGTGCGCCAATTCCAGCAATACTCGATATGCAGTGAGTAAAAATATCTCATGGGTACCTTCTTATTCTTGCCCTGCTGACCATGCTTCCCTACTAGCCTAAGATATCATAGTGCCGTTATAACAATATTTGCAGGCATAGATACCTTGAGTCAGAATGCCGTAGGTGCTTCTAGGCACGACGCCAAAGCAACTCGAATATTCTCTGCTCGCACAATTTGCTCTCTATTAGAGATATTTGTTTCACGTTGGTCTGTGATGTACATGCCGTTCATCTACATACGCTATGCGGATGTTGCATTATCTATATTGATATCCGACTTAGACAACGCGGAAAGTAAAGCACACTTCATCAACTCTTATACTGCACTTCATACGCTGTCCTATCGATTTCCCATAGCAAAAGAAGTGTCACAGCTCATTCTACAGCGAGCTAGACAGTTACAAACAGATCTTCCCGAAGAGATTACCTGTCTACACCCGCTCGTTGAGTCGGAGTTTAACTAAGCTTCCTATTCCTCGTTTGCAAAATACCCCAATGACCGATCGCCTGCATTCGTTGTTGCTGGTGCTGGTGCTGCTTATGGTTGGACTGCGGAGCCTGCTGGGTTTGCGCTTGAATATATGAGAATTAGTTTTATGTGTCCTGTCCTGGGAGATTAATTAAATTTGAATGAATTGCTCACCGATTCTGTTCTTTCAATCTTTACAAGGTCTGACAGCACCAGCTCTTTAGACTCTTCTAAAGTAGTTCGAAGGACTTGAATGTCATAGTTAGTTAGCATAACTTAGTATAACTTGTTACCGTAACTAAGAGCGCTGAATAATTATGTAACTACATCTTGATAAGCTTACCTAAGCACGTCAGTGAACGCAGAAACTACCGCCTTCCCGATGCATATTGCCCCTCGTCGAGGCCCATCGTCTCCTCATCACTGAGACCGTCGTGCCGATAAGAGGTTCTGCATCCGGCGTTCGAGGCGAAGAATGAAAGCCCTCGTCACTTACACGCCTCTTGCCTAAGGATTTATGATTCTTTCTTCTACGCAAGCCGCGATCAGTCCACAGAACAAGCGATCGCATCTCTTCAACTCTCGCCCAACTCGTGCGTTATCGCAAACCATGATCTGCGGCTCCTGCATCGTACGACCGGCAGAAGAACTCCAGAAGCTTCATGACGGTTGAGCCGCGCATCACTTTTGAACCGTGTGATTGACTGACTTATCTGATTTTATTAACTTGGCATCGTCGATCGCATTCAACCCACGCGCGTCTCTATCTACCGCTCCTTATCATCCGAAGCAACGACACTTCATGGCGTCAGTGTCTCCATATCCATCGCCCGACTCGGAAGACGGGTCTGTAGCACAAGTCCCCAGACGAACAAACAGCATCTCAGAGTCGTTTCACCCGGGAAGCACCGGCATGGCCGATAGCCCTCATAATAGGAGATCGATACAGTTCAACATTGGGGGTCCCCAATCGCAGCCTCCTTCCCGCCCTGGTAGCGCGACTGGGCGGAAGAACTCGCAACCTGAGGTCCACGACAAGGAACTAAAAGTCCCTGGGCGAACTTATTCTCCCCCACCACCTCAGTAAGCTTGTGAAAGCCAAGGCTTTACGTTTCCATGCTACATGCTAACAACGCATGTGTATTATAGGACGTACGAACGAGGTGTTTCATTTGACACTTTCGATAACCCCGATGCAGCAGACTTCTCTCTTACCCTTAATTACAAACACAAGGGCTATCAACTTACCCGCCGCAGCCGCACTTTTCTCTGTGGCACTGATCAGAACGATTACTCCGACTTTGCTCTCGAATGGCTTATTGACGAGCTAGTTGACGACGGTGATGAAATCGTCTGTCTTCGAGTCGTCGAAAAAGATTCGAGCATCACGAGCGATGCTGCGGTCGAGGCCGGAAAATATCGCCAGGAGGCTGAAAGGCTTTTTGAGCAGGTAATTCAGAAGAACAGTCAAAATGAAAAGGCGATTAGTCTAGTCTTGGAATTGGCTGTTGGGAAGGTGCAGGATATCATCCAACGCATGGTAAACTTTTCGTCCATCTTTGCTTGTGATACGCAGCGTATGCTTACTTATTGCAGATCAAAATCTATGAACCCGCAGTCTTGGTTGTGGGAACGAGGGGCAAAAACCTGAGCGGAGTTCAAGGATTGTTGCCTGGTTCAGTCTCGAAATATTGCTTGCAACGATCCCCGATCCCTGTGATCGTGGTTCGACCTTCGCCCAAGCGGGAGAAAAAGAAGAAGAAACGCCTGGCGGATCCCAACAGACGCAGCTACAACCATATTTTGGAATTGAGCGAACGGCAGGGAAGCCATATATTCTCTGGCCCCTCGAGCCGAAACAGTAGCGTATCAAAACTTCCAGATGAAGAGGCTGCTGTAGCAGCTGCTCTCGGCCTCCCACCACAAAGTTACTCGAACTCACGCACCTCACTTTCCGCCTCTGACAGAAGCAGTGTCAGTCATGATGGGCCAATGACACCCATGGCGGATTCCCTTGAAGCTATCAATAAATCGCTTGCAAGGGATCTCTCAATATCATCGGACGATACAAAAGGCGATGGGGAGACTTCCACGCCGCTCCCTGGGGAGAACAGTTCTGATGACAAGCTGCCGGATGAGATCCCTGCCCCTGCGAGCGATACCCCATCGCCGGAAGGAGAGACAGTCGGGTCGGACCAGCCGACACCGGACACCACAGATCCCGAAGTTAAAATCCCGGTTATCGTAACGGACGAGGTCCAAGATGAAACTAAGAACAAGCGCCGTTCGTTGTAATAGCGAATCAGCCCTACATGAGATACTGCATAAGCGGGCCTTTTCAGCCCAACTCAATTTACTCATCCGAGCATGAAATATCCACAACATTCATTTTCTCTAAAGACAGTCACGGCCGTTGTTGCACCAATTGAGGCGTCTATGAATTCATACATCTTGGCATAAGATAAACTACATCAGTGAAGCGGGCATTGACTCATTGTTCTCGTTCCATTACATAGGCAGATACGGCCACTTTTCTCCTCTACTTTAATAATGTTTTCTTTATCCTATCATCTCATCANTCACTACAGCATCACTGTTTAGAAAGCTTACTTGGCTGATTGTACGTCCATATCAAATCCCAGTTCCGTTTCCAATCCGTAACGTTGTCCTTCCGTCCTAAAATAAAAGAATAGTAGCTAGGTGTAAGCACTCAGCATTATTTACTAATAGCCACCGAACGCACCCAAGACAAGATATAAACCAATTCAAAGCTACTATTACTTGTTATTACGTACTACTCAAACAAGACCAACCAGAATATAAGGAGTAAATATTTCAATTGAACTATATTTCAACACATAGATCGTATGCTCAGACCTAGAAACTAGAAAGAGAGCAAAAAAAAAAAAGAAGGAAAAGAAGAAAAAGAAGAAAAAGAAACTTTTCTAAGCAGAAATTTTGTCTAAACGAAGCGCACAAAAACACAAACGAGGAAGAGAGACATGAAATCATCGCCAGCACGCACCAAGCTTTTTGCATTGGAAGCCAGGGTTGTAGATGGATGCAATGCAAACAAGCAAACCAAGGAGAAAAAAACTAAGGGGCGGAAACGAGGAAGAAGGGTAATAAGCCACGCAGACTAATAAAGTACTGAATCCGAATCCTCATTGCAGATTAACAGCCGTGTCCGATGTACCTGCCAGTCTTCTTTCAAAAACCCCTTCGACTGCGCAACTTGGAAGGTTCATTCGTTTGGACAAGATACGACAGGACACGACAGACACTGGATGGAAGAAAAAGAGCAAACGTCAGAACTCTCGGGTATTGAATTAAAGATGCGAAAAGACATCAGCATGAACATGAACATAAGCATGAACATTGACAAAGAGCATAATTTCGAGGGAAAACTTTGGTAATAAAACACCCCCTCCGCACAAAGTGACCTACCTCTCCCGCTGAATATTCAGAAGTCACTCTGGCCCTTCCATTACAGGCTTTATCTTGCTTTTCTTCAATCTCCGTAACAACAATTGTACAATCGAATGTAGGTAGAAACTTCTTTCTATAATACCATGCCGAACGAAGCAAATGAGCGACGAACTTTTCTTCCGCGTCGTCGGAGATCGTGGGCGACGAAGATTAGATAGGGAGGAATGATAAGTCCAAATGACACGACGATGAGGATGATGAGGGCTAGGTGTCAAAAAAGAGAAGATGATGAAGGGAGTAAATAGAATCTTTCCAGAAGAACGGAATCATTTTCATTATCATTGCCAAAGAACAAACAATCTATGATGCTTCTTCGCCACCGCCGCCGTCCTTTGACGGGGTCGCGGAGGGTCGACGCTCAACAGCGGGTTGTGATTTTGTCATCGCAGGAGAGGTAGGGTTTGATGGAGGAGATGTGGCCAAGTTGTCCGGGTCTTGTAATTGAGCCAGAGCACTGCGCGCAGTTAGCAAATACGCCTCCAGCCTTAAACATCCTGTACCGAAACATACCTGAAAGCATTCATGGAGGACGCAGCCTCCTTGTCTTCCTTCTTACCGGCAGGGGGTGTCCCAGTCCGGCTGCTGGCTGCACTGTCGTCGCTACCACGAACCAAGTTGCCTCCAGGGCCAAGGTTCTTGCGGCCGCTGTTACTACGAGAGCCGAGCATGCTAGAAGGTCCAAATGACATGGGCTGGTTTGTGTTGCGGGTGGTGCGGAGACGGCGGAGATCATCGCTTCCAACCTTGCTAGAAGCGTAATCCGGTGGTGGTGCTTGTCCGTATCCTGAAGAGAAGCTACGGGCATCACCACGTCCCATGGCGGCACGACCACCACCTCCGCGGTTCGCTTGCTGGCGCAGACGCTCCATCTCAGCTTCTTGCTGTGCACGGGCAGCCTGGGATATGTTAGTGAGACCGAACCGACGTAGAATATTGATTTGATTGTACGTACCTCCTCACGAATTTGCTGAATAGTCTTGGGGCCCTTGTCAGAATCCTTTGATTGCCAGCGGGCGTTACGCAAATCGATGATATCCTAGACACATTAGTATTTAATTCGGGCATTGAGAACGACGGGCAGCTTACCAACAACATAAACCTGAGACGGCTTGGCAAATTAGGGGTCTGAACCATCAAGTGGATACGCTGGAAGTAGGCATCCATAAACGCGTGACCCTTCTCCGATGCGTCTAGAGAAGCACCAATGGTGCGCAGGAGGCTGGTCAAACTTTCGACTTCAGCCTCGTCTGGAACACCTTCGTAATCCACAAGCTTCTTCACACACTCGTGCATGATGCGCTCTGTCAACATGCCCAGCTTGTACAATTCACCAATGAATTTCACAAGACCCAGACCGCGACGCTTGGCCGCAGCAGCAGCGTAGTACTCATCGGACATCATAGCAGCCTCCTCCGTAACACCTTCGGGCTTGGGAGGTAGGTTGACCTTCCAACCGCGCTCGAACTCCTCTTGACAACGGTTGAGAAGATACTTTCTGAACAGACTACCGCCAGCAACCACGTTGCCGTTCCTGTCACGAATATTCTCATCCTTGATATCGGCGCTCATGCTCTCAAGCATACTCTTGCAGAATTTGGCATAAATCGAAGCCCAGTGTGCTTCATCGGTAGCCTTCTCGAATGTGAGCTGGATAACTTGTCGTAGAGTGCGTCCGTCGGATTCGTCCTTGGACTGGGACACAATCTCCAAGATCTGGCCAGAGATACGCGGGAAGTTCTCTGGGGTCATCTTGTTTAGAGCGGCCTTGACCTTGCGCTGAACAACATCAGGAGGCATGTGGCCGCCAGGTGTAGGGCCTGAAGCAGCAGCGGCCTGGCCAATACTGCGAGGTTTCCATCCAGAAGCGGATACCTGCAAACCTTGAAGTTCTTTTCCAGCTGTAAGAGGCATATCCTCGTCCTTCTTGGCCTGTTGCTTGCCGCTGGGACCGCCGCGTTTGCTGCCCTGGCGCGTGCCAGCCCGGTTGCTCGATCCAACACGGGGAGATTGAGGCATAGCATGAGAGGAGTTGGTGCGACTGAGGGGTGTGGCGCCACTGCCCATGGGGAAGCTTCGGAATTGGCCAAAGGGTAAGGAAGGAGTGCGTGAATTGGACAAAGCAAACCGCTGTTCAGAGGTGGTTCCCGGGGGCAAGGCCTGGCGGGGAGTCGACTGACCGAAAGTACCCATCTGGAAATCAGACTGAGGTCCACCGCGAGATGGGTTGCGAGCCATTGGAGTACGGGCAGATTGAGGGCGGGAAGAGTCGGTATCACCAACAGTCTCACGCACACGCGCGTCCCAGTCGATTGAAGGCTTCTCTTTGAATACGGACTGGAATTGCAGCAAGAACTCCTTGTTGTAATGGAACTTGCGGTCGGCAGGCGCGCTTGAGTTCAACGCTGGGTTGGGAGAGGCAATTGAGGCAGGGTAAGAGATCTTGCTCAGGTCGTCCACGAAGCGAGCAGAGTTCAGAGATTTCATACCGGCTGTGGGCTGAGGAGGTTCGACTGCCTTGTTGGTTTCCAACTTGAGAGCAGCGGGCTTCTGTTTGGTGGCTGCGGCGCTTGCAGGTTTGGCGGGAGGGGGCATAGAGGAGTCCGATACAGGGGTGACAGTACCGCTATCGGCAGGAGTGCTAGACTCTGTGGCAGGCAATCCGCCCTTCTTCAGAGAAGCGAACGCATCCTTAGTGCTTGATTCCCCAGCAGCTTGGCGCTTCTTCTCCTTGGCTTCCTCGAGAGCTTCAGCTTCGCGCTCGGCTTGTTTCATGTTAGCCTCGTAGGCTTCTAGGTCTTCCTTCTCCTTGCGCTCCTGTTCCTCCTTCTGGGCCTGCTTCCTGGCATAGTATGCAGCTTCTGCGGCGGCTTCCTTGGCCTCAAGCTCAGCCATCTCCTTTTCGATAGCATCGTAGTCAATGTCATCCTCATCATCAGCCGGGGCAGGGGTCGCTTCAGAGGGCTTGGAGGCTTGCGCAGCAGGAGCGTCCTTCTTCTCATTGAGGCTCAAATCCTCTACAGCCTTCCGGGCAGCCTCTTCATCAGCAGCCTGCTTCTTAGCAGCAGCATCCTCTTGCTCCTTCTTCTGGCGGGCCTCCTCCTCTTCCTGCTTCTTCTTGGCCGCTTCTTCATCCTGTTCCTTGCGCTTAGTAGCCTCCTTCTCCTCTTCCTCCTTTCGCTTCGTCTCAGCCTGTTCCTGTTGTTGCATCTTTTGGAGGACTGCATCCTTCAGCTCCTGCTTCTTCTCAGCAGCAGTCTTGGCAGAAGCGGAGGTAGAGCGGGTGTGGTCTGTGCTACTTCCAGTTCGTGGCGGTGGAGTAGGTGTTGGCGTTGTAACCTTAACAGGAGATGGTGTGACGCGCGCAGGAGATGCGGGGGTCTTTTCGAAAGTTTTCACATTGCCGCTATCAGGATCGCGGATAGTGATCGCCTTGCGCGCTTGCTGAGGAATGACAAACGCGGGAGCCTTGCCCCCTCCGGCGGATGTGTTGGAAGAGCGACTAGGAGTATGTGCGTGGCCAGGTGACGAAGGAACTGCAGCAGGCTGGGGTTGGTTCTGGCCTAAGCTGGAGCCAGGTCGGTCGGAAACCTGAGAGGGAGTCCGCGCCAAGCCGGTGGCCTGGGGAATGCCTTGTGGAACGGGAAACTGGTTCTGCATGTAGGGCGATTGAGTGTACGGCACGGGACGTCCGGGTTGGGGCGAGGCCGGTGCCATGTACTGGTAGTTCGGGTAGTACGCACCGTAGTTAGGGTCGCCATATGGATAGGTCTGATTATGTTTCATCAGCGTTAGACATTGCTCAAAGTTTCCGCTTTCTGGGGCCAGGTTGGGGGGAGGAAATGAAACATGGGTCTGGGAGAAGGGTGCGTTTCGGGAATTCAACCCGCGGGGTCCTTGTCTTCTTTTGTTATAGAGACCACGGCGCGGGGGCTTCTGGGTATTAGGGTGGGGTGATCTCACTGCTTGGGGTCCCATATGTTGAGGATAAGCACCATAAGGCTGCGGAGGCATCTGAGCATGGGCCATGGGAACCGGACCCATCTGGGGAGTCAGAGGCTGTGCGTTCGCTAGCGCTGGGCTGCGGCTGGCTTGCGGGGAAGGAAATCCGTGCATAGGTCGGCCCTGGTTCGGGGGATGGAACTGGGGGCCCATATTGTGTCCGCCTCGAGGTTGGTTGGGCGTACGGAAGCTGTTAGAAGGCGAGTACGGAATTTGACCCTGATGACTGGATTGTGAGTGTCCACGACCGCGACCACCCTGGTGATAATAGCCGCCGCGGCCGGGTCCGTTACCCATATGGTCGCTGTGCGCTGACTGCGAAGATTCGCGGCGCAGATGAGTTGACTGAGGACCGGGGCCAAGGGGTGCCTGAGCAGCCTGCACATGCAAGAGAAACGCGTTAGTAAGTTTATCTGTGACGGGCATAGCTCACAAAGAAGAGAATTCGCCTGAACCCAACTCTCAAGCGATATGTGCAGGAAAAAAGGGAGATAAGACGTGGAAATCTTTCTTCATATGCGGCTGAGGCCCGCCCGGTAACAAAATCACACTAGTGAACGAAGTCACTCACATTATCACCCGCGTTTCCAAAGCTGCCAAAGTTTACCTGAGCCGGGTATGAAGATGGCGGCGGGCGACCACCACTCGAGGCGGGCTGAGGGATAGGCGATGGCGAGGTCTGCGGTGAGGTTGCACGAGGGTTCGTCGAGGCCGTCACGCCCAGACCTGACTGAGGCTGGTTGGCCAAAGCGGCGGGATTTCCCATGTTTGGGGAAGTCGGCTGCTGGTTGGCGAAGCCAAACTGGAGGCTATTGGGACGGCCGGTCTGCGCTCGGCTAGGGTTGTACTCTGCAGTGATGGTCACCGAGGGCTTCCTTTGGTGGTCGCCTTGAGGAGTTCCCGACGCAGGGGCGCCATTCACAATGGTCGGGTTTGGAGATTGCTGCATGGGTTTGCCGCTCACAGAAGTTGAGGTCGACTTCCCATGTTGCGATGAGCCACCCACGGTGACGGGAGCGGCGGCGGTAGAGTCCGTCGCGGACTTCTTGGTCGCGTTTGCGTAGGAACGAGGCACCGCGGAGGAGGTCGAGGTCGAAGTGGAAACCGGCGCCTGGGGCGAGGTTTTCCCACTGAGCGAAGGGGTGGAAGAGTGCGAGGCGGCCTGGGCTGACGACGTACTCTGTCCTTGAGTTTGAAGGCCGGTCTGTTGAGGGATCGAGCTCATTAGACAGGCGAGAGCGTCGGCGAGATTAGGAAGGAAGGTGGAAGAAAAAAAGTTTCGAATCCGGTGACGAGGGAGGGAAAAAGGTAACGATGCTCACAAAAGAGATATCGCTAGAGCTGGTGACAAAGTCGAGGCGATGTCAGAGGCGTGTTACTGCAAGAGGAGAAACACGCTCGAGAATCCCACATCCAGATTTCCCACACACACAACGGGTTGGGAAAGCGAAGCGACACAGCGATGTCACGACACGGGGGAAGAGAGAAAACGAAGACCACCAACGGAACTGTTTTCTACGTCGTGGTCAACGACGATAGTTGTAGAGGGGAAGAGGGGAAAGAGGGGGGAGAAAAGAAGAGGTCAAAGTCTTCTGGAGAGATGGAAAGGATTTCGGGTTCCCTTTTTTTTTCTTACAAACACCCTTTTTGCGTTTCGGTGGTGGTGGTTTTTTGGGTGACGAAAAGGGTAAGGTAGAAAGACGAAAAGAAATGCCCGCACACGCCCAACACAAGTTGTCAGAACCCTGCAGGTCCTGGATCACTTCACAGTAGTATCTTTCTAATTCGCCTTCACTTAGAATCTCTCTCCTCACGACTTTCTCCTCCTTAAAGTGGTTACTCCCTGGCCAGAATCTATAAATTTCCATCGGGTGGAGGCGGCAAAACAACCTGCCAAGACCTGCCGGAGTATTGTTCTGGAAATAATCAATTATTCAAACCCCTTCCAATCTGGCACGCAATTCTCATGTATCGGATTGTTGCGATTATTCAAATATATTTTTTAAACAGAATAGAATGCTCAATAATACCGCCTTGCAGGTCAGGCCATCCGATTTCCAGGCGCCAACGCCAGAAGTGCGAAATTGACATACTCGAGTCCTCATTGCCACACATCCCAGTACAGTATCATACACGTATCACGTCGTGTTCTGCACCACATTTATCCGCGCCCACGCATAATACCAATTACAAATACGGTATGCGTATTCCTAGCCTCGCCGAGGAGCCTTGTGCCACTTCTGGACCAAGTTCGGCCTCACTTGCTTCAGTGCCCTTTAGCCTCGTCAAAGCACACTACGTCGGTAGCGCCGCAGCAGCGGCACAGTATTATCCCCCCACGCTGCGTCAACAGCACCCTGACTCCGTACTCGAACTCGAGTGAGTCGACGGAGTGACTCACGAACTCAGCCTCTCCGATTAAACTAACACGACTTGCGTTTCGGGCTTCGCCGCCGGGCCAAACAGCACTTCCTGGATATCGTCTGGCCTGACTCCGTCTGACTGCCGCGTGTTCGGAGGGTGAGGCAAGCCTAACATGCTGGTTGCTGACACATGTGATGTCACTGATAACTCAGTTAGGCTTATGTCCGAGGGGTTGTCGGTGGCGGCTTCTACAAATCATACTAAAGCATATCAAGCAGAAGCACGGGCAGTAGATCAGGTAAAAAAAAAATTTAAAGGGAACTCGGGAATGGATTTTAGTGGCTGGGGGTTTTACATGAGCATTTTGACACCATGACGTACGTACGCGGTTGGAATCGGATGTGCTTGAATCCTGACAGAGCTCCTCCATGTTGGTTCTGAGCTTATTTCTTAGGTACATACATGCATAATCCTAGCATTTTTATTGCTAGACAGCTTATTTCGATATCCCTCTGTTTGACAATCTTAACACCGTGATAGTAAATACTCAGCAGATGAGGCCCATTTTCCAAACCCGATCCTTTTCTAGCGACCATCCCTTGCGCGAGCAATCGCATCTACAGCCTGCATCGCGAAGTCCACCCCTGAGGATGATCCAGGGTGCTGTTGGTCACCACCCCCAAACCAACCCCCGCTTGGGCGCGGTGATCGATCGCGAGTATCTTCATGTTCGATGTGATCGAACGAGTTATCGCTGCGGTTTTTCCTTAAGGGTACGCCGCCGCCGCCAGTTCCATAAGCAAGACCTTCGTCTTCGTCTCTGTCGAGGTTACGCTCCTCCTTCATGATGGCGTCACGGAGCACATCCAGCATATCACGCTGGTTGGAGTAGAATTTTGCCTTCTCCGCACGGGACTTGGACTCAAACTCTCGCGGAAGAAGAGATCCGCTTGCAGAAAGCTCCTCTGCGCGAGCTTCCTGGCTCTTTCCTGGGGCTGTAACAGAGGCCACAGCAGAGCTGATGGCCGAATACCAGTCATTGGCGGGGGCGGGGTTGTTGCCGCCAACGGCCGAGGGGAGGTTGAAGCGTGATAAAAGCGACTGGGCATAAGAAGATCTAGTAGCTGGCGGAGGAGTTGCCGGACGCTGCGGGGGAAGACCCAGCACGCGCTCCCTGATAAAGTCGATTATTTGGTAGAAGTACTGGAGGCCCAGTGCTTTGGCACGCTCGTGGAGGCTACCGATCAATTCTTCGATATGACGTTCGTGCTGTGTCAGAAAAGGGTCCACATAACCCTGGTATAGGATCCGGGCACCCTGGGTCTGCGGGAGAACCAGGTATGCGAAGAAGCCCAGCCGGATCCAGCTATAAAAGGGAAGCCATCCCAGAATGAAAACCGTCCACGACTCAGCCATGAGAATGGCGGAGAGAACCACCCAGTACATCAACCATGGTGCTAGCTGGTACGGATCCGATGAACGAAGAGCTTTATAGGAAGCGAAGATGGGGAGGAGGATGGTCAGAATGGAGCTGCGGTGATAGGGCTAATCAGTATCAAGTTAGGAGATATATGGGATCGGCGTTATACATACGAAAATAGATCCGCGATTATTCCGAAGAACATCCTGGGCAATCGTGTCGCTCGCTATAGTGTGTTTAAGAATGGATTGAGGAAATCGTCGCAGGCGATGAATGGGAAGGATAATTGTGCTGGCTGGATGTGCAGAGCCCACAAAGCTTATCGAAGTTGCCTAGCTGCGGGGTACGGAGGTACAAAGAACAGATCGAGGGAGATGGCAGAGGAGCGAGAGAGAGCGGCCAGCGCGAAAGAATTGTGTGCAGCCTGTGGATATTAAGTCGGATAGGCGAGAAAGGTAAAAAGATGAGCAAGCTGAGACAAGCGACGAAGATAAAATTGGAGCCTCCGGCTTTGCGGCGGAGTGTGACCAATTCGGGGCGCTGGGCGTACCGTAAGCAGCGACTCGGCCTCAGCCCTGCGGTTGCACTGGTGAATCAATATCCTAGTATAGCTGGATAGGCCTCGTCTTCCTGCCCTCATAGCTCCGTATAGTTGAAGTTCGCTTATATGAATCTTTATCCCATCGCAGCTTCTCACATTCTGGTATAAAGCCCGCCGTCGTTGACGTCATGGCGAAACAGCTCCATGTGATGTACTTGACATGGCTATACAAACCGGAACTCTCATTCATTACTTAGAGTATATCCACTGCTTTTCACTAGCTATTCTTAATCGACCAGATATCAATTTGAATTTTCAGACTAGCACTGTTTCGCTCGAAGTGACCGTTGACGCCCATTTGTTGTCCTGCACGTGCCCAACCAACGATCAACCCCAAAGGCTCGTTGTCACCCGCCAGACTTCATCTTCTTTCCTCGCAATCCTTTTTCTCTGTCCTACTCTCCCCTCAATATAAATTGCAAACATGTGTATCGCCTTAATATCAACAGCTCACCCCTCATACTCTCTCATAATCATCAACAACAGAGATGTACGCAACCCAAACCCCAAACTCAAACCTAAGCCCAAGAAACAAGTAAAGCAAAACAAAAACCTAACGGTACAGTAAACCAGGAATACCTACGCCGTCCCACTGCCCCAGCAGACTACTGGCCAGCCCCAAACACGCGCATCCTCGGCGGCCGCGACCTTGCCCGCAAAACCCAAGGAACGTGGATGGGCGTAACCCGCACCGGCAAAGTCGCCGTCCTAACAAACTACCGCGAACGCACATCCGACGCTGCGACGGGCCAGCAATCCCGCGGCGCAATTGTCAATAGCTGGCTCACGCGTACCCCGGACCACCCCACACCCGAGTATGTCGAGGAGATGGTGGCTAGCCCCACGGCTCGCAATGTCGGCGGGTTCAGTCTTGTGTGTGGGTATGTGAATGAGCCGTTGGCGATCGTGTCGAATCGGTCAAGCGACATGGATCAGATTACGTGGATTGCAGGTGAAAAGGGACAGACGAAGGGGTTGAGTAATACGGTGTTTGATGATAGGAGCTGGCCGAAGATTCTGGAGGGAGAGAGGCTAGTCGATGACGCGATTGAGGAGCATGTTAAGGAGCAAAAGGGAGAAGGGGAGGAGGAGTTGTTGATCGAGAAGTTAATCGAGGTGCTGAATACGAATTCGTTGCCACAGTTGGATGGCGATGCGACGGCGGAGGATTATCTCCCGTACTTTAGGAGGAGTATTTTTATCCCCCTTATTGGGAGAAGGGAGAAGCCAACGGCTCCTGCTGCAGCTGGGGAGATTGCAGCACCGAATTCGGGACAGTCACAATGTGTTGACGGACATGCCCAGAGAACGGCATCAGAACCTGTCAAGGAGCCCGAAGCTGGGCAAGATATCCTCGACCAGTCATATCTGCACGGTCCGTACGGGACACAAAAGCAAACGGTTATACTTGTTCGGAAAGACGGACGAGTGAGGTATTTCGAGCGCACTCTCTACGATCAAGAGGCCAAGGCTGTCCCTATCGGCCAGGGAGACAGGTCTTTTGAGTTCCAGGTGACGCGATGAATCCCAGTTATGTGTCCGCTACTTATCCGTGATACCTACAGACCCTTCAGCGTGTTCCGTCTTTATTATAATGATTATTTCATGGATCATGAGCGGTATGATTATAGAGAACCCGGTACATATTAAATAAGAACTCTTTCGCTTTGAAACTGGCCCACTGTCCTATTTGCCAACTCGCTCGGTCTGATAGTCACGGGTAACAGTCACAATTCATACACGTGCTTGGAGTTTGCACTGAATATTCAAAATGCACAGCTACTGGCTGAACCAGGAATCTGTCAATAATTTAAAGGGTTGTCATGTTTCGAACCACCCGCCACTTGGGAAAGGCTAAGGTAAGGTCACTATCACTAAACTACTCAGTCAAGCAGCGATCATAATAAGAAAACAACAGGCTTCTCATGAACGTGGCACTTTGCCATCGGATAAATCGTCGGAAGTTAACAGGGTATCGCAGCACCATGGCATCAAGTCGTGTAACAACGTCAAACTAAGTTTCTGCACCACGCCATACCAATCAGGGAATGGGTGGGAAACACAAGAAAACAACAACAACAGACTACTCACGCCGCGGCCTCATGCAACCGCACAGTAACGGGGTCACCGGGCGCCAGTGTCACACTCAAGCCATAGTTGATTTCGCGTCCCGGATAAACGTCCTCGATGGCGTCGAACCGCTGCAGCAGTCTAACGAGGACATATCCCGCCTCAGTGAGGGCAAACTGCTGTCCGATACAGAGTCGCGGACCGCCGTTGAAGGGGAGGTATTCCCAGCCTGCTCTGCGGTCGAACCAGCGATCTGGATTGAAGACCTCCGCATCCTCGCCCCAGAGGTCTTTTCTGCGTTGTGTCACGAAGGGGCTGTATGTAACGACTTGACCGGCGCGTAGATAGACGGGCTGTTTACCATCGGGCCCGCCCCCTTGCGGCAGGAATGTGTCATGCGTTGCAACGCGGCGGTTGACAGGCACGACTGGGAAAAGGCGGAGCACTTCGTTCATGAAGTATTGCAGGTAGCGGCAGGATTTCAGAGACGCAAAGGTGATACTATCACGACTCGAGGAGTAAGGCCCAAAGTCTGTGAGGATGGTCTTGCGCAGTTTCTGGAAGAAGCTGGGGTGACGGGCAAGCATCTGTAGGGACCAGCTGAGAAGTGACGCTGTGGTATCGCGGCCGGCGAGTAGGATGTTGAGGAGCTGAGAGCGTAACTCGATGGGATCTTGGGTTGTCATGGCTAGAGCTTCCAGGAAAACATAATTGGAAGAAGGCGGTTTTCCGTCTACTGCTGCGTTGAGCGCAGCGTGAACAAAGTGGTCGACATAGGCGTGCACCTTCTTGTTGATGTCTCGACTTTCCTTATTGTCGACGAGCCAGTAGAGCTTTTCGAAGCGAACGCGCTGTGCCACATACCACTGGCCCTTATCGAAGTTGACAGAGAAGTGGTCGGAGGGAAGCTTGCCCCCGTTACGAAGAGCTTCTTCCTGACTACCGGAACTTTCGCCAAACAGAAACTCGGTTGCTGAGTCGATTGTCAGACGGAAGAATATGCCCTGGATGTCGGTAGCAGAGGTCCAGCCGGTGACAGGATCTACAGGCATCGCCTGCATGGCCTGCTGCACATGGTTCTCTTCCAGATCCAGGTCACTGATTTGCTCGCGAGTGAATTGCGGGCGAAGCAGAGCTCGAGAATGAGACCAGAGCTCACCGTCAGACGTAAACTAGAAAAGCTGTCAGCGTCAGGCAGATCAACCCTTTCCCATCAGCTGAAGATAGTGCTTACAATGCCAGCTCCCAGCAGCGGGAGGAGCGTATGTCGGCGTCCGGGGCCGAGCTCGAAGTCCTTGAATTTCGTGGCAAGCATTGCCTGGACATTCTGGGGATCGCAGGTGAAGATGTTCTCGCGGCCCATCTGGCGAATGCGAAATGTGGTGACCATGCGCTTCTCGCGGATTGACATCTTTTCAACACGACGCTGTAGCATCAGGGGAATGCTCTTCACCTTGTCGGCCTGCAGGGCCTCTTTCAGACTCGAGAGTCCGACAATGTCGGTGGGATAGCGAGGAATAGGGGCGCATCTCAAACCGCGCGCCTTGCGAGAGTGAGCCCAGGCAGACCAGGCATACTGGAGGGCGAGCAGAGCTGCTGCGAGCGCGAGGATGAACGGCAACGACAACATGATGGATGGCGGCCGGAAGCCATACACAACAGAGGGAGAGCTGATATATAATCAAGGCCAAAAAAAGTTGTGCCTCGGGAGAACGTGAATGTAACAGTGGAGAAGAAAGAAGTCACGGTGGGTCGGACAGCGTGATGCGAAACTCTAACAGAAGCCTTTTTCTTTGTTGGGTGAAAGCTCCGATCGTCTTGTTGGTTAGACGGGAGGGATATGACAGTTTGCTCTGCATAGTGCCCTGCTCATGGCACTTTATGCAAGCCCCCCGCGATGGTCTCACGCCAACATCGGTCATGCCGAGATCTGCACCAGCAAAGTGATTGGTGGGCTCGTATAGATCTACGGAGTATAGATCGAGATCCAGATGAGAAACGTCAGAGATGCCAACTGAGCACTAATTCTATTAAATATAGCCAAAGACAATATGTTTCGGGTGCTTTGTGTAGCAGAATCAAATAGCACACTCGAATAGGGTTTCAAAACCGACCATCTCGGTTGATTTATCGCCATAATGATGATGGGCTGCTCGCACTTTATTTATCCCAATCCAGGTCTATTCTATAACACCATTCGTATTTATCTGCTTCTGATACGCATTATCATGCTCGGTACTGTGTGCTACTGATTTAAACTCTGGTATAAGCTCCGTTCCAGAAGTGGCCATGAGTTTATACATGCCCCTATGACTCTTTGAACCTTGGGTAGAAAGTCTGTCACGCCCTCAGGAACATGCTTCCGAGCATCAGAAGCATGTACCTGAGCCATGGACGATATAGTATGACTCCTCTGCAGACGCCCATCTTTTCATTCTCGTCATCTCTCGTCTACCTTCTCTGTTCACTACTCTCTTAAGAACCTACACAAATCTATTACAACCCCAACAAAAGTAGCGAAAGACATGAACCAACATGAAATCCTGCAATAACTTTACATACCAACTCTACTCGTTCATCGGAAGACACAGATTCAACCTCGAAGTAAAAAAAGCAAACAAAGCATACGAGAAACAAGCCCTACCCAGGAAGCTCGGGCGCGGACGATGCGAACGAGGACCGGACGATTACACGGTTCCCTATTGCTACAACCTTGAATCCAGAAGTATTAGACAAATCAAGAAGCAGTGGGATATCGATACCTCTCTGAAAGCTTTCAAGTTGGCCGAATACCTGAGTAAGTTGTCTGCAAACCGTTCCCAGTTCCTAGAACCCCATCTCCATCCCAGAGCTAAGCTAACCTCGCAACCACAGAGGAAATCTGGGAACCTCCTCAGAAAATCAACGACGAAAAGGCCGCAATGAAATACAAAGTCGATCTGTTGCTGCGGAGCGCTACAGCTATCGCCAAAAGGGACACGCAGTGCGAGAACACTAGGGTCACAGAGATGGTTCAAGTCACCGAGAAGCGGAATATGAGTATGCCATTCAAGAGCGACGGCGCCGAACTTATGCTCGAAGGTCAAGTCAACAATGTGGTCTTTGCTGGAGATGAAGGAGATCTCGACGCCACTTTGATTGTCTTCCGGGCAGCGAAGGCAGGACGTGCTCAAGTCTGGACTTTGCTCAAGTTAATGGGTAAGAATTCTATATCCCAACCTTATTTGCGATACAGAAGCTCACGTCCATCTAGCAACAATCCATCATGCTCGGAAGCTCGCCGGAAAGGACCCTGAAATCTATGGTATCGCCACGGACAGCTGCGAATGGGCCTTTGCCCACATCAACAACAAAAGCCAGGTATGCTTACGCACTCGATCGAAAACTACAAAACAGCAGTCTGATACATCTATATTCATAGTACTCCCTCTGGTTCCTATCATGGAAATACGATTCCCCAGACGTTGTCGCCCACGTCATGCGGATCATCGATTATTCTATTACTCGCGCCGAAGCCGCAGTTAGGGCTCCCCTTAATCTACGGACTACCGGTCGAGTAACGGGTTGTAAGATCTACGACCCCAAGGAATTGATTTATTCGCCCATGGAAGATTCTGATGAGGAAGAACACGATTAGGAAGGATTGGGTTATTACCTTAACATGTATTGGTGATTCTTAAGTTGGTGCATATGCTTGATATTTATCCTGTTGCTTACATGTTTGACGAAGTCATGTCTTGCTACGACTGTCATGAGATTGTTACCAATTGCTATGCATGGGTGGAATTATATTACTGATTTTTAATTGTTATGTTATGCCTGCTTTGCTGTTTTTCTTTTACTATGCTCAGTTCAATTGGTTGCCATGTGTGTATCTTAAAATGTGAATCTGTTATGTCACAGAAGCCAGGTGTCATCCTCTGATAAGTGAACCGTGAACATGGAAGGGAGCGTGATAATATATCTAGAACATAAAGGCGATACCATTTTGTGAAGCACCCGGATGCGCTTCTGCCATCTTGTTCAGAACAATACTCTATACATTGATGGATACCTAGCTATTTCCGAAACTATTGCATCTAATCCCCTTAGTTAATCTTCCTCTTCACAAGTCCTCGCATGAAATCAAAGCTGTTGCTATCGCTTTGCAACTGCCAAACCCGTCCTGTAGGTCGATCATCCCAGCTCAGCTCCTCAGCAAGTAACAGCCCGTAGTCACGAGTCACACCCTTAATCCTTGCACGCACACCTCCCTCTGCCTCGAGCGCAACGATCTGGTTCGTATGGAGCCATGCATCGTAGTACATCTCCTCGAAGCTGCGGTCAAACCCTGTCCGTAAGAACCGGATATGTAGGTCTTCAAAAACGGTGAGGATACGAGCCAGGAGTTTCTCCAGGGTAACTGGGGCGGCCTTGCGGCCTACAAAGCGAGCGGCCAGCGCCGCTATAGATGTTGTTGGAAGGGCATTTGTGGTGTTGATGCCGATACCGACGACAGACGTGTATTCGTTCGATGAATATTGCGAGTTTACTAAGATACCGCAGATTTTCGTGTACTGCTTCTTGTGCTCAGGTTGCTCGGGGTCCAAGGCATCTGTAGAAATTAGCTTTCATTCAATCTCGTTATGGAGCGTTGATAAATAACTTACAGACATCATTCGGCCATTTCACTTTGATGGGTATGGATTTGTAACCCTCATCGTAGCTCCGCACACCCTGTACCACTGCCAGCGCCGCGAGGTATTGGATGAGCACGACTGGAGCGGACTGCATCTTCTCCATTGGGTGGCGTACAACCGTGGAGAACATGAGAGATCCAGCCGGAGAGACCCAAACATTGGAGCCTCGACCTCGCCCGGCTACTTGGGTAGTAGCGGTTGCAGTCGTACCGGCGGGAAGATTGCGCAGAAGCTTGCCATTTCTACTCAGGTTAATGAGATTCACGTTCCAGAAAAATTTGGCACATACTTTTCGAGAACCGTGTTGGTACTGGTCAAGACCTCGCCGTACAAGAGGTTTGAGCCAAAGAGCGAAGCGCCTTCCTTTGATTTCGCCTGATAATCTCGGAGATGAGTGTAGAATGCATGATGGTTGAAATATGGCGTCATTTTGGATGATGGGACATCGTCATGTACAACCAGGCGTTTGATAATTGCCTGATAATCCACAATTCCTTCACTTTCAGTGGCCTCCGATTCGGACTCTCTGGATTCTGCGGGTAGGGACTCCGCGAGGGATCCCATACTGTATACACCGGACTTTTCAATCTTAAAGGTGTCGTACTCGTCTTTCAGGTATTCCCCGTCGCCGACTAGTTGTTCGAGCGATTTTAGCACCCGTTCTGCATCACCAGAAGACGATGAGAAATGCAAAGACGATAGGGAGGGCACATGCGTTGTATCTTGCGCAACCTGCAATCCCAACTTCAACAGACATGCTTTCAAAAAGTCGGTTCGGGCTTTATCGTCTGCAGCTATAGCTTCAACTGTTTCAGCGTACTCGGGGCCTCCATTCTTAGGATCGAGATTGACGGCCGCGAATCTATCGGGTCAGCGCTCGCCTCAAACTAGATTAAGTGGTACTCACTCAGGATGTGGCCCAGTTAGAATAGCTGCACCGTCGCCCACCGGGCAATATACCACCGCTGCTGCCCCAGATCCAGGATTGACGTTGAGCCGTTCAGCGTAGCTTGCGAGGACCTCGATTCCCTTGTCCGCATATGAGGGAGCATCAACAAATACCCCACCGCCATTGTAGTAAGACCGGAAGTTCGTCGGAACGGCGCCGGAGTTCAGTGACTCTTTCGAGACCGCCAGTTGCGCAGCCCGCGCACCGGCCTCGCTATGGTAGACAAAACCGCGGAATGCTTCGCCGCGACAGGTCCCAGGGTAGAAAGCGAGCTCACGGTCACCGATAACCTGCAAGGTCTTATCGCCCACCTCGAACTCGCAGTGCTTGGCCCCGTAGTATCCTCCGGCGCAGAAACCAATGTAGGCACCTCCGCGGCGAACGAACTGCTCAATCCTGCGATTGCCAGCGCCATTGAGGGCGCGGCAGTAGCCTAGATCGGCGCCGCCAGGTATTACGAGCAACGCACATGTAAGCGTCCATGGCTCTTTGATGAGCATCTCCGCTGTAACAGGGATCACGGCATAGTGGGCGGCGAGGAGGCGGCGGAGGGTGTAGAGGCAGTGGCGGACGGATTCGACGGTGGTGCCATCGCCTAAGGAATTACTGGTTAGCCAGGCAATGGCATTCAAAGAAACAATATGTGTATACCAGAATAGACCAGCACATTGATCTTCCTTCCCGCGGTGTTGGTATTTGTCGTCGCCATAATTGCTGTCGCGGGGACGTTGAACCTCGGAGGAGAGCAGAAGA
This sequence comes from Aspergillus sydowii CBS 593.65, assembly GCF_001890705.1. Taxonomy (NCBI): domain Eukaryota; kingdom Fungi; phylum Ascomycota; class Eurotiomycetes; order Eurotiales; family Aspergillaceae; genus Aspergillus; species Aspergillus sydowii. The sequence goes on along the minus strand of NW_024467863.1, from coordinate 906,367 downwards.
TAAGATCGGAGTTGACTCACTTCCTCCTCCTTCACCTTGCGGTTACTTTCGGCCCGTCAATCGCAATGATATCGAAAAAAGAAGAGACGCCCAAAGTGGCTGCAGAAGTTGATGACGATGAGTCAGACGACTGGTAAGGTTCAAGTTCCCTTTCTGCCTTTTCTCGTGCGATGCTGACCGGTTGACTGCGTAGGGACAAGCGGATCTTCAGCACTGGTTGCGCAGGTACGCATTCGCCATCGACTATCTAACAATTTAGGAATTAGTCTGACCCAGATGTCGTCTAGTGGAGCAAGACAAGTTGAATGAATGCTACTGGGCTAAAAAGGACTGGAGGAGCTGTAAGAAGGAGGTCAGTCATGTCCTTCACCACTTCGCGGGCCCAATATTCCCCCGCCCAACAACTCATATGGACAATATCCGATCCGTATATATTCTCTTCCGACTAACCTGCTTTGATTAGATGGAGCGTTTCCGCGAGTGCTGGAAGCGACAGGGCAACGACCAACGCACCCAGACCAAGGACGCCTGAGGTCCCTCTCAGCAAAGTAGCAACATCGCACGAGCGCATCATCTGTACAACAGCTAGCAATATTTATCCTGTATATTAGAAAGGCCTTTTGTACCAGAGACAGCCTGCTTTATTAATTTATCCTCACTCTTTGAGCTCGCCGATTGTATCACGTGACCCCATCGCAAGCTCAAACAGCTTCAAGCTCCCGCTCACCACCAGTCTTGATTCTCATCCAATCAATACCAGTATCATCATGTCCTTCCTCCGCGCGTTTCAGGCGTCGGAGCCGCTTCTCCAGCGATCAGCGATCTACCGAGCCACTCCTCGCCGCATCGCATCTCTCAACTCCCATTGTACCCGCCCAGCAGCCAACAGATCGTTCACCCAACGATCATACCCTCAACAATCCCAATCCGCTCCAACACCAACAACATCAAAGCCCGACTCAGCAGCCTCAGCGCCATCCCCTGCAGCGGCACGTGCTCAATCAATCGCCTCCCAACCGACCCCCACCAGCGCAACAACATCCAACATCTCCAAAACCGGCTTATCAGACAAACCGCTCGAGCTTGACAACACCCCCGCCGAGAAGATCGACTGGACACGCTCCTTCCACGGTCTCTCCGCAGAACCCTTCCCCAAGGAAGTTGCCGATATCCTCCTCGCTGAGACGAGCCCTGAGGAAGTCGAGATCAAGCCCGATGGCATCTTATATCTACCCGAGATCAAATACCGCCGCATCCTGAACCGGGCGTTTGGACCCGGTGGATGGGGCCTTGTACCTAGGAGTGAGAGCATCGTTACTCCGAAGACGGTGACGAGGGAATACGCTTTAGTTTGCAACGGGCGGTATGTTCACTCTTTTTTTCTCCTGCTTTCTTGTCTTACTGTACGTGTTTGACTGACTGACATTATTTCCGACGAACAGCCTCGTCTCAGTAGCTCGCGGCGAACAAGATTACTTCTCCCCTGACGGAATCCCCACTGCAACTGAAGGATGTCGATCCAACGCACTGGTTCGGTGCTGCAAGGATCTAGGAATCGCAAGCGAGCTGTGGGATCCGCGATGGATTCGGAAGTTCAAGGCTCAGCATACACGCGAGGCCTTCGTTGAGCACGTCGTGAATCGCAGGAAAACTAAGATCTGGCTTCGCAAGGACGATCCGGTTTCGTACCCGTGGAAGGAGACGAAATAGACGATCCATACATACATTTAGAAAGTGTATTGCGGATAACATGGACTGGCGTGTAAGATAATGTAGATGTGCATATTTGGATTTATGCTGCTGTGATACCCATAGCATAGCACCACTTCCCAAACAGTCTGGGATTAGTATTTCATTACTTTACGTGTACGATAATATTAGGTTGAATAAGAAAAGGAAATCTTCAATGAATTTGCAAATAGAACTCCGAAAATAGTCCAAATCGCCATCCTGACACCGCAGTGGCAGTACTGTAGATATCTGACTTATTGAAGTAATTTACCTTCTAGGTAAATTGACAACCATTAAAATCCAACTTTGAAACTCCACCCATCCCTATCCATGTTCTACAATTCTTTTTCCGGAATACAGAGAAGAAAATATCATATCATATCACATCACGGACCGACACTCATGCTTAAAACCTGCGCGCTTCGTAATTCCTTCTCTGCTCTTCAGTCATATACCGCGGATCACGAGGCGAGTGCTGCTCCGGGGGAGTCGGCGCATACTCATAAACCTGAGGTGGGCCCTGCATTCTGGATGGGTCCATCTCCTCGCCATGCTCTAGTGGCTGCTGCGCAGTAGAAGACTCGGCTTGGTCATGGTATCTGTCAGAGTAGTTATACGGGCTCTGAGGTTGCTGGTGGTGCAGAGCCGACGACAACTGGAGTGGTGGAGGCTGCAGGTGGGAAGGTAGAGCGGGTTCCGTGGGCGAGGGGATGGAATTGCTGGTGGTAATGCCTGCCTTGCGGCGGCCGGTTGAGGCGGTTGATGCACCACGGGCGAGAGAGCCGTGGTTAACGCTGAGATGGCGCTCGGCGATTGGGGACGAGACGGAGGTGTGGTAGTACTCTGCGCCACCGCCGCTTGCTGGGGACTGAGGGTTTCTGTATGGGTCGTTGCTGCCGTTGTTGTTGAGGGTGCTTTCGCTGTAGGTGCTAACTGCGGCGCCGGCGCCGCGGCGTTGGACGGATCCCGAGCGGCCAAGGTCGACACCGGTGGATTTGGATGCATCAGGGAAGGTGCTTTCGGTGGTGGAGCGGCGCATTCCCTCAGTGGTGGATGGCTGGCGTTTGAATGATTCCTTGTCATCAGACTTGCCGTCATCGGGCTTGTCGTCGGAGTTGTCGTTGTCTTCGGCAGGGGTTTCTTCAGCGGCAGCTCCAGGGGCACGGATAGGGACCTTGCGAACAGCGGTGACCAAAGCACACATGAACTTGGTACGGCGAGCGGCACGGACGGTCTCGATGGCCCAGTTGGATTTGTGGAAAAGGCTGATTGTGATCTCCATTTTGTCGAGAGCGCCGACACCCACGACATCGATGTCAACGTCCTGCTGGAAGTCGCGTTGGTTGTCCTTGTCACGAACAAACATCTCGATTTCCTCTTTCAGAGCCTGGATTTCGGCGGTTGTCGTATCGAAGCTGACGTCAATGGTTATTCTCTCCTGCATGGCAGCAGAACGAGAGTAGTTGTCTATCCACACAGTGTTGAGAACAACGTTTGCGGCTTGGGTGATACGATTGTCATTCACGTTGCGAAGGACAGTGTACAGCAGCGAGATACGCTCAACAATGTAAGGCTTGGTATCAATCTCCACCCGGTCCCCAATGTCAAAGGGGTGTTTGACAAACAGGAAGATGCAGGAACCCAGAACTTCCTGCGCAGTAGTTGCGAAAACGAAACTGAGAGACAAAAGGGTAGTAGCACCGGCAGCGATAACGGTGCCAAATCCGCTGGTGACAAAAGAGAGGAAGACAAGTACAGCTATGATGAACGCAACCGTTGCCAAAAGGTTATCCAAAACGTGGATAGCCTGGTCGACATCATGCATACTGTGGTTCAACGTCTTTCGAGTGCGCCCAATCTCAGAAATGGCCAAGATGATCTCGTCTAGACTGATATCGCCGTTCCCGTCCTTGTCCAGCATAATAAAACACTGCTCGGCTTCGGCTTCCTTTCCAGCTCCGAGAACCTCGATAATGTCATCGGGGTAAAGCGCTTCACGACCCTCAACCACAAATGACATCCAGATTCGCCGGGCCAAAGCTTCGGTAGAGCGGCGGCGCTCTAGCGCTTCACTAACAACAGACCGTGAGGAGCTGGCGTTGAAGACTTGCTTGCCGGTAATTTCCTGCGCAACGTCACCAATCGCGCCTGAGATTTTACCACCGAATTTGCCGACATTCTGCCCTACACCGCGAATGAAGCGCAGCGGGGCAGACGAATTCGAGCGGTTGTGGCTGGGTCTGCCGTCAGGTAACGCAGCGAGAATGGAGTCGGAGATGATCGCATCGTCGTCGCGGAACTCTTTGCAGTACATAGGAAACATACTGCGAGAGGCATCATAGAGGACCCCGACCAGGTAGACATGGCGTTTGGACTCCTTGATCCTGGCGTCGAATTGCTTGCGATGATAGCTTATAGAAATAAGTTGAACAAGAGTCTTCTCACCAAGGAAGATCAAAGAGCAGACCAACAAGGCGAATAGGATGTTCTTGACGGACTTTTCCCAGGCCTTCGTCTCGGTATCGCCGTTCTGTTGGTTTTGCGCATTGTAGACCATAATCTGAAATTCTTTATTAGCGAACTGCAATTTTCATATTGGGAGGAGAGCTTGAGGTCTCACAGGTAGGAAAGTAACAAGCGAAACAACCATCCAGAGCACTGTCGTGATGGGAAGCTCCAAGTTCCGCAAGACGAGGGCATATTTTCGTGTTCCGGAGCTAACAATTCCTGAGACGAACTGGAAAACATAAGGAATAGCTTTGGCGAACAGTTTACACACCCACAGCGATACCCAGACGACCTCAATCCAAGTAAAAAACCAGGGGAGTCCAACACCACCAATTTTAGCATAAGGAGCGGCGGTAGCTCCAACAATGATCGGGACAGCGAGAAGAGCAGCAAGGGGAATAACATAAATCATGTAGCGAGTGATGATTGAAAAATTGAGAACGGCTTGGTAGAAGCGTCCCAAGCGGTTGATCGACCCGTCCTCTGGGTCCTCCTCCGCGCGGCCAGTTTTCTCGTCGATAACTCTGCGTCGGCGATGACCGAAGCCTTGTGAGCTGGGAGGGCTGGAGGTCAGCCCTCCTTTCTCGCCAGCATTGTAACTGGCCTGTCCTCCCGTCGAAATACCAGCAGACGGTGAAACGGGAATGTTGGTGCCATTGCTGCGCGCACCAGTCTGGCCACGGCTGGATACGTTAGTCAACGGGATGTCAATTGTGACATCGTTGGGATTGTGCATGTTGTCAGGAATTTGCTGGAAGCGATGAGACGACAGACGCTTCTCTGCGAGGCCAGGCCGTCCTGACATTGGAAGATTAAGTAAACGACTGACAGCTCGAGCGCAGCTAAAAGGACATAAACGAGCGGATAGGGTGAGGGGGATCGGCTAGCGACTGCTCAACGAAGAGTTAGACTGAGCTAATCGTCGAGCTTGCTCCCTTTTGACAAAATGATTCGAAAACCGCAGGCCCTTGTGGAGGGCGTGGGTCGTTGGAGTCGTGTGTGCCACTGCAATTGGGCCTGTGTAATGATCGTCAAAGCTTCAAAAGAAGGCAAAAGCAGGTGAAGGCACCGCGAACAAGCGAGGGACTGAGGCAGCAGGAAAGACAGAGACTGGCAGAGATAGTGGGAGAGAAGGAGGTGAAGGTGAAAAGAGGAATGAAAATGTGAAATGAACTAATTGCCGGTGACGATGACAGCTGGGGAACGCGCCGGTGGTTTCAGCCTTGGGGCGAGACGGAGAATTCGAGCAATTAGTGCAGGGCAGAGTCCATTTTCGAACCCATTATCCTGCCCCAAGGAACGCCACTGCCAGGCACGAAACCTACAAGTATTTGAGGACCTGGACGCGACCCGTGGTTGTCCACTATGCCGTTGTTGTGGAGGCTGGCATGTTGTGCGATGATGATCCATTCATCTCCACTCCTGCATTCCTCATTCCTGGCTTTGAGGGCCATGGCCCATGGTGACCAGGACGCGAGATTGCTCGATGAAATCGCCCCGATCACTGGGGATCGGACGCTTTGGTTTCACGGTGATATAAATTCGATAAGGCCGCTCCACAATGGCGCATCGTTAGTGGACGAACATCACTACGCTATTCCTTGGAATTCAGATCTTTGGGCCCAGTTCGCCACTCGCAAACTCCCCAAATAGCGTCACGACCACACAGTACAATAGTCAGACCAAGATGGGCCAAAAGTACGCCTCCTAATCGCTCATCTTGTCGGTCTACTCCTCCGATGATCTCGTCTTTGCCCTCACCATCCCCGCCGCGTCATCATGAGCCTCTCCCAGCCGATTCGAGCCCCGCCAATTGGTCTTGTCTAGAATCTCTTTACTCTTCCAGTCCAAACCAACCCCCCAAACGCGATCACGCCGACTCCCCTCAACAAACACCCTCTGCCCGCTTGCCAGATATAAACCCTTCAATTCATCATCGACCTCTGCCCGCGCCACGCACCCCGCAACCACAATTGCTCCAGACGCCTTCGTCCACAGATCATCCCTGAAGTTCGGCACCTTGCGCCCCAGCATCTTCTGCGACTTGGGTGAATTCGTGCGCATGATTCGACACAGCGCTGATTCCCAGAGTCCTCTTCGCTGCGCGTCTGCGGCTCGAGGAAATGGCTTGATGTTGAGCATCTCCCTTTGAAGCTCGTTCACGGAATTTTTGTCAATGACCGACTCGCCGAGGGGTACTGAGTCGCGTTCAAACAGCCAGGCTTTCATAGCCATCATCCATTGTTCGCCTCGGCGGAAGGAGAAGGACTCCACGAGACGCGTAGATATCGCGTCTTTGGCCGGGTGTGGGATTCCGAGAGTGTCGAGTTGGGCAAGGCACAGCTCGAGCGCGCGCTCCCCAGTGAAGGGCTCAGGGCTGGGATGCCAGTTGGAGAGGATGCCGCGAAGGAAGTAAATGTGTGAATCCGTGACGCGAATGTTTGGGTTTGCGAGGTAGCGGTTGTTCAAGAGAGTTTCTTGAGCCATGGTGTCGGTAATGTAGTCTACCCAGGTGAGTCGGGATCGGTAGATGAGATGCAGAAAGTCGAGATCGTTCCTTGTTCTATATATGCATGAGGGATACCTCGTATTTACTGAGGCTGTAACTAGTTGCGACTCACGAGGGGTGAGTCAAGCATCGACGGTTAAGCTTCATCGCGAGTCATTTCTGTGGCGCAGTTTACCCGCAGCCTCGTGTTCGTCGATGTCTTGCTATTTCTGGGTATGTGTTGCATCAACCAAGCGAGTCAAACATAGCTTTCTTCTAAAGCCCCGGAATTCAGTACGTGCAACGTCGGGGCTTTAATTAGGCACAATTCTGCCTGGGGTTCGACTACTTACTCCATCACGGCCACCTAACCATTTCTCTCCGTACATTTGCAGGTGTTGAAGGGCCCACGGGCTTTATATCCATTCTTTCTCAGACTACTCAGGGTACATCCGAAGTGCTCCAGTATATTTTGATGGGTCTTGCTGTCACTGTCACAGAATTGCCAGCAGACCCACCTAGGGTTATAAATGGTCTTCTATACATGAGACATGCGAACTCCTATAACAACCTGTCTTATGAGTATATTTCAAGATGAGCAAGCCAGTAAATTTTTAATTTTCTAGTCCACTTAAACCAAATCTATAACAGTCATAATAATAACTCCTAACATGTCTCAACCAAACACCCAGTAACTTCTACAAACAGGACAAGTAGAGCGATCAGCCATATACAGCCACCTATCAATGCAGCTCGTATGGAAGTTGACGCCGCATTTGGCTCTGCACCAGGACACCGAAGCAAACTGGCATTCCCTCTCTTCGTCCTCGTTTCCGTTAACTTGGTCCCTGCCCTGCGAATCAGGAATGTAATTCCACCAACCCCATCCTTGATACCAGTCATTATAAGGGCCGGACGACGGCTCGGAATCCGCTGCATTCCGTTTCCAAGGGTTAGAGTCGAAATCGGTCGGGACAGACTCCAGTAGTGAGGATAAGCATATACTGCAATCCCCCTCGACTGGTTGGCGGCGCGCCTCGGAAATCGGAGCTGGGGCTGGAGGCTCAGTGGGCGAGGGTTCGGCATATAGAGGCTCAAAAGTATATATAGGATCAATATACGGCCTGTAGTAGTAATCGGACGCAGGATCGTAATAGAAACTCCAGTGGGACTGATGCTCACGCTGTGCAACGGTCGAGTACCTCCCACGTGAAAAGATTGCGAATGATGAAAGATCAGGGCATATCCCGCCTAAGTGGATATCGCGAATCCGCTCCCTCAGTTCCTGCACTGTGTCCTGGATCCTCTGGTATATTCGCTTGCGCCGTGAATCCATACCCGGCTCTGCATGGTCTTCATGTCCATATCCATAGCCGTATCCATATCCCGCTCCGTATGTGTACCCCTCTGACAAGGGCCTCGGGCTATGATCGTGTGCCTCAACCGCCGCAAGCTCCCTCTCCCACCGACCAACGAGCAGATGAACCAGGCGTCGATGAACCCCCCTACACAGGACGCGCGGGGCAATGACTTCGAGAAAATAATCAGCACGCCGTCCGGCGCGGAACTGCGTGGTAGCCATATCTAAGAAGGTTTCGGCGATGTCGCGGCGACCTCGTAAAATGTCGTATCCGACGCACCGTGGTTCTCGCGTTGGCTCTAGGCCCAAGATACAGGAGAGGTGTGGTCTGCTAGTGTATGCTGATGGCATGGTTGTATTCAGAATTGGGGGACGCAGGGGGTTGTTGGTTGATGGATAAGTAATATGGTGTTGAGATGGTTTGTGAAGCTGTCTTTATACAAGTAGTGAAGCTGGCTATACGAGATGAGGCTGATCGGGTCTGCCTATGATGCAAACGCTCGTACCGCAGCAGGGTCATGCATCTGTGGCGTAAGGCAGAGTGCGTTGGCGCGTATCGTTGTCAGTCTTCGATAGGCGCACGCCAGCAGCGCTTAGAGATCGAGATCATAAGGAGCATGTGGCGGTGCAGGAAAACGGTCTCATGAGCAGGGGTGCTATTTGGGCCTGAACTTAGTTTATTTGATAGGATTGTCGTGTTTGAATTTATGCGTGTTTGCTGTGCCGTTTGCTTGCATAGCCTCGTTGGCGGCTCTAGTGGTGTTCACATTGGATTCCAATATTTTGCGAACCTGAACATGATTCATGACAATTAAGGGATAGCTCGTGATAGTGGGTTTATTTTGCGGCCCATGGATGAGGTTGTTGCATTAGATAAAGAAGGAAGTGATGGAAGGTGAGGTGGAGGTTGAGTTGGGATACGCCTTGAGGGACATAATTGGGAACACTTGTTAGTGCTAGCTCAGCCTACGAGAAATACTCGGACCCAACTGCTAAGTGTTGTACTACATCAGAGGTTCTGTGAGATGGGACAAAGTTTGTTGAAACCATCATCAACAGACCAAACATATTCCTATATTCCACCCATGCCAAATATATTGTTGGTAATGGGCTTATACTAATTATACACACTGATTTCCAACATAACCACTTCAACGGCAAGCTCAAGGCAGTATCTCGTTAACCTCTCAGTACGAAACAAAGCATCACGCAGCAACTGCACCCGAATCCCTAACCAGTCTCCTCAACTCCTCCACCACAGTATCCCTACCCCACCCCTCTCTCAGTCCCCTAACCAACAGCTCCTGCTCACTCTCTGGTGCCATCCCATTCGGTGCTGGTGGCCTCGCATCCAAATTCGTCGGAAACGGATACCCATCGCCCACAGCCCTCACAAGCGCATCCAGCTCCCCATCCACCTTCCCCCCCGCGGCCTTATACCGCTTCACCATCTCCTCCCAGCACCGCTCCACAATCGGCGCTGCCTCAACGGCCTCCATCGTCTTTCCCAACCCGCACCCAATCTGCAACAGATTCGCCTTGCGATGGAACCCACCCAGCCCGTCAGCGCCCGCTGGCGGCGTCTCATTCGCACCCGCAGCGTGGAACACAGCCGGGTTGAAGAACAGCCCGTCGCCCAGCGCCAACGGCAACGCAATGTACTTCTCCTGGAAGAACGCCCGGAACTCATCGCGCCGCCACGCAAGGTACCCCGGCTCATACGTCTGGCTGAAGGGGAGGAACCTCGTTGGGCCCGAAGCAGGCGGCATGTCGCTGTGCGCGACGGCGCCTTGGAGGGTAAGGTACTGGCTTGCGCGCTGGATGGAGCGCGGGAAGGCAGCGCAGGACTCCAAGTCCTGGAACCCTAGGTGGTAGTCGCGGTGACTGTCCTGTGCTGCGCCGCCGGGTTTAACGATATTTACCTGGGCAGTAACGCGGTATGCAGGGCCGAGCCAGGCCTCGCTAACAGTCTTGAGCCACGGGTTGGCGTAGTAATCTGCGAAGGAGGTTGGGTCGGCGAAGGCGTGTTTGGAGAACGAGTTCCAGATACGGTCGTTTTTACCGCCGGCCGCGAAATGGTCGCCCTTTTTGGCTGTCGATTGGCGCTCTTTGTCGATTATGCGTTGGAAGGCGGTGTTTGTCGCCGCTAGGGTGGTGTTGTATCGGGATGGGTCGTACATGCCCTTGAGGACAAAGATGCCCGGGCCGGATTCGAGGATGTCGTACCATTCGTCTTTGAGTGGGGTTGTCTCGGAGGGATTGAGTGGGTTGAACGTTGAGGTGTCGTAAATGGGTATGTTCTCTTGAATTTCGAATGCGAGTGGGTAGGTGTTCGGATCTGTGGTGCGCGCGCAGATCTTTTTGAAATCCTCAATGTTGACGGAGGATTCAGCGTGGAAGAGTCTGCTGCGGGCTGGCCTGGAGTGGCCGTTTGTGTGTCCGTTTGTCGCCGCCATGATCTCGAGATGTTATTTAGTATACCTCCAGTATGTACTATGTAAGTGATGGTTGTATGGCGGGGAAGAGCGGGGCTATAAATCAGCAGCAGTGGACGAAGAATTCCGAATTGCGTCCGGAAACAACACCGAGTCGTCGACAAGAGAGCAAAACGCACAGTTTACCCACTTTAGCCAGGCCAATAGTGCGCCGGACTATGGATTTATTGCTAAAAGCATGAACGGCAAAGACAGCAACAGCTCGGCCACGTGAGGCCCGGAAACCTAATCCCGGTTCTATGGATATGTAAAATTTGGTAACTGTATGACTTCATGGCATAATGTTCTTCTGAGTAGCTAGGCGCAGTTGCCCAGGAGGTCGGTAATGGATGCCGATTAGAAATCATGCTTCTAGTGCCATGAGTAGGGCCAAATGTGCCGCCTCGCTCGGAAAATATACAACTTCCCCGACGGATCTAATTTAAACAATACATGTTTTTAAGAATTTCAGATATAGAGTAGAGAGATGAGGCCGAGATAACATGGCATATTTGGTATCATTGCATTCACGCCGCCAGCGCCAGGTTCTATAGGTTCGATGTCTTCAGAAACAGTTGACATGCAGGGATAGAGCAGATAGTTGTCTGACCAAAATAGTGATCAGGGCCCAGGGGGAATAGGGTTAAAGATGGGTCGAATAAATAAGTCCATTGATGTGTCGCATGCTATGCATTCATCGTAATTTCGACACCAGAGCATAAGGGGGTATTTGGGGCAGTTCGCTCAATAGCATTCGATTCGGTAAGAGTAAGCGGGTTTTCAGACAACGTTTCGTTCAGCGAGTCAAGCGGTCTAGCGACGGTGAACAGAACCTTAAGTAAGATACTCTGCGTTCCAGGTGTCGAGTCGGCCGGTCTTCTGGTGTGGCTCACGAAAATCCGGATCAGCGACCGGATGTACTCATCCGTTGAGAGATCCTGTAGTCGGTCTAGCCCGTCCACGATGCACATCAGAAGCGGCGGTGCATAGTAAAGTAAGGTGTCAATTAGGGACAATACTTCCTTCCATGATGCGAGAGTGCCGTCGAGAAGCGCGAAGTTTTCAGCCTTGACAGTATGGGCGGGTGAGCCGTTCACTACTGGGGGTAGGTACTCGAGTAATTGGCGGATCAAGCTGTATACAAGCGCGATAAGCCCCTGTTGAAAGAGAGTCACTCCAGTCTTTGCTGTCGGTGGGAGAGAGCAGAAGTGTGCGATGATAGGGGCTTTGGTGTCTTGCGCGAGGTTGGCGTAAAAGGCCGATATCAGAGCGACGGGGCTCGCATTGCAATCTGACAAATTGCCAATGGCGAGGACTTGAGAATAATTTCCGGTGGACCACTTATTTAATGATTCCACAACGGTCTGCTCCACTATAATGTCGATGGTGGGATCGTAATCGGGGATCTGATCATCATTATCGAAGTACTCTTGGAGATGTGCTGTGGCCAACTGTAGTTCGACTCGCGAGTATTTATGTTTGTGTTTTTCGGAAGGCGTAGCGGTTACAACTGAAAAAATTCCTTTGTTAGTCAATAGTCCCTTCTAATCGATCACAACCCATTCTCACTCACGCAAATCTTGACCGGGCGCCATTGTCAAGCAAAGGGTGGCGCTATTCTGTTCACCAACCGGCTGTAGTTGCTGACTCGCTTCATTGAATAGTTGTTCGAGAAGCAAGCCCCTGTTCTCTCTCAGCTTTAGTCGCTGTTCCGCGCTATGCTGGATTTCCCATATCAGAAGACGAGTTAGAGCATTCTGTGCTGCAAACCGCCTGTCAATGTTCCGTCGGCCTATCTGGCTCAACCTCGCGTCCTCCCACAAGAACAAGTCGGGGTGTTGCATTACGGTATTTGCCATCTCGGTGTCACTGTCACTGGGTTCTCTAGTATCCTTAAAGGCGTGCATAAACCCTCGTGCACTGTTTTGTATGCTCGAAACTAGGTTGCAGAAGTCGACATAGACGTTTTCGTGACGGCTTTGTAGCAGTCGGCACTTGAATCGCCGGGCGTACCAGTCCATTAGCTCTCCGAGATAGAAGAAAAGAAGAGAGTAAAAATTAGCTATCGACGGTATCGAGTCACTTGTGAGGTGACGCTCGCTGTTTTCCGGCAGGCAGATAGACTGATTTACTTTGACCAAGGCTTTCATGACTCCGCTCATGATCCTTGGATATCTTGAAGATGCCTGTCCCGTATTTGAAATCAGAAACAAGTATGAATAGGATAAAGATGGGAGGCCATATTAACCTTGATTATCGATTGCAGAGTGCCGCAGAGAAGAGAGGAGTAAAACTGATGACCAGGAAGAGTCATCAACAGCGCCATATGGGCATCAATCGTAGATGAGAAAGCGTCGCAAAGAGCCATCGAATGACTGAATAACTGTTGCCGTGGACTGGAGGTCCATGATGCTTGAATGTCGCGGACCAGGATTTGAACATCTTGGGTAGTTTGTGGGCGTTCCTGGAAGAGCACCTGCTCTGATAGAGGCAGTAACTCTTGAAGCCGCTTCCAGGCTTTTGCAAGCTCATTATACTCTATATCGAGAGTGGCAATAACAGGATATCTAGGGAAATTAGGTTAGTCTACCTAGTAACTCTCTGCAGTTTTGAAAACTTTAAGCCCGACGAGCATAAGCGAGACGACAAACTCGAAATAAAAGTCCGAAAAAAGCACGTTTACTTACGGAGAAAGATGTCGAACGTCGAATCTCTTTTTCCAGTATATGGCAGGAAACTGGCCATCCTCTGGACATTGGGGGACAGCCGGGCAGCCGGCGATGGCTGGAGGCGACATTGTGTAGACCGGCGGTGCACGACGAGGGCTGTCTCGTCGACGGATCCGGCACAATCATGTCAGGGGCGAGACGTAGGGGGAAGAAGCTGGGCCACTCAGCATCAGCGAGTAGATACTGAGCAGAGCTGAGGCCCTTTCACGGCAGATGTGCCAGTTCGTTATCTGTCACTGAATGTGCGCATTGTGGTTCTCTGAGATTCCGCGGGAGGGCCCGCTCGGCGACTGGACTTTTTCCCTCTTGGATACGTCTAGAAACCACGAGTGCGACGGGGAAGGCCAAAATCTGCAGCGATAAGTAGTTACGCTGAAATAGATAAAGACCGGCCGGTAATTAGGTTTCGCTGAACCGCTGGGGTCAAAAAGTGCGATGGGGGCGGGAGCGAAGAGGGTTGCAGTGGGAAAAGACTGCCTGACAGTGGGAAAGCACGGAGTCGCACCACTGGACGTAAGTCTCTGCTATAAGGGTTATTATGGCCATTTGCCCAGCTAGTAATCCTGTCAGAACATTATTTGGAGAGATTTACCACCCCTTCTGCGAGCATCGCATGTGCCCTGCAGCTTAGAGTACCGAGTTACGACCTCTACTAACTATAGTGAAAAGAGGTACCACGGCCAAGTATTCCATGCTCCGTGCTCCAATTCTCTTCACTGCCGTGTCTTCAGCCTGAACTGGGCTCTCAAAATCATCCACAACCAAGACCGTGGAAAACCAGGAAAGCCAGAAAGCTGCCCAGGGTGGATCAGCAGTTTTGAAGGACTGACACCCTCAAAGACGCCTCTCTGGCACCACAGACCAATAGCAGGCGGGACTAGACGCAGCAAATGTTCGAGGCCCCGAATGGAAGCGGGGATGCGCAGAAGACAAGGCGCCTGGGGCCTATGAGCGGGCGGCCGTGCTAATTTTGGCCCAAACCGACCGGGCTGGCCGGGGTTGGCGATTTCCCTTTCCTGCTCAATTGCAGCCGGTTATGGTTGTTTTCACCTCCTGCCCTCACGCTATAACTGCCAGTTCTGCGGGATCCTGTTTTGAACAGCATCTGACAGTGTCATTCGACCGCTCTTGGGCTCCCAGATCATCGGTGCTGTTAATTTGCTTCTTCTTGCACATTATTCAACTCCCAGCCTTATCAGCACGGACTTGTGCCCCATCAATCCTGATCCTTCCGCCGTCCCAGGTGGATATGATAAACGTCTCACTACTGGCGCGGCTTTTTCTTTTTCGTTTTTCTCTCCAGTCCTCAATATTCAAAGTTTCTGCCATTCCTCCACCTGGATGTCCTGATCTGCGGATCGCGGCACAGTCGCCTTGCGTTTGGATGAACACGTCCTGTTATTCGATTCCATCGACCCAAATCGCCGCCGATCCAATTCCCAAACTTCGATCCTTTTGCACTGTCAATCACCTTTTTTGTGGACCTCCTGGACTGGACGTATCACCACATCCTCGCTTTTACCAATGCGCTGTGCAGTCACCGTTCCCTCTGAGCGCAAATGTGGCTTTCTCCCTCAAGCCAAATGTCGCCAACAGGCGGTCTGGACCCAGCCTGTTCCGCTAATAACCACGTCATTATGGGGGTTCTCGCCTACAAATACTCAAACGATTTGAAGACATTATCGACCCAAACAACAACGCATTATGCTTTGAGCGCAGTTCCAAGCTCTCGAGTTCCAGTTATGTAGGTTCAAACCCTATCTACGATTAACCTTAAGGCAGAACCCACCGGCATCTCGATCGAGCCGCCAGCAGTTTGTTATCGTTATCCTTGGACATCGCCTCTTCCCTTGCTATACCAGTCAGCAGGGCCTTCCGAAACTTGGGAGTAGCCTAGCCAAGAGTTACACAGCACATCCATACGACGCAGCACGACAGATTGGACCCTTCTAGCTTCCCAACAAACCATTGGTGTCATCATCAGCTCTTACCCCTGGATCTTCAATCTCAGACATACTTTGCCGGCCCATAACGCCTGTAGCGTTCCAAATTTCCAATGCAACAAACTAAAACTAACCGTGAGCTGAAAATGATCAATCGCACTCAGACAGTGCCTGATGAGCATGCGGTAGCTTTTTTTGTTGTTTCACGATTTTAGTCGAGTGATTACTCTTGCTTTCTAATTTAAAGAAGGGATTAAAGAATTCGCACAGCTTATCTGGTATGGGCTTGAGTTTGGGTGTTTTTGGGACGCAGACGCCATGCTGCAATACGATCCATTGGCTCACAGTGTATGGTCAACTGGCACGAGTTGAAATCGCAGTCTTCACCGACCATTGAACTCGAATCAAAAGCAACCAACTAACGGGCAGCCAAAACTTAACTTCATGACATGGGCTCGTTAATTGAAGTTTGTTGAAAAGGATGTAGAAAAACATTATGGTTGCTCATGCAATTGAACATGGATCGCTGAATACGAACCGATGGCCCGGTTGAACGCCTTGGAATTCAACAGAGCCAACTGACAAAGCAGGCTATTGGGACTGTGACTGTGCCTGCGCCTGCGCGCCCATAGACTTGAATCTCTCGAGGACTGAACAAGCGACCCTTTGAAGATCTACACTGTACGGTGTACAGTTATCATATTGGAGCTACTCCAACCGAGTCCCTCCGTAGGGATCTGCTTCGTATTTGAAAGACAGCGGGGAACGTGGACTGCGGAGTGCAGCCAACGCTGCCAGGGTGCCTCAGTCATGTCAGTACACTGTACATAGTCGGCTAGAAGACAGGATGATCTACGGTCGATCCATAGGGTCTGGTTCACCTTCCAAAATGAGGAATACTACCCGCTTGGGTTTTGCCTCCCCGCTGCGGGAAGTGGCATCAATAATGTCTTTTGACAGCTGCATGAAGTACTTCCACTGCGGTTGGAGACGATGGGTTGACTAGAGTAGTATAATACTCTCGAAGCTTGACAAAATGTTCGGAAGAATGGTGGTGTTTACTCGCTACTACATCCACGTATCCGGACCTACCTGTGGGATAGAACTACATATCTCGTCAACGGGCTCGCAGCTTACATGCTCTGTGGGTAATAAAAGAATCGCCCACATCAGATAAGCAGTCTTTTGAGTCTTCGACACAATCCCGATGCGATAACTTGACAAGCATGTGCTGTTTAATTACTCCGATCCCGGAGTGTGGCATGCTGATCATTTTCCATGGATGTGGACTTGTGGAGAGACGGTTGGGGTTATCGATAGCGAACGGCTTGTAGAATCCCTGGAAGGCGAAAGGCTGGAATCTGGATATAGAAAGATTCAGAAGTCACACGGCAGAGTGGTGATCCTGTTATCAAGTTCATGGACACCCGGCCGATTGGATATCCTCATATTGAATGAACAGAAATGAATGACCATGTGGCTGGAAAGGTCGACGGCAGGGATTCCCACGTGATGATTCCCGATCGAAAACTGGAAGGTGAGGCTGGGCGGCGTGGGCTGTGCACGGGAGCTGACGAAGCTCTCCACGAAGCAGCGACCGATGGAATCGGTTTCGTTCTCCATTGTGTGTTTCCGAGCGCAATGACCAGGAGAAAAAAAAAAAAGTGTCTAATAGTACAGGGCTTTTGACTCGAAGTCGTGTCCTGTTTCCCTGTGTTGAGACCGCTTTCGGCGGCATTGTTGGAGTCCTTTGAAGATCTCCGTGCCAGTTGGCAGAGGATCCCCGCATCGTCCACGCATTCGGCCCTCCATCGGCCATAATCAAATTGTTTGGTTGGATATCATCACTCGGCGATCCATGGTCCTGGTTTGGAGTCTGTTTCGATTCGCGGTAGTTTCCGATGCTTTTCCTGTAATCCTGCCTCATTTCTTTTCGGCGTTTCTCCGCTGGGTCTTCCCAGTTGCCACTTATCTGAGACGAATGACGGGAGGATGAGCTGAGAATAGACCGGGGAGGAGTCTGGACTGGAATTGTAGCGACCGCGCTTTCAGAAACATGAGAAGAGGGAAAGAATGGCCGCAGTCAGAGAGTCAGCATTATTGAACCGTAAAATAGAACCGTTGGAGAGGGGGCCAGTGAGAAGTTTGGACCGATATGGTGAATTGGTGCATGGTGATGGGCGACTCTGGATCCGTCGAGTCTCGCTTTCATCACGTTTCCGGCCCTGAACTCTGCTTAAACCTTCTTCTTGATAAGGTCTCGTGCTTTTGAATTATTATTATCATTATTCTACTGTCCTGTTGATATTTGAAATTGAGATATATTTGAGATCCTAGTCGTCCACCGGATCCCTCGGGACAAGCCACTCCATCGATCGATTCCATCCGTCCCCTCCTTCATCAGCCCGGTTTATCCTGGCACTTTCTCCTCCACTCATCTCGGCTGTGGATATTAATCCACTGGCTGCCATCTTCTTTGACCCGGATTTCTCGGTCTCACTTCCCTCCGCTGCGCCCCAATTCCTTCTTCAACTTGCTCTCCCCAGGTACGAATACGCTGCACCGGAGCTGCGGATGCAATTCGACTGTCTGGATCCTCAGGCGATCGAGTGAAACTAACCGCCTTTTCCGTAGTGATCGCCCAACTGCTGCGTTGCAATTCACAGTGATATCACTGCTGGTCTGGGCAGAGCCTTGGAAGCTGGTGGATTCCCTTTTTTTTCGCCCTTTCGTTGCTTCTTTCTGTGTCCCACTTCTGCTCCTGCGAGAGATCCGTGACCTAATGATCTTCCACGATTCCCCATATCCTCCGACGTCTCCGTAAGCCTCGCAAGTCACAACCCGTGGGGAAGTTTCCTTCTCATCCGGCTGGGTCGTGGAGTCCTGTCTGTTCATTCATGGGTTCTTTTCTCTCTCTTCACCCCTCCTCCTCCTACTTCTCCTCTTCTCCTCTTCTCTCTTCCTTTACGCTTTCCTTCCTCTTCCTTCTTTCCACGGTTCAGACTGTGGGCTCGACGGTGCTGCCCTTAAATAACACCGGGGCCCTCTTGAAGCAACGCTTTCGATTAGGAAGCACTCAAGTGGACCTGCCTCGGGATTCGAGCATTGCCCCGTTGACCCGGTCTCTTGTCAGCTTGGGCAACCGTCAGCTTAGGGTAAGTCACATACATACTATCCAACCCACGCAGCGTATCCGGACCTCGTATCCATCACCTCCGTCCATATTACGGGGGCTGTGAAAATAAATATAAAAATACTAATGGCAGTCTAGGGTTTCAATTTCACTGGGGATCTTGTTCAGGTGTCTGCTGGCAACTCGCCGTCGCTCCAAACGAGTGATATAGCCTTCGTTCCCTGCGACCCCACTGCTTATTCGGGGCGTTTGGATGCAAATGCGACCCTGAAGATCGTATTGGACAAAAAACCATTAGCGGTCCTTCTATATAGCACGACAACATCGGCCTGCAACTACACCGCTGACCAGAGCGACTACAACTACCTGTTCACACTGTTGAGTGCGGACACTGCCAAGTCTATTGAAACACAGCTCGGTTATTCGAATCGAACAGGGTCATCATATATCCTGCCAGACATGGCATCGTTCGCTCCAACAGGTTCCTTTGATGATGATTCGGGAGGTGGTGGTGGCGGCGGTACCGACAGCCCTAATACGGGTATGTGTTGTCATTTTCTGACAGCCGTGGCGTATTGTTGCTAATAATTCTGCAGCTATGATCATCCTCTACAGTATCACTGGTATCATCACGGCACTGTTCCTCTCCATTATCATCACTGGTGCTATCCGAGCCCACCGTCATCCCGAACGATACGGTCCACGGCAACGACCAGGACGACCGCGTCAAAGTCGAGCAAGGGGAATGGCAAGGGCGATGTTGGAAACAATCCCGATCGTGAAGTTTGGAGACGCCCCCGACGGTAAGCTGGAAAATGACAAGGGAGATGTGGAAATGTCGGTCGAGTCAGAGGTCCCAGCCTCGCAGTTACGAGAGGACGATCAAACCCGCCAATCGCCAATGGTTACCGGTGGTACCACGTCACCAACGGCCGATGCAACGACACAAAACCGTGATGCCACGACTGCGCCTGCATCGAAGGAGGAAAAAGGAACTGGTGCCGAGACATCGACTGACCATCCCAACTTTTCATGCCCGATTTGCACAGACGACTTCGTCAAGGGACAAGACCTGCGAGTCCTTCCTTGTAACCATCAATTCCATCCCGAGTGTATCGATCCGTGGTTGGTGAATGTGTCAGGAACCTGTCCTCTTTGGTATGTCAACAACACCCATTGCCTTTTAACTATGTTTCACTCTGCTAACCAAACCCAGCCGAATCGACCTTAACCCATCACAACCCGAAGGCGAAGGTGAAAACCAAGAAGGCGAAACCAATGCCGAGGGACAACAACAACAAGACGAAACAACCAACAACAATAACATCACCGAATCCGAAGAAGCACATCCACATCGCCACCGCAGGATAAGCAGCTACCTTCACAGCACTCTGAACGCCCGTCGCATGCGTGACGCCAGTGTCGAGGAACGTCTCGCCGCACTTCGAAGCGTCCGCGAAGAAGCCAACCGCGACCCAGAAAACGAGAATGAGAACGAGCAACACCGTCATCGAAGTCGGCTAACGACGAGACTCCGAGAGCGTTTCCGGATCCGCACTCGGGCGCATGGCACGGCGGCAGATGAATCTGGCACTGCCACTCCCGCGATAGCTGACACGCCTGCGCCCACCGCTACGCAGAGCCGAAGCTAAAGTCGACAACGTGGTATGGCTCTCTGAACCATATATATATATATTCCCTCTCTTCATCTTTCTTCTTGTCTATCCTTTATTTTGTCTCCACTTGGAGAAGTATATTTACGTACTGTACTGGTTTGGTTTGGGAGTTCTGCATGGCCGGCCTGCATTATTACGTTTCGAATTTGTCACGACTTGCTTTTTATTTGATTGAACACGGGATACACGGCGTTTTTAGAGATTTGGGCGGCTGGATTCAAAAGATGGGATTTCTGTGTATATCTTGGGTCTCTATGACATGAACTATGAGATTATGTAGATACAAAGCATATTTTACTCAACTCCGCGCCTTCACCCGGGTATTTATACACCGAACTTAATTATAGAGGTAAAGAAGAGGAGAACGGGGTGAGGGGACTGGGCCCCAATCCAAGTGCCATCAATGATGCAGCCCTCAAGGCAACGACCCCACGGGGTCGAACGGAGTCCACTGACTAACCCTTCGAAGCAGATGGAGATGAGGAGAAAAAAAACAGTCGCCATTCTCTTACTAAAATTACGTACTGAGGCCGTGAGGGGAACGACCCCAAGACAACCAAGGGGGCTAAATTTACCTAATTCTGGCCTGAATCCAGTTTCGTACAGGCCAGTTCAAATTCAGTTTTAAGTTCCCCATCCGGCGAAGGAATCCGAGTGCAGTGAACAAGCCCGGGACGATATTAACCGGAGGCAGCCAGGCCAGAGCCAGGAACCCGCCGGGAAGGATGTCGAGAACAGACGGAGCCGAGTCCGTCGTGCCTGGCAAAGAAATGCCAGGATAATCAAGGATAATTTGTCGGGCTCCTTGTGTGGGAGCCGGACAATGTCCGGGGTCCGGGTAATTCTCGTCGTCGTTGCGAGCCTGCACTCGAGACGAGGAGTGCGGAGAGAGCCCAGGGTGTCAGGGCTGAGACAAAGCGGCTGGACTCGGCGAGTCGGCGATGACTTTTCTGGCCGAGGTGGTTGGTTGGTCATAATCCGGGTCTGGCTCCATCGACCGACCCCATCAGGGGGGGACTCGATTCCATATGGTGGTCGTGGGAGGAGGGAGAACTCCGTTCATTGTCGCGAGGGGAGTCGGAGAATTGTCTGGACTGTCGATGACACGTTCCCCGCATCAACTCCTGTATGCAAAGATGCTCGCTTCAGTTCAGGACACTCTGTACCGCAGCTTCATGGAATTGATGCTTCGGTATTAATTGCATATACACTGTAGGACTGTAGGAGTAGGACTTCAACATGTGATGTCGTCATACGTACATCGGCCTCGGTTCCTTTCGGGCGTCATGAGCATCTGTTGACGCGCGAGTATTGAGGCATTTATTTACTTAAAGCAGGGCGGATGACATGACAGGATTCACTGTTTCTGGGCTGTCGGATTTCGAATTCCCCTCAGGCCAGTTCCAGCTTTCTATTGGAGACCGGCCAACCGGTGAACGCAAGCAGCAATCAATTTATGGTGTGACTGTTAATTGCGCGCAAATAAAACCTTCCATCATGTCCTCTTCCACTTCCTCTTCCTCGTCTTCTTTCGCTTCCACAGCGAAATCCCGTCTTGCCTCTCTCTCTTCGCACATCATGGGTTCTACAAGCGCCTCCGTCTTTTCCACCTCCGTCGTGCCCTCTGCCCCAGAGGATCCCCTCTTCGGCCTCGCCCAGGCTTATCGCCAGGACCCCTCTGACAAGAAGGTTGATCTTGTCATCGGAGCTTATCGCGATAACAACGCGAAGCCTTGGGTTCTTCCCGTCGTGAAGAAGGTTCGTGACCGAATGGCGATTCTTTACGGCCTCGCCAACTCTTATCGAGGGCCCCCCGCCAATACATCAAGTTTCTCAGTCGCATCAGGATGAGCTGACACAGCAGTAACTACAGGCAGATGACCTCATTCGCAACGACCCCAATCTCAACCACGAATACCTCCCCATCAAGGGTCTCGCAGACTACACGACAGCCGCCCAGAAGCTTATCGTTGGCGCCGACTCCCCCGCCATCGCCGAAAACCGTGTCTGCACATTCCAAACTATTTCCGGCACAGGCGCCGTCCATCTAGGAGCCCTCTTCCTTTCCAAATTCCACCCCAAGAGCCCCAAGCCGTCTCTCTACCTCTCCAGTCCCACCTGGGCAAACCACCACCAAATATTCACAAATGTCGGCTTCACTCTCGCCAACTACCCCTACTTCTCTCCGCAAACGAAGGGCCTCGACTTCGATGGCATGCTAACAGCCATCCGCTCCGCCCCCGCGGGCTCCATTATCCTCCTCCACGCCTGCGCCCACAACCCCACAGGCGTAGACCTCACCCAGGACCAATGGAAGGAGGTCGCCGTCGTCATGCGCGAACGCTCCCACTTCCCCTTCTTCGACTGCGCCTACCAGGGCTTCGCCTCCGGCGACCTCAGCCGCGACGCCTGGGCAATCCGGTACTTCGTCGAGCAGGGCTTCGAGCTATGCATCGCGCAGTCCTTCGCTAAGAACTTCGGCCTCTACGGCGAGCGCACAGGCGCCTTCCACTTCGTCTCCGCACCCGGCGCCGATGCATCACAGTCCTCAGCCCACGTCGCTTCGCAGCTCGCCATCCTGCAGCGATCGGAGATCTCTAACCCACCTGCTTATGGCGCGCGCATCGCAAGCAAGGTCCTTAACGACCCGTCATTGTTTGCGCAGTGGGAGGACGATCTGCGGACGATGAGCGGCCGGATTGCGGAGATGCGCTCCGGCCTGCGTCAACGGCTTGAGAGTAAGGGGACGCCTGGGTCTTGGAGGCACATCACGGATCAGATTGGCATGTTTAGCTTCACGGGCCTGACGGAAGCGCAGGTTAAGGTGTTGCGTGAGAAGTGGCATGTTTATATGGTATGTTTTTTTCCCCCTTGGTCCGCTCCACTGGTCTAGCCATATTGGTAAACTAACCATCTACTCTATTTTACAGACTAAGAACGGCCGCATCTCCATGGCTGGTCTGAACACACATAACCTGGATTACTTCGCCGTGGCGGTCGACAGTGTTGTGAGGGAGACGTCGTGATTTTATCTCCTGACTTACCTACTACTACTACCTCTACTGTACAAACCTAGCATCTCTCTCTTTCTATCTCCTTAGATTGATTCCCCTTTTTCTTTTTTATCCACTCTATCCACCCGTCTCTTCTGTATTCCACCCAGTCTCACTTGTTTCGGCTCGATTCGATTCGGTTGTCATACCATACCATACCAAAACTTATCTTATTCCTTTTCGCCAGTTTGCATACGGAACTGGGTATTCAAGTCTATTTGCTTTCAGTCATTTCAAGGGAATGGTCAGATAAAATAAATGCGGAGACTGTTCTGGAAGAACGAATTTGGGATTTCAAGTCTCATGTTTAGTGCATATAATAGATTGCTTCTCGCTGCGCCATCCCATATAGATATATTCGCATACATATACCATGCTAGTAGATGCGAGAGAGAAGAAAGTAAAGAGTTAAGATCTAAAAAATCAAATCCCAAACAACTAACCACGTACACAGCCCAACTGTTCCCCAAAACACGGCCTGCGCGGCACTCCGTTTGTCGCTTGCGCGCCTCAACTCTTTGTTTCCCTTTCCGATGTTCATCTCCGTGTTTGATGCATCGGCGACCATCATCCCGATGTACTCCTCCTGCGTGGAGAGGTGCGTTACGAGTGTTTGTTGCAGGGATGAGATTTCGAGGAGCGATTTCTCGGCATTTCTATTCCGCAAAGAAAACGAGCATTGGTTAGCATTGTGTCGCTTTCGAATTGGGTATATAGAGCGGAACGAGATATGAGGGGAACGTACTGTACTTTACTCAGAGTATCCTCGTAATATCGCACCATGGAGTCGTTCTCCTCCGCAAAGAGCTGCAGTTGTTCTGGCGAGAGTTCGGCTTCAATGGCTGCGACTTCGGCTGCGTCGAGCGTCGTGCCTTTAGCTGTGGGATCTGTCAACTCCAACGCAGCATCGGGGTATGTTGATGGCGCGGATATTGAGACTCCTCCTGCTCCGCCGCCTGCAGCTGCACTTCCACCAAACCCAGAACTAGAATTAAGAACCGGCGTGGACGAAGTCGCAGCTTTATACAGAACACTCTTCTCCCGCTCCTTCGCCCGCTCGATCCGTTTCTCGACCATATCGCGCTGCATCTCAATGGTTCCTTCTAGCCGGCGACTCAGGAACCATAGGATACTCTCGCGCACGCTCTTGAGGAGATTCTCGCTTTGTTCGTCATTGATCTGCTCGGGTTTCTTTCCTGCATCGTCTTGACCTTGTTCTTGGCCGAGCGCCGAAGACCCCGACGCCCATTGGAAGAGGAGGTTTGACGCCTTTGAGCGCTTCCGGCCGTATTTCTTGTCGAGGAGGGTGGAGTAGGTTTCCTGGCGGAGGGTTTCGGCAGAGGACAGGTTTGATATTGAGGTCGAGAGGGTGTGGAGGAGAGAGGAGGTTGAGCTTGTTATGTTGTCGAGCTCCGCTGGCGAGAGGAGGGGTTCTTTCTCCTTAGATTTGGAGGAGCTGGAGTGCGCGGTGGAGGGGGAGTTGCGGTGTTTGGGGTTATTGGTTGCGGAGTGCGTTGAGATGCTGAGGTAGGATGGGCGGATTTTGTGCAGGTGAGCGAGAAGTGAGGAAATGTGTGTATTCTAAGGCCATTGTTAGTATTGGCATTGTTGGAGGGAGGTGCTGGCGTACGATTCGGTAGGCTTCTTTGAGGAATTCATCGGCCGTTTTAGTAGTGAGGGGCCGGGAGTGCAAGGACAGAGATTTGTCCTGTTTGTGGAGGAGGTCGGTGAAGGTGGGTGTTAGGTCTGACATGTTGGCTGTATCAAGTGCTATCCCAGCATGCTTGAACTGGAGTTGAGTTGATGTTGATGTTGACGTCGGGTGGAGATCAATCGAGAATGCTGAGCTGGAAGTAAACTGGGCGCCGATCCCGTGATCCCCATGCCCTACGAGCTACGAAGGTTAGGTTACGACAAGGGGGAGAAATTAAGACTATTTATTGCGATTTGACTAAAATAAAGACCTGGTATCATTATGGGTATAAATGCTAATATATACAGAAACACATATGCAGGGTATAGCTCGCTAACGCTAAATCATCCGTCGTTCCTCAACCCATATCTGCGGTCGCCAGTTAGCAGGGAAACTATAAAACGTAAAGGTGCCGGTTGCATACCTCCATCTTCCCCATTTCACTTCCTTCCCGTCGCGCAATCTCTTTCGATGCCATGAGTAATAGGTCTAGATCTTCCTGATCTACCATTGTGATCATATCCCCCTCATCCTGCATCTTAATCTTCAGCGCCATCTGGAAGCCAAACTTCTCCCGGATCCTGGCCTCAAACTCTGCAAAACCTATCGTCGGGCCAATAATGATGTATCGCGTGTCCTCTGATGAATGTACTTTGACTCGGAACTTGCGGACCTCCGGCCGGCGTGAATACCCATGCGCCGGGCCGCGGCTACATGATCGCGCTCGTTGTCGCGCACCTATAAGTTCAAACCCTGCGTCTGGCCGTATATCTTCATCACATGGTGAGCTTCCGTACTCCTCTTCTTCGTCAATGTACCCTTGTTGTTGGAAATGCCGTCCACCATTCGCTAGCGCCATTACTCGAGCTTCACTATATCCTCCGTACGGGTCTTCTGAGTATCCGATTGGTATCCCAAATCCTGTGTCACTAACTCCTCTCTGGTGGCCATATGCCTCGCGCGGGTGTCCTTGTCGCTCCGGCGCATATCCACGAGGTTGTCGTGCGGGGCCCCGCGGCTCCGAGGCTGTGCGGGTTGTTCCTATGCGCGGCTTCTCTGGGGCGTTAAGGTCCGTGCTACTCATCCCACCTACTAGTGCGCCGGGACGGTCAAGATCGAGTTTCGGTGGACGTTGTGCTTTTGTAGGTTGGGTGCGGTTGCTAGACCCGCCGATGCTGCCAGATGAGCTGCTGAGACTTGCTTTGTCTGTATCTGGGGGTGGTGTAGGTGGGAAGAGGTTACGGTTCATGGGAGGTTCTGATTGCTGGCGGCTGCGACTGGTTAGGTTCTTTTGGACTAGGTGCGATGTCGCAAATGGCACTGTGTCTGGTGTTCTATAGGTTGTCTCCACCGGTGTGCTCATTCGGTTCGTGGCGACCACGCGTGACTTGCCCAGGTAGTCTTTGCTCTTGAGATTCTTGACTTTGGCCGCATTTGGCCGGTACACCACACCTACTGGAATAGAAAACACGGTGTATCCCTGGGATGTTTTGTTAGTATCGCTGCCAATCTCATCCGAAAGGGAGCACTCACTTCTGCTCTTTCCCCGATGGCGTCGTTGATAACATCGTGATCTGGCGTGACTTTCTCCTTGGAGGCAAACTCAAGATCCTGCATACCTGGTCCATCCTGCTGTAGATAGATGTAGCAGAGACCGCGATTGAACAGAACCTCGCACGAATACAGACGGAACTTCAGCCCTAGCTGTTCATAGTCGATGAAATTGTTACCTCGCAGGTATAGCAATGTGTCATTGAAATTAGCCAGCGCCTCTTCGAAGTCGCCCAGAAGAAAATTCGATACACCCTCCTGGAAGTAGGCAATGGCGAGGTATTGATCCAAGCTCACGGCGCTCTGGTAGCACATAACCTGAGGCTGTCAGCTGCAATCTGGACAATTAAGCACAGGAAACATACTGCTTTTTCATGTTCACCTAATGTGGCGTAGATGACGCCGCAATTGAACAGAATCTTGGAGGTATCGGCGATATTAGCAAATGATCGCAAGGCGAGGTCATATTCCTGGTTATCGAAATGTTCCAGAGCCTGGACCCAGGTCTCGATTTCCTGCAACTTTTTGTTAACACCGGCGTGGCTTAAATATGGCTGCGATATTGACGACATACTTGCTTGAGCGACATTTTCTTTTTGCGATGCCAGTGCCAGTGACGGCCTTATGTAAAGCGATTGGGTGGGCGGCGACGACGTGTTTGTCCACCTCGTCGTGATACTTGGCTGACACCGGCTGGAGCGGATTTATTTACCAACTGGCAGGGGGGACGACGGCGGGATGTCCGGAGAGCACGACAGCAAATATATGTATGGGCCAACCAGTAGCCAAGATGTGACGGGGAGAGGGGGACCGGGTGGGCAGACTGAGAGGTCTGGCGGGCCAAGAGAGGTTGAGTGGATGGCACGGGGGAGGACAAGTGCAAGTTAGGCCGATACTGGCAGGCCACTGGATAGACTAGACTGCAGGATTCGTCGATTGAGCAGAGATTCAACAAGCAGTCTAAGCCAGACAGGGTGAAAGATGGCTTTGGTGGGATTGTGAGGTGGAGAGAGCAGATAGATCGGATATATATTTAGACCAGAAATTAAAGCGCACCAGCCACTGGAGCAGGGATTGGCGAGTTGTGACGAGGGGAAAAGCTAAAACTGCGATGCTGGGCAAGACAGACACTGCTCTTTGCAGGGCGAGAGAAGGGATCGGAGAATTGCAGGTTATGAAGCCGTGATATCTGCGCGGCTGCGATAGAGGCAGTGCTGGCGGTTGGGACCTGATATCCTGAAACTGGGAGGAAGAATTGGGCCAGCAAGGAGAATCAGAGAACTGGATGGAAACGAGGAGGAGAAGAGGGCGCGAGAGGGGAGAGTAACCGCCCAGGAGTCGAGGCCTCGCAGATGCAATAATCATTGGTGATAGTTCGCCTGGAGCTGCAGGGGGAATCCATCACAGTGCAGCACGTTGATCCTTGGCTTGTCATCACTCGGTATGCAGCAATAAGATATAATTAGTATAGTCATTATTTCGATATATTACCATCATTTCTTCCTCTGCAGATGATCCCAATATGTGCCACACCAGGGTGTATAACTGGTTGGTTGTGGCCCGACCCGAGCCTGTTCCGCACCCTGTCTGACTGCGACAGCCTGTATAATCTGATTGTCCTCAACGAGAGCGTTGAGAGGTCCGTCCCGAGTCTCCAGGTGCAGTCACATTTCAGCCAGAAGAAGTGATATCACTGGCTGGTTGCAGAATATGTGACAGAAACTAAGTTCGTAGCGGCCCCGCCACGGCGCTTCTGCTGGGACGTGGTGAGGCTGGTTTCCGCCGTGATAGGCCTCTGGGCGCCTGTGCTCGACCGCTGCGACTCTGCCCGCCCTGCTCTGTGCTCGAATTGACGCAGGTAATGTCCTGCCGCTAGAATAATTCGCTTGCTGTATTCCACTTGGACTTCATCTACGCCGTGCAGCCCGCATACCTTCTAGTCATGTGAGCCGTCACAATCCTTCTTTCACATCTTGAAATAGCGGTCTCTCAGCAGGATCAATTCTAAAGTATGAATAACATCGTCTGACTCGGTCTGAATGTCTCCGCTATTCAAAGAAGAAGGAAAAAACGATCCCCTCTATCGCTCCATTGCTCCGTTGCTCCGTTGTGTTGTACACATTGACATCATCGTTTCTAGGTATCATCAAGGACTCAATAGAGTCAATACTAACGCAAGGTCAAGCCCCTTCCCCCACCAGCCCAGGTCCAACTGCCATCCGCATCACGCCATTCCCTGAGCCACCTGTTCCTGGCGCTCTTGCCACACACTCTTGCCTGAGCAGGAGCAAACTGTCTTGTCATTGTCCCAGACCCCAGCGCTTCGAGCGATCACCCCAACCAGAGTATTGGAATCCTCGCGTCGAAAAGGCCCTTCTGTGCCATGAGACACTACCATACTGCGCCCAATCAATTCCCAAATCGCCACTGGTCGATCTAGGAATACATTGCCTCGCCCCTTCGCATCAACCTCCACACTACCAAAGATTCCACGAGACTCCTTCTGTGTATTGGCGCCCTGGAGCTTCGCCTTGACTGCCTCCCAGATTCCGCCAGTGGACTCCGCCCCCCTAGAGATGTCTCCTGCCTCTCGAATTGTCGCCCAGTACTTGCCCGGTGCCAACCCGTTGATCGTCAGATCCACCAGCGTCATATGAGGTGAGACCTGGACCATACGCGCCAGCCCTCGGATCTTGTTGGATACGGTGGTCGAGTGTGTTTCGAGGATACAGACCGCAGAGCCTATCGACCACCAAAGCTTAGCTGACGCCCAAGTACTGAAACAAGCCGAATATAACCCAGTAGAAAGGGACCAAACATACTGTTCGATGTACCGCTGCCTCGTAGAATCGCATCCCGGCCGGTGTTTTGAATGGCTGAGACGATAGAGCTGGGTGGCGCTGTGCCCTCAATAAAGACGAGTTGATCTTTGAGATTCGCCTCGATCTTGCTGATTCCTAAAAATACCAGCCAGACAATTTAGTACACGTTCAACGAAGTGCATAATTATGAGTCATTACCTTCTATTTTTTTCAATTCCTTCGATATGTCCTTCACACAGCCATCGCAACTCATCGGGACCGCGAAGGTCGTCTAGCCATGGTTAGTCTTCAGCACCCTCCGATATGATGTAGGAAGAAACCCCATACTTGAAAAGGTTCAATCATGGCGACTCAAAATGATTAGAAATAACGCAGCGCTAGCTAAAGAAACAATAGCAAAGAGTAACAGGAAGTTGAATAAATGGGTAAAAGTAATGGCGGGATAGGCGGGGTGATTTGAAATCACGGAATTCGGCCTGAGAGCTCAGGCCACACAGCTTCCCCAGTCCGATAGCGTCATGCCTCCAAATTTCCACTCCCGGAGTTGTCACCGTCCATACTACTACGTACCCACCCTCGCGTCTCGAATCCGGAACCCCCATCCATTGCAATGTCGGCCTCAAAGTCCAGATGGGCCGACGAAGATCCCGAGACAGAAGCGCTCATCGCCCAGCGCAAACGCGAAAAGGAGGAGAAACGACGAGCTAAAGCCGAAAAACAACGGCTGGAAGAGCAGGCTCAGGCTCAGGCTCAGGCTCAGGCTGCGCAACGTCAATCCGCTGACGCCGCACCAAATGGTGACACGGATGCGCCTCCGAAAAAACGTCGACGGCTATCGAACGAACAACAATCGGCTTCAGGAGTCGAGCAGCAATCCAAACAAGGGAAGCCTGGGAACTTGTTGGTGTTTCCCGGGTCGGAATGGGGCCCCTGTCGCCATGTGGACAATTTCGAGAGATTGAATCATATTGAGGAGGGTTCTTATGGCTGGGTTAGTCGGGCGAAAGAGCTTGCGACCGGCGAGGTGGTCGCATTGAAGAAGCTCAAGTTGGACAACTCCCCAGATGGATTTCCCGTAACTGGCCTGCGGGAGATTCAGACCCTCTTCGAAGCTCGCCACCAGAATGTGGTATATCTGCGCGAAGTTGTTATGGGAAATAAAATGGACGAGTAAGCTTGCTACCGATTCTCTCCTTCACCACCTCCGCGCGTATTTCCCCTCCACGACGAAAAGTACCAGATGCACAAGGTTAACCATCGGACCCTTGGGGGCCCTCCCCCACCATCCCGCCATACAGTGTCTTCCTCGTAATGGATTTTCTCGAACACGATCTCAAGACCCTCCTAGACGACATGCGCGAGCCCTTCCTCCCCTCCGAAATCAAAACCCTCCTCCTCCAGTTCGTATCAGGGCTCGACTACTTGCACTCGCAATGGATCATGCACCGCGACTTGAAAACATCTAACCTCCTCATGAACAACCGCGGCGAGCTCAGAATCGCTGACTTCGGAATGGCCCGTTACTACGGCGATCCGCCGCCTAAGCTCACCCAGCTCGTTGTGACGCTATGGTATCGTTCCCCGGAACTCCTATTAGGCGCAGAGACCTACGGTACGGAAATCGATATGTGGAGTGTTGGCTGTATATTTGGGGAACTCCTCACGAAAGAACCTCTCCTCCAAGGGAAGAATGAGGTTGATCAGGTATCCAAGGTGCGTATTCAACCCCACATCCCTATCGCCCTCTTGCAGCATCTAATATTCATATCAGATATTTGCCCTAACCGGCCCTCCAACACCCCAAACCTGGCCCGGTTTCCGCTCCCTCCCAAACGCAAAGTCGCTCCGTCTCCCACCCTCTCAATCAACATCATCATCAACACTACTCCCACGCGCCAAATTCCCATTCCTCACAAACGCCGGGCTGCAGCTCCTGTCCTCGCTCCTCGCATTGAATCCGAACTCGCGGCCCTCCGCTGCGGAATGCCTTGCGCACCCGTATTTCCGTGAGGATCCGAGACCCAAGCCGAAGGAGATGTTTCCGACATTCCCGTCGAAGGCAGGGATGGAGAAGAGAAGGAGAAGGGAGACGCCTGAGGCGCCGAAGAGGGGGCAGGAGGCACCCAAGTTGGATTTTGCAAGTGTGTTTGGTGGCCAGGGTGGTGATGACGGCGGGGAGACCGGGGCGGGTTTTACGCTACGCCTGGGATAGGCGGTTTCTAATATCCTAAATATTATGCTAGACTTTACTATATCCGGGTTTTATGGATCCTTTGCACTCAAATAATTTACCGGTCGCATACTAGACATGTTTATCAATCTGGAAATTTATCTCGGCTTGTCCTCTAAAGAGCATAACGCCAACGAAAAGATTGTAGTGGTGTCTTTCCAAGCATGCTTGCCAATATGCCTCGGGTCCTAATCAATCCAGAGAGCTTGATAACGTAGAAATATAAAGCCTTGACGATGTGACAGCGCTGCACTTTGAACATGCAAAGTATACTTGTTGGGAACGATTGCATAAAGTTAGATATGTACTCCAAGGCAAGAAACTGTCACGGAAAGTAATGTTGGTGCAACAAAGAATATGTGACGAGATACTCTTCAGTTGAGTCGCTGTCCCCTCGATCCCTTCGGAACGGTCGTGGGTTGGGAATCCCAATCGAGCCTCCTGGTCCAATGATTTCAGGGATATCTTGAGTCCGGATTGAGAGGTTGCGGTCGAGGCCTGGGCCACTGTGCAATCCACCATCACCAACAAATCCGCCCTTGACGGGATTGTCACCCCTGTCAGGTCGGAGATCAGTCGATTTGCCGTCAACAAGGAAGTATTCGTCCTGTAGGGACAGAGGAGATGTTCGATCGAACTTGTCAGCTGGTATCCAAGGACTCAAATTTGCCTGCCCATCTTCCTCGCTAGGACTATTGAAGCTCGGCTTTTCGTCGCTAGTCTTGTTCTCATGTGCGTCACTTGCGCCCAACGTATTCAAAGACGACAGATAATACTCCATACCTTCGAGTCCTCCAAGTTCGACTGCTGGTGCAGTATCGCCGAGCTTCTATCATTGGTCAGTAACGCCCTTTCAGTAAACTACTGCAACTCTTACATTCAATGATGCTGTTTCCGCGGCCGGCGTTTGAATAATACCCTCTTTAACAATTTTAGTCTCATGACAATCTATCTGAGAACTAGTGGTGTGAATTTCTTCTGTAGCCACGGTGACATCAACTTCACCACTCCGTATTTGTTCGACTTGAGACTGGCGCACAAAACTCGAAGAAAACCTGCGGGAAGAATCATTCATAATTGTCGCCTCCGTCTCCTCGACCGAGACACGTGAGATATCCGGCTCAACGAAGATACCCGGAACAACTTCGTTTGAATCGACCGGTGTCTGCTGAATACTAGGTACAGGCGAGTTGTGATTTGACGACTCCACAGGCGCAGGAACATCCTTATCGGAACGTGGAGATTTAGAGGAGTTAGGTGGCTCTGCTGTACATTCATCTTCTAATGCGGCGACAGGCGCATTACCAGAGTTATGGATATCTTGGGCAATAGTAGGTAGGCTGTCATCTGGAAAGGGATCTGCCGTCGTTTCCTCGGAAGGAGCGAGACTTGACGTTGAAATGGGAGCGGGATTAGAAGATGGAATGTAGGATGGTGAGCTGATGCTGATGTCCTTGTTCCTCTCGCACGTGTTACCCGGGTAGGTATTGCAACCCGTGCGGTAGAGGTCGGTTCCAAAATCATAGTCTTCTTCAGTGCTCGCCTCAGATACCGTTGATGAAAAGAAGCGTGTGTGTCGACTAGAAGAAGCCTCCGCAGAATCGGACGAAGACCACAGTCCATTGTGCGCATGTTCGCCATCAACGCCTGGGATAGGGCGCCTATGTAACCCAGATCTCAGGGCCTGGAGCCCAGAGCGAGCTCTCCGCAGGGACCTTCCAGGAAGTCCCTGCATCCAACGTATCGAACCGGGGGGGTGGGTTAGTTGTGGGAGATTGTCAACATCATCCAGGCACACGCTTCTCTCGAGAGCGGGGTTATGTCGAGGATCATTTGGATTAAACACCGGGTAATGGGCGCTTTCTTCGCACGGTAATGGTTGTGTTTCCGATCTCGTAAGTCTTAAAACTCCATGTTAAAACATACCAGAGATAGATGGTTGTATTCAGCCCTACCTGCTCCTTTTGCGTTTTGATGCGCGGCGCGTGGAAACCGAGAAAGACACTATTGAGGGTGGAGTGTCACCACAGCCATCGGATAAAGCCATGTTTCTCAAGTCAATATGTAGTCTCAGCTGCTATTGGATCATCAATGCCACATGGCCTGTAGTCGCTCTCCAGTGTCGAAAACAAGAGCCGACAGAGAGTCCCAAGCGGGTGGTTACATGGGAAGGCATAGGAAAGCACGGGCAACCAGGAATCACATTGGATTTCTAAAAAATCAGGAAGGCGCTGACTGCCGCCTGAAATTCAACTGCAGCGTTGGACAGAGGAAAGAGACAACTGGTGCACTGCAAGGGAGCCCGTTGCAGCTTCCCTTTGAGGCCATCCGGCACCTGGAAGAGCGGTTAGCAATGAACCGAGCAACATTTCAGACGCCAGCGTTAATATCAGACTCACCCACCATGGCCAGCCATTTAGTCAAGTGTAAATTAAAAAGAGCTGAAAGACCTGCAGTTGTTCAGCATCCAAGGTGGTGCAGTGTTGGACTGGCTGCATCAAGCGTGGAAGCCGAAATCTTCGCGACAAACAAGACAGAAGCAGCCGCGTCCAACTTCCAGCTTTCCCTCAGCAACTCTCCGGTGTTGCTGCCAGCCTTCAACGACAAAACCAGCCTTGCGCCAACCAGCTTCTCAATTTGAGTCTCTCTCAATATTTTGATTGCTCTGTTTTACAAAAACTCGAAGTCAAGACCATCTTATTTGCCCCCCTTCGTCATGGCCGCGACCCAGGCTGCTTCCTTCAACGAGATTATCAAAGCTAGTAAGAGCTGCACCTCGTCTTTCTCGGCCGACGAATCCCCGACTTACACGTCTCTTTCCTTCCAGGTCGCCAGAAGAAAAAGAATGAAGATCTTGCGAACAAGATCCTAGGCAAGAACAGGAGAGCCAGCGCGCCCGGCTCGGGGGCTGGAAAGGCACAGAATGCGACACCTGGTGGAAGTCTTGCAAGTCGGATCGGTGTGACAAAGGTAGCAACAATTTACATCAGCTTGCATCTTGCATTCCGGGTCTCTCACACGAATGTGTACTGATCCGTTTATTTATTGCATCTAGCGCTCCGCATCTGCAAATCTTGGGTCGAAGGCCAACGGCAAAGCCCCATCTGCGGCTGCAGCAGGGCGAAACACAGCATCAAACGCGAAATCAACACGTCGACGACGTCCTGCCGAAGATCGCCTCGTGTCAGCGCTCAACCCAGAAAATGGTCAGGCTACAGTACGCAACGGTGGTGGAGGGATCAACATCAAGGGCGCAAGCGCCACACCCCCGGTTGTCATCGGGAGCAATTTTGCTCCCGGGACCACCGCGGCAGACATCCAGTCGGCCATTGAGCCAGTTTCGGGGAAAATAGTCAGCTGTTGGATCACTTCGCAAAAGCCGACGGTGACGGCAGAAATCACTTTCGCCGAGAAGTCTTCAGCTGAGAAGGCTGTAGCCAATTTTCACAATCAAAGGGTGGGTGTACCGACGCTTGAGGGAAACCCTCGCTAATTTGATAAAGGCCGACGGCAGAGTTCTTTCATTTCAGCTCAGTTCTTCTGGCTTGGGCGCAAAAACAACCACAGGGTCTACCTTCGATAACCAACGCGAGCAAGCAGATCGTGAACGACGCATGCAACGGACGGCGGACCCAGCGGTTCAGGATGGTAAATCCGGCTTCAGTGAGCAAAATAACCAACCAATGGACTCCAGAAATACTGGCAGGGGCGGACGGAGGGGCAATAGGGGCAGAAGGAACTTTGGCAGAAATGACCGGAATGGAAACCAGGGAAACCAGGAAACCGGGCTTTACAGCGACGAGATGATGATTGATGCGCCTCCTACAGGTCCCAAGA
Source organism: Aspergillus sydowii CBS 593.65 (assembly GCF_001890705.1). NCBI lineage: Eukaryota > Fungi > Ascomycota > Eurotiomycetes > Eurotiales > Aspergillaceae > Aspergillus > Aspergillus sydowii. Next base: position 871,139 of record NW_024467863.1, on the reverse strand, counting down.
ACAGGGGCAACCGACGCCAATGATATCAACAATTGCGCTTCACAAAACCTGCAAAGTTGGCCCATCTGGATGGCCTGGGTGGATTAACCCCCAGTTGGACACGAGCTCATCCCTATATATCTGCACACAACGTCGCTGTCCAAGTATAACACGGCGACGGCTCTCAATTTTCTCGAATTGCGGAAAGCCATCTACCATATTATGTGCTATGTACGAGTATTATATTCGCATGTTAGTCCAAACTGCAACGTCATTTTCTACGCGGGCTTGACCGGACGGAGGGTCATGGAGTTTAGCTATTATATATCATGAAAATAGTGTAATATCTTTAGAGACATCTTGATATAGAGGACTTTCTTCTAGAAGGATGAATGCATTGGATGTTTGATACAAACCATTCCGTTATCGATAAGAAGCTAATCACGTGCGGGCGGAGATCGGGGATTTCGGAGAGCATCAAGATCAACATTTCCTTTGTATACTTCAAATTACGAGCGATACTTCAGTCCAGCTCTCTCGGGTATTATGGTTTGATTGTTCTGGCCCCTATTATTTTCTGGTCAAATTTATTATCATTCGCCGTGCTATAGAAAGCTCTGAAGCTGCTCCACATTCAAAATGAACCCTAGCACACGGCGCATACTGAGCCAATTTACGAGGCAAAGCACACATCGGAGACTCAATGCTCAGTCACGACGATGTAATTCTGCATTCGTGACTAGAGAGTGGTCCACGCCACTCGCGCGCACCTTAGGCAATGCGATTAAAACGACGGGGCCGATATCGATCGCCGCATTTATGCGCCAGGTGCTCACATCGCCGGAGGGAGGATATTATACCACGAAGCCGGGGGGTGGGGGAGAGGTGTTCGGCAGAAAGGGCGATTTTGTCACGTCGCCGGAGATCTCACAGGTGTTTGGAGAACTGGTGGGAATATGGACAATTGCGGAATGGATGGCACAGGGAGGGAAGAAGAGCGGAGTGCAGCTCATGGAAATTGGGCCGGGAAAGGGAACGCTAATGGATGATATGTTGCGGGTATGCTATACGAACTGTCTGAATGAACCTTTCCTTTCTATGTTTAGGGCTAACGCTTGAGCAGACGTTCCGCAACTTCAAGCCGTTCACATCGAGCCTAGAAGCTATCTATCTTGTCGAAGCTAGCCCTACGCTAAGGGAAGTCCAGAAGCGGTTACTCTGTGGCGACGCGGCCATGGAGGAAACGGAAATTGGGCACCGAAGCACGAGTAAATATTTTGATGTGCCTGTGGTCTGGGTAGAAGACATTCGATTGTTGCCTCATGGTAAGTATCTTTCAGTTACCGGTGAATGTCGTCTGCTCATACGTATGTATAGAGGAAAGCAAGACACCATTCATATTCGCGCATGAATTCTTCGATGCACTTCCAATCCATGCCTTCGAGTCGATCCCGCCTGCACCAGAAAACCAGCCGCAAGAACAAGAGATTATGACGCCCACTGGCCCTACGAAACTCAACCAGCCAGTCAAGGCCGCAAACACGCCTCAATGGCGCGAAATCATGGTCACTCTAAACCCGAAAGCGGTTGACGAGGACATAAAGGACGAGCCAGAATTTAAATTAACTCTGGCAAAGGCGTCTACCCCTTCTTCCCTCGTTATCCCCGAACTCTCCGAGCGATACCGCGCTCTCAAATCCCAGCCTGGTTCGGCCATCGAAATCAGCCCAGAGAGCCGCATTTATGCCTCAGACATTGCGCGTCGCATTGGCGGCTCGTCACAACCTCCACGGACCGCATCTAAACGAGACGTATCGGCAGCCGCGGCTATCGCGAAGCGCAATCCTTCCGGCGCTGCGTTGATCATGGACTACGGAACTCTGTCGACTATTCCGATCAACTCGCTCCGTGGCATCCAAAACCATCAAAACGTTCCGGCACTCTCCTCCCCTGGTCTCGTAGATGTCAGTGCCGACGTAGACTTCACATCGCTCGCAGAGGCAGCCATTGAAGCTAGTGAGGGCGTTGAGGTCCATGGTCCTGTTGAGCAGGGTCACTTCTTACAGGCCATGGGTATAGCGGAACGGATGCAGCAGCTCCTTAGTACCGTCAAGGATGCAGAGAAGCGCAAGGTTTTGGAGACTGGTTGGCAACGACTTGTTGAGAGAGGCGGTGGTAGCATGGGCAAGTTATACAAGGTGATGGCTATCATCCCGGAGAATAGTGGTCAGCGCCGGCCAGTCGGGTTTGGGGGAGGTGTCCCAGTATAAGATGGTATTAGAACCGGTAAACTCGATGTAATATAGTGTACATATACCCCTTTATCTCATACCCGATTATGAAACATGTTTATCTGCTAAATACCTTCATCCTACTACACCATTCACACATAACTTAGGGAAACGCACCAAGAAACACAAGGGTATCAATATATTCTATCTATCTAAATCATCATTATCATGAAGGGGCATAACGGCACTGGAGCATTCAATACTCCTGCCAGATATCCTCAACATAAGCCTCCGTCAGTCTAGTATCCTTCCCATACTTCTCCTGCCACTGCACAAACCCGCCCTCGAGCACAAAAACTTCTTGCTTGTGGCTCTCCTCGGTGTCTCCGCCAAGCATTCTTTCACGCTCCCGCGCATATCGCAGTGCAGCCGACGGACCACGCTGCTGGCTGAGAGCGCAGTGGAAAACAACCTTCTCCTTGTCTTGCAGCGTGCGCACGAGTTCAGGCATGCGGTGGTCTAGCGAGGAACTAGGAACCCAGTTTGAGGAGAGTATGTGACCGCCGATATGGTCTGTTCTTATGGATTAGTATTCGTTTAATTTGCAAATGTAGAGAGCGGGGGTGGTTACCTGAGTCCCGCACGTCTATGATTGCTAGTTTGCTGGGAGTGGATGCTGAAAGGAGAAGGGCGGAAAGGGCCTCGCGGCTCATGCGCGGAAGCGTCGCGATCGTAATCGAAGACATGTTGGGTTATATGTCCTCCTTAGGTGGGATGTTTCATTGTCGAGGAAGCCGAACTGCTGGAGGTCTTCCTTGCTGAGAGACATCACGTGATTTGCGGTGTCCGATCCGATCGGGAAAATTGAAGTCGGCGCCGCAACATCTCGTCTCGACCACGACGCAGGGCTTATTTGTTTGCCTCTCGACCCGTCTACTTGTGGCACCGGGGAAATTATTTGACTGTCTTTTTCCCTCTCCGTCAACTCAATTGGACCATCTCCGAAGTCCAACTCCCAGGCACAACAATGGAGATGCGATCCCTAACCCGCTGCCTCCGTTCGAGGCCGACAACAACGGCGACGACCTCTCTCCTCTCCACCCGTCAATCAACTCTCGGTCAGAGCCAGTTCGTCCTGGCCAGACAAACACCACAGGCTCTTCGCTTCTCAACCTCCTCCCCAAGCTCCAACGCCAACCAGCCCCCTCGCTCCAATGCCAACCAACCCCCTCGGCCTACGCGAGCCCAGAGCCTCCGCACAAAGCCCGATGCCAACATCGACGACATCCTCGACCAGCTGAACCTCAGCACGAACCGCAGAAACCGGAACCGTCAAACACAACAGAAGACCAGTCAAGATGCTTCATCCGCAGACGGCGCGCCTGGTACTGGCCTTGCAGCCAACGAGCCCATATCAGCTCCTGGTTCACCGCAGTCAAGACAGGATCGCCGTAAGGTCGACCTTAAGCTTGGCCCTGTCCTTGGGCGTGAAATCCCTGTTGCGCCGGAGCGCGGGCGTGATTTGGAGTCGTCCATAAAGCGGCTGGATCGTCTTCTTAGGGACAACAACGTGAGGAACCAGTGGATTGCCCAGAAGCATCATGTGAGGAGAGGCCAGATGAAGAAGAATTTGAGAATGACGCGGTGGAGGAAACTGTTCAAGTATTCGTTCTCGCATATGGTTAATAAGATCCAGAGAATGAGGCGGCAGGGTTGGTAGATTATCTACTTGATTTTGCATCCGCGTGGGTGAGAGGGGAGTGCTCAAGATGGTTAGAAGAGACTTTGGGGTTGTCCAGTTGAGTTGGCGTGTATACTATATTCTCCATGTGTATTCGAGTTCATATGCATTGTACGCTAGATAAAACCGTTCGTTTACTACCGGTTAGATACAAAGTGACCACCAAACAGTCTATATCCAATTTACATATTTCTCCGCATGATATAGCAATTCTGTTGCATTAATCCCTCTTCCCGGTCGAAAACCCCCCATATCCACCTCCCAAGCCACCGGCTGAATATCCTCCGTACCCATTTGCCTTGCCTCCGTTCCCAAATGAAACTCCAACGGCACCCTTCCCAACAGTCGGCACGCCCAAAATTCCATCCCCCTTCCACGCACGCCGTCTCACGCCGTTCCCATTTCGTTCCCAATAAAGCGCAGCCAACGCCCCAACCGACGCGGCAATCCCGAAGAAGAAAATCTTTGAGAAAAACCACCCAAATGCAGAGGACGAAGAGGAGTTATCACGCCCAGGCCACCCAATCCCCCTCCCGCCTTCAATCCAACTAACGTGGAACGTAAAGGTCAGCGGCTCTCCACGAATAACCTTCGTGCCATGTCCAGCAGTCCAGGGTTCGCGCGCCGCCTCAGAAACAGCAGAAGCTTCCTTCTCCTCGTCTGACTTCTCCCCATCGTCCTTCTTCCCCTTCCCATGTAGAAGCGAGTACTCAAACTCCGGAACCGAATACGCCGTACCCGCGACAATATACCCCTGCTTCGTCGTACCCTTCTTCGCCTTCTTCCCCTCAGGTGACTGCGGGATATTGTGCGCAAGCACATTCATATCCGTCCAAATATGCAAGTGGCTTTTCTGCAGCGTCCCCTGGATCGCAAACGTAATGGGCGTGTACGGCGGGCCCTCATCATCCAGCACGGAAATACTGTTTTTATTCTCGTTTTTATCGCCCACTTCTTCCCCCTCCGACTCCTCCTGCTTCTTCTTCTCGTCTTCGGCTTTCGTGTCGGGCGTGGAGCCAAAGCCCGTTGGGGATAGGGGCGCCGTCGGCACGCGACATGTCATGGGGACATCCGAGTGGACGTAGTATTCGAGGAGATGGTAGAGCTCATCGGGGAGGGAGTCAATGGTGCAATTGACTGATTCGGAGGCGCCGTAGCGGAAGGCGAGTGGCGCGGAGGTCTCTTTGCATGTTGGAAAGGGGATGAATTGGAGCTTTCCCAGGTCGTCCGTTATCTGTGACCGTCAGTTTACTGCTGGAGTCCAGTATTTTTTTCTGGGATCTCGATGTTTCGGTTTGGGTGGTTTTGGTGTAGTGGCGTTTCAGGAGGGAGGGTAGCATACATGTTCGCCGGAGTCGCTGAAGAGTTTCAGGTTAGCATTGAACGTGGAGAATGGCTTTCACTTTCGTCCTAGTCGGATTCCCTTAAAGCTACTTACATTGTCCGATTCAAGCAGGTCACTGGCATCGGCTGCCCGTGTGTATAGCCATCAGCTCTCCCCGCAGCCGAAATTTGAGACAAGCACGAGGCGATCAGGGCGCCGGAAAGAATGCTTCGTCCCTGGAAGGTCATGGTGGGTAAGGCACGCCGCCGATCTGGCGGGATGGCGAGGCGTGTGCTGAAGTTTTCAAATTAAAGGTTTAATTAAGAAATGAGGAAGATCCGGAAGAGCCACGGTGGTCTTGAAGACAAGCAACCTTGGAAGTCGGCGATCCTCCGCTGGCTTAAGTTTAAGTCGATCTTCCTACGGGGCCGCCACCCGCAGGTCCTCGAAGGCTTGAACATATTGGAATGAAAAGGAAAACTCAATTCTATTTTTATCGGTCATACGATATAGTATTATTTATTAAAACATTTCAATTCTGAAGACTAAATCAAAACACCGCACGAAATGTACCACTCATGTTCTCGTCAATTGTTTTCACTTTTTTTTAGAAGATCCTCCCTCTCAATGAGACAGAGCGCAAGGGGAAGAAGGAAAGCTTTACGCAAGCTTGGCCTTCTTCTTGAAGGCAAGGAGAAGACCGCTGGTGGAAGAGTCGTGGTCACCACCCTCACCCGCTGTCTCCAGCTCCTTCTGGATCTTCTTCGCAAGGACCTTGCCCAGCTCGACACCCCACTGGTCGAAAGAGTTGATGTTCCAGATAGCTCCCTCGGTGAAGGTCACATGCTCGTAGTAGGTGATCAGTGCACCGAGAGCAGCGGGCGTGATCTTCTGGGCAAGGATGGAGGTCGTCGGGCGGTTACCAAGGAAGGTCTTGTGAGGGACCAGGTTTTCGGGCGCGCCCTCGGCCTTGACTTGCTCAGGGGTCTTGCCGACCATTAGAGCCTCGGATTGGGCGAGGAAGTTGGACGCCAGCATGCGCTGGTGCTTTCCGCCTTCAACAGGGTTGTGCGACTCGGCGGCCATGATGAAATCCGAAGGGATGAGCTTGGTGCCCTGGTGGAGCAGCTGGAAGAAGCTGTGCTGGGCGTTGGTGGCGGGCTCACCGAACAGGATTGGCCCGGTGGTGTACTTGACGTATTCACCGGTGCGCGTGATGGCCTTCCCGTTGCTCTCCATAGAAAGCTGCTGGAGGTATGCGGGGAAACGGTGCAGGTACTGGTCGAAAGGTGCAACGAGGTGGGTTTGGGCGCCAAAGAAGTCACTGTACCACACGCTCAGAAGACCGCCGAGGACGGGGATGTTCTTTTCCAAAGGAGTCTTGCGGAAGTGAGTGTCCATGGCGTGGGCACCGGCAAGGAACTGGTGGAAGTTATCGAAGCCGATGTAGAGGGCAACGGAGAGACCAATAGCGCTCCATACGGAGTAGCGGCCACCAACCCAGGACTCGAATCCGAACATGTTCTTGGTATCAATTCCGAACTTGGAGACCTCCTCCGCGTTTGTAGAGAGAGCAACGAAATGCTTGGCGATATGAGACTCATCCTTAGCCTTCTCGAGGAACCATGTCTTGGCACTGTTGGCATTGGTAGTGGTCTCAGCGGTGGTGAATGTCTTGGAAGCGATCAGGAAGAGCGTGGTCTCGGGGTCAGAGTTCTTGAGAGCCTCAGCGATGTGTGTGCCATCAATGTTGGAAACGAAGTGCAGCGTGAGATCGGGGTGGCCGTAGGGCTTCAGAGCCTCGGTGACCATGACAGGACCACTATTTCGGGCATTAGTACTTCACAGCTGCTCAGACTTTACTCTGCATGAGAACTTACAGGTCAGATCCACCAATACCAATGTTGATAATTGTGTTGATCTTCTTGCCCGAGTAGCCCTTCCATTCACCACTCCTCACCTGCTCAGAGAACTCCTTCATGTGGTCGAGAACAGAGTTGACATCCTCGACAACGCTCTTGCCGTCGACCTTCATTTCCTCGTTGGAGACATTGCGAAGAGCGGCGTGATATACAGCACGGTTCTCGGTGAAGTTGATGGGCTCACCAGCGAACATCTGATCGCGGAGCTCCTCAACACCGGCTTCCTTGGCCAGCTTAACCAGCAGAGAAAGGGTGTCCTCAGTAAGGAAGTTCTTGGAGAAATCGAATAGGATCTGGTTCTGGTCGACAGTGTTCTCGAAAGAGCGGCTGAACTTCTCGAAACGCTGGGGGTCCTTTTCGAAGCACTCCTTGAGCACGATGTTGCGGCCCACGGAGCTATGGTGCTCCTGGAGCTCCTTCCAGGCGGGAAGCTCGGCGGCTTGGGAGAAAGACGGCATTGTCGTGACTGTGAGGATAGGCGTGAAAAGTGATGGAGGGGTTGACGTAAAATGCCTGAGAGAGCAATTGGCGTCAGTGCGGGGCAGCGGCGACAGGAAAGCGATGCCAACAGGATCGCGAGGGATTAGGGAGGGTTCGTACGTAAATATGAACTGAAGAGCCGAAGGGAAAAAGCAACAGGAGGAAGCCGGGAGTAAATGGCAATAAATAAGGATGAGGACTGAAAACAGGACCTTGGCGAGGGGATGACGCTTTGGGAAGCTCAAGCTGTTGATGGCGTAACCGGCCTGTTGAGGTCCGTGGAGGGGCGGCCGTGGGGCCCTTCTGCTTCCAGATCTTTTCTACTCTGGAATTAACCGGTGAACATCGCTGCGCATTAACCGCTCTGGCCCTGTAATTTCAATAACCTGTCTTCCTTCTGGCGGTCACCTGGCTGTCAGAGTTTGCCTACAGCTCCTGCATTCCGTGTATAGCGCTGATCGCGGAGAACCAACATGTTTGTCAGACCTGCATTCTAGACTGCTGCGGTGCCGAAGCACTCCGCGTGAATATCCGGATAATCGGACACTTTGTGATGATCAAACTGATCATTTACCGGCCTTCTGTGCTTGACAATTGCATTATCAATAACTCATCCGTCCACCGGTGGTCTCCGGATTCCTCGGAAATGTGCCCCGTCCACGGAGTAGTTTCCCCCGTCTGCTCAGTTGGAATTGAGTTTTCGCCCAGTTATAGAATAATGTCAATTGAAGTGCAGTCTGTCTAGTTGCATGAGCTGCTGACAAACATAGGAATAAACCTGACTGTTGTGCCTCGAACACCCTAAGACGCCTTGGAGAAAGACCATCATTGCGTGAAAATAAATGTTTCAAGTATAATTTTGTCCTTACCGTACAAACCTGCTGTATCCATCGGGATTTGTAAATATTATCTGGTGGGAATAGTGACTACAGTGGTTTTACCACACGGCGTGAGACATTGCAGAAATATATAGACCGGAGACGTTTATATACCTCGAAACTTCTATCACAACAGTTGCCAACAGAAATTAAGCACCACAAGAAAGAGCCATTTAAAACTGAATCCTAACACACTAGATGCTTACCGTCTAATTAACTTCCCAATTCACTCTGTTGGATTTGTGAAGACCAAGCATGAGCTTGACGATGCCAAGAACGGTGCACGGGCCACATGGGCTTTTCTCCAGCATCCAAGCCGAAAGACGACCAAGAGCCAGGCCGAGTTCTGCAACGCTCTCCATCCCAAAGGCCACCTCCTGTTTCTTCAAGTTTTGTCGGTCTGTGGAGCTTCTATCTTAATCACATACCTTCGACTGATTTGACATACCTGAATCCGTCGCCTCGGTCGTCTGTTTGATTTCTCTCGCGGTGTTGAGACCTGCGCAGCTGTCGCAATGTATAATCCTTACCAACGTACGCAATCTCCATAACACGCATTGGATAGCCTTTTGATATAAATATTTGGGGGGTGGTTCTGACTGCTTTTTCTAGCTCCGGGCATGTATGGCCGCCCGCCAGACTTCGGTGCGTATCCAGGAGCACCTCCAGGTATGGGTAAGTTGTCACCCTCAGCTACACTCCCCGCCCTTTCACGCGTTCCGCAACCTTTAACATATAAACAGCACCTCCTCCAGGAATGGCGGCTCCTGGCACCGCTCCTCCCGGGATGCAGCAAGCCAACGTTCAACAGCCTGGTCGACCTGGCGGATTCCCCCCGAACTTTCAACCGCCCGCGAATATGCCGAACATCAATTTCTCCGCACCCGTAATCCGACTGGGCACATCGGGTCCAGCGAAATCCGCTACCCCGGATATGAGCAAAGAACGTGGCGCCGACGGACCCGGGAGACGCGCGGGTCTGGGTTCGACAAGTTTGGAGTCTCAGCGCCAGAATGTGCGCGATGCGATGATGCAGTTACAGCCGCCTACTAGGGATGAGATTTTGCGAACTATATTCGTTGGAGGGATCACGGAAGGCGTGGGTGGTGACGACGGCGTGGAACGAATCCTGCGGTCGGCGGGTAGTCTTAGACGCTGGATCCGCGCCACAGACGCGGATGAAAAACCATGCAAGTTCGGTTTCGCAGAGTACGAGGACCCTGAGAGTCTAGGTACAGCTGTGGAAGTGCTAAAGGACGTGCAAGTTCCTGTGAAGAGACAGACGCCGTCCGACACAGAGGACAAAGAAGACAATGAGGTGGAAAAGAGCACACTTTTGGTATGTTTTCTACATTAAACATATTGGGGCTGGAACTAATGTCTATGCACTAGGTCGTTGTCGATGAGAGCTCACTCACGTACTTGGAACAGTACGAAGGCACCAGGGAGGACCAAGATCCTGCTGAGCGCCAGTCGAAGTTGGATTCCGCGAAGAATGCGCTTTCGAGCGTTTTACATGACCTTTTCCATGCTACATCGCCTACTCAGAAAGAGGACGCTTCCGCGATTGACCGGGAGGGAGACACTTCCATGAAGGATGCCGAGGGCCAGGATGGCACGCCCGCAGAAGTTGTTACCATCCCAATAACGGTCGATGATGAATTGTCCGATATCCCGCCCGAGATGAGGGAAACAGTTGCCAAGGAAATCGCCGCATTCCGCGACCGAAGCAACCGCCGAGACATTGAACGCTTGAAGCGAGAGGAGGAGATCGAGTCCATGGAGAGGGCACGTAATTCTGGCTCTAGACTCAGTCGACTAGCATCTCCTCCATCTGCGCCAAGCGGACCCGCAGGTGGTGCGAATGGGGTCCCCCTGGGTTCGCGAGAGCGGGGAATGCCCAATGCGCCCTCAGGGCCTAAAGGATTCGGTGTGCAAATACCGAAGGACTACCAGAAAGGTGTCTCGTTTGTCAACGGCGGGTCTGTCAATGGTGCTACTACCGTGTACATTGACCGTGAAGACGAAGACTCGGATGCCGATGACGAGGAGCTTGAGCGGAGACGGCAAGAAAAGCGTGACGCGGAACTAGAAAAGCAATACCTAGACCAGGAGCGCCGCTGGCTCAATCGTGAAAGGAGCAGGACTGCCGCTTTGGAGCGTGAGCAGAAGCGAGACAAGGAAGAGGAGGCCAAGGTTCAAGAAGTGCGCGATGAGGCAGACAAGCGGTTGAGCGAATGGGATGACGACGCTGAGGCTAGCCGGAAATCTAGCGAGTATTACGCCGACCGAGGTGCATGGCTACGAAGCCGTGCTGCCTATCGGGCTCGCGAGGTCAGCATGGACGAGGCGGACCGTGCGGCAGAAGAGCGGGAACGGGCACGATCCGTCCAACAAAAAGAACAGGCTCGTGGTATGGCGGACGACTTCCTTGCGCGCCAGGCCCAGGAGCTGGAGACCAGAATGGAGGCCCCGCGCGAACCACAGCGCTTCAAGCTTTCTCTTGGAGCGGCTGCACAAAAGGCCCAGGCTGCCACGAGCCGGCGGACTGTTGCCGAAGTCGAGGGCTTATTGGAAGACGAAGAGGAGCCTCAAGCTACGGCCAGGCGGCCGCTTATCCCGATCAAGTTCGACAGCGCGGCCGAAGCTGCAGGGCTTACCGAAGAAGAGCGAGCACAAGCTGCGCGACAACTCGCCGCGGAGATTCCAGCAGACAAGGAAGGACTATGGAAGTGGGAAGTCAAATGGGATTTCGTGGACGAATCTGTGGTCAGCGATCAGCTCAAGCCTTTTGTGGAAAAGAAGATCGTGGAGTATCTAGGTGTGCAGGAGCAGATGCTGGTGGACGTAGTGGAAGAGCATGTCCGCAAGCGCGCGTCCCCTCAGGAGCTTGTAGAACAGTTGGAAGAGGTGAGTTGCATCCGGTTCTCTTTTTACATTGACGATATATCTAACCCAATGCTTCAATGCTTCTAGGCACTCGACGAGGAGGCCGAAGTCCTTGTTCGGAAACTTTGGCGAATGATCATCTTCTTCTCAGAAAGCGAGAAGAGAGGTCTCTCGGGGTAATTGCGATAGCGCCTGTGGTCTTGTTTAGTAGCAATGAGCCGAGAAATATGGTGGAAATGTCTTTTATATCGAATTTAGCCCGATTGAGGCAACTCTGTACAATTCCAACACAGTCTCATACTAGCTCTTGAGGGATGCCGTAGACTGTCGAAAGTGTAGATAGACTGCCAAGTGCAGAGATCGGAGAGGATCCGATGGCCTGGAACCATCGGAAATATTTCTCAGTGATGGAAATAGTTCTTCCACCAATGACGCCTGCACACTGCCCCCCACGCTGCGGATAATAACTGCCAGTAGCGATTTTGTATCCAGACTATCCCATTTGCAAGGCTGGAGTTGGTCCGGATCGCCTCGATTACTGAATGGGGGCATAATTGTTCCGCGGGGTTTTCTGCCTGTTTTGCCTGCCCTGGTGAGGGGGGAGGGACCACTTGATTTATTCTTATACCAGACACTCCCCCCCGGTCGTTTCAATTTATTTGCTCTTTGATTTGGAATATTTTGATGCCATTCATTGGACTCGCGCTTCATCCAACGTACCCAATTGCTACGAGATAAACAGAGACACAATGGTGAAGATCACGGGCTTCATCACGCGAGACGTGAGGTTTCCGGTAAGCCGTTCATACTAAGTTCTCTCAATGGAGCAACTGCTGAAGCAGAAGTGTCTAGACCTCCCTCGACAAGACCGGCTCCGATGCCATGAACGCCGCAGGAGACTACTCCTCGGCATACTGTATCCTGTACACTGACTCCCCCTACTCCGGACACGGCATGGTAGGATTACGGCGCACCTCAACTCAAGGAACCGCGCTGACATAGACTAGACATTCACGATCGGCCGCGGAAACGAAATCGTCTGCGCAGCCATCGAACTCCTTGCGCCTCTCGTCGTCGGCAAAGACCTTGACGAGTTCACATCCAACTGGGGCAAGACATGGCGGTATCTTGTCTCCGACAGCCAGCTGCGGTGGATCGGGCCTGAGAAGGGTGTTATCCATCTTGCTCTGGGTGCAGTCGTGAATGCGCTCTGGGATCTATGGGCCAAGGTCCTCAACAAGCCTGTTTGGAGGATTGTTGCTGATATGACGCCCGAGGAGTATGTCAGCTGCATTGACTTCCGGTATATCACTGATGCGATTACGCCGGAGGAAGCCATTGCGTTGCTCAAGGAGGTGGAGGGTGGTAAGGCAGAGCGGATTAAGGAGGCGGAACAGAGCAAAGCTGTGCCGGCTTATACTACTAGTGCTGGTTGGTTGGGGTATGGGGAGGAGAAGCTGAAGGCTCTCTTGAAGCAGAGTGTTGACGAGGGGTATAAGCACTTTAAGCTCAAGGTTGGAGGGAACCTTGAGGACGATCGGAGGCGGTTGGCGATTGCCCGCGATGCGATTGGATATGATAAGGGAAATATCCTCATGGTGGATGCTAACCAAGTATGTATTTTTCGAGGGTTCCTGGTTGCTTGGGAGCTTGGGAACTAACTAAAGGAATAGGTCTGGTCCGTCCCCGAGGCAATCGACTGGATGAAGAACCTAGCGGAGTTCAAGCCCTGGTTCATTGAAGAACCAACATCCCCGGATGACATCCTCGGCCACGCCGCAATCAAGAAGGCCTTAGAGAACACCCCCTACGGCCCAATCGGCGTGGCCACCGGCGAGATGTGCCAGAACCGCGTGATCTTCAAGCAGCTCCTGCAGGCGGGAGCCCTGACGGTCCTTCAAGCGGACGCATGCCGCGTTGGCGGTGTTAACGAGGTTCTGGCTATCTTGCTGCTTGCAAGGAAGTTCGGCGTGCCGATTGTTCCTCACTCTGGTGGCGTGGGTTTGCCCGAGTACACGCAGCACCTGAGCACGATCGACTACGTTGCTGTTACAGGGAAGAAGAGCGTACTTGAATATGTTGACCACCTGCATGAGCATTTCCTGCACCCGTCCAGTGTGAAGGATGGGTACTATGTTACCCCGCTGGAGCCTGGGTATAGCGTGGAGATGAAGCCGGGGAGTATGGATCGGTTTTCATTCCCTGGTGAGGAGGGGAAGAGTTGGTGGAAATCGGAAGAAGCCAAGGTTATCTTGGAGGGACCGAGGATATAAGTCTGGTATTGAACAGACGCTTCATGTGATATGAAATGAAAAGAAGTAAGAATATTCCCGTTGCAGGGTTTATGTATGGTACAAATATACATTGGTGTTTGCTATTTTGCAGTCTTGGACCGCGTAGATGCCACTTGAAGACGTACACGCCTTGACTAGATAGTACATCTGGAACACTGTCCCATTCGTATAATACAGTGAGCAGATCACCCCCAGGGCGAAGCTCGAAAGCACTTTACTTCCACCGGATGCCGAAAATCTTGACTTCTCCGCCGACTTTAGGGTCGTGACGCTCTTCAAGGACGACACGCGAATAGCCTTTCACTTCCAGGGCAAGAAGTCGATATTCCCATTCATTCGTATCCGACGGCTTCACCATGTGCACAAACACAACTCCCTCGTTTCGCGGTCCCGCAACCTGCCAAGTCAGTCGGTCTATCCTTTATCCATGAAGGATTGGAACATACGTGAAAGTTCATCTTTAGATGCTCGCGACCTTGTCGATCTTTTTCGACCTTCGTTCTGCATAACCCATTAGAACCGAAAATGTTCAGTCCAACTGATGAACGAAGGAGAGGTAGTCATACGCAATAGGCCTATTCCTCGCCCACCGACTCCAAGTATTCTCCCCATACGCCTTGATCTCCCGTCTATCACCCAGGATATTCGTACATCGCGCATCGTTCTTAATCCGCTCAACAGCCTTCTCAAACTGCCACGTCCGACTGTTCGGTGAGAACACCTCGGTGTATAGTAATGTGAAGACACCGCCCTGTTGTATTCGTATCAGCGCCAACTCAAGTCGTCAACGTACCGGAATTTTGCATAGTGTACTCACTGTAAGGACCGCACCGGCTAACACCACCACAAAGTTAAACGACTGTTGTGTCGCCCGCGCAACCTTCTCTTTCCCACTAAGCTCGCCCCATGTGTATCGGCCGTCATCCGATAATACGGTGACGTTTCGCCGCCGAGATGCGGAGCTGTGTGTGGCGTAGGTGTTCGTTGATGTGCGGGGAAGAAGGGGCTGGGACAAAAGGAGGCCCCGGCGGAGGGGAGGAGCGGGGCGGAGGTGTATGAGGCTCATATCGTTTCTTTTTTCGAGGTTGTTGCTGGATACTTAGACTGGTGGTTTGGGTTCGCTCGGGTAGGGCTGTTGCGGTCAGCCGTTGTTCGGAGGATGTAGACTTGATCGCACAGTATCAACGAGTATGAGCGCTGAGGGGTTAAAAGGGATATGGGTATTATGGCCTGGCCTGCCGCAATAGCGTTGATTTAATCTGTTGCTGGTTTCTTTTCTGTTTCTGGATCTGGATGTGGGGATGGGTGATATAGGTCACGTGCCTACCGCGGCTCAAAATGCCTGTATTTGCAATACGCAATTACGTATTTAATAGACCATTCTAGATAGCCTATTAAGAGTACACTATAGAGGATTTTTTGAAACTAAGTAGATTGATAGTAAGTTTAGAAGGCGTCTATTCTGTAAAATATTATTTCACCCCAATATTCAAGCAATATACCAAGCAGTCGTTGAAAGGGCTTTTGCTCTGTAGTGGACAACACTCCTGAGTGGCGGCGTATAATGTGTTGCAAATTACCACAGGGCGCCAGACCGTTTCCGACCACGTTCGCCCTCCCGACTTGATTGGGATTCCTCCAGGTTTCCTTTCCGGCTGTCTCTACGCACTCTTCTCGTTCACCTTCCCTTTGTTGCTCCTCTTCAAGTGTTGGTCTTGCCCTACCATCGCAATGAGTGCCACCAAGGCGGAGTCTCAAAAAATCTTTGAGAAACTCAAGTTAAAGCCCGCAAACAAGGTGCGCCGAGACCCCTCTATTTACCGCAACCTCCTAGACTGACCTTGTGCATCATGGAATGCACAGATATGTTTCGACTGCGGCTCAAAGAATCCTACCTGGTCATCCGTGCCATTCGGAATCTACTTATGTCTTGATTGCTCAGCGAACCACCGGAACCTTGGTGTTCACATCTCGTTCGTTCGTTCCACAAACCTCGATCGTACGCACTACCCTTTATGTCGAAATTATATTTGCCCTCAACGCTAACCCGTGCGGTGGTAGAATGGCAATGGGAACAGCTTCGAGTTATGAAAGTTGGTGGAAATGAGTCCGCTACGAAATACTTCCAGTCGAACGGAGGGTCCGCCGCCCTCGCTAGCAAGGACGTGAAGGTCAAATACACCTCCAATGCCGCTGTTAAGTACAAGGAAGAATTGAAGAGACGGGCTGCTTTGGACGCTCAAGAGTTAGTGAATCCACTCCGCCGTCCATATGCTCGAAGCGGATACTTACCATTATTGTCTCATAGTTACCCCGAGGAGGTTGTGATTACAGACGTCCCGGTTGGTGTAGCGTCGAATGGCTCCAGCACACCCGCGGGCGATGCAGACGACGATTTCTTTTCTTCCTGGGACAAGCCGGCCATCAAGCGACCCAGCAACCCCCCTTCTCGTACCGGTACCCCCCCTGTCGTGAGCCGCACTGCCTCTCCGTTCCTCAACGCTGGCGCCAATGGCTCGCGCTCGAAGTCACCGCTTTCGGGATCTGATAAGGAATCATCTGCCTCACCGGCACCGACTGCGATCAGGGCGAGTGCCTCTGTTCGAAAGACTACCGGTGGCGCTACTGCGAAGAAGGGCAGTGTCCTTGGAGCCAAGAAGGCGCCCAAGCTCGGTGCAAAGAAGGTCGGCGGCGCGGAACTGATCGACTTCGACGAAGCGGAGAGAAAGGCCAAGGAGGAAGCGGAACGTATTGAGAAGCTGGGCTACGATGCGGAAGCAGAAGAAGCTGAGGCTAAGGCCAAGGCACCAGCCACGGGACCTACCGCTATTGTTTCACCAACTCCGATCAGCCCTGCCCCGAGATCCTCCCATGATCGGAATTCTAGCGACGTGGAACGTCTTGGGATGGGCATGGGACGACTTGGCTTCGGCCAAACCGTTAGTGCGAAGCCCACTGCTCCTGCGCCGAAGAAGCTCGGCTTTGGTGCCGTTGGTTCTCCGCGATCCGCTGAAGATGGTACGTCCAACACACTTTGCATACCCCGTGCATAGCTAATAATTTTGTAGAGGAAGAAATTCGACAGACCAAGACCAAGTTTGGTGCTCAGAAGGGTATTTCATCAGACGAGTTCTTCGGACGTGATAGATTCGACCCGAACGCACAGTCAGAAGCGAAGGAACGCCTTCGTCAATTCGACGGTGCTCAGGCTATTTCTAGCAACTCGTACTTCGGCCGACCCGAAGATGACTTTCCCCCTGTCGACGACGGCTACGGCGACCTTGAGACTGCTGCAAAGGACTTTGTCCGTAGATTCGGCATCACTGCTGGTGATGACCTCGAGAACTTGACGCAACTCATGGGAGATGGTGCTACTAAGCTGCAAGGTGAGTCCTCACGTCCCTATTTTACCTCCACTGGCTCCTGTTGACGTAATATGCAGGTGCCATACGCAGCTACCTCAATAGCTAAATGAGTTCTTGAGTTTCTATTCTATGATGATATCCGCAGCTTGACGAACGCGTTAGCCAGCCTGTGTTTTCTCGATGGCGTTATATTTCCCTTCTTCACTTGATAGCTCCTCCTAGTCAGTTCATTTGGCGTGCAGAAAGCGGCGGTCCGACTTCCCTCTGACGCTGGAGCAGTCTTGAGGTCTCTTCATCGATTGTTGCTTCTACTCGCAAACTAGTACGAAATATTTGAGTTTCATTCATCGATTGGCCTCTGATATTATATTTCGAGTTCCTGTACATTTGTTGAAGATAACAAGCTTTAGTTATTAGTTCTTTATACAAAAATGCTAGAATTTATATTTTATACAACCGCCGTCTTACCACCTGACCGTCTCGCCTATGAAACACCTCTATATATCGCATCCGCAACCCTAGCAACCTGCCACATCTCCTTAACATCATGCACGCGCACAATATCCGCACCGCCCGCAACACTTGCCGTGACCGTCGCCGCAGTGCCCCAACCCCGCTCACTCGCCTTTTCCACCCCGGTCAACTTCCCAATGAATCTCTTCCTCGAAGGCCCCATCAACCAGGGAAAATACTCTAGGCCCTCGACACCAGTCCGGAACGTCTCCAAGTCCCGAAGAATGGCCAGATCCTCAGGCTGATTCTTCGCAAAGCCCAAACCAGGGTCTAGGATGATCCGCCACCGTCGGATCCCCGCAGCCTCGGCGGCCGCAATCCGCGCAATGAGTTCCGCAGACACATCGGGGACCACGCCATTAGGGTAGGATGTTAAGCTCGTCATCGTAGACGGCGAGCCGCGCATATGCATGAGGATGATGGCCTTGCCGGCCCGTCCGACGACGGGGAGCATTTCCGGATCGAGCGTGCCGGCGGAGACGTCGTTGATGATGTCTGCGCCGGCGGCGAGGGCTTCCTCGGCCACGCGTGCGCGGTAGGTGTCGACGCTGATGGCGACGTTGGCGGCTTCCGGGATGGAGGTGCGGATGTGTTTGATGGCGGGGATGATGCGGCGGAGTTCTTCATCGACGCCGACGGGTGTGGAGCCTGGGCGGGTGCTTTCGCCGCCGATGTCAATGATTGTTGCGCCGGAGGCGATGAAGTTGCGGACCGTGGCCGTTAGGGTTTCTGGGTTGGTTGGCGGGTGTTTGCCGCCGTCTGAGAAGGAGTCTGGGGTGAGGTTGAGGATGGCCATTATCTGCGTGCGATGGTTGGGGTCGTTTGCATGGAGGGGAGGGAATTGGGGGGAGATGTAGGTTGTTGTGATGGGGGGTGGGTTTGGTGGAGGAAGGCTCTTGAGGTGAGAGAGATAGCTTGTTTTGTGGCCTGGGAAGGGAGGGATCTCGTGAGGAATGAGTCTGTGATATGAGCATTAGTTTGCTTGTCGATGGAGGTTGATCTGAGAACTCACTGGCTCAGAGGCCGGAGAACAAAGTCTCGCTCCAACATCAGCTTGTGAGGGATATTGAGACGTTCGTGCTCGACGAGATGTTGGTCGTAGAGGAGGATGTCTAGATCAATGGACCGAGGACCTTTGTCGACCATCTTTTTCCTGCCTAGACCAGTTTCAATTGACTGCAGAGTATCGAGCAGCTCCAGGGGCTCCAATGTTGTTTCTACCTGTAACGAGGTTAGCACACGCCCTATACGATCCGCAGGATATGGACGCACCTCGCAAACGCCGTTCATGAAAGGTTCCTGGTCGAGATAGTACATTGGGGCCGTGTCGAACAGCGAGCTAGTTCTCCGGACTTTGATATTGGCTCTGTCCATTTCCAGACATGCTTTCTCGATCATTTCGACGCGTTCACCGACGTTGCTGCCCAGAGCAATGAATGCTGTATGCGACGGTTTGATGGCGTCCATTGTGGTCTTGAACGCCTTCGGTCGACCATTGGAGAAATGCCGGATAGTTGAGGAGAGGTTAGATATCCCATTGCTACAAACAGCTGTATCGGCTTTGGAAAACGAGCGCCGACAGTCTGTACTACGGCATGAAAGTTCTAGATGGTTGTTAGCTTATGCCTCGAGACTGGTGCTACATCAAACTAAGCGGAGGCATTGAACGGTCATGGAGCGACCAGATAGCATTTCATACCAGATTTAGATTCTCTATTAGGGTTAGAAGTATATCATGCATACAATGGCTGTTTGAAATTCACCTCTTATGCCAGATCCCGTACGGCCTTCGATTTGACAGTCGAGAGCCACATGCTCTTGTAGGGCGCTGTGAGCAGAAGCGAAGTGCGTGATTCCGAGGACTAGCGTATAGTCGCCATCTCCCCGCCGGTGCAGCACTCATTCTTTCAAAGCTTGTTGTCTTTACCAGCAATTAGTGAATGAAACCGACTTCTGCGGATACGTCATGTATCAAAAAGTCCGCGAGTCACGTGAAAATTGAGGACATTGACACCCCGGAAATCAGGCACCAAAGCGATCAGGCGACTGCCGGACCCCGCCTGCTGCTCGGCAGTCTGTCAGGTCCACGTGACCCGACTA
The DNA here is from genome assembly GCF_001890705.1 of Aspergillus sydowii CBS 593.65. NCBI lineage: Eukaryota > Fungi > Ascomycota > Eurotiomycetes > Eurotiales > Aspergillaceae > Aspergillus > Aspergillus sydowii. The sequence goes on along the minus strand of NW_024467863.1, from coordinate 851,423 downwards.
CCCCATATTCACCACGTTCAGTGAGACGCAACCGAGGCTCTTCCGTCAAGCTGCGACTCCGCCTCGGTTGGCCGAGTGCCCCTGCTCTATAATTGTTCTCCAGATCTCTTCCACCTGTCACTTTGACACTTTTGACACTCCCTCTTATCTTCATACCATTCACGGACTCTTCCTCCCTACATTAAATAAATTTTATACCCACATCTCCCTCATCATGGCCTCTCCTCGTAGGTTTCCCCGTCTCCCATGCACCATGTGACCCGTCGATTTGACGCACTGGAACTCCATGCTGACGCTCTCTTGTAGAGAAAATCCAGACTACCCTCACTGATCTGCTCAAGATCAACCACCCCGTCCTGCTGGCAGGCATGAACGTGGCTGCCGGGCCCAAGTTGGCCGCGGCCGTCACCAACGCCGGTGGTCTCGGTGTCATCGGAGGTGTCGGATACACTCCTGAGATGCTCCGTGACCAGGTTGCCGAGCTCAAGAGCTATCTGAAGGACAAGAACGCCCCCTTCGGTGTCGACCTTCTCCTTCCTCAAGTCGGTGGAAGCGCGCGCAAGACAAAGTAAGCCTCTTGTGCCTCCAGCGGTGTCGCCCGATATATGTTGCTAACGAAACACCGTGATTAGCTACGATTACACAAAGGGAAAGCTCAACGAACTCGTCGATATCATCATCGAGAGCGGCGCCAGCCTCTTCGTCTCCGCTGTCGGTGTTCCTCCCAAGGCCGTTGTCGACAGGCTTCACCAGCACGGAATCCTATACATGAACATGATTGGTCACCCCAAGCACGCGCAAAAGGCCATTGATATCGGTGCCGATATCATTTGCGCCCAGGGTGGTGAGGGTGGTGGTCACACTGGTGACGTTCCCACGACAGTCCTCATTCCCACCGTTGCCAAGATCTGTGAAGGCAAGATCAGCCCCTTCACTAAGAAGCCCGTCCAGGTTGTTGCTGCTGGTGGTCTGTTCAACGGTAACTCTCTTGCTGCTGCTCTTATGCTTGGTGCTTCTGGTGTCTGGGTTGGAACCCGTTTCATTCTTGCCGAGGAGGCCGGTGCCCCTAAGGCTCACCAGGAGGCTGTCCGCACTTCTGGCTTTGAGGACAACATTCGCACCATCATTTTCACTGTACGCCCCCACTCCGTTTCATTGTGAAGTCGGATGAAGCTAACTTTCCTAGGGTCGTCCCTTGCGTGTGCGTAAGAACGAGTACATCCTCAACTGGGAGAACAACCGCGCCGAGGAGATCAAGGAGCTTACTTCCAAGGGTATCATCCCTGTTGAACACGACATGGAGAACATCCCCGATGACGTTGATGACGAGTACCTTGAGAATGCCCGCCCATATCTGATGGGCAAGGTCGCTGCTGTGGTCAACGAGAAGAAGAGCGCCAAGGCAATCGTTGATGAGCTCGTTGACGATGCAGCCGTTCTTCTGTCCAAGGGCAACAAGATGCTTGCTAAGCTGTAAATACCTTAACATTTCTTTGATATATCCTCTTGGGCGGTGATCTCGTTCCCGCTATGCATGTACAGCTGGTGTTATGACTAGTTATAGCATTATGACCATATTTAACGTTTCATTTGTTCATTTCTATATTACTTTTTTGTAAGCCATCAAACCGGCAAGACACCAAATGCAAAAGCTCCATGCCTCTAGGCAGCGTAGGCCTTGAACATATGCGACAGCTGAGATCTCACAAATCTGGAGATACTCTTGTCCTCAACTGCGCGAAGGTCATCTAGCCGGACATCAACTAAGCCGGCCTCTTTGAGAGACCGAGAAAATCTCGTTGGCCAATGCCGCACTGCGGTATAGTCGTTGCTGCTGTATTCTACAGCAGCATCCGCGCACTCGAGGACAGCGGCTTTCTTGGCTTCGGGAACTGAAGCGATCCTAGAGATATTTAGTAGCTTGATCAGGACGTGGGAATTGGAATGAAGTGTCGCCTTGTCAACGTATTTTTTGCATTCGTGCTCGCTGATCTCACTTTCGAAGACATAGTAGTAGGTGGTGTCTTCGGCACCTGGGGGGCCAAGTACTAGAATCCATACTCGGTGGTGTCGTCCGAGCTTGACGCCGGTGATTTGAACGTCGGGCATGCTGTTGATATGTTTGAATAGTGATAGTCTTGTAAGATAAAATTATGGGCGGTTGGGACAAAGTACTACTTGATAAGTGTTATTTGTGGTTTATATACCTGTTGTAACCTTTGTGCAGATTTCCATTGAGGGCCATTTCTTTATATAATGACTCGTTACTTTGAGCTTGATTCGGATGAGATTTACAGTATACAACTAAGAAGAACTTGAAAGAAGAGTGCTTGTTTTCGAACGAAGTTGCTACACCGTTGAAACCATTACACTGACTTGTGCATACATAGTTGGTGCCTGAGGTGTGAGTATAACGCTAACCCCAATCGGATACAGGCTGGTCAATCGCACACCTTGACAGGGTACCTGCTGTAAAAAGTTCATTCCGTCAAGACATCGGAGCAGAACACTGAAATGTAAGATTTATATGGAATGTGTTTGCGGTATGACTGATATCAGTTCTAATAGCATCGTTTCCGACGATATCGGTGCTCTTTCCCCACCTTTCGCCAGCGGATGCAGTCGACTGGGACAATTGCGAGGAGATATAGAATTGTCCGAGGAGACTGTGGAGGCGAGCGCCAGCTGGAAATGGGGAACTGAACACACCGGACTGAAGTCTGGGGAAGCGGATCGTCGTCTTGACGGCACATCGGGAGGGCATCCGGTGTTCTATATCAGAGACCGGGAAGGCCCCCGATGGTTGAAATCCACGACCGCCAATCACAGACGCATCGAAGACGTGGGCTGCAGAAGCTTAGTCCCCAGCAGATACCTATTCAAGGCAAACTTTCCCTGGCCTTGGTAAGATAGCCAGGAATAGCAGGGCTCGTGGACGTTCAAGGCAGCCTCTAGTCTGCACAACGTTTGATCTCGCTTCCCCGCATTTCGGAGCGAGTCCGCTTTGCCACACAATGTTGAATGTCGATGCTACTGCTGCGTCTCCTACTGCTTGCATGATTTACCATCAAACCACGCAAATCACTATCACTATGGACACGTCTCACAAAGAGAACGGAATCAGAAAGCGCTCAACGAATGCGTATGTCCGCTCTATTGCCGTTTGCTAAGCTGTTCGCTGACCGACTTGTTCCGCAGATGTCAACGGTGCCGCAAGCAGAAGATAAGGTGCTCAGGGCTACAACCCTGCAACACATGTCACAAACGCAAGCTGACGTGTGTTTTCGACGATCGGGATCAGAAAGTGCTTGTTACTCGGGGGTATGTAATATCTTGCTATCCTGTTGCCCGTGCGTTGCCCTAACTCTCGCTAGATTCATCGACGATCTCCAAAGAAGAATTGCACGGTTAGAGAAAGATGAAGATGAGTTATCCAGTCCACGGAGTTTCGTGGATCAAGATAGGGCTAGGCCTGAAGATGGTAGGACGTTTTCACACTTTCTTGGCGCAGGTCTGACCTCTCGCAGTCCATGACGATGACCCGGTTGGCGACGTTCGATTTACCCAAAACATGGAAGGGGCAGAGCTAACGAATCCGTTGTCGACTGGGCCATCGGCATTCTCAACTGCCTCGACGGGCCAAACATGTAAGTTGTCTTCACAGACAGCTGCATTTGATTGAAACATGCTTACCGAGATGGTAGTTTACCTGGGGACCTCATCAAACTGGTCCTTTGCCCGAAAGATCTTAAGCATGACCCATGAACACGTATATCATGCTCCTCTTCAAACAGATAGCTTGATATTCGACGGCACCACATATGATCTAGGATGGGATGGCACGAGGACAACAGTTTATCAAGAAGCCCCTATAGTCCCCACGCTCGATTACTCGATCTACCTTATCAACGCCGTCAAGTTCCACGCCGGACAATTATACCACCTTTTCGACGAGGGAACATTTATGGGTGGTTTGTATTCATTTTACGAAGACCCTCAACAACAGATGTCCTTAGATACGCTATGGTATATACACTACCTCGTCATCATCGCCCTTGGAAAGGCACTTATTGTTCAGCGAAATCGGGATACTCGCCCGCCGGGCTGCGAGTTCTTTACAAGAGCTCTCCAGCTACTACCCGACTCAACGCACCTCTCTAGAGACTCCACTATTGCATGCGAGGTTCTATGCTGTGTGGCGCTGTACCTTCAGTCATTGGATCATCGCAACTCGGCACACAATTTTGTACGTACTTATCCCCCAATGTTTATATGGTTACTAACAGTATAGATTGGCCAAGCTATGAGGATTGCCCTGGCCCAGGGGATGCACACCGATATGCCGGTGCACCAGTTGGGAGAAGGAACTGTGCAGAGATGCCGCAAAATATGGTGGACAATTTACGTCCTCGACCGGCAAATGACCTCTTTAATGGGGCTGCCCCAGTCAATCCAAGACAATCAGATTTACCACCAACTCCCCGCCTTTCCTGGGTCACCTCAGAAGGTTGTCGCTCTCAGCATGCAAATCCGCATGTGTCAGATTATCGCGGAGATCAATAGCAGTAAGTACCCCACCAAGCCTATGTTCACAGATATTAATCGAGTTAGCTGTATACGGAATGGACGGGCGACTGAACAGAAAATTTCTCGTGCGGACCAAGGCGGCACTGGCTAGCACGACAGACCTGGCTGCTGATCTCCAAAGGTCCTTTGACCTACAGCTGGACAAACCGACGATAAGCGGCGTGTCGAGGATGGCAGCACATTTGCATTTACTCTATCACCAGGTATGTATCGGATTCATTACAGAAGGGGTATGCTAATAAGTGGCAGTGCATTGTTTTGGCAACAAGACCGCTGTTATTATGCTTCTTAAAAATGCGGTTCCAGTCCGCCGATGCTTGTCTCGAGGCACTGAATTCGTCGGCGAATGTCCGTCGACTGGTTCAAGTATGCATTGACTCTGCGCAACATCAACTCAACATACTCAGTTGTCTGCACGAACAAAGCCTGCTCGGTGAGTACCTCTACCGACTTAGTAAGGATTACACTGACAAGTCTATAGATAGTTTCCTCCCATTCGACCTCGAGTCCACGATTGTCTCAAGCGTAGTCCTTTTACTGGCTCCGGCAATTGATTCTTCTCTTTTGGAGAGTCGGCGGCCTTGGCTACACAAAAGCTACATGATACTGGATGATATGATTTCCCGCGGGAATCTCATCGCGCAGTTACGAAAGTCCGAGCTTGAGCAGCTAAGCAATTTGCTGTACCAGCTGACCCCGGATCGAATACTCCCGGAAGATCAGAGAAAGTTACATCCAGTTGAACTATCATCGCCGTTGGCTCCGGCGTACCGGGTTCCGGATCTGCCGAGTCTCAATGACGGGCTTACAACAGCCGAGATTATGGCTGTAGCGGAATCAATCGACACAGGCGATGTAGACTGGGTTGCGCATGCAGTTACGGAAAACCAGATATGGTGACTATATTCGGAGGCGAAGGCTTCGCAAAGGTCACTTGATTTCTAATCTCTATAAACGACTTGATGATAATCAAATATGTCTACAGGCTTTATAGTCATAGGCTATCTTCAATAGCTATGATTTCAGCCATGACCTTCTGCACATTTGCCTTGGCAGCGTCGCCTGCCGGCTCGTATGGGGTTCTCGGCCTAAACTTGTCCTCTGCATCTGCGATTCCAGCCCTAGAAGCCGAAACAATCGCAGCAGCGTACTTGGTAGATGCAATCCCGCTCTTGCACGGAGACTCAGCCAACGCAGCCTTCCGGTGGAGTGCCAACGCCTCGTCCACCTTCCCTGCCTTGTATAGTCGATAGATCTGCATTATAGTCTTGGGGACGACATTTGCGAACGCAGCAATACACCCAGCGGAACCAGAAGCCAAGCCACCGATGATAAAGTCCGACTGTCCGCCGAACACAGCAAACTCCTCTGGGCTGAAAGTGGCTGTTAAGCGGGTGATTTTTGCGACTTGTGCACAGGTGAGCTTCACACCAACAACGTTGCTCTTGCCGGACGGAGACGACGCAGCGGACGCCCGTACAATATCAGTAATTGTTTCCGAGTCGATATCCACGCCGTTTGTCACGCCGGGGAAGTTGTACACGACCACTGGCAAGGGCGCCTTGTTTGCGATGTCTGCAAAGAAACGCTTGACTACTGCGGGTGTGGTCGCCTTCCCGAAGTAAGCGGGAGGAAGGACAAGGAGGTAGTTTGCTCCAGCTTCAGCAGCGTCATTAGCGAGCTCGAGGACTTGCTTTGTGGAGTGTGCGCCGACACCGGCCATGATGGGGTAGTTGGGGCCGACGGCCTCGCGAGCGGCGCGGATGGCAAGGGCGCGCTCATCGCGCGTGAGGAGGAATGCCTCTGCGTTTGTGCCGAGAATGACGAGACCTGTGAGGCAGCGGGACAAGTACGCGCAGTACTTTTTGTGGGCTTCGACGTCGATAGTGTCGGTCTTGTGGTCGAAGGCCGTGACGGCGGGGACCCAGACGCCAGCTGGGGGGACGTGAGGGAAGGAGGACATTTTGTAACTCTGCGGAAAAGGAAAGAAGAAGCTCTGAGGGGTAAGCAGGGTAATTTGAGATGGACGTAGCACAATTTCTACAATTTCTACTGGAATCCGGCACTATTATACAGAACGCCCCTCGGGTGGCGCGCCGATGCCCCGCGATAAAGTCGGAGGACTGCGGGGTCTGCGCCTCCACTGCTATCCAGAAAATGTCGGACCGTGCTTCCGACAGAACCAGAGTACGGAGTACTATGAGCTCCTTGATTCCGTATTTCTTGCAATCGGCTACAAAATGCGACTCCGCGGCCGCTGTCTGTTTGTCTTGAGTCCCATCGCACACCGCGCACAATGCTTTTCAAACGGGTGAACACACCACGCGTCGGCTGGGTAGGTCGAGTCTTGCACAATAAATCAATTGCCTGCTAATGTGAATATGAATCAGTACGGCCTAGGATCCATGGGTCTTCCCATGGCCATGAATCTGCAGCGCTACCTGTTCAACACACAGGAGCCCAGCCTGACATACTACAACCGGACGATATCTGCCGGCGAGCCCTTGGACGAGCTAGGCGCAGTCGCTGCGACGAGCCTGCCGGAGCTTGTTAAAAAATGCGACATCATCTTTACCATGGTGAGTCTATCTTATAACCTAAGTTAACAGGTCATGATGACAAACAACGCTAACTACGCTTTGCTGGTCAGCTTGCAAACGACAAAGTCGTCACACAATCAGTCGATGCCATCACCAGATCAGACGCTCCACTTGATAAGAAGATATTCATCGATTGCTCAACGGTCCACCCAGATACGACTGATCGCGTATCTAAGACCCTATCTGCTCTCGGGGCTATCTTCTTATCGGCCCCAGTTTTCGGTGGACCCGCGGTAGCGGCATCGGGATCGCTTGTCTTTGCTATCGGGGGGCCGAGACCGCGTGTAGTTGATGTATGCCGGTATATCGAAGGAGTAATGGGGCGAAAGGTTATCGAATGTGGGGAGGAAGCGAAGAACGCGGCGCTGCTGAAGATCGGCGGGTGAGTACCGTACTGAGTGCAGGGGGCTTTTGAATTTGGGCTACGCTGACGACGAGAAACAAAACAACAGTAATATTGTCACACTAAACATGATGGAAGCAGTCGGGGAGGCACAGGTCTTTGCCGAGCAGACGGGACTTGGGACCGGTGCAATGGAAGAACTCATTACCGCGTCATTTGGGCAGGTTGCCGGGGGCTATTCGAACAGGTGAGACCATCATCATCACCCTGGCAAGGCTGCATGCCGGGGGTTTTCCCGCGGAGACGATTGAGAAGCTAAAAAGATGCATGCATACAGATTGACAAGCGGTATCTACGCACCCCCGTTGGATACGCGGCCGGGGTTCGGTGTGTCATTGGCTATCAAGGACGCTGAGCATGCATTATCTCTGGCAAAGGGGGTCAACGCTAGACTGCCCGGGGTGGAAATCGCGCATGGCAACATGCAATCCGCGCGAGATTACGCCGGGGAGTGCTTGGACAGCAGCTCGATGTACGGGATCCTGCGGATGGAGGCTGGGATGTCCTTTTGGAATGACGCCAGTCGTCAGGGGTAGAATCCTGCGGCGCGATGTATACGGCAGCAACAGATTAGAATGGGAAACCGGCACGAAGGTTCCACGACGAAATGTGAAGTCATTCCCCCGGGTATACTCTGGGGTACTGGGGGGCAGCATCTCAACAGGCTGGGGGGACAGCCGATCGCCCCCGCATCGCTAGGGCTCCCGGTTGTAAATAGCGCACGGCTGGCCTCCCGACTCGATAATGCATCAGCCATTGTTATGACCCCAGGCCTCTTTCCGTTTCAAGTGGCCCCAGAGCGGCCCCGGAGCGGCCCCAGAATGGGCTGACCGCTGCCGTGGCCGACTGATTGCTGGCTGATTGCTGGATGTCTGCGGAGCTAATGGACGAAGATAATCCGAGTTGGCTTTCGAGTTGGCTTTCGTGTGTCCTGCTTGACTCTTTTTCTCTCTCTGCTACTACGTAAGCCCTAATGTAGATGTCTGGTCTTGTCTTAAAAGAAACTTCTTCCCTTGGCTCAACCTCGCCCCTTTACCATCAATACGAAAACACCATGTCTGACCCATTTGACCCATCGAAGATGAAGACTGAGCACGACGAGATCGCCCCCGAGCCCTCAATGCTCGGGGAAGTCCAGAGCCATCCCGGCATGGCGCACGACGACGTCTTTGGTGAGATGTCGGAGGGCGGTCCCAACTACCGTGATGTATGTCCGGTCTATACAGGAGACTTATACAGGAGACTATACTAACATCACCAGGTCGGGTGGATAGGAACTGTCGCTCTCATGATGAAGACCCAGATCGGTCTGGGTGTCCTCTCAATCCCCTCTGCCTATGACACTCTAGGGCTCATCCCCGGTTTGATCTGTATGTTGGCCATCGCCGTCATCACGACCTGGTCCGACTACATGATCGGTGTCTTCAAGCTCAACCACCGCGAGGTCTACTCGATCGCTGACGCTGGAGGGCTCATGTTCGGCCGTGCTGGACGTACCTTCTTGGGCTCTACCTTTGTTCTCTGTATGCTCTCATCCATATGCAAAGCCACCCGGTACTAACCCCTGACAAGACTGGATCTTCGTTGCCGGCTCAGGAATGCTGAGTCTGTCCATCGGACTCAACGCCGTATCAACCCATGGAGCGTGTACCGCCGTCTTCGTCGCCGTCTCCGCCATCATCGGTCTCGTCTTTGGCAGCATCCGCACCCTAGGCAGACTGAGCTTCCTTGCCTGGATTGGCTTGATCTGTATCCTGATAGCCGGTAAGCCTGACGACCTCATCATACGCAGCAAACCCTCTAAACAACAGTTCAGTCTTCACCGTGACAATCGCCGTAGGCGTCCAAGAACGCCCCGCAGCCGCACCACAGACCGACGGCCCCTGGAAATCAGACTACAAACTCTTTGGCAATCCCTCGTTCACAGAGGCCATCACCGCCGTGTCGTCCCTCATCTTCGCCTACTGCGGCACCCCTGCCTTCTTCGCGATCGTTTCCGAGATGCGTGACCCGAGATACTACACCCGCTCGTTGCTCTTCTGCCAGGGCAGCGTGACTGGTATCTACATCGTGATCGGAACCGTGATCTACTACTACTGCGGATCATATGTCGCGTCGCCGGCGCTGGGGTCTGCGGGGGTGATGGTCAAGAAGGTTGCTTATGGCTTTTCGCTCCCTGGGTTGATGGTCACCACCATGCTTGTTATCCATGTATGTCTCCTTCCCTAAATACCTAATCAATCTCTCTTATATCCCGAGATGTGACAGCTAATGTGATTGTGATATAATGGAATAATAGCTCCCCGCAAAGATCATCTTCATCCGCATCCTCCGCGGATCCAAGCACCTCGCCTCAAACTCCCCCATCCACTGGCTCACCTGGCTCGGGTGCACACTCAGCATAACCGTAATCGCATACATCATCGCCAGCGCGATCCCCGTCTTCGACAGCCTGGTATCCCTGATCGGCGCGCTGCTGGGCACGCTCATGTCCTTCCAGCCGATGGGGTGCATGTGGCTGTACGATAACTGGAAGCGGGGTAAGATTGAGAAGAGTCCCCGTTGGATTGCGATGGTTTGTTGGAGTGTCTTTGTGGTGGCGATTGGGACGTTCTGTATGGTTGCGGGGACTTATGGGAGTGTGGTTGGGGTGGTGGATAGTTATAAGGCCAGTGGAGGGAGTTCGGCGTGGTCTTGTGCGGATAATTCGAATTCTGTTTAGGGCTCGCTACGAGTTTGGTTAAAGGGGTTGTTGGTGTTGGTGTTGTTGTTTGTGAGATGTGGATGTCTGTCTGCTGGATGGAAGGATCTCATCTCAGGTGGTTTGATACTGTCGATTGATTCGGGTATTCTGATTCTTGCATATATTCATCTACTTGTGAAAAAACAAAAAAAAAAATACAAAAACAAAAAAGTATATAGAGAAGATAACCGTCTCTATAGCCTCCTTACCAGTCAACAACTTAACTATTCCACGTTTATATCTATCTATCTATCTCTCTATATATATCGTTTTATATAATCTTCCTCACCTGCTCAACCCTATACCTAGTCAGCACATCCCCATCGACAAAGGATATAAAATAGAAAGAAAAAAAGGGAAACATACACAACAAAAGTCCCCCCAGAAACAGGCACAGCCCTAAAAAGCGTCGGCCCCAACCCCCTAAAGAACCCTCTGACCCCCTCCACTTTCCAAGTCCGCCTCACAACATCCCTCATATTCACATACCGCTTATCCGCCACCCCAAACCCGTCCGCCTGCGTCTTACTCTTGACGACATCAAACGGGTAATTGACAGACCACAGCACCAGGCCCGTGATGACGCCGCACGATGCGATTTGCCACGTGGGGAGGTCTTCCCTGCGTGTTGGCTTTGGCTGTGTATCTGTATCAGGGCTGAGTTTGGGAGTGGACGTGGAGGAAGAGGAGGAGGGGCTGGTCCGGGTCAGCCGGGAAAGAAGACCCTCGTAAACACAGAACCAGACGCCATAGCTCCCGAATTCGCGGAGCATGGTGGGTGTTTGGCCACGGTAGAGTCCCCGGAACCCGGCCTGGGAGTGGATAGGCCGGATGCAACCATAGACGCCGGAATATGGAACTGGACCTGACCCAGAACTTGGGGTAAGTGAGGAGGAGGGGGATTGGGTCTGCAGGCGGATTCGGATGTGCTCAGTGGGCCCTGATATGACGCTGTTGGCGAGACCGGAGAGGCCGCCGGCGAGGTAGGTTTGGGTGGATGTTAGGGTGGGGACTGAGGTGTTGTCAGTGTTGAGGGAGTGGATGGCTTGGGAGATTGTGTGGAAGGTTGAGTAGACGATGCTGATCTGTATGGGGAAGAATCTGTCAGCTAACAGGGAGAGCTTCCGGCCAGCAGAAAGGGGAAGTACACAGGCTCCGACTCCGAGCAGCGGCGGGAGGGTTCCCTGCGTACATGTCAGTAACAAGAAAGTATGTAGGAGGTCAACGAGACGCTGCGTTACCTTGTAGAAGGCCAGGGGGCCCTCGTGCTTCCAGATGTCCCGGGCCACTTGGATGGCGGTCTTGTTTGCCTGGACTTGCATGCGGACCTTGACGATGTCGAACGGTTGGCCTGGACGTATTAACAGGAATATACAGTATTAACAGCTGTATATCTGGTACGGACCAATAATGACCTGGGTGACACCCCCCGAGGTGCCAACCAGAAACTCCTTAACCACGCCTGGGGGGCTGCTTTCTGCCATCTTTGCCATCTTGAGAGATTCCGCCATTTTGATGTGAGATAAGTCGAGATAGCTTGCTAGTGTCTACTGTTTAATTGTTCAATATCACCTCGGACAACTATATCCAGACGGCCTCCTGTCCGTTGAAATCGGTATGACGGCCGACAGGGTCTATCAGCTGGGACCACATCGGGTCAGGCAGCGAGCCTGAAACATGGCTCGTACGTAACCAAAGCCTGGAGAAGCCTCGACAGAAGCAACATGCAATATGTGGAGGATGTCTGTCCCTCCATACCCCGCAGTCAGATAGCAGGAGTGGCACCGGGAGCTGAACCGAGAGGGACTCGGGGCGTCAAGTGATCTATACCTACATTTTATAACCACACCCAGCAGACAAGTGTCTGCCTCGCAAGGAATTCCACTCTACATTTCATACAATGGTTCTCCTTTCCGCTGGGAAGCCTGCCTTCCCCCGCGTCGTGGCCTTCACTCCCACCCGCGGCGTCTCAACCCTCAACACGAAGCCCAAGACTCCCCAGCGAGTCCGCTCCAGCTCGACGTCCGTTCTCTCTGAGATCAAGGCCTCTGAGTCTGCGAGCGGGAAGGCCCCCCTTCCACCCCTCGCTGCGCTCCCCACGAGCGTGCTCCTCCGCTCCCTCCTCGTCGCCACCATCTCCTCCAAGCCCTACCTTCTCCTCCCCTCCCTCAAAGCCTTATCCTTCTTTTGCAAGCCGCGCAAGGGCGCCCTGTTCAATGTCGACCGGAATCCAATCCTGCACGGCATTCTCAAGGCCACCTTCTACAAGCAGTTCTGCGCCGGTGAAACACCCGATGAGGTCCGGCGCACAATCCAGCAGCTCAACGGCATGGGCTTCCAAGGGACAATCATGACATACGCCAAAGAAACGGTCTTTGACCACAAGACACAGACCTCCGTCGGGCTGGGCATTGAGAAAGAAAACCCAGATGCTGAGGGGGGAGTATTATTCTGCCAGCAGATCGAGGCCTGGAGAAAGGGCACCATCGACACCATCGACACACTAGGAGAAAACGACTACCTTGCTTTGAAGTAGGTCTCAATACAAGCAATATCATAATAGCAAACATTAACTAACAAAACACTGCACTGCAGACTCACCGGCGCCGGCCCAACAGTGACAGACGCCTTCTCAACAGGCTCCCTCCCACCACAGCAAATGCTCTCCGCCCTCGACGAAATCAGCAGCAAGTGCAAAGCCCGCGGCGTGCGCATCCTCGTCGACGCCGAATCCCACCACTACCTCGCGGGAATCCTACGGGTGACGCTCGACCTGATGCGCAAGTTCAACAAGGACGGCCACGCCCGCATCTACAACACCTACCAGGGCTACCTCAAGTCCACGCCGGACACCATCGCGGCACACCTCGCAGCCGCCAGCGAAGAGGGCTTCACGCTGGGCCTGAAGCTCGTGCGCGGGGCCTACATTGCCTCGGACGAGCGCTCGCTGATCCACGATACAAAGGCCGAGACGGACAATGCTTACAACGGCATCGCGCAGGGCACGCTGCGTCGGGAACTGGGCGAGTTCGGCACATCGAGGCCGTTCCCGTCTGTGAATCTGTTTCTGGCGAGTCATAATAAGGAGAGTGTCATGGCGGCGCATGCGCTGCATCAGCAGAGGGTTAGGGAGGGGCTGCCGACTGTTCCTGTGGGCTTTGGGCAGTTGCATGGGATGTCGGATGAGGTTAGTTTTAGTTTGTTGCAGCTGAAGGGCCAGGGCCAGGGCCAGGGCCACCCGGAGGATGGGGATCCGAAGGTTTACAAGTGCTCGACTTGGGGGGGACTGGGCGAGTGTCTGGCTTATTTGTTGAGGAGGGCGATTGAGAATCGGGATGCGGTGTCGAGGACTGGCGATGAGTATAACGCGTTGAAGAGGGAGGCTGCTCGCAGGTTTAGGGCTTTGTTCGGAGGCTAGTTATGAATGATGATATGATGGTATTCACGTATACCTTTGTGCCTGTCAACCATACACCAATAACAACAGCGCTTCTACAGCAAAGCTGGTATCCCAGAAAGGTACCATTCGTACAGTATCTCCAACTCGCACCGGCAGCAGACCCGACGCCACCAGCACGCAGCATCGAGTACCGAACCTACTCAGCCTTGGCCGTTCATAGTCCTGTCTACACTGCGAATCGCCTTGAAACACGTTTTAGGCCGTGGAACCATGACCAGCTATCTCGTGAACACTTACAATACCCTCCATACCCTCCGAAATCGCCGACCGGTGCGGAGTCACGCAGGCGGATTTTTCATAGGATACGGAGTCGGCGGTGGAGGATGGAACTGTTGCCTCTTTCTGGAATATGCATGAATGCTACGCAGTGTTGTATCTGGTAGTAATACCACACGTAAACACAGGTCACAGACTGGTAGGCATCTCCAACTATCTCCGATGATGCATGCGTGGATCGCTGGGGCGTCGGTGCGGGTCCCCGACAGTCGGGAGGGATCCCGGTGATAAGAATAGAAGGAGGGGAACTGAAGAATTGAGGGGTTCATACAATTACAATTCGCAGCAGAAGAATATACTTCCAACTTTGTAGTGAAAGAAAGAGAAAAAGAAAATGGCCAACCCCAACACCCTGTGCATCCTCGGCTGCGGGAATGTACCGTAACCCTAACTAATACTTCATAATTGATATGGATAATATTGACAACAACAGGCAACCTGGGCACCGCAATCCTAAAAAGCCTCCTCGCCAGCCCCTCCCAGCTCTTCACGCACTACATCGCCTGCGTCCAGAGCAAGTCCTCAGCTGAGCGTCTCCAGTCGCAGTTTGCAAATAGCACTTCCCTCACAATCTCGACCGACAACGTCTCCGCCATCACAGCCGCCGACGTAATCATCCTCGCCCTGGACCCCAGCGCCATCGAGCGCGGCCTCACACAGCCTGGAATCCGCGACGCGCTATCCTCAAAACTCCTCATCAGCGTCGCAGCAGGATGGACGCGTCAGAAACTTGAAGAGACGCTGTATGGAAACCAAACCACAGCAGAGAACGCAAACAGGAACAAGCGCGCATTCGTCATTCGCACCCTACCAACCATCCCCGCTGTCGTCGCGCAGTCTCTCACATCTATTGAGATTGAACCGGACCGTGAAATCCCACAAGAGTATCTAGATCTAACTGATGCGATTTTCTCGCGCGTTGGCAAGACGGTGCATGTCCCGCCATCTTTAATCGACCCGGCCACTGCAGTGGCGGGATCCACGCCGGCAATGTTCGCTGTGATTGTTGATGCCATGGTCGATGCGGCTGTTGCCGTTGGGATGCCCCGGGCGACGGCGACGACGATGATTGTGCAGTCGATGGCCGGGTCGGCGGCGATGATGCAGAATGGTGGGATGACGGCGGCGGAGCTGAGGGATCAGGGGACGAGTCCGGAGGGGTGCACGATCGGGGGGATCATGGCGCTCGAGGAGAATGGGGTGCGAGGGGGCGTTGGACGGGCATTGAGGGAGGCTGTTACGCTGGCGAGGATTATGGATGGGGTGAGACATGTTAATGATACGAGGGAGTAGTCTACCCACGTATTTCAAGAAGTTTTATATCATCCTATGGACAGTCTCCTATTTATCTTAGATTATTATTTATTCTCCTTGATATACTGCGCAATATTCGGCCTCGCCTCAATCGCCTCCTGCAGCTTCACAAGCGGTTCAGGAATATTTGCCTAGACAGTCAACATACCATCCCACTCAACCCCCTTCATGCTAAGGCTTCACTTACAGGCAAAGTCCCCGTCCTCCGATCATTATCAATACTCTGATAAACCGCAAAATCGGCATAGGTGATCTTCTCACCGAGCAGATACGGCCCCGCGCGCTCAGCATAGTACTGCCCCAGGACGGCGTAGTACTTGGGCGCAACGCTGTCCTTGTACTCGGCATTCGCGCTCATCAGGTTAGCGACCCATTGAGACTGTACCATAGTTATTCGTTAGCTCTGCATGGAAGAAGAAAAGAGAAAGAGGTGCGCATACCCGCCAGTCGATATAGACATCAGCGACCGCATCAACGATGTATTTCTCCTGGTTACTGTCGCCATCGTAGGCGCCTAGTTCGCGCGATAGATAGCGGAGGGTTGGAATGTGCTGGACAGGTTAAGTTATTACTACACATTATTTCATGTATGAGATATTGAGGTGGAGATGCCAACCTGGGTATAGATAGACCCCTTGTACTCCAACGCAGGCAGCAGACCCGTCCGCGTCAGGCCCTGCTGGGTGAGTTTCTCTTTGCTCTGCGGCCAGGTCTCGTCGTATGGATAGCGGATGTCTTTTGCGTCGATGCCGGCGTCTTTGAGGAAGAGGCTGTAGTTCGTTGGTTAGAGAATTCTCGTGTACGATGCACTGGCTTACTTGAGGACTTCGCCGCGCCCGAGGCGACCGAGGGTGAGGTAGTGGTAGATTGGCTGAGACATTGTACGATAACTGGAATTGGGAAGATAGTGATAGTGGTCAAGGTTGAACTGTTAAATGCCTGGTGTTCGCGGGGTTGTCAGTGGCTTATACGCTTAGCAATCAGCAGTGGGGTTTGAGAAACTACCTTGTTAAATAGCACAATCAAGTTCTGCTCTGCAGATCCCGATCCCTGCGCGATACCAACGATACCAATAGCAGACAGGAATGGGTGCTATTAACTTTTGGTGTTGCAGATGACGAAATGCATCCCACCGGCACCGCAACAGCTGGACAGTGACGTATGCACTCGTAAAGGATTACACCCAGGCTTAATTCTTATTTTTATTTTTTAATTTGTCATGCTGCATTATTCATTGGGTTTCTGTTATCCCACACAGCCGTTGCAATCTAGATCAGATATTATATAGCTCAGGTTATATAGCAAACACCACATCCAACACATACCGAATAATTCACAAAACCAACACCATTAAGCAAATAAACATAACAATATAGAAAAAAAAAAAAAGAATACAATACAATGCCAGGAATATCAGGCTGGCACCCCGGCGAAACCACCATCCAAGCCAAACTCGGTTTCGCCACCGCCGTATCCCCCTCCTGGCGCGCCATCGAGAACCAGATGCGCGAGCAGCACCGCATCTTCCACACTTCGAACCTCCCCTTTATCCCCGTCACGGTTATTGACCGGGATGGCCGGCCGTGGGCGGGCATTGCGGCTGGCAAGGATGGGGAGATTGGGTTTGTGCGCGGGCCGGATTTGAAGACGCTGGTGTTTGGGGTGAGGGTTTGGAAGGGGGAGCCGCTGGGGGAATTACTATCTGACTGGGTAGATGGGACAGGATCGGTGACTGGGGAGAGGGAGCTGATGGCGGGATTGGGGATTGAGTTTAGTACGAGGAGGAGGAATAAGTTTGCGGGTTTTATCAGGGATGTTGTTCCTGCTGGACATGCTGAANCTGTAGAGGGATTGGATTATGTAGTTGAGATGGAGGTTAATGAAGCTGTAGGGTGAGTATACCTTATCAATATAATACTGATACTGATCTTATACTGACTGAGAAAGGAACTGCCCTAAATACATCAACACTCGACACTTCTCACCACACCCAGCTACAAACCCCAAAATAACATACAGCGTCCAACACATGGAATCTGGACAACGCCTCCCACCTGCCGCAATCGAAATGATCACAACCGCCGACACAGTCTTCATCGCGTCAATCTACAAATCCAGTCCAGAAACCGCATCGCAATTCCCATCCCACGCCGGAATGAACGCCCGCGGGGGATTACCAGGCTTCATCCGCGTGCTGCCCAGCGACGGCCGCAGCGTCATCCTCCCCGATTACTCAGGAAACAGATTCATGTCTTCGCTGGGGAATATCGAGTCTAGCCGACTTGCCGGGTTTACGATTGTTTCGTTTGAGACGGGGGATATCCTCTACCTTACCGGGAAAGCGAGGGTGCTTATTGGCGCGCCTGCGCTGGAGATTATGAGGAGGCATGCTTCGATTACTGTGCTTGAGACGACGGGGTATACGCTTGTCCGCGATGCACTTCCCGTGAGGCAGGTCGGGGGATCGAAAGTCGGGCGCAGTCCGTATAGTCCGAAGGTGAAGTACCTTGTTGAAGAGGAGCAGGGCCTGTCGAGGTTATCTGACAACCACAAAGCGCAGCTTGAGAGTGTGGTGCAGCTGTCAAAGGATCTAGCTGTGCTGCGGTTCAAGGTGGTTTCCAAGGATAAGAGGAGGAGTCCGTTGAAGATTAGACCGGGCCAGGCTATTGTGCTGGATTTCATGGACTGGATAGGTCCACCAGAGTATCACCATATGGCAGACGCCGCGCCGCGTTCGATAAACGATGACCGGGTCCGGACATGGACTGTCTCGAGTGCGCATGAGAATGAAGACGCGACGTGGTTTGAGCTGACGATGCGCGAGATGAAGGGTGGTGTGGTGACGGGTGCTTTATTCGACGTTTTGAGGAAGAATATCCCACCTACGAAATGGGGGAGGATTGTACCGGTCGCAGATACCGTGGTAACAGATGTTGTCGGCATCACTGGGGACTTTTGCCTGAAAGATGGCGATATCAATGTCCTCTGGGTAGCTGGAGGGATTGGCATAACCCCGTTCCTGTCGATGCTGGAAGCGCTGGCTCGTGGACAGGAACGCAGGGGCGATATCCAGTTTGCCTTGTCGACGAGAGAGCCTACGATAATGCTCGATGTGATGCAGAAATCGCTCAGGAGTATCCCGGCCACAATCAAGATCAAGATCGACTTGTTCACGCGGTATCCACCTCTTGACACTGAAGAGTTCAATAGCGGAAACACACGCATATCAATACATCAAGGCCGGATTGGGCCGGAGTACTGGAAGACAGTTTCTACAGATAAAGACGTCTTTATCTGTGGGCCAAATGAGTTTGGGAATGTGGTTACAGAGAGCCTGCGAGATATTGGCATACCGAACGAAAAGATCCATAGGGAGGGATTTTATTAAGTGTATCTTTATAAAGAATTCCGACTTTGCGAATTCAGTAAGTCTAATAATCTCTCACTGCTGCTGGCTTCCCTTGATATATTCTAGGCGTCTAGAAACAATATCTGCATCGCTCTTGACGTGAAACGGGCCTTCTTCACCGTCCATCAACGCCAGTAGTCCGGCCTGTCCTTCATAGAAATAAAACTTCGCCCATCGGCCTATGGCTACTATGCCATATAGCACGTGTGTGCCGCCCTCCCCCTCCTCTTCTTCCGTGTAGCATCTGTCGAGGTAGTCTCTCAACTGCCTCTCCCCTTCACCCCAACGGTGTCGCGGGGTTGGACGACCTTTTTATCTCTGTGATAAGGGATCTTTTCTTGCAGGGATTGCCACGTGCACCGGGCTGCCAGCACATTGTGGTTACATCTGTAAACCCATCTTCGACTTCGTCCGTTGACGTAGTTTTCTGTCACTGGAAAGGCGATTTCGAGGATTACGGACCACATGGCCCAACTTTGTCTTCTTGATTGCGGGAATTGACCTCGTCGTACGTTCCGAGAAAATTGAGATACTGGGTGTACTATGCTCTCTCTGTCAGAGTCTGTTCATTGGATCACCGGCGGGAGAGTCTATCTCTTACTCGGCCATTTCAGTTTCTACTTCTCTCTCTCTGTTGCCATTGTTGTGGATACTGAAATGTCTCGAGTATGAGAACCCTCGAGATAGTTGAGTTCGTCTCGTATCGGGTGTAGCTCTTAATCCGCAATCATTGAACTTTCCATTGAGTAGGAATAAAGAACTCTTGTCATTTTCAAGATAGGTTGCTTGTTGGTGTTATTGTCTATCAGTCGGAGAATTTAAAAACGGCCCCCCGCCCGGAAAAACTAATTGTCCTTTGCCGTTATTGTGGATATGCTGCGCGGCTATTAGTAGATGTCCCCAGAGCCAAGTGCTACTTGACAATTCACTTACATTGACGGCTGGCGCAGGTCACTTGCTCAGTGGTATTGTAAAGGAGTGCACGGCTAGACATCTATTCAAACCAGCAGGACCCCTTATATATCCCAGTTAGTCACGGGCTGCAGTTTCCAAATGGAGTCCCATCGCGCCTTCCGGAATAACACATCAATACAGTCTTGAGCGGGCCAATGGATCTATTGGGAAGGAACAGTTCATTATAGGCCTCTCAGGTGTTTACGCAGGCCATAAGCATAAGCATTACGCTTTTAGGCCACCTGAACTGCTTTTACTGTGGCTTCGCACGTAATACAGACATCCGTACCCTCCATGCCGCTGGTGTCGACAACTCGACAAGCACCTTCCGTTCCAAGGAAATACTGCCCGGCAGACAGCCAAATGGTTGCTGTGGGCATGGAGCTCGTTTGGGCTTCTCGAGCACCGCCTAATACAACCAAAAAGCTCACATCGGCTGCTTCCAATTATACTTCAAGGACTCGACAGACTGGTGTAATTGACGTAGGGTTGACCACGCCACCAGTAAGAAACTCAAACCTGCCGACTCTGTCATGGCTCTCAACACCTGGAATCACTCACACTTGACAAAACAATTCAATGACAAACAATGAATGACAGACAGCAGCTGGACGAAATAGACGAGGAAGAATTGCCCGTCGAGATGTTCCCGCCACGGGGCTATCTCAGGAGAGGGACGATCCCCATTGAGGCCAGAAACGATCCAATATGCTACATCTGCAGCACCCACGTAGACGGGTATGAGAAAGGTCGCAGGGTCGCCCCGGGAGTGTATTCTGATACGGAAATCATGGAGAGCAGACGAGCGTGGGAGAAACGGACATGGACTCTCTACTTTCGCATGCGTAAGTCTTCACCTCTTTTCCAGTATTAAATGAATGCCGTTCATGGGGTTGTGGCTGCCAGTTCTGTTCCATCCCAGCAAACCGATATCCCGTCTCTCGGGCATCTCATACTTTATCGATCGAGACCATGACTTCTATACGCTCCAGGTCCCCTGGGATGAGCACACGGGCATCATCCGATCCAAAAATAGAGACATTGGGCATGATAATAAGCACCTGCTTGCAACGGCCCTCAGGGACGAGGTACATGATGAGCCTCATCCCGACAGATTAAGAGGCCTTGTAGTCCATGACCGCTGCTGGCAGGTGCTTCGCAGGCACGGGATCTGGCAACGCTCTGGGGGGGATATTGATCAGATAATGCGTGCATTGCTGAGCAGGACCGCGAGAGACTGGGAGAAGAGCCCGCTGATACCGTCGAGGCTGGAGCTGAACGAGCACTGGAGAAATCCCACAGGGATGGAAGAGTCAGGTAGTGCATCCATCCTGTCTTATATAGAGTTATATTCTTATTTCTATAGATCCGTTGCACAGCCGCTACGTACAATACCTGATCGGCCGGGCTCGCCGCAGGACACACAGGAGGTTCAAGGTCATCCAAAACCGACAGAGGACCTATCTCAATTCTCTCCCTGGGGAGGTTTTATTCCTGGTTGCGGACTTGCTGCAGTCTCCAGAGATAGTGGCTGTTCAAGAGGCAATTGGGACATACCTGGGTGACGCGTATTGGCGCTCTCGAATCCCCATGGATTTTTTCCATGAACTCCGGGAGTTGGCTGGCCAGACTATGGACTGGGAGTTTCTCTGCCTGGAGCTGGACAAATACAATATTGAAATGCCGGTTGAGGTTGACGATTACCCTGGGCCGTTTAATCAGCTGCTGGGTCGGAAGTGGGTTCTGGAGCAGCTCGATGAGATTGAACATTTCGTCTCTTAAATTGAGTACTGAGATGCAAGCTGGGTTAGTTATACAGGATTGGTCTTCTTCTCATCATGTTCTAATGTGATACATTTATCGTTGTTTTATTCATTCAGTTTTATATATCTTCGTAAATATGATAAATCACTAATCAACCCCATGAAAAGCCGCCCGCAGACCCATATTCACCAAACAACCAAACCCAAACGCCGGAATGATGCGTACCCCCCTAATCATCGTCGCAACAGGCAAATCCCGCATCACCACCGCAACCCGGTCCCGAATCGGCACACGGTACTGCCGATTATACAAATCCAGCCCGAGCAGATGCAGCGGCGTCGCAAACAGCTGCGAAACCACAGGCACAAGTAATTGCGTGAAGACGGTCTTGGAGTACGGATGCGAGGCGAGGGAGTCTGGGATGATATTCGCGCACTGCTGCGCGAGGGTGAATGAGCCGTAGATGGTGATTGCGTCGCGGACGAGCAGGGTTGTTGTTGCTGCTGCAGAGCCTGTCTTTTTGGGAATGGGCAGGGGCTTAGTTACGCCTTTTGAAGCGTCGATTTGTGGTTTTACTGCGTCGGGGTTGACGCCGAAGAAGTGGGCGAAGCGGATGTCCTTCCACACGCCTAGCGGGACGTTGACGAGGAATGTGCAGGCAAAGGTAATGGCGTCGGAGAGGGAGGGGTGAGTTTGCTTGGTGATTGTCTCTGTGGTGTTTGCGACGGTGTATGTGGCGGCATACAGGGCGAAGACGTGGCCGTGGGGGCGCGAGAAGAGGAAGCTGGCGGGCTGTTTGAGGGCTGCTCTGGTGTGTGCGCGCAGGCCTTGGAGGACTGGTTTGTGGTATGAAGCTTTTTCCACGAGTGCCCTACATCGTTAATTAGATGAAATAGAATATGGGATGTCCTACCTGTCGATTATTGTTATTGTCGGCGAGACGAGAATCGTCGCGATGGAGGCTGCGGCGATGTCGCCTCCCAGCAGGCGCCAATTAGGGCTCAGCTCGCTCCAGTCGGTCTTTTGCTCCATCTCTGATAGTTTCCCTAGTTTTCCACGGGCTTTGCGCGAGACACCGAGATAGCCTTTACTTTCTACTTCGATCCATTTCTACTTAATCCATGACTGATATGATTTCATTTGGAGTAGCATCGGCCGGGCTTCCGCTGCTGTATCGGAGGGTGTGCTTCCCCACGTCGGAGGCCCTCCCGACACCCCGGAGCATAAAGCTCGAAGCTGCAGCTCTCCAGTTCACTCTCTCCCATCCATCTTCATATTCTACAATGGCTTCAAGCAGGCTCCTCGCTCCCAGACTCTCCAACCCTGCGCGTCTGCGCCCGGTCCCTGTCTCCCTCCGTCCTCAGCTGCGGACCAAGGCCACCGTGCCTTTCAGACTGCCGGATCCCCGCAACGAGCCTAACGTATGTAAAGAATAAAAGAAATAGAGAAATCTGGCTAATTGCTTTACAGCCTGAATACAGACGAGGATCGCCTGAGCGAGCAAAAGTCGAGGAAGCCCTCGTCAAGCTCCGCTCCCAACTCCCCGTGCAGAGCGAGATCTTCTACAACGGCAAGACACAGAGCATCGCCAAGTCGTGGGACCAGCCTCTGCCCGCGGAGCATGGCACGCACTTTACAAACTACCCCGTGGCCACCAAGGAGCAGGTCTCCGCTGCTATTGAATCGGCCCTGAAGGCCAAGAAGGACTGGGAGAACACCCCCTTTGTCGACCGCGCGTCCATCTTCCTCAAGGCCGCGGAGCTGGTTACGGGCAAGTACCGGTACGAGCTCATTGCGGCGACGATGCTTGGCCAGGGCAAGAATATCTGGCAGGCTGAGATTGATGCTGCCGCTGAGACGGCGGATTTCTGGCGCCAGAACTGCAACTTTGCTGCTGAGCTGCTGGAGAGACAACCAACCCGCACCACTGACGGGATGTGGAGGTACATACCAGTATATCTATGAAGAGAACACTGTTAACTTTTGCAGCCGCATGGAGTATCGCCCCCTTGAGGGCTTCGTCTACGCCATCTCCCCCTTCAACTTCACTGCCCTCGGAGGCGCCCTGCTGTCCGGCCCCGTCCTGATGGGCAACGTCGTGCTCTGGAAGCCCTCACCCTCCAACATCTACGCCAGCACCCTCCTCTACAAGATCCTGCTCGAGGCCGGCCTCCCCAAGGACGTCGTGCAGTTCGTCCCCGGCGACGCCGAGGAGATCACCAACATCGCGCTCGCCCACAACGACTTCGCGGGCCTCAACTTCATCGGCTCCTCCGACGTCTTCCGCTCCATCTACGCAAAGATCGGCGAGGGGATTGGCAAGAAAACCTACCGCGAGTTCCCGCGCATCGTCGGCGAGACCAGCGGCAAGAACTTCCACCTCGTGCACAACTCCGCCGACATCCCCAGCGTCGTCAACCACACCATCCGCGGCGCCTTCGAGTACCAGGGCCAGAAATGCTCCGCCACCTCGCGCGCATACATCCCGGCCTCGCGCGCCGACGAATTCATCTCCCTCCTCAAGGCCCGCGTGCAGGAAATCACCATCGGCAACCCGGACAAGGACCTCGAGGCCTTCATGGGCCCTGTGATCCACGAACGCTCCTTCAAGAACATCACCTCCATCATCGACAAAGCCAACAAGGACCCTTCCCTGAAATTGATTGCCGGCGGCACCTACGATGGCTCCGTCGGTTACTACGTCCATCCAACCGTCTACCAGACCGACTCGCCCGACCACCGCCTCTTCAACGAGGAGATCTTCGGCCCTGTCCTCGCCATCTACGTCTACCCGGACGCCGAGTGGAGCGAGCTCCTCCCCAAGGTCGACGCCGGCGGTGGTGGCTTCGCTCTGACCGGTGCTGTCTTCGCCAGTGACCGCAAGGTCATCCGTGAGGCTGAGGATGCGCTGCGCTACTCTGCCGGTAACTTCTACATCAGTATGCCTAACCAAATCCACCCTAGTTATCCCCATTTCCCGAGAGTAAGCTGTGCTAACAAGAATGATAGACTGCAAGACAACCGCCGCCCTCATCGGGCAACAGTCCTTCGGTGGCTCGCGCGCCAGCGGCACCAACGACAAGGCCGGCAGCTCTGATGTGCTCCGCCGCTTCACCAGCCCGCGCATGATCAAGGAGGAGTTTAACCCCCTGGACGGCTTCAAGTACCCCAGCAACCACTGAACTATCAGGAGCTGGAGATAACTAAAATGGGTCATGTTTGTATTGTTAGATAGTAGTTATGTTACGAATTAAGCATTGCATAGACGTTTTACATGTATTCTCACACTAGTTAAACGGGACTGGAACATAGACATAGAAGTACCGGTAGTGACTTGAGTCCTGTATTGAATGTCTAACTAATACTGTAATCCTGTTCTCTACTGAGTCCGATATCGCAGACTTAAATTTACACGCCCTGTGACATCGACCGGAAAGTTCTACAGCTGATACTGATACTCCGCCGCGGAAAACCACCGACTCTTCTCAACCTCAACCCCTCCAGGTCATCTGCCTCTGCCCCTCCAACTTCGTCTCCAAAGTCGGGGCCCCAGTCCGACATCCCGTTCAGGTAGGTGGATCCGTGATTGCTGCGCATAACGGGAGGGCTCCCGGTTGCGGGGGAGAGTCGGAGGATCCCCGAGGGGACCATTTCGCCACATCTAGACGACGTTGGAGTCTACTGAAGTCTTCGAAGGAGCCACCGGATTAAAGACTCCGCTGGGACTCCGCTGTGGGCTTGGAGCGGATACGATAGAGTCTGTGCTTGAGGTGTTGTCTTTCTCCACTCGGTTTGGGGACCGGGCTGTAGACCGCGGAGTAGGCTGCGGTGCGCTACGGATGTTGAGATTTGAGAATACTCGTTGTTTAGTTACTGCCAAGATAATATGCTCCTTGTTCAAGACATTCCTGTTGCGGCAATCTATACCTCCTGCCCTGCTGATACGATCACAACCAGCTAATAGGTAGATCATTGCATCTCGAACACCGTGATCTGTGTGAATATTGTCCAATTCTCCCCGAACAATATTCCCTGAACTCAGCTACTCGATCTGCCCACGTCTGATCCGTGGCGGTAAAACTACTCGCATAGTCAAACACAACCTGCTCGTCGCCCCCAATTTCAATCCTGGCACCAGATGCAAAAAGCAGCCTCGCAGGAATGAACCTATGTGCCAGAATGGCTTCTTGCAGAGGATATCTACCTTTCGCATCAGGTTCGTTCGGATCCAAGCCTGGATGCTGAAGATAGTGAATCACGCCGAGATGGACATTGGCCTCAATAAAAAGGCTCAGTGCAGTTTTATTTGTCTCTGGTTGGCCCGCTATGCGAGAGGCATAAATGACCAGCGCCCTGGCTATCAGATCTTCATTAGACCCAGGCTGCGGCGGGATGAATATAGGATACTCTGAAGATTGGTCCTTCGGATATACTGGACGGTCCGCGATAATATCCAGTGCCCTCGTAATATGAATAGGCCGAGGCGATTGAGTGAGCTCGAGGAACCGATTGACCAATGGGTAGTTTTTCTCACGGAGCATTTTGTACCAAGCGTCCGCACACTCGTCTATCAAATCGGCTCTTCTCGTGGTGAGCAGCTGTAACAATTTTTGGATGGTTTCTGGAGCTGCATCACGATGCCAGATAAAACTACCAACGACATCTTCCATATAAAGCTGGTGCCCTGCATCCTTCGAGGCAACGAGGAACATTTCTACAATGTCGTACGCTGCAAATTCCATTGCGAAAGAAAAATACCTCGAACTGATCTGTGAATCTGCTTTGAGCAACATGGTTACCATGTCCGTGTTTCTGGCTTGAATTGCCCATCTAATGAAGCTCTCTGGAGGCTGTACGCCGTTTCTGAGTAGATACCACACGAGTGCCTGGGCATTCTTTTCAGGATACGTCCCCGAACAGGCACCATCCCAGGTTTCCTTGAGCACTTCTTTGGAGGGAATAGTATCGTATCCCCGCTTCTGGAGCTGAAACAGAGCGGGGACGTTCCCTCTTTGAAATGCCTTTTCTATATTGCGGACATATTTGCTCGAGTACGACAGATTGTCGCTTGCTGAATCGTCATCGCGGAACTCCCATTCCTGATATTGCTTGGCTAATATAATGAATGCAAGCTCTTCCAGGTGTCGACCGACATGCTGTGGCACTGTGATATCCTCCGTTAGGTGCCTGTCGCAAAAGGTGCAATAAGAAGAATGCGTCGGCGGGGTTTCCTCCATCTTCCTCATATCCAGATCACCAATCTGCCATTTCCGGAATCCATGGGCTTTCCTCAGGTGGTTCCGGCATGCAGAGACACTATTAAACTTTGCTTCGCATTTCTGAAGACAACAAAGGTACGTGGTTGAGGCTCTATGTCGCTTCTTTTCGTGAGCAAACCACGCCCTTCGGGTTGAGTACAGTTTACCAGCTGTGTCGCAGTCCACAAAGGAGCACATGTACGGCTGTAGGTCGTTTAATACATGTTATCTGGTAATATGCGTCAGTATGTCCGCAAAGAACAGTCAAGGTTGGCTCTTTTACTTACCTCCATTCCTTCCGCAGGGCAATGTGAACGGTTTCTCCGCAGATATCACAAACCAAGGCTTGCTGGCTTCCCAACTCCATCGGGGGCGGTGGTAGCTCCATATTAGGCAGTGACTGTTCAATGGAAGAAGAGCTATCGGACTTTTGGCCTGGGGAGTCTTCACTTTGAAGCGAACTGTTCATACTCGAGGAGCCGGAATTCGATTGCGGTCTGGGGCTTCTTTCCTTGCCAGTCCAGAATGAGCGTTTCACTGAGTATCTTGCTGGGTCGTTATCTTCAGAATCCGAATGCGGACTGGGGCTTCTTTCTTTGCCAGTCCACAATGAGATTCTCCTTGAGTATCTTTCTGGTGCGATATCTTCAGAATCCGAATATGAATATTGAAATACAGGCTCTGGAGGCTCCAATGATAGGGACGAATTAGACGAGGAGGGAAATGTTGGAGCATTCGAAGTTGTGTCCCCAGGAGATGTGCGAGGCATTGTCGGATCAGCCCTGATATCTTCTTCTTTCTCACCTCGCGCCATTTGTAGTCTCTGTGCTCGACGCAGGTTTGCCTGAGCGTAGCGCTTTGCAAGGGCCACTGGGAGATGCTTAAACCGGTCTAGGATGGTCCTGTAGTAAAAGCGAGCAGCAAATGGCATGTCGTCAGGGTCGTCAGGTTCTGCTGCATTCGCGCCGTCGTCCACCCGTGGGAACTCTGACTTGGGGATGGGACTGGCCTTTATCGAGATGATTTCGAAAGCTTCCAACTATTGGTCCTCACTTTGCTCGACATCTTGGACTGGCATATCTTCATAATCACGGCTCGGTGGCGTATTCGGGGGCTCTAGACGTGTGAGCCAGGATTCCAATGGTGTTGAATCCGGTCTCAACAAATCATAGTCAGATGTCTGCATCTCGGGAGTGGGTATTGTGTGTGAGAAACTCAAGGGGGTTAAATTAAGACTGTGCGGTTGATAGCTAGTGATTTGGAGCTCTTGGACGAGCGCACTCGACCTGTCGTCGACAGAATCTATTGACTCGATAAAGCTGCACTGGGGCTCCATGACGGCCAAGGTAACGACAGGTATTTTCCTAGTTCCAAATAGTGCATGGTCTTCTTCGCCCTGCAGTTGGGATACCCTGGAGCCTTCGTCAATTGTATCACCGGCGTGATAAAAAAACAGAAACCGCAGTCCGCAGTGTGGGCTTTTCCCTCGTTATACATGTTAGTGTAGCATTATACTCCCTTAGCACTGAGGAAAACATACCAAGCACGAAGACTCCCACTCTCGTTATCAATTGCACGTCTGCAGCTTGGCCGGGGACAAGTTCCAATCTCCCATTTGAGCTGTGGTATTACCATAGCCATATATATCTTAGAGCCGGGGCGGACAGAGGACCAGTCCTCTTTTCTGACAAGTTGGGAATTATCAGAGGCATTGTAAAGCTCGTACTCCTCGTTATTCACATTATCCTCCGCTGACATGCCTCTGAATTCGTCCCTCAAAAGACCTTGCAGCACCTTGGAAGGTAATCAGTAGGATTTCGGGCTAGCTTCGTCGTTCGACATACCTCCCAGCGACAAAACCACTTGTGAGGTAGCTCGAATGGTCTACCGATACAATCTAACAGTTCGATTTTGCCACCTTGAAGCTCAGTGGGACTAGTGGGCACAGTCCTCGATTGCTGGAGCAAGATGCAATACATTTGCATGTTCACCAAGTGCACCTTCCTAAGAAGGTCACGCATTTCCACAGGGAAGGAGCTGAGAAAAGCGATTATTTGCCTCCCGATGTCATGTATGCTGACAAGCGACATCTCCATCGACGAGGTGTCTGCCGATATCTCGTCTAGCCGGTTGTTGGTTTCCGAGCTGAAGTCTTTGGCGTCTCTGCGTATTCCGGCCAACGCCGACTGCGCATCAAGCCGAAATTGGGCAGCCTTCTTATCTTCAATCTCCCTGTTTGCCTCTGCATCGATCACACTCTGGCGAAGGTTCGATATTCCAGATTTCAAATGCTCGTCTTGTTCTTTCTGGGTTCTAGCAACCCCAGTAATGGTTTCCCTGTGCAGAGTAAACACGGCGAACCGAGCAACTGGGGGACGTATAATTTACGAGGTGTGTATCCCAATCAGAAGGTTAATGCTCACAGTCTTAGCAACAATCGTGGCGCGAAATCTGTTGACTTCTTCGCTGGCTGCCACTGCCCATTTAGCTTTTTTGGAGGCTCCATGTATTCGTGCTCGCGATGCAAGCATTCCCATAGACGCCTCATATTTTTGTAACTTGTTCAGAAACTCCTCCAGTGGTATCTTCACCGACAAGGCCATGCCGCGAAGGGCATTCACACGAGCTATGTTGTATTCGTCAGGCTCGAGGGCTTGCAAGTGGTTTAGACATCTCTGCAAGCCTTCCAACTCAATAACAACTTGCTGGTATTCGGACGCAGCGCCTCCAGATGTTTTGAGTGACTTGCATATTTTCACTATTAACTCTGTGGATATGTTAGACTGGCTTTATCTTTCGACTTCAGTGGGGATACATACCCCCTGCAGCCAGAAAATCCCCTACGCTGAAACCGAACGCGGGGGCCACCATAGTTCGTCAAATGTCATTAAAAGTAGCCCGCTTTGAGATGATTGCCGGAGAGAAATATTCGAAGTGCGGGGACGCTGCTTATAATTGTGGTATTACATGTGAGGCGGAGCAAGGCTGCTTGCTTTTTATGGCTATCAACAAATCGAGAGCGATTCGTTCGCTAAATTTCGACAAGGCTGACAGCCTTTCGGTTTCCTCTCCACGGCATTGGTTGTCCTGCATATAACCGCCATGTTGGGCGCAAAGGACTGCAGATATTACGGTGTGATAATAGCCGGGATTATAGGACAAGGACTTTTCCTTCAACATAGAAACCCAAAGATTCGAACATAGTTAACTACCTGTATACAATAACGGTACCATCAGGACATATTACCAAGAGACTTGGGTCTCTACGTAATATTATACGGCTACGGCATGGGATCAGAGGTGATCTAATTCTTCACACAATGAGACGGTCGGAAAAGGTCAGAACATATGAGAAGGAGATCGACCCTGGACTTTGTAGTTGAATACAAATAAATCGCCTTGCAAGGTCTGGCCTGGTATCGAGGTTTCTGTGGATCAAGTCTGGCGGCTCATATCCGATATCACCATTTCGCCGAGAAAGCCCTGTATTTCTCCGGGGGCCGGTGATATACGCAAATACACTCTTGTTCAATGGCCCCTTCGGCGGTCGGCACTGATTAGTGATTAGACGGAAAAATGGATCCGTATTTCGCGGGTGGTCCGAGTGTTGTATTATTCCCCGTGGGGTCTGTCGGACCGTTACGTGAATAGAAGGATTTTCTCCTCTCATCGCAAGCCCTAAGGTCAGAAACCTCTCTTCTTTATGATTATCGTCATCCCACGTAGTATCATACAACAGACTCATCCAAGTGTCTCGGATCCAGGTATTACCAGAGACACCTCCTGCCTAGCATATTGAGACGTTTTTGAGTGCTGTGCAGCCAAGGAACCCGAATCCAGTATAGAATTGGCACAATGTCTGATAACCCGCATCAGAACCCTCCCGTGATTTCAATCATATATCGAATATCAACAACAGGTCTGGCGAATTCACTTAGAGTTTGATACTTCAATCTTGCTTCTTAGATGCTAAGATTCTCCGGCAATTCCCCGACAACTCCAGTTTCTCCGCTCCGTCAACATCAAAGTAATGAACAGCATACTCCAGGCTCTCCGATATAAAGTTGAAACTACCCGGGACATTAATCAGAGAACAACCCCCCAATCATCTTTTCTTCCCTCCCCTTACCTCTACTTCATACAAACCAAACAACATGTCTCATTCTCATTCCCGCCCCTGGTGGAAAGAAGCCACCATCTACCAAATCTACCCCGCCAGCTTCCTCGACACAACCGGCACCGGCCTCGGCGACATCCGCGGCATAATCTCCAAAATCCCATACATAAGGTCCCTAGGCGTCGACGCGCTCTGGCTCTCTCCCATATTCGCATCCCCACAGCACGACATGAGCTATGACGTCGCCGACTACCGCGCCATCCACGAGCCGTATGGATCCGTAGCCGATGTACAGGAACTCATCGATACGCTGCATGAGAATAACATGCGGCTGTTACTAGATTTAGTCGTGAACCACACGAGTTCCGAACATGCCTGGTTCAAGGAGAGCCGATGCAGCAGGACAAGTCCGAAACGGGAGTGGTATATCTGGCGAGACCCAAAGTACGACCCTAGCACGGGGCAAAGAAAGCCGCCTAATAACTGGAAATCACTATTCGGGGGCTCGGCGTGGCAGTTTGATGTCTTGACAGGGCAGTACTATCTGGCGTTATTCCTGCCCACGCAGCCTGATTTGAATTGGGAGAATGAGGACATGAGACGGGCGGCGTATGAAGATATGCGGTTCTGGCTTGATAGAGGCGTTGATGGGTTTCGGATCGATAGTATGAATCTCATGTCGAAGCATCCAGATCTGCCGGATGGGGAGGTTGTGGATGCGACGCAGGAGTTTCAGTCCGGGGCGGAGTTTTTTTGCCTCTGGGCCACGAATGCATGAATATCTAAAAGAGATGAGAGAAGAAGTCTTTGATAAATACGGCAGGGATATCATGACGGTGGGGGAGTTAGGGTTTACGAAAGACGAACAGTCCGTGGCGCCGTACGTCGCCAACGACCGCAAGGAGCTGAATATGGTATTTACAGGCGACATTGCGGATATGGATTTTGGACCGGGCCATAAATACGACCGGGGTGATTTCCACCCGCGCAAGATCCGGCGCATTACGAATCTCTGGCAGATGGCGATGCCCAAGTTCGACGGGTGGAATGCCGTCTACCTGGATAACCACGACAGCGGGCGGTCGCTGAGCCGGTATGCCTCTGATGCACCGGAGCATCGGGCCACGGCTTCGTAGATGCTGGCGACGTACATGATGACGCTGAGCGGCACGCCGTTCCTGCTGGCGGGACAGGAGATCGGGATGGCGAATCTGGGCAGGGAGTATGGGCTTGATGCGTACATCGACGTGGAAGGGAGGAACAGGTACAGCGAGGTTCTGGCGGCGAGGGGCGGCGACCACGCGGCCATGGACGACTTTATGAGAGAGCTGCAGCTGAAATCGCGCGATCATGGACGCCTGCCGATGCAGTGGGACGATTCGCCACACGCGGGATTCACGGCGCCGGATGCGAAGCCGTGGATGACGGTCAACGGGGACTATCACGGGTGGAATGTTGCGGCGCAGCTGGATGATCCGGACAGTGTCATGGCGTTTTGGAAGAAGATGATTGCTCTGCGAAAGGAGTATAAGGAGTTGTTCGTCTACGGGGCTTACAGGCCGCTGGACGAGGAGCAGACGGGGGAGATGGTACTCGGCTATGTGCGCGAGACTCGCGGTGAGACTGCGGTCGTGCTATTGAACTTTTCTGATGTCGAGCAGACGGTGCAAATAGAAGAGTATCAGCATGTCGTCTTGGTGAATGAGTCGTGTGCCTTGGTTGACGGTAGGGCTATTCTCAGCCCGTTCGGGGCGTTGGTGTTGTACAGATCAACATAAACACAAGTAATGCCATAGAGAATTAGACCATCAAAGAGCTTCATTTCAGTAATATCCAACGAGTCATTCCAGGCATGTTGAGTACGCGACATCCGGATCCGCAGCTGCTCGCAGACTGCAGTTGGAGCACCAAGCAGTAAGCCTAGGCCATCCAGCTGGATAACTAAACTATACCTAGCATACCAGCAGTGCCAGGATTACCAGACAGTCAGCAAGTCATAGCAGCTCTGGCCACTGCGGGGATAGCCACCCCCACCTCCACCACCGGGAGGGCGCCCGGTCTTTATCACCACGCCGGTATGCCCCCCGACCATCATGCCACGGAATATGCACGCCAGCTATAAAGCAGCCTGTCTGCGTCGAATCAAAGCACCAACACAGTGCCGTCCCAGCAACCATGGTCTCCAAATCCAGTCCCATCCACATCGTCGGCGGAGGCGCCTTCGGGCTCTCCACAGCCCTGCACCTCAGCAAGGACGGCTATACCAACATTACCGTCTTTGAGCGCGACGAGCAGATTCCCCCTCGCTACTCTGCTGCGAATGACCTCAACAAGATTGTGCGAGCCGAGTACGAGGATCCCTTCTACACCGACCTCACAGTGGTATGTGCCCCCTAACCAATATCCAACTTTTAATCTTTATACTAATTATGTATAGAAAGCAATTTCCGCGTGGAAAACCCCCCTATTCGCCCCCCACTTCCACCAAACCGGCTTCCTGCACTGCGTCTCCGGGTCCGCCCCCGAAAAGGCCATCGGGACACTGAAGCGCTTCCAAGCCGCCGCAGACGCCCACCCAGACATCAAACCGCACGTCGTCCCGCTAAACGGGCCCGGCGACATCCGGCCCTGGTTCTGGCAGTGCGATGGCGCTCTGCCGGGCTGGCACGGCTACCTGAACCGGTTCGATGGGTACGCACACTCGGGGAATGCCCTCGCTTCCATCTATAGATATACCCAGGCCGCCGGGGTGAAGTTCTTCCTCGGGCACGAGCAGGGCGCTGTTGCCGAGGTTGTATATAAAAAGGAAGGCCAAGGACGCGGCGGTAGTACAGGGGTTCGCACGCGCGATGGGAAATTCCAACCCGCAGAGCTGGTGATTGTAGCCGCCGGAGCAGGAGTGGGAAAACTCCTCCCTGAACTCGGAACGCAGATCGTCGCCAAGTCCTGGTCTGTTGCGCATGTGCTGCTGACAGACGAGGAGACGAGCGCGCTGCGCGGAATCCCCATTACCTATGCGCGCGACTTTGGGTTCTACTTTGAGCCGGATCCCAAGACGAACTTGCTTAAGATCTGTCCCATGGGAGGTGGGTATATCAACACGGACCCGCGGACGGGGGTGTCGCATGCGCCGGAGGATCTGGAGACGAGCCAGTTCTTGCCGGCGGAGGATGAGGGGAGGATTCGCAAACTGCTGGAGCAGACGTTGCCGGCGCTGGCGGGGAGGCCGTTGGTGAAGAAGACGCTGTGCTGGTTTGCGGATACGAAGGACTCGGATTTCATTGTGGATTATGTTCCGGGGAGTAATGGGTCTGTGGTGGTGCTTTCAGGAGACTCGGGGCATGGGTTCAAGCTGTTCCCGATTGTGGGCGAGTGGACGAGGGATCTCCTGGCTGATCAGAGCAAGACGCAGAAGATTGCCAGGTGGCGATGGAAGAGTCCGCAGGCTGAGGATCAGGCGGCGAGCTGGGGGAAGGATGTCAGCTGGAGACTTGGGGAGACGAGAGAGCTGAGGGATGTTCTCCCTGGAAAGACGAAGCTGTAGTTGTTACTCTATCTGGGCTATATCAATACATCGCTTAGGGTTACCTATACCCTGGCCAACTTCTTGATTTCTCCGCACGTAGACCCAGCTCTATCAACCAAATCAACCAAATCAACCGGATAAACAGCCAGACACTAATATTGGATAATATTGGAGTCAATCCTGCACTTCCCCGAGGAAAGACTTTCCAAGAAAAGACATCGGAGCGCTCCCCGTCACTCGGCGGCCTCCTCCGACTCTCGGGCTCGTTCCCCGGTCCCCCATCACCATATCTAGCCCCAGCCCCTCAACTCCAAAACTGAAATTAAGCAGATGAATCAAAATGACAAAGACCGAGTCCGTCTTCGCTTCTGCCCCGCGCATCCCCGCGGACGCCATCTTCGCCCTCACGGCCGAGTTCCTCGCGGACCCATTCCCCAAGAAGGTCAATCTCGGCCAAGGAACGTACCGCGACAATAATGCGCAGCCGTGGGTTCTGCCAAGTGTAAAGAAGGCGCGCAGCATTATCGAAGAGAAGGGGCTGAACCATGAATATCTCCCGATTCTAGGATTGAAGGGTCTACGAGACGGTACTGCGCAGTTGGTTTTTGGAAAGGGATACCAAGGAGTATCAGATAGGGTACCAAACAACAAATACAAACAACAAAACGAAATGCTGATCATAACATTTATAGCTGGCAACATCCCAAGCAATCTCCGGCACGGGCTCTCTACACCTCGCCGGCAAAATCCTCAAATACTGCAGCACCACCACGCTACCAAAAGTCTACATCCCCACGCCAACCTGGTCAAACCACCACCTCGTCTTCTCCTCGCTCGGCTTCGAATGCCTCTCGTTCCAGTACTACAACCCGGATTCCAAATCCCTCGATATAGACTCCTACCTGGCTACCCTGCGCGCCGCAGACCCAGGCTCTATCATCATCCTACACGCCTGCGCGCATAATCCAACGGGTCTGGACCCGACTGTCCAGCAGTGGAAGGAGATTGCCTCGATTATACAGGCGCGTAGACTATTCCCGCTCTTCGATGCAGCGTATTTGGGATTCAATTCGGGGGATTATGATCGTGATGCGTGGGCGATTCGACACTTTGTCTCTGACTTGGGACTCGAAGCGGCTGTTTGTTTGAGCTTTGCGAAGAATATGGGGCTTTACGGTATCCCCTTCCTGTTCTATATTCAGGATTAAATTAGAGTGCTAACTGGATATTGTTATCGTAGGCGAACGAGTCGGATGTCTCGTGCTAGCAACCTCAGATAAAGAAGTCGCCGGCAACGCGCAGTCAGTTCTTGAGTCGCTGCAGCGCTCTGAGATCTCGAACCCGCCGGCCTTTGGGGCGAAGATTGCAGAGACGATTATGTGAGATGATGGCCTGCGGAGTCTCTGGTTCCAGGATTTGAAGACGATGAGTGGGCGCATTCAGGATATGCGGCGGGCGTTGTTTGATGGGTTGAATAAGTATTGTATGTGAAACCAAATCTAACGATATGTTTATTATAAAAGGCTAACTAACTGGTGCAGCGTCTGGAAACTGGGACCATTTGATCAGACAGTCTGGTATGTTTGGTTTCTTGGGCTTGTCTAAGGATGTGGTGAAGACGCTGAAAGGTTCGTACTGTCTCTTTAATTCATGAGCTATGCTAACTCCTCTAGATGAGTACCATATCTACATGGCCGAGAACTCGCGGGTGTCAATTGCCGGCTTGAACACGGGGAATGTCGACTATGTGGCGAGGTCAATTGCTGAAGTCCTGGAAAAGACCCATAATGTGTAATCTCAGCCATTTTGTTTATGAAGCATTCTCTCCCTAGCACGTCACGTCACGTACACGTCGATAGACAAGGCTAGAAGACTGGGACCAATCAAAGGAAGACTATTCTCTAGCGCCAGTACCCATTTATTAGACATCGATAGATGCATGGTCTCACCGGATCCGATAGCAGGTACCCCGGACGATATTTAGCCTTCACAAGAATACCCACATCTTCATCAGATCAGCTGGACCCTGACTCTATTTGATGTTCTTCTTGGACTTCCCGAAATAGATACCGGTCTGGGATAGGTACCGTATTCTCGCTGTGTTTTCGTCAACGCAATGACATTGAAACCAGCCTGGAACTCCGATATCAGCCGGCGTAGAGCACTATACAGCAATATACTGTGCAATAAGCACACGAAAAGTCGCGTCTTAGCCTAGACATGTGAATATCGTGTTTTCGTGAAGCAGTGACAGAAACTAGGAGCTACCGGAGGCGTACACAGCGCCATCGCCATCTAGCCAAGATACAGTGACAGGACGAGATATACCTTAACAAATCCAGTCTAACTAAAGGACCTCCCCTTTTTATGACTCAGCGCCTGTTTCTTCTGTTGCGGTGTCCCAGTATGTTATAAACGCAATAAAGTCTGGGAGGATCACGTCCACGATAATTTCCCGGACCACCCTTTCCCACAGCCACGGTTGGTCGATGATCAGCATACACTTTAAAAAAAGATTCTAGGTTATCTTATTTGGAGGATTATCTGAAAATGCCTCGGATAGATGCCCGGATGGCAGGGGAAAACCGGGTGCTGGCGCAGCAGGAGAGTATGTACGCTGCATGTATGAGAACATGTGAATATGGATATTCCACTATTCCACATCTTGTCGATAGATTGGATCAGTACCGTTGACAAGATGGATAGTAACATATTTAAAAACGTCTTTAAACATACTCTGTATACTCTATAATAGTAGTAGTATCTGTTTAGGTAGTGAGGAATGTTACAGTGGGCGTGTCGTGATGCCCGGAGAAGACTCGGTGGAGAATCGGCCTGGTCTCGATCAACGTTTACAATGCATACCAAGTGGATATCAACAGTTCTAGCCCGATGTGAGTCAATACCGTGACCGCGACTGGCATTGCAGTACGCAGACTGCAGTGCAGACTGCAGTTGAACGGGAATTCTCGGTGTCGTTGCTCACGCTCATTCCTGGCGTACAGATTGCTATAAATACCGTCCCTGGGCAGACTCCTCGACATAAACAATACGTTCATAGACCTTCCTATCGTTAACTTCCCTGTCGTTACTTGTTTGTATAGACATCAAAATGAGCCATCTCATCGGAGTCAGACGTGCTGGTCTGGACGTGCTCGTCCCTCGAATCAAGTCCAATATCCCGTCTCCTCTTACTTCTCCTCTACCCGGCACAAGATATCATACACAAGAAGCCACTCAAAAGTCATCATGGACTCACCCAGTGTACGTCCACTTTCTTTATACATATTAAATCGCTAACAGGCTGAAGATACACCCAAGAACAAATCAAATCCGTGCAAATCGCCCACAAAAATGCAACGAATCTCCCGGACAAACTCGCCTTAGGGACAGTCCGCTTCCTCCGCTGGGGCATGGACTTTGTCACAGGCTACCGCTCAAACACAGCATCATCAACGAATAACACCATGACGGAGAAGAAGTGGATCACGCGGTTTATATTCCTCGAGAGCGTCGCCGGCGTACCAGGCATGGTCGCCGGGATGCTGCGGCATCTGAAGAGTATCAGGAGGATGAAGAGGGATCATGGGTGGTAAGCATTCAGCATCCAGCATCTATCCACACTGCAATACACCAGTGGGTGGAGGCTAACTGATCTGATTTTGTAGGATAGAAACGCTCCTCGAAGAAGCCTACAACGAACGAATGCACCTCCTCACCTTCCTCAAACTCAGCGAGCCCGGGCGCTCAATGCGCTTTATGGTCCTCGGCTCGCAATGCGTCTTCTTCACGGGCTTCTCTATTGCCTATCTCCTCTCCCCGCGCATCTGCCACCGTTTCGTGGGATACCTTGAGGAAGAGGCGGTCATCACATACACCAAAGCAATCACGGATCTAGACAGCGGTCTCTTGCCGGAATGGGAAGAGACAAGTGTTCCTGATATGGCTGTCAAGTACTGGCAGATGCCAGAGGGGAAGCGGGATATGCGGTCTTTACTACTTTATGTACGTGCTGATGAGGCAAAGCACCGCGATGTCAATCATACCCTGGGCAGTCTGGACCAGGACCGCGACTGTAATCCGTTTTCGGCCAAGTTTAGGGCGCAGGCTGGCAAGGCGAAAGAGGTTCTTGGGGAGAATATGCGCGGCGGGTTTGAGTTGGATGCGCGGAAGGAGAGGGTTTAGCAGTTTAAACAGGTTTTGCGATAGTTCTATTTCTTGAGATTTTGGTTTATGGAGTCTTTGTTTAGAAGTGTTTGATATTGCGATATAGAGTATAATGCATGTTCTAAGATAATATTATGCAGTTAACGTAATTCCCGGTCGGTTCGTGCATCCCGGTCGGTTCGTGCATACCCCCCCAAAATCCATGCTTGATCAACTTTAAAGTACTGTACAACAACCAAAAGCGATTCAAATTAAATAAACTAATCATATTAACGATTCGGACATCCCCTCCTAGTATGCCCCTTAATATTACATTCAGAACATGTTGGCGGGGCACGTTTAGGTATAGTTAAAGTTGGAAGAGCACTTCCACCAGTACTACCCCCCTCTACCTCCAATTGCTCATTTCTCAGCGAAATTAGATCCCTAGCTTCTTGAAATGAAAGACCTTCTGTAGGAGTCATTTGGCGCTTAGAACGACCTTTTTTCTGCCTGTCATTCTCAATAGCTGCGCGGAGAGTGCAGTTTTCATTTGCTAGTAAACTAGCATTGTAAATAGCTAGCTCACAGCCCTTTATAAACTCATCTAGCGCTCGCTTTGAGGGTGATGTAGGACTTCTAGACCCATTTTTAAGAAGCTTCTTGACTGAGGAAGCTTTCCGGTGCACTTGGCGGACTGTATNAGGCGTACAGAGCTGGGAGGAAGGGATTGAAGCACTCCCTCTACTAGGAGGGGGGGTTTCAACCACCATACTTAAGCTCAACTTATCCAGCACTGCATGAGGGTT